>NW_027287316.1:69577340-70917340 GCF_022747635.1 Hetaerina americana
CGCTGATCTCACAGTTATCACCCACGAATGTTTTGTGCCATCATTCTTCCCGCTGATCATATCTCGTTAGCTCCCTGAAGATGTCTCGAAGGAAGTGACAGGTCTCCCGTGCTTATGAGTGTGTCGGTCTTAAGCGTGCTGTTCTATCGCATTTCTCTTCTTCGTGGAACAAACCCTGCTCCATGTCCATGTGATTTTGTTATTCAAAAGTGTCCCATGCGTCGCGGAATTATGATCAATTTTCGTTGACAATGAATTATTTAATTCTATTAAAACTCTTTATGCAATGGAATTTCAGCTCAGTTGATGTTAGGCTGGTATGCGTGCATGTATGTTTATGCGTCATGAATGATTTAATTTTTCGCAAACTTTTGAGTGATCAATTAGTATTCCTTGATACTGCCATTAATCGAGGTTTATTTCTAACAAATACTGCGTCATAGTGTTTGAAACGTTTGTTCGCTGCATACTATTAACGACCGCAATAATATGGCAATTATATGACTGTCACAAGAAGAATTGTGTTGAGTAAGTAGGTCACCACCAATTATCATGTTGAATATTTCAAAATTATCAATTCACGCGCAAAAAATAGGTCCGATAATTTGAAATAGTTTGAATATTTCACGCATATTATGCTGAATAAGATTTTCTATCCAAATCCATAATTTTTAAACTTTATTGGTGGCTTTAATGTGAGTTATCAATAATAAATCAGGGTTTATACAGGGTGCGTCAGCATAATTGTACATGTCATCCCTCTTCTTGATTTGAGAAGTAGCTCTTCTCTGCTTCTGATCATTCCGCTCTAGTTCACAGTGCAAATACGAGCGCACAGTAGCTAATAATTTGATATCCCACGGGCCCTCTCATGCCGCTGCTTGAACTTGGTACCCTCCTTAACTCGCAAATTCCTCTTTTTTAAAGAACAACGCTGATTCTGTAGTCTTACCTATCCCGCAGTAAAGACTGCAGAATTCTAAATTCAATGGATAGCCAAGGAGCTGTCCATTGAATTTAGTGTCAGTCATCAGCTGATTGTTATTTTCTCCTCCAATAATTGACCAGGAGAGAGAACCGTGCAGGTATATGATATAATGGCGTTGCAGGGTACACAGTAACATTATAAATCGGATAACCCCATGGAAACAACTACTCGGTTTCATCAGCAGCGATAATCGATCGTTAATCGTTTCACGATGGCGCTGAACAGTAATCTACGATCATAATAGAAAGGTTAAGGGTTACAAAGTATCTGTCAAATAAATAAGGAGGATTTTACAAAGAAACTGCGATAGATGCCGCAACAGTAACTTTAAACGGAGTCATCCGCTAATGTGCATTTCAATGCAACAATTTCAGAGTGAGGCGAATGATTTTTACACTCTGAAATTGTTGCATTAAAGAGGATTTTATAGCAAATTTAAAATTTTAATTAATTGGTAAAAAAATAATAATTGGTTCGATGGAGAGTTGGTTCAGCTGTGGCTTAGTACAATCATTGCTACAAGATGCCATCTCGCTCTCCCGAGACTACCTTTAGTCGGTTATCAATCTTTTCTTCTTCGGTTTTGGATAGAAACTGTAGTTACATCACATGCGATGGACTTCTGTCGCGAAACGTTTACTGCCACTTCGTTTGTCTTTTACTTCCAAGCCTCCTTATCGGTCCGAGTAGCCATCAATGCTTGTTGCTAGGTTAATAATATAAGAGCTTGATAATATTCCGTCATATTTCCTTGGCGTCCCTACCTCCAAAAGGACCTGGGAGATGGCACATCCTCGTCGGGAATACGAGGTCGTGGGTTCGAATAATGGAATACGAGGCCCATTAATCATCAGCTGTCACGAGCGTCTGGCCTCAAAAGAGTTAAGCGACCGAGGGAGTTGAGCTGCGGCCGCTTCATCAGTCTGGAAAGCCGTGGGGATGGAGAATGGTTCGATTTCGTCCTCTTCTTCCTAGAAAGTTCCCTGTATCGTCTGAGATTATTAGGAAGAAGTTTTATTAAGCGTTGATGGTGTTATAGAAGTACGAATTACAGTTGTTATTGTCGTGGTAGGAGTATATGATGGTGCATTAGGTTTACATGGTAAAAATATAGCTTGTGCTAATGGAACTGTCTGCCGTTTTGATTGAAGATGTAGGCAGTTCTTCGAGTCAACTGGTCCACAACTCTCGTATTTATCGAATGTTTAATATCTTTTTTGATCAAATTTTTACGGTTTCATACGGCTTTTTTGAATGCGTATTAAAAAATAAACGACCAACAATGATTGTTGGACTCCCTTTCTTTCAAAAAAGGATCAGTAAAAATTCTTCGAGGGCAATATACAGAAATGCAGTATTTCTAAATTGTAGGATTTCAACGTTGGATCCATTGGAAATCACTTCGAGAACGATGTACTTTATTTTAATTTACCAATGGTAATGCTCGTAAACTGTGAAGATGGATTGCATTGAGCTTATTTTTAGATTGGAAATGATTATATCTGTCTTAATATGCATATAAATTGAACTGTAAAGAAGTTAATTACCTGATTTGTTTTAGCTCTAGTTAATGCACTGGAAAAGTAAATGGTCAGCGCTGGCCACAGTTTTAACAAGTTAGGTTAATATTATATTCTTGGAAGCGGCACTCTTGATTATTGTAATAATGGTTATTGAAAATAGAACAAGGCCGTAACGCTAATGACTCCTCTAATACTCGAAAATTGCAATTTCTTCCTGAGTTAATAGCATCAATTATTTATATCTTCTTAATTTTTCTAAATAATTGGTGACAATTCTAATGTGAATTCCACGTTTAAACATTTTTTTAAATCGCCCTGGAATCACTCTACAAATTGGTATCGTCATCGAACCCTTCCAGTTCCTAATTTTATAAGTTACTCTTCTGCAATCCTGTAATCTGATTACGTTTTCATTAATTTATCCGTCAATTATTGCGTATGTTATTTTAAAATGACATACTTGGTCTAAATTAGAACACCAGTGAAGAAGACCACCACAAAACATTTACCATATTCGATGAGAACTAAGTGGCCATATTTATGACCAAATCAAGGACAAAGAATCATTTAAGATTTCTCTAACCGCATTGCTCATATATTTTCGCTTACTTGTTGTTCGTAATATTTCTTGTACTTTATTACAACACACTCCACTGCTCACAATGTTGCTGTGCCTCGAAACAAGCTTGCTTCTCAGCTCTTTCTGTTACAGTCCCGTACTTAAAATGTCGGCGCTCCTTAAACTTTGATCCACATGCATTTCACAGTGGATCGCCCCTTAAGCCTTATCCTAAGTCCTTTAAGGCTTATGGCCAGCCTCCGATGGCTGTCCAAACAGAGCAGCACTCAATAATGTGTTATTCAACTTTTTTCGGGTTTCGCCGCGTGACGTGGGATGATAACTGACGTTTCGTGATTACTGCTAGTCACTATTTCAACAGTAAGCGGCGGTCACGAAAACATGGGTATTATCTTGTATCTCGCTGAGAAAACCAAAAAATGCTAAATCGCATCATTCTGAGCTACGTACGTTTTGACGAAGAATCAACAAGCAAAAAACTTACTCTCTTTGGAACTTGCTATACGCGATCTTTAGGTCGGCCAGCAAGTGCTTCGTCAAGCAGGCGAATGGAAAGAGCTTTTACTTGCAGTTTAAATTGATCTACGTGTATCGAATACGCAAGTCGTCTCCCTCTAGTCGTCTTCGATAAAATGTTAAGTACCTGCCCATGCATTTTTCTCATGCCGAAACTATATGTTTTTATCTCAAATCAATTTTCTCTCCAAAGTTTGATAGTAAAATTCCATCCATAAAAAAATCAATTACGGCGATTCATTTAATGGTATTATACACGTATTTCATACCAATCTTTATTTTCTTTTAATTTCAGCCTTGTTTTATGATTACGATAAGGCATGGGCTATAACATGTTCATGGATTGCAATGATAATATTTAGCTTGACGACTTCCGATGCGCCAACAACAGTTGACAGCCAGAAGAGTGTCCAAGATTAACCTGTTTAAAACCTGAAAATGGCACAAATTCATTTTAAAGTAGTATTATATATCATCGGGAAGAGATACTTGTTTAAAAACTTTAAATTAAGCCGTTAGATATTGTCTTGAGAATTGTCGAAACTTCAAAATTACGCACATCTGCCGAATAGACAGTTCATGACAATGTCTTTACTTACGTCGCGAACTCAGGTGATCTGATTTTACCGTGTGCACAAAATTAGATATTTCGACAAGTTCGGGCGTGCAATAGGGGTAATAGAAGTGGAGGTCCCCCATGATTTCTTATAGAACGAAATCACTGCTGGGGAAAAAGAAGGTGAGCGAAAGGTTGACCTCTACTTCTACAATGCCTATTGTACGCCCAGAACTTTTCTATCGTTATAATAGAGATATAATATGGCAGCTTGCTATGGTGTGTCTCTTCGCCAGAGGACAATTGTCATTCTGTGGTCAACAACCGGAACCTCAGAAACATCCTGTAATCTAATTACTCTCGGAGCGAAGGCTAAATTACAGATTGAAGCTCCGTCATAAATTGGAAGGTCTCTTTAGCAGAGATGTTGAAAATGTGTCATTACCCCCCATCGTACTACGATAGGAGAGATCATGCTAGTAAAATTAGAGAGATTAAGTGTAGGACAGATGGATTTAAAATGCCATTTTTTTATCGAACAATAGGGGACCATAATAACATTGTTCGACCGCGGTAGGGTCGTGTTCGAGGAAATTATTCTGGTGTGTGTTCACTCCCTGCCACACACCCTGGCGGTGTGGCTTGCAGGGTATATATATAGATAAATAAAATAAATAAATATTCAGAATACTGTGATGTCAGGCCAGTAGAAAACTCGCAAAAATGCGAGTCTTTAAGGATTATAGGCGTCATAATTTTTAAACGTATGATTCCCAAACCCAGGTGAAAATATTTTAAAGAATGTAAATGTGGTATTTAGTTTTTGTGTCTACTGAAAATCTCGCTATCTCTAACGATCTATCATCGGCTCAGAAGAAAAATTATTTTTAAGTTTTTCATGTGCTCGTATTGTTGACAGACCTTAGGAGCGATTTCGAATCTCCAGACGAATCTAATAGCTTTTTTAGTACTGAAAATGAAAGGATCTTTTTCATCTCGGAAAATTAGAAAATATGTTTGGGATAATGGTTTTTCTTCCCGAGTGAGAATTGGAATCCGTGACAACCGCTACCATTTTTCATTGCTCAAAACTTCTTGTTTTGTCGTTTCCATCGCAATTTCATGAATAAAAAATGCGTGTCCAACTCAAGAGCGTATGAAACTGAAGCCTGTTGATTTTCGCGTGAATTTGTGTCTGCTCGATATACTTTCGCCCACAGCTTAAATTCATACACGTAGCCGCTGCAAAGGACGTCATTCTCGCCGTGAAAGAGTTGTTTATAAATTTAGTAGTCTGCTGCTACTAAATTATAATAAAAAAAGTGAACGCCACTAAATATCAGTCTGACATATTATTTAGTATTTTTTTAATAATTCCATTTTTATTAATAAAAAAACACTATAGAATTCATTCTGGACGGCATGGATAATGATGCAGGAACTGCACGTGAGTGAAACAAAAAGCGGTCTCCCTCCACCGACGTGTGTGTTCTTCCCTTCTATATACCGTTTTAGCTTGAATGGCTGAGCTTCTTACTGCATCGCTATTTCTCTTTTTGGAATCATAAATTAAAAGAATTTTTTGAGTTAGCAAAAGCAAGTAATACGCTCCAGGTTATACCGTACATGTTTTTAAAAAAATTACATCCTTTGATTGTCGCGTTGGGAGAGTTCCAGGTTTCTCTGATATCTACTTACACAAAAGGCTGTTTAAAACGACAATCTTCCATTACCAGGATGCCTTTCCAAAGTGGCTGTTATAATCGCGTGTCTAATTATTAAACGACATATTCCACTATCAATGGTCACAACGGAAGGTAGACCTGTGCAACAGAACGGGCTTCTCGCCTTGCTGGTTTTCATCCCCTTGTTACTCACATTCGAAGCGTCTGATAGCAAAGTTGGTCGAATAAGGGTGGTTTTAAAGATTATTGTACATGTTTTATTCGTGCAAGCCGAGAATACTACAATGTTAATTCTATATGCCCTTCCAAATAATTGCCGGCACTGTGTCCGAATAATTGTTTCATATTTTTCTCAATGAAGCGAAATAAAAATTATCGTATGTGTCATGATAGTGGCTTTAATTGCTTGACGTCCCGAGCACTTTTGTAACTTCCGACCCACAATCTTATCCGTAAAAACTTTCCCCTCTCTTTCCGAAAAAGAGCTTATGCGAGTTCAATTGCACATGTTAATTGTCATTTTTCTCTCAAATTTGCCTCAGCCTTTTGGTAATACCTGGTGGTCAGGGTGTTCAAGTCACTCGCTGCAGGCTTTTTACAAGGTTTCCCGGTGGATGAACCACAGGAGCGAGCATATGAGATATCCTTGCCAATGGATCGCAAAAAATTGAGCTCCACGAATAATTCCTTGGGCTCCGCTAGGCCTACTAGGCTTAAGTTTTCCAAATGACTTTAATAACATGTCCGACTACCGCTGAAGTGGTAAGTTGTTCAAAATCAAGTCACGAGAAATAAATAACTTTCAACCCGATGAAACGTTAATGACGGTTGACAAGTAACTTCCGACGTCAGCCAACCCTGACAATTGATCTCTCAATATCGCTGTTTTACGTTGCTCGAACGATGTCAAATTTTCAATTCAAGCAAAAACAAATTTAGTAGAATAAATCCGGAGTGATCGGTATTCAGATGCTAAATATCACTGACGGAATGGGGTCTAAAGTTCATTGGCGTGTCTCCCTTGCATGCTCGGGTGTGCACCCGCGGACATTGCAAAAAAGCGAGCGCCGCCTATCTCCCCGCACCATCGTCTCCCTACCCTCCCAAGGCTTCGTTCGCGAGATGCATCCCGCCTCCCCCGTTAAAAGGTTACATTGTCGGCTTTCTCTTTTGTCTCTCTCTCTCTCTCTCTCTCTCTCTCTCTCTCTCTTCTCTTTATCCGACCTCTTCCCAAAAACCCCAAACGCTCCCACCACCGTCCGTTCTCATCGGTCAATTCTCGCCCCCCCCCTCCCCGAATCCCTCCCGCCCTCCCTCTCCCCCGTCCAAACCCGCCCCTCTCTCCCCCACCAATCCTCCTCGGAGGGAGGGTGAGGGTAGTAGGAGGAAAAAAAAGGAGAGACAAGCCGCCCCGCCAAAATAAGACCATTTTGTAAGCTCGATTCTCCTCTCTTGCACTTGTAACGCTCTCCTTGTTTACGAAGCAGTCGACCTCGGCTCTGAGCACGGCGCGGAGGAGGAGGATGGCCACCTCGAGGAGGGAAGTTTTCGGAGGGTTGGAGGAGGGAAGGGAGGGGGAGGGGTGAAAGGGAGGCGATCGTGTGCAAGGGTTAGGGCATCTCGAATCCTTCGACTGCTGGAGGTCGCGAGTTCAAATCCTGTCTGGGGCACGGGCGTTTTTCGTCGGTTGGCCTTCTTCTTTCATGACCATGCGGGTCATCGGCCTGATGCTGGATGGCTGAGCATGGCGAGGTAGGGAGAAAGCGAGCGATATCCTTTCGGTACAGGAGATGCAAGATTCGAAGAAATCTCGTACGCTCAAGCAGACGGATGGAACTCCATGAAGGCGCTTCCTTGCGTCGCTCTTATCTAGCCATTGGCCACCAAATTGGGGGCATTCATTATTGCTGAAGCATTCATTAGTTTCTTTAAGTTATCTATATTCTTCCCCGGCTTCTTAACCGTTAGTTTAGTTAGTGAATAGTTTTATTTTAAACTGCCATTACTGAGTTGGGAAAAAAGTAATTTTAAAACTAATGCGTACGTATTTTTTACCGATCTCCCTTAGTTGAATAAGGTTTGCAATTAATGTAATTTTATGTTAAATATTTATTTTTGTGATGTTTTGGCTGCATTAATAACTCTCTCATTGTTGGATGTTAAAAAAAATTGAATTTTAACTACGAAAGTTCAAAAATAATTTTCAATTTTGTATGCCGCGTGAATTTCCCTAATATTGGATGTTACCACACAGCAAAAGTTAGTGGGGGGAACATGTCCATTGCGATATTTCCTGAATTTAGAGGACGTTTGAAATTGATAAGGTATTGTGGCAGACGTACACGTATATTAAAAGGAGTAACCGAAACTAGGCTGTTTGAAAGTACCTGAAACCGAAAGGGACCGGCTTGAATGAAAGTTTAAAATGGGTCTGCTTCTTATCCATAATACAAGAATCAATAGTCTATAATTGAAGTTTTTCAGCATCAAAGTTTTGTAAATTATTAGGGATACGAAATCTCCGTAGTTTTCTATCTGTGATAGTTCGAGAGGCTAACACTTGAAATACTCGTAATGCCTTACGGTGCTTCATAGATTTTTGTCCCAAGAAGAAATATTATCTTTTATACTAAATACCTCGGGACAATTTGAGCGCCACTAAATACAGATTTCGAAGCGTCGGCATTGAATGTTTATTCTTGCGCCTGGAAATTACAGAGTTCTTAATGTAATAATTAAAAAAAATGTCACGCAGATGAATATTCAACACTTATATATACCCTTCTGCCTTATTCCTTTCTTAGAATTGCATAATTTATAATTATTTAGGTCAAGATTTTCTCCTTACTGTTTGATCATCGCCAATCACCAATAAAGATTCACGGTACCTAAATGAAGTCTCGCCTCATTGTCTAATAGGTGCTTGTTACTTGAATTATGAAAGTCTAGCTTTAAAGCGATGTTGCGCCCTTGCTTAGGCCGAGTCAAGTGCTACTTATATCCGATAGTTGAAGAACTGAACTAACATGAACACTTCTAAGTTTTGTTCCTGTTCCTACAAAGGGGTGGGGGATAAGTGGTTAGGCCTTTCGGAGACCATGAGGAGTTCTGATTGACCAAAAACCCCCAGGAGTTTCAATGAGTGTACTTTCTTATCATATTTTTTCTACTCTCCTCTTGTATAGGGCAAGTTGGTGTACTCGAACTCAAAAGGCGTGCGGCACTGCTTAACTACTGTTTGATTGGCTATTCCATTAAGCATTAATGGTGCCGGTGTTGGAGTTTAATTATGCGGGGGATATGTAATAATTTAATTTACCCTGTAATCGAAGGAGTCAGGTTCAGCAATCGTTTCAAGAGTCTGTGTGAAAAGGATGGAAAATCTTTGGCTTACAGGTCACGTGCAGAATTTTCTGGTATTGTATCGACCCGTATGCATAGCGAATGATTTTTTTTCCATTGCATTAGAAAGCCGTATCATAATTAATTCGCAACATGTAATTATTCGTGTCTCTGAACTATTTTTTTAATATTGCCTATCATGTTATTTATCTAATTTCCTTATTGTTAAATATTATTCATGTGTGTTCCCAATAACTGACGTGACGTATGCTGTAATCTAAAATAGCCTGGGAAGTATGCTATAACGTTAACCGGTTGGCAATTATATTTATTTGCTTATTAAGAATCTTCTGCTCTGTCGTAGTATCCCATCATAGTGGTCTGATATGATTTATTTTCCATGCCCTACATTGATGATCATCACGCGTCATCATTCCGAAGATTGGTTCGTAACAGTTCTCCGTACTAATTTTATTTATCTACCGAGCTTCATAAATACGTTCGCAAGAAGATATTTCTTTAAATTATTTTATCTAATAACTTGAATGAAGTCAACGCGTGTTAATGTAACAGAATGTAGTGATTACTTGTTCGTTTGAATTAATGACAAATTATATCCTTGTCGATAATATCATAGTCGTCATAACGTTAAGAAACTAACCACAATCTTCCCCTGATACAAGAATCTGAATTTTGAGACGATTTGAAATGCTTAATGTCGTGGGCGAAAAATGTAAAAATGGAGGAGAGTCCCAGTACTTACCTTCAGGCAAGTCCAAACTTTCCTATTGTCCGACAATCTGTATAAATTAGGGTCAAAATTAGTCGGGTGTGTATTCACCCCTGTCATACACCCTAGCGATGGCTTGCAGGGTACCAAAATATCTAAAAAAAGAGATATTGTGGTAAAGCTAATAATTAGGCTGATAATTAGGATTTATTGGAAGAGTACTGGCTAAATGTGATTAAAAGATGAAAGAGAAATGTTATCTTCCGCTGGTTAGGCCACATCTAGAATATGCTTCTAGTACCATACATGTATGTGGGATCCTCACGAAGTTGGAGTGATTGGCGAATTGAATCGCATGCAGCGTAGAGGAGCTAGATTTGCTAAACGCTGCTAAGATAAACTTAGTTGCGTTTCCAAAATATTAGAAGAGCTAGGCTGGGAATCACTCACGGAGTGAAGGTTGAGTTGCAGACTGGGTCTCTTGTATAAACTTGAAGGATGTCTTTTTTAGCAATGATGCTGAGAGTGTACTATTATCACCATCGTCCTACAGTAGGCGAGATCATGTCTATAAAATTATAGATTAAGTGTAAAACAGATAAGATTTCAGATGTCATTTTTTCCACGCATGACAAGGGATCAGAATATCATTGTCCGACCGCGATAGGGGTAAAAATATTCGGGTCAAAATTAGTCTGGTGTGTATTCACCCCCTGCCACACCCTAGCGGTGGCTTGCAGGGTACTAAAAAAATACAAGAGTAAAATGATACAGCTCTCGATGCACACATGGAGATATTTCTATTATGCCTGTATTTATTCACTATTAAAGTCCCCGGATTATGGTCGGTCTTGTCACCTCTTAAATTTTACCTCAGTGTCATAGTCCAAAATAGTTTTTTAACAACCTTAATTTTCTATGTAAATTTTTAAATGCATTTTTAAAAGCAAGCATACGCTCCAGTGAATTAAGTTGTGAATTTTGATTTTTCGATCTTTTCGTATTGTTTCGGGCAATTGTTGTTATCCATGTTGTTGCAAACACGTTTGCTTCATTAAAGAAATGTATATCTATTCCATTGAAAATCATTGACTAAATGAACGAACGAGTAGTACATGTCGGTCCTATATACATTGGGAATTCACTAAGGAAAACGGGGAAATATTATTTTGGATCGAATTAACGATGGCAGGGAAAATTATGCGGTAGCTGTAACAGGTTTAACAAATAATCAGGCCGTCAACCCCCACAACGTTTCTTCTAAACCTCAAGAGGGGTGTGAGAAATGGTTTGTTTTTTATTAACTGCCGCAAGCTATTTCGACTCGCTTTAACTTGAGCCTCTAGCTAAGTTTAGAGATAGGTGCTTAATCAGATTAAGTACTCCTACTTAAACGAGTGCATACAGGGCAACGACGCATTAATTTTTGTGACTTAATCTGGCTCTGCGACAAGATATACAAGCAAAGAGGTGCCGAGGTGACATTGTGAGCTACACATTTTAATTGCTTTCACTGAAACCGTGATAAATAGGTCGGTCAACTATTCACGTCACGAGTTTAACGAACCTAACATACGCACACCTAGTGCGTGCGTGGCATGTCGTTTTATTGAATTGCTGAATAATTTTGTTTCGGAAATCAGGTCACCGTCCAGCCACTGTGAGATGATGACATACATTCTGTACAATCTGCGAAAGTAAATTAAAATTAAAGCCGTGTATACATTTCACTAGGATTTTTATTGGAGTTTCTGACGAGCCAAAACATGAGCCGGGACATCCAGACATTCCTCCCACGAACAGCCATTCTCGAATCCCATTATCTAAGCATGTGTAATCTCTATTAATGGTTTCTGCGTAAGGAAAACCATACTTTTTCGAGCGAAACGGAAGAATCACCTATGAGTGAAAAAAAAGAATATCCCGTTTCCAATGTTTTGGGGAAAGGATTTTTTTAAGAGGAAGAAGTGAAGGTGTTGTTATTCTTTTATTTTTGTATTAATGGCTTCCAGACGAGGAGCCTTTCGCCTCTATTGTTGCTCAGTCTATGCAATGCCTTTAAACCCGTGTCCGTTATTCCGCGTCTATATAATCCGACGAAAACGTTTTTAAAGCCATCGTGGAAGGCGGCGGGGCAGGCGGCTCGGAGTCGGTCGGGGGAAGTCTTTTTACGATGCTCGCTCGACTACCTTATATGCCTGCGGGCTTGTGTGTGTGTCTGTAAGTGTGTGTTTGTGTGTGTGTGTGTGTGAGAGAGAGAGAGAGATACCGGCGGGGAGAGGGGAAGTGGGATGGTTGAGCCAGACGTTTTGAGGGGAAGTCATGAGACGGCGGGAGAGGGAGGGAGGGGAGAGGCTCTGGGCGGTTGGAAGGGAGGGGTAGAGCCGGAGCGGGGAAGGGAGGGGAAGTGGGGTGGGCTGGCCGTGTTATGCGAGACAGCAGATAAGTACGGCTAGACAAAAGCCGTCTGCAGTCATCTCGCCGTGTGCATGGACGGTGGAGGAGCGAGGGAGAGAGAGGAAAGAGATACATAAGTACAGCGAAGGGAGACGGGGCCGTCCGCCCCGTATGCCGCTCTCGGAAACGCCGGAGGGGTTCAGAAAGTTTTTCGTCCGCCAAGGCGGGAGTGATTTTTTGACTTTTACCTTTCTGGTAGTGTTGGCGGCTCGAGTTCGGGTCCTTGTGGAATCCGCGCTCCGCTACGACAGTGGTTGCGTGTGGTTCGTCGGAGAAGTGGGGAGGGGGACGGGTGGAGGTTCGTCGTGGAGAGCGAGAGAGAGAGAGCCGCTTGCTCTCTCCGACTTCGTCTTCTTCAGTCGATACACAAAGACCTCTCGCACGCATGGACGGTGGCCGGGGAATCAAGTGAGGGCCGTTCGGGTTTTTCGAATGTGTCCGTCGACCGCCGCCGTGGGTGCATGCGTTCGCGGAGTTCGGACACTAAGCGGTCGCCACCGACCGTTCCCGCCGCCACCGCCGAAGCAGCCCGCCGCGATGCTCCGATGAAGGCGGCAGCGAAGACGACGGAGTCACGGTCTCACTCGTGGGTCGATGAGGGCACCCGGCCTGTGGGGTGTCTCCTCCTCCTTGGGCAATGGTCAGAAGAAGGAGGGGGCTAGGAGGAACCACGGCAGAAGGAACCGTGAGTACCGAATTGAAAAGAGTGCTGGTGGGGGGGGGAGCGGTGAGAGATAGAGTGGGAACCGACTGCCTTCCCTTCCTCTTTCACCGCTCCTCCTCCCTTTGCCCTCTCATTTCCATTCGACCCTCTATCGACTTCGTCGAGTGCGTTCGTGGTCGGTGCACGTCCATTGTCCGGCGGCCCTTTATGAAGTGCGTGTGCTACTCGTGTTGTTTATTTCGTTTAATGCCCCGGCCCCCCTCTTGTACGCGGGGGTGCTCGTGTGCCTGCGTGTGCGTCGCTCCAGCCTCCCCGTGCTCCACTAAGTGCAAAGTGCATCCTTTCGGTGAATAGGCTGGGGCGACGACACCTGCCAAACGGAATTAAGCCGGTGCTTTCATGCAGCTAGCCCCCTATACTCTCTTCGGTGCAGTTTCGCGTCCCCCCCCCTCCCTCCCTTAAGGGTAATCATGTGCTTCCCATTTTTACGATGTTCGGCCTTTTCACGTCACTCGCAACACCTGAGGCATGTTTTTCTAACCGCGGTTCCGCTTAGTAAACTCAAGGAGATGAGAATTTCCCGTACCCATTGGTGTATTAAGCACGAAGTCTGTGTGGACAGTGACTGCATTTATGAATATGAAAGTACAATGCTGGTAAATAATTTTCATAGTCGTAAAAATTTTTGTTACGAAGAAAGTATTTTCGATGTCTATTAACTTTAAATCGTAGCTTTTAGCTGGATGTGCAAGCGGTCAGTAAAGAAAATATAATATTTGTTCTATAAACCACCTATAAACATTTTTATTGATAAGTTTTCACTATTTCTCTTGGTTATTTACAGGATATATATAAAATATCCCCAAAAATATAACCTTGTCTAGCTGAAAGATGCGTTAACACGATGTGCTTTTGAATAAAGGAGTTCGATATACTGGCCGCGTAAAATCTCGTTTTGGGACTACTCTTTGGAGTTAGTGATGATTTGTTTCTTATTAAATTCGCGTGCGTATACTTGCGGAGTGTTATGCATCTTCCTTGTGTCCGATTCGTCACGAATGAAAGCTATTCTGGTTTCACTTCCACGAAAAATAATACTTACTCCCAATGCCTTTATTTCGGCAATTTTCATTTCATATCCCCTCCAATGTATTCTGATCGCAATTAACTAAAAGACAAACTACCTTTTCCAATTCCCCTCACTTTCCTTGAAAGTTGTGATGTACCGTTTCCTCAGACAGGCGAAACGCTGAACCCGAAAAGACGATGCAGCGTCTGGTTCAGTGACCGATTATTTTTTCGTTTTACCCGTTTCTAATTTACGCAGTCGTTCCGCACCCGTTAAACCCAGTAAATGCTCGTGTTCCAGGTTAATGTCTGCGGATGTCGGCTCGTGTAAAAATCAGCCGCGGCAGTTTTGAGTAGATTCATAGAGCGACAAGTGTTCGAGGCGGCCGCGCGTGTGTCGTTTCGTTCATCCCTCCTCGAGTCTTTTTTTTTAATCCCACTGTGCCCACCTTGGCGCGAGGGAGGGTGGAGAGAGGGGAGGCAGGTTGTCCGGCAGACAGGGCCCGCGTGTGTGTGTGCAATGGTGCGTTGAGGGCCATTGGAGGAAGGGGTTAGAGGGGAAGAAAGCGTCCGACATTTGTTTTTTCGCCCCCTTTTCAAATGCATTCGTATATCCCGGCAGCAGTCGGGACATCTCGAGCGCCTCATCCCCCCCCGGCCCCTCCCTTTTTTTCATCGTGTTGTTATTGTGTCTGCATCCGAATTGTCTCGGACGTAGAGGGGGAGGGTGAGCGGCGGATGGGGGGAAAGTGGAAGAGAATGGGTTGGTGTTGGCGGAAAGAAAGAGAGCGTGTCCCAGGCGTGTTTAGCCCCCCTGAAAGTCCAGCTGCGGTGTCGGTCGGACGTCCACGGTAGCACCGACACGTACCTTCTGGTAATGCGCATGACCGGGTATCCAGGACAGTTAGTGTAAATATACCAATGGAAATATGTATGTGTATGTTTATGTGTGTATATATATATATATATATATATATATATATATATATATATATATATATATATATATATATATATACACATATATATATATGTACATATACACACACACACACACACCATTAACACAATAGTAATCAACCCGAAGGTCGATTTGGTAGGTTATGATAGAGTTCACCCAATACTAAGTCCGACGGCGTGTGCTATTCACACATCAGGGAAGGGAGGTTCCTTTCCCTGATATTTTTTATACATGCGTATGTATGCTCTCACGTAGCCTGTATACAAATATATGTACGTCTGAATGGCGCCTTGAAAGCTGCAACTAGGACGTGTGGCATCGGCTGATACCATCCAGGAATCAGCGTAACAGAATCACAATACTTATTACTAAAAAGGCTAGTAGCTCCCAGCGAAGTTATGGTTTTCAAAACATAAAGATTAGAACCAATTTACCTTCAGCCTTACATTTATTTCAGTGTTGAAGTTTTAATGGGCGCTCTATTAATGCAAAACTAACACTGGTGTAACTCATTATTTTATATTAATAGGAAATGACTTACAAAATGGGCAACCTAGTTCGAATAATTGTCCTCTAAGTGATTTCGATGAAAATCACTTGGTCTTTAATCCTTCCCGGGTAATTTTATTTTTAACTTGTCCGTTCTCCGACTTTCTGATTACTGATACTTTGTGATGCAGTATTGCGGGTTTTTCTTGCCCCTGCATAGCATTTTCAGAATATTTGGAGAATTGACCTATTTCCCAACGTTCTATCTTTGAATGGATCGTAATTCGTGCGACTGCATATACTTGATACTGACAATGCACTGTTATATATCTATAATTTCTATTGCGGCCACTCTTACTCCATCTGCACCATCCCGTACTCACGTCTCCAGTATTCTTCTTAATCTTTTTTTTTTCCATTTGCCCGTGGATACACTCCCGTCCTCCCTAGGATGTTCCTACTTCTCCCTCTCCCTTAAACGTTCTCATAGTTTTTGTTTCTTAGTCCGAGGACTTCGTCTGGGAGTGTGCATCTGACAGATCCTCTCTCTACAGAGGACGTTTTGTTTGCTCTCGTTATTAACCCCTGAATTGGTCCCTCTGGTTGCTCCGATGCTGCTGGATAAACGAATATTCGTGTGACTGGAGCTCGCAGAACAAATTTCAGTTTCGGCGGTGTGGACTTCGATTTTTCAAATAACCGTCACTCACGGGAATGCGTGAGGTGGTGGAGTCGTTTCGACGTTCATTCTTTTTTCTCCTCTCATTAATGTGGTGGCTAAAAGCGAGCGGCGGTTATACATTGTCGCATCAAAGCTGCCGGGCGCATCTGTCTGTTCTGTGAATGGGAAATACAATACCGCCAATGTTTTCACTTAAAATGTTGTTGGTTTTCACCCAAGTATTTAGTTAATAATTATTCCAGTTGACAGCACGTGATTTAATCCGATTTCATTTAGCTTTGTCTAATTTTGGAAAAAATTCTTACGACGAGCTGATAAGCTAATTCGAATCAGACAGTAGTCAGCCTTTGGATGATAGTCATTTCGAAGGCGGATTTAAATGAGAATTCGCACAGTTAGCAGTGGTGTTAATGTGTTTTTTTTTGGTTGGCTGACCATGGTTGTCAGATCGTTTTCCAAAGTTCAAAATCAGAAGTTTTGTCGAAAAATGATTAGACACCGGAGTGCATTCCTCAATAAAGTACATCAAATATATATTCATTAGAAATGTCCGTTGTTTCAATTACGCTTGAAGTACGTCAACGATTTGGTCTAAAGCACGGGGGAAAGTAGGAAAAATGCACCCCTGTTATAGATATCTGTATCAGTTTATTTCAGAAACCTTTATAATGCGGTCTCACAAAAAGAAATCAAAATCGTCAACGATCACTTGGTCTTGTTTGTTGAATTGTGGCGATGGCCACTTGGATAATTACAACTTCAGCGACTGAGGTTAAAGGATTCTTCCAGGGAATTCTTGTAAGTGTGAAATACTCACCATGAAGGTATTAATTTATAGATGTGTCAGTAACATACAGATGTAGATTACATGTGGCTCCCTGAGACTTATTATTTACCTCGATTGAGGAACGGTCTCCTGCTATCAGATGAATCCTCTGTTAGCGGTTGCCTTTCTGCAAGATGAAGTTTCTTCTCTATTCAGCGTTTTACATTATTGGCCGGACAAGTTTTCCGTCTTCGTGCACCGCTAAGGATTGCGTATGTCATCTAAATTGCTTGAACGACTTCGTTGTGTAATTAGGCACCGACCACTTCGCTAATTCACATACGTCGTCTGTTGAAAGGCGGGCTTATTCATTCTTCGTGTGTCATGCCTTCCCTTATATTTTCTTCTTTCACCTATTAATCGCTTTGGTTATAGAACCTAGTCGGTGTATGGGTTTCCAAGTTGGGTTCAACCTGTTGTCGGCGAGGTCGATTTAATAATGCTCCAATCATAGATGAGCTAGATTCATGAGAGAATTATTGCTGCGAAGCTTTAAGGGTATTCTTATCGCTGGGTTCAGCACCACCAATTCACCAGTTATCGGTCTTAGGATTATAGATTTGGTGAAAATGAATGTGTGATCCTCTTGTCACTTTTGCTATAGAAGAAGATTGTGTTATACGTGATTGAAGACCATTTTGCATGTGCTAAATACATGACACAAATGCTCTGACGTAAATGTTACAAGTATTTGTATTTTTGTAGCTGATAACAAGGGGAAAAATGCAAGGGAGCCGAAAAACAAAGCGAAAATTAGCGTTCGGTCAATTTTAGTTGATCGTGAATGATAAATTGTGTTGTTCAAACCAACGAAAATTACACCGTAAGCAAAGAAAGCTATTCGCATGCTCTCAGTGCTTGATTGATAAGTACTTGTATCTTTGCCTTCGCAACATTTGTATCGGAGTCCTTAAATTAATCAATTTTTGGCGTGAAATTTCACTCATTCGTTTGTAAGCATTTTTTTTAACTACGCGAACGAAAATTTCGTGTAAGTGTTCGGAGTACTTAATTTCGGAGTTAATTTGCGCCTTACGAACAGGCGGCCCCTTTCCATTGAGGTTAGAAAGAAGGGAACAACATTTGGCTGTGTGGTTGAAGGACCGCTGGTTCATGACGACGATCCTCGAACTCTCCGTCAGACGCAGTCGAAGTAAAATATACGTCAATGCATTGGTGTGTGTATTTATCGCTGAGGTGGAGCTTTTGGAACCCGTGTGATAGATGCTCTGCAGCGTAAGTAACACAATTTCACGGTTTTATCCATTTGAATCCTTCTTGTGTGCCGTGGCGCACTTTACCGCAGGTCAATTCACATTCGCGGAGTCGTGGATGCCACCCTTTCGCTACGCTCTAGGATCACAGCTCTCTGTCTGGCGGACGAATTAAGAATAACGGTGTCGGGATTTAAAGGAGATGTTGAAATTATTAAGGTCAACAGACTGTGCTAGAGGCATCGAGACGGCGACGGCTGGACTATTCCCGAGTGGAAAACTGCAGGAGTGGCGAAGCGTTTCCTTAAGCTCACTGCGCCCGCGTGTCGATTCTCTTTGTCCGTGAATAATTATCCCCTTGGGCATAAATGTTCACGAAAGGGGTGCTCACGGAATTTATGCGCGTTCTCAACACACTGAAATGGGTTAAAGTCGCTCGTTCGCTCGTGTACGTATTGAGAACTTGTAATTTTTTTATATATCCTTTTGCACTGGAGGATGAGTTCTGATTATCCTGTCTCCATTCCACGTCCTTCGTTTATTTGTGTCTAATGTTTCCATTGCATTGTTTCGTCGTTCTTTCGATATCTTGATTCCCGAAACAATTAATGAGAGTTTTATTTACCTTGGTAAATTAATTTACCCTACGCTGTTTGGCAAGTTTCCTCTGACTGACAGTAAAGGGTTTTTCATCAGTTGCTTAGCGTTGTTAGGAGAAGGGGGTTTTTAAGATTGCGTTAATTTATTTGCTGTTAAAGTGATAGGTAGGGGGATGCTTGGTAGCGTTATGTGACGAGAGGTCCGAATTTCATATTTCGGTAGTACGATTTTTTCCGTAACGAATTTTTTTAGCCGTACAATTTTGTCCACAGATCCCTGTGGTGACGTAACAGTAATGTTCATATCCATCTGATGCGTAGTAGAGTCAATGAGCTGAAGTTACGCGTACGTATTTTATGGGCGGGCGAGGTCAACTAAGGTTCTTTTTTTTCAACATAATGGAGACAGTAAAAATGGCAGAAAAAATGCGAAATATAATTAAACAACGACTCCTCAGTGTCCCCCAAGTTTTACGTGAACGAGTCATTTTTAATTGATTCTTGAGCTAAAACATAAAGCACAGCAGCTTTAAAGCTGGAAAACATGGAATCCATAATCGACGCTTCGCATTTATTACCAAGTTCGGAGTTTGTCCCTTGACTATGGGGGAGTAGAGTGGATATCCGCTAACTCAATGTATGGCTAAGCTACTGGTGCTCTATCCCATTCTAATGGTACTAACTTCAAAAATATCATTTTATATCAGAATATATATTATTTCGATATTGTGGAAGACATTACAACGTTTACTTAGCCATCCTGTTCCGATCCGCAAGCTGTGCTATTGGAGGTTATTTAGCGTGCTTAGCAGGTTCCCTGCTAGCGATAGACATGACGTAACGGACATTGCGGGCGTTGTGACAGGAAGGAAATGATTCCATGCAGTGTTATTAAAAGGGACTCACTGTGGGAGCAGCGTGATTAGTATTCAAGGATAGGGGCCCCCTCTGGGTATGACAAAGTGTGACGATGGATGAATAGAGTTGAAGGCGGTAAAATGCAGCATAAATTCATTTAGACAACATTAGTGTTGTAACAATGTTAGGTATAACGGCTGTCGTGGAAAACCCGGAAATTAAAGGGTTTCTAATAACTTAAATAATTGCTCTTCCTGATAATCTCTTTGAGCAATTTCATCCATGACTTAATCGGTCTGTCGTTTACTATCAAACCATTTATTTTTTCTCGCTCTTTGTCGTTAAAAATCAATCAAGTGACTCACCTTCATCGGTAAAAGAGAAAGAAAAATATCTTAAAAATTAAAAATATTATTTTTAATGCGATTTTCATTTTGAATATGTATTTTTGCGTCGCTATTGCTTTTATTTAACTAATTCATGTACAATAATGCCGGCTCCCATCGTTTCGATCTGATTATTACACCTCTCTGTCGTTCAAGTTGGCATTACTGAACTCTGGAATATGCTGGATCCATTTGATCATTTGATTTCTCATGTCTCCTGTCGAGAATTTCCAAAATTGATATGCTCTGATGAGACTTTACAGATTCGACTCGCCTATACTTGGGGACATTTCCATGGATGCTGTGCTGTCTAGCTAAAGTTTTCTTATGTTTTCTGCATTTCAGATCCCATCTCAGCAGTCGTAGCACAGAGCATAGAAATTTGTTACGTTTTTGGGTACTTAAGAACTGGATTTCCTGGAATGGGAATGGCGTCATACTTAAATTTGATCATTACCACATTTCTTTTCGGCTATTTTTATTACCGTCCGAACGTCTGGTTCTTGAATTTCATTACAGAAACCATGAAATATGAGTGGGGGGATGGGTACGAAAAAGTCTTGACGACAAAAAAGTAACTACAGCCTGAAGGGTGACTATGTATAATTATACGTATCCGAAGATTTTCCACTTCCATCGTCAGAATATTTCAAAGAATTCCCAGTTAGTTATATACATGTGCTCTCTATTTTCATCTCAGAGTGTATTCTGCGTACGGATTCTGGTGTATTTCTGTACTCTTTTTGCTATTTTATTTTTTACCGACCGTTCAAAGAATGTTTTCCCAACTTAATGCCGTCCAAACTCATTTTTCTCTTATTCCTGTTCAGTCACGATTCTTTCATGTATGTCACCTACCCCTATTCCATTTCCTCAAATTATCGCCCACGTTCACTATCTCTGCCTTATTCTCTTTTCATGCAACATTTTCTTTCTCCCTTCACTATCTAACTTTCATTTGTTTATATCCGTCTCTATCCAGCTTATAATATTATATTCCCGAAAATACCTCAAATACTTAACAAACCAAAATGAATGGTCTGCAAAGAACGTCTGGTGAATGGCAGGATATTCAAGAATTTAGTAAGATATAGGAATTATAAGGTTTTTTTGAAGATGTGCATTGGAAGTGGGGACGTTTGAATTACTTTGTAGGTTATATTCTCTAGCATACAGGTATGTTCACTAGAAGAGGAATCTCTAGATCTATTGGCTGTTTTATCTTTTTCCCTGATTTTATTTTATTTGTCCAGTGGGCAAAGGCCTTTTTTGATCTTTGGAAGTAAAGTAAGTGAATTGAAAAGTAAAGAAAACCGGCCTGTTCTAAAATGTCAAAAGACTTTCAGTCCAGTGGCTGAATCTGTACCCAAACGAACGTATGAATTTAGTGGAGAACATTAAATGAAGAGAACAGTGGGAAAATACATTGTGTTCTTTATTTAATGAACATGAACTTACACAAAGTTAGGCCTGAAACCACTGGATACAATTTAGTGGAGAACCCTGAGAATTTCAGTGGCGTTTTGATTTTGTCCCATCTTTTAGCGAACGTAACGAAAGGGTATGGGTACCCATTTTTAAGTGCCATAATATTTATTATTATTATTATTATTAAAACGCACATGTGCAGATAGACAATGTCAGGTCGCACACAATTCCTAAGTATTACAATCAAACTTGCCTTGGAAAAATAACATGACATCTCAAATCCAATCAATATCACAAAAGATAATGAATAAAATGAGTCAGAAAAAAAACAATACACTTAAAGGAAACATCCAAACACCAATCTCTAACAAAAAAAACCCATCTCATTAGCATCAGTTTCTCCATCAACTAGAAAAAAATTAAAACTAAACTGTTGCATACAATTTTACACAACATATTATCAAATTATTATATATACTGTTTACATCTTTTTTTAGTATTTACCCTGTTCGGAAAGGGCTCAAATATGTTTGGAGGTAAACTGTTACAATCAGCAATTGTTTAATTAAGAAATGAAATTGTTTTAAATTTTTTCTTTGTGCCCAGCATTTTACCTTGAATTTGTGATCATTCCTCCCGATAAAATTTGGATTTCCCGCCTAATTCCTTAGTTCTGCCCAAGCTTTCTCTCCCTTCAGAATGCGGAGCATTCCACAAAGTTTGCTTATTTTTCTTCTACTTTGTAAAGGTTCCCAGCCCAGCGTTTTTAACATTTCAATCAAACTCTCCATCCCCCTATGCTTCCACAGTACGAGTACTTGGCTGCCTTTCTTTGTACCTTCTCCAGGTTTGTTGTAATAGGTCCTTCTTCGTGCGGGTCCCATACAAGTGAAGAGTACTATAAATTTGGTCCTACGAGGGTCTTATGCACCTTTTCCTTAGTTGCTCTAATGCTCCCTTTGAGATTTATTATCACCCAATGCAGAGTTTTGAAACCTTACTAACAATGTATTCCTCTCGTACGTTCAGCCCCCACTCTAAATCCTTGGTTCAATGTACACCTCATTATTTACAGCAATCACTTCCATGAATGACATATAACCTAACGCATTTTGTGAATGTCTAATGTTTGTTAAATGCTAATTTACATAATATTTGAAGAATATTCGAAGGCATAGGGAAGGGGCAGGGGGATATTGTTAAGGAAACGGTGGAGTGCGTGGGATGGTAAAGTTATGGGAAGAATGTACCGAGTTCATGCTTCTTCACTTTCCGACCATGGCCGTGGCGGTAACCAACCTGCAGAACGCAATAAATTGCCGCGCAAAATGCGCATAGATAAGGTCTATTTGAGATCCCCGTAGCCCCCACCCCTCTTCCCCCACCAACCTCCCCATTTCACCCCTGGGTTGAAGGAGATGGTGGTGGAAAGAGGGGTTGCACGAGACAGAGAGAGCGGTGTCTCCATTCCCTGCCTTGTTGAACTCACTCCCTTGAAAAATTAAAAAAAAATAAAAATAAAGGAATAACCCCATCCGCGAACCTCCTCGCCTCCCTGGGTTAGACTTACGGATTACATATTTAGTATGCTAATGTGTGGGTGTGGGGTTGAGAAAGGGGTGGGAGGAAATGGAGGCGGGGCAGGGGGTGCGAGAGGTAAGCTCTCGGGGTGGAGGGAGGTGGACGTCTCTCGCTAGCTGAGTAAATCTTCCGCCGTGGAGGCGTGCATGGAAAGGGATGGGGGGAGTAGAGGTAAGATGGTGGGGAAGGCAGTTATGGTGCTGTGCATCTGCTCTCTGCCGTTTTTGCATTCATATGCACCGATGAGCCGGCGTTGATCCTCATGTGTGATTCTTAGTACTTATTCCTCTCGCAAGGTTTGCTTTAGGTAAGCGGGCACTTGGGCAAGATGTAAGAGTAGGCGCTTTTAATTATTTTGTGTTTCTTCTTCCAGGAGGTCTGTGTGTGCACTTTAATGCGCGAGCTAATAAATAAATAAATATATATATATATATATATATATATATATATATATATATATATATATATATATATAGATAGATATATATATCGTGCAGATCGCAAGTGTAAAAATATTTCCTTGACCGGGACTTGAACCACGGATCTTTCGTCTTGCCGGTCCATTGATCTATTCTTTGTGTTTCTATGTTTAACAATCTATATCTGTGATTGTTTAAACATATGTGTAATATTTATGTGTAGACATTTTTTTAAACTTAGTAACTTGAAAGGCCGATATCGCATTTTATCACTTTTTAGGCTAGGATATATGTATGTATGTATGTATATATATATATATATATATATATATATATGTATGTATGTGTGTGTGTGTATATAATAATGGGCTGACACAATATAACAAAAATAGAAAAGAATAGCAACATTTAAAAGAACGCACGGTAAATTGTTCGAGCTTTCGGCCCTCTTCAAGTGAGACTATATATATATATATAATATGTATACTACCTTGATCAAAAAGTTCCCGGAATAACCACCGTGTGGCGCTCCCATCGTTCCGATTTTAGTTCTGTTTTTTTTTGTTAAATTGGTACATCTGTTGTTGATATTCCCTTTAAATCTTAGTGTCATAACTTGACATTTGCAAAAGTTACGGTCGGTTTTCGGTATGTCCATCAGTGCTTCCTGCGATTTTTCCATTACTTCCTCTCGGCTGCTAAAACGCGTTCCCCGTAATGGTTTTTTAACTCGATTGAACAGAAAGAAGTCACAGGGAGCCAAATCAGGTGAATTCGGTGGCTGTTGGATGGTATTTGTTGCATTTTTCGTCAAAAAATTACGAATAATGATAGCACTGTGCGACGGTGCGTTATCATGGTGCAAAATCCACGAGTTTTCTGCCCACATTTCTGGTCTCTTTCGGCGAATTGCTTCACGCAAACGTCTCATAACGCCCAAATAATACTCTTTGTTTACTGTCTGGCCTTCTGGCGAAAATTCATGATGCACTACACCGTTGTAATCCATGAAAACCGTCAGCATTGCCTTCTTTTTTGACTGAAAACGACGTGGTTTTTTTGGTCTCGGCTCATTTGGTGAACGCCATTCACTTGCCTGATGCCTGGATTGCGTGTCGTACTCATAAACCCACGTCTCGTCTCCAGTAATGATCCTTTTGATGAATGTGGGATCGGATTCAGCCTCGCAAATCATGTCTTTTGCGACGTCAACACGGTCTCTTTTTTGCATGAAATTGAGGTCTTTTGGCACCAACTTTGCTGCTACACGACGAAAACCCAAATCATTAACCACAATGTCTTGGGCGGATCCATAGGCAATGTTCAAGTCCTCCGCTATTTCTCTGATGGTTAATTTGCGGTTATTGACCAACATTTCTTTTACTTTATCAATTTTTTCACCGACTTTCGATGTCGATGGTCTGCCACTGCGTTCATCATCTTCGATTGACTCACGACCACTTCTGAACCGCTCGTGCCACTGGTAAACGACCGTTTTTTTTAGAGAATCGTTGCCGAAACACTTTTCCAACATTTCCTACGTCCGTGCGCCACTAAATCCGTTTTTTACGCAAAATTTAATACAAGTTCGTTGTTGCAAATTTAAATCCATTTCTGAAATTGTAAAAAATCGCCAACACACACAGAGATAGATGTACTCTTGGCTACGTAACTTTTGCAAATGTCAAGTTATGACACTAAGATTTAAAGGGAATATCAACAACAGATGTACCAATTTAACAAAAAAAACAGAACTCAAATCGGAACGATGGGAGCGCCACACGGTGGTTATTCCGGGAACTTTTTGATCAAGGTAGTATGTGTGTGGGAATACATGTACAATCGTAAATAGGTGATACATACATGGAAGGCATTTTGCGATAATGTCCTCAGCATGTGGTGAAAAAAAATATTATTTGGAGTTGGCGTGCGGGAGAGTTGGCATTACTTTTTTTTGCACCCGTGGGTGGAGGAACACATGGCGAGATTGCATCTTGGTCAATATACGTACTAGAGGTAGTTTTTGCAAATCATGCACTTGTAGTCTTTTCCGGTTTATTTCTCTTCTGTATTAACTTTGCTGCGCTACACTCCCTGGTGGCGTGTGTGGCATAAATGTTTAAATTAATTAAATCCCGGCTTTTCGGGTTTCTTATATCCCTCGAGTGGGGAATGGCCGTTGGAAAGTTTATCTTCTCTCCGCGTTTTAGTTGCCTAAAAAAATTGAGAATTTTCGAAATGGCTTTTAGCGTTGCCGTATGATCGTGCACTGGATAATATTTCTTTGTTAGGGTGAATCGCAAAACAGATTTACCACTTAATTTGATAGCTAAAAAAGGTAACTCCTTGGAAAAACTTAGTATTTTCTCAGAAATAATGCAGGAACAAATCCATGATGGTCTACGTTTAACATGTTCATTAACTTTTTTCGAGGTTGCTAATTTCGTGAGTGAGGCATAGGTTTTTGAATAGCAAATTTAAGTGAAGCGACTTCCATTAATAAAAAAGAAAAACTCTAAATTAAACAATACTGAGCAAATCAATTTATTTTGGCTGGCAATTAACTTGGTGCATCGGCCAAATGATGAAATTTTAAATAATAATGATTAATGAAAGTCTTATGCATATTTCGACCTAGTTACTCTCGTTTCAATTTCCATTAATGAAGTTCCTGTTTCACTTCCTCCCCGTTTTCATTTTCCGCCCAAACTCCTTCATGATGAATAACGACACAAAGGAACTTTGGTGGATTGTCCGCGTACCCGAAAGAGGAAAAAAAGACGCCCAAAATCCTTCCCCGGCGAGGAAAACTTGTGTTCCGCGGAATTGGATTCGGCTGCGTCAGAATTCCTGAAAAAGAGATGAATATTGCCAACCCGGGAGTCACTTAAAAAAAAAACTCAGAAGAGTTCTTCAAAAAAGAAAATGCATTCGGATTGTACGGCTGGGTGACTTCGTGGCGGAATTAGTCTCGCGGAGTAATTAGGTTGAAAGAAATTCGTAGATGTAAATTAGTTATTTATTTTATTTTCGGCCCTCCCCCATTCCTCCAGAATTTCGCCGCCGTCCGTGTTCTTGTCGTTTTTTTGCATGTGTCCCGCCGTGCGTGTGTGCGTGCCGGCAAGCCAACAATTGTCGCCGGGAACAACAGATCTGTTCGCTCGCTGGTGCAAGTCTCCGGCCCCGCAGTCGTTCGTTTTGTTTCTGCGCACGTGTGTTCTGAGAAGGGTTCGCGTGTGCTCTGCTAGCCGTGATGACGTTGCGTGTTCGCGGGGAAGCGAAAGAATGGGAATAGAAGAGATGAAATCTCCCATGGAGAATCAGAAGTGTGTATTGATGTCCGTGTGTAATGGAAGCCTCCCCACATTTTAGATTCTCAAATTTCCCCCAAATTTTGAAGACATCTGTGCCATTTATTGCATAGGGACACGTCGCAGACTTTGGGTGAATGTATTATTTTGCATTAAAATTTTTCGTTCCAAACTGCCATGAGGACGTATGTCATTGGACGGGACGCCAAACGTTGAGAAGATTTAATCTTTTTGTTGCGAGACTGAGCAGGAATTTCGAAAATGAGTTTGTTGAATGTTTCAGTCTTAAAGATTTCTGCGAAGGTGATGTGCTTGGGAAATAAGATTTTTTATGCCGTTTGGGTCAATAATCTTTCCTTAGATTCTTTATTTGTTTTGTGGAATAGAATTTTTATTGGAATTATTTCCACGGCTTTAAGCTTATTAGCATTAAATCCAAGGTCTATGCTCACCGTACATGCTGCTACCTGTCGGAGCAGTAAAGAAAAATACTCGATGTTAGGTTATGTAAAAGTTCATGAGACTTGTAATGATTCTCATTTTTAGATTCTCTTTTAGCGCATTTAGCATCGACATTCCCGATCTACATCTTCCTCTTACTCTTTCACAGTTGTCTCTCTTTTATCCATTGGGCGAATCCATCCATTCTCTTCAACATGATTGAACCAGCGTAGAACCCTTATTTCAGATATCCTATTACTGGTGCATTCAATTCAAAATTTTTCCTAACCCATTCTCTTAATTTTTGCTACCAAAAGTACACTTTGTGACGTTTCTTCCAACTTGTAACCCCTTGCCCTTGGTTTGATTTCGATGTTTTGAATAATTCTTTGACAAATTATCTTCAGCGTTTCTTGATATTTGAGATCTATGTTGCCTATCAATATAGGTACGCCAAAAACTGGTCATATTTGGACATGGTAGCTTGATGTTAGGAGTTTTAATCGCCAAAAGTAAGTTTTTTCATGCTGGAATACAGCAGGAACTGCTACACCATATGCATGGACGTATTTCGCATATAGCTACCAGTCGAATCCAATCGTTGATGAAACTTGCTCTCTTCGTGAATTTTTTCTTTTGGGAAGGACGATATTGAATCAAGTGCGGTAAATTCAACTGCAAGATGCTCTGCAGACTGAAGCCATCTCGCACTGTTGACTCTTTTCAAAGAAATCAATTATGTCTCGGCACATATAGAGGTGAACCCGTGACCTTCAAGTTAGCCTGGGTTCTCAGTACCTCTTGATTTACCAGGTCAACGCCCTTCTCTGCCTCCCACTGACTCTCCTTATCCAATCCAGTCATTTTCCTTTTGCATGCTAACGTAATATAATTGCTCACTTATATATTTTTCTCTCTCTATTTATATAGTTAGTTCTCTTGGGATATGCTCTATTTTTCGATCACTAATAAAAATAATCCATTTTCCTCTCTGTCACCTGGCGTCATAAATCCAATAGAGATGGAGTAAAATTTCAGTGAAAGGTAGAAGTATGGTCTCTAGAGGGAAGCGCCGTGGAAATGATACGATTGGTTTTGAAGAGGAGGGCCTGGAGGGCGTAAGCACGATCTCTAACGTCAGCGATGAACTTATCGTGTGTCCATAACCATCAAATGCCGTCTTTGACATTTGGCAAACGGTCCCCGAGTGGGAGCGTCTGAGGGTGGGGGAGTTGAGAGAGCGAGAAAGGTGAGGCCGGAGAAGAAAGATCGGAGTTTCCATTTGCCCTTCAAGCGATCGTCCCTTTGTGTCCCAAGTCTGCTGTCATTACCACAGGCGGCGAATCGAAAGAATCCAGGTAATGCGCGCGACTCCGGCTGGCTCCTCCACCTATTGGATTTTTATATGATAAATCTCCCGGAACAACATTTGTGGCAATTTTCATATTCACTTCCGCAAACAGTGGGGAAAGTTATCAGCTTCTTAATCCCTGAGAATGGTTAAAGAGCAGTACGTAATGCGTGCCGTCACACTCGTAACCTCATGAGGCATAGGAATCTTATTATGCTTTGCTCACTACTGCCCTCCTTTTTACCACATATCTCTCCTTTCCACGCGAACTGCTTTTGTGCCCATGCAGCGGGAGTCGGAGGGCCCATCGTCTCTTAAACACTTACGCTTTTTAAGGGTTAACAACCACATTCCTCAAGTTTTCCGTGGTCTTTCTCTCCTCTCAAACAGTTTATCCCTAGTTTTCTCTCAAATTACTATTATTTACTCGTATCTCTTTCATTATGATCCATCATCCATACTGTTAATTCTCACTCGTTCTCCGTTCATTCCATGACGTGTGTTAATTTTTCATATCTCAGTATTTCATGTCATAGTTAAGAGCGAGACCTCGAAATGCCTGAATACAATTCAAAGAGGACCCAGTGGTTGGTTAACTGTCATGCTACTACCAAGTCATTTACGCCTCCTTTAACGTTTCGGGCATTCTTCACATCCGAACATCAACATTCACGTACGGTCGCTTCAAAGCGGCACCGTCGTATAGTATTCATTAAGTTGATTCTTTGTTAGAGCGTATTAATATTGGTATAAAGCCGCTCGGTCATGTGATCCAATTTCCGGACAAAAAAAACATTTCCAAAGTGCCGATGTGGAAAAGATGAAAGTACTATCATTTCCTTGTCTTCTCGTCCGAGATTGATTTCGTCCACCCTCGCTTTTTCATATGATTTTTTTCTCACAATTGCCTCGAAATTGATGCCTCGATCAATTTGTTTTCAAACCGAAATTCCTTCATACAATGAAAGTAGAGATTTTCGATTTAGAATCAATTTTAAGTCCAGGTTCTGCTTTCGTTGCCTGGATACGCGTCATTGAATAATCAAAGGCCATGAAAATGGCGACGAAGGAAAAAAAAAGGATCCCTTGGAGACCACCTTCCCCTTGTGGATATGCTCTTCGCTACCGATTCTCCTGAAAAGATTCCACCCCATTGAGGACGCATTTCATCCCCCTACCAGACCATCATAAAAAAATACCTTTATTGCAACCGTCCGCTCCGCATCCGAGTTAACTGCTGCTGGGTGCATCTTGAAGGCTATATTTCTTTTTTTTATTGGATGTGTCATTCTTTCGTCAGCCTGATGGCGGCGGCAAGTGCATCGTTCCCATTAACTCTTCGAGACGACATCCTCCAAAAAGAAAAATAAGTTCCACGCCCAGAAAAGACTTGCTTGACGTCATGCGAAGACTTTTGAGTGGAGCGACCACTATTGCAAGAGGGATGGGTGTTGCTATGGGAATGATTATCCAAAATGGGGGAAAAATTATAGAAATGTGTGTGGTTCACCCTTATGAAGTAAACTGTGAAAAATATGGAGAAAATATTCCTTTCGAAAAATGTTTTTTGGGATCCCTAATATAAATCCACCTGTTGATAAAAATGGAGAAAATGAAACGCAGGTCGTTCATAATGACTTTTATGTTTATGTAAACCCATAATAAACATGAAATGCCGAAAATAATCGAGAATCGACGGTCATATGAATTTGCAGAGAGTAATTACGAAAGTAGCAAAGTTATGTTGAAATTTTTATCATCAACCAAAATTACATTTCATCAACGATTTTAGATAAGGAAATATGTGATTATTTTTTGACCAGGTGAAACATTATGGTGTGAGATTCGGAATGTTTCAGGATGACATGAAAAGTCATCTTTCTTGCACATTTTTTCCACGTGTAAAAAGCTCCGGGTCTTATGTGATTTTCAGTCGCTATGGTTTAGGTTAACTACTGTTTTAATAACTATGAATTTGTTTGAGTGTTAGTATTTTAAATCATAATGACTTACGAATATAATTTCTCGTATATTCTCTTGGAAATATATATGACTATTCAATTTCCGAAATACCCGTTGACATTTACAATTAAAGAAAATGCGGTTTCTAAATTTTTAGATAATGTTTACATGTACATTTTAACTAATTGGACTATTTTTATTTGATAAATCTTTCATCAAGCTGGGGGTTTCCTGGTTATTTGTGAAACACTGTCAATATTCTCTTTAGTGCCTTTTTGCTGATAACGAGAATTATCGCATCAGTATAGAAAAATCACTCCTTCTGACTTCTTAAGGTTTTGAATGGTATCTTATGAGCAGTGATAAAATGCCCATTTTTGAGTAGTAGTAGTAATTAGGGAAGGCGACCGACAGCTGAGGTCATTTGCACCATAGGGGATGGACAGGAAAGGATGAAGGATGGAGAGAAACCCGGCGTCGGCATTAGCCTACTTTTAACGAAAGGCGCCAAGGGGTCCGCAGCTTAACGTCCCATCAGACGGACGGCGTAGTCACTCAAAGTGCCCTCCACAAAGCACCTCAAGTAAGGATCGAGATACCTGAAAAAATTCAACACAGCCAGGATTTGAACCCGGGCCCTCTGGGTGGAAAGCCACTACAATAGCCACAGCACCATCTCAATCCCCCCATTTGTGAATACTGCTGTTTATTCGTAGTAGTTTCTCTCTATAGGGAGATTGATAACAAGCTGGATGGCACTTTTCATGGGAGAGCTCTCTCTGTTCACCTGATGAATAAAACAGCAATCATTGGGGATGCACGGGGATTAAGCAAAATTATTTTTATTGCGGATTTTCTTTTGGACTCTAGAATTAAACGGACGGTTTTGAAAAGGAGTTAAGTCCTTTTATATCGGTCGCCACATATGATACTGCGTGATTTTTATCTCATTAGTAGTTTTTTTCTGTCTGCACGCATGGTTCTACTTAGTGTTACCTGTTTAGGGACGGCTAACGTTGCCGATGTTATTAACTCAGCCTTTCCATTGTTTTCTTTGTCCTCATCTGCCCTGGACGGTGGCAGCGAACGAGTTGTCGAACACCGTCGGTAACAACCCAAAGCGTGTTTTGTGAAGCTATCTCTCTTTAAAAGCACTCAGTTGCCCCATTGTTTTATGCCGTATCATTTTCTCAAAATTCATGGCTTAGATTAGTGATCCTGTCAGTATCATAACCAAACAGAAATCAATTGTAAAAATGCTTTAATGAAACTCTCCGTTTGCTTTTCCATCACAATAATTTTTTCGTGTGATCTTAATTCTCGTTTTGAGGTAATTTCCAAACTATTGCATTGCGTCTTACGCAGCGATTCCCTCTTTAGTGCTCCAGAGTTCATTTTTCCTGTCTTAATTGCATTCAACTGTATACTGATACTGGAATAAGAATTTCTTATTTTTTTCTTTGGGGCATGTTCTTCTTCTTTCAGTTCTTAGCTACTCGATGTCCTATTCACCTTCATCACTCTCTTGTAATGCCGCATTTCCTTGGCTTCCAGTCTTCTTAGGGTTTCATCAGTTCCATATAAAAATGTTTATTTCAGCCCGAGGAACGGAGGAACTTTACCCTTTTGACAATTGTTAGTCGGTTTAAGCAAATGACATTAGTTGCTCTGTCGACTAGAATAGTTTTTGAAATCCTCGGGCTAGATGCCTGCGCGACGGTAGAGTAGAGAAATTGAAAAGGATTATCCTTGGAGGTATCCTTTGTCGCGCGATCAGACGAAATTTCCCCCGTTATTCAAGTCCCGTTATACCCCCCCCCCATAATAGACCGAACGAATATCGATGGGTGGTGGGCTCTCTCACTCCCTTTCCCACTCATTTCCGTGTCCTTCCTGCCTGCCCTCTCGCACTCGTCCGAAGATGCCCCGTCGTCTCGTCCGTTCACCCACACGCTACGGAGCGGCGTGGCTAGTAGTAAAGGACGCGCCAGGTCGCAGTCCCCTTCCTCCCCCCCTCTCTCTCTCCTTTCTCTCTTTCCCAAAAAACACGGTCCGCCCACCCCTCTTCCCCTCAACCGTGGATCCCTTTCCCCCCCTCCTCTCTCCACACGTCCTCGCTCTCCTTTGCGCCCCACCCTCCCGCCCCTGGCCGCTTCCCTGAACCGCCGTCCCTTTTCCCCAGTCCTCCCAACCCGTGTCCCTCCAACCCCCTTTCCCGTTCCCCTTCGCCTTTCCCTTCCTTCCATCCGCTCTCCCCCCTTCCATTCGTCCCCCCTCATCTCTCCCCTCACCCTCTTCCGTCTGCCCACCGTCTCGTCTCACCACCGGGTCAAAAAAATGCATTAGACGGCCTGAGGAAGCGGGTGTCTGCGGTTTTCATAGCGTCGGCAGGCAAAGATAGGGGTGGCCGCGCGTTGGTCGGGGGAGGGAAGCGGGTCGGGAGGAAAGAGAGAGACGAAGGGGGGCGGGGAGCCAGGCTGGGAGGGTTTTGGAGGCTGGGGGGGGGGCGGCGAGTCATGGAGAGAGAAGTTTGTGAAGTGGGAGAGTGGGCGTTGCGGGGTGGAATGAAGAAAGGGGTTTGGGTGGAACAGAAGCAGACTTGAACGCTATCGAGTGGCAGGTGCATGAGACTCAGAGAAGTCCGGTTATCTATCGGGGCGGGGGGGGGGGAAGGGAAGGGAGTTGCGAAGAGAGGACGTCCAGCTTTGAGCGAGGCGTGGGAGAGAGATAAAGGACATTTCGCGTCCTCGTGTCCCTTTGTGATGCATATTTGGGCGCCCCCCTTCCCACCCGGACCTTCATCGTCCTTTTCACTGGGCCCGAATTGGAAGGTGAGAAGGGAGGTGAGAAATTTTGGCTTCCTTTGTCACGTGGACCGATGAGGCCTGAATGGAAAACTTGTCTTCTCAAGCGAGGAGGGAATTCCAGTCGCGCGTTTCCTCCGGGAGGGTGTCGTGATATTTTGATAGCTTAATCAAACTTTCACGGAAACCCTTGTCCCAGGAATCCCGGAGTCCTAATCCCTGACCAATCTGTCTGAACTAATTAAGATCAATGCCATTAACACGGTGAAGTCATGGCCGTATTATTCAACCGCTTCTCTTTTATGGTGTCTCATTAATACCAGTGAATTATGATTTATGCGCTGTTTTAAGTTATTTTAATATTGAGCGTTTTTAGTCCCTCATGGTATAGCAAAAGTATTTTATTGATTTACCCTGCAAGCCACCGCCAGGGTGTATGGCAGGGGGTGGTGAATACACACCAGAATAATTTTACCCGAACAAGACCCTACCGCGGTCGAACAATATTATTATGATCCCCTATCGTTTGAGGAAAAAATGACAAAGTATAAAAGTTTAAGAAAAGTCAATAAGTATAAACATTTCTTGAATTATTTTTTCAGTCACAGTAATCTATACGTGCCATGCAACATTTGCGAAGATATTTTAAACTACCACATTCTTAATCATTAAGAAGGGAACAGATAATATTCACATCAGTATTTGCCGAATTTTTACTATTGCGGGCCGCAAAAGCTATTGAAAAATTAGCGATTTGCTGGATCAATATCAGCATGGCAAGGTGTGTTAAATTTTCGTGAATATTTGAAGCATAAAATAATATTCGATTGCTATGAATCTCTATTTACGTAGTGAGAGATAACGGAAAAATTAAACTTTATTATGTTGCATAGTTTTCTCCGGTAAATGGTCATTGGAGCTTAATCCCTATTGTTGGGCTTTGCCAGGACGTAATAACTCAATCCTCGATTCAGTGCCTGTTGATTCACTTTCTCAACGGCCTTCTCGTGTCTGATTTAAGGATTCAGGACCTGTTCCAGTTCAGAGGGGTGCACCTCATGTATACTCGGTGGACGCCCTGGTACACGGTTCTGGTTCAGAGCGTGGATGGAAATGAACTGGATTTCATTTTATAGCGCTAGGCTCAGAACTTTTATGTAAAGTGATTCTGTGGTGTCTTTAATACTGCCGCCTTAGTATTCGACTCCATGATATCACTTTTATTATTATTTTCTTCAGTTCTATTTGCAAAAATATGTTTTAGCTTGAGAAAATATCGCCACTTTCACGTTTATTATTTTCCCAAGTCACCCTTAGTCCGATGGAAATATCGACCATTCGCAAACTATACACGTAAAATGTAATTTTGTTAGAAAGCGCACGTCTTGTTTTTCCGAAAAAAAATCTTTCCTCCTCTTGATGTTATCGGCTTTACGACTACGGTGAGCATTCAGTCATACAGGTGGCATTGGAGACGGAAGATTGTATGGGTGAGAGTAGCAGACCGAGAGGGAGAGTGTGTGGGATTTCTCTCCCGGGATCCTGATCTCCCGCCGGCCCTGTCGCCCTCGCCACACTCGTGTCTCCGTCGTTTCGTAACCGTTGCGTCGCCAGGGGTGGACGGAGGAAAAGACGAGGACGCCGGAGAGCGATGACGGAAAGGGGCGTGCCGGGCTGGTCAGACGCCGGGGACGCCGTTGGAGAGTCAGGAAAGAGGGAGAGAGAGTTGACGGGAGGGTGGGGAGTGGCGAAGGGTGAAAGGGGGGGCCATGGGGAGGGAGAGAAGACGAGGAGGAGAGTGAGGGAGAGAGACAGACAGTCAGACAGGGAGAGGTCATGAGGGAATGAGAGGTTTGCGGGGCCGGCAGGGGGGAGGAAGGGTGCTTGGGGATGAGAGCGGCTAGCCGGTCGCGACTGCGTGCGATAACCGTGTACAGTGCGTGCGTGAAACAGCAGCGGCATTGTTGGCGGAAGAAAGGGGTTTCCGAGGGTTGCCGTGGGGTGGGTGGGAAGGGAGGGAAGCGACGGTGGAGGGGAATCGTCTGGCTGCATGGAAAGTGGACGGGGCGAAGGCAGTGGAGTCGGGGGTTGAATAGAAATTGCGTGTATTGTTCTGGAAGAATAAATACCCCTTCCGCCCTCCCGCTTCCTCGACCAATCTTTTTTGAACTTGCTACATTATGATGTTCGTGCGGATCAGGTCATCGAAACACTCAACATGTTGCGATTAAAACTTGTTTGAGAAAAAAAAGATTTGCGTTTCACTCATATCCTTGATGTGCTGTTTTCATCGAGAAAATTATCCACCCGAAGGCCAGTAGGAAATTTTTAATTATCCCTGTTAGTGGACCTTCAATCTCAATACAAAGAAATAATAAATGCTAAGCTGAAATGAGTTTTATCTTATGAAAATGGAAACGATAATCTTGGGAAGACTTAGAACTGTCCATCTTAAAATCCTGTATGTGCCTGGCACGTTTTCTCTTGTGTTTCTTCAATACAAAAGAGTTGAAATAAAAATCTATTTCGGATGCATTAGGTATTTTAATTAAAGTACTTGGGAAGTCAATATTTTTGGAAATGGTTTTCGAATTATTATATTTTTGAAGACAAAACACCGCTTCATTATAGTAATTAACATTTCAGGTGGTAAATTTTGTGAGGCACATTAGATTAAGAGTCGTGTTGACATGGATCATGTCGATATGCATCATGGACGATTCCACGTCTCCATGTGGAAACATTTTAAGGTTTTAATCTTTAATGAAAGATGCATGAGTAAAAACAGGCGGAAATAGCACGGCAGCGGATGTGTTCAAACTTGCAGGTGCACCCCAAAAAACTTCCACTGAAAAACGCGGTTGATTTGTACGCGTTGAAAATTTACCGAGATTGGTATCGAATATTGGGCAAACAGTAATAGCGAAAGAAAGCGGTCATGAAGGGAGGAAAATCGAAGGACTTTCACTAGTTTTACAACCAGACGTACAAACGTCCGCTGTGTCTCTCTCCCTTCCCTGAATTTTTTTTTTTACCCATTCCACAATCGGAGCTCAGCGATTCCGTCATCGCTGTGCAGTCTGTGAGCGGAGGCGCGTACTGGGAAAAAAAGACGGTCTGAGGCGTCGTCGATTTGCGTCTTTTTTCTCGCACGCTGTCGGACTTTCGAGATTTCGTAGTGTCGCCGTGTCCATGCGGGGAGAGTGATATGTAATGGGTAATGGGGCCGTGGGACCTTGCAGCGATTGAACTGGCGAGGGAAGAGCGGGCGGGCGCTCTGTCCGTCGGCTACGGGTGAATAACTGCGAAATTACCACTAGAAGCACTCTTATTTCCTCCGTCTGCAGGCGCGCGCCACATTGTTTAAGTGCCGTTATTCGAGTGAAAAGACTTCTGGGACGGATGGTTTTTTCCCACCAACTGTTTCCCCTCTTGGACTGTTGTATTACCCATCAAGAAATTTCTCCGAAAACGCGTTTGTTTGATCATAAATTATGCCTTTAATTATACCAGCTGCTGTGTTCTTGCTTTTGACATATTTTAACTGATATACCTCCTCGAACGCTAAAGAGTCAATGCCGGAGGCGTTCCTCGACATTTAGGGAAATAGTGACTAATTACCAAAAAATGTTGTTGAAGATGTTGTTGCGTCTGGTTTATGTCGTGTATAGACGGTAGAATGTTCTGAAGCTCACGCTTCAGAACCCGCTTGTACCTCTCAACTTCGTCACTATATGCATCCCGGGTTTTTCTCTGAAGCCTAAGCACATTGTTGATTTTCGAACCTTCAGACGAGGTTTGTCCTTTGAACTCCATCTCACTGCTTCTGGTCGGCATCTTTGGCGCCAGACTTTTTTTAAACGAACTGTTGTTTTGGCTGAATGGGAAGGTTTATATTTAATTTTAGACCCTGGCGTACTTATGTGAAAATAATCATGCGTTGATTAAGTAAAAGGTGGAAATGAAAGCCAGACTTATTTGAATGTGTTACTCGGGTTCCTTCGAAGTAGACGTGGTTTATATTTTAAGTACAGGTTTCCTCAAAATTAAAAGATTTTTTTTGTGTCCGCCGTCTCTCTTCTCGCCTTCCCTCTCCCCTTCGCCTCCCGCCGCCACGCCCCCGGCTCTCCTTTCCTCCGACCTCTCCCCCCTCCGCTGTCCCCCAACGCCCTCGCCACCACACATCGGCCTCGCGACATCCGCTTATGGTCTTCTCACCACTTCACCCCCTTTTCGATCCACTGCAGCGGCGACTGGCATATCTACAGACAAGGAAGGGGGATTGGGAGGGGGGGTGCGGGAAGGAGGGCTCGGGGTGAGGGAACGAACTTACGGTTAGGGGGGGAAGGAAGGCTGAGGTTGGGTCAAAGCGCATGTGGTGGCTGGAATGCATCTTCATAGGCGTACTCCCCTGCAAGATCTCACACGGGCGAATGGGGTTTCAGGACGTCAACCAATTAGGAAAACTGTTATAGGCAGTACATACGAGTATGACAGTTGTGATCTCCATCGTGGAAAAGTCGAGAGGCGAAGGATTCATTCTTACGAATCATCCAATGGAAAATGATTCATTCTTTCGATTATGTCATGAGCCTGCTTAGCTAACATCTGAACCTCACTCTGGCCTGATAACGTAATATTTTATTAGCATTTTTCTCATTTGCGTCAAGAGTAAACTTATTCGCGTTACACTATGCGATGTTAGCGTCATAGTATAGATTCGACTGGTGCCAAGCATGCCAATGGTCGTGCATCCCTCTCTTTTAGTTCATAACAAGTTTTAAATTACTACCCGGTACCTTTTCTTGTTTATTTTAATTTATAAATCTCGCGCGTTGAGTCCCATCTGCTGGAAGCGATTCAGGTTGAATGTTAAATTACCATGAGTTCGTAACAAAGTGGTTAGGGAGGTGGTTTTGGCTGTGTACCACCTCTGTAGCGAGGAGAGAACGTTTTTCTTTTCTGTAATTTCCTACCGATCTTTCCCATTTTCGTCATTCTCCGCCAGCCGATGTAGCCTTGAAAGTAGAGGGGAATGTATTGCGGGGTGGGGTTATCGATGCAGGGTGGATAATGGGTGAGACTGGTAGACTGGGTGGGGCGCAACGTGTTTGCGTCGCACTCGGCCGTGCGGTGACTGGCACTATGTCCCTGGGCATTGCACTTCGTACGATAAGTGAGCTTCGACGGAGATTTGTTTTATTCCGTTGCAGAGTCCGTAAATGTCCGGGAGCTAACGCCCTGCCCATTTTTTTGCCCCTGCATGCGTCAAAGTTTTTCTCATTTTGCGATTTTATCAGGCTATTGGGCGAAAAATATGTTCTCGACAAATTTGAGATAATTTTAAGAGTCAATATAGCCGCTTTTTTGCGTCCTCTGTGCACACACTGCGTTGAAGTAGAAATATATAACAACTGATTCATCAGCATTGTCTGCTGAGTTTTCCGGGGCTCATTTGTTATGCGTGAAATTTGTTTTCGCTCCTAAGTATCACCCGTTGACATGAGAAATACACCTAAATATGCTAGCATGGTGATTCCGAGCTATATTATTTTTAGGCCCTCTACTCGAACTCTGGACCAAATGACGTAAATAATTGTTTTTAATTCTCTCGATTTGTTGACAGTTTACTCAGGGTTTACTCCTCAAACACCTCTTTTCTTAAATGTCAATCATTATTATATTTCAAATCATTGGTGTAATGTTCGAAAATTAAGTTTACCTAGCCATAATGTTTGCTCGACTTATAAAACTTAAATTTCTTGTTTTTTTCCATCATGTTTTTGCAGGCAGCCATTGACGACTCATTATTTTTTATTGTCCAAAAAGAATTATAGATTTATGAACGTGTGGTGATTGGATTGAGAATGTTACTCTCCCTTGAGTACAGCTCATTCGTAGTTCCTCTTTTGCTGTGATAAATCTCAAAAAATTATTCTTGATGTTGCTCTTATCGTGAGAGAAACGACGTACGTCGTTCTTTTTTCCAATTCTTCTATATGATAAATAATCAGTTTTTGTTTACCACCTACGTAACTTTGTTTCATCAGCTCAAAGTTTTTGTTTTTTTAATTATTCGGACGCATGTAGGAACTGCGTTTTTAAAAATTACCCCGTTTTTCTTGGTGAGTGAAAAATAAATTTTAGTTTCAAATCTCAGCCATGCTGCAGAAAGTTTCAGAGGCTGTTGTAGCGACTATGTAATTAGCGCGTAAGGTTAACAAGAAATCGATAGGTAAAAATTGCACCAGGCTCTTTTTTAAGCAATCATTTTCTACTGCATAAAATATACCGTATTTGGGTATTCTATATCTTGAAAAGAATCACCTTTATGTAAAAGAGTAAACGTAATTCTAACGATACCGTATTTCGTGCTTTAATTCGTGGAATCTCTTCATATTCTAGGCGTAGAGAGAAAGCATTATTTAAAATCCCGCTTCGATTTTTTTAAATTTTCATAACGTAGGTTTGGGCACATTGTGTACCGTGGTAATTAAAAGGAATTTATGGAAGAGACTGTACAGAAGTTTCTTTTATTCCCCCTTAGTTACTAATATTGATTGTTCCACGACTCTTCTACAAGTAATTTTTCCCTGCAACCGGAATAGAAATAGCTTTCTCCATCTGTTAATCGGGAAGGAGAAATTCTGTCGAATCATTTTAGAAAAATCCCTCAAGTTGTCCCAACTATCTTCGAACGCCAATAACCCCTAAACGCGCCTAGATGAAAACTCGATATGTAAGTGGGTATTCCTTATACGCGAGCCTTCTCCACTGCAGCCGAGGCACCTGTAAAGGCCCGAAGAGTAACCTCATGCAAGTATGCAGATAAAGCATCCCGGCATCTCAAGGCGTAAAGTATCGTTGGCAGCTAGAATGAATTTATTGCGCACTTTCACCAGCAAACGGAATAAACATCTCGTGCAATCGGCGTTGATGGCGCGATCTTTTTCCGTGTGGTTGGACAGAGCTCGGGAAAAAGAGATCGGCTACAAAAGGTAGGCCACGGAGCATTGTGCTCATTCCGCTCCCCCACGAAAACTTTCCGAGATTTTCGAGACGGCAGCCGTCGTGACCGAATGCGCGCCAGTCTGGGCGGTCGCGGTGGCCGATTTTTGCTCGGAGTGGGGTGGTGTATTCGCTCCCCCCATCCTCCTTCCTCCCACTCCTCCCAGACCGACGTCTCTCTTCCTCCTGTTGCCGCCGCATCCGTGCGACCGGAAATGCTTCAATGCAGCTCCATTAAAATAATCACTGTTCGCAGGCATTTCAACCTCGTTATCTAATGCTTTAGTGGAAGGGGTTCAAATTGTTAAAGGCGTTGGGAATCCTCGGTACGAATATGCGGCATTAAATAAGTACACCACGGCAAGCCATGTGAGAAACGGCTTTATTGGGATGTTTTGTATACGGAGTTCACTGTGTTTCGCTATATTATTCTTAATTTTTCGGTGTGATAATGATAGTTTAAATATCATATAGATTCAGGAAAGACTTTTCGACTTTGACTCACACTCAAGTAATTTAGCTAGCACCATGGTGGCCATTTAATTATTAGTTTCATTCCATTGGAAGATATTTTCCATTTCTTCGTTTCTACGTGTTTTGTTAACAGAACGTCCCTTCTAAAAACTCATTTTTAATTTATCGCCGTCCACCCACGTCTGGTCTACTACATCATGCTTTATAATGAATTAATCCATTTTTCAAGAAAAATATTAGTAACGGAAGGGTTACAAATATCTTATTTTACGCTTTTAAATCTTTCCTTCCTTTGGGTTGTCTGGGTTCGCCACCTAAGTAGACTCCACTTCACTTTCTCAATGCGTGACAGGGAAGAGAGCGAATGTATGCTGCTGCATGTCGAAATATATTTATTTTCCTTCCCTTCGAGATAGTTGCCTGGACTTGGGGGTAATTGGCGTGTTACCCGAGGCATTTTGGTGAGAGCGTAATTCACTTTTCGTGTGTCTGGGACAGCACGAAAAGGGCTCCTTTTTTGCGCAAAAAACAGGAACAGATTTGCAGATGAGAGATCTGTCTCGGACGAAAGTTGTTATTCTACGTTTTGATTCCCTCGGATCCCTGGTAATTCCTCCTGTCACGCAGGTACCCGCCCTGCGCTTCACGACTTCACATGGCACTTTTCCGCGAAAAAATTTGTTTTATCTCCTCGCAAATCCCTGAACGTTAATTCCTGCAAAAGGAACATTTCTTCCGCTTTCTGGTAATCGGAGGCCTGCTTTCGTCTTATTTAAAGTATAATATCCGAGAATGTCTGCTAAGGAGATGGCGTTTATGTTTTGCACGACGTCCGTGACTGTAGCCCCCACGACATGGGTTACATATTCTTTTTGGTGCATCGTAGAGGAGTAATCTCATTCGCTTCGGTCTGGTAATCTTTCCGTTTGGTTGAACAATTCCCTCGAACAGTCATGCCGTTTTCTGGGTTGCATGTCGCTGATTTGTCCGGGATAGCGACCGGTGGTATTTTCTATTGAACAGAGGTCATGCCATGGGAATAATAAAAATGGCGAAAAGAAAAAAGAAGATACAAGGAAACTGCGAAGGAAATGGGAAATTAGTCCACTTCCCCGACGTCTGAATTGTTAAAATAGTTAGCGTGACTGCCGACCGGCGCTGACGTAGCCCATTCGATTCACGCCCAAGGTCGTTTCCTTGCTTTCGTTCGATTGTGGAGGGGAGTGGGTGAAGCTGGCGATGCATCTTTTGAGGGTAGCTGTCACTGATCCCTGCGCGAGGGTAAGGCCACTCGGTCCTCATCGCCTTGAAGAATTAGAGGCGCGAACGCTGAAAGGTTCACGAGATCGTAAAATCTTTGGTTTCGTGTGTTTGGTTCGGTGACGCATTTACGGAAGCAATGAAATACCTGGTAGACCCGCTAGAAGTTTTATATATATATATTTTTTTTTAATTTTCCAGTCCTATTTTTGATTCATGGTATCACCCCTAGGCGTCCAGTTGATAAAAATCGTGTATTTTTTCGTACCTGTAGGGAAAGTGGGAGGAACTTCAATGACCTATTATACTATTCTTTACATTGACTGCTAAAAGCAAATGATTTGGGAATATGGCAAAATCATTCCTTGGTTTAGTAATAATTAATTATGTACACACAGAAATATGATGAGGGAGCGAAAAGTGTAGCTAGTCCTTAATTAGTAATCACTGCAAACAATGAAAATTTTCCTCCCTTTTTCTCTCCGTTGGATTTGTTTCTAATCGATTTAACGCCTGGATGAGACATTTGTGCATAAACCAAAGCAATTAAATGAGAGGATCCATAGCGGATTTTGCCAAGTTATTTATCTTGGAACCTTAATGGAGAAATCCCAGGATGTTTCTCGTAATATTTAATCGTAGTAACTGATCATGGTTCTTAAATTTAATAAATTTAACATTTCATATCATTCAACCCTAAAAATTATTATATTTATTATAATAATCATGCTGCGTATCCCGAAGTGCCTATATAGACCATAGTACCTGGCCCAAGCGCTTAATTCCATAGTATGCAAATCCAAAGAATAAATTTAAATCACAAGGGGAAAAAGTTTAATTGCAACTATTAAACTTACTGGCATGCAATAATGGTGTCTTCATCAAACATGCATCGTCGCGGTTTTAAAATTAAATAATTCTTAGAGAACTATGTTCATCACTTATTTTCGCGGACAAATATCGGGATTAATTTCCTTAATCACCAAATTGGCATGCCTATTCAACGTAGTGCTTCTAGGATGAACCACGTACAAACGATAGAAACTGCATGCCACTTCTAAATTTTTTATTTAATAACGGATTCATAACCGCTGCTCTATTGATCCCTATATCATTTTCCTTAATCGAAGACTTTGCGTGACCTGCTTATATTATTTGCATTTCTGGGCTTCTGTCCATTACTCTGGACATAAATTAATTGAGTTCAGTCTTAAAATACGGAGTAGTGAAGTAGAAGCCATTAAAGGAAGACATATTAGATGCAGAATATCAAACTTTATTCTCGTAGGATGCTGTTTCTGCTTATGCCGCTAATCATGGAGATCAGACCCCAACTTCAAAATAACCTGTACATCACCATGCAAAAGACCCTTGTGATGTTTTCTCTTGTCTAGGTAATCCCGCTACTGCTTTCTCATTGCGTTTTCATATTTACGGTGAAATATTTGTCATCGCTCTTTAAAAAATTATTTTCGATTTTGAAAAAAAATATCCAATGTAAAGTATATCATAATAAATACTGAAAAATTAGAGGGAGAATCAAGAAGACGTCAAAATTACGTTATTTGAGAAATACCTGAACGAGCTACTAATTACCATTTTGAAATAAGGAGAAACGTTGAGAAAAGAAGACTGTTGGTGCATGTGTGGTGAGAATTGATTTTGTTTTCTTAGGTTAGTTGACTGTGCACAGTCTCTCCTGTGTTATATTTCAATGAAGCCGAATAATTTGAGGATCGTGTTTTCTTTTGTTCCCATGGTAGTCGATGCACGCTTATTTTTTAAGTGCGGCGTATGTGATTTCGCGTTTGGGTAGGTTCAGGCTTCTCTCCCATGAGCAACAATCCCCCACCCCTTTCCTCTCTCTCCCCTCCCCTGTCTCCGTCTGCAGACGCCGTCGATGCACGTTCTGCTGTGTCTACCCTTTTCTCCATAGGAACGCGAACCAAGCATGTCTGGCTTGCTTCACCTCTCTCCCTCGTTTATTATTATTCCCGCGAAAATTCCTTTGAGCCGGATGTTTAAAACGGGGAGGTTGTATGTAGTTTTTGCCACTTTTTCTTCGTCTTCGCTATGCGTTTTTGTGGCCTCCAGAGAGGAGGGAAAGGGGTGTTATGCCAGTCTCGATTTTGGTCTCTCTGGGGGAAGCCAAAATAGCGCTCGTCCCGTCTGTGGTGCCCGTGATGCTGTGTTGCAGTTGCGAGACGTGGTGTAGCAGCGAGAAACTTTCAGCCATAAACTGTTTTTCATGCGGGGAAAATCTGGGAGGGTTTACTTTATCGGTTGACCGTCTGCTGCTGCTCCTGGTGCATCCACTCTTTGCGGTTGCTTTTCATGGATGACGTTAAGATATTTTTGCTTGTAATCCTTCGCGCGTCTGGTATGTACGATTCGTTTAGACTGCTGACATCAACGTTATCGTTCTACCTTTTACGTCAGGACTTTGACATCATGGTGGGTGTAATTTTAGACGAAATAGCTGGCCAAAGATTAATTTCATCGAAATGTTGGCAAATTTTTCGCTTAAAGATTCCAGGTTAATGACAAGAAAATTTTGGTCAGATAACGCGGTGGTGACCTGGGATTTATCCAAGAATTCATATTTCATCGATCGGATTTTTTTTTAAATTACCGAATTGTAATATTACTTGCTTACGTGTACAATCGGATACCAGGGGTTCCTTTGTCGAAAGATGACCATGATTAAAGCGTATTCGATCCGTGCCTTGCGTATTGAATTTGATTAAACTATAAACATAAGATTCAACCCGAAGGTCGGTTTTGGTGAGTACTGGGTAAGTTCACCCAGTACTGAGCCCGACAATGTATGACGTGAAATTCACACATCAGGATAGGGGCTTAGTTCCTTTCCCTGTGCCGGTTATGTTTTCCGAGGAAGATCTGGTACCGAAAAATCACATAGCTTGGGTGAAGGTCACGGTGCCGAGGGGTAATTGCCCGACAACCGAACCCGCGGCCTCCGGTCAGTAATCTAACGATCATTTACGACCTTAACATATGATCATACTTTTGGAAAAGGCGTCATATGAGAAAGCAAATACTTATTGCACGGATACCGAAATCCAATGTTGTAAATGCCGTTTTGCGTTGGAATAATAACAAAAGTAGAAGAAATATCAGTTACTTTTCTGATTATAATATTTAGGGCAACCACATCCGAATGAAAACTGGAGTGATAAAAAAATATACTGTGTTTTATAGCGACGTTTATTTTCCACTCCCTATCCAGTCCCGAATATACAGCCTTCATTTCTTTCTTAATGCAAGGATATGTCCCATCTTTGAAATGGACGGACGGTACGGAAAGGTTCACATAACGGAAAATTAGTTGGACGATAATAGAAGTAGAGAATACTCGCGAGCTCCCGGCAGGTTATCAATTCCACGGACTAATTTCATTCTGGAAGCCATTCTCTCTTGCGGAGCGGACGTTTGCTCTCCTCTGAATGGGAAGCGAAAACGGGGGCGCGGTGAGAGCTCGTCCCACCTCGCTCCGGCAACTCCTCGACTTCTGCCTCCTTCCTCCCACAAACCCCCCCCATTGCTCCGACGGAGTCAATACTTTCTCCCATTCGCCACGTAAGACCTTAACGCCTTAGGGGTGACGATGGGAGGAAGCTTTTGGAGCGGGGCAGGGGTTGGAAAAAAAGTATACATATTAGGGGTCGGTATGAAGATATGTGGGTTAGCTCTGCAACTTGAAATATTCCTCGGGAAGGAGCCTACGTTATTGCTTTGGGAAACATTTTCTCCAGGTCTTCGCTGATTTCAAAATGCCCGCTAAATTAGGGGTGACTCGTGAGTGTGGAATTACATAAGGGTGCAGTTTTAAGTCTCTTATACAGTAAGTAAATGATGTGATAATATTATTTTCTCAGCTGGTGCTTAAATCTCACTGACCCACGGATCTCATCCAATTGAGAGTTCCGTGTGAAACTTAGTGTCGTAAATTTTCACGAAATGACGAAAAAGATTTTCGAGATCCATTATTTAATTGTTGGTTAATGTTTAGATCTGAATTACCGAGATCGTTAACAATATTTATTCCAGGGCTATTCTACTGCATTCTTACTCATGGGTATTTTATGATAAATTCTTTTGATAGTTGACCTTATTCCTTGCGTTAAATTTATAACATCGATAAGGATAAACAAAGTACGAACAGGGATTTAATGCAGTATGGGCTACTATTGGTTACTCGATGAATTTTGGTCGTCATACCCAATGTCAGTGGGGCGAGTGTATCGGTCGATGACTGTTGCGAATACCGTTTTGGATTGCCTCAAAAAAGGGAGAAGAAAGGAGGAAAAGTGATGACTTAATCTAAATGGCCTTCGAGGCGTAGTCATTCACATCCAGCCTCTGAAGCATTGAGTTGGCGCGACCCACCTGCTTGTTCGGACCGACCGGAAGAAGTGTTGAATTGCACAATACGGAGCCAAAGACGATGAATGAATCTTTCGAACTTTTTTTTTATTTGGACTAAATGCATTTAAATTGTCATAGTCCTCTATTGTTAATATCTTAGTCCTCTAGAGGCTACCATATTCTTTCTTTCTGTTTCCCTCTTCTTCGTTCTTTTCTTGAATTTACTCGTCTCTTACTCTTTCCTGTTGTTTAACCTCTCATTAGTTTTTATATCCCTAATTGTGTAAGTTTTCCAAGTTTTTGATTTTTATCCTTCCGTCTGTCATTGTGGTTATGAATACGCATTCTACTTCTCTCTGTCTGATTAACCCTTTCAATTCTGAGTTCCATCACCTGCTTTTTTATTCCTCCCGAGACTTCGACTTCTTTTATATTACTATCGCCATTCAATTTTTATGTAAAAACGCATAAATACGCATATATCGCCACTTTCGAATATTTCTTTTCCAGGACTCTGTTATTTACCGGCACTCATTGAAATAGTAATGCGTGCAATCTTTTCCTTCGTCTTTTGCCTCCTCTCTTCTGTGGCTTTATCTTTCATCGTTTCCATTTCCCATTTGATCTTCAAAGCTGTGAATAAAATGATTACTCCGTTTTATCCTTTTCAAGTTTATCTTCATCTCTTATATAAATCTTGGAATTTTTGCTATGGATTTCCTTTCTTTTGTTTTATATTTTCCCTTCCGATCTCCTCTCTCGCAATGAATTTGGCATTCGGATTAATCTCAACGGTTCTTATTTGTCAGTTTTCCCCACTGTTTCCTTTTGTCCCTCTTAGATTTTTGTCCGATTCCGGGTGCGCTCTTCTTCACAATTTTTAGTCACTCTCTCGTTTGTTGCAGTGTTTCATGAAACATGTATTTCAGTCAGATAAATAATATCAATATAAATAATAAGGTCAATCTGTGTTTGGGATTTTGGGTATCCTGCGGTTCGGAATGGAAATAGCGGTTTAGCGCCGTTTCCGTCGGTAGTTTTCTATTTGCGCGATAAATGTGCAAGTCATTTTGTGAGGTCATTCCTTGGAATCACACAATAACAAGAATGGTTTGAGATGGAATGGTTTCTATTCCGTGACTTAATTTAACCGATTATCGAAGACAGCTTTTTGTTCAACGTCTGTTCATTGTGCTTATCCTTTGGGTTAAGCGATTAATTAGGAAATAATTGAATTTCAACCATGTGACCGCCTGGTATTTACCGCCAGCCTATATCCTGTCGAATGCTAAAAAAAACAGTTTCGCGTAGGACTACCGTTTTCGCCCTGTATATATGCAACCGATCGTCACCTTTGAGAATGAAAATGTATGACGTCTTTCAGCACATTCACGGAACATGCGAAAGGTTTTTTTACCGGGCAAAAGTTTCCACTTCCTTCCATTACTTACCTTTGCATAAATTACACACTCACGTTACGAGAACACCCGTGAATGTGAGAAAATGTGATGGTAGAATTACCCATCCTGTCGACGATTAACTGTGCTGCTTGGATTCCTTTGAAGCAATGGGACTAAATCGTTAACAGGAGCTTATTCCTAAGGTTTATCATCGTACAATTTTTTAGTAATTTAGGTTAGGAGTTATACTTGTGCCCTCCGAGGAAATTCTGTTTAACTTTATTATTATATATTTGAAATATTGAGCAGAGTTGCCGTCTGGTGATATGTAAGGTATATAAGGCCATTTGTCCACGGAAAAAAATACCAATAGGCAAATGGTTTACCTAGAGAAAGTTACGGTATCCGACAATTGCAAATTCAAATAAGACTCCTTTCACACTTTAGGCTCTTTTGCTAATCCAATAGATCCGCTACTTCTATATATATATATATATATATATATATATATATATATATATATATATATATATATATATATATATATATATAACGATTGTACGGAAAAACTCACACGAGCGGCACAATAATGGGCTGACACATTATAACACAAATAGAAAAGAATAGACACATTTAAAAGAACACTCACACGGTAAATTGTTCGAGCTTTCGGCCCTCTCAGAGTCTCTCTTGAAGAAGGCCTCTGAGAGGGCCGAAAGCTCGAACAATTTACCGTGTGAGTGTTCTTTTAAATGTGTCTATTCTTTTCTATTTGTGTTATATTGTGTCAGCCCATTATTATTATTATATATATATATATATATATATATATATATATATATATATATATATATATATATATATATATATATATATATATTCGAATCTTTTTAATGTTAGTTGCCCAATATTAAACTTTTCATGCGTCGTAATGGCTAGTCAGTGTTACTTTCAAGCTTAACTGCCCTTCATCTTTTCCCATCGGCTCAAGTTGAAGTTTAATAAGAAGGCAGGTCGTTGGAAGGTTTTTCAGCCTACAAGTCTGGCCGCAGTGTGCTCTCCCGCCTTGCCGCCATTCGCTCCGTCTCGGGCGACTTCCGAAGCTTGGAGTTCATTCTGGGACACGTAATGCGGGGTAAGAACGTGATGCCTCACATTCCGTTCGGAGAATTGCTGTCAGACGGCAACAAACCTCGAGTGATTTCTTCCGTGGAAGTCTCGTGAAGTTCCTTCTTCTTCTCTGTAATTAGCCGTTAAGTGTACCATGGAGCACAAGTCGTCCGTACCAAGGGAGACAGGGAGACAATTAACCAAAAACCTGCTACAAGACTTGTGGCTTTACATCCCAAACGGATTTCGCGAGAGCGAATGTTCCTCAATTCTTAAGTTTTGCCTTGACATATTTTGTTTGGGAATGCCGAAAACTATTAAAAAGGTACCTCATTTTGTATTTTGCGATCTTTATTAAATATTCCCTCCATAAAAGCCTCCAATCTACGTCTCTCTTGAATCAGGAAAATAGGCGTAGATTGGAGGCTTTTGAAATATGGGTTTGGAGAAGAATGGAGAAGGTGAAATGGACCGAGAAGAAAACAAATGAGGAAGTACTTGGTATGGTGGGCGAAGAGAGGGGTTTGTTGGGAGAAATCCTATGGAGGCAGGAAAAATGGATGAAGGGCGTATTGACCGGCAGTGGGATGTTGAAGACTGTGATAGAGGGGAGAATGTTAGGCAGACGAGGAAAGGGCAGGAACAGGATAGGGATGTTGGACGGGATGAAGGGAGGAAGAAAGTACTCAGAGATGAAGAGCGACCAGATGTAGACTAGGTTGCTTGATTGTGTTTTGTTAGGAGTCACAAAATATTTATTTGGTAGTTGTGTCCATCCAAAAACCTACCTTAATCGTTAGATTATCTTATAATAATTAAATATTCATAGTTAATTCTAGCCTGATGATAATTTCTCCATAAACTATAAAGATTATAATTTATATTACAAGCATAACCTTTTTTAAACCTGCACAACAATTTACTGAAAGTAATTCTAAATAATTGTTATTTAGACAGAATTCATTTAAGACTAGAAGGATTAACTTAGCAGTCCATTCCATGGGAATTCCTGTCTTCACCACCATAATTTATTTATTTCAGGAAGATGCTACGAAACCATGGTCGTGAAAAATAAAAAGTTCATGTGGAAACTGCAAAGTTAGTCAATTTACTCTTAACATGAAAGATTTCAAATAAGTTTCTCCAGACACGGTGCCGCATAGAGTTCATTTAATTTCGTCTGTTGCTGTACGGAGAATTTCTGCATTCATCGTTTTTTTTTCCTCATATACCCTTAAAAATAAGATTACCTAACATTAAATCCACGTCAGTGACTTGTTTTAGTTTTCAAACATATTGCAAAATCAACCGCTAATTATCAATTAATTGTTGATCATTTCATTTTTTAGAATTTACGTATTCGACTTGACTATTCCTGCGAAAACCTAAGAAGAATTTCAAAACATTATTTTTTTCTCACATTTCGTAATATTTTTATTTTGACATTACTGACCCCAAGGTCAGCTCTCTTCGCTGACAGGTGCTGCATAGAAATCTTGGGTATATGATCAAACTGTTGGAATATCGCAGTATAAAGATATGCAGTTCTACAATGCTAATTCAAGTTTCTTTTATGATAACAGACGCGCGTGTTACAATCTAATTTTTAATACGTCGTTTCCGTGTCAGAAAAATATCATATTTGCATTTAAATTTGTGGTTCACCCTGAAGTAGGGATTAAGTTTGGTAAACTCATGATTACCCGTTTGTTTCTGGATAATTTGGGTTTATATCCCTAGTCTGGTACTGTCCATATGTTATTTCCCTAGTGACCGTGTCCGGCAAAGCGTACGAAGTGTGACATGGAACGGTTACGGGAATAGTGACGTAACATTGTCGTCACTCAATATTATTCACGGTAACCGTGGCTGTTGACGGTGGTATATTTTATCGTAAGAAAGGACCAATACTGAGCTACAGAGGGAGAAAATATTATTAAAATTTGAAAAATATTTTCTGCGGCATGGCAGTGAAGGTATATGTATGAAGGAGTTTTAATGGAAAATTGTTGACCAAGTATGAATTATTTTGAAAACAAATCGAACGATGACGGCCGCAAAACTATTAATTATATGGTGACTTCGGGCACGATCCAAACATGTATGATGTAATAAATTGGTGATAGAAACGAGCGGACGAGCAAGCTATAAACTTCTCGTATGGATGGGAGCCTGATTTAGTGGGATTAGAACCAGAGACCCGCAGACTAGTGGGTGATATACGTAATTCACGGCCAACTGGGGCGGAGTGGTCGGTTCTTGACACCAGAAAATTCTCACCTGACGAGGGAACCTCGGGATCCGCGGGGGACGGGGGCTTGGTTGACTTCCAGTCCCCGTCTGCTCCGCTATCACTCGCTCCACGCCCGCCGTCATTACTCCCTTCTCGCCCACTCCCCCTCCGCCCCTTCCCCGTCGCCGCCCCCGTGACACCCCGGAGACCTCAAGAGGGAGACACGCTGGCTGCAGCCGAAGGTTGTCTCGGGTTTGGCGAGGCGTCGTGGGGGAACTCAGCCGAGGGGAGGGGGGAAGTGAGGAGGGATGGGTTTTGAGCGGGGATTGGTCGACGGGGCGGGGACGAACACGGGTGGGAAAGTGACTGTCGGCATTGATTGCACGCACCTCGACGTACCTTCTTTGTCGTAAATTGAGGGATATTGAACATTGCTTCCCTATAATTGTCTTAATGCACATAGCGTAAAACTTACGGAAGTAGGAAGGGCATGAGATACCAGAGCGGGAAAAGATGCTAATGTCGTATCTAAAAATTTATGAACGTGCCCATTCCGTGTGCTTTTTATTGCTGATAAAGGTAGATCTTACGTGCGTCGTTCTGAATGATGGTGGAAACAAAAGCATGTTGGTATTAAATTACAGCACAATTTACAAAATAGCCAAATGGATCTTTTCCATCAGAAGTCTTCCGAAGTGACTGTGAGTCCAGTATATCCTTAAAAGTTTGTTACATGAGGAGGTGAGTGATATGAGATAGGATGCAAAATATTCATTTCCCGCTGTTAAAGGTTAGGGCGAATTTCGTTCGGGGTGAATGTAAACAGTAAATGCATGTGACTTCAACGTACGTCCTTAGATAGCAACGCGTTAGTTGTTTACAAAACACAATTTTCTCGTTGACCGTTGATGATAGGTTTTCGATGAGGGAATAGGAAGATTAAGAGAAGAAGGAAAAGCAATTATAGGTAGTCGAACTGGTGTACTTGGTTTGACCATTGGTAGAATTCGGGGTATTTAAAACTAGTTAATTGACGTCCTTTACCAGTGCTGAAGATTCACATCAGCTCTAAAAACTCGTCCTCATGATTCGAGAATTGTATTTTTTACTTATTTGCTTTTTATAAATTTCCACATCGCTTGCATTTAAAGGAAAAAAACCATTCCAGCGCAAAAGGTAGCCGACAAGTATTTAATAGTGCCTTATTGGACTATCGTATTCTTCGAAGATAGTTTTTTCCATTCGCTATTCGACCACGTCTAATGGTAAATGCGCGCTTTTTTGCTATTTAACTATGTATTTTATTTTAATCATTTAAGTCTGAAATGGAAAAACGTCAGGTGATTTATGTTTTATTTCTTAAAATACCCCCCCCCCCCGACAATCGGAAGAAGTCCTGGAGGCCCCTTGGTGGGAGGCGTGAGGGAAATTATTGTTGGTTCATGTAAATATTTTCCCCCAATTAGAGGGATCTGGGGACCTTCCTTTGCTAAGGGCGCGGCGTGGAAGCACCATCCGTGATTTGCCGGTATGTAAGACTGCCACCTTGCAATTCGTTCGTGGATGGCGCGTCATGTCCTTGAGGTCGTTTGTATGGGGAACGGGAGGGGGTTGCTGGTCGGGAAGCACCACGCCTCGGTGACCGCGAGACGAGCATCTTCGCCCCTATACCCGTCTTTTAATTTTTACTCCCCCGCCGCCCCTCCCGAAGCCCCCGCTCCCGTTTACACGTGTCCAGGACGGTGCAGGTCGAATCCCTCGCTCCCGTACGACGTCTCCTCTGCATATCGCTCCCAAGAAATTTTGGCGTATTTCGGGAGTAATCATCACATTGGTGTGATTATCCCAAGGGAATACGGCGCAGGAGGGGTCTTCATGAGCTGCATCCATCTCGAGAATTACGCGGTGGTATCTCTTTCCTTTTGTCTTCCGTTGTCACTGTTCGTGGTGACGTATGTCCCGGGTCACGCCCGTGGTGCGGTGGCAAATGAGGACGCGACGTAACCACTTTTTGACCGTATGAAGAAGAGGTGATTTAAGTGATCTGTTATACGCTTATCTTTTAGTCTGACTTAATGAGAGTAAATTGAGGAAGTAATAGCCTAGAGCTGTTAATAATCATTCTTTGAGCCAGGGAATGAAAATACAATGTCTTTAATATGGTTAATGCCCCGGCTTCAATTTCCATTTTAATATTACACCATTGAAGGGAAACGAAGACATCATTAAATATAATTTGTTTCTTTTTCGTTATAGATCATCGTTATTGTCGTTTTATCGTGTAATACAAAAACTAATATATTTCATAGTTATTTATCCAGTATTACAGTTTTAGTGCTGATATTGCATTGCACTGTTTTCCGTGACGTCTTCTTGAATAATTATGACAATAGATTTTTGCACAGATACACAAGATGGTGAATTGAGGGATTTCTTTTGAGGATTTTGGGTACATCGTGTGGTGAAAATCAATTACGTTGCCCATGAACAATAAATGTTTTCAAATAGCGTGTGTCCAGTTCGTTTGGAGTGACCAAGGTTCTGTCGTAATATTCTCGTCACTTAGTACAAGACCCAATTGAGTGTTACTCGCTGATGAATGTTTTTAGAGCCCGTATATTCGGATGTACTGTATTTTAGTTTATGAAGGAGAGTAGAGTTCATGATGAGGAGAAAATAAGATAAACTGCGGGAAATATGCCTTAGGGAACATCACCATCCCATCTCGCGATAATATGCTGACAACTTCAATACCTTGTTCACCTGAAATCAGTAATGGGACAGGCAACCAACCATTAAATCTTTGGCATAAAAGGACTTCTTTTATCCATTCATTACTTTTCCACTTACTCATTTACCTCTACTTAATTCACATCGCGATATTCAACTGTAGTAATTGGTGATACCTTCATTTTATCAAAGTTGAGAATGAGTCTATAATTCAAAAGTTATATCAAACAGCATTTCCTCGAGAACTGTCATGTTTTTGCGCAGAAAATATTTATTGCCGTTATCCGTTATCATATTTGACTCTTTTGTATGCATTCTTGTATTCAGTCAAAATGGAAGCGTGAATGATTGACGCATTGATATATTTTATTAATTTTCAATATCCATTTCAATGCCAATAATAAACTTGTGTGTTCTTTTTGACCAAAAAGTTTCCTTTTCATTGTTATAGTGGCACAACGTAAAACAATTGGAGGTGATGTTTCATTTCATTTCGTGTTTTCGAATGAAATAAAATATTATCTGTGTTTAAGACGGGCCTTGAAACCGAAACGATTTTAATATATATTACTTAAGAAGGAGTGCTGCTATTGGAGTAATTTTATCATTAATTTTCTTATTAAGTCTGAGACAAAGGAGAGTGGGTTATCTACCTTCTTCGGAGAAGTGTGTTATCAGCCTCCTTCTCGGCTGTCGGGAGTCCATTAGCATTGCGTCAGTCGGAAGCATTCATCATGCTTAAAGTCGTCAATTTATATTTAATCTCCATTTTCCGAACCAAGGAAATTCCTTCTCACTGTTTCAGCATAATGCAAATAAAACACATCACATTCACGCATCTTAACGTTATTTTTTTTTGTTCATGGTAGTGTCCAGGAAACGGTGATTTTATCCAGTCCGAATTTTGCTTTAGGTACATGATATTTTTTCCCTTCTTTTTTTCTGCGTTCCTGCTCCCGAAAAACGCCGTTCTTCACAGATTGCGCAAGACTCCAATTGTTCCAATCTCCGCCACAGTCCTTATTTTATTTTCTTCGAGTTCTCTCCCCGGTAATGATAGCCATTAAAAAGCCTCGGTTCGGGAAAATTGGTGCTGCCAAGGAAGAAGCGTTGTTCGGTTTTTCCCCTCCAATTCTCCCCACCCGCCCTGGCTCAATCCTCCTCCTTGCCCCTCCTCCTTGGTCTCCCCTTCCTCCCCACTCTACCTTCCTTTGGAAGAGGGGGAGGATACGTACACCTGCGGACTCGCGCTAATTTTAAAAGACTCCCCCACCCGATAGTAAGATCCCGCGCCCTGTACTCCTCATCTCTATCTCTCCCTCGCGTCTTTTATTATTTATTTCATTTCATTTTGCGTTTCGGCAGGGGCGTCGAGAGGTAGGGAAAAATTAACGAGTCCCGTCTCAGACGCATATATCAGTCATGTCTTCGTGTTTGCGGGCCTTATCCTCTTCTGCTACCTCACCCTGCTCTGCCTTCTCCACAACATCTAGTCCCCGGGAGCCCCAGGACATCCCACCAGCCTCGAGAACTCCCCATTCCTTCTTGCCTTCTCCCATGACCTCGTTACCTGGTCCATTACGTCGCCTATTCACTCGTGGTCTCTGTGATCATGGCCTCAGCAATTGCTAGCAAGGCTCACCTAAGGGATCCCGTCCCACCACGCTCGTTGGGATATCATTTAGCAACGTTTTCGTGCAGTCCTAACTCTGTGCGTCACCACTTGGGAAGTGAACTCAAAACCGTTTTCTTGGAAGTGAAAAGCTGTCAGTTGACGACTGGCTCTGCGCATAATGCGTACTTAATTCGGTTTATGCTACCTTTGAATTCGGGCGCAAGATATTATATTTCAGCGGCGTGGTATTGTATGTGCCTTAAGCTGTTCTCGGGTACTCTCTGGAAAACCACAGGTTTAAACATGGCTGATTTCCCGGGTACTCTTAGATAAACAGTCTGTAGAATATTCTGAGTACCAGAGCGCAGATAGTTTGAAAATTCAACTCCCTTCTCTTGTTTTCACAGGCCAATGTAATCAACTATTAGGTAAACTTAATTTCGGGTGACAGCTCTGGTTTCTTGTGAAGATGGCTCCTTTCTGTTTTATATTGATAAATATAATACTTCAGTTTCACGGTAAATCTTTGAGTGATAGTAAGGCAATTATAACGCCATTATTAAATTTGTCTGAATAACGGCGCGTACCTTGATTTTGAGATCGCGGTAAACAAAAGTAAGACTTTGAATTGGCTGGCTAAGGATATAATTTTTAGACGTGTTCCCTCCTTGGTATGTGCAATTATTACTTAAGTAATGCATGAATGTTACATTTATCTCAATAATATTACGGTCTCATTGTGACCTCATATTTTTTAATCACCTATATCTTTGCTTTACTGGGACCGAATGATAATTTGGGCTCCCTCCTTATGCCGAAAAAGGGAGGAAGGGAACAAGACCGCTTTTCACCCTTAGTTTCCTCGCCACTGTGGCGCTGCATTCAAACGTGATGGGATTTGAAATTACATCACTGATACGCTTTCCTTTGCAAGCAGCTGCTGCAAAATAACTAAAAAAGCACTTAGGAGATACCAACGTTAAAATCACGTTTTGCAGCATATTTTCGTTAATGATGAGATAAACATGGACATTTTTTCTTAACATGACTAGTAGGCAAATAAGTCTCTCTGCGCGCGCCTGGCAATATTTATTTAATATTATAGATAAACCTTTCCCGTGGAATATAAGATAAGCTATTTGTGGAGCAAGAAAAAAATTACATTGAACTAATGCACATCATAGAGGAGACGATAAGCATAATTCACCCGTTATGTGTCGGACCTTCTGCTTACAGACACAGTTTCTTTTCACCGTCGTCGAACAGTGGAGTCATCCAGATTGTTGTAAAAAGATTAGGCCTTCATTTAGAATTGAGGGTGCTATATAATCGGGATTTATTCAATCTCGAGTTAGAACCAAATCCCCTCTCCCCCCTCCCCGTTCGCAATTATAAGCACTGAATTGTGCTTCGCGTCCCATTTCTATTTGGCACCCGATGAAAGTTAAACCCCTCCTCTAAACTCCGGCCGCCTGCAAGACCGGATAAATCCTTACCCATGATTGGCCGAATGACCTTCACGTAGCCCGAATGCATGGGGACAATATTTTTCGGCCGATCGTATTGTGGTCCCCGTAATCACAGGAGATAGGGATTGTTGTGCTTGTGTATGGCCGAGGCGAGATGTGCATCGGTGGTTTGTGTAGGTGGGCGAAGGGATAGATTAGTGGTGGCCGGGCGGGGGGAGAGAATTCAGGGTGAGAGCGATTGGAGGGCGGGTCTGATTCTCTACACCACCCGATGATGGTAGTGGCGAATTATTGTCCGGGTGCAGTGTGAGGTACGGAATGCAGATGACTTTGTCGTGTGGGTCTACCTACTTTCCTAGGGTCCCCCCCCCATAAGGAGAGTAGCCAAGCCCTCTGCTCTTTCCGATTGATTCCTCCATTTTTGGGTCAAGTCGGTCGAGGAGTGATGAAGTGAATTGGCGTTTACGGTAAATTTGCATTTGATGATTTTTTTCTATATATGATATTCTTCATATTAATGGCATAATAATTTGCATTTGTAGGTAATCCCTGGTAGTAAAAATGACTTGACGAGCAAATGTTACTTTCTAAATGTCTGTTTCGTATGGCTTAGACGGAAACCTTGAAAAATTAAGCTTTTACGTAATTTTTTCGGGCTAACTATAGATTGTCTTAGTTTATTGGTATCCTAATAAGTCTGCAAAATGATGGTATTTGCCTGCGATTTAATTCTTTTAATGTTTCCATTCTCTGTCTCTTATCCAGCTTAACTTTGTATTTTTCGTGGTCGAATAGCGATGAATTAATGACCGATTGGAAGGAATGCATCCGGTTCTGGATTAAAAAAAACAATTTTGCGATCCTTTGAGAAACTCAAGTTTTCTGATTGAATTTTTTTTGCCTAAATTCATTTTAGCGATCATTTAATGTCTGCTATCCATATAAAAATGGTGGTGAAATAGCTTACAATTTAATAATCCTAGAGACGTTTTTATACCCAAGAGAGGAAGTTATTAATTTTTACTGCAGCTTTAGAAGAATCCGATCCGAGAGAACGTGTGTAATCTCTTATGTACATGACCTCATCATAATTATTAAAAAATCAATATCAAGTGATTGGATCAAGGAAGCCTACTTCATAAAGGATAATGAACGTACTTATACACAGTACTTTTTAATGCTAGTGCGATATGTGTTTTGGCCTGAGTAATGTGAAAGATATTTAGCTTTTATCTTAAAAATGTCATCTGAATTTTGCTTGCGATTAATCAGGAGTTGAATTTAAAGTTAAACTGTTATGTGACTTTTCCCGCCTCATGTAACATATTTCCCTTAAAACTGTGGAAATATTCACGTTGACTTTGTGCTTATAAATGATTTTATCATCATACTTATATGTTATATTTACCTCTAAATCGTCCCGGTAAAAACTTTGGAGGAGCATGAAACGGAGGTGGATAATTTAATGTGCAGGCGAATGAAAATTATTCTTTATATTATCCGGGCTATTATCTGTTGGGTGGGACTAAGATCCAGAACATAGTACAGGAAATGCCTTAAACGGAGCGATGCTTATCAAGCGGGAGATGCACGAAATCCGTCCTTCTCATTTCCACGTGAAAGTATATTCATGCGCACTTAGCTTCCCTAATTCAACCCGGACACTCGCATGACTTTCCTCTTCCCCTTTCATGCCACATCCGTCTAGAGTGTTGTAATCAAGACGTGTTAAAAACTGCAAATATCTAAAGTGACCGGAAACGAAAACTGAATTTCCACGACGTGTAATTCGGTTGCGTTTCCGGTCTCCTTTCACGGTTTTTTTTTCTTACTCCCTCTCACAGATATAATTACTGACGTTCATTTCGAGGAAACATTTCCGTCCAATTTTGAACTTTTAATCGATGTTGACTCAATTAACCCAGCGTGCGGCTGAATATAATAATAATTACGATGAGTATATACTTGGGGGTCGTCATTCTTGCTCCAGTCCTGGCGGTCGCTTCCTGTACATGCGTGGTGTCTTTTGCTTGTTTCCATACGATTTTACTTTGACAATCTAAAATATGTATCCAGACACGACGTGCCCGAACCAAAATTTTCTTACGGAATTATGTCATAATTTATCGTGTATCTAAGTCTATGAAAAGTGTATATTTCCCGAAACGTATTTTGGAAATTATTTGGTCACATTTTTCTATCATAGGGAACTGTGAAACGTATAAACTTTCAAAATAACGTACTGTATGCATAACTTTATTGAGTATGTAGTTTTTTTTTCATAATCCGAAGCGTGGAAGCGTTATATCTTCCCAATTCAAATCCGATAGTGTTTATTTTACATCGACAAACCTCGCTTTTGTAGCGCGTTGCAATTTTTTGCTCGGGTCTCTTTGCAAAGGAAATGACGACCCTTATCGACGTCGCCCACACCTGGGTTTTAAAAAGTAGGTTGATTCTTATCCCTAACATTCGCACGCAAACTTAGTTCCGAGTGCAAACTAAGTTTTATGTTGTTATCCTCATTATTTTGTCGGCAGGAAAAAGCTCTTCACGGTCGATGGCCTGTCTCTCCCTTCGGGAAGAAATTACGTACGATATTATTGCTTACTGTTTACTCAGTACCATTAAAGAAATCTCTCCAAACACACCGTTAAAGGGACCCTTAAAGTAGATTTTAGAGAAAATGGTCGGGCTGATACGATGTACGATTTTATCCAATTAATATTAAAACACCTCAACTGTTTTTTCATTAATTCAAGTGCACATTGTTACATTGAGCTCGTCATTGTACTGCACATAGAGCTAATTGTGGGCGGGTGTATCAATAATCGTTTTTGAATGACAATGCTGTGACTTATATTAGGATATGGTCCTAATATCGATTTTGACTTTTTCGATAACTATGAGTATTTGTGTATGGAGTTTTTTGATAATTTTTTTCGAAGTCGCCGCGTTTGGATCTTGATGATATCAAATCTTCACCCTTAAGATGTTCACTCGCAGGCAAAATTCTTAATTGGAAAGGAGACGCTGGACGCCAGAGTCGTGCACGAGAAGCAGTGGAAAAACAGGATGTGTTAAGCACCTCTCAATTTGTATTTTGCCGTCGTCCCAACCTTTTCAACACATCGTCCCGCCGTCGGGGGGCCGTTCCTTCAAAATGCGAGCGTCACACGGGGATGGCAGACTAATTATCCCAATCTGTTGAGCGTACGCTCCTTCTCTCACCTCGGCCAGCCGCCAAAATTAATCCGTGAATAGAATCGGTCGGTTTTCATTCTGGCCATTTTATTTAGATAACGTCGCGGTCTATTTTATCATATTAAAGTCTATATTTTTTTAGGATAGTAGAAGGGTTTGTGGTCTAGAATCACCGTGCCAATTCAGCCTCGGTTTATTGGTGCAACGAGCGTAAAATTCAAGTCCGTGGAAGCAGAACGAACTATCACCACGAAATGAGGCAGTGTGCACAGGTGTTTGAAATGTTGCATTTCAGTAACATTTTTTTGTCGGGCTTACTTGAATTTTGTAGTATATTTGAAAAGTATACTGCTTACCTGTATTAGAAAATCTTGGTTGGTTTGACGTATTGATTCAGAGTTTAGATACTATTATCCTTCAATCGGCCGTCCCATTCTCTGCCAAATGATCAGCTCTAGTTTTAGTCGACGTTTTTTTCGTAAAGATTGAACTTAATAGCTTATTTACGAGTGTTTTGTGTATATTATGCAAATGAATTTTTTCCAAATATTGATATTTTAGTTTCGCTGCGTCGCCTGCGTATTTGAGTTAAATTCAAATTATTAACTACTACAACACATTAACTCGGAGATTTAATTTATTGGATGTATCTATCTTGAGTTAAATGCAGATTAACTTCATTGAGCACAGCACATTGGCCTTCCAATTAATTTTTCTGCTGTTTTATTTAATTTATAAATCACATGACGTGATCATTAGAGATGCACTATATATAATTCTAACAATCAATGTCTAATTTCGAGGACGACACGAGCGTTATTTCACGCATTTGCGTTGGCAGCTTCCGTCGCCGACTCGGCGTCACCACACACACCCCCCCCCTCCACCCACCAACCCTTCGCCCCCTCGCCGTCAAGTCGTGCGCTTAGCGTTTGTTCACCTCGCAGACGTAGCGGAAGGTCCAGTATTTTTACATTCAGATTTCTCAGCCCTTGGAGAATTCACTAATTACGCGCGCATCCGAACCGAGATTGCCCAACGGAAATGAGAACCCTTACCGTCAGGCTTAGCTTTCATTGGGACAGACGTTTATGTGGCAAATGGTTAAGTGACTCAGATTTTTAGCATGCTGAATGTATACAGTAATTTTGATAATATGGAAAATTAATACCTACATGAATAGAAAAAATAAGAATTGTTAATTTGGCGTGCTACAGTCAGAAAAAAGCGTTGGTAGTAGCTCGGATTTCCTGAGAATTCGTATTGCTGTGATACAAGCTTTGACATTAAAATTTGATTCATATTAATAATATTGGTGTATTAGCGAGCTAATAATATTTCATTTGGAGTTGAATTTTAACATTTACATCTGGTTGAGGAAATAAAATAAATTCTTGGTTTACAGTCAATAGGAAGCTTCTTTTGCCATACGCTTTACCCAATTATTTTGAAAATTTGTATTTTAACATTCTTAGTCTTTTTCCTCCCAGATTAAAATGTTTTTCTGGGCGAATTCACGTGCAAACCTGAGAAAAACCTTTTAGGTATCCGGTATATAGCTATGCAATGCTTTTATTTCGTTTCACGGCATTTATTTTAACCAATTTTATAATTAAAGGAACTCAAACAATTGCTTATTTGCCGAAGAACTTGATATAGAATTTTTAGGAAGTGTCCAGCGTAATTACATTTTCAATGGTAAAAATATGATTGGAAATTTTTTATATCAGATACTATATAAGATGCAAATATGGCCACGGACACTGGTTGTATATGTTCTCCTTGTTCTGCGTCGTGGATTGGTCAAGCTGGTTTTTTGGCCGCTAAGCTAAGCAAGGAGTATCTCAATTCTGCTTTGGTCGAGATGGTCGACGTTATGTGAATCAATGTAAGATCAACTGGCGTGCATGACGTCGTTTCTATATTGAACTGTACCTTGCTTAACAAGAGACGAAACTAGTCCAGGGGCGATGAACATGGTTTCCTCATAAAAAATGAATTCTCTCTGCCTATGAATTTCGCTTAACGAATTCTGAACAAGCAGCCGGTGTCTTTGGTGAGGAAAGTGATAGGGCACCTTTACCTCTATCCCCTTTCTACCAGCATGAGGATATCCTAAAATTTACCGATATCCGTTGAGGTTTGCGAAAGGTTCACCTTTACGAAACGGAGTTGGCGTTAAATTTATGGACTGTGGTTGATTTCATGAAGGCATCACATTGACTCATCACTCTCACCAAAGACGTCGGTTAACGATGTTGCTCAAAGTGAATTTCCGTTCTTCCCCACACAGTATCGAGCGTGCTGGTAGCCGTGCTGGGAGCTGGGGCATCGGTCGCTGCCCTCGCCCTGGGCCTCCTCACGTGCGTCGCTTCGTCTCGTGCCCGGTCCAGGATGGGCGCCCGGTCTTGGAGTGACCGCCCCGCTTCGACCGGCCCCTCGCCCCCCGCCTCCCCGTCCCCTTCCAACCCCGCCAACCCAGCACCCTCCTCCGGCCCCCACTCGTCCCTGCCGCTCGCCCCAGAGACGGGCGAGGAGGCCGAAGAGGAGGAGGAGGAGGAAGAAGAAGAGGAGGAGGAAGAGGAGGAGGAGAACCACCACCACCCCAGACCTCCGCTCGAACACCAACGGCACCAACTCCCGGGCCAACAACAGCACCACCACCATCACCATCGCGGCGGAAACCAGCAGGTTTACTTCTCCTCCAACATCGCCAGCCCGACGCCCGGCACCACGACGGTCCCAGTGGCCCTGCCTCCCCCTCCGCGCCACCACCACCACCAGGTCCCCACCCAGCATCACCACAACACCCACCATCACCAGCACCACCACCACCACCCCCCTCACTCGGACCAGTCCCCTCCGCCCCGCGGCACGGGGGCTGGAGGCGGCAAGAAAGCCGCGACGACGCTGGATCAGAGGGGAGGGTACCAAGTGGGTGGCGGCGGGGTCGGGGGGCTGAACAACAACAACAACGGCGGCGGCAACGGCCACGGCGGCGGCGGGGGCGTTTCCGCCCCCCAAAACCTCTACCACGGAGCCCACCACCACCTCTGCGTCTTGCGGCGGCACCACGGCCTGGGGGCCAAGGCGCCGCCCACGTCGTCGACGGGGTCGTCGGGGGTCGCGACGGCTGCGACGGCGACTTCGGCCATCACGGGGACCTTCGCACCGCACCTGCAGACGCCAGCTGCTCCGGTGAGTTCCGTTCTCTTTGCGGCTCCCCCAAAGACCCCGCTTTCCGCCCCTCAAGGTTCCCCGGGAATTTGGCCGAATACTCAACCTGGAGCTGCGAGTGGCCGCAGCCGATAGGACCGTGGGTGGGGAGTCAAGTGGTAGTTGAAAAAAGGCATAGTCGGTAACTAACTAGCATTAGATATCACCGTAACACTTTGATTGTTCAGCTTATAAGTTCGGTTTTACGTAATCATTGTTCATTGATGGCTGTCAGTCATCATGTGTAAAATTTGTACCTCACGTGTGTCTTCGTTATAAAAATGCCTGATCTGTCAAATAGCGTTACTCATACATTTCAATAAATTTTTGAGATCAGGATGAAAATCGGTAAAGCCTGTCGATATGTATTGATTCATGAATTTGTTTTATCATGATGACTGGAGATTAAGTCTCGGATGTATGGTTCTCATATTAATGGGACACCATAAAACTCAATGCGCCAATGCATTTCGGGAATTCCTTAATTGTCATGGTTTTGCCGAGTGACGGGGAATCTTGGTAATATTCAACTGTTTCGTTTCGGTCCTTCCCTTAACCCTTCCTCCTGCTCTCCACGTTTTTTTCTGACGCCACGGCGAAAGGAGTCGATGACCACCACTTCCTTCGTGCAACAGCGGCCAATGTGCACACCTACCTAACGAGTGGTTAATTGCGGAATCAATCTCCAATTACGCGCCGGGGGCGTGGACGACGTCCTTTCTACGCGTGATCGATTGAAATCTTTTGTCCGCTAGTGTCCCCCCTCCATCGCTCATTTCGTCTTCGTCGCATCGTTTTCCGCCCGTCTTTTTCCGCTCTTGCAATCACCCAGTACCACGGTTCAATAAACTCGAATATCGACCAAGTCACGTCGGGAGTCACCATTTATCTCTCTGATTTGTCCTCTCTCCTCTCACTCTGTGCTTCCCTGTCTCCCCCCCCCTCTGTCTCTCTCTCGCTTACTTTATCTAACCCTTTGTGGTTTCCCGTCCTCATTTCTCTATCTCATTCCCGACGCCTTATCCTCCCATTCCCTCTCCCTATCTCCTTCTCCCAGCCGAAATAATCAAAAGATAACTTTGACGTGAATGTGTGCTTCTCGTGGCTTTTTGACGGCCTACGTACATGAAAAGGTCTTTCAACTCCCCCTCTCCTCCCGTATCTGTTTTTTCTTTCCCTCTTCCGTTTCCTCCTCGCCCACTCTTCTTCCCTTCCTTTCCCTCTCCCTGCTTCGGGGGATATTCCTCATAGTCGATGACCTTATTGCATTAACCCCCCCGTCGTCTAGACTAGTTGTTTTCGCAACCTCCTGAATAGTTAGCGCGGAAAAGAGTTGGTAGAGAGGGGGTGTTGAGGGTGTGGGGGGGGGTTGTCTTTTTCACTCTCGTGAGTCAGGCTGACCGTCGTCGACGCGCGACGTGGGGATTAGTTTGGAGAAAATGGAGAGGAGGGGGGGAAGGCTGGGAGAAAGAGGAAGGGGAAAAAAAAGAATTGGGAGCGAAAACGAGTTAAAAAGAAGAAAACGACGGAAGAGTTTCCAGATTAAGGCGATGACGCGTTGGAGCCCGCGCGCGGCGATGCTTTCGTTTTATTCCCATCCTCCTTCCGCCCCCATCCCGCCCCCAACTCCCGTGCCCTCTCCACCCTTAGTACTCCTCCGCCTCCCACTTCCACATTTTCCTTCCCACTCCACCCTTTTACGGCGGGCGTGATTCTTTCAATAGATTGACGCCTCGATAATGAGTGTCGGTGCGGGTGACGTGCGGGAAATCCCCTCTTTTTAGGCGAGTACACGCTGTCTGGCTGGAGTGAGACAGAAAGAGATAGGAACTGTGAGTTCCCGTGTGTTTCTGTGTGTGTGTGTGCGCCCTCGCGTTTGTGTTTGAGAGAGAGTGTGCGCTGACGCCCTCGTCTTGTGTGTTCCTTGTGTATCTTCCGTTTGCTTTTCATTCTCCTCTCCAGCCCACTTGTTTTCGTTTCATAGGCCGAGACGCTCCTCGCTCTCTTTCAATATGCGTCGGAGGGGGTTATAGAAGGGGAGGGACGTCGCCCGCCCATTAAAATTCCCTGTTTTTTTCACGCCTCGATAGGAATGAGAAATATTTTTTTTATATCCACAGCTATTAATGCGAGCACGGAGTGTCTATTTTTTTGTTTTGAAACGGGGTGTTCGCGACGCAGTTTTTCCACCATCGACTCATTAGGAGTGTGTTCAGTTCGACGAGGTAGACTAGCGAGTTCGCGATTCTCACTTTCTCTGAAAAAAACCCGAGAGTTGTCGATAGAGCGCGTATAATCAGACAGACTCTTTTATTATAAAGGTTTTAATATTTCGGAATTTGACGTTTTTTTCCGCTTTGAGGATTGCCAGTTCCGAGTATTCCGATAAATCCAGCTCGACCCTCCTTATGTAACGATAAGAATAATCCCAAATTCGCGGTAGCCAACGAAATATTTATGCTGAGTCTGTCTGCAAAAAAGTTGTTTCCAGCAGGGTGTAGACGTGAATTGGCCTTGGTTTCCAGGAAGAGACAAAATGCTGGGCATTGGTAGGAATTCTGTGCATTTACTCATTTAAATCAGGGAAAATCTTCCACTCAGGGGATCGGTTTGTTGAGTGAGTGGAAATCTTATTTTGTATCTACTACTCCCAAAAGCGTGTGAAAATCGCACATGCAAATAAGAGAAAAAGGAGCATTTCTTTCAATCTACGGTTTCCCAGAAAATTACCCAGCTCGGGATTAGCAGGGAGTAAGGAAAGTGCCAGAATGAATTGTATCTGGGGCTTTTCAGGCAATAGCTGGGCACTCTACTTTATACTTACTTGCATTTTTTTATAAATGCTCAAAATCATCCCTCGTAATTATAAAATAGGATCTTGTTCTGAGATACAGTGATGTTGTTTCACTTTTTCAATCAGGACAGTGAAAAAATGATATCTTAGAAATTTGTGGTACTTATTTTTCCATAGCATGAATCGTGAACAACTCGATACATTTTATGCCCTTGGCGTTTATTATTTCTGATGGAAGTTCCGTAATATCCATATTTCTCTTTTGTAAAATCCCACAATTGCCAAAATCTAAGGATGAAGGATCCCAAATTCTGGAAAATCTGGAGTTACGAGCGATAATTAGAGAGATGCGTGACATTCGACCACTCCCCCCCCCCTCCTCCTACTGGGCAAATATCCCTCTTTGATAAAGTGTCCGTTCGGTCGGCAGCGAGCGTTACAAGCGTTGATTCAACCAGGCAAACTTCTCTGGTCCGGGGAGGTACAAGGGGAGTCGGGTATTTTTCAAGGGATAGCGGGGGGTGGTTGACGGCGGCAGGAGAGAGCGCGCTATAAGGGGGTTGGGCTTCGCGGAACGGCCGATTCCACCGAAACGGGCGTGCCCGGTGCGATCCCCGCGTGTCTCCCCGCCGCCCCATCCACGCATCCATCCATCCATCCATCCATCCGTCCATCCATCCATCCATCCATCCATCCTTGAAACCCCTGTCTCGCGGGAGGGAGGCGCGTGGGCGAAGGTGGTGGTGACTTACTGTCTCGCCCAGGCGAGCATTCAACCGGCGGGAGAGGGTGTGTGCGGAAGCGAAGCATTGGGGTTCCAGACCGACTCCACCCTCGCAGGGCTACGTCCTGCCCTCCCTGTTCCGCCCATCGAAACCTCGCCTAACGTTGGGTCGGGCAGTAGTGTGCAGGACTCCCGCATCTAGGTTTGTTCGGTTCCGGACTGTGGCGGACTTATCAGAGGTAGTTTATCTCTGTGAGCGCATGGCTGTATTTGCCGGGGACCTTCCGCGTGCAATTCGCGGCTGAGTGGTTGGGGTCTTTGTCTTCCGTTGAAGCCCGTCGGTGGAATGCATTAGAAACATGATGGCTTAGTTGATTTTGAAGTAAACGAAAAATGGAGGAACCTCGGAACGTCGGAAATATCTCTAGAAAAACCTCGAATTTAAAACAATGTCACCAAGTAATGTTAGCGTGAATGTCAGTAGTTTTTCGTGTGGCTCAATGAGTTAAAGATGAACCGCTTTGGAAATCAAGACTTTCCTGTCTTAGCTATTCAATTCTCTTTGCTACCCCGTTTTCTATTTACAAGGTGCTAATGGTCTTTCATCGTTTTGTCCAGAGGTTAAACCTTTTGAAGAGATTACAAAGATCTTATTTATCAATCTAATTCGCATTCCATGTATAATTTAATAATATCCTAGTGTAAACATGCACAAGTGGCATGCCGGCCGACAATTCTTAAAACTGGCTTGCAAATGTCTCAATCGAGTTGATTTCGATGATTCATTGTAATTTTAAGTTCAGTTTCTCGTTATAAACTTTGCGCTTTGAATGAGGTTTTCAACATAAACATATATCAACTAATAGCAGTCTCCTTTCATTGGATAAGAGAGTAGAAGTAAACGGCCTCGCCCGTTTTTTTTTCGTCCCCAAATATCATAAACCAGCTTCATTCCGCGCACTGGCTGAATATTGTATGTACGATAGTGTTGAAAATAGAAAAACTTAAAAATAATAGCATTTATATGAGGTTTTCACCTTAAATTTGGCGTGTTACCTTTTGGAAGTCATATAAATTAAAAAAAAATGGCTTTGAGCCATCTCCGCTCCGTAATCTGGTTTCATAATCGAAAAAATAACAATTTCAAGGGATGCCAATGACGTACTCACCCATTCAGCTTGGTCGACCCGCGTTGGACCCCACGCGCGCGAAGGGGGGCGGGTCCGATGACCCCCAGGTGAAGATTGCCCCCGCCTTGAAAGTATGCGCACGGACGTGAAACGCCGTCCGTCTGCCCCTTCCAACAGCCCCCCACCCCCAACCCATTTCCCTCGCAGCAAATCGCGGTTTCTGCCGTCCTAGCCAATCCGGGACGAGGATTATGCACCCTCACTCCATCATCCACTCCTCGGAGCCGAATAACTGATCTCTTCGTGGTTGTGGCGTCTCCCCCAATGCTCCTCTCTCTCGCACCTCCTCCCTCATTCTCTCTCTCTCTCTCTCTCTCCTATTTCGGCACCATGGTCATTGTCGTGAGGCTACGGTTGTTAAGGGGGTAATCCGTAGAATTTGCCGTGCCGATCTCACGGTGCCGGCAATTTCGTCCGCTTGGTTTATTTTCCTTTCGTCTCCTCGTAAATTTCACTGTGATTCGCGGGAATTTTTTTCTTCTTCTTTTTTTTGTAAACTTTTTAACCCACGTCTTTTTCTTATCCTCCTTCCCCTCCCCCTCCCTCCTCCAATCTCTCCACCAACCAACCAACGTCTCGTGATGTCTGCCCTCTCCGAGCTCATTTCTGGTCCTCGCGTTTTCATTTCTTTTTGGCAGCCCCAAGTGCATACCTCCTCAGTAGCGTTGTGGGTGAGATGTGTAGCCGTTAACTGAGTACGACGTTAACCGGGGGATTCAAATCCGGGCGTTTGCAGTGGCCACTTTCAGGTGAACCCAAGCGGAGTTGGGAGTACCAGAATTTCTTCGAATCCCCCAGCCATGGAGCCTGTCTCCCTTTCCAGAATGTGTAAATGGAAATGTGCGACACAGGTCTGTCTCACTCATGCGAGCACCGTTGGGACTATTTGTGTCGAACCAAACCTGTTGAAGATTTCTTCAGCAGCAGTGACAGCTTCCCACGTGATAAAGTATTCTCATTCCTGCCCCTTATAATGCTCCCCTCATTTCAATACCTTTTTAATTGTCCTTTTTGTTCTTTCGTTGACTTTCGATGTTTTCTAAGTATTTTTAAATGTGCTCGCTAACGTTTTCTGGTAGCAAGAAAATTTCACTCTCACTGCATTTATCGCGGCATTCTCGCTTCTTTCTCCACGAACTGTATGAATGGTGCTTTCGAGCATCGATCATTCGAGCTTTGTTTTCGGAAAGCAACAATCTTTTGCTATGAGTGCGACCGGTGTAACGCAAAGAAATAAACACTTCAAGGGTTATGGGATACTCTTAACAGGTGCGTGGGAGTGTTTTCTTCACAATTGTCCACCTCATGGACTTGTTACACTCGATTGTGTTGTTAATAGTAGGTAATGCCAATATAATTATTCAAAATGGCATTAAAAGGTGTAATCGGAAATAATCCTTTGCGCATTTGCCTCAAGAAGATACCTCTTTTTCCATGGGCTGTTTTGCGTTGAAACTGCATTAAGCACTATTTGCAAAACACAAAATATGTGGACATTTAATTGATTGCTGGTAGAAAAAGAAGTAGTGAATATTTATTCCATTTTTTAAAATATCGCAAATAGTTATATGAAAACCTGCTTGTATTCACTTAGGTTTCGGTGTATTGCTCTTTTTTGTGATAACCTTTTAGTCCAAGAGAGGGTTCTCTCAGTCACCGAAGAGTAATTACGATTTTACAAATCTGACTTCAAAGTAATCTATTGTTTAAAACTGGCTTTGCTTTCTGAGATAAATATCCGATTGTGGGAAAAATCCCTCTTTTGTATCGCTATCTCCTGGAATTGTAGGCAATATTGTACCTACGCTAGGGGCAGCGCTTTGCTTTTGCTTGATTTTGCTGTAGCATTAAATTATTCCCAGCCATGAAATTACGACCGTTGTTTTTCTGTACATTGGTATAGGAAGGCGTCTTGAACTTTTAATTAGAGTCAGGTCCATCCCACATTTCAGCAATTTATAAGAACAGGACTTTATTATTTCGTTTTTTGCATGATTTATTTTATTGTTTTGAACATATGTTGTTGATTACGAAGGCACACGCATTTTGAACCGTTTGCGGTTTCTCAAAGCAGTCATAAATTCATTGGAATGAAGACGGAGACATTTGTTTGCCTTTCTTCGCGTGGAAAAAAGCCTCTCGTTTGATCGGTCATCACAAGCTCTGTCGTGACGCAGAAATATGCAAGCTCCATTCAGACGAAGGCTATTTCAAAGAGCGCTTCACATAACATCCTGCAAACATCAGATCCTTAAATGTATGTCCTGTTAAGAGTCACCTAGTGTTTTTGGGATTCACGCAAATGCCTAGGGTGAGTTTCTTTACGTGAGTAAACAGTTTTTGAGAGAGCGTTTGATGAAGGGATTGTGAAGTGAAATCTGTCGTCGGCATCAGCTTACTCTAAACTTAAGGCTCCAGAGGGTACAGATAGTCACTTGAGATCCCGTCCAACGTCGTAAAATATTTTCTCAGCGATATCCAAATGGGTTCCGAGAAGGGTAATGAATAGTCCTGCGTCTAGAGGGTAATGAACCCATGCCATCGGTGCGAGGCCATGTCGGTATTCGTGCTCTCAATTCATTTATTTCGCTAAAGGACGCAAAAATGTATTCCGCCACAGTTCACTCTCGAAGAGTTTTGGGCGATTTGAGGAAAGAGTAGGAAGTTGAAAAGTGAGCGAGGAGTGCATTCCTACCTGCACCTGTGCGGAGGGAGAGGGTGGGGGGGACTGAGGCCAGCGGTTATCCCAGTCATCTTATCTTTCTCGGTCGCTCTCCTCCCATGATTCACCCGGTCTCTATTTTTCTGAGAGTATTTCCCAGCGTCCAACACGGACAATCTCCAATTTACTTTAATGCTATTCATGCGAGACAGGCCTCTCCGCTGCAGAGCGAACTGCTCTCCAGGCCGTCTCTTCCTCACTCACCTTCCCCTTCCCTCTCTCCCGTCATCCAACTCCATTCCAAATCTGTTGCGGTTAATGCATGCTCTCTGTCTCTATCTCTCGTACCCCTTCGTTACTTACCATTCGGTCTCCACGTTCCTCTTGTCCCTTTCAGTTCTCCCGTCATCTTTTTCCCCTCTCATCTACGCCTTTATCCGTCAGTCTTGCTTCTCTGCTTGGTTTTCGTATAAATGACTGGGAAATAAACACCTGCAGTCAGTGATACGTACACCCGTTTCTGTTTTGATGAACTTTCGGTATGTGAGATAAGAAATGAAGTTAAAGGCAGGCAACTCCAGTCGGTGTTATTAGTGATGCATATCTCTTGTTTTCCGCTACCTTGTGCCCAGAGCAATGAAACATTTGGTGTTGCGGCTAGCGTCGGAAAAGAAGCAGCGCCTCCTATTTTGTTAATACATGCATATGTGATGTTGAGCAAGTTTTAAGTCGCTTTCACTTGGAAGTGCTCAGTCAATTTTTTTTATTAATTCAAATTGATTAAATCTGATGAATTTTTAAAAAATGAAGAATCGTGAATAGCGTCCTCGTATTAAAATTTTTAATGCGTTCGAACTGGAAGGTGAAATGGGACGCATAGATGTATGCATGCTAAAGTAGAGTGCCTCATTGAAGCACACTCTCAAATGCGTGCATTAGAGAGTGTGCTTCAAATAAGTATGCTATCCTGTCTCCTCACTATCCGCTTCATTTATCGCCATTCCTCCCTTCTTCCTCCCCTTGACTCCTCTTCAGTCTTCGTTCACTTATTCTTTATTACTCTTATGTCCCATTTTCCACCCTTCATCTTCCTTTCTTCTCGATTTTCGTTTCCTTGTCGGCCCTCCTTTAAGTGTCATTTTCTCCTTTGAGCCCGCGTCCACCATACCATAACCGTGTGGTTCGACTCTTTAATCATCTTTCTCGGAAGGGATGGTTTAATATGCAACCAGTCTTTATCCTCCCATGTATGCTCCCCTCGGTTTCGCCAATTCAGTCTTCCCCCCCAAGAAAATACCCGTTTTCTTCATTTTTTTTGCTTGTTCGAATCTAAAGTTTCCTGTGTGTTCTGTTTAAGTACGAAAATATTCGAATGTTCGCGTAAACGTTACGTTCGTTCCGGGCTAATTACGATTAAGTATTTAATTTGATGGGAAACTATGACTGCGTCATGTCGGGCGTACTATCTTCGCTAAATTTTGAAAAATGAATGTTCGTCAACTCGCCGACGCAAGGTAGTTGGCTGGCACCGTGAAAATATTTCAAGGCTGAGCACATGTCCCCCATACCATTTGCTTCTCGCCAGGTTTATGATCTCGTACGTAAGAGGAGTATGAAAGGTGATTCCGTCGCACTCGAATGCTCAATGATTTGGTGGACAATGCGAGGAGCTTGAAATAAAAAGGGCATCCCGCTACCTTCTGCTCGGAGCCTGTCAAAAAATATTCTCTTCTCATGCCACTCATTGAACAGGTGTACCAGAGGCTTACCGCCATCGATTCCAGTATAATTACAGTTATTGCGACCTTGAGAATTCTCGACTATATGCTAATACTATATGCTAGTTTCATGATACTTCATCTTTGATGACCGATATTAACTTTTTAGGGTGATAATTTAGTTTTGAGTCTTAAATTTAATTCACGCTTTTGGTTTTGTAAGAAGATGCACATTTACTGCAGTGTACCGATGAACATCTGCTGTGATAATAATCACTACGCCTTCAGATTATGTTCTTTCATTTCTCCGTGCCCGATGTGGTATCTTCCATTCTTAGTTATTCATCCCCCTGCTACTATAGTCTATCGTCCTTACTTAATCAATTTTACTTTTCACTTAAGAAAGGAATGTTAGTTTTTTGGCGAAAGGAAGGATGTATTGTCTCCACTGAAGTCGACGTTTCTTATATGGAGCTCGTTTCGAATAATCCTTCCGGTTAGGCCTTAACGATCGCGTCAAACTTTAACAAAAATAATCCCCGCGGTAATTCAGCCTTGGCGTAAGAAAGGAATAAAGGATCGTAATTACGATCAGTGAATAAAAGTGTACGTAAATATTATACCCCTGTCATTCCTCTTATTTCAGGCAGATATCTACGTATACACTCATGGCGGAAGCGTCGTGCAGCGACAGGACGTAGTAAATATTCTAGACACTATTAAAACGAATAGGAAGGCATAAGTGCAGAATGTGATGTTCCTCCACGCCTAGCCTGTCAAAGAGGAGGAATTGTACTGCTGGGATTCCAATCTCTTCCACTATCCCCTCCTTCTTTATTCGACCTCGTCCCCTTTCCTCCTCTCCTCGACCCCCTCTAGTAAATATTCATGCCTCAGGATGGAACAAGTGAAATATTCAATGTGAGCGTAGTGGTATCTATCACCGGCGCCGCCGACGACTTGATGGCAGGGGCGGGGGAACGGGCTTCGAGGACAGGACTCGGAGAGCGTTCCCCCCCTCCCCCCAAATCTTCTCTTCACCCCCCACTCCCGATCCACGCTCGCTGTTCACCCCCTTCCGCCATTCGATTCCCCCACCCCCCTTCTTTCTCTCTCTCCTGTCATGCTCCTTTTCCACCTTCCAACCCCTCCAGCGACGACGTAACTCCGCGACCCATTCCTCCCCCTCGGTCACCCATCATACGCACCATCCACCTCCCACGTCCCGTCATCCCACGCACTCGTCATCTGCGCCCTTCTCTGCGCACAAGCACTCGAAGCGCGTAAGCTGCTGTCTTTCACACCCTCACCCCTCCCCACGCACACACACTCCACCGATGAGTTGCTGTATGCGATCGCTTGGCAATGGCTGTATTTTTTTATTTGGACGGGAAATATTAATAATGTTCATGATCGCACTTTTAATGTCCGGCGTTCCTGTACTCATTTTTTCGTCTAGGAGAAATTTTCAATAGGTGATATCAGTGAGTATATGTATAGCATTATCTTTGATAATAAGCTTTCTATTTTGATCCACTGCGAGTAAGCTTAAATTCGGCTCAAATTTACTATCCCATTTTGTGCGTTTAGGTCGAAAAATATGAAGTCTCTGTCATGGGAAATGCAAAAATTTAACTCAAGGCACTTTAAGAAAAAAGATTCAAGGCAGGTCTTAGATATAAATATCGGCCTGGCTCGTTAAGTCGGTGTATTTATTTATTTCAACTAATTTCAAATTATTTACATAATGTTCATTACTTAAAGTGAAAGCCTATTCATGATTAGTCATACATTTATCTTTTCCCGACAATCGACGCTGCTCCAATCCGTTTTCAATCATCATACTACAACACAATGAAAGGGGAGCTGCTTTGAGTATTTTGTATTCTAAGTTGTCTCACTGTGTATAAGCTCACACGTATAAGTTGTCAACGTTAATTTATAGATATTAAATTCTAATTTAATTAAATCTTAAAAATATCTCATAGATATTTATAACGTTCCGCTTTGACGAGAAAGATGCTCAGTCTTTCGTTTCATCCTCATTAGCATCTCTGTGACTATGGAGCATGGTAGTTTCTGTCAGAACGTCATCAGTTATTAATTTTACCGTCCTATCGTTCCATAATTACTTTTGGTATTATGATGAGGAGTGCATCCTGCGTAAATTCATAGCCCGTTATCGAACGCGTGTCTGGTTTATGAAAGGGATGATGCGTTTCACACACGAAGTTCCAATAATTCTCTTTATTTTCCGCTTTGAAATTAGTTTCAAAGGGTGTGAATGGGTTAAATATAACGGTACAAGTGAAGTTATTAGAGCGCGGAATCGAATGCGCATAAAAAACCGTCCGGGTGGGCTTGCCTACGTGCACGGGGCGTTCGGAAAATTCCGTCTCCCTCGTTCGCCGTCGTAATTCAAAAGTTTCTGCTTTATTTGTCATTCGGTTATGAGTTTCATTGGTGTGATGGCGCTCTAAATTCAGTATCTCGTGTCTTTGTTGCCGTTTTCAGCCATAAACCTTAGCCCCAAATGGGGATTACGGCTGGGAAGTATTAACAATTAGTAAGCTATTTCGAATATTTCCAATTTTAATTTAAGCGAAATGGAATTAATGACTCGGTATTGGCAATGGGTGTTTTGTCAAAATGGGGTCATAATGTAGGAATCCCACTCGTGAGTTATTTTCTTTACGGCTGTTCATAATTTACATTCATTTCGGATCGTGGGATGGCCGAACTGGGTTTAATTATCGCCTCAGGCAATAATAGAGTATGTTTTTGTTAGACTGATCAATATGTTGAGGCCAATGCGTGGAATTTTATGGTGTCGTATTGTTAAAATGTACTCGGGAAAAAAACGTTGTCATTAACATTTAATCATTAGAAGTTGAATGTTTGCATATTTGTAAAAGTTCGTGGAAAGCGTGTGTTCAAATCCAAAGGTACATGAAGTCCGGAGGATTTTGTATTCATGAAGGTTGATTTAAATATTACAGGTGGTTTGTGCAGCATATTTGTCTACTTTTTTTTAACCATATTGTGTTGCAGATAGGTAAGTACATTGACAAATTCCAAAGAAACTGCGGGAGATGCCGCAACAGTAACTTTTAACGGAGTCATCCGCTATGCATGTGACATTGTATGTACGGTATTTCGTCATAACATCTAGTTCCTTTAAAAGCCCCAAAATTTCAGAGTTTAAGAGGACGCCTCGGTAGCTTAAGTGGCTAAAGCACTCGACCGGATATTGAGGGATCTGGGTTCGAGTCCCAGTCAAGGCGAATGATTTTTACACTCTGAAATTGTTGCATTGGAAGTACATTGAATATGAATGCGTTGCATAGATATTCACAATCGATCTCATTTAGTTTTAATAAAATATACTACCTTGATCAAAAAGTTCCCGGAATAACCACCGTGTGGCGCTCCCATCGTTCCGATTTGAGTTCTGTTTTTTTTGTTAAATTGGTACATCTGTTGTTGATATTCCCTTTAAATCTTAGTGTCATAACTTGACATTTGCCAAAGTTACGTAGCCAAGAGTACATCTATCTCTGTGTGTGTTGGCGATTTTTTACAATTTCAGAAATGGATTTAAATTTGCAACAACGAACTTGTATTAAATTTTGCGTAAAAAACGGATTTAGTGGCGCACGGACGTTGGAAATGTTGGAAAAGTGTTTCGGCAACGATTCTCTAAAAAAAACGGTCGTTTACCAGTGGCACGAGCGGTTCAGAAGTGGTCGTGAGTCAATCGAAGATGATGAACGCAGTGGCAGACCATCGACATCGAAAGTCGGTGAAAAAATTGATAAAGTAAAAGAAATGTTGGTCAATAACCGCAAATTAACCATCAGAGAAATAGCGGAGGACTTGAACATTGCCTATGGATCCGCCCAAGACATTGTGGTTAATGATTTGGGTTTCCGTCGTGTAGCAGCAAAGTTGGTTCCAAAAGACCTCAATTTCATGCAAAAAAGAGACCGTGTTGACGTCGCAAAAGACATGATTTGCGAGGCTGAACCCGATCCCACATTCATCAAAAGGATCATTACTGGAGACGAGACGTGGGTTTATGAGTACGACACGCAATCCAGACATCAGGCAAGTGAATGGCGTTCACCAAATGAGCCGAGACCAAAAAAACCACGTCGTTTTCAGTCAAAAAAGAAGGCAATGCTGACGGTTTTCATGGATTACAACGGTGTAGTGCATCATGAATTTTTGCCAGAAGGCCAGACAGTAAACAAAGAGTATTATTTGGGCGTTATGAGACGTTTGCGTGAAGCAATTCGCCGAAAGAGACCAGAAATGTGGGCAGAAAACTCGTGGATTTTGCACCATGATAACGCACCGTCGCACAGTGCTATCATTATTCGTAATTTTTTGACGAAAAATGCAACAAATACCATCCAACAGCCACCGAATTCACCTGATTTGGCTCCCTGTGACTTCTTTCTGTTCAATCGAGTTAAAAAACCATTACGGGGAACGCGTTTTAGCAGCCGAGAGGAAGTAATGGAAAAATCGCAAGAAGCACTGATGGACATACCGAAAACCGACCGTAACTTTTGCAAATGTCAAGTTATGACACTAAGATTTAAAGGGAATATCAACAACAGATGTACCAATTTAACAAAAAAAAACAGAACTCAAATCGGAACGATGGGAGCGCCACACGGTGGTTATTCCGGGAACGTTTTGATCAAGGTAGTATGTCCACGACGGAATGCATTTCGAAGCAGTTTTGCCGATCATTCATGCAGTTAATGCCATAAGTTCTCCGGTGTGAGTTACTCTTCAAAGCGGTCTCCATGGATGACGAGCTCCACATAAATTGTTTGTCGCATTCATTTTCAAAGTATACTTTTCAGCATTAAAACCTGGTGATATTCTTAATCCCCCCCGTCCCCATCGAACCCGCTTCCTTATTCATTTGCGCCTATAAGTTAAATCCGCCGCGAGCCCTAATTCCATTCCCTCATGGTGAAGGATTTTTATTCACATCGTGCGGCACTTGATGTGTATTTTTATACACAAACAAGTCGCGACTGACCGGGCTCTTATCGAAGCGGGAGTTTTTTTTTGCGACAAAACGCAGAAGAAAATCTCCACAGTTAATTTCCCTGCGAAATTTATCGCCCCGACAATAGCGCCGCGGACCCACGGTCATCGTTTTTCGTCTGTTTTTTTTTCCCTAAACCCGCGGCCACCTTGCTCGTGCGCTCGCCCTCCCTTCATTTTTTTTGTGTCATTCTCCCTGCTTCCCCACCCAATCCCTCGGTGCCCGTGCATTTCGTGCGATTCCGTCGCATTGGTTATTTTTTCCCATTTATGAAAACGTAATTTCGCTCCGGCACCCCTCGTAAAACTCGCCCGTCTGTCTGGTGACGTCACGGAACGAGCTGCTTTTCGTCGTCCTCCCCACCTACTACACCCCCCTCGCTCACCATTATTTTCCCTCGAGCCCTTCACCCCTCCCGACACACCGCCCCCCCCCACTCTCCGCCCCTTCAAACATTCCTCTCGGAGGGGGGGGGGGAACTCCGGTTTTTGTGTGTTTTTATTCCTGTGCACTTTTCGCTATGGCCCGTGGTGTACGTATACTTCGTGGTGACTGTGGAGACTCGGGTTTTTTCCACGCCACCTGCAACGCTTTCGTCTGTGTCTGTACAAGAGCCGTCAACCCTGTAGAGGGCGTTCGTTGTCGTGTGAAGGCCAGGGCATGGTTTGTGCCCCAGGGTCAACCCGGTTACTTTTATTTTTGCGGATTGTCCACCGCATGCATATTTCCTTTTTGGGTATCATAACGGGTCGATTTCACAGTCGCTCACCTAGGCCATCACGGGACACGAAAGTGTCTTCCTACGAGGGGTAAGCAGATAGTTCGAGAAGTGCATAGGGAATATTTACCTGCCGAAGAAGGGTACGCCACCAGTTGTGACAAAAAATGGCAGTAGAATTCAGCTGAATGAGATTTAGCTTAAGAAATAACTATCGTGTCTCAGCTCATGAAGTTTGAATATAAAATAAATTCAAATAAAACCAAAAGAGGACAAAGAAAGTGAACGCATTCTGCTAAAAAAGCGAAGGGGTTCAACGAATTTAATATTATCGGAAATAAAAATAAGTTTTTTTTGTTTACACACTAATTGAGGTTGGGGAAAAACACATTCGGGTAGATTAAGTAGCCAAAACACGAATTAGCTCTACTTTATCAAACCGGAAGAACGACTCGTTTTAACTTTCGGTGTGTGTTAATGTTGTTTTTCATTTCTTTCTGATAATCAAGGTAAAAATATGCCGTGTGCGGAATATGTGGGATTTTTGCCGAGACTTTTATCAGAAATTCTAGCAGCGTGGATATCTTGAGAAAAATAGATCACAAAAAGAGTATATATTAATGTATCGCAATGCTAGAAATTTAAGATGCCGAAGAGATATTTCTTTGTGATAGACAATATTTTCAACAAAGTCTATGAGAAAACGAAGCTTTCAGGGTCAGTAAAATTAATTTTTAAAGTTTTGTCCACAGAAACAATTGCCTTAGCACCGTTAGACATCACAAGTCACTGATGTTTATTGCAAAGTGAATGATTGTTTACCTCTTTCGATTACAGTAATAATTATGTATTAGTGAATCCTAATTTTGCGTAACTTCAACATTCCGCGGTTTAAGTATTTCAGCATCTCTATTTGCGCTAATTTTGGCTCTTTTAACAAGCTGCGGTGGCCGATTGGAGTTGACCAAAGAGACCCTCAGAATAGTCAACGGAATTCGGATTATCAATGGTTTGGGGATGACTTGTGAGGGTCTTTTTCTCCGGTAGGAGGTGCTGCCCCCGTACCACATCAATTACTTTTTTGGTATGTGGTTTTATTCTCTTAAACGGGTGGTGACCTAACACCCCCCTCCCGCCACACGCCCCTGCGGCGGCTTGCGGGGTATTATGTAGATGTCCTGAAATAGTTTTGATGTGTCATTTAGTCAGTAAAAAAATTGAAGGCGTTGTAGACAAATCTAAGATCTGTCATTTGATGGAAAATATACTCGTATCAAGAGTTTTGAATTGGCATTTACATCTCACTTCCGAAATGGATATTAATCTATTTTTTGTTTCAAAACCTCAAATAAAAATTATTAAGCTTATTCATCCTGAACCAGTGAAATCGTATTGAGGTCATACTTATAAAATTACTGTAACCTTGAATTGGAGTCGAATAAAATACGTTCCGATGGCGCAGTCTGATTTAAGTACACGTGTATAAGGTCAGCGAGCTTTCAGTCAGACTTCTTTTTGAAACCTTTGCGAGGATGGCGGAAAGGCTTTCAGCCGGCGAGACTTCACTTTCATTAGAGGCGTTAATGTATGTACGTAACATACGCTCGCAGACACATTTGTATACGCGTGGGATTAGGCGCGGTGGATATCCCACACGTCGACCTTGAGGTATACGAGAGAGTGAGAGGTAGAGAGAGGAGACGAGAATGACGACACGACTCTCGGGATAACGAGGGGGTCGCGCCGACGGGGGTTGTGGAATAAAGTTTCAGCCAGTAGCCTGGAGCGGAGGTGGGGTGGGGAAGGAGGGAGACAGTAGTCCGACGGGGCGGAGGTTCTTTTTTGAGAGCGGGGGTTTTGTAAACGAGTCATTTTCCCTCAAAATGTCAATGCCGAACTGGTGGCTAGTCGTAGGTGTACTGTGTGATACATTTATTTTCTGAAAGAGATTTGAAAGAAATTCCCTCCCCGAAATAGAGAACTGAAATTTCTCTCGCGGTCAATCCACGATAGTTTCCTGCGTGTTGTTTTCCCCGTTTCCCGTTGACGTAGCATATTGTCTGCGTCTAAATTTCTGATAGCCGAAGCGGAGGGTGTAGATAGATATGGGTGGAATTTTTAAAAACTTAAAACAGCATAAATACATTTTCGCCTTGTTATCCCTTCTTCTTAATTGTTAGTTTCTAACTCCCCTCATTCCAAAATATTTGTTCTCTCTTTACCCATTTCAACAGCCTTCAATGTCCCGCTACCTCTCATAGTCTCTTGCTTTCCTTTCTTATGTCTTCTTCGAATAACCTCCACCTTTGTGACTTAGTCTACTACCGCAGCGACCGACGAGTATCTTCTTTGTCATTTTCAGTCCTTGCCAAACAATTTATGGTTCAATTCATTTGCATTGTATTTTTTAAATAGGAATATGGGCATAGATCGTGGGGTGCTTAACCATATAATTTTTCTGAGGATTTATTACAAAATTGGTTCCTATCGTATTATGAAGTTAATTAAAATAGTTTGCTAATTCAATGTATCAGTGAACAAAATAATGACCTTTTGTTTCTCCAATAGTCATTAGTAGGGTGACCAGACGTCTGGTTCTCCAGTTTAGCTATCGCTGTTTAATTAAGAGCGTCTGGAGGCGTCCGACAGATTTTTTTATTCGCAGGAATATTTTGTTAATAGAAAATATGTGTAAATTTTAATAATGTACGTTTATAGGGATATGTTTTCTCCTTTTATTGAAAAAATAACCACCATTTTCCTTCCATTCCCATTAATCATTTCCTACATTAACCTGAAAAAATCTGGAAACCCTGGGACTCACGTGACCTTGGTTCAAGTCGTGATCATCGTCTGTGGCTGTTTATTCACCAATAGCTTAAAGCGACGCGAATAATTAATTATCATCGTATAATTTACTTTTCCTTCGTCTATTTGTACCCATAAAAAAACTGCGGTAAATGAAATGTTCATTTTTCTCCACTTCGAAAGCCGCTCTCTTCACGGGTCTGTCTTGCCCTGTCTTCCTTATCGTAAGTAGTGACAGCCAAAATTAGATATCTTGGTGAATACCATAAGGAGTATGTTATTATTCTTTGATACCTTCAGGCGTTATCTTTCCTTTTGGGTATGACTCCATACTCATTTTTTTCGAGATATTGTTAAGTGCTCATTTCAAGTAATCCGGAAAATTCTACAGCGTATCAAAGAATTGCAATTCTGTCATCGGTGTTTTCTCACGCGTAAGTTGCCAATAGTGAATTTGGCCTGAGGTTATACCATTCTCGTTTGCATTTTAGTTCCAGGAAGAAGAAACTTAAGAGGCGAGAGCGCACAGGCTCCATTTAGACTGACGGCAGATGGATATGCCCACTCCGCAGGTGTCGTAAAAACCTTCCCAATGACGAGAATGTAACGCGAGAAGAAGGGAAAAGCAATTTTCGCATTCCGTCGGTAAAAGCAACACCTCCGTTTTTGGGGGAAGGGGAGAGAGAGAGGGAGGGAGGGGTATTGGAGAGGGGGGGGTGATAATCGTCGTCTTCAGGTAGAGCTGCGCGTCTTCATTGCGCCCTTAGCTGCTTTCTTCCTCTCGATTCAGAGATCCCCAGCACTTGAAACTTACACGGAGTCGCGAAACCTGCCAAACTCAATAACGCAGCCTCGATCCCATCACGTTCCGTCTTTCACGGCTTTTACCGTTCTACGTGGTCCCCTCACGCACTCGCCCAAGAGACTTGTCATACTCCTCCCCACCTTCACACACAGCACCATTGCTACGACTCCCTGCCATTCCTTTCCCACACCGTCTTCTTTTCTCTTCCCTCCCCCACGCACAACGTCGCTCCCCTCCCCCCCGCACACACACACACCTTTTCCTTTCCCCACGCTCCCTTATCGACCCTCGGGTCTCCCGTCTCCCCCCTTTCCCTCGCACAAAACGACTGGATGCGCCCACCCAATCGACCACCCCGCCCACGTCTCCCACTTCCCCCCCCCAACACCTAATTTTCCGACCTCAACCCTCTTACCTCTTCCCCTCGCTCCGCCATCTTTTAATGCACTCTCTCCCTCGCGAGTGCCGAACTAGCTGAGGAGAAGGGGACCCAGACACCAGCCAGACAGTGTGAGAATGGTGCGGAGGGGAGTGGGCGGCGGGAGAGTGAGAGAATGGGGAGGAGAAACAAGAGGGAAAGGGCAGGGCGAGAGGAGCAGACGTAGCGAGGATTTTGATGGGGGGGACGTCGGAAGGAAGAGGGAGGGGAAGCAAGGGAGAGAGCGCACTGGAGCCTCTCCGTCTCTTTCCTCCCTTCCTCCCCAAAAACTTCCCTCCTGTCTCACTACCCATCCCTCTGTCCTTTTCGGTGTCTTTTTTCCACCCATTCTCCCTCTTTCTACCTTTGTAGTTGTCTTAATGTTCCCTTCTTTCCAATATTCGGTAATCTTTAGGCATCAGTGACGAAATTAAACCATAGGGAATTTTAGTACGTGATTATTTTCTTTACCCCTTGACAACATGAACAATCAGCTGATTCACATTATGTTTTGATCTCTATCGCCTTTTAGTAATTTTATATTGTTAAACTATTTACCGATTTTCCTCCAGTTTGGTCGCAGATTTCAGCGGTTTGGGTATCAGCGGATTTACGAGAACATCCAAAAGTCAGAGGGAGCTATGTCAGGACTGTACGGAGACTGGCGAAGCTGTGCAATTAGTGTTTCGCCAAAAATTGCTGCACAAGGTTCGATGAATGCGCTGGCGCGTTATCGTGGTGAAGAAGTCAACTCGATAGTCGCCGCTTGACCAGAGACGCGGCCGTTTTCTTCTCACGGCATCACGCAATCTTTTCAGAACTTCAACGTAAAATTCTTTGTTGATCGTCTGACCTCTTGGAGGTATTAGTGGTGCACAGCACCATCACAAGAAAAAAATGACTAAAAACGCAGGTCGGATACTTTTCGGACACTTCTCGTACATCCGCCACGGGCTTAGTTCCATTTTGAATCATGCTGGTGGAAAGTGTGCCCAGGTGCATGCGGACGACCAAATTTGTCAGCAAGACAAAGATAAGTCTTTTACTCAGTCTCCATCTAATTTATACATATTTAAACTATTCGCTCACAGACCGAATTTTTTGCATTTTTCTGGTAATTAGCTTTTGATTTGTCATAATTATTCTAATGTAACATGTTCGACAGAGTTCTCTTTCTCTAATTAAATATTTTTTATAATGACAACAAGTGAATTCCTACGTTTTTCTCTGAATTAAACGTATTTTTCAGTAGGATATAACTAGTGCTAATCATTAATTTTTTTAAATGTGATAATTGAACGGTGTCGTGTCAAAACAGCCAAAGTCGCAATTTTCTCTTAAATACATTAGTGCCGAACGCATTTTCAAAGTGTCTTTTTTCCTTCGACACGAAACGCGACGACTTGAATTGACGAGCAATGTCTACCATAAATGCAAAGGTAATTAGCAACTTATCCAGCTCAAGTATGCTAAATTGGAGGCGCTTCTGAGGTTTTCCGGCTGAGTGAATGGTAAAGGTTAGTTGAAAATGAAAAAATGTACGTTTGGAATCAGGTCTTTCTGAGTGTACTGATTGAATGCATTAGGCCAGGCGAGACTGCGTCATAAAAGTGGATGTACATAATTAAAACATCGCTTTGTGAATCCCACAAGACTTTCGAAATGTTGTTCTTTTTTATTTCTAAATGGCGTTGGTATTAAAGTGTTTCAGTTTGATTTACAAATAAGATTGATTGTTGTAGTAGTGCAATCCTGTCCAAACTTTCATTCAGCGTCATTTCAAAGAGTCAATTTTCATTATTTTCTGCTAATATAATTCGTTTCCAGTGTGAGGTACATTCGTTACTTATCAGCCACCGGCGGTCACTTTATTGAAAAAAAAATCATTTTCTTCTGATATCAGGCAAACCTGGATTGTTATACTTGAAAGGGTTGAGGGATTATCAAGGAATGGCAACTATTTTAATTAATCTTGAAGTTGCTTATGAACGTGGTTAATTTTTTTTAGAGTTAGCATAAGCGATCGATGTGAAACTTTTTTTTTCTTTTAAAATGTTGAAATCAACATAATTCAGACATTTTTTTATCAGTTTAATTATCCTTTAAAAAATAGTTATCGTTACTCAGTGCCGAAAAATTTAATTTTGTATTTTAAATGTCTATACATATTAATTAGTCATACCCTTTTGGTCTAATTAGGCATTTGGAGTCCCTCAATTTCTGTCTCAAGATAATGCCTCCCTTCTCAAGATCCTACCTCGGTACGTTTTTAAATGTCCAAACTGCAAGATTTCCGACCTGCGAAACATAATTATAGCTCCTAAAGAAATGCATGATATTTGACAAATCGTGATTTCCTTTTCTCCCAATTTATCGTGAAAATTGGAGAAAGCACTGCTGGATGTTTATGCTCTCCACAGCCTTTCCTCGTTGGAAGACTCCTCTTCGTTAACTTTGCTAGCCTTCTGTTTCGCTCAGTAATGTTTCCGAGCCGATAAACATCCTAACTAAATTTCTAGTTGCCCCCTAATCCCCTCTAATCTTGAGAATTAGAGTCCTCGCGCCTTGTTAACTTCTCGGCGCAAACAATTCGGTTAAATCGTCTTGTCACGTGACTTGAAATTGCCTCCTCCTCCTTGTGCATCTCGGGTTCAAGAGTTCTCTGTGGGGGGGTGGTGATTGGAGGGCCCAGGGGGGGGGGTGGCGGCTCAGGAACATGTCTCGTGCCGCGCGTGCATTTTAACGTCCTGCCTCCCCTAGCCTCTCTCCCCTCTAAACTCCCTCGGCACTCTCAGCTGCTCGCTTCCTCCTCTCCGTCTAATAATCTCTAGTAATCCTTATTAGCCCTCAGAAACGAGACTGCCGCGAGAGGTAGGCGAAGCGCCTTTGGAATGGGGGCGGCAGCGGCGGTGTTGGTGCGGGGAATTTTTCGGTGTCTAAGACTCGGGGAGTGCGGGATGGAGGGGGAGGAAAACCTCATCTCAACAACCGAAATCCCCGAGCGTCTCCATTCTGGCGTCACCTCACCTCCCCGCGCCGCCCCTAATTCCCGCGGATCCTCCCGCTCTTCCTCGCGGCGAAGGGCGTGTTTTCCCTTCGGTGCGGCGGAAGACATTGCTTATTCCCTCGCAGTCCTCGGGTCTGTTCTCCTTCGCGCCCATCGGATCCCCTCCGTTAGCCGAAAAAATAAGGGAGAGACAGTTTCTGAGGCGCGCTAGTTTGGTGTGTGTGAAAGAGAGGGGGATGGGACTCTTTCGCGCACAATCGTAGCGATTTGCGAGATCCAGCCGCCGAGAGCCTCGCATTCCGAGTGTTTTGGGGGGAGGGGTTTGGTGAGATCCTTCCCAGTTCTGCGAGGTCTGCGGCCGGAGGATCCCCGGAGCCTTCCAGCCAGCGCTACTCCCCTTCTTCTTATTCGTATCCTCTGGTCTCGGCGGAATTAAAGCCCCCGTTTCCATGTCCTCGCACGCCCGCGAAGCAGACGGGCGGTTCCGTCGGCCAAGTTGTGCGGTCGACGAAGGAAGTGTGGTGAGCACGAAGGGGTTGCGGTGGGCGTGTGTGTTTGCGTGGGGTGTGAGGGATGAGCGGAGGGGAAGAAATGCGGGAAGGAAACGATTCCACAATGGGGTGCATCGATTCAGGCTCCGTGGGAGACTTTGAAGTCTTTCCCTTAATAAATATCGTCGAGCGTGAGTTGTTGAGTGTTAGCTCTCCATTTAGCGTGTTGAAGCTTGGCCTTTTTCGGAAAAACCTACCTATGATTCCTGTGATCTGAGTGAATGTAAATAAGATTTCTATTTAAAAGATGAAAATTGCTAAGAAATGTTTAGTTTTCTTCATAATCCAATTCGCTACAGGATGGTGTTGCGTAGTTAACGCTGCAATGGAGATAGACACGTATAAATATCAATGCTTGATAATTTTGAATTTGTTTCCAATAATACCTTATTATTGTAATAATACACGTAGTGATATTAGATTTAGATTGGTAAGTATTTCGTAACAAATGATTGGTGGACACTAAATAACAGCGTATTTTATATGTAATAATGAATTTAACATTTCCAAATTATTTTATAAATTCCATCATTTCTTCCTAAAGGAATAGAAGAAGAGCCGGAAAAATTTTCGGACAGGCTATGTATTTTTGTTTGTTTTCACTCTTAGGCGTACCTCCTACTGCATTATCTTATATAACATGTTACTTGGAACCTTAGATTGAGCATAAAGTGTTGCATACTTGTACTGCAAACAGTACGAACACCAGCTACCATCGCAAATGCATTTAAAGGGGGTAAAGATATACAAAACCAACTAGAATTACAGGAAACTGAACTTTTTTTACTTCCATCTATCGATTTACACTTACGTTGAAAATATAAGACTTGATTTCACACATATTCATCAATAACTTCACTCCATAAATCATATACAGTATTCTGATGAAAAAGCCTTTCTAAATGACTGTAATGTCATTGTAGTAATCGACTGATTACTACAATGACACCTATTCTAGACGAATTCTGTTATTTTTTCCACGCCTTTATTTATTCACGGTTGATAATACCAATGCCTTTTTTAATTCCATGCAATTTTCCCTTGTTTTTGGTTAATAAATGAATTGTACAATTAGGTGCATATTCGTTCATTCAATCGTCTGATCCAGCCTGCATGCGATAATGACCGTCAGTTCTATTATTAAACACTATCTCCCCTTAGTACGTACATAGCTACCGAACGGAGTGTGAGTGTGTGCCTACCCTTCCCTAACGTCCTTTCTTCACCCTATTTGTCCTCTTTGTCCGTGATCTACCCCTTACAACCACGTCCCTTCCTTCCCTTCCTCCCCCTCCCTCGTTCCAATCGCCTCATCACGCTGTCGTCTCGCCTGCGAACTCCGGATGCACGTTTTGCCACGGCGGTGGGCGTCGACGCAGACGCTGTAAGCAGCGAGCCAAAAACATTCCATCCGTCATCTCTTCTTCCCCGCGGAGCCTCCCGTTCCACCCGCACGGGAAGGCGTCCGATAGTAATGACGAGGGCTATTATAATAAGGAATGGAGCGGGGGAGGCAGTAGGCAGGTACTCGTTACAGCCGTGTCGGAGGTTACGTGGTTACCGGTTGATTTACGCCGCTAGAGGATTCATGCCTTCGTGGGCTGGGTCACAGGAGTTGGTTTTCTCGGAACACAGCTCTTTTCCCCCCTTAATAATCTTTCCTTGGCGGAAAGTTTTAATGTTTGCGTGCCAAACCAGCATAGTATTATAGGGGAGGGTAATTTTTTTTTCTTTTATTAGTATTTACTGGTTTCATTTGAATTTCGTTTCCTTGAAACGATTTTCTGCTCTGAGGCTTTGTCTTATTTCGTTTCATTTGAATCTTAAATGCCTAGTTTTACATATATAACCGTTACTTTAGCTCAAAACATATTAATTCTCTTTGTAAATTCTGTAAGCTCTGCATGTATTATTTTCGCCGTAATTACGGAATGCGAAATGGCAATCACCAGTAATGGAATAATGTAATATTCAATCATATAATCACATTTTAAACATTTTTCATAATTTACTTGATGAGATTGCTTTCTGAGGGATATATTTTTATCAAATATTATGTATGGTTTGTACGTTATGCTGCAAAATATGTCGAATCGTAGGTACAAGGTTATCATTTTTAATGATATTGAAAGTTAAAACCTTGTTTTTCCCCTTCATATAATATGAGGCAAAATGTGCATTTGCAATGAAGAATCAAAAACAAATAGTCTGAAACTATTTATTACTCTTAGTGAAAATTACTCTTTGCTTTGAAAAATATTCATTGCTTTTTCTGAAAAACTCTTCCAAGCACACTTTTAATTTTTCACGAAATTTGGCCATTATTAACGGGGGCCAAAATGGATAAGATCACTGGAGAGGTCACCAATTCCATGATTGGTATCCAGCACATCTCACAGTAATCATATCCTATAACCAGCGCGACTGGTTCCTTCAGAGTTCCTTTTGATGACATCTTCCATGATTGTGTTGTGAATAGTTTTTCCTGCGGATATATTCAATATATCGTAGACGCTTCTGATATGAAAATATTATCTCAGTTTTTTCTTCAGAAACTCCTTGTACATAGTCTTGCGAAATTTGTTGGCGTTGTAAATTTTCTGACCTCTCTTTGAAGTCGAGTAAATATAGTTAAACAATTGTATTTACATTATATTATATAGGTGTATAACAATTATACTATATTGGTGCATGATTAAATATCAACCATCGTTTAAAAGTTTTCAGGACATATAGCGGAATGAGCCTGTATCAATGATAAGCTCTGTTGACCTGTAATTACTCTTATGTGCCTTTCAAATGACGTGCTTCGGGGACAATGCAGTCGGTATTTACAGTAAGAACGCCTTGGGTGACAAAATACGGAGTATTCCTCAGTTCAGCATTGACCCCTGAATGCGGTATTTTGGATGAGGAAGGGGTAGTTTGCATACGTGCAATGACGTACTTTCGCGCGAAACGGCCTGGTTTGCGTCAGCAACCTACGTCACGCGATGGCATTTTTCATCAAATCCCTTATCGCGAGGCATAGTAATTGTTTTTACTTTGGCTTTCTTTTTTCTACGCGTGAAATTTGTCGTTCCGTTAACGTATCCATGGCTCTAAAACCGTCGCGCTGCCCTCCGTGTTGTCTTATCACACCAAGTAAAATTTTGAGTTTCGATCGTTTCCACGGTTTATCTCGTAACTCATAAATCTCATTAGGAGGGGGAAGGTTGGAGGATATTACTATGTCCAGGTTGTCAAGCAGAAGAGATTTCTCGGTATTTTAATTGATTCGATATCTATTCCACTCCTTGTCGATCCATATTAAAAATGCAGCTTCTCTGGTCATGTTCCTGGGAGGGTCTTATCAGTGAACCTTTCGAGCGAGGGAATTTCGCTCGAAGTTTTGTTCCAAGTTGTTTCATTATTGTTTTTTTACCCAGAAACGGATAGAGACCTATATTTTCTCAGTCATAATCCGCTTGGCACTAATCCCAGGAAAAAATCAGTGACGTAAAACCTATATTGCGTTTATGCATGTAGGTTATATAATCCGAATTCTTATTCTTAAACTGATAGAAGGCCTGGTGCGCCAGAAAAATTTTGAAAAAATTGATTGTTCCATTATGTATTGTCACAGGTTCTATTTTGTCTCCATCCTTGCGACACCGAAGTGTGTCTCGTCCTTATGTAGTTAGTTGTTTTTTTAAATCTTTTATCTTTCGGTACCGTCGCCGAGTTTTTGACGGGTATCGTTTGTGTGTGTGCCTAATTAATTAGGCTTCGTATTAATATTTTTTCACAAAACATTTACATCCCGCCCGTGCGGTCCGATCCGTCGTTAATCCCACAGTAGACCCATGTGTGCCTTCTCCTTGTCTCGGTTCAACTGCTCTTTTCCACCTCACTCTGCGAGCGTCATAAATTTGCAATTTATTTCTCGATTCTGCGCGTCACCCCAATTGACAAACTCGAGGACGCCGTCACACGGGTTGCCGGAGGACTCTCCAGAGGACTCAATTTGTGGCCGTTGTGTGACTTAATAATGCCCCGAGTGCTTAAGGTTCGTTACTCTCGGCTACTACGGCGAAATTTCGTTGTCATCCCAGTCTCCTCTCCGCTTGAAATGGAAAAAGTGGGAGTAGCCATGGAAGGAATGGGTCCGCATCCTGCGTAGCGAAATGGAATGCTTCATTCGCGCTGGAGTTATCTCCATATTTCATCTCCTTTGGTCATGATCGCCGTCCAGGTTTGTGGGGCATGTCAACATGCCGCCGATGAGTCAATATTTAATTCATGTTGACCCAGTCAGCGCGAGAATCTGAAGGAACTGACGTTTGAAAGACCCCCAAATACCGTTCGTGTATGCCCGAAATGGGAAATACTCGTATTAACAAGGTTTGGTCGCATCTTCTGCTTCTCCGGCTTCCTTGGTCACATTCTTTTTCCATTAGATTGGTTCTTAAGGTTCACGCAAAAAATGAAACTCCTCGCGTTAAGCTTTTGGTGGCAAAACCATCTTTTATAGGAGTGTTAGCCCGTAGGCCCAGTTATCCCATTCTTCTCTCTCGTTCTCGAAGATTCTCTCATCCAAACCCTTCAACTAAGCAGGATGTTGTCCCTCGGAAATATTTCGAGGAGAATGTTTGTCCTTTTTCTCCAACTTTTGCGTCTGTGTGTCAGGTTCATCCTTTTCACACCGCTACTTATGTTACAGTGAATGTTTTCGTCTGTCCATGCATGAGTGAGCATTCGCATGCGTACTCGACTCTCTTTTCTTATTTCGAGGTGTGATATTGGAAACGGAATATCGCCCACTTGCCTGCCTCCGTCTCCGCTGTTTTAACCCAGCGGTGTTGTCCGTATTTGGCGCGTGAAATGCGATGTGCCATCTACTCCGTCGGGGGTTATGCGAGACGGGTGGATGGCAAGGGGTGGTAGAGAGAGGAATGGCGTGTGGTTAGACGCCAAGCGGCAATTGGCTCTGCCGGATGAGCGAAGGGGTGGGCATTAACACTCCGGCGACGACGACGGGGGTCTTACCACGCGTCGGGTGCATCGACGGGAGCCGCGCCGTCTCAATCATCCAATCTCGCCAGCGATCCCCTGTCAATCAGTCACTCAATCCCATATCCATCTGTCTCACTCCCTTCGCTCGCGCTCCGGCACACCCCCGTCCCCGCGCCTCTATTCTCCCCCGCCCCTCCCGTCCCACGTCTCCACCCTTGACGTCCCTGGCATCTGTCACTTTCTGGACCTCGATACGCTCCGTGCTCTACTCTCTCCTCTCAGTCCCTCCGTCCTATCGATGGCCGTCCGTGCGATATTTCGATTCCCCGCCGTTCGATTTTAGTATTGCAGTGTTAAGCACCTCGCAATCAATACGATTCGTTTTGTAAATGCCCAGTAAAATTCATAATTACGGTGTTCAACATAAAAATATAAGTTATCGAAACCTAATTATCGAGTGGGATAAGGGAACGAGTCTTCAGGAAATAAATGACGGCATCGCTGCCATTCGTATCGTTCCTCTACCACCGGGTGCAATTTCAACTGTTTATCGAATTAGATGTATCGCGGTGCGATGTAAATTGTCCCCACTCGGCTTTCCATGCGGCATATCACATCTGCCTAAAGCTTGCACCACTTCACAGTTTAAAGGTGTGTCGAAATGCACCCATCCGTCGCTTTTTCGAGGACGATTTCGCTATGAGTTTTACGATCGGTAGCCGTGTTCTACATACTCATCACCTCGATAATTTTTTTGTTGCGACGGTGGATGTGGAAACTGGAAAATCGCACGGCTCCACCAGCCATCCCACGTCCCCGTTACAATACGAGTACGTTCCTTTCCCTTGCGTTCCCCTTGCCCCGCTGCGTTCCTCATCACGTTGGCCTCCAAAAGCACGAGACCGGGCAAGGAGCGGGGGCGAAGTCATCTCCCGTCTCGCGTGTTTTTTTTTAAATCTTTCTTTACGACCGAATTGCAGAGATCAACGTCGCGTCACACTGTGACCAGTCCCCCGCGCTCAATTCAGCGTCGTAACTTTCATTGGCAATTGGGCTGGGGGGTTTCTTTTGAAAATTCCATCGTGAAATTATGTCACGTTCCTGGGTCGTCACAGTGGATCCTGTGCGTAATTTTACCCTCGGCTTCGTGTGTCCTACTTGTCAGCGTGCGCAAACCGCCATCACAATGGTTTAAGGTTCCGAGGGTGGGGCCGTTCCGTCGGTTTAACTTTTAGAGTGCTCAGTAATACTCAAGTATTTGGTGAATGTTGCATGTGTACGTATCATTAAGCTTTATTGATATAATTATTTTCCTTGGATGCTACGAGGGTAATCCGGAAAGTAGTACCCGTTCGTGCCGCATGAAGTGCTGACGACGCGAGTAGCCGCTGGACGAGGTCAGATAGCTTCAGTGGCTTGTCTGCCTTCTCTGAGCCAAGTTGCGTGACGCTAGCATCGCCTGTGTTGTTTCTGTGATTGTTTACAATGTTTAAAAAAATTGAGAACGCCGCCAGTTGTGAAGTGAGGGCAGTGATTAAATTCCTCAATGCAAGAAACGTTCGCCCATGTGATATTCATCGCCAATTAAAGGAGGTGTATGGAGACAATGTAATGGACGAGTCGTCTGTTCGGCGGTGGTGTCGCAACTTCAACATGGGGAGGGGGAACACACACGACGATGAGCGTTCGGGGAGACCGTCTGTCATTACAGACCAACTGGTGAGCTCAGTTGACGAATTCGTGAGGAACGATCGGCGCGTCACAATTGATGACATCTGTGAGCATTTTCCCAATGTTTCTCGAACAATTGTTCATGAAATTGTTAAACACCATCTGCATTATGCAAAAATTTGTGCAAGATGGGTCCCTCGCGTATCTCAATGAGCTGGCGGCGAAGGACTATGCAGCAGGAATACAGAAACTTGTCACACGTTATGACAAATGCCTTAATTTGCTTGGAGATTATGTTGAGAAGTAGTTTAAAGTATCCTCTTTCAAATAAAATTTTTTATGTTTGTTAATATTTACTTTTGTGTCTTTATTTCACGAACGGGTACTACTTTCCGGATGACCCTCGTATATACCGTTGGCAATCGTTGGGATTGGGATTTTGCAGAGCGTCTGGGGGTTCGGCGTTCGTTTTACACTTTTTCTGACATTCTCAAAGGTGTTTTCAGCTTCAGAAGTGTCATCAAGTTATGTAAATAATAATGTGTTAGTTAAAATTTTCTGAATCCTGGCGAAACGAATCTCCTCTGTCTTTGGGGAATCGTTCCACGTTTCAGAAACGAAGTAATTAAAACGAAGCTTTCAATCAAATTTGGTAAAAAACTAATTATTTCTGTGAACGATTTATTTGATTTTATGACTGTTTCATTTTACGATTGGTGCACGTCTAACGCTATTAATTGCTTCTTGTTAATTGTTATTTAGAGGAATATTTAATTATATCTATTAAAATAAGACTGCGTTGCAAAATACAAATTGAATATATTTTGTTCATACTGTCATTAATGTACGTGAATGATAATGAATTATAAAACTTCATTAATTCCAATTATCCAAGCATTATGTCCCAAATGCAATTTTTATTTACAGTATTTGAAATCTCTATTATAGTTAATAGATAACAGTGAGTATCGTGTAGCGAAAGATTCCATGCTACATTTTATTACCGTGAAATGCGTTGGTTATTTTCTTAATTTATCGCCAATTTTTGCCAGTATCACCGAGGATATTATTTCACATTACTAATTTAAATGGCAGCCCAAACGCATTATCGGGTTTAAGGGGGATGTATATTAAAGGAGGTAAATCCCTCTCTTTATTTTCTTAGCCCAGCAACAGTGAAAAATTACCTAATTCTAATCTCTCAAGTTGATATCATTGAATTAATCATGAAAGCTGTTGAAGAAGTCCACCATTCGTGTCGTTTCGTGAAATTAATAACATATATGAGATAACGAAAGCATTCTGGAATGAAAATCGTCAACCAGCGGCATTGGTATGTAGGCTTGACCATCGCATTTCCCACGCTGGATATTACTATTGTTTTCCCTTCACTTGGAAATCCTCGTCTTTCATCTGCCTCTATTTCCTGAGGTCTCTCTCGCTAAGGTGATAGAATCGGTTTCTATATTTTATTTTTTTTCGATATATTGCAGGCTAGAAAATTTGAGAGCCTAATTTATAACTGCACTTGTAAATAATTGAATGTAAATGTGATATCATTGGTAATTTAAGGAAAGTAGGTAGTATGCTTTGTAATTCTCTCGTTTGAGTATTTGGATCCAGTAAATGATGAAGGCCAATAAAAAGGAAGTTTACGTGATGGTTGATTGGTTCCATCCAAACCCTAACTTTAATGGGGACATTAACATTGCTTATTGTTGACGACTATGGTCGCTCTGGGTCTTTGGTAAAGTGTCCATGGTTAGTGGGCAGCGCCATCAAAGGGTCGCCGATCATGTAGGGCTGTAGTTCCTGAATTCGTCCGTAGAGGCCTGTCTTCGTTTTGGCGGCGTGTGGGTGGGTGGAGGGGAGATTGTGGGCTATCTGGTAGAGTATATTCATCACAACACCTCGTTAAAACGCGAGTATAGTAATCCATTTCTCGACTCCCAGTTCACCCCTCCCCATTCATCTCCCCATTTCTTTTTTCGATTGAACAAGAATACAACGGGAAAGTTTGGAATGCATTAATTTCCATCCAAAGATTCGCCACACCCTCCCCCGTATGGTTGACGTCTGGGTCCCCAGGTCGTGAATTCGGGGGTTTCGGAGGTCTCCTTCAATCGATGGTCCCTCGAGGTGGTGGGGAAGAAGGGATTGTTGCGCTTCCACGCGTCGCATCCCTTTTGGTCGTCGTCTCCCTCTGCCACCGCTCGCTCCTGCTATCTCGCCCCCCCCCCCCCACCCGCTCATAATCCTCAGCGGCGGTCCTCCTCCCACTTCCGATCCCCGAACCTAATCTTGCCGCTCGAAAAACTCTTTCCCTTCCTCCCCGTCTTCTCGACCGACTCGAGAGCGACCGATCTCAGGAGTATCACCCGTCACAGTCGACGCGTTAAATAGGGCATAAATGAGTACGGAGCCCATCAACTATCCCGAGCTGATCTTGTCCGCCGCTTTTACGACTCGAATACGAAACATTAAAGAATACTTACAGTCAAAGGTCAAATCCGATCTTATCTACTCGTTAAAAGTAGTTTTCTTAGGGTTCCTAAATATTATGTACTATGTATCGCGTGATTGTCTCGTATTTCCTACACTGTTCCATCCTGCGTTTTTCGTACCTTCTGCCTTCGTGCCGTCTATGAAGCCTTTAGTCCTTCATCGATAACGTAAAATACTCCCTTCTATCACTTTCCTCAACATGTCACTGCCTCTCAATATCTCCCCAAGCCATCTTTTAGCCTCCTTCATGTTTCACCGCGCAGCTTCCTCCACAACACGACATCTGAATATTACGTCTTCATAAAATAAATATTAATATTATGAACAAATCCATATAAGATATTGGATGCAGTAGTGGAACTTAGGAATTAATTTGAGCAGTCTAAATGGTGAATAATTCCATCTTTGTCAGCCTTAAAATTATAATATTTGTTCCTAATCAAGAATTGGTCGTTCGTGTAATCTCCGCACTTGAAAGTGGCTCCGACCTATATTCCTACTTATCTTTACTCGTACATTGAAGATCTTACATTTGCCTCGATTAATGTGTACAAGATTTGTATAAAAAGTATGGGTTACAATTTTTTCCAGACGTGTGTGTTGACTGCTGAATTCAGAACGTCGGTTAAGTGTGCGCATGATCGAAAATCGTATTGACATTGATAAGATGACAGTGAGCACACCATTATCACTGAAAATTTGGCGATGCAAAAGATTTGCAATAAACTCGTCGCGAATGTTTTGACGGACGACCAAAAGCTGAGTCGAGTGTCTGATTGCGAAGATCTTCTGCAACGGCATCGCGACAATTCCCCAACCCCCTTACAGTCCCGAATTGGCAGCAGCAGACAATATCCTAATTCCAAAATTGATTTCCACCCTTGGAGGACACCATCATTCTAAGTGCCGTCAAAGAAGCTTGCTTAGGTACCCTTAAGGACCTTCCTGAATCCGCCTGCCAGGAAGCCTTCCAGTCGTGGAAAAGCCGTTTGGAAAAGTGTGCCGACACTCAAGGGATGCACTTTGAAGAATTTTGAAGCACTGTAGCAATATCTGAAATAAATCTATTTTTCCGAAACTTTTCTCGATACTTTTTATACTAACCATTTATGTTTAGATATTCAAGAATTCATCAATTAGATATTTTCATTCTCTTTAGATTTCAGTTTTTTTTCTTTCGTTTTAATATATTTATTAGATCAGTCTTTCATGTAAAAACTGCTACTTCTTTATATTTGATCGCGTAAAAATCTCTTTCCGGAATTCAAAAGGGAGGTATTTACGGGAAAAGCAGAGGCTGTTGCCGCGTTGAAGTTAGTGTACATATTGTATTTAAATTAGCCGTGTGTTTATTTTCTATCAAATGCCGAGAGTCTATTTGCCATAAATTCTAGCAAAGGAAAGAGAGGGGATGGTTCAGCGACTCACGTGCAGGTAACGGCTTGTGCTTCGTCAGAGTAATTTATTTTTTTCACAGATAACTTTCTTTTTTTTTAAATAGCTTTAAAATATGCGTTACGAGGATGTATTCTATTCCGTATTGCGTATGTGGCGTCGCAAACGGACTCGAAAATAGCCATTCATTGTGTCGGCTGGCCAGCCAGCCGGCATTTTGCCTACCTTCCCAACTGTGACTCCTGTAATTCACCAACTCCCCGTTTTCCGCCCGTCGACCGTTATTCAACTGTTCTCCCTCTCTGGCAATTGTTTTTCCGTCTAGTCGGAACTCCCTCCTTTCCCTCGTCGTGGTTTGGACCAGTCGAAACTTCATTGTTCTTTTAAGCGAACATGACTGCGGTAAAGGGATTTTTAGGTGGCGGGCGTAAGAATTTCTTAGTTCAGGGCTGTAATTTTGCGAGTGCCGTCGGAGGACTTAAAAGAAGTGGAGCTCGTAGGATATGAGGAATCCGGTTACATTTTTTTTAATCGCCCATGCAGCAACTATAGCGCAAGGGAATTTGCACGTGTTTTCCTCCCTCTGCATCCCCACCCGCCCGGAGTTTTTTTTTCCGGTCCACTTGAAACCTTAGACTCTTGCCGCAAATAAAAATGCACACCGAGCAAATTCAAATCACGAGTTCCCCAATTTAACAGTTTTTATCGTTTTTCTTCTTTCCTGAACTGGGCGTTTGTCTGGGTAAAAATGGGAAAGCGCCCTCACTCATTGTTAGCCTAATATGGGCACACATTTACGAGAGAACCCCCATGCACCCTCGATATTCAAGAATATGGAATAGTTTTTTTGGGAGACTCTGTTTTTTAAATGTTTTTCAAAATTTCAGCCCATTTTTCAAATGCTGTGTCAGGCAAAGGATACCGTTATTATTACTATTGTTTATTTTCCAGGAATTATTTCGGTGTTGAAGTTGGTCCTATTTTTTTAGTACATGCGTATAAATAATAATTACATATAAAGTGTTGATCTGAGTCATGACACCTCCGGTATGCATATGTCAGAGGTAGTCCTTTCAATATCTATTAGCCTCATTGCCTAAGATTTATGATGAATGTATCTGTGCGTCAAATGGGTGGGAGTTTTTTTTACATTATCCGTCAATGCATCGGTTTCACTCTCCTTCAACCGCCGACTACGTGCTTCAAGTGTGGTATTTATTTCCCTGTTTTTTCCTCGTTGACGTGATTATTACGCGAGGGAATAGGAATTCCATTATTCCACAATTGCATACCGAAATTCTACTGTGATTTTAGTGATTGAGATGCTGAAAAATGATCACTCGTCATCCGGTCGTGTCATTCGTGACGTGAGTGGGTAATGAGCTAGTTTCCTCCGTTGCTCCGGTTTCGTTTGTGTTTCTGTCCAACTCATCTGTCTTCAATGACGGCATTTTTAACGTTTCGACCGTCTCGACTCACACCTCTTTCCCAGAGCCGTGGAGGATGGGCACGATTTCCCCTGTTGCAGTGGCTCGCGTACGCTCGACAGTTGGCAAACAGGCGTAATAATGCGACCGAGATGACGTGCGACATGCGTGCGATGCTTGGTGGCGAATTGGACGAGCGAACCACCTCGTCCCAGTCAGGTGCAGGCGCGGCTGCCGTCGCCCACACTCTCCCCGGCGAGAGTGGGTATCTTCTAAACAAACGGCTTAAATACACGTCATTACCGCGGGCACTGCAGCATTCACTCGCCATTTTTGCAAGGAAGGAAAAATTGGTGAAATTTATCGATGGGGAATTTCGCGTCGTTTGAATTCTCGTCGCCCACGGGGAGATGGGTGGGGAAAATAGAGGGATGGGAGAAGGGGAAAGAGTGGGGAGGGGTGGAGTGGTTCGTGACGACGAATTGAGTTTCTGCCCGGGGCGGACAAATGCTTCGCGCACCCTCCTCTCCTCCCCCTTCGCCCCCTCGCGTCTCGCCACTTCGCCCTCGTGCCCCTCTCCGCGTTTCTCCTCCCCCTCCCGATCGGGAGGTGTGTGTGCTTCCCCTGCCCCACTCCCCTCCCATCTGGCTGTTGCGATGTCGGTCGCTCGACTGGCCCTATCCCATCCAACCGAATTACCTGTCTAGACGGCTATGCTGTTTTGTTTTCGGGGCAATCGCATAAGAGTGCGGGTTGTGGAGGGAGTCGGGGATATGCAATAAAGCGATACTGACTCCATCCCCCTCCGATCCCTCCCTACCCATCCCCCCATCCCTGCCTCCACCTCCCCTCTTTCTTTCACCCATGTTGTTTTTATGCGTCTGCTGTATCCGCTGCCCCCCTCCCCCATTTTCCCCTTTCCATTCTCGTATTTGCTCGCGGGATTTCTGTCGCTATAAAACTGGATCCCGATTCGTCGGCGCAGTCAGGGCAGTACTGGATTTATTAATACGGTTTCGCGAATAAATTGGTTTCCCCGCCCACCCTTAGCTCCTCCCCTCCCCCACTCCCTCTGTCTATTTCATCTCTCCGCCGTCCTCGTCGCTATGACTACATCTCTGTGTCCCCTGCCCTTGTAGCGCCCGTCCCCTTCCCTTTCCCCGTTCGTCGCTCGTCCCGTCCGCGTTGTCGGACGTATCATAGGCCTCCGTAGTCGTTAAATGCCCCGAACCGTCCTCCCCGGGCTGTCCGGGTGTTTTGTTTGCTGTAACCCGTGTTTACTATCACGCCACCTACCATCGACTTCTTTTTTTGTCGTTTGCGTTTGGTCGGCTCTCATTTCATCCCTTTCTCTCCATTTTTCTTCTTCATTGTTCCATTTTCCAGGGCCCGGGTGTTGCTTTAATAGCTCTCTCCCTCTCTCTCTCTCTCACACACACACACACACACACACACACACTTGAAACCTGTCGGTATAATATTTCCCTGCGTGCAATCGGCAGCGAAATCCGCGGGATGCCATCAGGTGATATCGTTTTCATTACACGGGCACGTATACCCTTTCTCATCTCGTTAGTGCTCTCCCTAAAAGCTAAAGGGAAATGTGGGCAGTGCGATAGTTTTTTTCCTAATGGTTCCCGTGGTTGATTGGCCAGAGGTGGGAACCTTAGATAATTTTATTCACATTCACGGGAATCCTTTTTTTCCTTCGTAGACCTTGAATCTTGGCGTATCTCTAAGTAGGTTAATTTATTCAGCGCCATGGCACTGGTCATTCGGCAAAGGCGCTCTCATCAATGGCATACTGAAGGCAATGTGGCTTAATTTTACAGTCAGTCATTTGATTGTTATTGGCTTCCTTCATTTCATTGCATACTATATTTAGTGCTGTGTGATGCGTGCATTTCATTTCATGGTTACTTTTGGTTGCAGTTATTGGGATTTTCATTTGCGGCAATGGCGTTTTGATCCTAAAATGGCACAGATACCGACCTTCCCATTGAACTTTCGATTATTTCAATATTTGTTCATTCATCGAAGGGTTAGTAATTTTTCTATCATTACCCGTAGAATGATTAATGGCTGTTGTTGACTAAGAATTCAGCATGAATTCTATGGTCTCGGGCTCAACTTTGTGGAGGTTCATGTTCGTTTAAATGAAAATACTTGGTAACTTCCACACAATTTTTATTCGTACTACCGGTTTCAACGCTTCGGCGTCATCTTCAAGTACCTGATGATGACGCCGAAGCGTTGAAACCGGTAGTACGAATAAAAATTGTGTGGAAGTTACAAAGTATTTTCATTTAAACGAAGAATTCAACAATTATCATATAAGCCAAATTTACATGAAGTTTGGTCCTGACGCATACTTTTGCCAGGTCTTCAAATTTAATTTCAGCATATACGTACATCAGCCTCAAATCGACCGCTAGGCCAAAGGCAGTATGATTTTAGGGCAAACAGCATTCACTTAGGTGGGAATTATTTCCAATGTGAACCCTGACTAACGAAGTTGTGATCGGACGGTTTGAGAGGACAATGATCTACACTAGTGTAAGAATGCATATAAATCTCCGGTAAAAATTACCGTTTAGTTTTTTCGTTTCATATCACCATAACAACGGCAAAAAGAATATAAAAACGGCGTCGGGCTTAGGGTACTCCTTCGTTAAAAATTGGGGCCAGTTTCTTTCCCTGTGCCGTGTGTGGTTTCCAAGGAAGGTCTGGTATTCAAAAACTCACATAGCTTGGTTGAAGCTGAGGGTGACCAGAGATGTCAGTCATAATTGAACATGGCCCCTCCAGTGAGTAGCCCAGAACTTTATCTGCTGGACTATCACGCTCCAACTTAGCTTAAAGAAAAAATGTATTAATTAATAAATGCATATGCAAATATGTGTTATTTTTGGCGATTCTTCCCTTTTTGGTGTCTAGTTTTCGACGTAAGTAGGTAAATTCAGCAGAACCTACCATGTTTTCATTACCTGAAAAATTTTATTTCAAATCCTAAGTCTTCTTTGTGTCATAAGCATGTGATGGAAATGTTTGTTTGGCAAAATCACTGTGTATCATATACCAACAAAAGCGCCAAGTTTTTCTGGACATCCTCATCCCTTAAATTGCAGGTTGATGGACCATGTTCGCTATGTTGCGTGTGTCTGCACACAATACATATTATGTCCTGGGTGCGTCTTCAGGATCCGACGGAAGGTGTCGGGGTAAAGCTCTGGAGCAGGTAAAACAACGATCCTTGTTAACACCGGAGTTGCCTCGAAGGTCATGTGTTTATAGGTAAAAGAGCGCAATTGAGGAGCGATATCAACTGGTGGATACTTATATTTCAGTGCCCGGAAAATAATTAAGTAATATTGCTATGCGGGAAAAGGTGGAGCGTTTGAAAATAGGAAGTTGTAGCTGGTCTGGATTGGAGGGAGGAAATCAGAGAGGCCAGGATACGCAGTGGGGGAAGGAGACGCAATCGCTGGGCATGCATTTTACAGTCGGTGGTCAGAGTAAATCTCCTTCCCAAAGTCTCTCCCAATCACTACTCCCGGTCATGTTAGTGAGTTTGAGAGTCAACCCTCAACACCCGACAGCGATTAATTGAACTTCCGCCACCAACCCTCTTTTGGGGTCTGCCGTTTGTGTCGCCCGCCGCTTCGCACCAGAAGCAAGCGGTCCCCCCGCCCCCTCTCATTATCCCCCGTTTGCCTCCGAGCGATTTTGAGTGATCGCAGCGACGTGCAACAGATGTCAGCACGATAGTACCCCGTCGTCCTCTCCCCCCGCCTCCTCCTCCGCTGCATCAACCACCGTTGCCGCACATCCCCCTTGGAGTGAACACCGCATGTACGCGTGTACTTCCTGGACTAAGTCGATAACAAGTGGATCCCAGTACTAACTGCTTTCACTCCCACCTTCCAATCTCGTATGATATTGCGCAGCTAGGGCAGTTCCGTGTTCAAAGTTCATCGAAGATTATTCCTTGCCAGAAACTGAATTGTCGGAAATTAAATCATTGAAATCATCAAAGAAGTCGATTTTTATGTGTCAGAAGAATCATCTATTCCATTGAGTTATCAAACTCGTTAATTTATGAAATACATCGGTGCCCCAGCGACAACCTGAGGGGCCGGGCCAACCCTTCGATTCAATCGCTGTGGAAGACGTAGAAACTGTCTAGGTAGGGTGCTACCGGCGTTCCGCCCTAAAGATTGTTGGATATACATTGTATTTTAATGCTACATAAAAAGGATCAGAGTAAAATTTCTATAACATTTTTTTATTTTTACGAGTTCGCAAACGATTGAATAGAGTTCATTTGAAACGCTTAGGTAATGTTCCGATCAATGATATAGGGTTCATTTTGACCGAAACATGCGGAAATATGTCGCCGTTGGCGATTCACGATCGATTCACGTAATGATTCAAGTCATCTTCACCGATTTAATCAGTGATAATCTCATCTACAGTTAAATTAAAATGAAATAGATTGGAATTCGACTTGTGGAACCCTGGAATAGTCCTACTTCCGGGTAAGCTTGGTGGCCGGTAGGTAAAAATATTTGAGCGTGTCCCGCAGTCTACGGTTTTTCGCTATGGAGTTATATTTTACTTTCCTTGACTTCTGACGAATTTCGCGCACCGAAGTGCCTCTTGGGTAGTTTCACCCTCACTCTTGTCTCCTCCCTCCGTCCTATTCCTTCTCCCCAAGCACCCATCGCTCCACGGAAATTAAGAACGCATGTCAGGAATGCTTCTTCTGTCAACCGGAAACGAAAAGGGTACGATGGAGGCAGCTGCGCTTGAAGGCTTCACTTATCTCGCCGTTGTGTTTATTCTAGTTTCGAATCGAATTCCACGCGTATTCCTCCAGGAGAAAGTTGCCAGCAAAATGGTATAAGTAGAACTATCCAGCAGTGAAGGCATAGCTTCATGAAATATTGCACTCAAACCTGGTGGTTTTTTTCAATGGCAGCAATGGGTATAGATATACATCAGTTGAAAATAAATCTGGATCAATGTACAAAACGCTCTACGTAAGAATGACAAAACAATTATTTGAAGGAGAAAGGTTGGGAAGAACCATTAAGGAAGACCAAGAATGGAATGACAAGATGATAATGGGAGATGTTAGTTAAGGGAAATACAGAGAACACAAGAGGGACATACTTTAAAGGGAACTGAGTAGTCATAGAGCTGCGGAAACGAGTCGCCATTCAGATTAATATGTAATCTCTGATGATAATGAATATCCTTCTAATTAATGCTACTGACTTAACGTCGAGTAATGTGGCAGTGTACTATATTTACCTTCCTGATTCATCATTTTGGTAAAGATATATATCAAATTGAATATACGATGCACAATATGCAGTATGTGCATTCTTTCATAGTAAAAACGGATATCTAATCGCTTTTTTCTCCGTACTTTTATCATAGACTAACTTAAATTAATATACTAAGACCAATATCTGACTTGATTACATTCGTGTTACACGTATTTCGCTTGGTAGTCGGGGCAATTGTGCTTTATAGTGGGAATAGAATATCCAGTTTTAAATACAAGTAATAATCATGTAGGTTTGAAACAAGCTATTTTCTAATCGCCAGTTATCACTTCGAACTCGAAAGCAAACATTCAGAGATGTTATATTATTCCAGCTTGTGTAAGTAGAGGAAATGATTTCAGCTATGGTATTCTATGTATGTTTTGTTTTTCAACTTCGTTTAATTCGATGAATATATGTGAACTGTAATATGTTTTAAAATTTCGAACAAAATTAAGATAATCGCTCTCAGCGCATGTAGGCCTGGTCGTGTTTATAGTTCATCGTAACATTCATTGTCTGCCTAATAAGAGTCACAAAAATACCATCATAGGGATTCTTGCCGATGCCGAGTGAGCATGATATTTATTTAATCACATTCGAGGCCGTAATCATGTGGAGGGAGATTCATTCGCCATATATTTCAAAACCCTAGTTGATTCTCACCTGGCATGTCCAAATCAGGTTTTTTTGAAGGAGCAATTGCGGTGCGTGATCGCCCAAGACCACCTAAACAGTGCCGCCACTCAAGTCACATAATTTTTGTGTCCACTGCGACGCCCTAGCAGATCAGGAAAAGGGGTCGTGTTCCCTGGCGCAACTCGGACAGCAGCATCATTTTTGGATGAGCCCCTGTCTATCCTCCCCTCAGCACGGCGGTAAAGGGCGGGTCCTTCCCAGGGTATCGACCTTCGGTGGAATTGTGAACCCGGGAATAGGTCTTGCAAGGCCGCCGCGGAGCCCGGTACCATTCCGCCAGCGGCAACCCCTTTAACTCCGAGGAGGGCAGCGCTCCCCGGAGTGCGTGCGCGCAGCGTAGCCTTTCGACGACACCGTCACCTTTAATATCTCGCCAGCCTTAGCCGGGCGCGGCTGAAGGAATCGCCGTCTCGGTTATAGGGTGCGGGAGCTGCGGTTCCGGGGTTGGCTCCCGTCGAAAATAAAATAATGAATCGCATGAAATAATTGATACCGTCAAAGAGTATTCTCGGGAATGGGGTTAAGGGTTTAGAAAGCAGCCGAGAGCGTAATGGCGGATGTGTGTGGAATGCCGAAAGATGCTAGAAAGGTTCCCTACCGGATATCGATTTCGTCTTGGCGCAGGAGGAAAGGGAAAGTTTGCTAGTACCGCAGCGCTCGCCTAGTCCAACGCAGACGCAAATTACGACCAAAAGGAGCTGCATGTAACGCAAAATGAGTCTCGAAAGTGATTTCATTGTTCGTCGGCAGTGATTAATGAGCTACTCAGGCTCTAGACGCATATTTTTTGCGGCGTGCCATGAGGAATATATTACATGCCTTCTATATCCATTCGGGGTCAGATTGGTGTGGAAAGCCGCTGTTGAAAGACTAATGTCGTAAACTCGCGTTTAATGGATGATTATTGCGTGATTTCTCGACACAAAGGAATGTTCCTCTTTGTGATATTACCTGTTATATCTATGCTATTGCGGTTACACGTATGGATAGTTGAACTAAGCGATCTCCAGATCTGCCTGAAAGATATAGTTACTTCAGAGTTTTGTTGATTCACTTGTGGATGGATGATTTTTGAGGTCCTTTTATCCCTTTTCATATGAATAGTCCTTATGCCATCTTCTAATTAATCTTTTCCCTCATTTAACACAATTGTAGATATTGGTGTACATTCTTTCTCAGGAAAACGCCATGGTATTGAACATAATACTCCATAATGACAGTCCTATTTCTGGATGTTCAAATATCTTATTACGAACGTATTTACTTAGCTAAAATATTTTTTTTTCAATCACAAATAAGCTTACCATGTCTTTCTATGACGTAGTCGCTTACAGTTTAATGAAAACGTGCCTTTCTTTTAGTGTTGAAAAGCTGGAAGGGAAATCGCTCATGAGCCCGAAATGATTCTTTTGTTCGCAAAATTCATGTTCCTGTCGTGAATCCGTTTGCACTTGGCGTTCAACGTGTTCATTTGCTCCCTAGCGTGGTTCGCTCAGTGGAAAGTTTTGCAAATAACAGCGACGACCCTGCCCCACTATGCGTAGACGAAGGTGGTATTTGCCACCTGCATTGGGCTCCCCCCCTTGGGCGCCTCGCAATACCTCCTTCACTGAGAATACGTTGACGCGAAATTGAAAATTGATTGAAAATTTGGGAGTGGAATCTGTTTGCTGTTCCGCTTCCTCTGTTTATTTTTCCTTTTATGCCTTCAGAACGCACATCGGCCGACATCCGGAGGAAGATTAACAAATATCCCGCGTTATTCTGTTTATACATGAGACAGCATGGACACATGTACGCACGCACAGAGAGACATGTACGTATGTATATATATATATATATATATATATATATATATATATATATATATATATACACAAATACATACTCGTATATATGTGTGTCAGGGAAAGGAACTGCCCCCCCTACCCTGATGTGTGAATTTCACACGCCGTATAGGGCTTAGTACTGGGTGAACTCTACCGTCTCCTACTAAACCGACCTTCGGGTTGATTACTGTGTTTATGGTTTTTTATATGTGTGTGTGTGTGTGTGTATATATATATATATATATATATATATATATATATATATATATATATATATATATATATATATATATACACACACGAGGGTCATCCGGAAGGTAGTACCCGTTCGTGAAATAAAGACACAAAAGTAAATATTAACAAACATAAAAAATTTTATTTGAAAGAGGATACTTTAAACTACTTCTCAACATAATCTCCAAGCAAATTAAGGCATTTGTCATAACGTGTGACAAGTTTCTGTATTCCTGCTGCATAGTCCTTCGCCGCCAGCTCATTGAGATACGCGAGGGACCCATCTTGCACAAATTTTTGCATAATGCAGATGGTGTTTAACAATTTCATGAACAATTGTTCGAGAAACATTGGGAAAATGCTCACAGATGTCATCAATTGTGACGCGCCGATCGTTCCTCACGAATTCGTCAACTGAGCTCACCAGTTGGTCTGTAATGACAGACGGTCTCTCCGAACGCTCATCGTCGTGTGTGTTCCCCCTCCCCATGTTGAAGTTGCGACACCACCGCCGAACAGACGACTCGTCCATTACATTGTCTCCATACACCTCCTTTAATTGGCGATGAATATCACATGGGCGAACGTTTCTTGCATTGAGGAATTTAATCACTGCCCTCACTTCACAACTGGCGGCGTTCTCATTTTTTTTAAACATTGTAAACAATCACAGAAACAACACAGGCAATGCTAGCGTCACGCAACTTGGCTCAGAGAAGGCAGACAAGCCACTGAAGCTATCTGACCTCGTCCAGCGGCTACTCGCGTCGTCAGCACTTCATGCGGCACGAACGGGTACTACTTTCCGGATGACCCTCGTGTGTGTGTGTGTGTGTGTGTGTATATATATATATATATATATATATCCCATGGCACATGGGTGTATAACACCTTTATGTAGGCTCCTTTTTATATTTATTTATTTGTACTTATATGTACCAGGAACGTGCCGAATAAAACCTTACCTAGGTCTCATCTCGTTTCTTCGCCAGTCTGTCCGTAGCCACGTTCTTGTCTCCTCCCCATTACTCCTCTCTTCTCTCTCCCTCACCGCGTCTTTTGATCCCCTTAAAGAAGAAGACCCACTCCAGCGAGCCGGGTAAAGGATTCAGCGTGTGCTTCATGCTCTCGCTTCAAAACTGTCGCCTTTCGTGATCGCGGCTGAGATCCAGAGTTGAGCAAATTGTTCGTGTTGTTCGAAGGTCCAATTTCATTTGTTTCACGGCGAATTTCTTCGCCATAATTCTACTTGGGCCACTTCATTTTCGCACTATTCAATGTTGTAGATGCTAAACATGAACGGCGTTTTATTTTGAGCAGCAATTTTAGGAGATGATGATAAATAATAATTCCTTGTTTCCCAACTGAGGTCCCCCGTTGTTCACAACTTATTATTAAGATTGTAAAATCAATGAGTTCTAGCGTCCCTTAGAGATCATTTTTTATAAATAATAATTCAATTATAATGGTGAAACACATTCTGAGGTAAGTGTTTTGAGGTTTTTTCCAAAATATTTAAGGCATGGCCATTTTAATAATGTTGTACCCATTGAAATTAGGGTTGGTAGCCGACCCTGGTTTTAATTAACTTAACATCGTTGTATTACATCGGAATTCTTATGATGCGGAATTGGGGTACTGAAGCTCCAATTAATGTGTCTTCAGGCTTCTTTGTGATGAATAAGTACACGTTGCCCTCGAGATAATTAATCCTCCGTTTTTGCATTCCATCAGCATTGCTGTGTCATTAATAATACTCGGTCTTTTTAAATTGGCTTTCCTATTTACGAAGCGGCTAAATTGGAGCATTTGATTTATTTTGATTTGTCTTGAGGAAGTACTTCCTTACACCCCTTCTGCATACTATTGAAACACATTTCAGATCCCAACATAGTTTCTTTAGAGAAGACACCTTACGCGGCGCTACTTTTCAGCATTTTACTATGTACGTTAAGATGATGTATTGTAAGCAATTAAGTTTTCTGTGTAAAAACTCATTTCTCTACACCGAGTATAAGAAATTACTATCAGAAGCTAATTAATTACTGTCGAATAAAAATTTTCATATCACGCTGAAAAGATATTCACCGTTAATCCCTTCGTTATTTTTCTCGAATGTTTTAGTACGAACCCGAAAACAAGCGACTGCATTTGTAGGGAAACCTCAGTACTGAGCTCTCTGCGCAAAATAAAAATGGAAAGGTAAGAGAAATAAAATTTGTTCGGAGTAGCATCCTAAAAATTCTATGCATTGATTTAATGAAGCCAAATTCGGCCGATTAATAGTTTTCAAATCAAGATGTCCCTGAGTGAAGAAGCTGAATAACATAATTTTTTTATCTTCTACTCTGGCGAATGAAAAAATAGTTGTGGTGTCGTTTTTCGGCCTGCACCGTGTCGTGACTTCCTCAGGTATAGCTTCATCTTCTAAATAGAGTTGGATGATTCAGTCAAATAGTCGCCTCCGCGGAAATTGATACTTGTAAAATCGGAAAAAAAATTCACGACTTCTTATTTTTGGAGCCGTTGAAGTAATTATTTATTTGTCTTAAAAAAATCCGGGCTCTACACGCTTCCATCCTCGTGCATTCCCCGCCGCTCCGGTTGTTTCCCTTGACGGCTCGTTCACGTTGGCGGCTCGCCCGCCTTTAAAGGGCCCCAAAACCCGCCGACCGTGCTTCACCGGGTGCGAGAGATCCTCGTGACTTGGCCTCCCTCCGCCCCCGTGACCCCTCATGCCCCCCACCCCCCTCGCCCCCGCCGCCGTGCTCTGTTCAGCGTGTTCGCCGACTCCCCTCTTTGTTACACTTCTTCCGGGATAACCCAATTCTCCTCCTCTCGCTCCTTTCATCCAATCCCTCCACCTACCCTCCTCCTCCACCACCTCCCTCCGCGCGAACCCTCAGTCCTTCCCCCGCACACTGCCTCCCTCCGCGCCCCCTCCCAACCCCACGCGCCACCTCTCCCCTCGCCCCAATCCCCTCTATCATTTTGCATTTTTTTAGTCTTCCCGTGTTCCCAAAAGGGAGCGGAAAGGGGTGTGGGGGTTGGGACGAAAGGGAGCATGAAAGCGGGGCGGGAGGGGGCTGAAGGGAGTGGGAGAGGGGAAGGAGGCAGGGGTTCCCGCTTCTTTCGGCACATTTTGGGAAAAAATCGAAAGCGGCGGCGGCTGGGGAGGCCAAAAAAGATGCGGGCGGAGGGGAGATGGTGGAGGGAGCGAGGGTAAGGGGAAGCCGGGAGGGGAGGGGGCTTACGGCGGGAGCGGAGGGGCGTCGGGGAAGGAAGGGTTTTACTCGTAAAGGGGGGGAAGGGCGTCGGCCGGGGCCGCCGGGCGGGGAGGGGTGGCTAGCCCCGTCTGGGCACGGGGGAGGTAAGAAGTAGGGGGAGAGAGAGAGAAGAGTATAAAGTTGGGTTTCCCTGCACTGGCAAGGGGTTTTTCGTGGAGGTGGGGTGGCGCCCTACTAGCTCCGGGGGTGGGGATGCTAGTGAAAGGGAGAGTCCCCGGCGTAAGGGGGCGCGGCGAGGGGCGGGGTGCAGATACGTGGAAAGGGGTCTCGTCGATGGGGTACGTGTGTATATATGCGGGGAGGGGGCCTTCGGAGTAGTAGGGGAAGAGGGAGAGAGAGAGAGAGAGTGGCAGAGGCGATCTATACGGTCCCTGCGAAGATTTTTTTTTTAAGCTTCCGTAGGCTAGAGGGAGCTATTTCCTCGTCCCAACCTCCATCTCCCCCCTCATCACTCCCTCCCACTCTCGAGGACGTCTCTCGCTATCTCTGTCTCTCTCCCTCGTGGGCCCAGGGCGGTGGCAGCGCCCTCCTGCTCCGCCACTCCGTCCCCCGTTTCCTACCGCCAGCCTTCCCGCCCTCTCCCCGCCTTCCCCCTCCATGATCACCCTCCCTTACCCCCCTTCTCCGCCCGCCATCCACTACCCCGTCTCCCGCCTTCCCATTCATCCTCCTCCATCCACTTTCCCTTTCGTCTCGCCGTCCTCTCTCTCGTACTATGCGTCTCTTTCCCGAAACCTCATCGCTTTCGCGTCCCCCTCTACCTCGGCATTTCCACTTCTCCCACCCACACATTCCCTCATCTCTAAGCACATACGGTTTCATTAACAATTAAAATGGAGATCTCTTTGTCTCCCTCTTTCCTGCTCTCTCTCCCCCCCCCCGTGTTGCGTACGCAGGTTTACTATTCGCCGGCCATCTTGTCCTCGACCGCGCGCGCGCTCTTTATTTTGCGTCAGTTTTCTTTGCCTCAATCTAATTTTGATTCTGTAGTTGCTGGAATCTAACCCCAAAGACTTGTGTAATTATTAACCTGCCACCACATTCGCACTTGGTTTCGAGAACTGGTTATTTAACGGTCAAAACATTTTCGCCTCGTATTGATTCAGCCCGGGCCGAGTAGGTTTTTGTCTTTACTCTTTAGATTCCTTGTTCTTCCAGCACCTTTCCTTTATTTCAAAGCTATAAAAATAAAAATTGTGAGTAATATATTTCCTTACCGCGTAAATGATTGTTTTTTGGCGGAAAAAATATTTTCGCATCGTGATAGCGAGACATTTATTCTTTTCTGGAAATTTTCCCCGGGCATTCTTGAACACCTAACCCGAGAATATTGTTTGTAAAATAAGTCTATGTTAATGTTTTGTAATGTTGGAAAATGTTTGACTAGTTTAATGAAGAAGTCGGTCCTTCATTTTTGTACAAGATAATACGTCCCCGTTTGTATGTGTAGTCTTTCTGTCCTCTCCCCATTCTTGTCGTTTTACTGCAGCCGTCCTATTTAATGTCCTATTCGTCGTGCTCTGCGTCCCATTCTTATCCTTAATGCTCCAACTCAGTCGCCCGCCCCCCTCCCCCTTTTCGTTTCCTGTGCTCTTACCTCCATCGCCCAGCTTCGCAATCTCTTTCTTATACGGCCTCGTCTCCCTTTTGGCCCACCTTCAGCCCTCCCCGGCGTCTCCTCGATTTTCCCGATTTCCCATCCAGGTCCTCTTCCGCCTCCCCCTCGCACCACTCTCCCACTCTGGCCACTCCCTCTCTCGTCGCGCCTCGCTTACTCTCCTGGTCCCCGTGGCTCCCTGTCCCCGACCTTCTCCTCTCCAAACTCTTTTCTCGGTCTCCCTCGGCCTCCTTCCTTCCCATCTCCGTTGCCACCCCTCCACCCCCGCCAAGGTCTGACCTCCTCGCCGCCGCTCCCCATTTCCATTTCCCCCCCACGTGATTTCGTTCCCCTCTCACAATTTCAATCCCTCCTTTCCCAGATCGGTTGTAGCAGGTGTAAGGAGAGCAGAAAAATAAATGCGCGTAAAATTCGAGACGAAAATCTCTCGGAGCCGGGGGTGGGTGTGTTTGGAGGGCGAATTTGCTCTCGGTGAGGAAGTGATGGACGAAGGAACGGTAAATGAAATCACCGTCGCCGTTCTGCTGATTATTATGCATATTCCAGAAAATTGCAAAATGTTGCTGAGAATTTCAAGTTGTCGAGGGTTGTCTAAAATTTGTCTGCATACGCTATACGTATACAGGTAATAATGAATTACCAAACGACATGTGCGTGGACTAGATCTTTCGTACAAGTAATGATTTTACCTGTACGCGTTTTCTGGTCACGATGGGTTCACGAATTACATCAGAACAAATTATGTCGTCATGCCTTGAAGGAGTTAACGTTAAGATAAGCTTAAAACGTCCACGTATAAATATGAAGTCTGATTTGAATTTTCAAACTTCATTATGATATCCTACGATTCTCATGTTTTTGAGTTAAAATTCAAAGATATTTATTGTGCCATGGATACACCTAAGGTATTGTTCCATCCTGAACAATCCTTTATGCTGTAATATCCAACAAAACCTAGAGCATTTTATCAAAGTTTTTAGTGTGATTTTTTATGTGTTTAGGGTTCATCTCGGATTCTTTGATAATAGAAAACTTTCGACAACTTAATTAGTGCTGAACCCACCGTCTCGATTTGGTGATTTGTGCTAATGAGTTATGTGTGTATTTATTTTAAAGCCTTCCCTACGGAGTATGCCAACGGTCATATTAGGTAATACTGCAAAGAGAATCAGGAAATTGACATTTTCATGCGAATTACTATGATTGTGCATTAAAATTATCCAATAAAGGTGAAAGAGTTTTAACTATGCCCAAAAACTAATTAACACGATTTCGTCGGCATTTGAAACCTTCATTGTATATTGCCCCCGGTGTCCTTCCCGTTTTATTGTTATTATCCGAGAAGTTGACACAGACCGATATTAGTAATCCTTAACCTTTTCACAATTCGTGACCACATTGATGGAAATCAATACAACCCCGCTCTTTCGAAAAACTATTTTTGAATTACGGTCTTAATTTCGTGATAAAACCGAAATTTTCTCTTATGACCGGCTCAATTAGCATTTCAATGCTTCACGTCGCCATTGAGGCTTGCGGGGCATCAATGCAGATGCATCGTTAATATTTTTGAAAGTGAGTGCACATTTTCAGGATCCCACGTAGGAAGGAATCTGTCGGTCTCAATTTCGCCCAGGCATTAATGAAGCTCTGCTGTATTCTATCTCCCGCGTTCCATTTTCTGCATTTTCCGGCCCTTCACCGCGTCCGCCTTTGCTTCTTCCGTCCTCTCTCTCCCCCGCCCTCCGACCCATCTCCCCGCTCGGTGTCACCCCAGCGCTTTCTCCCTCTCTCTCTGTCTTGTCACCCTCTCGTCTCCTTCCCCTCCCAGCCTTTCACTTCGGCTCACACCAATCCCGTTTCGCACATAACCTTCCCCCTTAATCCCTCCCCCCGGCCCACCTCGGCGCGCGCGACCCCCATTCCACGCTTGTCCTTCCCACCCCTGCTCCCTACCACCGTCCTCCCCCAACCCTTCCTCCCACCCCTCAATCTCCGCCACTCCTCTCGCCTAGATTTCGCCTCTTCCTCTCCGCCACACCCCCCCCTTTTGACCCTTTCTCTTATCTTTCTCGTCTCTTCCTCTCTCGCACATTTCCGTCTCCTTCTACAATCCCTCACACACTCATCCTTCCCCCGCGTTCCTCTCCGGGCCTCTTTCTCCAGCTAGGATCTTGCTCGGCAGCACTTCCACCATTCCAGTGAGAACTTCCACCATTCCGGTGACTCCACCGTCAAATCTTTACTCACTTCTGATTTTTAGCACTTCCCTTTAGGCCCTCGAGTTTCCCTCCACCTTCCCCCGCGCTGAGTTCCTGCGAAGGCTAGCGATCCCATTTCCACATGAGCGATTTGAAGTGAACCCTAAGGTCACTGCTTATATTCGTTTCGACGGTACTGGGTAGGTATCCAGTTTATTCAACCGCCTACGTGGGTGCAGGCGGGATAAATGATCAAATTTCTTCACCGTTTGATGCGCAATGGTTAACACTACGAGTATGACTGTGCTCTTATATAAATTGAGCTCCTAGCCTGGAAATTATTCAATAACACCAACTTCCCATGGGTCATTTTCAGAAGAGCGTTGTCCGCATGCCAAGCTATTATGCACCAGTTTGGGTGAATTTGTTTGAAAGAGGGAAAGGCCATTTGTTTTATGTGATATTGCTTTGTGTATGCGCCAAAGGCATTTTAACCGCCAGATGCATTCGTTTGTGTACTGTATGTGTTATTACTTAATTTTCCTTCAATCATCATTTTGTCTTACAATAATTTACAGCTTTCAAATTTGAATCTTCTAATTTCTGGTAGGATTGCGAAAAAGGTGTGTGGAGGAATGAAATAAGGGGATCTGACCCCTGTGTACACCTTCGGGTGCGTCATCGTTCTGCATAATTTTCTTCTCTTCCATCGTCGACAAATTATTATTGTTTATTCAATCCGTCTCTTTCTCCTTGGCGTCTTAAATGTCGTTTGCGATCCCAAAATCTTAATTTCGCCCTGGCGTCTCGTGTATCGTCCGCGCTTTTGTCCTCACCCAGTGTCCCCGGCCTCTCTCTCCCCTGCACCCCTCTTCGCCACCGCTTCTCCCTAGTACTCGGCTCTCCTCCTACCCCCTCCTCCCACATTCGCCACTTTCTCTGTCTTCTCCCGCCCCTTCTTCCGCCTCCACAACCCCCCTGGTCTCCCTTTCGCCTCCCCCTCTGCCCCTCCTCTTCCCCCTCCCTTCTCCCCCAGTCCCCTTGCGTTCCCAGCTATTGATTTTATCCTCGGTGTATCCCAAAGTCAGGAGGAGGAGAGGGGGGGTGAGGCAGGAGGAGGTGAAGGGGTCTCCCTCTCGTCTATCCGTCCCTCCCTCCTCAGCCTCGCCCTCTCCACCCTCCCCGCTCCGCCCTCCCTCACTTTCGCTTTTTCTACCTTTCTCTCCGCCCCCTTCCCTCCAACCCCCCCACCCAACCCGCGCCATCTTCATCCCCTCTCTTACCTTTCCCTTCGTACTTCCCCCTTTCCCTTTCATTAATTTCCTGTCCCGTACTTTCATCCCCCTTTCGTCTCCCTCTATCTCTCTCTCTCTCCCTCCCTTTCACTCTCGCTTTCACCCAATCGGATCCCTAAAACCCCTCCTCCCCCGCATCCCACCCCAACCCCACACTCCCGTAAGCTCTTTCCTTCTATTTGCCTTCCTTTTTTCTCCTCCCGCATCACGCAGCCATCGGTCTCCTCTTTAATATTCCCCGCGCGTCCCATCCGCTCTTTTGTCTCTTTTACTCCCTTCCTCCCTCTTGTACGCTCTCTCTCTCTCTTCGTCTTAGCTTCCATTTCTCTTTAATTCGAGCATGTGTGGCTTTCTTATTTCCCTCTCGCTTCTCTCTTCCTTCCCCTCTTCCCCCACATTCTCTTCGATCTTCCCACAGGCACCGCGCTTGTTGTACACTTTTCGGGGTGTTTTCACGCCGCATGGCCCCCTATAGCCGTGTGTGGACGTTTTTCTGTCGTAGTGGGTGTCGTAAGCCTTAGTAGATGCAGACGCACTTTGAATGTAGATTTCCCTTTTCGGTTTTTCGTAGAGAGGTATCCGATTCTTTATAGCTATAAAAATTGGGAAGACATTACACGAAGTCCTTGGTTGCCTCAATTCTTCAAACCACTCCTCTGCTCCTTAAGTAGATGTCCTCAATCGCAATGTGTTACAATGGCGTAGTTCAGAAGAAAGGGAATTTAAACTGAGCATGTGCCCTGGTCTGCCGTAAAGATAAGTAGTAACTCATATCCAAGATTGCCATTGCGGATTCACAAGGACGACGGTAAATATCTGTTCCAGTATCCCAAATGTGGATGAGTTATATAAGTAATTTCAATAGCCTTGTATTTTGGTTTCCTAGAATTCTAATGAATAGAGCCGCGATTTAGAAAGGGAATTAGTGCTTTTATGTGTAATTATGTCAATTTGCCTTTAATTTTCGTATACTATCGTCCCTATGCGTGCAGTCTACGAAGGACTCGGTGCGTTGTTAAGTGTATCAGATTGAATATGTATATTTTTATACATTAGTTCCAATTATTCAATTAAAGGGAGAGGAAGATACTTAATTTATTGTTGAATGTTTGAATGCTGTATAAACGCTTGATTTTTTCCACATTCAGTTGAATTAACCTGCTGTGACTAGGAAGTACTTTTATTCTCTGGTATTAACGTTCAAGCTGGCGTGCTGTGCTTCAGCTAATTAATCCATAAATATTGTGAAGTGATTATTAATTGCTTTGAATCAATATACCAAATGAATCGTGATTTTTGGTTAGAAATGCCATTCATAAAAGCGTTCTTATCAAAAGCATCATTATTTTTTTAATCTTCCTACTTGCACCACATAAGTGTTTTCAGAAATATACGGCGAATGTCAGTATCTCTTGGAGGGAAAAGATGGAGGGCTATATTTTGGTTATTTCCAAACTTTTCAGACCGAATTTCGCATGGTTATTTCGTCGCGAATGAGGGGGTACCGCCAAATGCTGATGGCATGGCAAGTTAAGTGTAAGCCTTAGCCATTTCTTTCCTCTGTGTACTCTCCATGATTCCTTTCCTGCAATAAAATTCACTCTATCTTTTGACGGTTTCAGATAACTTAGCTTTTTCTCTCACTTTTCTCGGCGATAGGTTTATCGGGCAATCGATTTCCTTTTCCTTTGTTGGTCTTGGAATCATTCCTCTTGTTTCTGTTTATTATTTCGCTGGAATGTGCGGATTTATCCTCTTTGCCCCTTTCTGCTAAGTATCCCAAGGAAAATCAAAACCTTCTATGAGGTCCGAGCCAAAATTTGGAAACAGAAATACACATTTATTACATTCTTTTATTCTAGCCAATAATTTCCATTATGATGGCAGCTTTGATTTACTGAGTCAGAACAATAAATAGAAACGGGGAAATTGTTTGTATATATTAATTACTGACATATCCATGTATTACTCGTCAATTTGGCGGAAGAATACTACCGGATTCGTTGTAATGTATCCGTTCATGAACAACATGCAGCCATATTTGCCGAAAGTGGATTCCTTCATTTTACCTTCAAGTATAATTTGGACGCGTTATGTTATGTTATATCATAGCATGGTTCAATTCAGGTTTGCCTTCTATTTGCCAATCAATAATTTTCTCCCACTTTTGTGTAAGATGATACCCTCGTAATTCTCTTTATTTCTCCAATCCCTAATCAACTGCTCATGCAGTGATTTAATTATATGTTCTGAGTAATTACATCAGTAATCATATAGTTTTATTGTACCAGATTGTGACTAAAAATAAGTATTCCTCGAGAGTTTTGGGATGGCCGAGAGGAATTTTTTAACTGTATCGTAATTTATAAATTTCACACTTTCAGGCTTCACTTATTGGAATTGTTTGATGCCCATATTAAATGAGTGTAGTATATCGTAATTGGTTATCATTTCTAGGATTCAGTTTGTTTCTGTACTCTGCAGTATTCTACTTTCTGTTATTTTAGTATTTCCTTGCGCTAACCATAATTCATCCTAATATTTAATTTCCATTGCATTTTCAATGCTGTGTCATAGAATGCCGTAAATGAAATTTCGTTTTCCTCTATTCTCCTCTTTCCCCATGTCTCCATTCCGATAGATTGGAGCTCTGTGAAGTTACGTGATACACGAACTTAAGTTGGAACGTTTATCGTATTTGAAAAGCAGTAACGGTAATTCATAGAATGAAATACATAGGTGAATGATATGGGTAAAATAAGAATTCACAAAATGAAGACATTTAATGACCGTAATGTGTGATCAATGGCTTATGGAAAATATTAGTGAGGATTAAAATATTGAGTTGAAGGCTTTGGGTCCCAAAAAACAATCTTAAGGGAAATTATAAGATACTGAAATAATAATGGTGTGAATGGAGGATAAAGCAAGCTATAGGAAATGAAAGAAATTGAGAAAGTGTTTTTAAAGATCTCGTAGCAGACTGGATAGAGTTTATATGTTGAGGATAAGGTGTTTTGAGGGCTCTACGGGAGTCGTTGGTTGGAAATGTGATAGCAGTTACGTGGGGTTGAAAATTCCACTGGTGTAAGTGAGAAGGCATTATGGGTAAGTATTTTTAGGAATAAATTTCAATGCCACTCCAAGCCGAACCGAATTAGTCCATGCCCTGCTCCGTTTCCCTTCTTCATTTCTTTTCCATTCGTTCATCGTCCTTCTTTGCTTTTCCCTCACCTCAAAGCATGCTCCTGCTTCTCTCAAAACGCCCTCGCTCTAACCAGTCATGTCCCTAGGGATCCGCATCGCTTCCCAGAGTGCGTTCCATATCTCTTCGCGTTTTTAGCTTTTTTTTATTTTTGAACTCTCACACTCTTCCCCACGTCAAATTTCGTCGCATATTTCCTCCCACGACCAATCCACACCCAACAAGCGTTACAAAACTGTCTCTGATCCCCCTACTTCACTTATAAATACATCGTCGCGTAACGAAAAGGTCACCCTTCTCTCTTTCCGCTCGTAAAATGTGTAACGTTGAAATTTTTAAGTATCGCACGCAACTGAAAGGTTTTCAAAGGAACCCATCGTGGATTGACTCCTCCGTTCTATCCATTTTTGTATCGTAGCAACGCCCTTATAATTGCTCATGAAGGCGGAAGAGTTTCCGATCCGCTGAGTTAACTGGATGGTCACCTCGCCAAGTAAGCCGAAGTTATCTGGTTTTAATCTCCAATAGTTTGCGAATACGTTGATGAAAACCATCTCTTTTAAGATTTTACAATCTCGGATCCCCTTGTGGACAGTATTAATTCTTCAAAAGTTACAAAACCGATCCGAAAATCCGAATTATTCCCATGGAATTATTTCACGGTCGTTGTAATTCGATTTTCAGTATTTCTCTTCTCAATTCCATGAGCATTACTCATATTTTTTCCCGCTTACTGCTGATTCATCAAATTATAATTAACTTTAGAGAGCTACGTTCTTTCTTTGCTCTCGCAGCCTGTGTAAATGTCGGGTTTTAAAGAATCTCCCACTTCCCTACGGTTTTTTGAATCAAATAAAAAGTCAACAATTCGTGATGAACCTGTAAACGTCTTTTTTATTGCCTTTTTTTCATTTTTTCTGTTTCCCCTCTAATTTCTCCAATTCACATGCAATGGTTACTTTTGTAGTCGAGTCTTATCGATGAGGTCTTCGTTTACTAGAAGACATTTATTGGCATTATAATTAAATGAAAACGCCTAGTAAGTTTACTTATGTAAGAGCCCATTTTACTGACCGTCAATACTTTAATCCTACGATTGGTTTATTGCAGGTATCCATTCTACTCAACTCATTGTTAATGCCCTCGCCTCCAGATAGCTTCTCTGATTAATATTTATCGTAGTTTGTCTGATGTACTTGTCTTTTGCTCTTCCTCGCGGAAACTTTCCTTAAATTTTCTCTGCTCTTGTTTCTATCTAATCCATTGTGTCTCTTGGTGTTTCCACTCTATCGAATTCTTGGAATTCTTTGTCGTAGAGTTATCCATATAATTGTTTCTATAATGGAGTGGTCATCGCCATATTGTCTCTGTTTTTCATGTGCCATAAAGTCTTATTATTTCTCCTCTTCCATTCGACGTTATATTGACCTCATTTTAGAGATCCCGAAAGAATTCCCGCTTTCTTCGTTTGGGCCTGCACTCGGCCGCTTTGACCCTTTTCCCCCCTTTTATTCTCCACTCGAGCGGTGAATGTCCGTGTAGGTGTAACTCGGTGCACGTTGATGTTTCTGTGTCCACGTTGGGTGCACGCGACCTGCATGGGGGCTCGTCACTCCTCCGCGGTGTCCCCGTTCGAAGCTGCCCTCTCGCCTCCTTCGACATGTCCCGTCGTATCCTGGGGGTTCCGTTGCCCACACAGCGCCGCGTTAGTCCGTCTGCCAGGCAGCGGCGGCGCACCTAAGGCAGCGGGTCCACATCAAAGGGCGACGGCGGGCGCGATTGGACCAGGAATTTTATACTTCGTGGTGGTGAGGGGAGGGAAAGCCAACCGCATGCAACGGCCGAGTCGGCTGAATCGATCAAACACCAAATTGAAAGAATTGTTCAGGTTGGTTCGTTTTAGCTGTTTGAGAACCCCCACATTGGGACTGGGACGGTGGTGACTTTTGGTAACGACCTGGAACTTCCTTCTAATTAGACCAGAGAATATGATAGATAGCTTCCAAAGGAAATTAATTGAATCCTACGCATGCTAGATTGCTAAAATTGAGACTTTTTTTGTTTTACTTCACTGAGGCGGAATGTGAATAAAAAATTAACTATCCTCCACTTTCTAGTTCGCTGCGTATTTTATTCAAAAAAGTGAATGTAAGAGTGTATGAGGATATTTAGTGCTGATCTGAAAAATTTCTCTCTCATATTTTCCGTCGTCTGAGTCTGTTAAAAGAACGACTCTGGATAGACGCTTCTACCGGAATCGCTTTTAAAGCAGGTGTGTTTTTTCAAATCAAGAAATCAGATTAAAACATTTTAATCTCGTCAACTATGATCACATGATAGGCACTCTAGACGTAAATCATCGTTTGACGTTAATCCTTTAGGTTTTTTAGTGTTTCTCAATCATTACTAGGTATTTTGATGAGGTTTGAACAATAAGTGAATATTTTTACCCTTAGTGTGTTTTTCACATTTGCCGTTCGTAAGTATTACAGGTTGCCCATCAACTGTTGAATATTTTAAAACAAACAAAGAGACTATGCTTGAAATAAAAATGAGAAACCTTTTTAGTTACAGGCAGGTAGGCATTTGCGGAGAATCATTATTTTTCTGTCAAAACATTAAACAATGCCCACTCTGTGTTGCTTCCTAATATATGCGTGATGTTCAACAAGATTTTCCGCTTATGTTTACGAATGACGTATTATTATATTATTCAAACTCGGGAAAATCATGACCAGTTGACGCGATACTTCCTGGTACTTAGCAGTCGCTCTTTTAAAGAATAGAATGACATTCATACGTGGTATAATTTTGTGGAGCGTTCAGCTGTGGATGGAGGTTTTCAAATTCGGATGTGATACACATATCTTTCCTACCTAGTATAACCCCAAATCCGTGTAATATTTCGGATACCAGAACAAACTGAGAAACCGCAGACGTCATTGGAGAGTGCGACTTTCTAAATATGTGAATTTCACAAGCTCTTGTACCCGGTTGCGGAGATCTACCTTGCCTCTTGGGTTGATTATTGTGTTGTTTCACTAAAGAGCGTAAACTCTCAATTTACGCATCCTTTCCGTCTCTTTTCCATTCTCCTCGCCAACTTTTCCCTCTCGTCTGGGAAACATTAATGCCCCTTTCCCTTCCCGTGTCCTCCCCTCTCCCCTAGTCGGTGCTGCACGGCCAGACGTTGCAGTCACCACTAACATCTCCCCCTCCCTCCAGTTTTCCTCTGTTTATGACTTCCTCAACATCCAGTCTTATCCTTCGCCGCCGCGGCCTTCGTCTCCCCCTCGTCTCCTCCCTCCGTGCCGCTATCACTCCACTCGTCAGCTCCAACCCGCTTCCTCCTCTTCCTCCACCCGTCACTCCCCCCCCCCCCCACAGCACAGCGCCTCACCGCGGGGGTTGCTTCCTCTTTCCCCCCCGCCCAGAACTCCTCCTCTCGCCGGTATCCTCCTTTCGCCTTTTCGTTTTCACTTCACTGTTTCCCCCAGCCTTTGCGTCTCTCCGTCTCCCCTCCCACACTTGCATCATACGTCTTCTCCGTTGTCGCCCCGTATCGCGCGGCCCGTTCTCCACGCCAATGGTTCCCAAGCCGTGCATCGTGGACTCCCCGGTTAAGCGTGGGAAGAGATTGAGAAAGGGAATTGAATAAGAAATAACTCAAGAATATCCCTATTTGTGTATCGAAATCCCAATTCCCGAGGGGTTTTGCGGAATCTATTGTGCTACATGAGGGGTCTTGTATGTTTTAATTATGTGATGAAGCGTTTTTATTTATTAGTTATTACATTTATCAAATATTTGTGGCTAAGAATCCTTATGATCATATCAGATTACCACTTCTTTTCTAAAAATATGTTTTTGGGAGATGTACATGATATGATAATTTTCAATGAAAATTTTGGTAGATTTTAAAATGGTTTGGAAACACTACTTACTTTATTAAAATGAAGATTACGTGTTTACCTATGTGGTGACCTACATGTTAGGATTAATATTTAACGCATTTATTATGCTCAATTGATACCATGCAAATAATAACTTATGGTGAGTAATTAAAAGTAGCATTATACGAAATTAATTTTATTTATTTCCTTTCAGGTAAGTAACCAGTTATCCAATAAGGGCTATGCAGCTTCTTACCGATGTTTCGTAAGTAATTATCATCTTCCTGTTTCTGAAACATTTAATATTTAGTCCATAAGCTGTCGTTAGCCTTGTGGCAAAACAGACTGTGAAATATTTTTGAACTTTTTATATGTACTATTAATTTTGCGTGACATGTATAATTGAAGCACCAAATTTAATATGCATTTAAAATTTTGAAAATACTATCGATCGCCTGTTTCAGCATCGCAGAATTTGTCAGTGTGATTGAAGGCCTTTTAATTTTGTTTTTAGGGATATTTTCATGCAATACATGAAAGATTATGCTCAGGAGAAATGTTGCATTTTCGTAACATCGTATTCCTAATCAGTTAAGAAAAACACGATAAAACCTCAAGCGATTATGAGTTAAATGGTCGCAGTTCTAAAGTAAAGTAACATAAAATTGAAAACTAAACTTAATGACCTTCTGTTTATGATAGTTAACATTCATTGATTATATTATGTCAGTTTCCCTTGTATGTTCAGGAGCCGTTAAGGATTATGGTTACCCTAAACCCAACTATTGACAAAACTTTGAAGTATCAATGAATATAGAAGGGGATCAAGATGGTGCGGGGTCTATCGTACTGGCTTTCCACCCAGAGGGCGCGGGTACAAATCCCGGCGGTGTTGAATATTTTTCAGAGGTATCTCGAAGTTTGTAGTATTACTATTTGAAAATGTACCACTGATATGAAAATAGCAATATGCTATATAACGGTATACATTGATATTAATAATTTAGAATGCCTTGGCAGGATTCTGTAACTTTTGGTGAACTTATGCGATGCGACCGGTATTAAATACTAATTCAAGTATTAGAGCGTCAATTCTTCCTGTCGGCTATTTGTTTAGCTAGGCGAGGCATTTTGTGGTCCTCGCCAGCCCAATTGACTCCCAAGGTGACGTTGGCTCTTGCTCTCTCATTTTCTTGCTTCCATCCCATTCCCTTGCTTTTGCTGGTGACGTTAACAACAGTTTAGTATTTCGTATCTGTTTCTCTGACTGATAAAAAATATCAATTCAACTATATAAATTGTAGATAAACATTATGGATATTACATATATGTTACGCGAAGCAAAGGGTGACAGGTTTTGATTACCTCGACCCCCCTTCCTCAATGTATTAAATTTCAGTGATGCTTTTCGTGATGCCCATCTTCCAGCGCAAACGGCTCCTCTTGATCCAAGAACGGTCATCCAGTCGTCCAAATGGAATTCTCTCCCGGAAAAGTTAAGTTGTTACCCTCAACTGTTTGAGTGCGTCAGGGAAATTCGAAAGTCCTGAATCATAGGCGTCGACCTTGGAAATGTTTGTGAAGTATTTCTTCCTACTCGTCCAGTATTAAAGGAATTTAATTAAAAGTCTCCCCCTCCCCTCCCTATTCCCATCCTGCCCTCTGCATATCATGGAAATAAGAATGGAGATGCCTACTGTGGAATCGTCAAGTTTTAAACATAAATTTTCTGCAATTATCGAAATAACTGAAGACACTGGCACTAAGGAAACAAAGCTGTAATATTAGGTAGCCTGGCCTGAGGTCTTTGTTTTAATTAGCCCTTATTTAAAATTGAAATTAAATTTAAAATACTTCGCCTTTTCACATAAACAGTTTAGTGGAAAGGCGAAGTATTTTGAATTTAATTTCAATATGAAGAATTTCCACCAAGTGACGCCAAAAACTGTTTCATTTATAACCCATATTTAAGTGTTCATCTTACTGTCTGCTTACCTCTTATACACAGGGAAGTATTTCAAAGTCTGATAGCGTAGTTTATGTAAGCTGTTAACCACAGCTATTTACCGGAATTTTGGTTAGATGTGTGAGGGCAGAGCTTACCCTGTACTAAGCCCTGTGAGTGAGTAAGTACTAAGGCGTGTGAAATCTACACAACATGGTTTCCCAGTAAGATCTGTACACGAAAATTCGCACAGCTTGGGTAAAGCGGAGTTTGCCCGGAGGCGTCTCTGCGAATCAAACCCTCTGGTTAGTAGCCCAGCGCTCTACCCAGTATGCTACCACGTCTCACGGAAAATGATGCGAAAAGTATTTTCGGATGGAATCATTGCGCATTTATTTGAGTGATTGACATCCAAGTAGTATGTACTTTAGACGTCGCTGGTCGTGCAAGGAATCACTCGCCGCTCTACATCCTTGCGTTGGCTCTCAGGATACCATGTAGGAGACGTAACTTCTACCGAAATCCCCTCTCTGAGGAGTCTTCCCCCCGCCCCTCCCCGCGTGCATCCACTCCGGACCACCCACCCACACCCACTCACTCAAACGGCACCTCCCCTCCCCATCCTCCGGCCGCGTGTTCCCTCTTCGGTTGCATCCGCCATAATGGTTTAGACCTTGAAGACTGTGAACTGCGATGTCCCCCCCACCCCCCACACTCCGTCATTCCCCTGCATTAAGCATTGCATCACACTTCGTGTGTCCACCCTTTCACTCGAGCCCTGCTACTCGTCTCTCCGACCCTTCTCCTCCCTCCGCGTCGTCCCTTTTCGCTTCAGTGCCCCTTCCTCTTTTCTCCTCCCTCCCCCTCCTCGTGTGCACCCCATTGCCCCTCCGTATCTGTCTCCCTCCTTCCCTCTATTTCTCTCATCCTCCTCCTTCCTCCGTTGCTGCATACGCCCGTGACGTAAGGAAACTGACAAAAGAGGGTTGCTAGGATGTAGGCGTGTAGCCTGTCAACTCTTGTAAAATGCCGACGCTGTTCAGAGCGGCATAAAAATCAAGGGCAGGGAAGGGATGGATGCAAATAGCCTAAGGGATGGGAGGAATGGTGATATCTCGGTCACAAGGTGTCCCGTGATGAGGGAGGTGAGAGCTTATCGCAGGATGAGTCTGTTCATACAGCCTCTCGCCGTCATCAAGTGTCCAGGTAGACTTGACGACAAGACAATAGCTCCCCACTGACATCTCCCATAGCAAACCCAAGCCACGCCTTTTCTGGGAGTTCGGATTTAGTACTATTGCTACTTAGTTTTCTTCTTACGCTGAGTACTTGGGTTAAAACTCTTCGGTGTCGGATTTTTATGCTAGCCAGTGTCCAATCTTTCGCCATTTGGAGAACTTCATAGGATGAAAGATTATATCCGTGCCTCCATGGCGTTTTTTATTACTTAACCCGCAAGTGCAAATTTCGAGATAATGGAAGATCTAATTGACTAAGAAGAGTGTTATTCGATGCTGATGTTTAATCGTATGCGAATAGGTCCTCATGGACTATGATAAGTAAATTGTTCGAGTTTTGATTCTTTTGTTTGAAGAAGAGGTAAAGAGAAACCCCGAGATCGAGCTGTGACTTCAGTCAAAGAATTGGCCAAAGGAAAGGTATACCGTCTCATTCGATGTGTTTAGCTGAAGTATTTTCTATGCATCAGCAAAACGGTTCAGAAGAAGAAATGTACGTATACGCATATCTTGCAGGTATTAATCTTTAATAATGGTAAGTAGTGAATACTCACACTTCTCCAAAATTATACGTAATCGCACATAGAGTTATTTATATAATGGATTCGTCAAGTTATTTACATAATTTTCTCACATCTGCTCCACGGCGTACTATAAATTATTACAAAATACACAAAAGTCAAAGTATGAAGATTTTTCCAGTTCCCATGTGAAAACTATCTATATATATACTGTAAGAGTCTTCATCCCAATTTCCTTTTCGAAATCCCCTGGCAGTTGTCTATTGCGTAATATATTTACGATTTTATTTATATCTACTGGATAGTCGTGGTTCAGTTTTTAATAAAATTCTGAATATATTAGTTTTAAACATTACGAAACACCGATTGTGAATTAAGATGCTCTCTCTGAAATATTTTCTTTCAGTCTCTTCAGCAAATTATATAATTGAACGCTCAAGTAAATTATATTGTCACGATTTTTAGATGTTTATCCTTACTATCCTTTTGTAATTCTATTGAAGAGGATTATCGACTCAACAGAATTATTTCGCCTTTTAGTTGGACATGAGGATTAAACAACAATCCACGTTTTTTTCTTATTAAGTAGTGGTATTGTACATGAATCATATCTAAAGTTACCTACCTCATTGATTCCCATGATGTGAAAATCGACTTAATTCCTGCTCTTCAATTAGGAATTGCCCATTTAAAAGGGCGTTAATAGTCAAGATAATGGAATCCGTCTTGTCATATATTAGTAGTATCTCTTCAAAAAATGGCTATAAAAGTTTGTGTGCCAAATATTAATCGCAAAATTTATTAGTCACGTCGTTTGATCATCGACTTTAGGGAGATATAAATGCCTTGTCAAAACTGAGCCAGTTAATAATCTATATTTATCGGGAGATCCTAGAAGCTCGTGTCATCTCTGATATACTCGGTGAAGGACGGAGCGAAGACTTTGGCTTCCTTTGGAATGTTGAGGTCGGGAAATACGATATTTAAGGAATAGTTGACTAAGTTCCAGGGTTTATATTTATTCGCGATTTCTCGCTTGGCGAATAAATACCCAGCCACGCTCGGCGTTACACTGTAGTTACTAATTGCTTCGTTCTTCATTATCCGTTGACCTTCAGTCGATGACAACCTCTCCCCAGTCCGTGGATGTTAGCCTCCCCTTCCCAACGCACCCCACTTCTCAGTCTCCCGCCCTCGATCCCGGGGAGAAGAGCGCTGGTGCATTTTGCCTTCACATTTTAAAGCGGCAGCGCGCACGTGAAAGGAATTGCGACACCATTTGGCCCCCGCAAGAACAATGCGCAATTTCCTCTTTACTCCGTTCGCGAGAGCGGGCGATGTCTGCGGTTATGTTGTGTCGTCCCGTCGTCTCTCCCGGCGGGCGAGCGAGATAAAACGTCCCCCGTCAGTCTAGTGGTGAGTCCACTTCCTCCTCTCTCTCTCCCTCCCCCCTTGCCGCCCCATTCTTCCTTCCCTCGCCCCTTTCCACCCCCGCGGGTGTTGGGGACGAACGCAACATCCAGTCGCCGCCCTCCCTCCCGCCCTACCGCCCGCCCACGCAAGCCGTCATGCACACCGGGCACGTGTGTGACTGTCGAGAGAGACTGCACGGAAGCAGCGCAGCGGGACGCATTCCAAGATTTCGTCACCGGGGAACGGAGAGATCGGGGGGGAGGAAGGGGGGGAGCGGGAAAGAGATTGTGGAGAGAGGCAGGGCGAAGCAGGCGCTCCCCTTAAAGCTTAAAGGGATTTTTCTTTAAATCGCCGACGAAAAAAAATATGCATTAGCGTTGGAGGGAAGAGGTTCTCCGCCTGTCTGGCTCGAGGCCGCGAGTTCCACAGCTGCAGTCATTGGCTAGGTTGTGTTTGCACTCAGGGTTGCCACCCGTCGCCTAGCTACGTGTCGGTTTATGACAACGTCCCGCTCTGAGAATTTTTTTTCGCGGTTTATGGGGCACGTCCCATAAATTCCGATGCCTTTTTTTAGAAAAATTGTGGTGTTCGTTCAAACATCAGCCTGGCGGTACGAATAACTAGCCACCGAGTTCTACGGAGTGCGAAAGAAGATAAAAGTCTATGAAAAACACTGAAAGGAAGGGCAGACTGTTGTGGTCTTCACTTCATTTTACCATAGCTGGTGGTGGACCAATGGGATTATCTGAATGTATCCTTTTTTAAGATAGCACGAAAGATTTGTAGCGCTGATTGCCTGTGTACTAAAAAAGACCAGTGTGAATGATTTTTCGACAGATTGCCTACATTCCCCTCTTTTGAATTACGTTACTTAATTGATATATTGTCCTTTCGGGACGATTAATTCCCCCCGCCACACGCCCTTGTGGCGGCTTGCGGGATATTATGTAGATATCATAACACAAGTTGTTTAAAGGTCAACCGGGAAAAGTAATAAATAGAAGTAACAATGGATAAGGAATAAATTCACTGTTTGCAGTTGTAGTTGTGCATTATGTGATTTCATAACTTTTTAACCAATCCTGGGATTGTTTAAAAAACAATAACCTTGAGTTTTGGTTCTCGGGGCACTGCAGTGATCTAGTCTCTTCCGTAGACGTTTCGGGAAAGAATGCCGTTTCATGATTGCATTCCTTCGGGATGTGTATTCCGACCCGAAGGTTATTTCTTGTAAATGCGGGGACATCGTAATATCATAGAAGGAATCCCAATACGTTCACATTGCAGGCGTGGTTTATTGAGGAGGATATCACAATGAATGAAAAATGAAAGCCGTGAAACTTTCACGTTTAATTCTTATGTCAGCCAATTTATTAATGTAAGCTATATTCAGAGGATGAAATGGGTATCCGGCACCAAGATTATCAAGCGAGAAGGAGAAGGCATTTTCAGAAGTGGGCACTGTGGTAGTCCGAAATATTGTTTGTTTTGATGTAGGATTTGATAGAACGAATACTGCAAACGATTACAGTAAATTTGTGTGGAATGTTATCTATGGTTCATCATTTATCAAACAATATATTACTTATATGCCTTGTCCCATAGTACTTCTTTGCTCTCATGTTTGTGTGCATATATATGTATACATATGTGTGTATATGTATGTATGTATGAATATATATATACATATATATATATATATATATATATATATATATATATATATATATATATATATATATATATATATATAATTTATGAAAGTCTCACGGATGTGAATAAGAATGTATATGAAGTTAGCCCTAGAGAATAACAACAATACCTCAGGAACACACACAAAAAAAAGAAAAGAAACTCACACGTTTTCGAATTTCCGGCAGTACCCGCCGCCTTTCTCAAGAAAGAGAAGGAAGTTACTTCCTTCCTCTTCCTTGAGTGTGTTTCTTTTTTGTGTGTTTCTTTTTTGTGTGTTTCTGTGTATTTGTTTTTGCTCACCAGTGCTAACTTCACATGCATTATGTATATAAGTACGAGGGTCATCCGGAAAGTAGTACCCGTTCGTGAAATAAAGACACAAAAGTAAATATTAACAAACATAAAAAATTTTATTTGAAAGAGGATACTTTAAACTACTTCTCAACATAATCTCCAAGCAAATTAAGGCATTTGTCATAACGTGTGACAAGTTTCTGTATTCCTGCTGCATAGTCCTTCGCCGCCAGCTCATTGAGATACGCGAGGGACCCATCTTGCACAAATTTTTGCATAATGCAGATGGTGTTTAACAATTTCATGAACAATTGTTCGAGAAACATTGGGAAAATGCTCACAGATGTCATCAATTGTGACGCGCCGATCGTTCCTCACGAATTCGTCAACTGAGCTCACCAGTTGGTCTGTAATGACAGACGGTCTCTCCGAACGCTCATCGTCGTGTGTGTTCCCCCTCCCCATGTTGAAGTTGCGACACCACCGCCGAACAGACGACTCGTCCATTACATTGTCTCCATACACCTCCTTTAATTGGCGATGAATATCACATGGGCGAACGTTTCTTGCATTGAGGAATTTAATCACTGCCCTCACTTCACAACTGGCGGCGTTCTCAATTTTTTTAAACATTGTAAACAATCACAGAAACAACACAGGCAATGCTAGCGTCACGCAACTTGGCTCAGAGAAGGCAGACAAGCCACTGAAGCTATCTGACCTCGTCCAGCGGCTACTCGCGTCGTCAGCACTTCATGCGGCACGAACGGGTACTACTTTCCGGATGACCCTCGTATGTGTGTGTATGTGGATTGCGGTTGTACAGGGGTAGAGCGTCGGACTCCTAACCGGAGGGCCCTGGTTCGTTTCCCAGGCAAGCCTTTCTGTGCAATTGCAGCTCCAACCAAGCTATGTGATTTTTCGGGTACCAGGTCTTCCTGGGAAACCATAACCGGTTCAGGGAAAGGAACCTGGCCCCCTACAATGAGGTGTGAATTGCACACGCCGTCGGGCTTAGTGCTTGGTGAACTCTATGATAATCTACCAAACCGACCTTCGGGTTGATTACTGCAATTATGGTATACTGTATATATATATATATATATATATATATATATATATATATATATATATATATATATATATATATCCTACGTCGTCTCTGCTCGAGAGAGAGAGAAAAAATGAGAGATGTATTTCGTTATGGGCATGGCCCACACTGGTGTCAGGGACATTCTGCTGAGGCCTCAAAAATTATTAGGTGAGAGCAGTTTACCCTCACCCCATGGAAACCGTTCTAGTATTGTTGGAAAGTTGGCACGGCTGTCTACTGCTGATTTCGACGAGGAAATATTTCCTTGGCTCTTTGGAGCGGCGGGGAAGGGTTAAGGGAAGGGAGGGCGGGCTTTCAAACGTGGCCTCGACAGATCCGGCTGGAATATAACACACTGGATATACATACGTCTGCGGTGCACGTGCATTCTGAGAAATGAATTCGTTAAAGCGAATTGAGAGCGAGTGCTTCACGCTGTGCTCTCAAGACGATTTCGGCTATAAGTGTTCATTCTCAAAGACCGGAGACGTCCATCGCGCCTCCCGAGAAGCGAAACGCTTGACACTGGAAAATGGTCTTTTGAAACTGACTCATTTTGCTGCCAAATCTTGTAATTACGCACTTGGCTCTTGTCATGAATATTCTCCCTTAGAAACAAGTTAAAGATCTCAACGGGAAGGTTAAACAATGTTGAGGTAATTTGTGGGCTAAGAAGTTTAAGAAAATATGGCTGCCGAGTTATGACATTGTTCTCATGATTTTAAAGTCGCCATTGTTGGCTTGACCTTGTGGAGACGGACGTTGTGACTTTGATGAAATGAATTGAAAGTTTCACGCTCTAGAGCATATTTAGATGCTCACAAGTCTACCAAAGAAAATAAATTTCCTCGGCTCACATCTAAACATTATTTAAGGCTATTAGATGTTCCCATCTCCGACTCGGGCTTCTACGAATTGATCGTATGACACACATAGTTGACCATCTAACTTCATTATCAAAAACATCAGACGCCACAATACTTGGAGACTAATACGAGTATAACCTTGCCTTAGAAATAAACCGGGGATCATAAAAATTGCTTTTACATATTATCTCAGTCTCATTAAAAAGGCGACGTAATCATCAAATCATAAATTTTCTCCGTTGAATTTTATTAAATAATTTTCTTTGGATTCAGTACCTGGTATTCCTTTGACGGCGGGTCTATTGAGTTCTTAAAAATATTTTCTAAATCTCCAGTGAATGGAAATAGTAGTTGTCCGATAGGTGTTGCATCTGCTAGTTATTGTGACTTGCAGCTCAAGTTTGGTGGGATCTCAGTTAAATACCCTGAGCGCCCCGTCTGGGATGTTCTAAGGAATTATCGAACGAGCTTCTTAAATTGTTCTACGTGACGATTTTTTTTCCAGCGAACATTATTTCCCTACCGACATCTATAATAGTTTTTCACCGATCGAAATTTTAATTTCTACTTTTTCTTTTTCTGGGCGTACTCGGCGAAATACGCTCTGTCCGAAAATTGCCAACGATTCAGACTGTGGCCTTCTTAACGTGACAGCGTAACACTTAGTAACTGCATAGCAATTATCTGCCCCTTGCATTTTCTCCCTTTTCCCAGAATTATCATTACCTTTTTAAATCTTATCCGATGAGTTTGGCTCGCCTATGCAATTGAATTTCTGCCTTGCGTATTAAGATTTATAAGCTTCGATATCTTAACGATCGAGCCTTTCATCTCCGAGCAGCATGCAAAGTGTTGAGAATGCAGTCGATGTTGCTGGTGTAACAAGGAAATACCGTATTTGTCATCTTGTGTATGTGTGTGTTTATAACTCCTTGATCAAAAAGTTCCCGGAATAACCACCGTGTGGCGCTCCCATCGTTCCGATTTGAGTTCTGTTTTTTTTTTGTTAAATTGGTACATCTGTTGTTGATATTCCCTTTAAATCTTAGTGTCATAACTTGACATTTGCAAAAGTTACGTAGCCAAGAGTACATCTATCTCTGTGTGTGTTGGCGATTTTTTACAATTTCGGAGATGGATTTAAATTTGCAACAACGAACTTGTATTAAATTTTGCGTAAAAAACGGATTTAGTGGCGCACGGACGTTGGAAATGTTGGAAAAGTGTTTCGGCAACGATTCTCTAAAAAAAACGGTCGTTTACCAGTGGCACGAGCGGTTCAGAAGTGGTCGTGAGTCAATCGAAGATGATGAACGCAGTGGCAGACCATCGACATCGAAAGTCGGTGAAAAAATTGATAAAGTAAAAGAAATGTTGGTCAATAACCGCAAATTAACCATCAGAGAAATAGCGGAGGACTTGAACATTGCCTATGGATCCGCCCAAGACATTGTGGTTAATGATTTGGGTTTCCGTCGTGTAGCAGCAAAGTTGGTGCCAAAAGACCTCAATTTCATGCAAAAAAGAGACCGTGTTGACGTCGCAAAAGACATGATTTGCGAGGCTGAATCCGATCCCACATTCATCAAAAGGATCATTACTGGAGACGAGACGTGGGTTTATGAGTACGACACGCAATCCAGACATCAGGCAAGTGAATGGCGTTCACCAAATGAGCCGAGACCAAAAAAACCACGTCGTTTTCAGTCAAAAAAGAAGGCAATGCTGACGGTTTTCATGGATTACAACGGTGTAGTGCATCATGAATTTTTGCCAGAAGGCCAGACAGTAAACAAAGAGTATTATTTGGGCGTTATGAGACGTTTGCGTGAAGCAATTCGCCGAAAGAGACCAGAAATGTGGGCAGAAAACTCGTGGATTTTGCACCATGATAACGCACCGTCGCACAGTGCTGTCATTATTCGTAATTTTTTGACGAAAAATGCAACAAATACCATCCAACAGCCACCGAATTCACCTGATTTGGCTCCCTGTGACTTCTTTCTGTTCAATCGAGTTAAAAAACCATTACGGGGAACGCGTTTTAGCAGCCGAGAGGAAGTAATGGAAAAATCGCAGGAAGCACTGATGGACATACCGAAAACCGACCGTAACTTTTGCAAATGTCAAGTTATGACACTAAGATTTAAAGGGAATATCAACAACAGATGTACCAATTTAACAAAAAAAACAGAACTCAAATCGGAACGATGGGAGCGCCACACGGTGGTTATTCCGGGAACTTTTTGATCAAGGTAGTATATACATTGTAATCGGTTAAGTTAGTGTGACTTGTGATTACTGAGAGAAGTCCATTAAGAAAAATTGCATACACAGTTATTAGTTTTGCTAATACTATGAGTGGAAATTAACGACATTAATATTTTTAAAATGTGAATTTCGGTATGGTAAAGCAATCATTTTCTGCTCTCACGCCAGACTGTAATGGTATGCCAACTGTGAAATCATTTCCCGCAACAGATTAAACGCCAGAAGGCATGTACTGCGATCTCATTATAATTTTGTGCAAGAAATTTTGAATTAAATTTTTCCCCTGGCTGGTAAGTTTATTGACGGCACCTAGATAATTCATCAAAGCTGACAGTATAGGCGGTGCGGCGTACATGTGCACCGTCATACCGTCAGCGTTATTCAGAATCTAAAATCGACGTTGAAAAGCGGGAATATCTCACGTCGGCTTTGCCCACGGCTCCTCTCCCTCGCACCCACTCTGCCTTTGCCATAGGATTCTGATTCCCCGTCTTCACAATATTTTACAGTATTAAAAATATTAAATAAAATATAATGCATACTTAAAATGAAAAATGTCGTACCGTTAAAATAGGTGTGTCTCTCTATTGCACATTTTTTGTTATTGTAACTGTTTAGTGGTAATTATCGTAGCAGCAAAACATACTTAAGGTTGACATGTTTGAATAATTGTTTCATAATTATGTCTTGTCTCTATCATTTGTAGTCGTCTACACTGCCAAATAGAGTACAATGCTGTTATCAGTGCTGGCATTAGTCAACTACCAGTCTCATGTCTCATTCCTGTAATTATTTTTCGTTTATTTTTTCCTACTTTGTTGTGCTCTGTTCTCAAACATTTCTACAGTAATTATAACATCTTCTTATTAAGTTTTTATTCGGTAAAATCTTTTTTATTATGCTTCAATGTGCTTCGTCGTTTCTTCTTTTACATTTGCGTCCTCTGTTACTAGGGATCTGTTCCTTCTCCACCACGTCCGTAAAGTTTGGGACCATGCAATACGTGAAATCCTGGTTAAAGTATGTGTAGTCGCACATGTGCGTGTGGAGCTATGGGCCTAGACCAGTAGAAGCTGTTTCAGTTTCCCTCTCCCCCCGAAACGGTAAAGCCCCATATCGATTTTGAGGAGGCATTGGCTCTCGCCTCGACCCGTGCAATTTCCCTTTCTTCGGGCATTCTTCATCCATTCCGTGGGAATCGATAGCCGAACGTCGTCGGGGGGCGACTGCATTGCTGTACTCGAGAGAGAGAGCGAGAGAGAGGAGAAACCGGGGAAAAGAGGGGGTGTGGGTTGGGCGGTCAGGGGTGATGAGGAAGGGTGGGGGAAGGATTGGATGGTGAGCGGGAAGATACACAAGGGAGCGGTCGGGAAGGAGGGTCGGGGGTTTGGGAGGAAGAGGCATGGGGAGTTAGGGGGGGGTGGGGGTTGTGCCGGTTGGCTTGTATGGGGTGGGCGATGGAGTTGTGGGGAAGAGCTGCGAGCAGGGGCGGGCGGGCTGGCGAGGGTCAGCCACGGGGAGAAATGGGGGATGATGGGTGAAGCAGTGGGGAAGAGAAATAGCCGAAGACACTGCTGGTGCCGTGTAGGGTGAAGGAGAGAGAGAGACGAGGGAAAAGCCGAGAAGTCGCGCTGACAATCATCTTTTAATCAATGGAATAGTAGTAGTTAGGAGAATAATGAGCTAAACGTGGAAATATTTCTCTCACTGGTCGTAGACAATCGAACCTTGAATGTTGGAGGAACTTATTCAATTAAATTGAGACCTGAATGGTAATTTATAAAAACTAAGGTGGCTTATGTCATTGTTTTTTTTATGAAAAATCCTATCCTTTTTAATGGAATGTATTTTTGTAGATTTACTATGAGTATAGTAATTCAGAAGTGTATCTATTTCTTTATATGATAAAATATTATTTGATCTTTATATATAGGTGTATGTGTGTGTATGTGTGTGTGTATGTGTGTGTGTGTGTATATATATATATATATATATATATATATATATATATATATATATATATATATATATATGTATGTATGTATGTATATTTTTTTTTCTCAATATCAATGTCAACATATTTACATTTTCTTTGAACAGTTCAGTGTCATTATGTTAATCAGATTCTTAGTGAGTCGTTGAAATATATATTTTTACTCTATTTCAGACTAGGAAATTAACTTTATCCCATCCATCACATTTTTTTCATTTTTGAAATTTTGCATCTTTTGTGGAAAAATCTATTGTAAGATGCTTCTTTTCCGCCGCGCCACTCTTAAATTCCAATTTTACCATTTTTCAGCGGAAGTCATTTATTAAGGCTTTAATTTCCTGTGCGCATATTTATAAGGCTTTGATGGAGCTCCTTGTATAAAAACTATTTACTGAAAGTTCGCCGAAAAACTTGGTGACCTAACATGCCTCTATTCTAATTCGAATTGAGCTCCTTGAAAAGTAGAATTCCTTTTATTCCTATTGATGGAGGTGCACATAAGGGTATAAAAAATTATTACTGCATTAGGTAAATGTTTTCGAATGAGCAGCATTTAAATATAGCTACGGTACCCACGGAAGAAAAATTAGGGAAGGAAAATCGATATACCTTAGCAAATTTGCGTAACTTGCCTTGCGTCTCCAGTTTTTATCCTATTAAACGTACTATTAAAAAGCCCTTGCTCATTTAAAATACATTGTTAAGCTCTCTAAGGACATGCTACTTAATACTGCTAAAGTGTACGCTCATGGTATTCTGCCGGAAGTTCTTGTGTTCTGATCCTACCTCCAAAATGCTCTTCGAAGCCCTTGTGTTTCTTTTTAGGAAGGTTTGGTCACTATTGCAACTTGTAGAGCACGTCAATATAATGAATTACCATTGCGTCTCCTGTGTTTGTTGCCTACAGCATTAGAGTTTGCCGGTGAAAAATCCCTTTCGAGGTCAATTTATATTTCGCATTAAGTCCTAATCATTCTTAGTCTATAGAAAAATAAGAAATCGCGATGTCTTTCGCCGCAATTTTTATCGACTGGGAAGCGCGTAAATGTTCTCTATAGCAGATGCCATTTGGTAGAAACAGGACAAGGGTGGAAATGAAAAAATAGGCACACGTTTAAAAATAATTGTCCCTTAGTGTTTTATAATTCAATGACTGTGCCATGAAAATTTTATTATTTGCTTGTCTCGTTAGCTGTAAGAGAAAGTAAGAAGGGCGTGTCAAAATTGGTTTGCGTGGGCGAGTCGATAAATTAGTCCCTCGCGTGACCAGCTTCTTTCTTAGTTCCTCTCTCTTTTATGTTTGACGTCTATTTTCGCGTGAACGGGTATCAATATGGCAATGACATGCACCTTCTATGTATCAGCTTTCTTTCGGATACCTGCCGTTTTTGCTAATCTCATATTTAGCCAGCTTTCTGTATAATTATGGTCTTAGCTGAGTTCAAATTATGGGAAGAATTTCGATAATGGAACAAGAATGTGCTCACGGCAGTAAACTGCTGGTCTAGGCGTAGTGACCTAAAAATGAGATCGTTAGAGACTTATAACGTGGTGTCTTACGTCTTATGTTACAGATACTTCGTGATGGGAAAAAAAATCAATTGGATCATTTTGGAATGTGGGTATTGATGATTGTGGATAAAAAAAATTTCGCAGACGTAGGGAGGGGCATAGGCTGGTGGCGTTAGGTTTACTGTTAAGGTTTTGGATGGAGAAATTTAAAGAAATCGGAAGTATTGAATGGATGTGGATATTAAGATGTTGCGGAATGTGGAATGCTACCATAAAACGGGAATTTTACGCATGCCATTCAGAGTTTGGGAGAGAATGGGTACTTTTGCTCGGCTTGAGCATCAGATGCTAACTCTCCGAAGCTGAAGAAGTCATTAGTGTCAGCAGAGGGACGTTTATAGCTTATGCCATGCAGAAGAATTTCAGAAGTCAAAATAAATGTGTGTTAATCTTCAGGGGCCATCTAAAGATTACCTTCGCGCGATAAATTACTAGCAATAAAAATAGCTGCTTCGTCCTTTCCTCGAATCTCCCTTCCTACCGCGCCGGGCTCCCAACAATTGGGTTGGCGAGATTCTTTTATTTTTTTGGCGTGCTCCGGAGTTGGAAGACGTGGCGTACATGCACAGGCCCAGACGTCTCCCATCCTTGGGAACTCAGACGAGAAGCCTTAGCATACACCGACCTGTCCGCCATTCCACATTATCCGGTGAGAGATTTGGGGGTTTCTTGAAGGAGGAGCTTATGGTGTTCTTATAAATCCCGCAGACATGTGACCGTGACCGAGAGCGAGGCTTTGAGTCTATCCCTTCCTCCGTTTCGTTTCGCTCATCGTTGGAAATAAAAATGAATATCGAACGAGATCCCGGAGTGGATTTGATGCCTTAGGATGGGGACTAAAAATTAAACCGCATTTGAGGGAGGGTCTTAAAAATTGTTAAGACTTCTGGAAGGCGAAGATGCAAAAGCGATTACATTAACTCACATCCTCCGACATTTTCTGTTGTCAAACGTGAAGTTGTGTGTCATTCGATGTAAATGACCAGTGCAACCTTAAGTTTGGATAGTGTTCAATTATCTGGTAGCTTGACATTGCACAAATCAAGTATTAACGTGGATTCACCTAAACTCCGCAATGAATGTTGATCTTTTACTAATAAATGATTGCTGCGTAATTAGATATATTTGCATTAAAATTAAAAATCTGAAGGAAATTTGACATATCCCACCACTTTTACAGCTTTTGTCGAGCTAACTAATTTCTTGGCATTTGAAATTTCGTTGGAATTCAATTGATTTGAGGTTCCTGAAAGTATAAAATATTTTGAAATACAGATTCAGGTGTGATGTGGTGGAACTGTTCTATAGTTGTATTGCGTAGTTGTTAGTAGTCTTCATCTCTGTAATTATGGTAAATAATTATCCTTAAATGAAACTTAAGTTGATAACTTTCTCTGGAATATCGTTTCATCGTGATCCCTTGTTCGTGCAGAATTGAACGAAAATGAATTTATATTAAGTTGATCGAATGTTGCCAATGTGGGATGATGTGATTTTAATGCAAGTTAAAATAATTTTGGAAACGCCTTTTAATACTCAATTTTATTTCTAAGGATGTTCCTGTCATATCCCTGCCTGCCCAATAGTGTTGAGTTATTGGCTTTTCCTATTGCCCAGTTCAATTTAACTTTTTAACCGTAATTTGTCTGCGTTTTTGAGCACGATGTTTGTAGGTGAATACGGTTTTAGCTTATGATCATTTCAAAAACGATTGTCACTTTCTGCCGTTAATTTTTACCCTGGACAAGTAACAATGCAATAAGTGGAATTGTTAAGTTCAAAGAACTGTAAGAGATGCCGCGGCAGTATCTTTTAACGAAGTCATCCGCTAATATGCATTCAAATGCAGAATTTTCAAAGTGTAAAAAGCCATACACCTAAACCGGGATTCGAACCCGTATCCCTTGATGTCCGGCCGAGTATTTCGGCAGTCAAGCTACCGAGGTGTCCTATTACACTTCGTAATTTTGGGAGTTATTCTGAAACAATTGGCAAAACGCCAAATTGTCAAGTCTCATGATTTAATATTTTGTATAGGGTTGATGTTACATTTCTGATATTTATTATTGTAGGATGCGAATATTTTAAACTAAAACGGAATTTTCTCCTGCTGTTCTGAAAGCGTGAAAATCGTTTAGAGAAATTGTTGCCATCAACGAAAGTACTTCATGAACACGGTATAGTGATATTGTCGCACATTCAAAAGCTAATTGTTTCCGTTTTTTTATAAAATGCATATTTAGATAATATTAATAAAAAATATTGTTTTATTGCTTTCGTGTTGGTTTTGCCCTCTACTACTAAAACATTCGGTTACTTATTCCATTTTCTATTTCCCTATATTTGTTGGCCGCTTGGGAAATTTATGTCATGTCTTAGACTTTTCATCTTTTAACGTTAAGCATTTCTTTGGGTGGCGTGAACCTTTAAACTTTTATTTCGCCTTCACGACTCAGGCACTTTGCTTTCTCCGCCAAACAATTGTCTACCTGTAGTCCCACCCATGACCTCGAGGCAAAAACCGCCAATTCATCCCCGCGAATGCTTTCCTGTGCTCCGTGAATCTAAGGGGTGTTGTCGGTTGTCTGAAGGTGAGTGAGGCACGTCCAGACCAGCCTTGCTTATCGTTCCCGATTTCATGTTTGCATTCCTGCTGTGCTCTCAAACCCGCCCAAGTCTGTAGCTACGTTTTCACGAGGGCGGGCAGCTAAGCTTATTCGGCCCTCGGGGGTTAAGGGATCCGCATCACAATTCCACGACTGCATCAGAATTCTTCTCCCCGATTGGTCGAACCAACTTTTCACCTCGAAGTCCGGCTTCATGGAGTAGCGTTGGGGTTGGCTCGAGTTTGATGGTTGCGAAAAGCATCTGTGCGATTGGCTGTGGACGAAATTTTGAACGTTTCGGAGAACTTGTCCCATATCCCTTGAGGTAACCCTCGAGAACGTCGGCAATGAAATATTTTTAGAAGGATCTGACCTTTTTTGCCCTCTATTATTGTATAATAATGAGAGTTTGTGTAAAATGTTTTTGTTACTTCCGATATCTTTTCATTGCTAAGGATGTATTGAGAGATAAATGTAAGTGTTGCATAATGTCTGTCCTGCCTAAGCAACCTTTAAACTAAATACCTTCGTATCTTTAAGCTTTAGTGTCATGAATATATATGTATATATATATATATATATATATATATATATATATATATATATTACACAGTAACAAACAATATAGAAACACAAAAAAAGATCAATCACACGTTATTTCTTGATAATGTCGACGGAATTCTGCTCCGTCTTCATCGGAAGATAGAGAAGTAAAGGAAGCATTACTTCTATCCTCCGATGAAGACGGAGTAGAATTCCGTCGAAATTATCAAGAAATAACGTGTGAGTGATCTTTTTTTATGTTTCTATATTGTTTGTTACTGAGTTATATATATATATATATAATTTTCGACGGTGATAATACTTAGGTGCATTTCTCTCTCCTGAAATTCGTATTATTTTTTCAATAATTTTCATAAATTTTCACTCGGCAGGAAGGCGGCACTTGAAAAGTCACGATTTTATGATTTAAAACTCCCGTTCCCTCACTAATTTCTGCCGAGTGGCTGAAGCTCCATTCTTCCAAGGCTATTTGACGTTTTTGCCCCAATTGACTTCGTTTTAACCCCGGAGTCGGACTGGGGCATGACGGACGGCACTCGATTCATTAGTAAGAGGATTTGGTTGCCGCTGCGAGAATATTGAGTAAATGTAATGAGGTTTAAGCGAGCGTGACTATCGTAAATTTCAAGTTAAATTCAAAATTCCGTTCCCATTCTAGTTACAGAATTTCATTTCTAGCGATGCGATCATGATAGATCGAAATAATTGGGTTCATTTATTACCGTTCGAGTAATATGATTGAAAGCGTGACGTATTTGATATTTACGAAATGTTATATCTGACGAAAATCATTACAGGCTAAGTTTCGGAGTAAAGCGTCGAGTTGGTTATTGACAAAAAGGCTACAAGAATTCGATATTTTCTCCAAAAACTTTTGAAAGTCAGGGAAATTAAGAAGAGCTGAAAATCAGCAACTCTGGTTAAGTTATGCGAGAAATACCTAAAGGGATGCTTGAAACTGTGCATTAATTTTTCTATCTAATTTGACTTGCTCGACTTGAATTTGGTCGAGTTCTTTCGGAGGGTCTGGGCCTTATAAAGTTCGACTCAATGTGGTAGAAAACATTTTTATCGCACCAATTAGACGGTAGATAATATTTCCATTATTTTGTTTTTCGTTAAATGGAAGCTAATTGGTGACTTGATTGCCACGGTAAATTTAGGACGCTGGACTTGATTGAGTCACCCTATGCGGCATATGAGAAAAATGTTTCGTTTTAGACTCCTGCAACGTTTAAAAAAAAACTTGTGGGGAATGTTATAAATCTCTTTTATTATTCATCAGTCCCATCATCCTTTGACTACTGTAATTTTTATTGCTTCCCTTAATTTCGGCCATAAAATTTGAAATCATCGCCCATTTCACCTCTCCACCCTCTCGCCCTGCAAATGAACCCGCCAGATTTTCCCGTTAACACTCTGAGAGCCCGTTTCTTTTGTTCATTTTTTAATATTCCCCCGAACTCAGGGGATAAAGGCGAATTCAGGCCTGTTGCAACTAATCCATTTGCTACCCCGATCGTGAATGAAAAGTACCTGCGAGTACATTCTAATCACCTACATATACATAGGACTTCGCTAGCCACACTAGCGTGTGTACGAGTGAGTGTTATCACGCGAGACATGCTACATCAAATTAAAAGTTAACTTATGTGTTATTTACCAATATAGACGCAAATTGTTTGAAATAATTGATGCTATGTTAACTTCATATACATGCAATACGGTATCTCAGCACAAAATGCTTTTACGTATGCCAGTGGAGTTTCTTGTCAGAAGGAGACGAGTAAACTAAGGATTTGATATACAAATGGCAACATTCTAGGGTACTTCAAATTTGAAAGCCATTTTTCCCCACGGCCCGTTCTTTTGCAGTCATTCTGTTTACTTATCGTTCGTATCATCTGTCGGTACAACACTCTATCTTATTAATCTTATTTTCATGATATTTTTACCACACTACGATGTGGCCAATAATTTATTTTCTGCAGTATCGCAGAGCTTCTAATTATGCAAAAGGCTTAAAATATGAAGGTTAGCCTTGGCTTCGTGAGTGAATCCTAACCTAGTTCCTCTTGCAGATGGCTAGATAAGCTATCACATTGATCATAACAACGTTTTACAAAAATCAGCCCCTCTTTCCTGCACACGATCTAATTTAATAGTCAATTTAACTTCGTAGAACCATGCTATCAGAATATTCTAAATTCCTAAGTGGCGAAAAATAGCGTCGCTCTTTAGCCCTGTCTTCACTATTCCCAATACCCTCTTGATAAATCGTAATTTTTTTCTAGCTTGCCCACAATGTTTCGTCTGTGTATAATCCCGCCGAGATAGGTCTTGTGCAATGGTAACGCAAAAGTAATTAATCGAGTCTAAACTTCCTTTATCGCTAATTGTGATGCACTAGGCGTCAGGGAGGGAACTACTCCTATTCCGAAGTTTCATCGCTACATTTTTAAGAGTTTGATTATTAATTTTTATTTACGTGTTTGTCGCGCAAGCCACCGCAAAGGCGTGTACCGAAGGTAGATTGGGCACCATCCGCACGTGCGCAGTTATTAGCTTCTGAAGTTTATTAGTTGATGTACAAAAAAACTCGCCCTTTTATTTATAAATCTATTAAAATATTTGATCGGGAATTGAACCGGGATATCTCGATGTTCGACTGACTGATTTAGTCAGTTAAAATACCGTGGAGTCTTTTTACATTTTGAAATGTTTAAGGTTTAGTCGTGTTAACTGTTAAAGTTACTGTCGCTTCATCTCCCGTAGTTCTTTTAATTTGACCTTTGTGCTAAGGAAAAATTAATCCTCGGATTGGATATTTCTTTTGATGCGATTTTTTTATTGTTGTCGTCTGGGAAGCAGTGGGATAATAAAAAAGTAGGAACTCGTTTTACAATTCGTATCTGACCATAAATACAATTTAGCTGTAGGACCGAGGTGTATATTTATGTTTACGGTTAGTTATTGGGTCGATTATTTACGTAATATTTTTTAAGCATGTTCAAAGTTTAGCGTAATAAAGAAACAATTGCTTCTTTTGAAGATTACGTGCGCATGTGTAGTCCAACTGAAAGAATTACGTTTTTTGAAAATATCAAATTCGGGACTTAATTAACTAAAATTAATCCTTTTTTAATTTTGTTTTAATATATTTTTAAATGTGAGATATTTACGCGCAAAGCGGTGTATATATGTGTGTGTTGTGTGTGCATGTATATATTTATTTGATTTTTATGGAAAAACAATATGTTCTTCATATAGAGAATTTTTATTGAAATTACAATAATTGATTTAATGGTGACCAAAATTGGTAAAGAGAAAGTAGCTTCTATTAATGATCTCAATCGTTAATAGATTTTCTCTTTAAAAACCCATTATTTTTAAGGGATTCACAATTTAAAATTGTTGCCTCGGTTTGTTTTCATGGACACATAATATAAATGAGTGATGATTTGGAATAGAATCGGATGGATGACATATATAATAATGGTCAAGTATGAAAACGTATCTAATAATATGTAATCATTCATAAGTAACTTATTTTTAACGTCAATTGTATCTTAAGACTATCGGAATATGAAAACGGGCACTTCTTCACCGTTTCTCGTCAGTTTTTTATCCATGGGATGAAAATATATACCAGTTTCTACTGTAACCAGAAATGCATGAATTAAAACGAACAAAAAGGTATCTTTGTTTGTTACCTAACCTGGCATCGCCTTCAAATCTATGGCAATCAATAACATTAACGAAAACGCATTATATCCGTTTGATTTAATCATATGTAGTCCTCTTTGCTCTTTTCGTTTTTGAATTCTAATGGAAGAATTTTGTTTTCTCTCCTTAATGGCTTTTTGAATATATTACTCCTTAATCGTTCTTTTCCTCCCGTTTCTGGTCGAAAAACTTTCTTTTTCCTTCGTATAATATGCGTAAAGGAAGTTCCTCTTATCTTGGTTCTTTTAAAAGTGAGATCACGACACTTAATTTTTCAGGAACAAAAAGATTTTTATAATGGTCCAGCTGCACTTATCATTGTTGCCACAACTTATGCATGGACAAAACCATTGAGAGAATTATAGAAGGACAGGCGTAGCATTATTTGTTAAACTGATAGTTGGTTTTTCGAGATTAATTTTTAAATTTGAGTAATGATGATTAATTTTTGTGGAAAATAGTTCATAAGTGCTGCGGCTGCAGATTAATGCTATTTTGTGGTCAGAAGTAATCTCTCTCAAATTGTAATTTTCAGCGAATCCTTCTTGGACGAAACGCGATGGTTGCATTTTGAAATTTTTCGTTTATCTTTTTCATTTTTATTTGAAGAACTGCCGTGCATTTTTATTATTCAAGGCATAATTATATATGGAACTCATAGCTTCAGTTATAATAGAGAGTCACTTGGATAACTTCATGTGGCCACTGTGCATGGGTCAGTTTTTGACGCAACGCGGCAGTCCTCGGAAATAGCTCGACTACTCGCAGGATCTTCATTTATGTAGGCTGACAGATATTTAGCGCCCTGTCTCTCTCTCTCTCTCTCTCCAACTCTTTCTTTCATCTCGTCCTCCCACCCCGTAGAGTTTCCTCCTCTCCTTTGCATATTTTTTTCGATCTCTTTCTCCCGAGGCTTCTGTTTCTTTTGTTGCATGGTCGCCTAGAATCTCTCGCGTGGGTGTGTTGGGGGAGGAAACAGCCCGATCCCTTACTTTTTTTAAGAAATTAAACCGACACACGCTTCCCAGCGGAATTTTTGATTAATGCTCCCGACTTGTTACGTTCGCATTAGACGCCACGCTTCTGGTTTGCGGGATGGGAGGAGGTTTACGGGAAGGGGGTGCAAGGAGGAGGACTTACACCGTCTTGCCATGTAAAAGTGTCGTCATTAATTTAGATCAGCAGTGCCCGGTGGGGGGAAGGTCTAAACCCGTTGAGGGAAGTGGAGTGAGGGAGATTGAGAGGGAGGGAGCTTCTTCCAGGGCGAGCGACAGAACAAATGAATGATAGCAGGCGAGCGCGAGATCCCTCCGTCGTTTTCTCCTTGTTCTTTCCTCTCTCTCTCATCATTGTCTCTCATCCCTCTCCCCTACCCCAGTCCCTAAGCTGTCGCCTCCAACCTCTCCCCGCCCCGCCCGCCTCTTTTTTCTCCCTTCCCCCCACCCCCTCGCTCCCTCCCAGCTCTCTTAATCCAGACAACGACCCGCCCCTGGGGTGGGTGGGAGGCAGGGAAGAGGGTCGGAGGCGGAGGGAGACAAACAAGATCCCCCAGTCGCCGGCTCTTCCCCATACACTTAGGAATCACGCGAGTGGCTCTCTGTCCCTCGCTAGACGAAAGCATGACTCGGTCTCCACAACTCCTCCGCCATCCGTCCCATTATTTCTACGATCTGCCCACCTCACTCAGCCCATCCATCCCCCCCCCCCCCCCCCAGGCCCATGGCATGCTCATCCTTGTCCCGCCCTCTCCCCTCCGCCGCAACCGCCACCCCACGGCCCCATCCCCCCTTGATCGCATTCCCTCCTTCCCGCTCGCCCCCGCTGCTGCAATCCCTGCCAACATCGCCTCCATTACCTCGCGTCGCCTCCCTCCTCTCACGTCTCCGCCCGCCTCGGAAAACAACCACCTATCCCTAAAGATCCACGATCCCTATAGTCACGAGGATTTATATGAATAAGTCTCCTTCATTAAGTCACAAATCTCGTTTCTTTTGATTAAAGGTACATTTTGTTCACCATAGTCATCTCGCTCTCTTGTAACACTGTCAAGAGTACGTGTTGAGGACCTGCGGAGGAAAGTTTAATTTGTGACGACAAAATGATTCTACTTAAGAGATCTTCATTCGCTGAAAGCCCTCATTATATAATGAAAGTGTTATCACAATGGTTTTAGACTTTCGAGTTGGGAAGCATTTAGGAAGAAGCCGAAATTCTGCGCTATTGAAATTATTTAAAAAAATATGGAAAGGACGGTTTTAGATCGTATTTAAGGATTCCTATTCCTGTTATATGAAACTAGTAAAATAACGTCCGCATTGCTTATACCTAAATTAACTGAAATCTCTTTTCAATTTCCCATGCCTTGGTTGGAAATCCGATGGAATCGGTTGCGTGCAAGTATTATTGTAGAAGTGAAGTTATCCTTACCTTCATTCTTATAGAATAAAATTTTAAATGCATGGTCACCCCTTTCATGTACATTCTCCTGTATGCTGAAAGATGTAGTCAGCAATGAGTTTATGAGGCAGTGGCACATCCAACGTCTTGCTGGAGGGTAGTTGTGTGAATTTATTCGGGCTGCTTGAAAACAGCACTGATTACTGGACTCCTCATTTCCGTTTGACCTCTAAGATCTCAGGTTGTCCATTTTGTTGTGAATAAGTTACCCTTCCAAATATGTCTTTCACATTGCAGTGAAAATAAATGTGATTAAATCATAAGAAAGTTGGGGTAACTGGAAAGATACACTTTTCTCCTATAAACTCATTCATTTGTTGCTTATTTGTTATTGGATTTTCAATATTTTGTAGGGTATGCTATGATGGAGCTTGTTGACGTTAGAGGAATGAAGTCTAACCAGTAACAGAAATTAAATCATAAGCGATTGCGCATCTAGTCATTATCCTTGCTCTGCAAAATGCACACACGATTATTGATTATTTATATATAGTATATACAAATACCCCACGATCCACCAAAGAGGTGTGACTGGGGGTGCAATTACCGGTTGGAATGGGTAATGGGCGTGGGAAGGGATGAAGGAAAGGGAGAGGAAAAAACATCATTTAAAATTGATTGTTTTAGGCGTAACGAAATCGAATTGATTCATGTTGGAAATGAAAAAAATACAGAAAATTTATTTCGATATAACCTACGTTTCGACGTTCGACATCATCTTGAGATGAACCTGAAAACACTTAAAATCCCTGGGATGCACGTGCCTGGTGGTGCAAACATATATTAGCGACATGCACACACGTGTTAGCGACAAACTTAATTTGAAATGTTGATTTTATTCGCTCCAAAAGTTTTCAGATATATTAAATAGGAGGGAATAAAAATGGGCATAAATTATTACATGAGAGACCGCTGCCACGCGAGTCGCACTAAAGAGCCATGCAGAACTGGAAGAAGGAGGGGAAAGCAAGATAGGCTACGGTCATGCGACCAATTTGTCGTGTTTTAGCTTTGTAGAGAAAGCTAAAAAATAAACCTGCTTCCGCGTGAAATATGTAAACTGCAAAAGTAATATCGTTTTATTTATCCGGTATGTACGTGTATTTCCCAAATAAGTCTAAGTGTAAACGATTCTGACCATTCTTTCATGCAGTCTTTTCCTTATTTGCTTTGGGACATAGCACCACTCGTGGCTTCTCATATGCATCATCTAATCTCATTTTTACCTGGGCGGATTTTCTGATTCTAACTTCAGGCAATCCACAAAAAAACAGCAACGGCGGAGTGTAGTTAATACATTCAGGTGAGTAGGATGAAATCTTTGGATTCTAATAAATCGGCTTTTTGTTAAGTACAGGTTATCCGCTAATTGTTATTGAAATTTCGATGTAGTTACCAGCAATCTGAACTAACAAACCGAAAAAAATTGATTAACTGAGAATGAAATTATGACATGAAGGTCTAGAAGAATTGAAAGGAAAAATCCAGTAAAAGAGTAGCATCCTTCCTGTTTTTGATCGCAAGTATAAATATCAATTATTCGGGTTATAAAGTAGTGCTTGTTTGGTTGCGATATATTTACTTAATCAAAATAGAGAAGCGCCGCCTTAAAATATTCTGCTTTTTTGTAAATGACGACCTGATAAATGTTGTCGAAATGAGAGTGCTGAAAAAATTTAAGCCCTACTTCTCCATTTATATAGTATAAGTGATGCCAATCCTAATATTCAATATCTCAATATTTACGCAAGCATAAAGTTCATATGATACAATTAACGGAGTACCAAAGATTTACCCCAGACAGTATAAATAAAAAAGCAGAAATGTCTTTCAAACTAGGCACGTATTTACTTTTCTCACAATAATATTGCTCCGAGTGGTCCAATTTCCCAGATTAAGTATCGATATTTATTGCCTGTCTTTAGGGTGCACTCTCGAATATTTCCCCCGAAAGACGTCGGATGTCATCGCCGCTCGTGCATCTTCCTTTCTTCGTCCGTCTCATTCAGGCCCACTCCCAGCCCCCCCTTTCTCCCTACCCTCCACCCACCATCACGTGGACGTTTCCCATTCTTCAGGTTTCCTCCCCCTTCGTCTACAACCCCCTCCCCCCTCGTCGGCTCCCACCCCCGCTCGCTGTCTAGCAGCGGCCCTCCGCCCCTCCTCCCGCCCCCTCCGACGCCTCTATTCCTGTTGACTCCTCTCCCCCTCTCGCACGTAATCCCTTCCTGCTCTTGCCCCGCATGGGCCTTTCTTCCTCTCAACCTCCCCCCCCCATCCCCGTATTCTCCTTCTTCACCCAGTCTGCTCCCCTCCCCTTTCACCCTCTCTCCCTGAACCCCCGCCCTCCTGTCTCGTGCGCTAGACTGCATTGTGCCCCGTTCGGTTGAGGAGTTCACTAGTTTGCGCCCACCCAAGCCACACCGCCGTCCCCTTCCCTCCGCGACGTGACTCATCCCCCGTCGCTTTCCAGTCTGCCCTCTCGCCCGCCTCCGTCTCCTCCTGCTCACCCTTCTCCCCTTACGCCCCTGATCACTCGTCTCTCCCCCCTTCCCTCTAAAGGTCTCCCAATCCCGGCCGCCGTCTCTCCCCTTCCAGGGAGCCCCTTTTCCCTCCCGCCCTCATCGTTCCATTTAAGTGTCATGACGGGAGGGATGGTGTTCCCTTCCCCCGGGCGATTATCCCTTTTTTAGGTTCCGTCTTCGTCGAGCGAGGCGGAGGGAGTTTGACCACCGCGTTCGCTCCCTGTTGTTCTTTCTCTCTCCCCCCTCCTACCTCCCCCACCCTCTGTCTCAGACCCGCAGACAGGTGGTGCTGCACTCGCGTCTTAATCATCTTTGGCCCGTCCAGTGCACGGTGCAGCACGAGTGGGGAGGGAAGAAATATGTCGGGAGGGGACCGTAGGAATTAATTGAAGGGGAGAGGCCGTGCTATTAATCGAAGCCATAACTCTGTGCAGCGAAAGTTTGGCAGCTGCTGTTCGGATCTCATGACGGTTGCTAAGAGTCATGGTTCTCGAAATGCCCATGCTCTCGCCACCTCATTAGCATTTCGGTAATTAGAGTGGGTAAACTAGCTTCAAGATGATGGAAGACCGGTCAGTTCTTCAAAGTTACCCAAGGAATTTCATCCCTAAAAGTGATCTTAACATCCCAAGGTGGGTGCATTCACCTCAAGTTGGGAGTCATTGTCATTACTTGTGGCATTTTTCATGCCTCGTAAGCGATATCAAGTGATGGTTAAGTTTTAATGGAAACATTTTAGATTTACTACAAAGTGTTGGTTTTTATTGCGTATCTAGAAGTTTCCATTTATCTGTAAATTATTACTGTCGTGCATTATATCTATCACTGCCAATTCATTCGGGGTCTTTATGCGTACCGTCAACTTATTCCAAACTATGTATGGGTACTAGATCTTCCTGGGCAGCATTAGCCGGCGTATGGAATACGAGTAAAAAGTGTCCCTAATACTTTGAATATGTGAATTTCAGATTACGTGGATTACACTCTACATGAGTATTTCAAACTAACCTTAGGGTTTATTACTGTGGTGGTCGTTCATATGTACATCAATAATTTCTTAAGAGCCCTTTCCACAGGATCGTTAAGATATCGTGCCACCCGTCAACTTCGAACTATCACTCGATTCTCAGCTGTAGCTCTTCCATTCCAACTTAACCAAAAATATTTTCTGGGAAAAAATCACCCATTAATTTTGGCTCATACCTAGGTGCATTTAGTAGCGGAATGTGGGTGTACTGTTAATGATAGCAGGTATGTATTGTCTGAAAGTTAATTACGTCTTTCTTTTAAGATCCATGGGTGAGAGAGTTTATGGTTGCCTATCCATTTTCAGATGATGGCTATATTTATGTGAACCGGTGGTCATGGCAAAATCCCGAGTTTAAAGATTAGGGGCTGGCGGATGAGTGAGAATACGGATTAAGTATTAAGAACGAGAAAAAGAGTAAATAGGAGCTCTTGAGGAAGGTCACTGTAACCACCCCTCGTCCTAATGCGATCTAAATGCTAGCCATGGGGCGATAATTCTTTAGCAGCAAATGTTTTTTAACGTCTTAAAAGGATGAAGTGAAGGTTCAAGCGTGAGCTAAAGATTAAAATTAGTTTTTCAGCACCCGTTCTCATATGTGTTACCGCTCGTCAACGGTTTAATATAGCGTAAACCATGTCATTATCAAATACAAGAAAAGCTGTTCGAATGGCATCAAAGGAGATGGTTTTCTAAGGCCCACTTGATGTGAACTCGTTAACCTTCCGTCATGGAGTTTTCTCCAAGCAAAATGCTCTTTGCACGCTCGCCGAATTCTGTTACCCCCTCCCAATACAAAATTATATCATTTTCCGAAGAAGGAAAACTTGTCGCTCTTCACGTGATGGATGATTGAAATCTAATTGTTCAACACTCCAAACTTATGCTCTCGTCCGTAATTTTTATGAGCTCGTTTTGCTTTCGAGCCGCTCATAAGCGAGGAAGACCCCGCGGATCCCACGCGGAAATTGATTTCCAATACCGTCTCCCACTCACGCAATATTGGTGAAGAGCCGCCCGGGGGATGGATGGCAGGATTACGGGAATTGAGGGAGCGGATTCGTGGGAGAAATGCGGGAAGTTAACGAAAAACTAAGGGGAAATCCTCGCCGGAGAAGAAGAAGAAGCCATTACTTCTATTAGCCCCCTCAGCCAGAAAAAAAAGTCCTTCACCTTTTCGACGGGGAACATTTATTTTCCACGCGCCCATGGCGGGGGCATTTCCCTCCCTCTTTTTGTTTTATCGCCGAGCCCCTAAGACAACGACCACGACGCTTTTGACACTTGAAGGGGATCCGTCCCTCATTTGGTCGCTCGTTCTCACACAAGCTCTCCCTCGCTCAGACACACCCACACACACACACACACACTTATGAATGCTGCAGAATAATGAACGGCATGACCTTTTGCGCCCACTCAACTCCGCCGCGAGGAGAAGGAGAAAAACTCGCTTTCTCACTCTCTCCCTTTTTCCCAATTCCTTTCCCGCCCGCCATTCCCCCACCCTCTCTCACCCACCCCCAATTCTCAATTCATTCCCCTTTTAACACCCACACGTCTCGTTGTTCCGCGCTCCTGCTGCCGTCCCAATGGGGGGGGGTTGGGATGGCTCCCCCCCTTTTCTCCACGTCTCTCTCCCCGCGCCCGCAACCCCAACCTCCTCGACCCAGACTTTTATTAACCCACCTCCCGCCACCCCACCCCTTTCCCACTCGCTTTTCGCTCTTCATTTTTTTTCGTCGCTCATATTTTCCTCCCCCATTGGAAAGTGCTCTCTGTCTGCCTTCTCTCGATCCCCGAAGCCTCCTTCCTCTCCCTTCGGTAACCGTCGTCGCCTGTGACCTCGCTCGGCAATTTCCAAGGCGCCCGCGCCACCCTCGTGGCCTCCACCCCTTCCTCCACTTGTCGGTGCCTCCCCTGCCGTCCCCTCGCTCCCCGCTTATTCCTTCTCCGGATGCATTTGAACTTTTCCACATCACAACCAGTTTTGATTGCAGCTCGATTCGTTGTCCTTAGCGAGTTTCCCTTCGTCCCGCCCCCTGCTGGGTTGAAATCCATCGTGCAGTGTTATTAATTGTATTTATCCGTCCGGGAAGATTTCCATGTCGAAGAAAGAAAAGTAGACCTGCTTTAGTCCCCGCTGAAAATTTTCCGCAGCCAATACGGAAAACGCTGAGTCGAGGACCAGTCCGCTAGCGGTTTCTATGTACATGCATACAACCTTGGGCACCTGTAGGGTCGAGCGAAAGGTTGGGTGAGCTGGTACTCACATTTTTATAGCCGTGAAATGCGTGTGCCGGTGTAAAATTTTCTATTGCCAATTATTTTTATTGATGAATTAAAAAGGTGTTTTTCCAAACCTTTCTTAAAACGGTAAACAGCCGAATAATAATAAGGGGGGCCGAGTTCGGTAACTATGTGCTGGCTTCACACCCTCGAGGCCCCGGTTCGAATCCCGGATGTGGCAGATTTTTCAGAGTGATATCCCGATTCTTACTTGGAGTTCTATGATGGGAGCACTTTAAGTGAATACGCCGTCCGTCGGATGGGACGTTGAACTGCGCGCCCCTTGGTGCCTTTATTAAGAGTAGGCTAATTCCGACGACGCCGGGTTTTCTCCATCCTTTCTTATTCCCTGAACATTCTATATCTACCAAATTACTCGCCTATCCCGAATGGGGTTAATGACAATAATACCTGTCGGTCGCCCCCAGTAGTAATTAATAATCATATAATAATACTACTAACTATTAATGACAAAATCTGCATTTGCTTAACTTTCTTCAATATTTTTTCGTTACACTTTTGTTTGGGACCCATTGGTTTTTTCTGCTTTTCCATCCAAGTACGCGTTTCAGTAACTACCATTATATATTTTTCTTGCTTCCCCAGCGTCCATATCTCGCATCCATAAAGTAGAACCCTGCATATTTTTCCAAATCCCTCCTTGGTGTCCTTGAAGGGATTGTTGTTCTTTAATAAGTTCCTGTTTTTTGAAAGCTCTATTTTCCTTGGGCTATACTTCTTTTAACATCGATCAGGCTATTGTTTGCGTTTTCTTTTTCACTTTCCAAATAGTAAAACTACCTTACTTGTTCTATCTTTGTGCATTCAATGTTGATGTTTGCACAAATATCACAGCTTCTTTTATATCTGTCACCATAGTTTTCTTTGTGTTCCTTTTAAGTTTGACTATACTAAGTTCCTTTTGAAGTACATCGGGTATACGATTCAGTTCTCTCTCGAAGTTTGCTAAAACTACGATGTCATCGTCAAAGCGAGTACTGTGGATGTGCTTACATTTTATTTTCATTCCTTTTGCTTTGTTTTTCATGTCTTCCATGGAATTTTCTAAGAACGTGTTGAATAAATTTCAGTGAAAGACGGCAACTTTTTTTTAAAACCTTTTATTATTCTTGCGTCTTTTTTCTGCCCGTCAATGCTTGTTTCGTCTGTTTAAAATCTTTAAAAGGTTTCCAAAGTAAAGAAAATAGTTTAAATATAAAAATATAAATAGCATTTCGAACACTACCATTTTGGAAAACTAGAAGTCCACATTGAAATCTGCCTCGCCGAGACGGTTTAAACAATCGTCGTTAATATTCTTAAGTTTGACAGATCCGTGCATCGGGATTTCGAACAGAGCTTTGTCGTCCTTGGAAATGAGAACATCTACCAATTTACCTGAGTAGCATCAGCGGAAGATGAGTTTGTTTATATAATAAGACTTGAAAGATAGTTTTCAGAGCTAGTATTTCGTAATTACGTGTAGTTTAAAAAAATACGATTCTAACCATTGTTTACATCTTAACTGGTTCTTGTCTTATTTTAATATTTCCCTTCTCTTTGGATATGTTTTAACCAAAATCTTTCTTTCTAGCAATATATCTCATCGGCCATAGACGTATTCCGAAATTACGAAAACGTTCCTCCGGAGAAAAATACGATACCTGTAGTTCCATATATTTGTGACATTTTAGGGGAATTCTTTCCCCTGGCAATGTTTCTTAAGTTGAGGATAAGTTAGGGCCTCGACCTTTGAGATACATGAGAACTGCATATCGATTCAATAAGAGAACAGCCTTCTCAGCTTCATTCGCTCGTTAGTGTAGACTTTCGCAGAAACTGCGTGGCCAGACAGTGAACTCTCTCAGTACACCTCCGTTTGTTTACGGCTTGGATCAACGTTTACTACGTGCCTAGTGTGAGGCCTTATATTTTTTGCGAAAGAATTGTTACGCATATTCACTCATATTCGGATTTAATGGGGTACTGTGGTATTTACTGCCTCGTCCAGAATTTGAGAACTATTGAACCTAAGCCCCCTTAAATTCTCGTCTCTCTTGTGAAAGTTATAACCAACGCCATTTGCTATAAATTTAATCAAAAATTATTTGCTTTTATTCACCTTAATATCGCTCCGTCAAATGTGTGAGTAGAGAAGACCTCTTGAATAAAATACGGCAATTGGGCTGCCGTAAAATGATTATTGCTTGTCGAAAACGAGCAATTATCATCTTACTGTCACTTTCAGGAAGCGCTTTCTCACTTTATCGACAAAACAGCCGTGAATGTTATAAATTAAACACAGTTTTTTTATTCATTCCTTCATTTTATTTTCTTTATTACTAACAAATTGAGAAGGCGTCGCATGATTTATCTTCCATTCATGCAGCCTGCCCTCTTTTTCCCTTGGTTGGAGTCTGGGCCCCGCCCTTGCATATTACCTACCTACTCTTAAATTAGCCTTGCGCTGAAGTGTCATCACACTAGTTCCTCCCTTGCCAGATACGGTGGCTTGCCACAGTTAGACGTTTATAACCCATCTAATCGCGCGGTAATTGGTATCCGGGCAACTTGGTTTCCCAGACAACATCCGACCAGCCGGAGGGCATGCTTCGAGTCTCTTTTTCTCTCCCCGCATATTATTCCCATGCAGCATTTCCTCCGCCATCCTCTCCGTCCACCTCACCCCCTTCTCCCTCATCCCTCCGACCCATCCGTCCCGCCCTCCCCCCTCTCACTTGAGCTCCACTGCTCCGCCCCTCCCTCCCGACACCTCCAGTGTCGAGTGGATGCATCCCAGCTTCTCAGGTGCAATAATACATGACGTAATGCAATGACGTCACCCTCCCGCCGACTTAACCCGTCTTGCATAAATTCTACCGCCCTCCCCCTTCTCCCGCCCTGGAGGGAAGCAGACTTAGCTCTCCGTCCCATTCCGCCCCTCTCCCCTGCCCCGCCTTCTCCCCCACCACCCGCCGCCTCTCCTCACCTCGCTCCTTACTCCCATTACCGCAAGCGTCTTCTCTTCCTTCTTGAAATAGTCGAGATGATGGATTTTTCCCTGCTTAAATCTCGGGCTCGTTTTAACACGTGAGTTTGGAGTAAGTGCGCGATGTGTTCGGTTATGTGACAGTGTGTTCCTTGGCCCGTTATTTCCACCACCCGCCCGCCCCCAGCCTGGCTTCCTGTCTCCTCGTTCCTCGTTAGTTGGGGTTGTACCAACTCTGAACGTAAGTTTTTTAATTGCCCGGTCATTTCTTTCTTTACTATTTCAGCACACTTTACCCGTTAACGTCAAATGCATATTGAGGCTGACGGATGTGTGCCTGGTTTTTAGCATGGCCTCCTACGGTAGTCGCTCCTCTGCTTTTTTTGCAGCTGCCGACTGCGGTTTTTGCCTATGGCTGTTTCATGCAGATGCGTGTTATTAAATGCGTTGTTCTTTTTTTAAATAGCCAAATGTTTAATAATCAAATAATCTACAAGGCCACTTTTATTAATCTCTCAAGAATCATCTTAATGTTATGTTGACATTTATCAATATGCCTTTCAAAAATTGTATTAAAAAACTTAAGATGCCATCTAATTGATTGTTTCACTTTCATATATTTAAATGTAATAATAATTTTGCAGTGTAACCGTTTCTTCATTCCATGCTAGCGTATGTGTCGTGGGAAGTCGGTGAGATCGTGCCTTTCCTATTCGAGAAGTTAGCCACGATATCCATTGCCTGTGCGGTGAATTTACTATCTTGCGTACCATGCAGACTAATCTATCGTGACAAAACGGGGTAGTAAAACAAATAAGGGAATGCCGGAAGGTAAAATGGGAACACCTTGCTTTTGGTTTTATGATACTAGTGAGTTTTAGGAGGGGTGATTACTCCCGTCGAAAGTTCTGCATTGGCGATCCATTGTTTAAATGAACGAACCTTGTTTCATTTTTCAATTTTCATCAAAGGGTTGGATATTACGAGGGTCATCCGGAAAGTAGTACCCGTTCGTGAAATAAAAAGACAAAAGTAAATATTAACAAACATAAAAAAATTTATTTGAAAGAGGATACTTTAAACTACTTCTCAACATAATCTCCAAGCAAATTAAGGCATTTGTCATAACGTGTGACAAGTTTCTGTATTCCTGCTGCATAGTCCTTCGCCGCCAGCTCATTGAGATACGCGAGGGACCCATCTTGCACAAATTTTTGCATAATGCAGATGGTGTTTAACAATTTCATGAACAATTGTTCGAGAAACATTGGGAAAATGCTCACAGATGTCATCAATTGTGACGCGCCGATCGTTCCTCACGAATTCGTCAACTGAGCTCACCAGTTGGTCTGTAATGACAGACGGTCTCTCCGAACGCTCATCGTCGTGTGTGTTCCCCCTCCCCATGTTGAAGTTGCGACACCACCGCCGAACAGACGACTCGTCCATTACATTGTCTCCATACACCTCCTTTAATTGGCGATGAATATCACATGGGCGAACGTTTCTTGCATTGAGGAATTTAATCACTGCCCTCACTTCACAACTGGCGGCGTTCTCAATTTTTTTAAACATTGTAAACAATCACAGAAACAACACAGGCAATGCTAGCGTCACGCAACTTGGCTCAGATAAGGCAGACAAGCCACTGAAGCTATCTGACCTCGTCCAGCGGCTACTCGCGTCGTCAGCACTTCATGCGGCACGAACGGGTACTACTTTCCGGATGACCCTCGTATTTCACAATCCTGGCATTTGTGCATACAGAGAAGTGATGATGTATCAATGTATGGTAGTGTCTTATTATTTGTGTCCCTTCTATCTGGTTTATATTTTTGCTACTGCCAGGCTATAAGTTTTTGCATATTAAGCGCAAAATTAAATGTATAAATGATTCGTCCGTTCATAAATTCCACGAAAATTAATGCTCAAATGTGCGTAGCAAGAAATGTGCTCTTTTAAGATAACTGCGTTGGTTAAAACGAAGAAATCATTCTTCCGTTACCATTCGAGCTTTAGGAATTGATCGTTCAGTGAAATTCACGTCAACTGACAGCCTTTCTTTAACGTATATTCCATTAATGTTTCCTGTTGCGTGGTTATATTTTTTGTGATTATGAAATGTTATGAGAGCGTCCTGCACTACATTAGTTGGCAAATGGGACAAGCACTCCAGCATTTCACCCATGGTCGAGGATAGTCAAGTTTTATAACCCAGCAACTTCATGAGTTTGGCTCCGAGCTGTATCCTTACCCAACGACCTAAAAATGTCATAGTTCTCAGCGCCATTCAAACCACCATCTTCTTTCAGAGACTTTCATACCTTTTCCTTTTTAACATTTTTATCAATGAAAATATTTCAGAGAGATCGTCAAAGGAGCCACGGTGAATGACTAACACAGGCAAAGGAAATGTTTTGATTGATGTATATTTTTGCGGTGTAAATGAAAACATTTTTCTCCAATTTGTTGTCCTCAATTAGTAGTAGAACTTCAAAATTCATTGGTTAAAGTTTTTTTTTCAAATGTATCCTCTATTAGTAGTTACGAAGCTCATGTTATCGGTACCTTGTCGGAGATAAATTATTAATATTTTGAATTGGGAGTTAGAATTGGTTTTCTTACCTCGTATGAAAGCATATGTTTCTTGGATAATACCGCATTCTTTTTCGGTGATTGGCTTATAATAATTATTTGAATACTTTTCAGTCTCGTTCCAATGAAGCGAGGACCTTTCTAAAATGTATTATATACGAACAAAATAAATTATGGACAGGTTTTGGCTGTAGTGTGAGGTTTTTTCGCCGAATACTGACGAAGACCTCCTGGAATTCAGGTAGAATTTCGAATTAGCAAATCGCTCTTGGTTTCAAAAATGAAACAGAGATCAGAATGTTAACAAATTTATGATTAAAAATCACACCCTCGGGGTTTTGCTGTTTTGTGACTTTCAAGTAACGCCTCTTAATACTCAAATACGGATGCATTTAAAGTAGAATGGTCTCTTGTCAATGGAAAAAAGAATGTTTAAAAAATGTTTTCCTCGAATCAGGCACTGGTTGGTAATAGGTTTCTGCGACTCATCTAAATCATGGTGAATGAAATAAATAAATTTAAGGTTGAATCGGTTCTCTGGGTTGCCTTCCAAATCCAGTATCGTTTGATATTCTTATACTTTTCTTTATTCATTGAACGTTTTTGCGTGTTCTCTTATGTTTTGGAAGTATTGGAATGTTTTAATAAACACATTCCTCATACCTCCAATAGATGAAATAGTGTCTACCCTAACGTGCGTATATGGGTTGTTCTCTTTAAATTTATTTATGCACCCTGCAAGCCAACGCTAGGGGGTGAATACACACCAGACTTAACAAGAATCAGATAGCACCGTACAGTAGTACGATGGATGTGATACATTTTCAACATCACTGCTAAAAAGACTCCCTCCCGATTTGTGGAAGAGCTTCAAGCTGTAATTTAACCTTAGCCTAGCTGCTCTCATATTTTGGATACGCTACGAAGTTTATCATAACAACGTTTTACTAATCTAGATCCTCTACGTTGCGCGCGATCCAATTCGGAAATTAATCCAACTTCGTGTGGATCCCATATACTTGCAACATATTCCCAATGAGGCCTAACCACCGAAAGATCCGGAAGCCGGGAGATTGGAGGGTTGTCTCGCGCAGTAGCGGGGGAAGTTAACGTTGCGGTGAGGGATGGGAGATGCGAAGGCAAACCTCATCCCCGTCTCCAACAGGTATCAGGTGTAATCGGAGGATAGCCCCGCGGTATCTGCAGCCCCTACCTCCGCCCCTCTGAGAGCACCACCCAGAAGGAACCGTCAGAGTGGGAAGTAGGGGATTCTAGCGATAGGCAGCAGTAAGGGTGTAGGGTGTGAGCAGATGGGTGTAGGGTGTGAGCAGATGGGTGTAGGGCAGCAGGGTGTAGGGTGTGTAAGGGTGGGCAGATAGTGAGGGTGTGAGCCAGAGCCTGACGGCATGGTGCGGCGTACCCCAGGTGACGAAGGCGGTTTGCGTGGTGGCTACGGGTACGAAGTGTTCCAGGCTGCGGCTCGTGGCTCATGTAGGCGTCAACGATGCTGTCGACCGTGGATCGGAAGAGATTCTGAATATTAGGGAATTGAACTCTGAAGTGAAGCGGGTGGGTAGCATCGAGAGAGTTGATGTGACTCTCTCGATCTGCAGCCTTGTCCCGAGGATTGATCGTGGACCTCTTATTTGGAGCCGAGAGGAAGGCATCTATCAGAGGTTGCATGTTTTCTGCAGGGATATCGGGGCGTCCTTCGTCGACCTTCATCTGGCGATCCAATCGTCTAGGAACCCCGTGAACCTTTTTGGTGTTCACTACACGTCTGAGGCCGCCAGGTGTGAAGCCGGTAGGATATTCGAGCTCTGCAGGACTTTTTTAGATTAAAATGAAGGTCAGCGTGCAAGTCAAATAGTGAGTCTCTAAAGTCTTTGCCGAATTATGTAGCTTTAAATGAAGTGAGGTTCAGTGCTAGCAATAGTGCATTGAACACCAATTAGATAGCATCGGACGGAAGATTTTGTAAGGGATTCAATAAAAATAAGAAGACGATCCTCATTAAAAGGTCACAAAACCGTAATATCAGGGAACATTATCTATATTGGTAGTAAATTGCCGAAGTTAAAAAAACAAAGTCGTAGAATATCATTACAGTATTCAAAGCGCATGCGCTGATATAATTATTGGAACAGAATGCTGGTTATCCACTGATATTTTCGGCGGTGAAATTTCCCCAAAATCCTGTCTCATTTATAGAAATGACCGAACAAATAGAATCGGGGGTGATGTGTTTCTTGCGGTAAAAAATTCTTGCGTCAGCAGAGCTGAGGTGATTCCGTTTAAAAAGAATTTATATATGCTCATTTTACTGACCGCCCGTCGGCAGAAACAATTCAATACTATAATTAGATAAGCAAATCAAAGGTTTTTTTATCCCTACACAATGATCGCTACGTTATAATCGATGGAGATTTCAATGTTTAATCTATTGACTGGAACACATATAGTTTTAAAACGGGCGGTGAAGACAATATGTATGGAAAATATGTTAATACACGTATAGTAGTTCGATCGTGAGACACCTCGATATTAGAGCAGCTAGCCTGGGAATCACTCAATCAGCGAAGGTTAAATTACAGATTGAAGCTCTTGCATAAATGGGAAGGACGTCCCCATAAAAGTGATGTTGAAAATGTGTTATTACCCCCATCTTACCACGGTAGGGGAGATGATGTCAATAAAGTTAGAGGAATGGAGTGTAGAACAGATAGATTTAAGATTTCGTTTTTTCCACGAACGATAGGGGATCATGATAGCATAGTTCAACCACGCTAGGGTCATTTTCAGGTAAAATTATTCTGGTGTGTATTCACCCCCTGCCACACACCCTATTTACAAATAAATAAATAAAAGATAACATTTCTCTTTAACCTTTTCATCACATTTACCCAGTACTCTTCTAATAAATTATGATTATTCTTTGTTTATTATTGCCCTACCACATGCTCTATCGGTGACTTGCTGGGTACTAAAAAAATAAATAAAAATTATAGTGCTAATACAGAAAAGATATTTTTCAACTGATCACCCGAAAATATCGACGTAAGTGTTTGTGCGTTTTTGATGGGCAATGAGGCCCAAAAATAATATTTAGAGAGAAAATATTGGAATGATAATGGAGGAGATGTTTCCTTTCGGGGGCACCCGGTGCAATAAATAATGCATGCATTGTTTTGCCCATCCGCGCGGCCACCACCCTCTCTCTCTCTCTCGCTCTCTCCATGGAGTTGGCGCACCTGGTTTTCTGCCCGTCTGTGCACGCGGTTGCCCGTCCTCCGGGCGGGCGAACGCGTCTGCTGCCTTTTCCCTGCCTTCCCAGCCCTTGCCGCCCATTTGGTTTGTTTTTATTTTGTCTATCAGCCGGTGGCGTGTGGCGAGGGTGGCGGGTGGGGGAGCGGCGGGGGTGTGGAGGGATGGTTGCGGCGAGGGGGAGGGGGCGCAGGTAGGTATGTCCGCGTGGGCGGTGATCTGCCGAGTCGCGACGGATGGCGGCGCGGCGGTTTGTCTCTCCGGCCATCGCCGTCTGCTCCACAATGCGCCTCGTCACTCGCGCTGAAACGTGAAGTAGCCTTGGTTCAAGTCTCCGCCGCGCGGCGCTAACTGCGACCCCCGCGGGGGGAAAGATGGTAGGAGTTGGGAAATCGTCATGAATTACTCCGAGTGGTGGCAGTGGTGGTTGGTTATTATGGGAGGTGACCACCAGCCTAAGGTCGTTTGCGCCATTAGGGGTGGGTGAGTAGTTTGTTAGAGTTTGGATGTTCAAGGGACGGGGATGGGGTGAAGATAAACCCGGCCTAGACATTAGCCTAATCTTATATTGGAAGGCGCGAAGGGGTCCACCTCCGGGATTCAACCCCGGGCCCTCGGAGGTGGGGAACCAATACATGAATAAGTTCGAGAATGTGAGTACGATATATTATTACAAACCTTTCACGATTACAGGAACTTGAACGCGACGTTAGTAATTTTCAGATTTTTTCATCAGGACTAAAGACCTGAAAGGTGTGCAGCATGTGTAATGAATTTGGGTCCCATTGTACACAACCTTTTGGTGGTCGCCTCTTCATCTGCAGTCTTAGATTCATAAATGTTTTCAATTGGTTTTTTGGACTATCTCAGCGCTGTTAGACATCGTGATTGATTCCCAGCCTGACTCCTGTAGTACTTGGGATGCCATGGTGGATACTTTTGCATGAATACCTTAATGCTATACCACGCTGGTGCGTCACTTGGAATTAAGAGTTAAGCTTAAAAAAAGTGCGTAGCGATACATTTATAGAAAAAGAGCCCTGGACTTCTCCTTGGTAAAATGCATACGGGGTATACTATATGTAGACAGGCTAACAAAAAATTAGGATTTATTGGAATAGTACTGGGTAAATGCGATGAGAAGATAATGGAGAAAGGTTATCTTTCGCTGGTTAGGCCTCATTTGGAATATGCTGCAAGTATATAGGATCCTTACGAAGTTGGATTAATTGCCAAATTGCGTGGAGGAGATGGATTTGTAAAACGTTGTTAGGCTAAATTTAGTAGTTTATCCAAAATATTAGAGTAGCTTGAATGGGAATCACTCACGGAGCGAAGGTTAAATTACCGATTAAATCTCTTGCATAAATAAGAAGGTCGTCCCCATAGCAGTTATATTGCAAATGTATTATTACCCCCATCGTACAACAGTAGGAGAGATCATGTCAATAAAATTAGAGGATTGGAGTGTAGAACAGATAGATTTAAGATGTCATTTTTTCCACAAGCGATAAGGGATCAGAATAACATTCTCCGACTGCGGTAGGGTTACATTCGGGTGAAAATTAGACTGGTGTGTCTTCACCCCTTGCTACTCACTCTAGCGGTAGATTGCAGGATACTTGAAGAAATTAAAATAATTAATAATTTTTTGTAGGCGCGTTCACATATTCCCGGTATGTAGTTCTCTCGAGAGTTTGTAAGTGAGGGTCACGTCGAAGTATTTAATTGAGTCTACGCATTCCCATTCGGTGCTCCCGATGCAGTATGTGTTCGTAAGAGGAATGTTCTTTTACCAAAAATTCATCGCTACTCACTTTTTTAAAGCTTAAATATCGTACACATATGAAAAGTAACTGCAATTCGGAGTTGAAGTCACGGTTTAATTCGTATACATGTTGAACAACAGAAAAAAACTGAAGACAAAATAGCAGATAGCAAAGGGCAAATATTTGAATAGTTGGAATAGGAAGGTATAATTAGTACAAAAAAATGAGTAAACACCCTGTCTTATGAAAATATAAATATTAATATGGCAACAAAAAAATTAGCAAACGGTTTTCCATAAATACACCTGAAACCGGAACAAAGTATGCTAACAAATACGAGGTAATACCCTTCCTCGTATCGGTTAACTTCGGCACCATGGCTTGTTACTTTTTGACGAGGTGGTGTTATTCGCGGGAGAGTAAAAAAACCATTCCCTCTGCGACTCGAAATGAAGAGATGAAAATCGAGAGGAAATAATGTTAATTTTTTTCCATGATGATATTATGCAAGACACCACTAGGGTGTGTGGCAGGGGATGATTACACATCAGACTGCCCTTGACCCAAAACACCTTTCCACCCTGGCGCGGTCGGATAAAAATAATCTTTTATGTCCTTTTATTCTATTAATGTGCCCATTCCACGTGAAGCTGCCAATCATCTCAAGGAACCGCCGATTTCGTTTCGTATTGGTAGGGAAGGGAAGAGAAAAATTGGGGTCGGAGCACACAGCTACGCCGATTGAAACCGGTTGCTTTTATAAACATTGTCCTAAAGGAATCCGCTCGGTTATTGTTTCCCAACTCTCTCTCTCTCTCACACACACACGCGCGCGCAGTCTATTGGTGAACCCAGCCGAGCAAACATTGCCCGCAACAATCGTGTTTCTTCCCAGCCCCCTCCCCCCGCCGCCTTCCCACATATCCTCCCCCCCCCCCACACACACACACTCTCACCCCTGGGAACGAGACTTATTTTACGACCTTGGCGGGGAGCATTCCCCGTTTTGGAGACGGCGACGACGCGAGGGGCTCTCACGTAAGAACGGCCGAGATATGTACTCAACCGAGCGAATAGAAAGTGCAGCCTTTAGCAGCCGCCGCTGCGGCACACCTCGAACACACGCACACGAGAGCTCGCGGAGCAAAGGGAGGTCTCCGCCCCTCTCCCTTCCCCATCCCTCTTCCTCCCCGCCGTCTGCGGGCGATAAGAAAAGGCTGGGATTCCGCGAGTCGCGCGTCCATCCGCCACAATGGAACGGGTTGTGTTCGCCAAAGATTGCGGCCTCCCCCGCCCTCTGCAACGTCAACTCCCCCGGCACATTAGATGGAGCACCGTCTGGAGGCGTCTCGTGGAAGGGAACTCAGGAAAACAGTTGTTGCTTGGTACCGAAAGAAAACGGGATTTCTCCGGAATAGAAACCGGCCAGGGTGCGGAGGGAATTACGCGCCAACATCACGCCAGGAACGTCAATTAAGAAATCGGGAATAGGAGCGCAAGTTCTCAGAAATTGGAAAAAATACGAAATTCCACCACGCTCCCTTTGTGTACATCACATGTGGAAGGCTATACTCTTGGAGAATTAGGTTTTCTATAGCATTGAGGCATAGGCAATTAGAGTACAAGAAAGGATGAGATCGAACATAATGGGAAGGTGATGCTACAGGGGAAGGATGAAAGTCCAACGGGGCAGATCGAACACCAGTGAAATTACACGAAAAGTGAACAAAGGTATAAGTTGATAAAAATCTGGAATGCTGAGGATAACCTAATGGGATACATGTTACGATGCATCATATTATCGTGACCCGAAAAATCACCTAGGAATAAATGAGTGTGGAGCTCTGGAAAGGCAGAGCTTTGAATTAAATGAAATTGAGAAATAATCAAAAGAGGTACCCCCTCCAGTGCGTGGTGTTAGTTAGGAAAAGTGCCATTGGTGGCGTCCGAGTACTTCATTGCTCCTTCAAAACTGGCATTATAAATTCGCAAGCATCAATAAAACCCCGTTCTTGACTTGTACAGTTCTAATTTGGAGCTAGGTTTTGTGGCATCTTTTGGTAGCAGTTGAGGCAGAACCTCTCGTTGTGTTGAGTAAACGTATTTTTGTAATTAATTTGGCGATGAAAAATTTTCAATGACAAATTTTGGGATGCTTGAAATGTGAAATTTCTAGTCCGAGAACTACGAGGGAGTATTTATTTTAGTGGTTTAATTTTAGTACCCTGCAATCCACCTCTATAGTGTGGGCAGGGGATGAATACACAACAGACTAATTTTGACCCGAATATTTTTGCCCCTACCGTAGGCAGACAACATCATTGTAATCACCAATCATTCGAGGAAAAAGTGGCATCTTCATCTACATCTAAATAATACCCTGCTAGCTGCTGCGGAGGCGTTTGGGGAGGGGGGAGTGTTAGGTCACCACCCGTAAAATAGAAAAACACCCCATGCAACACTATAGCATGTTACTTCTGCACAAATATTAGTTTGATTATGCGCTCAATAAATTGTAATCACATGAAAGGTAGTACTTACATGCAAAAATATTCAGTAACAGGATACGTATATTCAAATCATGCTGTAGAACTGTAAAAAGATAAATATATTAAATAAAATGAATATCATGCAGGATATCGACAAATACTTGTCCTACCAATTATAATTATCTCCTACACGATTTCTGTTATATCTATTTTGATCTCTAATAGTATGAGGAAATAACGACATTTTAAATCTATTCGCTCTGCATTAAATCTCCCTGTTTAATGTTGTTGGTCTGATCTACGAGAGTAATTCGGGGCCTGTAATGTCTTTAACCTCCTCAGATAGGTAACCTGCCTCAAATCAATTGCCCTGTCACTTTAACCTGTATTTAAGCATACAGTGAGCTAATGGCTCCCATCTTATTTCTTCCAGTAGTGTCGTGACACTACTTCCTTTCACACTACGTCTTTACAAACGAAAATCTTAAATCTCTTTGTTCAATTCTCAATCTCTCTTATTTCATTGGCATGGTATCGCCTACGATAGAGGTAACGACGTACGATGGGGGTAATAATACATTTTCAACATTATCGCTAAACAGACAAAATATTACCTCCTTTAGAGAGATTAAGTGTATATTAGATAAATTTCAGTTATCATTTTTTTCGCGAACGAAAAGGGATCAGAATAACCTTGTATAACCGCGGAAGGGGTAAAAATATTTGGGTCAAAATTATTCTGATATGTATTCACCCCCGGCCACACATCCTTTGTTTGCAGGGTACTAAAAGTACAAAAAAAATGCTTAATACATCCAATTTTTTGAGTTAGGCTATTAAAATGTTAGTCGTGGGTACTATCTGGGTGATTTGTTCCGTCGCTGCAATTTTTACGAAACATTGAAATTGTTAAAAAAATACAGTTTTTGTCGGCTGACTCCAGAAGATCAACCAGTTATTCGCAGTCAAGCTTCCCCTACCGGAACAAGTATATATAATACTAGGAAAATAACTTTAATTTTAAATAAATCTATTTAAGGACCTTTTTCATGCATGATGAATACGTTGTGTCGTGATCTACTGCAAAGCTCGCCGTTCCCAATTCCAGGCCCTTAATACCCTCTCTAGAACTCCTTCGTTTTGCACTTTTTTGTTTCACTCCCTACCATATACCCTCTAGTGTGCGTCTGGTAGTACGTAAGATGCGGTAGAGGTAGATATGTGGTTGGAGGAAGGAAGGGTTGTGGATCTTTGAGTCGGTAAGGTTGGTTTGGGGGTGCTGGCCGTGTGTTTTGAGGTGTGCGGAGGATAGCTGTGGTGCACTGGGGAGGGGGTCACGACGGAACCGCGAGAAGGCGGATGAAGGCAGCCACGCATTTCCCCACCCCCTCCCTCACCACTCTGCAAACCACCTCCTGCTCCTCTCCCTCCCTCCCCCTCGTCTGGCCCCTTTCCGGCGACAATTGCTTTCTCTCCGACCAACGTCCCCCCCCTCCCCCAAACCCCCACTCCTCCTCCCAGTCTCGCCACCTCCCTATATAGCTCTCTCTCTCGACAACCTTCTTGCACTTCCGCGAAGTTTTTAAGGCCTTTCCTCGCAACTGAAAACTCCTCCCTCCCTCTCGATGCTCTCCAGCGAGCTTGCTCTTGGTGATGATTTCACGTAAAAGGGGGGCTGATTTTTCCATTTTCATTTCTTTGGGATGTCTCCCGAGGTTTGAATACGTTGGTCACGAGCGTGATCATGGTGAGGATTCTTTATGCAGTGCATGTCTTTGTTATACTAATGATTGCTGTTACCGTGCAAAACTCATTTTATTTGCAACTGTGATTTTTCTGTCTTGATTGAAGTATTCAATTAATGAAAAAATTGATTTTGGAATTTTCCAAATATTTGTGAAGGGTACTTATTGGCTGTCAGGTACTACTATATTTTTTACAGATTCTAGAATTTTAAGAAAAATAACCCTAATCAATGTGCATAAATAAATGCTCCGTGAATTTTGCGGATTACTCGACTAGGGAAATTACAAATGTTTGGCATGATCATCATAATTGACTATTTCTGAAGCTGACGGTAACTTATCGTCTTCCGGTTTCATTTTCCTGAATTTATTGAAATATTTTCCAGAGATTTTTGATTAAATGATTTTCTTGGCCATTCGAAAATAAGATGCCAAGGATGCAGTCACTTTTTGTGCGATTTCTTTTTTGAATTTGAAATATTTGGAAAAATATGAATTAAAGTGTATTTATCGTCCTCTAAGTGTGTATTGTATTTCACTTGTTTTTTTCGTTTTGATGCCTAACTTCTGTTTCTTTTATTTTCAGGTAAGCCATTGGTTGGAAAATGGATGTATTTGGATGTTTTCCCCATTCATTCCGCCCGGCGTGAGTAGAAAATTTTCCTTTAGCCGCCCTTTCATCTCGGTTCACAGGAAATTAGGAATGGCAAATCAGGCTATTATAGATTTATGCAAATATCTGGGATCTTCGATCGTAAAGGAGTGAATTGGAGAACAGGCTACGGACCCATTACCTCGATCTAGTCCCAACATACTCGTTAAAACTTTCCGCTAAATTTGTCGGGTGCTCGGATAAATAAGTCAAATATGGTTAGGGGCTCTTTCGCGATATTAGGTGCAGCTGAATAAATGTAGCGTTATCGCCAAATGACTGAAACAAAAATATATCCATATCTTTTATATTGAATATTCGTATTTGTCAATTCTTTTTTTCTTGTACTTCGATTGTGTGCGATATCATAAATGGCGGGCGTACCAGAGGTATCGTATCTGCCTGTGGAGCTGAAGGTTGCTGGTTCGATTCACGTTACCGGCGAAACTTTTTCAGCTGAGAAAAAGTTAGTAAATCGTTTTTCGGAACGAGGCAACCACCTTTTAACAGAAAAAATACAATAATATTATTTCGGAACGTGGCAACGAGAAATCTGGACTCCTACTAAAGAGCTACCCATGGTGAAAGGCGGCACCTTTAGGCACTGGTGGCGCACACCGAGTGGGTCGGCCCAGCATCAGCTGCCGCAGCTGCGGGCAAGAGCCAAGTTCACGGTACTGCGATGTGGAAGGCAACGGGAAACCATCACATTATTCTCCCTAGAAAATGTAGCCTTGCATTCAAACGGAGTAGAATGTAGTAGCTGCAGTGAACCAATCCTAGGATTGAAATACTGATGATGATGATGATGACATAATTGGCGATCCGTTATGCAAACAGTTACGACAGCCGGGGATTGGTGGCAGGGTTTTGAAACTGGGCCTCTCAGTGGTCGATAGACTTGGTATTTTTACCCGCCCCTCGGAAAAACATTAGTGGAGGCAAAAATCTATCATAACACAGTTTGAAATAACATCAATGGTCTTTAATGAATAAATTGGTTTCTCTACGAAGGTATAATTTTTAGAAACTCTCTGTTGACCTTCAGGCGGCCACTGAAGATTCAACCTATTGGACTAACATGCATTAAAAATCTATATTTCAAAAGCACTTCAAGTTTGCAGGTCTTAAAGAGAGGAAAAGGCATGAGTGGAAATGAAAAAAGGAGAAGAAACTGACTTGTTTACCAGCTCGCTCATTATTTGATATTCGCTGTTGTCGTATTTTCTTTTTTTTGTGAGTGCCTGTAAGATGTGCTTTAAAAAGATGATTGCGCAAAGTTGCGATTAAAGCGTTCGAGTAAATAAGCCAAGGACAAGAGTCGTGAGGATATCTCGCTCCTCCCGGCCGGTCACCCCGGTTAACCCGATCCCGGAGGAGCGACCACCGCCGCCGGGGAGGGGAGGTCCCATCGCCTCGTAGGCTGCGCCCCGTTGCATCCGGAGGTGCACCGCGTTGACTTCCGCGTCATCCGTCGATGTTGTCCGTCACGCCGCCCGTCCCGTGCGGGCACGCACGGTGGCACAAAAGACGGCCACTCGCTCGTCCAATCTTCCTCGCTCCTCTTTCCGCTCAGACCACCCCCTTTCCCGCCGGCGACTCCCGCGGCAGCGCCTTACCTCAAAGGGCTGTGGACGCCTTTTTTTTGCCTTTTCCAACCGTCTTCGTGCCGGCGAACTCAGTGCCTGCAGACACACACATACGCCGTCATTCGAGTGGGCACCAATAGCGACTTTCCTCTCTCTCTCGCTCTGTGGATAAGCGCCAGATATTACTTAAAGAAGCATAGTTCTATCTATCCTGTCTCTCCTATCCCCCCTCACCTTAAGCTATCTCCTTAGGGCATCCTATATCCACCCCTTATGCATAGGAATGGATTGTGCATATTCTCTATTGCGCATTGGTTGTTGAATTGTGAGATTTTTGAAATGACATAATTTCTAGTTATTGATACTAAATGGACTTAAACGCATTACCTCTTTTTTATCGCATGTCATCCTAAAACCTAATAACCACCTCGCAATCAGTTCTGTTTTACTGGCAATTCATTCAAGGCGTTCCACCACAATAATGTACGTGTTTTGGACGGTCCATAACGACTATTACTTAACGCATCACGAGCTCCTTTTGTTCCTGCTAGTATCTGACGATGAAATAGTAGCTAGTATCTTTCAATCATCATTTCAAGTGAGTGATCTCAGAGGATTAGCGTTCCCATTTGTTTTCCAGAGAAATATGTTTATGAAATGATTTCATATTATTGAATGAACAGTTTTCATCCCGCTGGTGCTGCATACTACAGGAATAAGTTTCACCGTCGATGATTTTACTCCCACTGCTTCAAAAGTCTCCTTAAAAGAAGAAAACGAAAGGAAAGGACAATGCATCAAGCCATTTTACTATGCCAATATCGGAAATGATTAAAATAAATCACATGACTGATTTTAGATAATGATATTTATTATAAGATATATTGTCTATATCTAGAGAATTGCTTATGAAAAGGAGATATTGGTCGAAATGGTTTCACAGTTAAACGAGTTTGCCACAGTTAATTCCATTGCATTTCTTTTCCTTATCTGAGGTATTCAAATAATTTATTGCAATTGGAAGTGTTATTGGGGTAAAAGTAATCGCATTAAATCCTTTGAATGAGGGTCCTCATAGCGTGCTCACAACCAGATAAAAATACTTCAAATGCGACACAATAATGGAGGGACGTCATCAAGGAAGTCCTTCCCTCTACGTGTCAGGAAGGGGGATCCGAATCAACCCCCCCCCCATTTCTCTGCTCTGTCGCCTACTAAGTAATTTTTCGTGTATACTCATTTTCAAAAGTCGTTTCCTTTATGACACCAGGCCAAGATACTTATCTCGCACTTTGCTTGGCTTAAAATCCCTCGGAATACGGTCGTGCGACAAAATTACAATATGGAATAATCATGCCGCCCAACGTAAACGAGCTGTAATCGCATTCTGCTCGATTCCGGAAACCCCCTGACACTTGACTTAAATTGCATTGGGCGACGGGGCAATTTCGGTCGCGTCAATGGCGTTCGGGAAAGGATCGCTGCAAATCGTTGTCCAAATTTGAAATTCGTGCCCGTGTGTTGGCAGGAGGACTGATGATAACGGTTTTTGAATGGCTGGATTTCGATATGCCCATGGGAAATAACCCAAAAAGCCTCGGAAACATTATGTTGAAATTTAAAAAATTCCTCCACCAATCTTCAACTTCATCCCCATTTTCGCTTCCATTGTAAATGTGAGCCCGGGATGGACTGCACTGCTGTGCCATCACTTCATCACTGCATTCAATGCGGATGGTTTCCAAACTGTGCATCTCGACCCCATGGGATGACGCGGACTGACGTCAGGGTGAATCCATCTGAAAGTTGGACCCGAAAAATAAAATCATAATGATGGAAATTATAATGTGCATGGGAGAAGATGAATCGGATGTCTCCGTCCATGTAATACGCATGAATCAAGTCGGAACTTGACAACCTTAGCAACGAGACAAAAGCAGAGTGAATATTTTGATTTCATATTCCTTCAAATTTTGTGAAATGCGCAGACTTAAGGTGAGTAGCGACTTTGTCTACATTTACAAAGAAGTGTGTAAAAAAGTCATGTAATCATGCAATGGAATAAAACTATATATTTATTTTAGACTCTCTTATTGAGAATTATTTCAACATTTTTATTATTAATTTCACGAAAGTTAATTGATGGGATGCATGACACTTTTAGTGAAAGGAGTTAAAGGGAAAAATATGTTGATGCGGTGAGGTTAGAAAATAGAAGTTGAGTGAAGTGCGTCAAACGAAATTGTGAAATTTTTTGGTTCGATGTTTTTCATCCTGCTGCACATGACTAGAATATTTAGAGGAGATGTGTGGCCACTGAGTTTAGATTCATGAGGGGAATGTGATGTTGGTAATAATAGATTAGGACCAGGGATCCTTGACTGCGAGATAAAAAAGTCATTAAGGGAATTTATCGCAGAAGGATGTGGGGATTGATGGCAGTGATACTCAATGATGTAGGAAAACCTTTTTTTTTGGCTCATTCGTAGAATTTAATGGAGATGAAATTGGCCGGAAGACTGTGAGATCTGTATTGTGATACCCATTCCGTAAAAGGTGAATTGATCCATCCGTGATGACTATAGGTTGAATACACTGGCAGCAAACGTAGTACCGAGGATCATCCAGGAAATAATGGAGAATAGAAAAAATGAGTAATCAGGAGAAGATCAGTTTGGATTTAGAGAGGTGATGTGTACGCTTGATATCAAAGCAGTAATGATAACACCCGTAGAGAGAGCATAAGAGTACAGCGGGGAGGTATACATACGCTTCGTGTGATTTTAAGAAGTCATTAAATAGATTAAACTGGGCTTAATTAATAAGCATTTTGCAAAAAAATAGGAGTAGATTGAATGGAAGGGCAGCTATTCCGAAACCTGACGAGTCTCGGGTTGCACAGATGCGGATAGGGAGTAGTCGTTATGAGTAATGCTGGCAGGGGAGTATGAGAGGGCTGTCCATTGTCACTTGTTTTTTTCAACGTTTGAGAAGGAAATGGCAAGTGAGAAGTACGAAGGGCTAGAGGTTGGAGTGAAAATAATTGGGGAACTCCTCAAATCAGTTAGATATGCAGATGTCGAAGTGCTAGTTAGCCAGTCAGATAAAGGGTTACCATCGTTGCTGACCGCGTTGCTGAATCAGTGTGATACGTCAGGGATAAAAATTAATCATACTAAAACAAAGTGAATGAGGTGCTCATGCAGGAGGAATACTAAGGTAACATTTAAGTTAGAGGACATAAACTAGGACAAGCAGATCACTTAAGCTTGTTAAGAAATGTTTTGGAGCAGGGTGGGCAGAATAATTGTGGACATCAATTGTAAAATTGCAAAAGAGCGTGTATGAAGAAGGGGGGAGTTGATGACAGGCACTCTAAATAGAGACGTAAAGAAAGAACTAGTGAAGATTAATATGGAGCACTGCGCTTTGTGGAGGTGAGATCTTGTATTTGAGGACAGGAGGGGAAGCTTAGATTAGAGGCTATCAAGATATGCGTGTGGAGAAGAATGAAGAAAATTAAACGGACGAAAAGGAAACCCCATGACAAAGTGAGGAGTGAAGTTCTAGCCATAGTGGGGAAAGAGGGACGGCTGTTTGGAGAAATTTTAACTAGACAGGATAAGTGCAGGAGGTAGATACTGAGAGGCGATTGGTTGCAGAATATGATAAGGGATGGGAGGACGTGGGTAAATCAAGGCAGGAGGAGGAAAGGAATACACATAATGAATGGAGTTGAGGGAGTTGGAAAGTATGCAGGAAAAAATTAAATGTTATTTAAATGGTAGAATGGGGTTTAAAGATACTTTTGTCCCATTAGTTAGGGAGTATGATTACAATAGTGGGTAGGGCCAGGGTTCACCAAAAAACTACTATAAACCGATAACTACTGCTAATGATATTAATGCACATTTCTATATGCCTTCCTCAGAATGAAGGCTTAAGGTTTAGAAAGAAGATCCATGTCCAGGAAAATAATGCATAAGATGAAATGAGTTTCCGGATGGATTGGAAACTGTTTTGTGCCGAACAAGGAAAGAGGTCGAGTGGTTTCCGTTCTCCAGAGGTGCCCTTAGGCTATAGTCGATATATTTATTGTTTTCGGCATCTTCATACCTTTTACGTTGGGCCGCTCATCGAAAAAAAAATGTGCTTTAAATTTGTGTTTTGAAAATTAGGTTAATTACGATCGGCGCGCTGCGTTTTCCGTTTGGGCGGAAAGAGACGGAAGACGCTCTCGTCTTAATATCTCGCCGTCTCGCCCTTATCTCATATCCGCCCTCCCCCTCACTCCCCTCCTCCGCCTCCCCGACGCTCTTCGCATCCGCATTCAGGCGTCCGCACAGCCAGATGCAACCCGCTCCCTCCCCCTCTCGCCCCGCTTGCGTCATCCTTGCCCTTGGTTGTCCCCCCAGGTCGAGAGCGCCGATGTGCTGCACCCCCTCGCCCCACCCCTCTTCTCCCCTCTGCCCCCATTGTCCCTCCACCCCTCCCTCCGGCTTCAACCACCTCATTCGCCTCACCCTCCCTCTTCGCGCGCGCATACACAAAAGCGCACAAACACACACACACTGTGCACATCTTGAAGGAACCAAGGCGTTGTAGCGAGATGGAAAAAAAATTGGAAAAATTAAGGCAAGAGTTGAATGTCGGCCCTGGGAAAAAGTTTGGGCAATTCGGCGAAGTAAATGAAAGTACTGCGATTCCTCATATGAGAGCCTTAAGAAGTCTGCCATTGAAAGGATTATACCAAAGTATTCGATGATTGACTGGTTTCCGAATACTATGGCAGTATGAATATTATAGCATGCTTGTGTAACGCTATAACTTTTAGCTGAGTTTTTATCGTTACGTACACCAGTGCTCAAATTAATGAATGGTCCTTTGATAAATATGAGCTGAGACAAGTGACCTTCACCATATTCAATATTCCCCAGTAAATGTGATTTAGTCTCGTGAAAATACTGGGAAATCCCCAAATTCAGGACTTGACCGTTTCTGAAGCAGAATTTTCCAAACTCTTAGCTCAGAAGTACAGAAATCGGTGAAAATATGCCAGATGGATGTTTCTCTTTAGTTAGTCGCTCTCCCAGTAGAGTGTGTGAATTTAGCCTTGATGACAAAATGAAATAACACAATGAGTAATCACTGCATCGAGAAAATCTGCCCGATTTGCAAACATTTGTCGTGTTTGTTTAAAAAAAAGTGCGATCTGAGGTATGAACGTGGGAATACGATAAGGCTCGTTGTTAGATTTTAATTATTTATTATTCATTGGAGGTCCATCGCAAATACCCTCAGTTAGTGACTCAGAGTATTGAGAGGTCGAATATCAAACAGAACGGTTTGAGGAATCTTACCCTTCGTTCAACAATTCATAACCACCACGAACACAAAGCAGCGTTAAGATATCGCTCATCCGAGGAAAAAGTTGATGGGAAAGGTGTCGAGCTGGAAAGGAATTATATGGATTTTCGATTATATTTTAGGTAAAGCGGTCAAATGTCAAAGCTTTCAGGCTTTGTGGTGAAATTTATTACTCGGCAACAATAAAGTATGATCGGCTCAAGCAACCCACGTGTACACAGTCTGCGTCCCTAAGTTATTTGCTTACTACGAAACACAGTTAAAAATTTGCTCTAAAGCACGTTACATGATGGCAATCCAAGGCTGCTTAGTCATCTCAGGATATTATCTCGAAAAATTGGTTTTACGCCAAATGTAAATTACTTATAGAAGATAGGAGACAGAATTCTACTAGTTTCCATTAATCTAGGCATTCAACTTCCACTGAGCTAGGCATGTTTCGAAAAATCTGTATTGAAGTATGCTGGATGAGGCTTGTCGTCGATGAAAGTAGTGTAGTTAGATGGGTGGATTTTTAGTTAAGGGCCGTTGGAAAAATGAGCTGGCTAGAAAAAAAGAACTAGTCTTAGAAACGCTGTTAAAGTATAGTGTCTATTAGGAGAAAAATCGAAGTAAAAAAATTTAATGAAATGGTTATTAATACAGTGGGTTATGTGCCATTGCAGAAATGAGAGTGATGGGTGAGTAGTGAAAAAGAAGAATAAAAGGTGTTTTGAACGGCATGAGGGGGTAGAAGCTGTCGAATTACCAAACTCGATTCTGTTGAAAATAAGGAGAAATAATAGTCATATTTGTTTAAAAAGCTCAAGAAGCGTGTATTTTTACCTTCAAGGTATGTCAATCAACCTACTTTTTCCATTTGACAATAGCGATAACCATTTGTCAACAATTATTATTATTTTAATTGCTGGGTGGCATCTTCAGGAATTTGCAACAGCGGAAATCGTGTAATGTTATAATGGTTTTGCGAAATAATTATCCATAGTAATGTGAGAAATTTATAGGAACGCATGCGAGGAAATACATCAGTTTTTATTTATGTGGATGCATTTATAATGACGGATGTCGATGCAAAGTTCATCGTTTTGCACCTCACGTCGCGTATCCCGTATTTAAGTGTGTTTCTCGTGGCCCACGCTCTCTCCCGACCAACTGGAGAAGCACCTACATATCCCTCCCTCTCTCCACCCCACACACCATTTCGAAAGCCACCAGCTCCTCCCTTCCCACCACCCCCTCCCGGACCGCCTCCCCCCTCACAATCACTCGCAGGGCCCGACGAACACTCTCCTTTCTCTCTCTTTTCTCTGAGTCCAAGCGGTTAAAGGAGTCAGAGCCATTCCGTGGTATCCCATTGGCCGCTTCAAGTTTTTTGAAGGCTCCTCTCTTTATTTCCCCCCCCCCTACAGTCTTCTTCGCCCCACTCTCCCGTCGACATGCACGGAGAAAAAAATGACTCCCCCTTCTTACTCCCTCCCCCTTCTCCTTTCGGTCCATGCCCCCCTCTCTGCCTCCCTGTCTCCACGCCTCCCTCCCACTCTCTCTTCATCTCTCTCTTTTTCTCTTTCTTTCTCTCACACCCTCTTGTCTCTCCTCCTTCTTCCCCCGGTCATGAGATCACCCCTGCTACACGGCATCCCCGCCCCCCCTACTTGCTCCATTCTATCCCCGAAAGTTCCTCCCCTTCCACTTTTCATCCCCCCAACCCCCTTGAGGCTCGCCCGGTGCATTTTTACGATAGCCGTGGCGAGATGTACATCGACAAATCTAAATTGGGAATTTTTATGTGGAGATACCGACCAGCCGAAACGCCCGTCGTCGCTCAAAAGGGTCGGGTTTTGGGATTTAAATTAAATGAATGCATGCGAGGGTATTTCCAGGAGGGATTGATCGAAAGTAAAGTTTTCCTTCACATATTTCACGATCACCGCAGAAAGATTGATGTTTTAACAGTTTAATTTCCATCTGTCTTTTTGAGATTTCTCCCAATAATCCCATTGTGATTTGCAATTCTATGATAGTATTTCACTGAGACATGCGTCTTTGTGTGCAAAAATATTGTAATGGATAACATCGTGGACAGGTAAATAAAGTACTTCGTCTGACAGTTGTCATGTTGCGCCAGTTTGTTGAAAATGGCCGTCGAGCGTTGAGTACCTCGTTGCAGAGCACGCCAACCGCGCCTCGTTTTGTGTGTTAATGACGTGGTTAATTATAGGGTCAATATAAAAGAAGGTTCATGGAAGTTGAGCATTTACCATGCCTGCGTGGGGTTTATTATTCTATACTGCAAATATGTTCCCAATTTCGCTCAAAATATAAATATTTTGCAAAAATAATTGTTCTTTTACTCTATCTTATTGTTATTCCATAGCGGGGCGTACTATTTATTTTAAGTAACCAATTGTAACGAATCAGAGAAAAGTTTACTCCGAACGGGGGAGTTAATCAAACATTCGGAACGTCGGTTTTATGTTCATTTGTCAGTTTAATGAATGTAATTTTAGCATTCCGCCATTCTATTAGGGGCCTCTTGAGTCCTTTTTTTTAAACAAATGTTTTTTATATTTTTAATTCTGTATAGCGTTTTGACACGTCCCAGAAACTTGAATGAATGTTTTCATGTCGCAAGAACTATTTTCATAATAGTAATATGCCAACAAGACAGAAATAGTTAATCCCTAAACGAAATCGAAGGATTAGGCCTTTTGACTACGGCAACTAAACTTAAACCTGTGTAATAATGCTTAGTTAGGTTATTTAGGAAAAGAATACTTTTATATCTCCTGTTACAATCGGTATACCTGGGTTGTCAATAAAAATTAGTCCTTAGGGTTCCGCTTGTAGAGGTTCAGGTAAATAGAATACGGTAATCACACATTTCATATATTTTCATGGATTGAAATTACCTCTTTTCCAAACAGAATCTTCTATTAACTCGAAGTGTCAGTCGTACAACGGTAGGGTCATTTGCACAGCAACTGAACTAGGATATGCGAATATGAATTTAATTCCCGACATAATAATATTAAGATGATTTTCAGTGATTTTACGGAGCGGGATGCACCGTGGTACCAGGTGTTTTCGATGATTGAAGTTCTTGTTCTTCTTTAAGGAAACCCATTGTCAGTGGCATTATGATTCCAATTATCGACTTTCCACCGAATAAGTTCAACCAGACTACAAGTAGGATGTTGAGCGTATACCATCTGTGTGTACTAATCGTGTCTAGCGTGTTTTCCTGGGCCGTATTTCCATTATTTTCCATACCATTGGCATCTCGATACCTGTATGTCTCCTATATATCCCTAACGCACTTGAAACCTTTCCCATTTTACCCAGGTTCAACCTCCTCCTCTCCCAATCCAGCATACCATCTCCATCCCTTCCCCACTTCTTTCTTCCTCTGCAACCAATACGGTCTCCCAGCTCCCTCTCGGCCCCACTTCTCCCCGTCTTTCCTCACCCTCACACACCCTCTCTCTCCCCTTATATCCTACTACAAAAATTTATATCACCGACCCCATCTTTCGTTACTCACCCTTCGTAAAGTTTCTTCACTCCTGCTCTCACCACGCTGTCGTCTCGCCTTCCCCACCGCCAACTCAAGCTCTCCCTCACCACTCTTTTCTTGTCTCAATCCCTCCCCAGCTCAGGAACAAATATAGTATACAATAATCTAATATATATATATATATATATATACACATACGTGTGTATATATATAAGTACACACAGATATGTATATATACACACACACACACACACACACACACATATATATATATATATATATATATATATATATATATATATATATATACACATATATATATATACATATATACATATATATATATATATATATACACTTGGGAATATTTTTAGCGTCACCGTCAGTACGTGCTAAGACAATCGACCACCACGCGACAAACCCAACTTTTCAGCGTTTGAAGCCCTAATTAATTTTTATCTGTTGCTCTTTTACTGAAAGTTGTAAATGTCGTACATTTTGTATCGCAATGGATCCTAATCAAAAAAGTGTCCCAATGCTACGGGAAGTGTGACTGACGATGGCTGAATTTATTCATGCCAAGCTCGGAATAGGTGGGTTCTCTAGTTTTAGGGATCATGTACAGGGTGTTCAGAATAGTGGTAAAAGGGAACTCGGTGTCCACAATAGCGTACTCGTTAAGGAAAGTGCCAGGTGTCTGCGGTTTAGTGATGGATGATGTGCTTTAATTGTCGAAGTGGTCTCCACACGCAGTCAAACAGGGACCTCACTTCAATAATCTTCAGGGAATCCAATCTAAGCCGACGGCGAGGGAATCCTCATAGCCTACACACTTGAGTCCCCCCAAGGTTCAGGACGAGGGTGGTGATTGAGGGATCGGCGTGGTATGACCTAACAAAATCGACTTTGTTTTGCGACAGTTACCGTGTCCCAAATTCGGAAGTATTGCATCGGTGTTGAGGTCTAAAATGCATAAGGATGTGCCCCCGGTGAAAGTTACATACTAGAGGACCCACCGGTTAGCAGGAAGTAAGTCATTTCCCTGTAGTGTTTTGTTTTAAATATATGCTTTCAAATATTCCCATGCTATCATCACGAGCATAGATGGTAGATTTGAAAGTCGAGAATAAGATAACGGAGATGAGTGAAAAGCAGCTTCAGGAGAACACTTAAATCTATCTTCACGTATGAACCTGGGTTGTAGTCGGTATAAGCTAAGAACACCTGGTCTCAACCGAATGATATACTGCTCATCGCCACTGTTTTTTTTTTCATTCTCCGCCGCCCTAGTTTCCCCTGTGGTCATGTAATTATATAATCAATGGGGAGGAAAAATAGAAAGAATTATTATTGGACAGGTGTTTAAGAAGCCACAAGTCGTGCGTCCTCATTACCAACTGCTGTGGAAATCGATCTGGGAGAATTTATTAAGAGTATCCTCATCTTCAGCCATTTTCTCGGCGGCTACGACGCTACGGCGGTGGTCCTCGGAGCTGTTTATTCATTTTCTTGAAAAATGGTTACAGGTAAATGACAAAGAATATATTCGTTCCCACAGGGAGTGGGAGTGGCAAGCATAATATTTTATGCGTGTCGGTGATGCTTGTACGCTTGAAGAAGGCTGGCATTTTATTTTATTGTAATGTGTGGCCGTAAGGGTTGAAGACTGGTAGTTCATATTCCCTGGAGAATATTGTTGCTATGCGGCATTTGGTCCCTCGATGCGGAGGAGTTTTGCTATGGTACGCTCTCATCAAACCAAACTTATGATATAAATATATTTGACTTTTGCGTCCTTTGCACTTGCTTAACTCTAGGAAGAAATTGGCTTATGTATTTGCATATTTAACCGTCTTTTTATTAATTTTGTGTACGAAAGTTTAGAGAAGTAATTTTGGCATTTCTAGGTCACCGTTTGAGATGTATTTATACTCGTAGTTCCATATTTATGAATGGACAGAAAAGAAATTGAGCTAACTTTAACAGAAAAATGCATTCTAGCTAAACTAAAGAAGTAATTTTTTCCACATGAAATATTTTGGTTGCACTCGATGCCAAGAACATCATGATTTGAATTTCAACTGTAATCAAAGTAAAGGCGCCAAGAAACGTTTGCCCAATTAACTTAATATGTGGCTTAATTAAAATAGAATTTGCGTCATGGTGACAAGACTTTGGTTTGAGGTACTCGAGCAGCTTTTTATCGAATCATCTGATCCAAGTTACCAATGGCTGGACAGGCGTAACATCCATAAACGAGGGACGGAAATCTCCCCCTTCCCCCAAGATATTGGAGCCGTCGTCATCCTGTAATGATGGCGCAACGCAATGATGGAAACGGACGGCTTTCCCCCGGCCGAGCGGTAGGCACGCATTGCGCTCCGTAGAAAATCCTTGTGATAGAACATCGAATTATGTGTTTTTCCCCGACCGCCTCCCCGACCCCTCCACGCTCCTCTCCATCTATCCCCTTGAACCCCCACCTCCTTCCCCTCCCCCAATGTCGAGCTCCCTCGCTCGCCCCACCCCCCGCTCTGTGCATGGCTGTGGCCCATGCTCCATGACGCCGCTCCTTGGCTCAGACGAAGGTGTGGCGACGCTCAAGGTCGCGGAGTGCACGGGCAAGTTGGTTGAGTGCGGCGGGCGTTGTGGTGGGGGGGGGAGAGCAGGGGGAGAGGGTCGACTCGAAGCATGAGGAGGAGGAGGCAAGACGCTGGCTAACTTCTTTTTTTTTCTAGGCGTTGGCTTCGAGTCAGAATGTAACCCTCTGTACTTTTCTCTCGCGTGCAACTTTCTACAATACTTGTCTCTCTCTTTCTCCTCATCCTGAACTATTCAGTATTTTTTTCCCACTGTGGATTCACTGACGTTTCTCGCAGCAGCCTCAATTTTCCCTCGACAGCGTCAATTTTAAATTTCTACTTTCTCAAAGCGCGTCTCGTAACTCGATAGCCGAAGTTTTGAGCAAAGGCGTTCATTTTTTTGCCTGCACCCCAACATTCCTGGAGTGCGAACTATTTAGATTTGATCGAAATGTAATATATTTTCCACCCAACTTGTGTGTTGCTTCATTTTTTTAAATTTTTTGTTACTAAAATATGTTTAATAAATCTTATGAAGCGACGGAGTAAAATGTTGTGATTTCGTATTCCTATGAGTCGAGTGTGAATAGATAATATTGTGATTTTGTAACTATTAATCTTCGTCAATAATTGCGATTAGTTGACCACGAAAATAACTTCATAGATGATTTTATCTCAATTTTTCCAGGTTTTCATTGCTACACACATCATTTCCTTTCATTATATTATGTTTCATTTTGTAAGTTTTTTTTAACTTCAATGGTATTAAGTTGCATGGACAAAGCTTCGGAACAACTCATGCTCCACAGTGATGGTGGTGATGAAATCTAGTATGGGAACGGATTTGGGAAATTAATTAACTCTAAATGTTTTTCATGCTTTCTAAATAATTGGGTGGCAGAGGACTGATTTGAGAGCCAGAAATTGAAGGAGCAACTAGGTGTATTTCATAGAATTATCTCTAAAATGCCATAGTTGAAAATAATATTTATGTATCTACATTCATCTACTTGGTGCCTTGCAAGCCACAGCTTGTGTGTGGCCGGGGGTTATTAGGCACAAGGCATGCAACATGAAAAATTAAGTTTTTATTAATTTTTAGTTACTAGATATGATAAATATTTAATAGTAACGATACGGTGACTCTTTAATATTATGTGTACTCTCTCTAGCGCAAGATATGTGATATTCCTCTTTACGAAACATTTGGCGGAGCAATTTCTAGATTCTGCCTCATTTATATTGAATATCTCTGTTTGCATTATGAGAATATAAGGATTTTTTTTGAAGGACGAATTCACAAAAACGGTGACCAATGGTTCGCCGATTGTAATTATCATGTCTCCTTCAAAATAAGTGCTAATGGATGGATGGATTTTTATCAGATTTATTATAATTACTGAGTAAAAATCTCCAAAATTTCCTCGGTATGATTAAGTCCGTGGCGCTCACATGCCTTCCTCGTGAATTATGTTCGAGATTTGGAAAGAGGGACATTTTCCTCTAGTGGCTAAATGTTTATAAAACGAAACGAAAAAGAAATAAGTTTAAACGGGAATGTGAGGCGATGGTGACGTCGGTAACGGGATGCACCGAGCGTAGGCGGCGCAGTATTCCGCGTGATTAGTGGTCATTGCTAGACCATCGACTTCCCGAGTATTCCATCTCCCCGTCCCGTTTTCCCCGCATTTGGGAGCGCGTATTTCACTCCGCGAGTGTCCGTGTAAAACATATCGCCCGTGGGATTGCCGCGGAGTATATATTGTGTTTCCCTTGTCAGCGGCCGCGGCGTCGTATAAATACGGTGCCCCGGGGCCTTGGGTGCATTTCGTGTGCGTGCTCCGTTTTGTGTGTGTCCGTGTGTGGGAGTTGAGTGAATTGATGGTCCGCGATTAAAGCCAGCGTCTGTGGAATGTGTTTTGGCCTGCGGCGGCGGTGTGTGGGGGCGGACCGACGAGTAGCGTGCGGCGGTGTGATGAAGGGAGGGTGGGGAACGGTCTGGGAGGCGGGTGGGTGCCGTCTCGGTAACGCGATAGGTTTTCGGGGTTTCCAAAGTCGAGGGCTTGGAATGCACTCGCTCGTTCCGTCCGGGTAGGGGGATGAGAATGAGAGAGGGGGGCGGGATGAGGTGAGGAGTGGTGTGGGTAGGAAGGGGGGGGGGCATCAGGCAGCAGTCGGGGTTGTAATTACGTGGCCGGGATATGGGGTCGTTCGATGCTCTGTTTCGAGCATCGCCGGCACGTAAACTGAATATCGCAAGCGATTCGATATTAGTGAAGGACATCTCGTGTCGCAATTAACATTTCGGCCGTACGATTTGTTATTTTTACTGTAACGCTAAGAGTTTCACAACCTCCCACATCGATTTGATTGGCACCGTATCGATATTGATATTGGGACGAGAGTTATTTATGATAGAAACGTACCAGCTGTGCATACTGAACATTTCGATTTCCTTGAACTCTGGGGTCGATAGAGTAGTGGCTGATTAGATTGGAAGCGAATTGGCGCCTTGTTTATATTTAAACAAATTTCCTAGCGGATCGACGTCGAAGTTCGATAGTATATTTGCTGTCGGTAGACAGCAAATATACTATCTCGGATTATGTCTCTCTCGAATTTGGACATCACTGAGGTATTTAGAAAAATTGGCATGGCATTGAATATCTCACGTGACCATTGCAATCCAAATTCCAGAATCGTGTCTACCTTCGGGGGCTATGCCAACTGGGCGATATTGAATGGCTCGACACATCATCCTTCTCGTTACCTTTTTTGAAATGAAATACATAGAGAAATTTGATTGCATCGATGTTACTGTAGAGCTATGATGTTTGTTCATTTCGAAGTATTTTTATATATCATTGGGCGATATAAAAAATGTGGTGTTTCATACCCCATACCCCAATCATACCCCAATTCAGTGCATGCAGTTGATTAGGTCTTAGGCAATGCATGGCGATGTCACATCAATATCGCTCATGGTATTCGCTACGTTGCCGTCAGTACAAAGCCTCACGAGGATAGTGTGGGAACGCTTGGAGCGGAGTACCGACTTTTGGGGAGTCTAGGCGGATGGAGAGCGATTGGGTTAGGATGCGGTATTAGGATGTTAGTCCTGGGTGGGGCTGCTGGATGTATGTACGTATGTGTAATTCTTTTTCGTTCCCCAGGGCGCTTGTATCCCTTCCGCCCCGCCTCCCTTCTACAGCCGCGAACGGGAAGGCTTTGTTTTATGTTTTCGGTGTGTCGACTGGGGTGAGGGCCAGGCTAGGTGAAGGGACTCCTGAGCCTCGCATGCTTGCATATTTGTGGGCGTGTTGTGTGTGTGTTAGCGCTTTCAACTTCTCCCTGGAGCCGTTGAATGGGTCGGAATGCAATTATCCCGACCGGGTCGCATTTGTTTTTTTTTGTTTTTATACCCCATTAGACCCGAGTCCAAATGATTCCTTGAAGGGTGACGCATTGGTTTGTTTGTCTCACAGCGGCTCTTCGCCGTTGGATTTTTTGGGTGTCGATTACCTTGCCGGTGCTTGTTTTGTGGGGTGCGGTGGGGGAGTGGGTGGAATGGGGAGATAAGGCCACCTTTCGTGGAGGAATTCGCGCTTTCCACGGTTCGTTTCAACTACTGGCTGGGTTTTGTGATATTTCCTCCCCCGCCCAAATGTGTGCCCATCCAAAAGTCGCCAGAATTTCCTAATTGGAATCGCGTGTGTGTTTACCATGGTAATTAGGAAAATAGGTACGTTTTTTGAGTTGGTTATTTTCTGTTTTTTCCAGCGATTGTGGGTTAACGTTACAGATTTTATAATCAATGCATAATATGAAAGTGCATACAAGGAGGTCAAATTATTAAAGTCAATTCTAATATTCCATTTTTATGGTATTTATCTGCGTAGAAGTTTAAAGTTTAGTCATATAATGAAAAAACTGTGTGTGGCCCGGTTACTGCTCCTATTCTGGCTTCAAATTTCATATTTGTGGTTATAATTGAAATTAAATTTAAAACACTTCGCTTCGATTAAATAATTTATCGCTATCTCCCCCGCTATCACAAGGCCAAGTATTCAAGATGGTTATTCCAAAAACTACCACGAGAGAAATGCATACGTCTTAATATAGTCGCCGGCGAATGACAATGCCTAAGTTTTGGTAATAGAGGTGCGAAGATTGGTAATTATCAAGATTTGGACGTGAAATGTAATATTTTATTCTTTAGTTAGAAATCTGAATTAAATTCAGATTTCTAACTGAAACTAAATGTCTAACTAAAGATTCCGTAAGTTTATTTGACACGTTTTTTATGTGCCATTTAGTTTTTATCCTGGAGAAATAAGTGAAGGAAATAAGATAATATGCTCAATCATATTAAATTATTTTTCTTTAGTTGATATTTGCTGACAATTGAGTGAAATATTAATTTTTAGTATTACCACATTTCTAGCCCGTATAATTTAAACCTTTCCATCTACGAGAATTAATCATGATTATAATCTCTCGAGGAAAATGTGTCGGAGAGGCAAAAATGTATTTAGTTGGTGAGGCGGAGGAGCAGTTTCTGCTCTTATTCAATTTTACATTTTTATATTTTTGCCTACCAATAAGACTGACTGAGAATGTCTATTTTGCCATTGCCTATCCTTATGGCACTCTATGGTTTTTCTGTTCTCATAGTTTTTGCAGGGATGGTATTCAGAACGGTTCTCTTTTAAGAGCACACCATTTCCCCTCTCCGTAATGGCCACTAGGGTCACATGAATGCAGTATTAAATGGGGGGGATTCAGTTGTTGCGGATAGTGGCTTTCCAAGCCGATGGCCTGGATTCAAATATTCGGATTTTTAAAGTGAAGTAGGTATATTGTTCTTGGAATTGAACCATAAAGTGCGGGCCCCTTGGCGTCTAACGTAAGGAAGAGACTAATGGAGCGTTCCTCCGCATTCTTCCTACCCTCTATGCCCTAAAAATGTCTACAGTTATTCCTTGCGAGCGACCTTACTTGCCGGTCCTATCCTCTTACCCAGTTTTCATATATAAATATCCAGTGACTACTAAATTAACGGCAATAAGACTGAATTTCCGTTCAGTATAGCGTTGAAGTGCAGCAACGGCCTTCCCATTACTCTAATTTTTTTAATATATATATATATATATGTATGTATATATTAATATATATATATATGTATGTATATATTAATATATATAAATATATATATATATATATATATATATATACACACACATACATACATATAAAATTCCGCCTTCCCCACCTCTCCTGTGTTCGTCCTTTATGTGTGTTCCTATCCCTTTTCCTTATATCTGTTTCTATATAAATGATTATATATATATATATATATATATATATATATATATATATATATATATATATATATATATATATAGACATACATACATACACGCATTCATTTTCCAGTCAATGAGCACACAAATACTCGTGGACGTAAATCCAAGGTTTGGTCGAGTTTTCCAGAAATGTTGCTGACCCAGTAACTGCAGTGGAAGTGATTCACGAAATGGCGATAAAGACGAAGGTCAATTTTTTCATGCTTACTTGTCGCATTCCGTTTTTAGTCAAGCGTGAGAATTAAATGTTTCTGTACTTCACAGAATATATAAATGAAATCGAACCGAAATTCGTATCCGTCGGAAATTTTCGTATTACTTATAGTGATTATATTGAGTTTGAAGTCGTGGAGTTTCTAAATACGGTTAATGGCTGCTAATAATAAACCGTAACAATATTTCCCTTTTCTATCCGTTGTAAGATCATAGAAATGCCACTCTTTTCGAAAGCACTGTCCACCGAACGATTGCTCTATTCGATTTTGAAAAACATGCGCGAATTAATTTTCTCGGAAGAATCATGGCACCTGTTTTTTTACATTTATTTGCATTCTGACACGAAAATGTGCCAAACGTCGGAAACATATTCACATGGAAAAGGTGATTAAAACACGCGCAAAAGTCGAGCACTTGGTTAGTTGTGAAGGTGGAAGGATGTGGATTCCAAGCAGAAAAAAATATAAGTATACGTTGAATACGAAAAATATAAGTTGACCAGGAATTAAGCCTTCGACCTGCTGGGCCAGATGATTTTGCTAGCAGGGAAGGCGGAAGAACTGCAAAGCCAGGGGTTTTATGTGACCGAATTTCGCAATTTTCTGTCCCAGAGTACAAATTATATCCACGAGCACCAGCGACGATTTGCAAAGCTTGATTGAAAATTGATATTCTTTTATATTTCTGAGAGAGATAAATACACTTACATACTTACACAAACAATACTTAATAAAACCGACATGAAGAGATAACAATTCTTTTTTACTGTTGTAGATATTTTTTACGAGGATGCCAAAGCCATGTTTGGTTGCGTTGCATTTGCTATCGCTTTTTTTATGTCACGAACGTCCGGAATACTTGTCGGCCTTGGGGGGCTTCACATCGACACCATTGCCATAATAAGCGAGGACAATCAGACTAGCCAGGCCGTCTATCCCGCCGCCGCGCCGTCCCCCGCCACACTTCTAGCTTTCACATTTCTGAATCGAGTCTGTCTGGGGGAGAAGCCTCGCCCTCTCGTCGCTCCCCGTTCTGTCTTGAAGACGTCGAGTCGAAGCCTCGGGAGATGGGAGAGAGAGGGAATGATAGAGGCAGAAACGAGACGGGCGCTGCATTCTTGCCCACTTGTGGATGCTCACGTAATTGCTCCCTTTCCAGTCGTATCCCCTTATTCTCTTTCTCCACCCACCCCTCTTTCCCCACCCACCCCTCTTTCCCCACCCACCCCTCTTTCCCCGCACCCTCTCTCCTTGCTCCTCCACTTCGCCCTTCCCCACCTACCCCGTTCCCCTACTCCCATCCCACCCCGGCATCTCCCGCATTGAAGTGATGATAGTGAACCAGAGACCCTTTTCACACACAAGGGTGCTCTTTGGCGACTCGCGTATCTCCAACGCCGAGTCTTTCTTCTTTTACCAAGTCAGCATTCCCAAAATCCTTAATCAGGGTGCACACTCATCCGGGGAAAAAATCGAGGAACAGTCTGAGAATTTCTGTCCCGGAAAGAATCGAGAAAAAATTAGCGAAGGAGTTGACTGCGCTAGGTGGGAAATGTAGTCTGGTGTGTAATCACCCCTTGCCACACACCCTAGTGGTGGCTCGCAGGGTACTGACTAAAACCAAAAAATGTTTTAGAAAAAGTTGTAAATGTGTTATGCAGATTGGCAATATGAAACGGGAATCGGGGATTCCCGGCGTAAGCGATGCCCCTTTCAGTTGTGATGTCAATTCGTGCTTGACTTAAGGTGGTCGCTAAATTAAGAGTCCTTGCTAAAATTCGAATCTTAAAGGAGGCTTCGGTGTTGCCTTTTGGACGCGAAGTCGAATCAAAATCGTATTTAAAATCGTTTGGAATCGATTATTAGAAAAACCCAATAAATAATCGTTGTGTTCGGGAGAAAAAGGATGTCATCCTCGTTGGGAAACACCGGAAAGGGTCGAGAACGGGAATCTGTTAATTGAGCGGCCGCCCTATTACTATAGTCTCTACGCGGGAGTTATTTTATGAAGTGGTGCTGCCGAGAACCTAGGCGGACGGATTTTTAACATTCTCGTGTACTATTTACACAGGTTCACAGGTATTTGGAAACCCTGGTTCTCTTTACGGTTTTTCTACGCGAACATTTAGTGGAACCCGGTCAAGAGGGGGAGGATGGGGCGGCTGTGAAGCCCGGTTTTCTCGACGGTTAAGATATGAAGATGAGCATTTGAATCGGAGAATCCGAGAATTCATTCACGCTTGGTGTCCTGCAAGCCACCTCCTGGGTGTGTGGCAGGGGGTGATTACGCCGCAGACCACTTTTGACATAATCACTTTTCCACCTAGTGCGGTCGAACAGCGTTTTTCTGATTCCTTATCGCTCGTAGGAAAAATGATATATTATATCAACTATACGCTTAATCTCTACAATTTCTTACTTTGTTGCTATGTAAGACTTTTATTTATGTTGATCTTTGTAAACAGAGTTAAACGTAACATATAAATACGATAGTCAAACACCAGTTCATCCCATTTTCATTTGGAAGTTTCATTACCATTCCATAATCATATGCAAGCATTTCACTCATAAAAGAATTGTCACCACTGTTTGAGTGCAGACAACTGTCATTCAAGGAAATGCTATAACGGCCCCCAATGAGGAGTCAGCATGCCAAATACCTTCGTCATCGCCGGAAATATGGTCACCCTAAGGTTGAACTACGAGGGTCATCCGGAAAGTAGTACCCGTTCGTGCCGCATGAAGTGCTGACGACGCGAGTAGCCGCTGGACGAGGTCAGATAGCTTCAGTGGCTTGTCTGCCTTCTCTGAGCCAAGTTGCGTGACGCTAGCATTGCCTGTGTTGTTTCTGTGATTGTTTACAATGTTTAAAAAAATTGAGAACGCCGCCAGTTGTGAAGTGAGGGCAGTGATTAAATTCCTCAATGCAAGAAACGTTCGCCCATGTGATATTCATCGCCAATTAAAGGAGGTGTATGGAGACAATGTAATGGACGAGTCGTCTGTTCGGCGGTGGTGTCGCAACTTCAACATGGGGAGGGGGAACACACACGACGATGAGCGTTCGGGGAGACCGTCTGTCATTACAGACCAACTGGTGAGCTCAGTTGACGAATTCGTGAGGAACGATCGGCGCGTCACAATTGATGACATCTGTGAGCATTTTCCCAATGTTTCTCGAACAATTGTTCATGAAATTGTTAAACACCATCTGCATTATGCAAAAATTTGTGCAAGATGGGTCCCTCGCGTATCTCAATGAGCTGGCGGCGAAGGACTATGCAGCAGGAATACAGAAACTTGTCACACGTTATGACAAATGCCTTAATTTGCTTGGAGATTATGTTGAGAAGTAGTTTAAAGTATCCTCTTTCAAATAAAATTTTTTATGTTTGTTAATATTTACTTTTGTGTCTTTATTTCACGAACGGGTACTACTTTCCGGATGACCCTCGTATATCATTATTTCTATTGCTATTCTAGCGATTAAGGTAGATTTTGAATGTACACTGCCTATGCAACTGTGTAAAAATACATTTGCTTGCCCTTCCATACAAAAAAACAGCTTGACACATCGGATACTGCTGCGAGTCCCTCTTCAATTCCGCATACTTCTTTCCTGCCCTCATTCTATCCAACATGCCTGTCCTATCATCGTAAATATATATTACGCCACACGTCGGTGGAAAACCTCCGACTACAACTGTGCAATTTCACGGTCTTAAGACTCGTATGTCACCCCTCGTATCCTCGTGCGAGAGATGCCTTAAGCGGGAGAGGGAGGTTGCGGAGGCGTTCAGGGGCCGTCGCTCTCTTCCCACTCCCATTGCTGCCCCGCGTCTCGCTAATGGCTAAGACAAACGGCGTTAAAAATTGCGGCCTTCGGGTGATTGAGGGCTGGAAATTGCGAGAGGTGTTAAGTGCCAGAAATGTCAAACTGGAGACTTTACTCCATTCTGCGTGGGCTTTCTTTCTTTTAAATTTCAATCGTGTCTTTTTAACTTCCTCTTGATGCTGCAGGCAGACCATAGGATTCGCTGACTCGATCGGCTCATTCCCATGAAATGTTTTGAGAGATAGTATGTTTTTAATAGCAGTTTTTATAACTTCACTCACCGGCTGTGTATGATTTTCGTCACGACAAAACTAACGACATGTTTGTTATCGAAATTATAATTCACTTTGTTTCTTTTCCCATTTGAACTCGAGTGTGAATTTTACCCCTTTTTTGGGCCTGTTTTACAATAGCATTTAAAATTCGCCTTAGTTTTAACTGGATGATAAACCGCATTCATTAAACTACTTATGTTTGTTTTGTAGTTCATGATGAGACTCCCTCCTAATAGGGTATACGGTGTGAGAAATTCACTTATCAGAGTAGTTGGACCAGGTGGTGCTTTCACCATACTATTTTGCGGTTTTTCACGAAGACCTGACTTCGGAATCATAGTCTCACAGATTTGCACACAGAATCGCACGCAAGTTTGCGTTGTATACGTGATCAGAGACATTCAGATTTGAACCAGTTCCTCTTGTCGCCAATAGAGGGTTCACCATCCAGTAAAATTAGAGAGATTTAAGGGGTAAAGCAGATAGATTTAAGATGTTATTTTTTCCACGAACATTGAGCGATCAGAAATATCTTGTCCGACCGCGGTAGGGGTAAAAATATTCGCGTCAAAATTAGTCTGGTGTGTATTCACCTCTGCCACACACCCTAGCGGTGGCTTTCAGAGTACTAAAATATCTATCTACTAAATGATCTAGGTTACCATTACTTTATGCCACATCAGGATTGGAAAAAACATTCATGGTTACCGTAGTTAAAAAAAACGTACTTCAGGATAATTCAGTTAATTTCTATAGATTTACGTTCGCTCATGTTTTCTCTGACGAAGCAAGCAAATTTTGGCAATATTATTATAGTTTGATCCGTATTAGGTTTCCTGTTCGAATGCCCACCCATGCATGTGAAACTAATAAACAAAATAGGAATAGAATAAATAAATACGTATGCTCAATGTAAACTGAACATACTATATTTGGATCCCAGCGGTGGCAGCTTGAACTTTCGCTTATTGTAAATATTATTCTTCATTCGAATAAAGAAAGGATATAATGAAATTATAGGGTGCATTGATGAATTGCCATTAACTAAATTATGGTAATGGGATAAAATTTTAACAGGGAATTGGCCGTTGAGTGTTGAGGAATTATGGATGTATAAACCTTTCGCTGGAAATCGATTGAAAATTCGAGGCTTCTTTTTATTTATTTTTTTAAATAAGTAAATGTTAGTATAGTTTTATTTGCAGACGATGCAGTGGTTATCCGTGAAATCCGTGATCCTGAGCTTTATCAGCAGCTGTATCAGATGACCTTAATGCAATAAAATGCTGGTGCGCCACTTGACAATTAGAATTAAACGATAAAAAAAAGCACGGAGTGATACAGTTTTGGAAAAAGAGCAATTCCCTCCCGAACACCTAATGCATCGGGAACACCGAAATGGAATGTGTATGCTCGATTAAATACTTTGGCGTCACCCATACCCACGACCACTCCTGGGTGGAAAAGCTAACGGAATATTAGGATTTATCAGAAGACTGCCGGGTAAATGTAATGAAAAGGTCAAAGAGAAATGTTATCTTTCGCCGGTGAGGTCTCGAAAATGTTTTTTAACGTGTCGTCCAAGAAACTGCGGACTACTGCTGCTCCACTTTTGTTATTTCCTCTAAAATAGCACTTGCAGTTCATCTCAAACCATGTGGATACAAAATTCTTTTATTTCCCTTTCCACACTCATGATGTTTTCCAAAAGGCTATTTTTTGCTTCCGTGTGCCCAGCGACTTAGGAGAGCCAAGCCGAGTTCCAAGCGCGACCTCCATTAATTTGCCTTCGCGTTTACCTCGCTGGTATTTTTTGAATCGTCCACCTACGCTTTCACTGACTACCCGCCGCTGAAAATTGCGCGTCGTACTTTTGCGATGCTGCTCTGTTATTTCTAGCGCCAGACGTTTTGCAAGCGAAAAACGTCGCAGCCTCGTCAGCTATGTCTGGTTCGGTGTCTTTTGTGCTCCCATCCCCACCCTCTTGTCGGCCTTATGCTATTCGGTATCGGGTGGCAAGAACGCGCCACTGTGCAGTAAGCATTCCGGGAAGGAAAATGATTACTATTTACGTCTGGCTTAGTGCAAGGTGACGTAGTAGAATCGCGTCTAGAGGGGTCGGGTTGGGGGGGGGGGGGGAGTGGGCATTTCCTTTCTTTTCTGTCGTGCCTCTGGAGTGTTTTTTCGTTTCTCTTAACGTTTCCCGACGTTTTCATGCCTCCGCTCGAGAGTCCCGCATTACATTCCGTGTCACTCGGTTCGCCTTATGTGAGCGTTATGAGTAAATCCAGGAATGGCCGATATGATGCACGTCACGGCTGGGTTAAATGTTGGTCTCTGGTCCAAATACAAAGATTTTTGCAGGGTTCCAAAATGGGAATAAAGCATAAAATTTAATTGAAGAAAATTTTAAGCACCATTGCTTCTTCCCTTAAAAAAATATTTTCCGTCATCATCCAGCAATGCTGAATTTCATAATGTGTGGCTATTTCCGAGGCTACTAAAATCTGTGTACCCTTGATTATTTTTTCAAGCCTCATGAAAATATTTTATGATTGTCGATAGAGGCCACAGAGTTTCTACATGACCCTCTTAAAGTGTAACAAATATTGTTTTTATTTCTCCTGTTCTAAAGAAAATCAATGCGAGGATTTTAATTTCCTTCGCACCTGTGTTTTATGGGATTTACCTGTCTCAACAAAGGCCGTTGTCTTTTTCCCAATCATCGGAAATGAGCAAGATTTGAAAATATACATTATTTAAAGTTTCAAATTTATGAGTTCCTACATGGTTATTCTTTTCAAGTAGTTCAATCGCGGGCGTTCAAAAAATTGTGAACGCGAAAGCGTGTGGAAATGCGCAAACTTGGGTCTTGGAAACAAGAAAGTGAGCTCGTTTTTCTTTCCTGATCTTAATTTTCAGAATGATGTTCCTCCCTGGAAGGTATGTCCTCCTCTGTTTTCGTATAATTATGGTTGCGAGATGGTCATACCTTTTGTTTTCCGTGTTCTCTTTCGATGTTTCGGTCATTTCTAAGTGGTTGCAAGTATTCGCGGGGCTGGCTGGCTCTTGTCACCGCCTTCTCTGCCAGTCCACCCCCGCGGCCGTTATCCAATGAGTGGCTCCTCGTTGTGTGTCGTGCTTAGGTAGCTTAGCTGCCGGCCACCTCGCTATGCTCATGAAAATTGGGGCGGGCGTCAAAAAGAGCTTCGTCGTCGCATTGCCGGTGACCCATTTCGGCGGAACAAGCGGAAGGCATTGCTTTTTCTTCTTTTAATAATAACGCTTACCGAATTTTCGTCCCAATTTCTCCATCCTGCTACATTTTTCTTTATTTTTTCGCTCCGCAAGGAATGCAATATATCGTCGCAGATTTAATTGAGCCAGGACGCCTTACTCTATTGATGACATTATTGAGGTCGTAGAGTAATAACATTATGAAGATCACGGGAGATGGTGAACCATCGATGGCGTCTGGTATAAGCATCCTGCTGTCTCCATCTAATACAGTAACAATTATTTTACTATATTAATAATCAACTAAGGACGAGCAGTATTTAAATTATATTTGAAGAAGCTGCTATTTCCTTTAATTAGGACAATTAATGAAGGATAACTGTAATAAAACACGGAAGCTATTCATGAGAAAGTTCGATGGGGCTAATTATACATTTTCAACATCACTGCTAGAGAGACTTTATTCCAATGTATGCCAGAGATTTAATATGTAATTTGACCATCAATCCGTGAGTGATTCCCAGCATAGTTACTCTAATAATCTAGACACGCTTCTAAGTTTATCATAACAACGCTTTACAAAATTAGCTCCCCTTCGCTGCTCACGATGGTATTCGGCAATCAATCCAAATTCAAGAGGATCCCATGTACTAGCAGCATATTCTAAATGAGACCGAACAAGCAAAAATTATATTTCTGTTTAAACTTTTCATATTTCTAATCACTATGTTATGACATTTGCTTTCTTAGCGTAAATATTATTTTAATTAATATTTCCTTACAGAAACTAGAGCAGGTGGAACAGTTTACGTATCTCGGAAATGTTTTGGACCAAAATGATTAAATTAGTAGGGGCGTAAGGAGAAGAATTGCACTTGGCAAATAGGCTTTCAAAAGGAGGGAGTTGATGACAGGGAAGTTGAGTAAGGATGTTAAGGAAAGGCTAGTCAAAACTTTGGTATGGGTCATAGCTATGTACGGCGCGGAAACATGGTCACTGAAGCAGGATGATAGGCGTAGATTGGAGGTTTTTGTAATGTGGGTGTGGAGAATGGAGAAGGTAAAATGGGCCGGAAGGAAAACAAACAAGGAAGTGATGGTGGATGAGGAGTAGGGATTGTTGGGAGAAATCATTTGGAGGCAGGAAAAATGGATGAAGGGCGTATTGATCGGTAGTGGGATGTTGAAGACTTCAATAGAGGAGAGAATGTTAGGCAAACGAGGAAAGGGCAGGAACAGGTTAGGTATGTTGGATGGGATGAAGGGAGGAAGGAAGTACACTAAGATGAAGAGGGAATTGGTGTAGAGTAGGATGCTGGGTTGGGTTTTGTTAGGAATAAAAAATATTTATTTGGTGATTGTGTTCATCCATAACCTACTACATATAACCGGTAGAATACGAACTAAAAAAGCCGTTTTTTAATATTTTTTCTGTTGTTGATGACCGACCTTGGACCATCGTGGAAAAGTAACTATCAATGACGAAAAATCGCCGGTCTTAATTAGATTATTATGTAAAATAATAATTTAATTTACCATGTTCATTTTTTAAATTTTCTTTCGTCGTGTTCATTTAAATTGGACAGCTTTTGTCAGGCATGGTCCTGTGTACTTGCCTTTTTTTAAAACTTGCACGCAAATTTAAAAGAAATTTGGAGTTGAAATAAGCGAAATGATGTGGCTTTATTTTACTTGGGTAAGTTAATTAATTTTGATTTGGCTATTAGAGACATATGAAGCATCAAATTAGCTTTTGCATTTTGTATATTTTTAGTGCCCTGCAAGCCACCGCTTGGGTTTGTTGCAAGGGGTACACACCAGATAATTTTGACCCCTACCGCGGTCGGACAATGTAATTCTGATTCCTTATCGTTCGTTGAAAACATGTCTTCTTAAATTCTTCATGTTAAACTCTTAATCTCTTTTTATTATTCAGTTGTGATTTTTTGCATGACCTTTGTCTGAGGATTCACTATTACCGGATGGTTACTTATATTTGTTTGCGTTAAACATTGAGTGCTTCATTACCTTGAACCCTTGTTCGATAAATAAGGGTGTCGGTGGCGAACACATTGGGTATCGACGTTTCGATACCCTCGATCAACATGGGCCGTCCTCGATGCACATCGCACTTCGCCGTATTCCTCATAGCTGGCCCCGCCCACACGGACCGCCGCCGCCAGGCCGACTCAATTCCCACCGATCACACGTCACGAGTTGCGCCATCCCTCGCCAGCTTCCATCTCAGCCGGTTCGGCGCCCAGTCTTGGCGCTCCTTCGCCGCTCCCGCACCCGTTCCCCGCCCCTCTTCGTCACCCTTTATAACGACACCACCACCACTCATCATCCCTTTCTCCTCCGCCATCCCTTTCCCCCACCGACGGCGTCTCGGGAGGATGCCAATAAAATCCGCAATCAGTTCCTTGAAGACTCGCGCACTGTATACTTTTGCCCCATGGTGGGTCCGTTTCGAGTGGCTAAGTGCTTAACGTGGCCTTTTCTCACCATCGAAATCGCTCGAGTTTCCTCATAGCAATAGAATAAAAGAGATTGGAAACAATGTAAAGGGACGAGAAATCGAGGATATTGTTGGATTTGCAAAGGATCAACTACGGTGCATTGAGCTGGATCAGTCGTTTGCTTTGAGAAAAAACACGATTTTAAGGAAGAGCAATTATTTTTAATGCTAACCCTTTGAGTCATTAGATGGTGTCTTATAGCATAGGAAAAAACGGCTGAAAATATTTTTGGCTGGCCAAAAAAATTGGTCTATATTGCTTGAAATCAGACCTTCCTATTGGCGGAAATGCCTGTTCCGCCGCATGAAATACAGGTATTTGTTGTTTTTCAGGAAAACAGGCTAACAACTTAAGTAGTGGTGATTTAGGAATAAGATGGATTTAAAAGAACTTATCTGTGAGAAAATGATTACGTGAAGAAACACGGTTATTGGAGTCACTATAATGGGGATCTATACGTAGATAGACTTTAACTCTGTGTTCGCTGTCATCAGTTCAAACACTTTGCACGCTCCCTCCATAAATTTTTTGGAGCACGTATCCTTTCCTTATAAAATATAATTTCATTCCTATCATACCCTTTTGACAAACTTATACATTTGTCCAATCACAACCACTCTGGCGAATATTTGTTTTTAACATTATCAGCATCATTTTCTACAAAAATTTCGTCTTCACGGCAATATTCCCTGGTAATGTCAATAGGATCATAGGTGATTTGGCATACTCTGAATGTGGGTCTCATTTTGGAAAGGTAGATCACGCTCACTTGAGGCGGCAACTACCAGTTGCTACAAAGTACTTGTACAGGTATATCAGCAGATTAGATCTCTCGGCTCAAAGATGTAAAAGGGACTGCAGCACTTCTTTTCATTTTTTCCGCGCCAAATTAAGTGATACTAAGGTTAAAGACCGCACCAGTCCAAAGATTTATAGCAACAGTGGCCTAATCCACTTTTTCTTTAACTCGTGCGACTTTATCTAGTTCACTATACCTCCAAATCTAAACCATTCCCTGATTTAGAACCCGAAATAACAGCATTTCACCGCTCGATCCGAAACCAATGGTACAAAGCATAGCCATATGAAATGTGACAGGTACTGTCACTCATTGCGTGCAAATGTATTCACCTGAAGTCATACAACAAAGATTTCGCTGTCCAAACACTCCCGGGTACCCAGGGTATAGCGTGGCTCTCAAGACTCCGTGGACATAGTCATTAATGTGCAATTGTAACTGGGAACAATAATTTAAGCAAATAATAGGGCTCACTTTTTTATTTCGTTTCCTGTAAGGTGACACAATTGTTGTAAGGAATATTTAAAATTTTATCTGGAAAAACTCATATCTTCTGAGAACACGTATTCGCCCACAGACGCATAATGAATGCCGATGTACCAAACCCCCGCGGTTCCGTGCTGGCTCCATGGATGTAGGTCATAGTTACGTCGACGTAGTTTCTCTCCTCCACGCGATCTGAAGGTGCTCTCCTCGCCGTGGACCCGAGATCGGCCGAATGCACACTCCCGCGATGGAAATGCACCCTTCCCCGCTCCGGGGCCCCACGTCATCTGCCGGAATGCACACCCTCGTCTCCGTTGCCCGACGTCTCTCTCCTCTCCCCCGCTTCTTTCACGTAGTTTTTTTTATCGCGCCATCCTTCACTGGGTCCGGGTCGTTCCCTCTGTTTCCTTTTTTCCCCTCCTGCCTTTTTTCCCATATAATTTCTCCGTCTCCCTTAACCCCCCCCCCACCCTATATCACCTCCCCTCTCGCCCCGTCTCGTCCGCCACCTGAATCCTTCCGGAGATTTCTCGAGGTCGCCATCGGTGACGTAACGTGTTCTCCCCCACAGCATCACCACTGTGAAAAGTATTTTTTTCTTCTCTTTCTCTCGTCGTCCTATTCTCCTTGGATGACCCTTTTATATGCTTGCTCACTATCCGTGTTGCCCCGCGATGACCCGGCACCATCAGGAATTCCCGCTGCAGCTTATGCCTGCACCGCTGGCGTACTCAACATGCTCCGCGTTCTTCTGAAAAAATTGCCCCAGGGAGAAGGGGAAGAATTTGTTCCCCGGACGGATTTTTGAAAACTTCTCCCACTATCTGAGATGAAAATCCCTGCTCTTTGGTACGCTAGGCTTGTTTGTTTACGCTGAAGGTGACTGGATGCGTGGTTTTCTTTAGACGCGCCTCGTGTTCCGTATTTAATCTCGTTAATGTTCTTATTGGAGTGAAAATGAAAGAAAGAACGGTCCAGTTAGGTTCAGGCATTCTCACGACTCTACTTTCAGATAGAGGAAATCAGATTGATGTAAGGGTCTCTTGGGGTCGTAAGTGAAGGTCGTAAATTGTGGTAACCGATCCCTATTTTTGTGCTTGTACCTTCACGTAACAAAAATAGAATTGGTGGGTTTTTTTTCTCGGAGATATTTACGTTTTAAGAGAATTTTCGATTTTTGCCCCAGCAGTACCCTTTCTTTTTTTTCCTCCTCTCCAGTCTCTCTATCGCTTTTAATTCTCTCCCTCTCCTTTCCCCCCCCCTCCCGCCTATTCTTCTCAGCGAACGTTTCCACTTACCACCTTTCTAGTTAGAGAGGTTGAAATTAGATTGGAGAAACGGCCTTTTTGGAGCAAAGGATCCGCCGGCTCCATAATGGCGTCGAGGAGGAGAAGTAGGAGTGTCCGTGACGCTATCCCTGGACATGGGGGCTCAGAGTGGGCCGATGCTGCACTTAATTCCGCGTGCAGTTTCACAGTCCGAGCGTGGGATCATCCTTTGTCACCCAAAGCCCCACTCTTTTATCCTTCGTTTCTCCCGTCTTGAGCTCCCCAGCCGACCCAGGACTTGCCTAGCCGTGTGCGTAATTGCAGCAATCGCCTCGCGTGAAATCGCTTTTAACTGGAGACGCCGGAGGTTGGAGTGGGCTTTGATCCGTTCTTTCGTAAAATTAAGTTATCCGTTGGGTATAATTCGATAGGGGGTGGAATGCACCTTGAAGTTTCTGTTGCTTCTACATGTTTTGAAAAATATTTCGTTGCGCAGCGTTGAACTGTTTCTGAAATCACCATGAAGGATAGACAAACTGAAATTTCCTCGGTGAAACTTTCTTTTTCCGGAATGTGTCTTTTGCAGGCTGGTGGTTCGTTGACCCGCATTGCATTGAAGTCGTCTGCTAAATCGTTATCAAAACCTCTGCTAAAACCTATTTATTACTTTTCCTGGTTAAATTATCTTCAATCAAGTGAGGCGTATCCATTAAAGAGGTTGCATTCATTAGTTCGGTGGGGAATATATTGATTATTAAGGGGCGTTGTTAGTACATATGTAGTTTATGAGGGTCATCTCAATGATAACCAAACGTCTCTTTCGATTGTGTTATTACATCTCACTCGCTCTTAGATAAGAAAATTGAATGATATTAATATGAGCTTCCAGTCATATTACCTCATTGAGATGCTTAACAAGACACCAGTTAACACCCCTGTTCGGGAAATGGTTGTCATTAGCTTGTTCGGTCCGGCTAGCCATCACCTTAGTGAAAGCACGTGGGTTTAATGCAACTCAAGAACCACCGAAGTGTTTTGCACAATTTCTCTATCGAGTTAACACTAACAAAAACAGAAGTAATATTTGACTTATTTCGGAAATAATACAGAATAGTAAAACCTTTTTTTTTCTCTATGACCAACGCTTCCCTAAGAACATTCAAGGATAAACATTCAGGTCGTCAGTACTAGGTTTCAGATTGCAAATGATAATACTTTTTTTACCACGTAACAATTTTAAATAATTGATAATAGCAAAACTATACTGTTTTACTGCATGGTTACGACATCAAATTAACGAAGCTGCTTTGAATGGCAGTTGGTTTTTATAAATTTAAATATGCCAGTCAATAGTTCTTTTGATTTATATAAAGCCAGCTCAGTAAACAAACGCCAAACAGGTACTCATATGTTTTTAAATATTTGTCCAAATAAAAATACATGTATCATATAAGTAAGATATCATGTATATTTACAATTATTTTGTATAAAATTTCAAAATATATGTATAATCAAATCGTACATAAGAGTAAAATCATTAATGATCTTTGAGGCAAATATATTTATAATATGTAGAATGCAACTCGGTGTCCTCCGGATCTAATCGATTGTTCGGAATTACATTCGAATAAAAATTCGTAAATTGACTATCATGAGTGAGATATCGGTTTTACACAAACATATATGCAAATAACGTAGTGTTTTGTAATTGGATTTTCGAAAAATGGTATTTTAAATTGATAGAATACATGAATGATTTTGTATTAACTGATACCGTCTCCAAAATACTTTTCTTTAAATAACTTAAAAATAGGTGGCCACATCGCTGGATTACAGGCCGTATAAAATAACGGAAATATACTCGATGTTATTTTTTCTCTGAAAATTCAGGATCGTATGAAAAGCACTGCTGTTACCGCAATAATCGAATTACCTAATTGTAATGTACGTAGCTTTAAATTAAGAGCATACCGCTTTCACGCGAAGTTCAATAAAAACGAATTGTTTCCTAAAACCCTCTACACACTCTCCCGTGATGGTATAACGTAGATATAGTTGATTCTGTAATTATTCGATATCCATAGGAATTAATCGCTGTTTTCTCGAATTGGGTTTCAAAAAAAATGGCAAGAGTGGGAACTGTCCAATATGTCAAAATGGCTGAAGCGGATTATTGGAAATCTATGTTCGTTTCGCGTTGCAAAGGTCAATTGGAATTTTCTGTTCGAAAATAAAGGTCAAATCGAAATTAGTTTCATAGGAGTAGTTGAGCAATCATAGATGTGAATGCAGTAGTTTTTTTTTGGCAGACGCACGCACATATTCAGAATTACTACGTAGCCCCGCGACGGAAAGTCTGCCATGAATTTGACACAGATAACTGTTATTTTTACTAGTATAGTCATAGCATTTGCATGCCTAGGAATATGTGCTGGAAAATTACTACCCCAATTTTCTACAATTCTGTCTCGTAATAAAATTAAATCTCTATTCAGTAAAGGCATGTTAGTGGAAAAGCGTCCAATAAAAGCTGTTTTTTAAGCAAACTTGAAGGAGGTTTGCGTTAAAAAAAACCCCAACTGATCAGTTTTTCGAAACTTGGCAATTATTCAAAAATCGAATATTTTACTTCTAGACTGCTGATCCTATGTTTTTTCATTTTGCGATTTTACTCTATATGAAAATCGATGCTCCGTTTCGACTTAAGAGCGTTGGAACTAATATCATTTCTTAAGGCCTGCAGGGTTAAAGGTAAAGGTTTCTTAAGGTTCTCATTGCATTGAATTGGAGAATTCGTATTGTTGGCGTTCATTGACTGGCGGGTAATCCGGAGCGATGTAAAACTATCGCAACCGCCCTTCAGCCATTGAATGTCGGCATGCCGAACGTGTCACAGTTTTCCAAGCCATGGAGCACTGGTGACAGCAAAAATTTTTTAAAGTGATAGTACACGATATACTAGGAATGTCGAATTTGACGAAAGCACGTAATGAAAGGGCACCTTTTGAAATTCCATAACGTTGAACGTTTTTAGACTACATATAAATCTACATGTGCATGGTCCCACGTAAGCCGCTGATAATATGTGGGGCAGGAGTTGATTCATAGAATAAAGGCTTAAAGGTGGGTGGCCTGGGAAAATTTTCCATATAGCTATTTCGAACCTATTAATCTGATACCCAGCACCGGCTACTATATATCAGCTCATTAGATTGAGTGGCGGAAATAGAAATGTTACACGTCCTCGTAAATCACCGGAGTTGTGTGATTGACTTAAATTACGTACGGCCCTCATAGCGTTTCCCTAAAGGGATCTGCGTCGCTTGCTTTTCCTATTACTTTTCGTTTTATTTGTGCCGCCGGGTGTTGGAAAGAAATAATCCTGGGAGCAGACTACGGGATGGTGTCAGGACTTGAGCGTTCGTCGCGGCGGTTGAAAAGGAGAGAATAAAAATTCTATAACTATGCGTCATGGGTTGGTGCCACCGCGGGAGCCCAGTGTCGTCACCTCAGCGCGTATGCGAGATCTGTGCTAATAATAAATAAGAATCATTAGAAAGGCGCAATTCACTTTTAAATTTCCCTTTCCCTATTTTCGTTCTTTTGACAGTATCGTATAGATGTATTTTGAAAGCAAATTATATCACCCTGCAGTGGTAACAGATCTGTTGAAAATTTTATTCCTTGATTTTTCGCTGTATTTCTCACGCGGACTTTAGGACTCTTTTTGTCTTGTCCTGAATGTTAGAAGTCGAGTCGCAGGTGTTTTCTATGCTCGTGAAGCATTTAAAAAAAAACAATGGAAATGAGTATTGAATAATGAAGGCCGATGAAGGTAGCCTAACGTAGGAGTGAATGCACAGTTTTGGAGTAAAGCAATTTGCTTTGTTAATTAAACCGACAGCTTAGCGAAATGCTTTTGAAGGAGGAGGGACATCGGATAGAATGCATTTCGGCGTCTAGGGAGAGACTAATATGGTTGACTTCCGTTGCCTTCCACTTCGCACATCACAGTAATACGGCCGATTCCTTGAACTTCACTATCGCCGACAGCTGTTGCAGTAGTTACCGAACCGATTCTCATACTCTACGTCCGTGGTGCCTTCCGGTGAAACTAGTTCCTCACGCCATTGGTGCAATCTAGTTGCTTTGAAAGTGCTATTTTCTCTCTTTGTCCCTTTCCAGGAAAATTGTTAAGCGTCACCACTCCCTTCATAGTCGGACTTTCTGAATGGCCCTGAACGCGTGAAAAACTAAAACCAATTAAAATGTTTTAATGTTAAACGAGAATGCGACAGTGCTAGTCATTTTCTGCGAAATTCTGAAAACTAATCAGTGCATTGCATCGACATTCCCTTCGAGGGAGGAGATGTGATTAATGATTTTTGTTTGAATGTAAATATCAAATTAGACTATAGACTTATATTTTATTTACATAAGCATTACATCTAACTTTCACATTATATATTGTTGGCCCAACTCAAATTTGAATATATGTGAAATTCTGTACATGCACGCGTGCAAATCCTTTTCCGCCGATTCCCTTTCGTCTCTTCTCTGCCAGCATTCGTCACGAGCCCCAAGGATGCCCCGAGTCCCACCTCGGGAACCTTTCCGCATGCGGCATGGCGGGGAGGAGGGAGAGGCATGTATGTATGCATGACAAACACACCAGCCGAGCCAGGTCTTCGCCTCCCGCTTGCCTTTCCTTCCTTTTTTTCCGCGAGGGGCGCTAAAAAGCTCCATTTTTAAAACCGACTGTGTGGCCATTCTGATGTCAAGAAACAAATGAGCGATTCACGGCGCGCATTGTAACAGGCTTGAAGGGGAAATGGATGAGGCATGCCACGCAAATGGGATCCTTTTTAAGGACTGTATATTTCATGACGTTTGGGTTTCTTTATTTTCCGGCAAAGCACGGCGCTGCTTTGCCTCGCCGGCGGGGCGGCTCGGCGTCCCGTCCCGCCCTGCATCTGCAGGCCGCGTAATTTTTCGTGTGTCTGGGGAACAAGCGATCCCTTCTCTCGTCTCGCCAACTCGAAGCCCCGAGCGAGCCAAGGTTGAATGCACGTCGGGCCGGGTTACCAACAGGCTGTTCGTTGATAACAAGCCTTTTAGCGCAGTACCCTTTTAAGTCGTCAAAAGTTTCCTAACCAAAGTTGATATGTTAAAAAGTGATTTGGCATGCCTCGTGAAACTTCGGGCTTTCCAGCAGGTACCAGAGTCGGTCCGTTAGCTTTGGCGGCCATACGAGTATAGTGTCAAGCTCTTCCGAAAATATATCCGTCGGGAGGATTAGGGTGATGAGCTCTTGTTAGCGCACGCAGTGTTGTCCGTACCTCAATGATATATGGTCATGTTCGGTCATAATGTTTTGGCGACTTATATTAGATATGTAATGACCGCATATCCCTGCGCTATCCTTCTATGTTTTCGAAAATCTAACGAGAGGGTAACCTAGGTTGCTTCTATACTCACAAAATCCTCGAATGGAAATCCTACGCAGTATATCTTTGAAAAAAAAATGGTCGTGAATTTTTCGTTAGTTCCTTAAATATCGTAATGAATACTTTTTTCCATAGGTTTGCCTTCCGTGTAGTAGGTTCAATGGTCGCGTGAAAAGTAAATGGGCCCAGCAGTCTCAAATTTCCCCTCCTCTGACCTGTGACCATAAAACACTGGTTTGTTGCACCCAGGTGAAGGCACTGGCGGGGATGGTTTTTTTCACCCCGTCATCTTATTACCTTTGTTTGGTTTTGGTGGCCGTCGAACTCACTTGGCCATATATGGCGCAGACAAAAAGGATCCCGTCCGTATAAAGAAAAAGGAAGACGGACGGTATGGGAGTAAAACCTTTGCGTGCCGGAATAGCCGTGTTTGTTATATTATGATCCCCGGGGCTACCACCGATGTACCGGATAAGGATATAGTGGTTATGAATTTAATGGGGGTTCAGTAACTATTGTCGCAAATGTTGCTGGGAAGGAAGACGCACGTTATCTCCTGTGTAAAATAAAAAATGGGATAAAAACTCTATAGAAAGAAAGTTTTACCCAGACACTCTAATAATGAACTCATGATCTACTTTGGACCCTAATAAAATCTTTTTTGGCACTTCTCTCAGATCTTTTAAGGTTCTATTTTTGAAATATTTTATTTCTTTTATATTTAATCAGGTTTTTGTCAAGTTAATGGTTGCTCAAAATGTTTTATGCACCAGTGACATTTTTATATTAATGACAGTTTACTGATTAAGAAACAGTTTTGATGGTTACAAAAAAAACACTGTTACATTTATAAGCTTCGCCGAGCACAATGCTAGATATCCTGCATTAAAATAAACCATACTTCAACTCCGAATACTTTCTACCTCCTTTCATTCCGCCCAGCATTCCTTTTCCTCCTGCTAACTCGCTTACTTAGCATTCTGCCACTCATAAATAAAAATATTCAGGAATCACGTCAATAACTGAGGTTAAATGACCTCCTTCGGATCCACCGCTCATGGAGTTATTGGCATTTAAATAATTTGCCACTGATGATTGTTTTCGTTTTTGTATAGACCTGGTAGGTACATTGCTGACATGGTTTGTTTCTAACGCCTCAAGTGATGACCAAAGGAAAAGGTTTTGTATTATTTTTTTATTAAGGTAATATTCTTTCTGTGGTACTTTCCCATTTCTGCTTATTCATGACATTTCTGTTGGATTTTGGATGATAATTCGTGCCCCCTTCCTCAGACTAATTATATGCGTGAACTGCATAATTCAGAAAAAAATGTTAGTGGGGACACCCGGATGTTGCCAGCCAAGTTATTATTTTTTGCTAAAATAGTTTCATAGGCTGAAGTAAAGTGGCTGTCGATAGAAAGCATTCACCTGCTGAACTCGCAATTTCTAAATCAATTCTGTAGTTTCAAATGTTTCTTGGAAACAGAAATTATTTTGATATCAAGTCGAAAATTCGTTTTGAAATACCCCGTTCGAAGTACTTTTTCAATGAACTTGCTGCTGAAAAGGTGTTAATTATTTTACACATGAAAATGAATGTGTTCATTATTGGATTTGAATTGAATTGAAAAAATGAATGCTTATTCGATTGATATGTTGCACCGAAGTATCAGCGCAACAATATTTTGCATGCTAAAATAATTTTTAATTTCTCAGTGGCTCTTAAACTGGCTTTCCTTAAATTTGCTTTTATTCTTTTTTAAATGCTTTATTGTACGGTTTTCCCCAGTTTTTTAATGTAAATTAATAAAAATAGGTGGCAAATTTAAATGGGTATATTATATTCCAATCGCCTTTGGAGCATGAGACAAACATGACGATGACATTTCTGCACAGAAAAACACCGTTAAACTAGAATTAATAGAAAAAACTATTAAGTGACATTCGTGTTTTCCCGAGCTATGAATCAGAAAGAACACACCTATTTGAATAAAATGTGATCTTTGTGGAATTATGCATTTAATGAAAGAAATCTACGGACATGCATTACTGTTTAGCTTTTTTTGCGCATTCCTCGAGAGAAAAAAATATTCTTGGGGTCATCCTCCTGTCTTTCATTCTATCCCCCTATTTCTCCCTATAATGGAAATCATAATTCCATAAAGGTGAGTTGTAGGAGGAGGAAGATCGAGAAGATATTGCAAAAACACTCCTTTTCGTGCATTAGCGACCGCTCGGCACAATCCACCCTATAGTAGCATTCTCGTTTCGCGTATTTTTTTTCGGTCTGTCCCAGTTCTCCATTCCCGTCTACCATTGTCTCTTCCAGGGGTCGTTTACCCTCCCTTTACAGCCCTCCTATCCTCTCTCACCCCCTCCCCCAACCCTCTCCCCATCGTGCCCCACACCTTCATCCCCGGGTAGCTCTAGGTCGAGAGGATACGTCGAGAGGGGGAGGGCGACGGGGGCGGGGGTCTTTCAAACCCCGGCTCTCCGGAATTACGGCGAGCGGAACCCGAAGAGTTTAATTAAAGCCGTGAGTCACGTGCGATAAATCTTCCTGCGAGATGAAAATTTAATTCGCTACCTTGCTGCGAAAATTCAATAAAGGAGAGGGGAGGGAGGGGATGAAGTGAGAAAAAGAGAATGGAAGAGGAGCATGGCAAGAGCACAAACATTGTTGCGGGGATGTGGGTTGGCTTTAAAAGGGCAAACATTTCGCGCGCACCCCTCTTTCACCACTCCCCCCTTTCCCTTCCCCTCCCTCCCGCACCGTTTTGATTTTTTAAATTCTTTCTGAGCGGGTCCCATTCCCATTCCCCGATCCTAACGGACTTAATTTTTTTTCGTTTCGTGGTGTACTCGTGTTTGCACATCTTGCGTGTGTACCTTATGAAGGTGCAGCACTTAGAGGGCGTCAGTTTTAAGATGCCGTGTGCTCTTAATACCGTTTACGGACGGTTGAGCGAGTGATTTTGCGATTTTAAGTTCCAGTGTTATATGAAGAGGCAAGAGGATTTCGCACCACTCCAGGCACATCTGGCGCATGTAGTTCTTGAACAGACTTGGTTTTCCCGTTCATTTGATTTGAATCTCTCTTTGTCGCCCCTTCTTTGTTTGACGAAAATAGCCTAGGAATGACGAATTTCCTTTGTCAATTACAAATATTAATTATGTGATAAATTAAGTACTAGTACACTTAGCTATCCTTCGATTTAAATGCGCACTGGCGAAAAAACAGATTTATTTCGCTCCGAAATCCTATGCACTGGCAAATTAATTAATTTCTTTTAAATCTTAGTGCATTGATTATTTATTTTAAAGGGTCGTCATTGTAAAAGTGTTGTCTCGTAAACATGTTTACTTTCTTCACAGATTAAAATTTTAGTTGTTAATTACAGTTTCTAAATGTAAAGCATGCTATCCCTGTTCTCGGTAGCAGTGAATTTATTTAATTAATAGTCATGGCCTATTGACGAAATTGAATTTCATATTTTTATTCAGACTTAAAAAATGTGTGCATATAATGTGTGTATTCAAAATAATAAATAAAATGTGTGTGTATATTCAGCACTGCAATGATCGATTTGTATAATGTCCACATTTTAATATGAAAGTCATTGCTGTAAACTTAAACAGTACATTTTAAACAGCATCTAAGGCCATAGTTTCATGTATAATAATTTTCCAAGTTTTCAATCAGTATCCCACGTTTATGTGGAGACATTGCACTTTAATCATTGCAGTCGGAGGCATTTTAATGCAAAGACATCGCATTTCTCCGTTTGAGTCGGAGATCGAACATGTTCTCTGTGCAACATATTTGAAAGATTTTCATTAACTACCAAATGACAAAGGATCGAGTCCTTTGAAATCAAATATGGATTGCCATTTTCGCAAACGGCGATTTTCGGAACGGAATCACCTTCCCTTTCATATCGAATTTCAATCCTGTCAACAAATTGGCATAGTCATCAACCAGAGTTGGAAAAAACCTTGTGACATTGTTTAGGTTAAGAAAACATTTCGGAAAGAATAATTTTCCGAGCCGTTGATTCCTTACTCCCTTGTATGTCTGGTAATATTTCAGAATAAAAGGGAGCCGCGGTTTATTTCTTGCCGCGTGGCGAATCGCGTGACGGATTCATTGGCGCCTCACAGCCGTTGTTGTTCCCTTGGCCTAATCGAATTTCGCTGGGATAAACCAATGGGGAAGAGGCGGAGGGTGAATGGATGAGAGATATTTTTGACGCGGGCATTTAAAAGCAACCCCGAGGGAAAAAAAACATGAGTGCGCACTCCGTATGGGGGCCCCTCATTGCGGGTAAAGGTGAACAAGATATATAACAACACGGCAAAAGAGCGTTAGTCTTCTTCACTGAGCACTTCGGCGTGAAGGATGATAAAGTGTTCTCTCCGCTAATGGCCCCGGCAGTAAGGGAATTCTCCCCCTCTTTCATTTTCCCTCTGTCTCCTCTCTCTCTCGCACACCGCTGAAAGCCTGTACAGCCTCAACGGAGAATGATTTGGAAAAGGTTGCTGTCGGGCGCAGTTCGCAGTGCGCAGGGCGTAGAGGCGGTGAAAGGGAAGAGGATGGGGATAGGAGCGCTAGCTGCCGTTTGGCGGACTCTGATTCGATTTGGGAAATGCTAGAGGCTAGTGAGGAGCCCGCAGTGTCCGCAAGGTCGATCGTCTGTGTCATTGTTTGGTGGAGAAAACAATTACGGATGGAAATTAACTGGGTGATGCCACAAAAAGATCAGGAGTGCCAAAAGGGTGAATAAAGGTCGATTGCCCCTTCATCAATTTCTGCCGGAATAGTTGCTTTGTCTTGATATTTTCAAACGACGTTAAAAGTCGATATTTGAGATAATTTAGAGTTAATAATTATTTTTGTGCTCTAATAACCGTTCCATGTAATTTTTATTATTTTATAAAATTGCATTAAAATAAAATTGTTTCGATGATGCCTCAAACAACCCTCTAAAGGCTAATTTATTATCCCACTGTAATTATCGCGGTGCATTGTTGTTTCATGCGATTAAAAAATAGTTTTCTTAACTAATAGGACGCATGATGCCAAAATGAAATTTTATCATTTTTGGAAGTATCGATTTTATGGCCACGCACCTGGAGTGTTTTCTTGGCATGAAACTGTAAGAAAAGAGTTATTTCGGATTGGAATTCTTGATAGGCATGCGTCAAATGATGCAGATGTCATCTTAATTGTAGTGCATATTCGGGCGATTTCGAGGATAGTTTGTTCTAAATAGGATCTCGAAAGGATTTGCAGTCGAGGGGATAAACCAGTCTCAGATCCGAATACGATAAAATCGGTTAATACCTACCAGTCCTGGTGTAACATTCAGAGCTCCTCTCTGGTGTCGTGTCGTCATTCATTATTTCACTTAATTTTTATGATGGACACCATTTTATATTAATGAAAATGGAAAAAAACGAAAACAATAGTATCCTTTTCCATATTAATAGATAATATTTAATTAAACAGAGATGTCACCGTATTCTCCTTCAAAATCTGTCAGTTTTAACAACCCTTTGTGTTATCAACAACCCCTCTTTTATCCCATATTTTTCTGTAATGATATGGACGCTTTTAGAACTTGTGTACATTTTTATGTAAAAATTGCCCTGACTGTAATATGGCAATATTCAAATTGTATGCTCAATTCCCTTTTACCACAGCATTAGCCTTACTCTCCTTGCTTTGATAATTTTATTTATATATCAGTTAAGCCAACTTTGGTCTAATTTATATTAAACTCCCTCAGGCTTGACTCATGAAATGAATCTAATTTGTGTTCTAGGGTAACTTTTTTTGGGTTTCCACAGTTTATTTCCCTAATCCAATCATGATTTTAACGTTAAAGCACATTCCAAGAGCTTGATAGATAACATATATGGTAATGCTTGACAATAGAATTTTTGCGTCTAAATCGCGTTGTCCTATAAGAAAAGTTCGTAACATTGTTAACTAATTTTAATTACACAAATGAGTTTTATATTTTCTCCTTGACGATTAGTCGAGGGATTATCCCTAGGAGCACCTCGAAAGCTGTTTCCACCCCTCCAAAAGTCATTACGAACAATTTCGCAATACAATTTTTTGCCTTCCGAATGAGAGTCTTGGAACAACTTAATTAACTTTTTGGTGGTAGGCTCTCGGAATTTTCTTTTGCTCTCACCCGGGTCAAATTTAGAGAGCTCTCCTTCAAAACGGCACCTGGGAACACAACAGCGGGGGAGACGAAACTCCCGGGAGGTGGAATCCCCGTCTTTGATTGGACGAGGACGTGTGACTCGGCAGGGACTCCATGTCCAGCAGAAGGTAGGGTGTGAGTGACCACAAGCCGAATAACTGCGTGGCTTTGTTGTACGCGTGGGGAGGATAGCTTGGGCGAGAGGGATGCCGGGGAGGACGAAACCTCGGCAGTCCCGCGTGAAATGTCGTAGGCGAAAAAGGAGTTCATCGACTTTCCGTGGTGTTTGCGCAGCTACACCACCTCTCCCTCCCCGACCCCCCATCTCACTCGCGGCCCCATCCTACCCACACCTAACCACCCCCTTAACGCTTCCCCCAACAAACAGCCTTCCTCCCCGTCGCACAACCAGTGGGCTGCCCGTGTCCCCGCCCATTATTCCCTTCTCCCCCACTCTCTGCCCCCCCCCCCTCAAGGCTCCTGACCATCCCCGCGGGCACCAACATCGCTGGCCTCCCTCCCTTCCACCCCATGTGTATACACGTATGTGTGTATGCTATCCATGTATTAAGGTACTTGTGATGCGTGTCATTTTAGGGCTCACGCACTCGACTGCTTTTGACTGCCCCGGCCCCCTCGCTCTGTCTCCCGGAGATAGGCCGCCGGATTTCACGCCCAACAGCTACTACCTTCTGTCTCCAAACAGGTGCTGAAGTGGAAAAATGCGACTGGCCCGAACTGAAAGTATGCTAACGCGCTTCGACATGAAAAACAATGTTTTCTTCGTCAATGGCGAAAGAATCATTTTGAATTGTCACTACTTGAAATTTAATCAATTAATAAGTATAGTTCTCGATGTTTTGATATTTAATACAACTATTATTTTTAATTTCATTGTCAATATTAATTATTAAACATTAGGAAGAAAAATTCTGAATTACTTCTGGTGTTGTCTCGAGGGCAGTTGAGGGACCTCGGATGGTTTGGTATATTGGCGGGTTTTGGAAACTTATTCAGTAAAATTACACATGCTATTTAAATAGGATTAAACGACAGAGCACCCTTATCTCCTTCTCTACTATTTGTTCCGTTTCTTTGAGTGGATCGTCTTCCGCCAGAGCATTTACCCGATTGGATGACCATCTGTCGATAATCGTAGCTAGATTGTATGCCCGGAAGGGCAAGATCAATGATTCCATCATGGAGGAACTGCGAGGTTGTGCCTGAGTGAGAGACCCGTTGTCTATCGCACACTGCTCTGTGTTACTCGTTTGCAAAGTCGAGCACATGCATCGACTTTACAAACGAGTCCTCTTAAAGCAAGCCGACGGTAGCCAGCGTGTTTGGCATCAGCCAGTTGGAGAAACTACTCCATGTATGCAGTGCTTTTTCACGATGTGGTTGCGTGATCCATTAACGATGATTTAAAGGCAAGATGTCGTATGTTACACGAAAATATTAGACTCTGATGAGCTGTATAAATCCCACTGCGATGTGGCTATTAGGACTTTAATCATTACTTTTAAATAGTTCTGAGAGTAAGATTCCTTGATCAGGCGTTCTTTTTATCATACCTTTGTTGTTTATGAAAATCACTCAACGATTTTTGTGCCCCTTTGCCTGTTGAAATTGGTGAATTTTTATTGGCTACTAATTCAATGAAATGCTAATTCTTAAGTATGATTTCTATGCTATTATTATACTGAGGTCATCATGAACAAATGGTAAATTGAGCAATATTGTACTTATAACCCAATTGCTTAAACATTCACATTTTAAAATCTACAATAGTTTCAGTTGAGATAAAAGTATTAAACCCTCGTTTTTTATTGTTATAGAAGAGTATTGTTGGAATAGGAGTGTTGGTTGTGAAAAGAATGCTTTCGCCGGCCGGTAAACTAAATTTCCACGAGTCTGGGTTTGACTCCCAGAGGTAGCGGATCTTTAAGCGGTAGTCTTGATTCCTAATTCCACTGGGAGGAAAATTATGGCTGGGAGTGAGTATTAAATGTAACGGTGATCCCGACGGCATAAGTATCTCTCCGGTAAAATTAAGGTAAAATTACGATTATTATCCCAAATTAACCATCTTTGCGCAAATGACCTCAGGAGTCGTGCCCCCTCTCCTTAATCTACAGCTGCTACCGTGGACGTCAGCGATATCCATCGTTTGGGAATTCTGGGGTCGCGTCGGGACCCATAAGGCGAGCTCGCTTTAGGGGGAGTAAGAAATGACTCATCCGACGGAACTCCTAGAGAAAAGAGCGGAGCCGGCCGGTCTCAGGTGGGGCCAACGGAATCTTTGGTGAAACGGTGACTTGACTTAACGCTCTCTCGCCTTACCCGTCCGCTCACTCGTTTTTTGAATCCAAAACGACCTTCTGGAGGTGTTCACGATCCACTTCGAGGCACCATCTTTACATTTTTCTCTTCATGAAGTCAGTAAACTATATTTATATACAATTGCCCAAGCACGTCGTAACCTTTCCGCGAAAATCTTGAGTCATGTTGGTGGGCATTGAAAAGAAAATATGCTATTAATTCTTTTCTACTTATATATGTATATTAACAGCATTCTTAGGGGATGATAAACCCAGAATCAAGGAAATTTTGGAAGTGATTAAAGATAAAATCTAGGAAGGCCGTTGTCATGTGATAGAACATGTAATTATTCCATAACTAAGTCTGGACATCATACTTAAAGAAGTCAATAATGATTTCGCCGCAATTAGAATGCCTCGAGAGATTTACAAAGAGAAAAATTAAGGGTTGGGGTTCTGAGGTTGCCAAAATATTTTTTGCGACGGTTACGCGCGAAATATTCGTAATCATGAAACATTGTATTCTAATTCCACACATCTACGAGTATTAATACGTCAGTCTTTGCCTCTTCTGTGGTTTTGCGTTATACATATATTTGTGGATGTATCATGTCTTTTTATTTCTCGATTTTCATTACTTATTACCAGTTTTTAAAACTTATATATTGTTTCTAATCGATACCGCCATCCAAGTCGGCTTCAGGTGTTGATAATTTGAATTGAAGAAATCGAAGGATCAACTAGCAAATGATGTTCAAAAGATTTGTTTTTCATTCTGTAGCTATTGAAAAGTGGTAATGCATCGGAAGAAAATACTGAAATGGTTTGGTTCTCTTAAATATTTTTCCCTATGTAAACATTGACAAAATCAGGAAACTCGGAATGGAAATTCATCGTTAACCGCCTTTCATCTTCGTAGCCATGGTCCGCATCGTCTGATTGCTATCAGTTATCAGTTCTCAATCAATGATCCTCTTTCAATGCATTGCATTATTTTTTGGGTAAGTGCGGGAAGGAATATCTTCCTGAAAGGACTCCCGAAAGGTTCACGACTTGAGGAATCCAGAGTTAGGAACACAACATCTTGGGATTTGTACCTTTGCCGTCTCACTGGCCTCGGAAGTTTCTTCAGGCGTGAGCGTTGTTACATAATCCCAGTTTAAAAAAATGGAGTCGTCGTGTCAGGAGGCATTTTTGGCAGGATAAGGAAGATGATCGTAGGCAAAGACCTTCGGTAGACCACTCCCGGGAGAGGAAGGAAGCGAGCGAGGAGGAGGCAACGGAGAGAGACCGAAGCAGGGGGCGAGCGGGATGGCGGAAAGAGTGGAGGAAGAAGAGGAGAGGGAAAGAGTCTTACAGTCTGTAGGCGTCAGTGAAAGGGATGTTCCTCGGTCGGAGTCAAGGACCGTTCAGGACTCGAGTCGTGTCGTGGCGGGGCCGGGGGAGGGGTGCGAGGCGGGGAGGGTGGGATGGGGTTGGGTGGGCTGTGGAGGTGAAAAGGGGAGGAGGGATCGGAGGGGAAGGGAGTCGGTGGTTGGGGAGAGGGAGTCGGAGAGACAAGGAAGAATAGAGGTGGAGTCGTTTCAAAGACGTTCGGCGGCGGTCGTACGCCTTCGAACCACACCTCCCTCACCCTCCCTCTTCTTCATCTCCCGCCTAACTCCTCCTGGTCCCTTCCTCACCCTCCCTACGAGGAGGGAGGAAAAAAATACTCCCCCACATAACCCCCATCCAACCCTTCGACCGTTCGCTCCCTCACTCGTCTTCTTACTTCTCCTCCCACCTCCTCCCCCGCTTGCAGAAGGAGACTTTGAATGCGGCACCATCGGTCGTCGTCAGCGTCTCCTCGTGAGCCTCGTTGACGTCGCGGTCGCATGTGCGTGTTCGTACCGAGGGCATGATCCGGGCGTCCATTGCGGAGCCTTTCCATCTTTCGCAACTTATATCTCTGATATGTTTCGACATATTCGGAACCTTTCGACCTCTACTTTTCGTTCTGCCCGGAACTTTAATATTTACACGTATCGACATATGCGGAACCTTTCGATCTCTGCTGAGTTCTTCGATCTATCCGAAACCTCTTTCGATATCAAAGATTCGCTCCTTCCAGAAGTTTTCTATCTATGCATACGTTACGATCCGTAATGGATTTTTTTTTAACCCTGGGAAACTCATGTATCTATACTGGTGAAAAGAAGTACATGGTTGCCAAATATCTCGCGCCATGGCATTTGACTCGATGATTCGAGTGTTTAAGGTGGAAGTGCTGGCTGTAACATTTTACGCGATGCACATCGGACGAAAAACTCTGCTCAGGAGTCTGTCTGATGGGTGGTTTTTTACATCGTTTCCTTTATCCTTTGAAAGTGTTTCCTGCGTGATCCCAGCGTCAAATAAATTGCTTTAGATGATTGCATGCATAATTAAACCTTAATAAATTATATGAATTAAGAGAAACTCCGCTTTCTCAAGCAGAAATTCGGACGGTTGGTAGGAACGAAGGGATAATCGCTCTCCACACCTTCCATAGACCCTTGGATAAACTTGAAATTATTTTCCTGGTGTCAGTGGTACGTTTATACGACCTGGTGGTTGTCTACATCCAGGGCGTAAGGTGACTTGCCCATGCAGGCAACGAAGATGGAGAGTTTACGTAATCACCCCCCGTAAACACCACTGACCAATCCTTTGGGGTTTAAGGAAATTATTTTCTAGGGATCGGGGTGGTACGGTGGCAATGTACTGTATTTCCACTCCGAGGACCCGGGTTTGAATCTCGTAGGCGGCAAGTTTTTTTCCAGTGGTATCCCAATCCCAACTTGGGGTGCTAAGTGATTAAGCTATTTCAAGTGGAGTACGCTGTCCGTCGAATGGGACGTTAATTGGAACCCTTGGCGCCTTTCGTTAAGGATAGGCCCATCCCGAAGCTGGGTATCTGTCCACTCGTTCTCCATTCCCTGGACATCGTACCTATGCCAAATTAACCACCTATCCCTAATGGCGCAAATGGCCTTAAGCTGTGGGTCGCCTCCTCTAATACCTCTACAGTATTTTCCTTGGCGTTTTTAGGCACAATTTTTGTTGAAGTCAATGGTAACCAAAGTTTACACGCTTTCACATTTACTCATCGTAATCAGTTTTTGTGTTGATTTTAAAAACTGATTAAACCTTTTTTCAATGTATTCATTGTAACACTAATTTCATTGGGTGACGAGTAATGAGTGACGATAGTTTTCTAACTTTTTCAATTGAAAAAGAGGCTCTTACTTGCCACTTAAGGCATATTCTTCGATTTCATATGCGAAAATTTGGAAATTTCCACTGAAAGATATTTAAATAGTTAATCGATAACTTCTTTCTTCAGTTATAATTAGGTTATCTGAGATTGCTACTCGCTCTCTTTTCATTAGGTTTACTTGAATGTAATAGAAAAGGTACCACCGTTGAGTTTTTCTCAAAACAAAAATTTTTTGCCCCTGGGATTATAATTTTTTAATTGTTATTAGGTAATTTTTAACAATTAAGAAAAACACTCATGAATTTCCAATCTATTTTTGGTATTCCGTGGGAATTTTGTGGTTTACTCTTTCCCGTTTCTATCAATTGACTCAACCCATTGCGACCTGCAATTCAATTACCCAGGCTACTTACTTGATAAGGTCCTTAGGATAAACCTAGTGAGCCAAGTGAAATACTTGACGGTGGCTATGACTCCGTTTCTGACTCAGAGAAAGCATTGACTTTGCCATATGTCTACGATATGTATCTACGATATGTCAATGACCGATTACCGATCCAGAATAGTTTTTATTTATTCACTAGGTATATCCCGGACACCAGAAAATAATGGATAAAACGCGTTAAAAATACCTGCCGAGATACATAAAATAAATCTAGTTTATCAAACGAAGGTTGTAAAGATGCTAGAATGAAAAGTTGAAAATACAGCAGATATATCCCTGTAATGGACTTATTCTGGAATTAGCCTCGAGGAAACTTAAACTTCACCTGAATATTTTGTTTTTAACATAACTAACGCTTAAATAAATTCCATTTAAATTATTTAAAATGTCTCTGCTCGAGGAGAAAGCATCGCACGGTTCATTAGATAACCAATGTTGGAATTCACTCGAAGAACGAAGATAACATGCAAGCATGCATGCATCACCTATTATATGGATGATTCGCAGCATCGAAACCATGGTCTTTAAATATTAAATCTTTATGGTGGAAATGTTAAGTTTCTTTTTACCCTCATAACATGCAAAGCTTAAACTATTGCTGAATCCTATGCTTACACCGAGTAATATTAATTACCCTACAGCAGATTAGTAGAGAGTCCACAGCGAAAGTAAACGTGAATACTGTCGAACCGACAGTTGTAAGAAACCCTTTTTCTCTGATGAAAATTCGCAAATAAAACAGTCGAACGCGTTTTATGAAACTATCCGTATGACTAAAATAATGCTTAGCATGTAAGACACAACGAATTTGTAAAGAATACGGTATAGTAGAAGGGAATATAGATGGAAAGGTTCTGAGAAGCCAAGGGACAAATACATCGACCAAGTAAAGAGGGATGTAGGACTGATGAGATACCAGGGTATTGGTTAGAATTAGTATGGGATAAGTAAGAACGGATGGCTTCGATCCCACCAATCTTGGGATTGAAGGACTGGTGATGTGTTACGTAATTTTTTTCTTGCGTAAGTCCCATGTAATCAAAGCAGTAAACCAATTAACAGTTAAAAATTGTGGATCGATGTCCCAACTTATCCGGCCATAAACTTATGGCGGCTTTCGGCTAGTTGAGCAACATGTAGCTGTACCCCCTTCCTCCCCGACGGAATTCTTTACCTCCCAATGGAGTCGCGGCCCACAGTTAATCCGTCCCCCATGTGTTTTCGATGGCCGACTGGCAACTCCCTTCCCGACAGAATCTCAGCAGCGGTGCCCTCCGAATGCGATGACTAGATCGACGCGTTCCTGTCAAAACTCCGTGCGTGACTTACATAGTTACCTGTGTATCGTTGCCCCGCGACGCTCCTGGGAGACCCGAGTTATCCATCCGGACGACTTTAGACATTTCTCGGAGGGGGGAGTGTTGGGAGAGTATAGTAGTAGTAGTTTTGAGGCGCACGCGTATGCAATTCCGGAGAGGGTTAGTACAGACGTCTCCGGGAACGAAGTCGGAAGAGAGGGGGGGGGGGTAGCGAGTCGGGAAAGGAGTTGTGTATTGGGTCCCGAGGGGAAAGGGAAGGAAAAAGAAGAGGAGGATGACTCGAAAGTCGGGAAGAAAAGTCACAAGAAACGGGGAAGTTTCATCGTTCGGTTACTACGGGAGGGGGAGGGGCACGTTTCGTGAGGGGGGTCGGCGGAGACGGAGAGGTGGTTTTATTTTATTGAGAGTTCGAGGGGGAAAGAGGTATCGAGAGTGTATGTGTGTGTGGGGGGAGGAGGGGTGAAGAGTGGTTTTTATTTTATTTTTAGGGGAGGGTGCTAGGAGGGTGTGGGGAGCCGTGGGAGGAGTAGGAAGAGGAGGGTGGCATGTCGGAGGGCAGGAGACGGGAGGGAGGAGAAGAAAAGAGACATGGGAGGAGGCATGGCGGAGTCTGGAGGATGTGCTCTCTCTCCGTTCAAGGACAACAGGGGAAGTATGCGGGGCGAAGACTCTTCTCTCCCTCCCTCTCTCTCGGACTGAGGTGTACGAGGGAGAGTGATGAAGGGGAGGAGAATAGGAGGGGCAGGAAGGAAGGAAGAAAGTGGTAATAGAGGGGAGGTTGGGGAGGAGGGGAAAAAGTGGGAGCGATGCAGTGCTGTAATGCCGAGATGTACGGTGACACCCGCCGTATACTCTCCCGCGCTTTTGAGCAAATATTGGGCGCCTGTTATTACTTTGTGAAATTAACCCGGCACAAGCTGGCCTTTAAAACCTTACCTTGCATGTTAGCTCTCTTGAATTACTGCAGCAATATGCGTCGCCTTGGGTGCTCTGGGGTAGATATAATTGAACGAGTAGTTGTTTAAAGCACCGGTGTCGCTGGCTTGGTGGGTGGTGTACTCCCCAGCTAATCCTAATGTCGCGGTTTCGAGTGGCGCCTTGTGTTGTTTACTGTTTATCGAGAATTATGACGTGAAATAGCTTCAGCGTCGGTGCAGCTGAAACCAAAAAGAGACTCCAGCGAGTTGTTACATGAAGTAATATTTTTGGTGATCTCTTTGTAATGCGAATTGATACTTAATTTTATCTGCTTCGTCCATCGAAGTCGAAGGGTAGAAGAGCCCGGCCGTTTCCATAATTTGTGATGGAAGTTTATGACCTTTTACGTAAACATCTCAAATAATGAGAGTTTTTGGGTACTTACTTCTTGACTTCTGAATCCTAGAATCAAAAATACAAGAAAATATTTAGACGAGGACTCGACGAGATATGGTAGCAGCTCATGAGTCAAGCGAAAATTCATTTCCTCTGCATCCTTAACGAAAGATACCCAAAGGTTGGATATATGGTCGACGTGGTACCCCATCTTTTTCAGCTCTATTTAACTTTATTATTTGTGGATGAGTTACTTAGTATGTAGCAGTCATTAATGGCAAATTGTCAATGATAAAAAATATGGAAATTTCGAAATACTTTTTCGGCGGTTTATATGCATGAAATACTCTTTTTTGTTTGCATTAATGAGCAAAACAAAATGAGATAGTACCTTGCGAATTTTACTAATTACGAGATTACTAATGAGGTTTGTATGGCTGCAAAATTTGATTGATGACATATTTATGAAGAAAACGCGAAAAGTACGAAAGTAAGTACGAAATCCACATTTATGCATTCAAATGGGAATTGGTGACTTGCAAAAAGAGATTCTATTGGATCTAGAGGAGATTCGGGGATTAACGTGGGGTGGGGGCACTATGGAAATGAGAAGTCCGAAACGCCCATGTTAAGGGAAAGGTGTGATTTCTATTATGGAATGGTTTTACCCTCTCATATTTGATACTATGTGGGACATTCGTGATCTTAATAAAACCAAGTTTGAGAAACCCAACAACTGATCGAAAAACTCAGTATTTATTTTCAATTAAGAACACGTCACATTTTCTCCCGTTGGCATAATAAAGGCAGGCTTCCCTTCGTCTTGTCTATCCTACTGCTCGGAGGTGGTAACACACGCGTATAAATTGGTCAAATACGTTATATTTTCCCCTGGTGATACACCCAAGTCACTCCTCGTAAGGTGAGCATAGCGCTATTCCTGACGTCTTCTTATTCGGAGTCAATCGTCGAAATCTTGCCACTTCAAATGTAACCGAGGTTATATTCCATTTCTGAACGAGTTCATTATTTTCAAGCGGTTTCCATGTGAGTTTGCTGTATTCGCTTCGCTCGAGAGACAATTCTCGAGGGTAACCAATTGCGTGATTTTGTCCCTTTTTTTTGCGTGGAAAAGTCCTTTCTGCATCCACGCAGTCGTATGCCTACCACTTGAACTGTTTGGGAGGTTGTTTTCGGCCGTTTTAGTCGCCATTAGTTGCCGACTGGCACGAGTTCGGTGGCTTGATCCCGACAGGAGCATGGTTGATGTAGAAGTTAACTTGCGGGTGTGATAACCTCAACTCCTCGGAGAATGGACCAAGAGAGTTACCTGAGAGGAAGGAAAGAGCATTATCCACAGTCTATGGTGCTACATATAGAATGGATTTTTCTCCTCATTCACGCTTAGATCGTCTCTTCGAAGGATCTCGAGGGCTAGGGAATGGACCGGCCGTTCATTGAAAATCTCTCCCGCAGGGAGGAAGAGAAGCAAGATAAGGGGAAAAGGATGGGGAGAAAGGGAATAAAGGGGAGAGTGCGGCAGCAAGGAACGTGAGGTCTTAAAATTTTGGCAGTGGCGGGCGAGGGGCAATGAGGAGGATGGGCGATTGGTTGGAGTGGAGGAGCAGTTAGGAAGGGAGGTTTCCGTTGTGGGTGGAAGGGGGCGGGAAGCAGAGGGGCAGATAAGGAGAGTGCCCAAGTTAGTCGAGTGGAGGAGTGGGAGGATGAGAGGCTCTCAATTGAGGCACGGGGGGAGGGGAAAGGAAGAAATCTTTGGGTGGAATCGGTAGGAGAGTGGGGAAGGGGGATCACGAGAGAAGTTTTTAAGGATCAGGCAGACCCTTCCTTTCGGGATAGAGTGGAAGGGAGCACTGCATGCTAGCAGAGGGATCGGGAGGAGTGTTCTGCACAAGATTGCCCCGAGAAGCTTTGGGAAGACCGAAAAGTATGTTATCAGTGAAAGTGTACTCCTCATGTTTATGACCAGTATTTTTTATATAAGATAATTGAAATCATTTTCAAGGCATGTTGTGCACCTCGCGTGGTTATATTAATGGCAGCAGAAGGTTACGTTAGCGGTTTGGTGCCGCGGCGTATATTTTTCTTCCACTAATCAACGATAGATTAATGATTAGTACCTTAGGACTGATTGCCTAATAGAAGATGTGAGCCAAGGAAGACTGTGTTAAAGAGATGGTGATGCTACTGGCAGGTTATTAATGAAGTCATATATCGGAGTACTCACTATTTTTTCATACCACCACTTATTCATGGATCAAATATGAAGTTTCAACGAATGCAAGTTAGGTTAATTGCTCATGAATCGAGTTTTCGCATTTTGATAGGTTACACACGTCAGCGTGTGTATCAAATCGCCCTAAATGTATCAAAATAACATTTAATAGTGTTTACCTGTTGAAAAATTATGATGAATAATAGGGAAGGGTATGAAAATGAATTTCCTTAGAAATATCTGTGCCCGGACACGGTCTGGTACATTATTTCCTGACAAAAGTTCAGCAGTATTCTATAACTTACTGCTGGTATCGAGTTAAAATAATTGAAACAATTGCAGCAATGGTAGTGTATACCTGTTGAGTACCAATCGTTTATGGTTTGTGAAGGAGTCATGTATGCCTCTTTGTCATAAAATATTGTGGGAATCGTCCATCAGTTGTTATAAAACTATCACTGTGGCAGATTATTAGGGTCAAGAAGGGGATAAATGAAGGAATAGGGTAAAGAGAAACCCCGCATTGACATGAGTTCACTCAATGGGTGACACAAGTCGAGAGTCTACTGCTTGAATTCCTAAGTTAAGCTGTGGAATTAATTTATTTGAATTTTCACCTTAAGATTCCTGTTTGTTTCTGCTTTGAATAGCACGTTTCCTCCATGAGGCGTGGCTGCCAAGTCGGCAGAGTGTTGTGCTGTAGGCTATTATGTTCCGGGTTCACATCCCTGGTGATCCGTTTGGTCGTCCCCGCTTAAAATCCTAGCGGTGCGATTTTATAGATACCGGAACTTCGCGGGAAACCGCAGGTGGCACAAGACGAAAGGAACGTTGTCCTCTCCAACTCCCCCCTCCCGCCTTTACCCTGAATGTGTGCGTTTTACGCACGCCGTAAGGCTCAGTTCGGGGAATGAGGCCTACCCTTGTCCTATCAAAACCAACCTCCGGGCTGATCGTTGTGGTTTATGGCCCGCTACGGTTCGCAGCCCCTGAACTGGCTCCCCCACGAAAGTGGAAGAAAAAACTCGAGTGGTCACCGGATCGAAATGTTGCCGCGCGTGGGGCATGAACTCGAGGTCTCTGGGAGCGGAGTCATTACATTGGCCACCGCACCCCTCCCCTACACCGCAACGCGCCCCCGGGGGATGTGGCGTCGAAGTTGCATGAGAGTAGGTACTGATGGGGGGGGAAGGGTTGGACCGTGTGGTCACTGGCCGGGAGATTTTGGGCCGGGGAGAGCAAGCGGTACTTAACGGATTGAAGGAGAGGAAGTTGGAGGGAAGACGGATGGACGTCTTTTCTCAGTAGGCGAGAATGAGCGTCCTCTTCCATCCATGTCATAACACGTGGGAACACTCGCGAATAAATTATTAGCGTGTATGGATTTCGGTAATCAGGGGAGAACGGAGGGAATGCGTTGTGATGAAAAATAATGCGAAGATATGAATTCGTGATGTCTCGGGAAAAAAGTTTAAAAAAATGCTCGGCTCCATGAAGGGTGCACGGGTTTTAGGGGAAACTCCAGAAGTCACGTCGTCATATCCGTGAAGAAAGATCCCGGGGTAGGAAAACGCTCGCGGAGAATGACGACGGGGAAAAACGCAAGAAACACAACATAATCTAGAACAGCAGTTCTCCAATAATATCCGGTAAAACGCAAATGCAAAGCAAAACAAGACGCAAAGGCTACGACCATCTCCAGAGGGGCATTGAGGTGTTGAAACTATTTTTTGAGTTAATACACAAATTGTGCCATTTAGGGTATAAATCAGCGTCTCCCCTGAGTCTTAACGGTTGCGCCGCCAAATTATTCGGTTAACGTCCCTCTTCAGTCAATGGGAAATGAGTAACCCACGATATCGAGGGAACACAGCGGGCGACTACCAGGCAGTCACGGGGCTCTAAACCGGCCACTTTTGCATAGGATTTGGGATAAGGATATGGCTCTCATTTTATTCCGTGACTCGATCCTCACATTTTGTTGAAATCTCTCATTTTATGTTTCCCTTATTTCGTTCATCTCCTGAGGGGATGGTGAGAGAGGAGGAGGCTTTGACTGCGGTCGTGAGTCGAGCGTTGGTGTCGGGCCTAGAGGGAGGAGGAGGGGGTTGAAATCGGTTATTGGGGGGAGAGGAAGAGGGGGTTGACGTGGGGGTCCCGCCGGGCCGGTGGTGTACAGAGGGGGGAGGGCGGGCAGGGAGGAGAGGGCGGTGGTTGAGGTGGCCGAAATAGTCCGCTCGCCTCTGCCGAGAGAGAGTACCGAGTGTGGTGCTTGCTCCTGCCGCTAACGCGCGCGGCCCCTCTTCCCTCGCTTGTGGGCGGGGCCTTGGGGCCAAAGACCCTGGACAAGTTCTTCTCCACTCGTTGGTGCTTGAAGGCTGTGAGGGAGTCTCCACGTTCTCTCTCCCTCCACCTCTGCTTCGTCGTCCGGCCTCCTTCGATGCTTCGACACATCGGGAGGAAGATGCAATTCTTCCTCCCGGTCCATGTCGCCCGTAGTCTAGTTAGCCCGTGCCGAATAGGGCTTGGAGATCGCTGACGGCGTCGGTCATTACTCACCACCGCCAATGGACCTTAAGTTAAAGCAATCACAACTCAGCACAATAGATTTTTTTGAATGGTTGAGCATAGGACCAAAAACACGATTGGGTCGTAAACACTCATTAAGCTGATCATACTGAGTGGTTTTTCTCTTTGAATGGAATACGTCATTGTGTGACTCAACCACGAGTGAGACAGTTTCAGTGCGTCTTAAGAACTACATCCGACTCCCGCAGCGGCTTCATAATACCGCAACTGAAGAGCCGCGTATCAATATAAATAAAAAAGCTGAGTGGAGAATTATGGAAAGGTTGGTCTATTGCTTAGCTTTGTGGAAATAAAAATGAAATGTCAGATTACTGCAGATAGGTTCACTCTTGTGCTCTTTTGTTACTGTGTACTCGTGGAGGAGTTCGAATCCGCCAGTTAACCGATTTTCCATAGGGAGATCAAAAATATTATTGCGCAGCAGAATTGAATATGCAGAAAAATTCCTTCGGCTAATGTTGCCAACGGTTTTTATAGTAAATGCCACAACCAAGGCGCGCGGTTTAATATGAAAACTGATAAAATATGAAAATCAATTTTTTTCCCGTGTAGAACTTCTTCAATCCTCAGAACGCTTTAAATATTTGGAAAGATATCTAAATACGGGATTATGAGCATGACCTCCAACTAAGGCGCTCATTTTATTTTGAGCCATCCTAGCTCCTAAAAATAGTGGTGATAAAACGATCTGATTTTATGGCAGCGATATATCTCTTTCTCAATTGCACACTGGCTTTACCTTATTCTTCCCGTCTATCCCTTTTCCTTCCTCCTCCCGCTTCCAAAGAAAACCGTCGCCGAGGAAATAATTCCATTCGGTCGGAGCGATTTTATAAGACGTTTTGTCTGCAGCAGCCCCTAACCCCTCTCACGGATAAAATCGGATGTTGACTTTGCACAAGGCGTCGTCTGCCCAACAGTTTTTCTTCCGACGATGTAGCGTGGACGAGAGGTTTGTCGGTGGATAGAACGCCGAGGGGGTTTGAATCTCTCTCAAGTGAGCCGAAAGCATTTGGTACGCGTACCATCTGGTCCGTGGATCCCTCAATTTAAGGAACGCATGCTTTTGGAAATTATCGTGAAAATAAAAAAATATTTATAATGCGTACTCCTATCGTGTTATGAAATCGAATTGCTCTGTGAGACTAACAGTTATATATGATGGACGTCCTTTTTCTCATATTTAATATTCGTTGATGAAATCCTAGTTTTTCTAAGGTGATAATTTCCTTTATAATAATGTTATGGTCGTTGGTTATAGTTTTCATGCACAATAAACAACTAGAAATTAAATAGAAATGTCATTCCATTTTACTAGGATGTTACCTCAATATTATTCTTATAGCATATGAAATGAAATTTGATGTGACAGGAAATTAGTATCGTCGACGAGTCTAGGGTAAAGCCTAATCGCGGATTTGGTAAAAAGGTATTATTTCAAATGTGGGCAATTCTGTTAAAAATGCTAAGTTTTCAGTATATAAGGAATATTATGGAGAGAATATCCGGCTCAATTGCAATCTATATGATTCGTAAATCATTTTATGTTTATAATTTTCATTTGTATTCTTTATTCCTCCTCTTCTCAGAAAACTTATCCGATACATGTATTCGTAACAGCAACGGAGACATGAAATGGACATTGCTTAGAAAAATTATTTTCATTATTTTTAATCGGATACTAAAACCATCAAATTGCGCCATATGACCTGCACGGGGATCTCTGGGGATTACTGACGATACGGCGGACGATTTGACGCTTTCAAATAGTCTCGGTGGCGCCCGTAGATATGTTGTTCTTGGAATTGCGTTTCTGTGTGTTTCGGCGTCGAACGTGACAGCGCATCGAAAAAAAAATTCGGGCACTTCGGTACTCGAGAATTTTGCAACAGCACCTTTGTGAGGCAGTACATACACTTCAATGTTTGTTTGCGTAGTGACGACTTTTTTTCTAAGATGTTTTTGCTTGATTTTTATATTGCTACTAGCAGTTGGCAAATTAAATAGAAACTTACTACAGCGAATTTCACACATCTCCACCGTCTGTGAAAGTAACTATCTTTATATAGTTTGAGCTGTTTTGAAGCATCCTTTTTGTTGCTATATGTCACATCTCTGATACGGCTTACATTTCTTCGGCGAGGAAATAAAGTTGGATGGAACCAAATTCAGTTCACGTATCGAGTTCATTCCACTTTTGACGGGTTCCTACATATCGCAGATATTAATATTTGTTGGCGGCTCAACGAGAAATGGCACACACCAAGAGGCATTTTCGAATTCCTACACTTTTTAATTAACTGTGATGGACCGAAATCTATTTCAAATGGAAAAACTCCCCGGAAGCTTGCGTTACACATAACTGAAAAAGTGTTACCTTTCTCTCTAACATATATTGTGCTTCAGTTAAATTAATTCGAGACATCTCAGGGTATCAATTCTAAATCACGAGAAATAATGCATTGAATTAGGATCAAAGCTGAATTATAAAAAAATAATGGCATATTTATATTTTAAAATCATTGTTTGGTTGCTGAGCATATGAATAGGACGAGTGACATTTAATTTCCTTGAACTAAAACTATTCAAAGCAAAAAAGTTTTATTTTATCAAATTAGCGACAAACGCAAACAAGTATATTGAGAAATTCGTATGGAAATTGTTTTTTATACTGAGGTGACTTCTTCGTAGCACGAACCTCTGAATTAAGATAATTAAGACATTTGGTCAACTGATAATATTTCCTTTTTATATGTGCCACTTATGTTAATTCATTATTTGTTTTTCCTTGCAGGTAAGTTTCCAGATCCTCCCAATTCATGGTAAAGGCAACTACAATGTAAGTAGATTTTAGTATTTTGTTAGTAACTTAAGTTGTTCTTCAGTGTCATTTACCAGCAAGAATGAAAAGTATTTCAAATAATGGAAGTAATGTTGACTAAAGCTACATGCACTAGGGGTCTAAGTGGAAAATGCTTCTAAACGCATGTAAGACGAGCTGATAGTAGCAAGAAGAACAATAAAATAAAGGTTAAATTAAGCTAAATGTATTTACTATATATTATCTCCACGCAGCGCGGTCTTTTCAAGTAGCTTCGTGGTGAACTATTTTGCATTTTGTTTGGTAACGAACCGTTGGGCAAAGCTTAAATTTAATGTTGCATGCTTCATTTGGAATCACCCTCTACCACACACGTTAGCAGTGGCACGTAGGGTCCCATGTTGACGTATTTAATGGGATATTTACCATTTCTGCGGATGGCACTCCAACCATATAGACGAATTTTCCTAATGTGGTATTGCATGCATAGTAATTCTTTAATTTGTGGGCTATCTTCATCGAGGCACGCGTTACATTTTTAAACCTGATCCAAGGCTGATTTTAAGTCCTTTAAAGGACCCTTGTCTTCATGAATATGAGAGGTGATGGGAAGCTGGCTGAGGGATACGACGAAGCATTAAACGTATTCGGAAGAGCTTAGATCAATGCTTACGTGGCTGCGCTTGTCGGATCACCATTTTTTTCTCATTCTTTGGTCTCGAGAGTCAAGAGCACCACCTCTTCTTTCGCATCTCCACATTTTCTCCCGTCGCAATCGGCCCATTGCGCAGTTATTCAAGCGAAATATATAAAAAAGTGAATGCGAATTACGGATTCAGGAAGAGGCGAGGCGTAGCGTAAGGAGAGTCGCGGCAGAGGGAGGCTAAAGAGTGGTGGTGGGGGGAATTCACCGTCAGAACTTCGCCACCTCCGGCATTTTTATCAAATGCTCCTGAAGAGATTGAGGGGGGATAGACAGAGAGAGAAAGAGAGAGGGAAGCGGGCAAAATAAAAATGAAAAAAATTAAAAGCGCACATTTCTTCTTTCACTTCTCTGGCTACTTCGCCCTCACTCATTTTTTTCAATGCCACAAAACATTTAAGAAACTTGTTCCAAGCGACCGTTGCTGAAATAGTTGTCTCTGAGGGGAAGTGAGGGGAGGGCGGGAAGTTGGAAGGAACGGCGTGCGGGAGGGGGGCATTGAAGCGAATGGGGAGGGGGTGGTGGTGTAAGGAAGAGAGGAAGCGAGGAGTAGTCACCGGAGGAGCGGGGGAGAAGAGATACGAAGGGATAACACCTTCGATTTGCGTTTTTTCACCCGTCGCTATCTCTGCTGCGTATTTTTCTTTTCCCGAGCGGGAAAGATACGTTCGGATGGAAACTATTATTAGCGATCCAGAATGAGTGATAGTATTACTTAAGAAGAAATCTGTAGCAACGAATTCCGCCTTTGATTGTGGGATGGTTTCGATAATAATCTGAATTAGGATGATGAGGGGCAATTTGAAATTAATTGAAATAAATGATATGTTGTAATTATTTTGAAAAGAAGTGGTGAAGGGGTTTTTGTTCGTATCAGCGTGGCACGGCATACTCGAAATTAGCTGATGTTGGGGTTAACTGCTATTAAAGCCTAACAGGTTAGGGAAAGTTGCTCTAACCCGATCACATTAAAGGTAAGCACTTAGTATTAGGAATCTACGTGGGAGTAAAATTTCATTCTTGAAACGATAACGTTACACTTAGTGCAACCCCCTTGTCATTATAACTTGCGAGATAAACGTAAATAATAATTTTGGGAAATAGAAAATGCATGCATTAAAGGGCGGCATCTAACAAAATTCCAATTCTAAAGGTGTTAACTGTCCATAATGCATTGCACGTACTTGAGGACGCGTTTTAACGCTATTGGAATGTGATGAGATGAGTTTGATGCCGGTGCGTCAAAGTTTGATTTTTACGGACTTTTAAAAATATTAAAATCGTATGTATAATGTTAATACTCTAATTTTCAGCAGGGTTCGGATCATGAACGAAAGGTATAATGGGAATGTATGAAGTGTCCAAGCATAGTAACGGGAATAGTTTCAAAAGTCCATCGTTATGTGATGTCCCGGTGCCCTTAGATTATGCAATGTTTCTCATCCCGTGGTTTACTTTTTGTTACTCTCGTGCTTACATGTCTTCCACTTCAAGAAGTTCTCTCGGGTTTCCCACCGGGCCAGGTTGCAGTACACCGACGTTTCGAAGGCTGACTCTGCCATCGTCTTCACTTCACCCTGAAGACGATGGCAGAGTCAGCCTTCGAAACGTCGGTGTACTGCAACCTGACCCGGTGGGAAACCCGAGAGAACTTCTTGAATACCATACGCCGGGAAAACCTGAGATCCTTCATGTCTTCCACTGCTTAACGTAGAACGTTTATCGCCTTTGTTTACCCGTAGAATTTGTAGATGTGTGTTCGTCCCAAAGGGTGTGAGTTAATTAAAAATGTGAATTTCCTTAATGATTCGACAAAGAAAAGATAGTCTCGGAAGGAAAAAAAATATTTTTTTAACCTTTCCATTTCTTAAAATAAAACAAGTAACAATTCTTCTGTACCAGGACAAAATATAAAAAAATAATAGGTTTGAATCGAATTAGTGGCGAGTGCTGGAAGCATATATTCTTATTTTTCTTAAATCCAAAGACCAATGACGGAAGTGCATTTGTTAATAAAAATAGTTTGAATTATTTTAGCGAATGATCATCTAATATTTCCGTCTTTTGACTCCACTGAGAACCAATCTTTGAGGAATTTATGTTGGACGATGAGATGGTCTAATCGGCACGAGATAATTTTAGAAATGGGAGAGCGAAATTGATACGAAGACTTTTTTGCATACCTGTCAGTGAACAGTCTTATTACTGATTCTTTAAGTCTCCAATTTCAAATGAAAATGCCAATATTATGGGTTATGGTGTGCCAATGAGTCGAGGCCTAATTTTTAATATCATCAGAGTATTTTCGCCCTTATCCCTTCCATAGTACTTGAAGATAGTAATAATATGCATAGATTATTTGTGAATAGGGAGAGAAGATTACACAGTCGAAGACCTCAATGATTCTTCAATATTATAATTGTTTCTCAGCGTTGTGATTCGGTGATCTACAAGTCCTTTGAATGCGGTCTTAAGTATGATATCCCACTTTCAAATTCACATGCAGCGCAATTTTGACAAGTTATAGGTGTAGCACCACTCTTAACTATCAACAGGCCACTTATATGCAAGTTACAAGGACTTGTAAACTGACTTGTAGCTTTGAGATACGGGGTCCAGGAAGTGGAAAGGGCCGATCACGGCTGTTAATTTGGTCGACCAATTCCAGATTCAACTGCTCGTGGCTACTTGGTACAACTTAAATGCTCCCCAGGCACTTATTTATTATTTGCGTGTGTCCATGGAGTGTCCCTACTTGCTGAACCCATGTGAAAGCATGAAATTCGCTGGCCAATGAGTAAATAGTAAGTCTTGAGGAACCTCGCCGTTTTCCTCTCATACCTCCTCGGACGCCAACTTATTCAACACTCTTTCCCCTCCTCTCCCTTTTTCCTCCTCCCCTTTCTGCCGCCACCCCCTCTTTTTTTCGGTGTAGCGCCCGGTACGGCCCAGGTCTATGACCCTCCTCCACCTCACACGGCCTTCACTCCCCGCCCGCCGATTCTCCCCCCTTCCCCTCCTTCCTACCTTACTCCCCGTGGCCCTCCCAACTCCTCCTCCCCCCTCTCGACTTCCCCGCCCCTCCCGCTCACCATTGCTTGTTCTTCCTCCAACTGGGCGTCCAAGCGTGTCTGCCACGAAATGCCCTCCCCCCCTTCCCTTCCCTTTCTTCCTCACACTTGCCCACTTGCTTTCTTCTCTCCCACCCCTTCTCTCCAACTCCCTCGTTCTTCTCTCCAGCCCTGGAAGAGAGAGATACTGAGTGATAGAAGGGCCGCAGGTGATGGAGAATCCCCCCCCTCTTCCCTTGCAGCAGTGGCCCTAATACGCACCGATTTCTTCGGCTCGTGGCTCATAAAAATCCGCGAATAGTACAAAAAAATCTATTCCGCGATTCCATTGCTATCTTGCAGGTGTTGCGTTTTATCGGGGGACTCGGGTTCCCTGCGGCCATATGGCCGAGGCAAGTTATTGTAGAAGTACCACCAACTACTGCTCCTCTTGTATTCCCAAGTGCTTTTAGAAACAAAGATTGTGATTGTTCCTTAGAAGAAATTCACGAAAAAATAGATTTGGTGGATTTGAAATTTGAATGATTAATTCGAATTTGCACATAATGTAATTTTCCCTCAAATTTCGTCGTTTTTTATGTATGCTACGCGTAAAATATTGTTCTAATGAGTGATTGGAATAATAAAGGTCTAAAAGCATATTTTTAGTATTTTTTTTTAAACCATGATATTTGATTGTAGTTCTAAACATATTAATATGCACAATTTCACGACGGGGCGACTTCAATAGTGGTAAAATCTATAGTCACATTCCTTAAAAATCTTCATTGTGTTCGTCTGCCGAGTTGAAAACGGTGTACTTATTTTGGATCAATGCAGTTGTCCTTCGGCCAGTTTTTATGTGTGAATGTTCGTTTGAACCACTTTACTCCCTCAAAAATGATTTGCTTCTATTGCATGCTTAGTAATGTGCACTAATTGTGTTATCGTCGTATTTATTTTTGCTACAGGCATCAAAATAAACAATTGGACGGTTCCAACTGTTTTCATTAGCTATTATATGATATGATGTAGTCTCCTCCAATTATCTTATAATTTTATATGTATTAAATTAATTCATCGAGTATGACAGTGAACATCGTTTCCCGGATACCCATCCATTTCCATTTAACAACATAATCTTCTGCAAAGTGACTCTGGGACTCTTCAAGTGAAGATTTAATGGAAAGGCTAAGTGGTAGAGTGTTGTTCAGAAATAATGCCATCGAGGCAATAAAAGTAATTTAAAATGGGGAATTTGAGATATTGGTACAGTAAAGGGTGATGAAAATGTATAAACTTGATTATAAGAAGAAAAAACGGAGAAGTGAGATATGAAGATGTAGATACCTCTCTGTGGTCGTGAACTGAATGTCGCATTTGTTAGTTTTGTATATGTTTTATTCTGTTTTACGGGTGGTGACCTAACACCCCCCCCCCCCGCCACATGCCTTTAGGACAGCTTGCGGGGCATTATGTTGATTTAGAAGTGTGAGGTGGGGTGAGGGACGAGAGAAATTGATGGAGGAATTTATAATGAATAAACTAAAGTGAATGGAGGAAATATCGAAGAGTAAAAGGATTTCTAAGGCTTTTATGGGAGGGAAAATATTGTTCAGCAGGAAAAATCGAGGAAGAGGAGGCATTTTGGGCGAAAATGTGTTGAAAATATTGATTATGGAGAGCTAAAATAGAAAATAGTGTGGAACACACGGTGCTCGTATTAAGCATGGATTTTTCAGATGCTAAACTGGAGGTGCACTAGTTGTCAGGGATCGCTCTCGAATTCTTTTCCTCATTCAATTGCTTTCAATAAACTTATTCTCGCTTAGTAAATAAAGGTAAAGCTGCATCGAGGTTTTTTTCATTAATTTTTTGTGTTCTACTCTTGTCGAGGAGTGCACGTACACGTATATTAGATTGCAATGACCCTTTCCGGGTTAAGTTCGTTCGCCACCCATTTCTTCATCTTTCGTCTCTCTCTCTCTCTCTTCGTCCGTCTTGTTCATTTCTGAATCTCCCTATTTCCCCATGACTGGTTCCTCCTGCACTTCCTCGGGGGTATTTTACTTCGTCGGTCGTGGTGCGTGTTTCGAGGAAAATTGCTCGAGGCAATTGGGAACTGTGTCCCTTCTTCGCAGTCTGTGTCATCGCTCTCGAGTCTATCTGGATGTTCCCAAGCCTGCCTCACATCCCTTGAAGGGTTACTCTTTGCTCTACGGAATATTCTCGACTTGTTCGAGAGGTACGAATTGGGTTTAGAGTCATAGCTAACTAGAGATATGCTCGTCATCCAATGAAAGTTTTGGCATGCATTGCAGAAAACCTTCGACAGTGGAACGGTGAATGGGCGCCTGCTTAATACTCGTATATAGCAATGTAGTGACTACTGAAGTAATACATATTTGCTATTTGATGCATGATCAGTTTTAGAAGTGAATTAAGTAAGTGAATTAATGGACCCGGGTAATAGGGAGGAACCGCCCTTGTGTTTGGGAAATGAGAGTTAGTTGGCAGTTACATATTCGCCTCAATCACAGATTGTTTTAATAGTTATCACACACTGAAGTAAAAAACACAATGTATGTTTCCACCAATTTTTATTTAATACGATTAATTTCGACGCATCGGCGTCATCATCAGGTCAGTGGTTATCATACTTTAGTCATTATCAATCTCATATTAGTATCAGTTTAGAAAAACCTAAAAAATTGAAGGGGCAACGTTTTCTTTTGTTAAAAGGTTCATAGGTTTATTCCTCGAAAGAGTTTTACACCAGCTGCTTGATTAAAATGTGCAAATGTGACTCATCAAAGAAGAAGCTTGGCTTTTCCGCGTAGAATATTTTTATGCGGAAAAGCCAAGTGTCTTCTTTAATCTGGAGGGATGCCCCCCACCTTACGCCTGAAACTGTGTAATATTTTAAATGTGACTCACATTTTTTCTAGTTTTTTGCGATTGCAGTTTTGTTACGACTTGGGCAATTATCTCTACTCCTGATGGAACATAAATCCCTAAAAATAATTATAGTGGCCCAAATATGGTATACTCGAACAATATAAGTTCATAGGGTACACCATTATATATGCATCACGAATTTGTATTGAGATCCATCCCATCAGATTAGACCCTCGCAAAAATATTCCGATATACCCGTCCGATTGTCAAAGTAGGAAATTTCAACGCTGTTCTCAAAACGGTTTCCACTTGTGTGACTTTCTAGTTTCTTCAGAAGTGTCTGAATAGTTTGGCAAAGTGGTGAGATCGATCTATAATAATGTTGGTTTTGTTCATTGTGGGGAATAATTCGCGTGTCGAAAATAAATTTATTACTTGTCACCGGATAAGGTATTCACTTATTCTCCGAAGCGTTCGTGCCCGCAGATAGGTTACCGTTCTTCTCCCAGCGTCTTTTCACGACGTGACTAGAGGACTTGTAAAAGCGGTCGACCGAACTGGATGAGCTAGCCGATATGATTTCGCAATAGCGTCCAGTCACATCCTCTCAGCATCAACAGAATGTTTCCGCGTTTGCATTTTTTTTGTCCGTATCCACTTCTGGAAGCGATGTGGTTTTCTCCCCACGGGCCTTCCCTCCACCATCCCCTTCGGCGTCACTGGACTCGCGGTCCGCCCCGCCGTGGAAAGAATCGGGGGAGAGTTGGCGGGAAAGGGAGGTGAAAACATGGCAAAGAGGAAAAAACAAAGCGGAGACCGAAACTAGTTACCTCGAGTTTCCTCGCCGCTGCAGCAGGGGCAGGCGTGGTCAACGGTTGGCGAGAAGTCGTCGTGCGTGAGTATTCGGACGATGGGTTACGCGAGGGACGGGTGGAATAGAAAATGGGAGAGAAATTTCGCATTTCAATACCAAATCTTTTATTTGCTTCTCGTCGGATCACAAGCCTCACTCGAGCTTTGCTGTAATCCTGTATTTAGCGCCTCCAAAGGGTGCATTGCGGCGTTCCAGTTCAGATGAGCATTCGGGGGGGATGTCACGTCCCCCCCTGGATGTCCCCACTTCGCGGCTTCCGTGAAGTGGAGGAAGGAAGGTGGTTGAGTCCGACTTAGGTGGAGGCTACCACCCTCTCCGGACATAGGTCCTTGCTTTAGAAATATCTTTACCTCCGTCAACAATTGCATTCCGTCGCTCGTGGAAAAATCCTCACCCGTGCGGGAAAATCGAAGAAATGAAATCCGAGAAACGAATTTCTCGTTTTAATTGGCTCTACTTGGAAAAGTGGGCCGCATTCATTTTGGGCCCTTTTACGTCTTTTATGTGATGGTAGTTGAGATGATATGCACAATTTTGACTCGTTGAACGAATTCGATTTTGTACAAGTGAGGTAGTTCGTGAAGTGTGGAGTGAAATCCGCCTTCAGAATAGGAACATAATCACTGTCGAGTGGTTTACACGAATACTCCGTTAAGGGTAACATACAAAGGGGCAGTGTGCTGGACGCAGACGTGATTTTTGTCTACGCCGGGCAGTGGGGATCATTACACGTCAAGCCAAACCAAATTTTGACTCCCTGGGAGCTTAATCTGAGTCATCCATGCGAGAATCTTAAGTACCCTGACGATGCTGAACGAACTAAATCCCTTTCGCATTCTTATGGTCTTTGATTTTGGAAGGTTTCAATTGGCGTTCTTCTTAGGTTAGCCATCACTTTCAGATTCAGTTGACGGTAATAGGCATAATAACAGTGTTACCATTTCTAGATTGTAGAAAGTGATATTTCTCCTTTCGGGTAAATATAGCTCAAGGTAATCAGCGTATTCCAGTGTAGTTTTATTAGAAAAAGAGTTGGTATGACCTCAGCATCAGAGTATTTTAATAAGTTGACTTCGTGTAACTCAATCTCCAAGAGAACTCTTTCAAAATCAAAGCAAAACTTGTCCATCATGTAACTTTGAAAAAAGAGTATTCATGAGCGTTCTGACGGAGAAGTTTACTCGACGTTCTTCAAGAGCGGAGAAATCTATAAACATGAGTCGAATTTCCGGCAGAATATTCGTACACTTCATTACAGCTTTGTTTTTTCCTACCAGCGTTCCCATCACTAAAACAGTGGATTTACTCACAATTGCAATAAGTAGCGTAAACCATGAAGTGCAGGAGAGTAAATTTCACTTTATAATTAATCTTGAGCATTTAATCCTCTCTCTCCTTTTGCTGAAACGTGTCGCGGAGGTAATTGATGATTTGGTTTTGCCATTGGACTTTGAGTCTTTCGAGTGAAGTGAAATTAGCCTCCCTCTGGTAATTAACACCGATGTATTAGAGGAGCCATTATTCCCTTCCATTAACCGCTCTCTCAGGGGAGTCGGGGTCGTAAGAAGCAGTGATTGATGGGTGCTTAATCAGAATCTTCCGGCGGGAAAGCGGTACACTGCCACTAGCAAAAGCACACGCACGCACAGACACACTTGGAGTATCATCTCCAGCCGGGTAGGATTTGGGCACACGCTCCACTGCCCGTTTAGAAGAAAGTTTCCTCGGTCGTAATCCGATAATGCCTATCTCCGTCCCCCACCCCAATCCTGCTCCCTCCCCACCCTGCACCGCCAACCCTTATCCCTCGCGTACAGACACCCATGTACTCCTTCCCTTCACTCTTCCCACCCACTGCACTCCCCTCGCTCACTCCCCACCTATTTATAGGATTCTCGAAATTTTCCTCTCAAAAATTCCTGGACATACTCTGCCCCAGAACCGTCCACCCACTCGCGGTCGTAAGCTCAGCCCACCCTCCCGCTGTTTCCTCCTCACCCGACCACCCCTACCGTTCCCCTATATTCCCAATCCGGTCACCTCCACCGCCGTCCTCCCCACATCGCTCCAGACGGTGCTTGTGGCACTTGGCGTGCTTGCAGCGTGCACCAGACGCCTCCGCCCACAACTTCTCCACCATCCCCCAGCCCCGCCCGCCCGTAACCACCCCTCCCTAATCAGATCCGACGCGCCACGCCCTTGGGTGCCCTAACCCCCCACCACCAAGCCGTCTGGTGACCTGGAAAACCGAGGAGATCCGTCGGGGTATTTATTGCAGCGTCGGGGATAACCGGGAACTATCGAGAATTCTGCTGACCGTCCGTTAGGATTCTTCGAAATTAGGTGGCTTAATTACCCCTTCCGCGAACTCATTCGCTTCGTTCTCGAATCACCCGGTTCTCGAGAGGGATTCTCTCTATTCTGTCAGGGAATTGGACGATAAACGTTCAATGTCGGGTTAAATGTTTGACTTGTTGCACGGCGGTAGTTAAGTCATCAATCTGGGGAATGGGTGCTACCATTAACAAAAATAACGACGGAAGTTTTCTTTTTAGGACAAAATGTCCATTTCAATCTTCTGCTTGATATTCGTTGGGGGACAATAAAACGTGGAAAAGTTAGTGTAGAATGTACGTTTCAAATTTGCCTGTGTAGATAAAGCTACAAAAAACAAAAACTGATCGAATTAAAATATCTGTAAGTAATTTAATTGAGCATAAGGCCTCGGCAAGTGTTTTCGGCACCCTATGCGTAAAAACTGAGCCATTCAAATTTCGCGAGATAAACGTTGAGACTTTTTACTCGATTCCGTGGATCGAAAAGAGTTTGAAAAATTGGTAAATTTCCTGAATTATAATAAAAAAGGAACCTTATTTTTATTTGCATTTTAATGTAAGATTCCTCCTGTTCAAATTACTCGCAGCGCTGTCTTCACCTTTCACATTTCGTGTGCTGGTATTTCAGCAGTATTTTCCATGATTTTCATTTTATATCCTTCAAGTAGCTGATCCCTTGCGTGGAAGGATACCCCAAAGTCTTCTTGATGTACTGCAGTTATTATCATTAATTACATCTGTGAAATAGAGCATAAGTACTAACTAATTTCAACCCCATCCACTTGTGCTTCCTTTATGTACTTTTTTTTATTTTTTTATCCTTCGTCATTCTCAGTGGGATGAAGCCAGTTTTTTTCTAGCGTGCAGAGATGATCTCATGCTTAGGAGCATAAATAAAATAACGAAAGTTTTCTTTGCCCTTCATGTTGAACATCCATAAAGTTTATTTCCCGCTGAGTGCCCTATTTGCCATTAGTCTTGATTGCTAGTTTCATGTTTACTACGTAGTTGTGCTATTTTAAGTTGGCCTTAATAAACTTGAATATAGTGGAATCATTAATAAAAAAACTTGACTAATGGGCAAACTTAATTTAAATGAAAATATGAATTTGATTTGTCACCTATTTTTTTCTCATTTTTATCTACCGGACTTGTGAGAAACCAGAAAAGTTATTAATTACATTTGGCAAATGAATTTCGAATCTCGGCTTTGCAAGATATTTTGAAAGTGATAAAAAATGTGAACAACAATTACGTGACATTATGTATGTATTGCTTGTTCAAGTAATCGATTACGTGCCCAGTTTAAGTGACTTACTTGCTTTCATTAGATATCCTAAAAGGGTAAACGACTTGGGAGAAAATCTGTCAATCGGGCGTAGATTAGATCGATGCTTAGAAAACTCCAGAGAAGAAAAATTTCGCCCGGACAAGTGATGAGAAGTGGGGGATTTTATGGAGAAGGCGTGGAGGGAAAATGGTTAAGAACTCTTGGGTTAGGGTAGGAGTGAACCCTCTGCTACCGATTCGCTCATGATAAGGCCTTTCGCCCGTCTTGTGTTTCGCCGCCTCCCGGCGCCCTTCGCAGCCTTGCCTCCCACCCCTTAGGCCCCCTCCCCCCACCTCCCCGCGGACCATAAAAGAATGTGTCATTACATCCCTGCGTCGCGCCGTCATCCTAAGCAGAGCCAGGTCGAAAAAGGGAACATTAAAAAATGTAAAAAAAATCCGCTCCCCCAACCCACCCGCTCCATTCGCTCATCTCATTCCCTCCTTCCCCTCGCCCCGCTTATCCACCCCCGTTCTACACCCCTCCGCTTTCGTCCCGTCTCCCCCGTTGTAGCTTGCCGTTCGATAAATTTGCACTTCTCACCTCATTACCCTCGTTCACACCATCGAATATTCTGTTTAAGGCTCTGGAGATATTTCCCCTCTTCACCCCGCCACTCCACCGCCGCCCGGCTCCTCCTCCACCCCTTACTTAGCCTCCTCCTCCCTCCCCACCCTCCCAGGCGCCCCTTTCTCTCCCTTGCCATCCTATCTCTCGCGGCTCCCGAGCACACCATCTCCGAGCACAGCCGTCCCTTAAAAAAGTCCTCGACCCTCCCCGCCTCTCCTCTCGCATCTCTCTCCTCTTTTTTTCTCCTCTGGCTTCTAATGTCTTCTCGTTTCGCCGTGCGTCCTCGTGGCAGCACAGCATCTCGTCCGATGTGTAGCGCACCGCAGATGGCGTCGCCTGCGCGACAGATTTGCGGAGTGTGTGCCTGTGTGTGTGTGTCAATAAAGTCGCGCCGCGTTGCTCAACTGTCATCCTTCCTCGAGCCGTGACCTCAATTGCAACCCACCCTTATCGACCTTTTACATCCTTCTCTACCTCTCTCGGTCTCTCTCTCTCTCCTCCCCTCTCTTTCTCCTCTCCTCCTGAAATCCCTCCTCTCCCCCGTAATCCCTCTCCCCTTGCCATTATCTGTAGTCAATTTTCCATATCTATATTCCTTCACCCGCGATCATCAATTCTTTTTCTCCTTCTCCATCGTTCGTCCCGCACGTGTGATATTTCTCTCCTCCATGCCGCGTCACGATCATTCAGGAAGGGTTAATTTATAGCTTGCGATAGGTAGGACAGGGAAATGGGAAGGCAGAGGCGACGTTTACAAATGCGTTGGAAGGAGGCAGATTTCGATCATGGAAAGGGTTCATCTGGTATTGAACAAACCCCGTCAAGTCCGCATGATTATAATATATTTGAGATGACTAGTTTTTATGGTGTTTTACATATGCAAGTCATTTGAGTGGGATTTCAATTTTTCGGCTTCCATTCAGGCCTCCACATTGATTTCAGAAGTGCAACTTCGACTTCAGCAGTCATCAACTTCATTAGTTTATCACACCTTGTGCGGCTGTGTAAGTACATTTAGGATACGTACTAAGACTCTGGCCAAAGAAGTAGTATCGATTTAAAAATTCCATTTGGTATTGATAACAATTTAATATAATTATTATAGTTATAGATAAAGTCTAACCATCACGTATACATATGTGCGATAGCGTAGTGGTTGCGAGAGGAATATCAAGAATGGCAAAGGTTGATATTATCGGAAAAATATTCTAGACAAGCATTTGTTAACTACCAAGAATATAAGAGCACGTATGAAGAAATTTGTAAATGTGAAATAGGAGCGTGGAGGGACAGGGCAACTTGATAGACAGTAGTAGAATAGGTTCAGTTCCCTAAGGATGTCTTATTGTAGCCTTTTTTCGCCGCTTTGATTGGGAATGTATATTTGAATTATGTTATTGGTCCTCTAACTCAGATGAGATTATCGGAATTCCCCGATAGTTTTATGCATGCATCGTTCTTGAGTGATATTAAAGATATTCGTAAATATTTAACCGAACTTTGCACAGTTTTCTTATTCACCTGTCCAAACTTGTAAAGCTGTTAAACGCTGACCAAAATTGCCTTTAAATGTTCTTCCTCTTCCCCGCTTATGCTTCCCATGCTCTTGTTACCCCACAAGCCTCAATTATCCCATTACCTCTCCATATCTCCTTCATCCAGTTCTCCTTCTTCTTCGAATTTACTCACCCTGTTGCTCTTTTTCGTGTTGAAATGCGAAACTTCTTCGTTTATCTTCCAAACTCTCCGGTCAAATTCGTCTATTTTAATGGTCACCTAATCTACGATCATCCAAATAATAATTACGTTGATTGAAATGCTTGCGGATGAAAATTTGGGTAATTAAAAACGGAGTGAAATGAGTCTAATCGGATATAACTCTGCCGAAAAACCACTGACCTCGCTACTCAGTACTCTACCAGTAAGTATGCATGAGCTTGTAAATAATTTAATCTCCGATCACTTCCACGTTCATGGATCTTTCTCGGTATTGAGATGTTTTCTACCAGCGAGCTCAGTAATTCGGATCGATGTTATATATATTTCTGTAGCTTTTCTTGCACCTTAGTTGATGGAGGTTTCTCATTCGTCCGCCCCGGCAGCGTTGGCATTTTCGCACTGCCTCAAAGGTGCTCCTTCTATGCAGTGTGATGGTGTCAACAGCCCAAGTTTGTGCCACCATATTCACTACCGGCTGCTGAAGATCTCCGGAAATTACTAGATATAGACCCATTTAGGCTATTCATTCAGGAATATACTGGAATCCTGTGCTACCGCTATTCATGAAGCTAGAGAACAATGGGAAGTATATTTCATCGTTGAATGGCCTAGTCACCATTGAATTTACATTCAAGGGGCTCGAAGCTGGAGGCCGTGTGGTGTACCCTTGCTGCTTTTATAAAACAATTTCAATGGGTAGGTTCTCGTTCATAGTGAACAACGGCTGTGATTAGCGGGTTATGTCCTTCAGCTTTATTTTAGATATATTTTTACCATTTATTTCTTTCTTTCTTGCCAAAATACGAGCGAGCAGTTAAATTTTGAATCTTAGTTCTCGATGTTTCGGCATATCTTAGTATAATTAATTTTCCGCCGGGATTTGTAAAAGTTTACTATATTTTTCTGGGAAAAATTTGCTGGTAAAAATTAGAGAAATAATATAACGGCTGGATGAAATAATGGCATCATACTTGGCCCCTTAGAATATATTTTTTTTCCTAGTGCTGCCGTTTGCAGTACAAGCGATACTGATCCCTATCGTTCGCGGGAAAAGTGGTAGCCTAAATCTCTCGGTTCTACCCTTGAGCTCTCTAATCTTAATCTCATGATCTCTCCTGCCGCAGTACGATGAGACGAATAATACATTTTCAGTATCATTGCTAAGGAGACACGCTTTCAATTAATGCAAGAGATTTAATCTGTAATTTAACCTTCACTCCGTCAGTGATTCCCAACCTAGTTCTTCTAATAATGTAGATACGCTTCTAAGTTTATCATAACAACGTTTTACAAAATTAGCTCCTCTTCGCTGCACACGATCTTATTCGGAAATCAAACTGACTTCGTGAGGATCCCATATACTCGTAGCATATTCTAAAAAAAACATCTAATTAGCGAAAGATAGCATCGCTCTTTCACCCTCTCTTCACATTTCCCCAATGCTATTCTAATGAATCCTAATTGCTTAGATGTTAAAATGGTGGAAAGAAAAACATTGTGAATAAAACTTTCCCCATCTAAGTGTTAAATAAAACAGTCGATATTGCTGCTGCCTTTTTTATGAATAAACAAATATCCTGAGTAGTAATTTCTCTTCGCTGGCCAACTATATCTTAACTCCTTAAATATTTCGACGCTGAAATTTACTTGAAGGTTTAGTTATTTTTATGTATTGGCTTTAATATTTATGTCGTATCTTACCCATCATCTATTATATGATATAACCACCATTTTCCGGACTGCTCCGAGTAAAAGACATTTTTAGCAGCGCCATTATTGACTGCTGGGAGGACAAGTATGACATACTAATCGGATTGTCATAAGTTCCAGTCACATGGAACAGTTCTCTTCATTGAAGCGGCCTTAATTCTATTACCCAAACGCATACTACCTTGATCAAAAAGTTCCCGGAATAACCACCGTGTGTATACATAATATTATATATATATATATATATATATATATATATATATATATATATATATATATATATATATATATATATATATATATATATATATATATATATATATATATATATAATAAATTGGGCACCAACAAACAATATAGAAATACATAAAAAAACACTCACACGTTATTTCTTGATAATTTCGACGGAATTCGACTCCGTCTTCATCGGAAGATAGGGAAGTGATGACATTACTCCTCATTAATGATTAATAACGTGTGAGTGTTCTTTTTATGTGTTTCTATATGGTGTGTTGCTGTCCAATTTATTAATCGGCACTTCCGTGTTACTTTGACGAAATCATCTACTGTTTGTATATATATACTACCTTGATCAAAAAGTTCCCGGAATAACCACCGTGTGGCGCTCCCATCGTTCCGATTTGAGTTCTGTTTTTTTTTGTTAAATTGGTACATCTGTTGTTGATATTCCCTTTAAATCTTAGTGTCATAACTTGACATTTGCAAAAGTTACGGTCGGTTTTCGGTATGTCCATCAGTGCTTCCTGCGATTTTTCCATTACTTCCTCTCGGCTGCTAAAACGCGTTCCCCGTAATGGTTTTTTAACTCGATTGAACAGAAAGAAGTCACAGGGAGCCAAATCAGGTGAATTCGGTGGCTGTTGGATGGTATTTGTTGCATTTTTCGTCAAAAAATTACGAATAATGATAGCACTGTGCGACGGTGCGTTATCATGGTGCAAAATCCACGAGTTTTCTGCCCACATTTCTGGTCTCTTTCGGCGAATTGCTTCACGCAAACGTCTCATAACGCCCAAATAATACTCTTTGTTTACTGTCTGGCCTTCTGGCAAAAATTCATGATGCACTACACCGTTGTAATCCATGAAAACCGTCAGCATTGCCTTCTTTTTTGACTGAAAACGACGTGGTTTTTTTGGTCTCGGCTCATTTGGTGAACGCCATTCACTTGCCTGATGTCTGGATTGCGTGTCGTACTCATAAACCCACGTCTCGTCTCCAGTAATGATCCTTTTGATGAATGTGGGATCGGATTCAGCCTCGCAAATCATGTCTTTTGCGACGTCAACACGGTCTCTTTTTTGCATGAAATTGAGGTCTTTTGGAACCAACTTTGCTGCTACACGACGGAAACCCAAATCATTAACCACAATGTCTTGGGCGGATCCATAGGCAATGTTCAAGTCCTCCGCTATTTCTCTGATGGTTAATTTGCGGTTATTGACCAACATTTCTTTTACTTTATCAATTTTTTCACCGACTTTCGATGTCGATGGTCTGCCACTGCGTTCATCATCTTCGATTGACTCACGACCACTTCTGAACCGCTCGTGCCACTGGTAAACGACCGTTTTTTTTAGAGAATCGTTGCCGAAACACTTTTCCAACATTTCCAACGTCCGTGCGCCACTAAATCCGTTTTTTACGCAAAATTTAATACAAGTTCGTTGTTGCAAATTTAAATCCATTTCTGAAATTGTAAAAAATCGCCAACACACACAGAGATAGATGTACTCTTGGCTACGTAACTTTTGCAAATGTCAAGTTATGACACTAAGATTTAAAGGGAATATCAACAACAGATGTACCAATTTAACAAAAAAACAGAACTCAAATCGGAACGATGGGAGCGCCACACGGTGGTTATTCCGGGAACCTTTTGATCAAGTTAGTATTTTAACGGACGTGGCTGAAGAATAACGGATGCGCAAGAAAGCTGTTTGTCCTAATTAATTATTTGAGATGAATGGCAGGTAAAATTCAGGTCCAATACATGTTATGTTCACGCTGTATTGTATTCTAGATTTTCTTTTACCGACTTCACAAATATATCCTAATAGACGTCGTGTGTGTTAAGAGATTCACATGAAGGTGATTTCGACGACTAGTTTTCCTCTTTGATTCAGTGCGAAAATGAAAGGAAGTTTGATTATTCAAGTTATTCTTTCCTCTATTAATCATAAATATTAATGCTCCTGTATCATAGATCTTTCTCGGCAGTCGAAAGTAATAACAAAACCGTGGGAGGGATAAGTTTTCGTCCGTGAAGAAGGTAGATCGAAAAAAAACTGCCTCCTTCAGAGATTGAATACTATAGGAGGCTACCTGATAAAAGAGTCATCCTCCTCCTCAGACGATGAAGGTAGTTATTTATCTCCACAACAACTTGTGATTTTCTTCACTTCAAGTTTCATCGTTCCCATTTTTCTTCGCTTCCTCTCTTTGGCTCGCGATCCACCTCACCCCGTCCTCTCGCATGATTTCCTTCCTCTCCCAACCCCCTCCCATCCATGGACCTTCTGTGTTCCCCATTCCCTCCTCCTTCTCTTCTCCACCCCCCGCGCCGTCACTTCCCTCCGGCCTCTCACTTCATAATAGCTCGCATTCAGCCCGAGCCAAAACCTCCGTCACTTTCTGAGATTGCACAAAAAAATCATCCTCGCCCGGCAGGTAATTTGCAGGTGGAAACTCGGGCGTTGTCGCCCTCTTCTATTTTTTTGCAATACTAAGTTGCACCTTTGCTTACAATGGTCGAATTGAACAGATATTAAAAAATTTGAAAATATAATGAACAAATCCAACAAGAATGTTGTTACATATTATTATGCTCAGTAAGGCAGGGAGCTATGCCATGAGGGCCACATTAGGAAGCATCAAGCATAAATGCTATTTGTTGTTCCTGAGGTTACTATGTATAATGTTTTAGTTCTTTCCAAGCCACGCAATGGGATATTCTGCTCGGTTGGAGTTACATCTGCTCATTAAAACCTGCCGTTATTCCACAAAAAATTAATGGAATCTTATAAAAGAATTTTTTTTGAACATACTTTCCTCTTATTCTTTTGTCTCAGGTTACTTCCAGTTAGACATTTATTTAATTATATAGTTCTGCGATATACGAGGGTCATCCGGAAAGTAGTACCCGTTCGTGCCGCATGAAGTGCTGACGACGCGAGTAGCCGCTGGACGAGGTCAGATAGCTTCAGTGGCTTGTCTGCCTTCTCTGAGCCAAGTTGCGTGACGCTAGCATTGCCTGTGTTGTTTCTGTGATTGTTTACAATGTTTAAAAAAATTGAGAACGCCGCCAGTTGTGAAGTGAGGGCAGTGATTAAATTCCTCAATGCAAGAAACGTTCGCCCATGTGATATTCATCGCCAATTAAAGGAGGTGTATGGAGACAATGTAATGGACGAGTCGTCTGTTCGGCGGTGGTGTCGCAACTTCAACATGGGGAGGGGGAACACACACGACGATGAGCGTTCGGAGAGACCGTCTGTCATTACAGACCAACTGGTGAGCTCAGTTGACGAATTCGTGAGGAACGATCGGCGCGTCACAATTGATGACATCTGTGAGCATTTTCCCAATGTTTCTCGAACAATTGTTCATGAAATTGTTAAACACCACCTGCATTATGCAAAAATTTGTGCAAGATGGGTCCCTCGCGTATCTCAATGAGCTGGCGGCGAAGGACTATGCAGCAGGAATACAGAAACTTGTCACACGTTATGACAAATGCCTTAATTTGCTTGGAGATTATGTTGAGAAGTAGTTTAAAGTATCCTCTTTCAAATAAAATTTTTTATGTTTGTTAATATTTACTTTTGTGTCTTTATTTCACGAACGGGTACTACTTTCCGGATGACCCTCGTATCTACGTAAGGAGTGGTAAGGCACGGTTATTGCTGCTCAGACCTTCTACTTTTATTCTATGGAAAACATATGTCTTGGCCCCAGCCATTCCTGACGTTATTTAAAATGTTTTTCTTGTATATAAGACCTAAGGTGTTCAATTTACGACCGGATACCTGTTTCAATACAGAAACCGTGACAATGAGAATAAGCAATGTGCAAGCTTGGCTTTTTACACAAAAGGAGGGTCTCTCGTATCTATTGTAGCATTATTCATTTTTGTTTGCCGAATTTATATCAAATAATTAACTAATTTGTGTCGAATTGTTAATGTACTATGAATTTTGTATATCCTCCCGCATGCAATGCGTGGCTAAAACGTTTTGGATTGTGGATTCAATATAAGAATACCTTCAAGGCTACCCAGAGTTGCTGCTGGGCTGTTGAGTCTCTATTTATCCACAGATTGTGCATATAAGTTATATACTTATTAAACAAACATACGCTTATTATTAACGCGGGCGCCGTTGCGAGTGAATATCTTTACAAATCGTCGCCTGCTCTTGTTTTGGTTTTTCAAAATTTATTTAACTAGTTTACCAAGTGTCGGATGTAATGTGAATGTGTCTTCAAGGTAGTTACATACTTGATATTTATCTCGATATATTTTTGCTCTTATTTTCGCGATTGAAATATTTATTCGCGATTTTGAGGAATAAATATCGAATTCGGTTGGTTTGAAAATATTCTACGAGAGAGAATTCACTGCCATGCTTCTCTTACTGTTTACGAAGCCATTTTATTGCGAAATTACCCTGAATTTATAGCCATTCACTCGCGGACATATAATATCTAGGTCTCCCAGAAATAACCCAACATAGCCCTTAAAGAAGATTTGTGGCACTAGGGGCTGCAGTGGTTGCTCGGCACAATGCTCTGACCAACGGGGTGGTTAGAAAACGCTTACATCACCTTCTCTTCTCTTGGCCTGATCTTTATTCGGATCTGTTTTTCACGGTCCGAAATCGTCGGTTGTTTTACTGCCTCTCTCGAACCTCAGCCCTAGCTTTACTGATGTTCATCACTTAAATAGTTTCGTGGGTCGCGTAATTAGGCTGCGAAAGAAGCTCTCATTTTCGACGAAATAACTTTCTTGGTGTCTTTTTCAATATGTTGTAGGGCTCGAAAGTAATTTCGTCTGACCTCCGAGAGAGTCTACTTATGTATGCACATATATTAAATTTCATGAGGTCTTTCGTCTCTTGGTGTTTTGCCTTTTTCCATTTTCTTACCACTGATATTTCGGGAAATGTACCGTGGATTGTCCGTCTGCCCACAAATGTTTACTGTGGCCTTCATGACTGCTTTGGGTTACTTTATTCTAGGAAAATGATCTGGTTACCTAAGTCGTGGCGTGGAAAACGATCGCTGGCATAGATAGTGTTACGACAGTAATCAGCCCGAAGGTTGGTTTGATAGATGACGGCTCACTTAGTTCTATGCTCAACGACGTGTTATTATCGTACATCAGGGTTGGTTCGGGGGGAGTTCCTTTCCCTGTTCTGCCTGTTGTTTCCCAGGACGATCTCGTACCCGAAAAATCTCACAACTTGGGTGAACTTGGCGGTGCCCAGAGGCGTGGCCGGGAATCGAACCCGTGCCCTCCGGTCAATAGTCCAGTGCAATATTCAATTGGCTATCACGTCCCGTCGTAGTGAGCGTTATATGGTTCATTGATTTTTCAAAAAGATTTCATGTATTTAGATATTGTGTTCGATATACATCCATTGTTGCAGTGGTTGAATTTCCTGTGTAAAGGATAATTCGATGGTCAAGAGCAGGAACCCTGCTAGGAGTCGATATGTGGTTTGAAAGCATTGGTGTTTTCATCAATATCGGTTTATCTTGCAAATTTATCCCTGTGCTTCATTATTTTTATCAAGACCAGTCCTCCATCCAATATAGGTGTTTGATGAATCCACTGGCCAAGCATTTTTACATTTACTAAGTCCATCCAACACAGTATTGAATGCAAATTCTAAAATCTGCATGATAAAAAATTGTGCATCAACTCCACATTCTTCATCCCTTCCTTCATTCCAACTTGCCTTTTCGTTTTTTGGCCCTTTTTCGTTTGCCAATATTCTTCCCTCTATCAATCATCAACATTCCTTTGCCACTCAATATGCTCTGCATCTATTTTTCCGACCTACTTTGAATTTCTCCCAACGACGTAGTCTCCTCTACCATGGCTAGAACTTCGTTTTTATTTTTGTACATTTCACTTTTCTCCCCTATAATTAATATTAAAGACCACCTAGACGGTGTTAAGTTTGAGTTGACTAATATCCTATAGCTTCCGTAACATGGCGTTTGTTTCCCTTTTTATTATAACTTCATTGCACAATTTATCAGATTCTGCAATTTTTCGACGAAGGCACGAGCTTGTGCGAGGTGTGAGCAAAGTCGAAAGTCCTTAAGACGTCGAAATGGAATGCATGCGATAAAAATTTACATTTCATCTTCCATTTTACCCATGAGACTCTAACCACGAAGAGATCCTTTGGAAATTGAAATAAATTGTTCTGGGACTTTTTCTCTATCCTAATGCAAAATTTGAGGGGAAACTGGATAGTCTCTGAGCTATCCTTAGTAGTGAAAAATATCAAGCTCCTCTGGGAATCCTGTTTACGGGAAGCTTTCGGCGTAAAAAGAATAATCTCTCGCGGCCAACCCGTTGCTTGGCTGTGGACATTGTCGGCACCATTGAGCGCAATCCTCACCAAAGGGAATGTTTAAGCTGCCTGTGTCGGCGAAAGTCCTTTGGAAGAAGCAAACAAACGTTTTCTCGAGGAAAAGGGTTTAAAAATAGCTTCCTCCCCAGGAGAAGGAATCGTTATTGGCCACTTGCTCATTTCGTGTATGTTTTGAGATATTTTCCACCGACTTGGATTTTTTGTAAGGAAAAACTCAAGACCATGACTTCAGCTGCACATTCGCTCAACGTGTTTTCCCCGCGTCGCACAACTGAAAGGCATTAAATGCCACTGATGACACTACCTTCACTCAAAAAGTACTTGCGCATTTATAGCAACGTGGTGCAAGATAGGGGGATTGGTAGTTGTTAAATCCTTATTTCCTCCCTCTTTCTTGGTTATGATTATTCATGGAATGCCCATCTCCTTTCACTAATAAATCAATGTTTGTTTTTTTAGAATTTAGCCTGAGCAGAGAAAGGGTTGTCCCCTGTTGTTACATGAAATATCTCTTATTCGTTTATCAATAAAATAAATATGAACATAGAAGCATGATTATTGGGTGGATAAAATCAGACATGAATTCACTCAGCATGTTCGGAGGTTGTTTGTTTTTAAGCCTGTAAAAATATTGAGTCGGTATGAATACAGTCCTTACCTCACGAGAATCGCAGTTTTCCCAATATCATGGTTTGAACGTTTTCTATTCTAAATCTACCCTGTAGAATAAAAAAATACAAACGGCAGCTGTTATATCAATGGGCGGTTTACGTCCAAAACTATCTTTTCCTCGTTATTTTCAGAGTTATGAAAAATAAAATGTAGCTTGAATTACAGTTATTTTACTGTCCCTTAAATGCAGCATATGCAGGAGAAGGGGAGAGGAGATTCCAAATGCACTATGTTATAGGAAATATTAATGATATATCGATTTTATAATAATGCTTAAGATCATCAAAAAACATTACTTTTGGAAAAAAATATTTTTCTGGGTACTTTTTCTTTGAAACTTCTATAACCTTTTTATGGATTCTTCGTAAAATCGAAGCAAATCAGAAATATACAATCTGAAAAATGCGTCAAATTGAGCGTCCTGTAAGTAGGAATATCCAGCTTTCGTCGGCGTTTAACCAACGTTTCGATTTCACTCTAGGCTGTAGTTTTTCTAGGAAACCTTTACACTGTGTAGTGTCTGATTCCTGACTTCGTAACTTCATCAAAATTGATAACTTGTTGAATAATAGATGTTCAGGTTTTCTAGTCCGCGAGCGCAATCATTGAAGAAGATCTTGACAAATCTATGAAGTTCTGGTGTTAAAATAACCCTCTCAATGTAACTTTCCATAGATGAATCCTTTCTTCCAAGGTTACCAATACTTCAATATTTTTTATTTTTCCAAAACTGCATCTTTTTACGTTCCGTTATTGAAAACGTTTTGATATGTTGAAATGATATAGAATTATGGCACTCATGCCTGTGAGCCACGTGTCATGTTTAGGCTTGGTGACCTTATGAAATAAACTGCCAGCATCCCCAAGTTCAGAGACCTCTAAATGTACAGAATTTGTGTCTAGATTACATGAAGCCAACGGGGCACCCTGATGTTGGAGGTTATCACCGCACGACATGTCATTAACCGTCACCTTCCGAGAGACCCGCCACCCATCGGTGACGTCGGTTATTGCGATTGGCGCTCTTACATTGAAAGAAATTCGTTGTTTAACATATAACTTTCTGCAACATGGAAAACAGTCACCGTAAATCTTCTGCATTAAAACTCCGAAACGGTTCTCTCTCTCTCCTTTGGTCGTTTTCCCCAATACAATTTGTTTGAGAGCGTGAAAAAGGGCCGTCCACAAAAGTGATGCAGGAGTTGGTCAAGGGTGTTCGCAAAATAAGGCGGTGAGGGAGCCAGGGTAGAAAAGGGAGGGGCCAAAGGTGAGATTATGCTTTCATCTTCGTGGTCGGAAAGTGTCCTTAAATTGTTTGCATTTTCAATGCAAGACTCCAAAACTGAGGCCGCGTCTCCCTCCATTTAGCCACTCCCATTGGGCATGCCCTCCCTCTGACGCAACCTTCCTTTCGTTGTCTTTGTCGAAAGACGTCATTTATGGAAAAATGTCGATCCCCCCGATATTGATCGAGGAAATTTTAAGCCTCCAGTCTCGAAGGGAGCAAGGTCTAATTGAAAGTTGCAGGATTTTCGTGTTCTCCTGTGACACTGAGGGAATAATTAGGAATCCCCTCGGTAACTATGTCAGCAGGACGTACACCTCGGGTAACTATGAGAAATGCGACTCCAACGTGGATAGATTTAAATGTTCCTTGTTCCCACTTGCGATTCGCGGTCAAAATAAATAACCGATTTTAGCAGTCCGAATGTTTTCATCAAAAAACATGGTTTTTGTCTGCCGTTGCGTTTAAAATAAACCACGTAAAAACAGTACGCTCGACATGACACCGTTGGGGTCCGCAGTGTACGAGGCATGACGTCGTATACTCGTATGTCATAAGTATGATGTTGTTCATTCGTTAGGATACCCGTACGTAGAGCTAAGCAGAGGTGAATAAGCGGCCAGCCTCCAGGCCTTTATTAATGAATACAAATTACACGATAAGAATGACCAAGACGGGAGTCACGGGTTTGTTATGTGTAGGTACTGAGTTAGGTTAATTTTTAAAAAGTGGCTAATTTCGTTACCGTCATTATATCATTAAAACTGTCTTAGGAATGTGAATTATATATGATGTAAAGACATTTTTTTAAGGTTTTTTTTTACTCTTCAGCTTTCGTCAAGGTGCAATTTTCTCTCCTTCCCCCTCTTCCTTTCATTGTCCCGCACATTCCCCACGAGAGCCACTCCTTTACTCCCCCCATCCCCATCGCCGCCGTTCATTTTATTCTCATCTCAAAGCTCACATTTTCGTGCAGTAAGTGTTTTCGTCCCACTTATTAAAATATCAGGCTAGACGGCCCGCCAAATATTGACCTTCTTCCCACGCCGCTCATGGGCTGTGGCGGGAGTGCCGGCGGGACGCGACACTCTTACGGCTTTCAGTCACTTTCCCCGTAGTTACTCTCCTCGCCATCTCAGCAGCCTGTCGCCTGGTCACACCTTCTGCAGGACTGCTCCCACATTTTCCTCCCCGCCAGCTCTAAGGTATATTTTGATGACTGCTAATATGGCTAATAACCAGTAATTCTCATAAGAAGTGAAACAATGCATCTTATTGCATTAAATTTCAGTACCAGGTGTTAAGGAAGGAGATTGATAGTGGATTTATTCTGCGGAAAGGATTCTTCTACCAAACAGTTTCTCGAACCGTTTGTAAACACAGGTACCCCTCTCTAGTCACTACCCTCGTTCTTAGCCAAGTATTTAGGTTGAAAAACGCTTTCAAATTATAAAATCTGCTCATTCACTCTGAATAGTAAGGCGTGTGTGATATAGATGTGTACAACAATGGTTTCAACAATGCTTTTCCCACTATATTCATTCCATGCTGCTAACCAAATGTGTTTCGATTTATAACGAAAATTTGCAAATAGTACTCCACCATTGTGTATATACGAGGGTCATCCGGAAAGTAGTACCCGTTCGTGCCGCATGAAGTGCTGACGACGCGAGTAGCCGCTGGACGAGGTCAGATAGCTTCAGTGGCTTGTCTGCCTTCTCTGAGCCAAGTTGCGTGACGCTAGCATTGCCTGTGTTGTTTCTGTGATTGTTTACAATGTTTAAAAAAATTGAGAACGCCGCCAGTTGTGAAGTGAGGGCAGTGATTAAATTCCTCAATGCAAGAAACGTTCGCCCATGTGATATTCATCGCCAATTAAAGGAGGTGTATGGAGACAATGTAATGGACGAGTCGTCTGTTCGGCGGTGGTGTCGCAACTTCAACATGGGGAGGGGGAACACACACGACGATGAGCGTTCGGAGAGACCGTCTGTCATTACAGACCAACTGGTGAGCTCAGTTGACGAATTCGTGAGGAACGATCGGCGCGTCACAATTGATGACATCTGTGAGCATTTTCCCAATGTTTCTCGAACAATTGTTCATGAAATTGTTAAACACCATCTGCATTATGCAAAAATTTGTGCAAGATGGGTCCCTCGCGTATCTCAATGAGCTGGCGGCGAAGGACTATGCAGCAGGAATACAGAAACTTGTCACACGTTATGACAAATGCCTTAATTTGCTTGGAGATTATGTTGAGAAGTAGTTTAAAGTATCCTCTTTCAAATAAAATTTTTTATGTTTGTTAATATTTACTTTTGTGTCTTTATTTCACGAACGGGTACTACTTTCCGGATGACCCTCGTATATACACACGGCATTCCCCATCATCAGCATAAAGCATCATCAGTAGATATGCACTATTGCAAAAGAGAATGATCGTTTTGATGTTATATATAAATATTCATTCAAGGTGCGATGTACCTAGTATGCTATCAATTTAAAGGTAGGGTTCCGGCGGTCCCTAATGACTATTTACTTCTAAATATTTTACAAATATACTAGACGGTGTGTGTCTGAAATATTTTATTTATATTATAAATTTGCTAAACAGTACATGTATCTGAAAAATATTCATGTTACCTCATCAAATACAATTCTTGGTTATCATTGGATTTCAATTCAACCTTCGACATTATGCTAATCGAATTCGGCATCATGATCTCCAGTAATTAAAAATAAAGCTTTAACTCTCTTCCCCAGTATGTTCCTCTTTTTTTCAACCATTTTTTCCTGTTCTTTCATTCAAAAGTAAGAAGAAATTGTCATGAGGATTGTTAAAGACTTTATTCTTGCCTCAAAGCAAACTCTCGTTAATGGTTTTCCTTTCCTTCAAGATGTGGATTAAGTTAGCATTTTTTAAATTTCATTTGTTGAAAAGCTAGCTATCAAAAACGTCGACTTGAGGAATTAAGCGTCATGGATTCCGCAACTACTAAAAACCTTCCCGGATTGTTTCATTCTGAGGTTTAAAAAGCATTGGTGTCGCCATTTTCGAGTAAAAAATGTCCGAGTAAATATTAAATTCCCATCAGGAACCCATGAGGAGAATCGTGGAAGTCGAAATCAGAATGGACAGCAGGGGATAAGGGAAGGGTAAATGCGTAAATTTGGTGAATGTTGAAGGATGCTCGTGGGAAAGTATGCATTTAGTTACGAAAAAGGGAAAGGGAAAATTTCGAGCGAGCCACCAATATTCAGATTGAAAACTAATGACACAACATCTCACAAAACTAATCCTCGCTTGCCCTCCCGGCCTCCCATCCTTCTCTCTCAACCGCTGCCTCATCCCTATGACCCCCATCCCTCCTCTTCCTCCCCTGAGGCCGCCACACTTGCCCGAACGAAGACCTAACTTTCTCCCCACCCTCACCGAGTCTGCAAGTCTTTAAGCTGGCCCTCCAAGTGTCGTTTGTCCGGCTGGAATACTAAGTTGCTTGAAATAATGACAGCGCAAAGGCTTTTAACTGGCTAGGGGTTCCCTAACCACACCAACGGAGACCCGTGAGGGAGGGAGGAGCCGAAGAGAGTGCACCTAGCTTGGGATTTTCCTTGCATACGATATCGCCTGCTGTCTCGATAATAATGCCGACTTGGTTGCTCCGTCTCGCCATTGTAAGAGCAAAAAAAGGACCTGCACGGTGGCCCGCAAGCGCGCTTCGCCTCGCCGGGGTGGATTTAAAATAAACCTGTTCCACCACTCTCGCGTTTTTTTTCCACTTCCTCCTCCTCGTCGTAATGTTTTCAGTGTGCATCGGGTCGAGGGTGATAATAATAAAGATTTCCCCGAGGGGATGTTTGGTTTGCACAAGAAATACGGCCCGGGAGACGTCGCGTCTTCGGGCGTTGAGAGGCTCGCAACCGCACCAGCCGATCTCTCGCATCTGCGCCCGACCCCGTAAGCCTCTTTGGATTTTGCTAATGAAAAGTGAAAAATTCGAAGACGGCATAAATGGAGGGAGTTGGCTCTGATAGGCAGCGGAATGTTTACCATTTTTAATAGCGTGTACTAGATTACCTGCATGCTTACGTAAAGTTTTGCGGGCAAAATAATAAGAATTGGTTTTTGCTAAATGCGTCGAAAATAGAAGTCATTTAAAATAATAGAGAATGCATTTCGGATGCCATTTTGGAGTACGTACGTTTTCAGGGTACATCTACCATCTGACCGAGAAAATTTTAATCCATTCGATGGATTTGCAACCCAAATTTCTTTAGAATCTCTCAAATTGTCCCATTGAAGTTAACGTACCTAGATTGGAAATCTTGGGAAGTGTATTTACTGTGGATTTAAATCGTTAAAAATAGATTGAACGGGACGGAAAACATTTGAAGCGCAACTAATTATTCTCACTTACATGCTGTACTTAGGCGATCGAACCGCGATGAAATAATTTCCCGAGACTACGAGTGTACGAAATCCTTTCTTCACGAGCGCCTGAGATATACAGGTATGCTTGTAGATTTTAGTATTGAAGACTGTTTGAGAAGCTAGAATAAGAAATTACTCTAGAAGGATGAGGATGATGGATAAATTTGACGGAGTGAAGGCGGTGGCGCTCGGAAAAAAGTTGTTTGTTTACGAGCGTTGAAAAAGTCAATTACTACATCATATATCATGACGTCACCTGGAGGTTCCTTGCCCAGTTGTCGCCAAGTTTCAAGTTTTAACTGATAGATATTTCAACGTTTCAATAGGAGATGATTTTTAGCCCCTACTTGCATTCTGATTCAATCGGATTTAATACGCATTGGGACATTGTTGTTATATTTGGGTCCGGACATGAGCCAGAATTTTGGTTCATTTATTTCCTATGCATATTTTACTTCTGACCGCAAGGAAATTTCATGAAACCTACATTTCGCATTGAACGAAAACATTTCCCCTGAAATTAGACGAGCAAGATTGTGACGGGGAAGCGTATGTAAATATTTGTTTTTACCCGAGTTTGGGATCCCGACCAGAATTAAGTTTATTAGTCTGCGGGCGCGAGTCATGAGTGCTTACGGCAGCGAGAGTAGGGAGTGCCCATATTAAAAGTGCTTTTTCATCGAGTTCATTTCCCTGAACAATAATAGGGGAAGCGAGTTTTGTTTATATTTATTAACGATTCTTTGATTGTTGTGCGAGTTCGACATTTGTGTTACATGTTTCCATCTCAAGTTTCTCGTCAGTTTCATAGCTTTTTATTTGCAAAATATCTTTGTCGTCGAAAATATTTAATCAAGATGTATACGTTAGCTACATCGCCTCGCCAGATCATGCTGAGCCATCAGTAGTTGTTATTCGGGGTGAATGACAGATAAGCTAATTCGAAATATGAAGGGATAGGCGAGCAATTTTTAAGTGAAAAGGATTTTAATGAGGAAAAACAACTTTTGGTATCGGCGAAATGCTTACAAGACGCCCACAATTGGTCATTGTCTCAGGTGAATAATTTAGTCTCTTATTCAGTGTAGCAAAAATAAAAAGGGGATTAAGACAAATTGAAATGTAATGAAATAATTGACTTTGTAATTCCACACACTTTATAATAATACTTTATAAAAAAAGTGTGTGGAATTACAAAGTCAATTATTTCATTACATTTCAATATGTTATGCAAATTCCACAAAGTTACGCCTGAGACAACAAATTGGATTAAGACAAGGTTGTCCCCTATCACCCTATCTGTTTAATTTAGTTGCGAAGATGCAGTCACAAGAATAAAATTAAAGATTAAAGTTATGAAATTAAACGGAAGAAATATTCACAGTACCCGCGTTGCTGATGATAGAACAATAATCGCAGACTCTGAAGAGGACATGAATAAAGTACTCAAAATGCCGTCCAAAACCTATAGGAGTTTAAATTGAAAATCAACATGAAGAGGACAAAAACATTGATGATGGAAAAGAGAAAATAAAATATCAAAACCAGCGTAAATAAAGACTACAATACCTTGGATCAGGTTGAAAATATTTGCTACCTAGGGAGGATTATTAACAACAAAAATTCATGTGAGACCGAGATCAATCGAAGAATAGCCTTAGCGAAACAAGCGTTTCAAAACAAGAACTTATTGGTTCATAGCCTTATAATCATTGAGACTTGAAAATAGTCAAGGAAGACGTTTGTTTGAAGTGTGTAGTTATAGTATGGATGTGAGGCATGGGCAATCAGGAAAGTGGAAAGAAACCAGCTGGAGGCGATGGAAATATGGTTTTGGGGAAAAATGACGAAAGGAAGCTGGGTAGAAAGAAAAAATCAATGAATAATTGTTGCTGAAGAAGTGAAAGAAAATAGATTACTGTCAAGAACAATAGGACAAAGAAGGGCAAAACTGACTGGAGACGTACTAAGGTATAACTGATACCAAAAGGGCATGTCTGAGGGAAAAGCTGGAGGACAGACACCAAGAGGACGTCTCAGAGCTGCTTTCTTCAAGAATGTGGAACATGTGATGGACTTAACATCAAATGATAACCTGATGGAGGCAGCAATAAATAGAGAGGTGGGGTTAGACATTGACGTGTTTGAGGATGATCCCATGTGTAGCTTTTAATAGTTTGAAGGGATTCTTAAAAGGTATCGAAGAATGTTACGGCGTGGAAAAATTCGCCACTTCCAGGCTTATTACCCTGGCCGCCGGCGTGACCAGACAGATTGTTGACCACTTCCCCGGTGCAATTCGATTCTCGAGGGAGAGGATGACCGATGGCAGTTGGGCGAGGTGTTGCTGGTGCGTATGGGGCCGGGAGGTGAGGAGGGGTTGGCAGGAAGGGTTCGCGATGCGGAAAATACGAAGAAATGATTTAACTCCGCTTAATGCGACCATTGCCCGGAGCGAAGTAATTGCAGCCCCGTGCAGTTTAAAACTAACGCCCGTTGCCAATTACCCTCGTTAAATCAACCCATTTATGGGCTCTTAATTTTGAGGAGACTTTATTGCCGTAGCAGATCGCATTCGTTATAATGACGTAATTACGCGCCGCGATCGCTTTGTTGTTTCGTTTTTCGCGTCTCGCCCCTAAACCCCTCTTACTCCTTCCACTCTCCCTCTCTGTTGCTTTCCTCTCACCCCCGACCTCATCCCTCCCGCACCTCTTAGCCTCATCTGCCCTCAAAGAAGCGATTCAAATAACTCACTCGGATGCCTCGGAGCCAGGCTGAAATTCTGTTCCTTCAACTGAGAGATATCTGTCTAGGAATTCTAGAAGCTCATTTGCATCGGATTAAAACCCCAGGTGAGAGAGGCATCTTGACTTGTCTTTATTTTAACGTGAATTTCAAGTGGATTGAAATGCGTTTATTCGGTCCTTACCCCTTTGGAGTGTGCATTTGTTTCCAATATTGATGCAACTCTGCGTTGGGGCATTAAGGATGTATCCGCTAAATCCGTTAAGGCAAAAAAATGCACTTAAGTCTTTGTAATGGGTAACCATGACAACTGATGAAAGTGTGATACGTACTTGCGCTGTCGTCGCATTTTTCCATGCTATCCCTTCATTGCGACAAAATGTGTTACTGGTCGGAGCAATCGATGTTAAAAAATATTCTAGTAATCCTTATTTCCAATAATAGATTCATAATTCATGCAGTAGTAATGGGTTTGGATTGCGATAGATGATCTAGAATATCTTGATTTGTATTTTTTGTAAGACCAAAGAAACAACTTTCTTATAATTCCACATAATCACCGAATGCATAATCCTTTGGCTTATGCCAATGAAGTGAAATAAATTATCCCAACCATTCAATTTTTAAGTTTCTTCGTGTCAATGTAAAAATCCTCGAATTGCCATCATCCGACATGGTTAAGTATTTTAACGTCCCCACAATACATGTTTTCCATAGGCAATCTTTCAAAACCACTCATGAAAACCTTATCTTAACCTCACCACCAAGAATTTCTATTTATGTTTGACATTTTCTGCATCCGAGCCACTCTCGCTCCCTTTCTTTCCACTTGCCCCAACTTTTTTTATTCAAATGGCCGAAGATGAGAAACTAATATAGCGGTAAATATTTGTTTTCCGTTGTACTAATCCTTACGTCTCTAAATTATTGATACATTTTCGTAAGTGTTTGACTAAATGATAAACCGTTGCTCACGGGAACCTTGTGATATCGGAAATAAAGAGTTTTAACTAAGTTATATCGCAATCTAATTCTCGTATTTAACCTACGTCCTACGGTTGAGTAAGTACACGAGTTCCTTTGTCTCACCCACGAGTACTGAAAGCCGGCTTACGCTCCCCTCCATCCCTCGGGACCCTCGGATGGGGACACGACAAAGGTATCTCGGCCATGGCAACACGCTTTCTCACTCTTCCCGACGCCACTCCGCGGACCCCTGAAGTCTTGCCTCCCTTCACGTACGCCTGAACATCCGCAGCCAAGTAGTCCCACGCGCACTCGCGGTCGCGAAGAATAATGGATACGCATTAGCAACTGCAGGGCTTCGGGTTCGGTCGTAATCACCCCGAGCCGCTTCGGAAACTTCTCTACTCCTCTCGATGTTACCAATTTGTTTTCTCCGTCCTTCGACGCGCAGCGTTAACCTCTGGTCGATGTTCCCAGTCTAGTAATTGGGATCAAAAGGTGTAGCTCTTTTCCATATTAATAAATTAGGAGTGAATTGCATCTTCATGATACCCATTCGATGTGTGCCACAAATTGGGTGTTGCTTCATCGCTGGATTCGAGTTGAAACGCCTTGTGAAAGTTATGTCTGAGTTTGCTAATTGAAAAGGCACATGAAGAAGTTGAAGACTCTTTCACTAAAAAATGCTGTTTAATTGTTCGTGAACGTGTACATTTTATTTAAGCTAATAGATGTGATGAAAGGAGGCATTGATTTTCGCTAAGAGTTAACGCGACGAAATCTGGCGACGTGTTTATGCTGGAGCATACTGTACAATTGCATTTCCGAGTGGCGTTTAAAATTAAATATATGGATTTAACGCTCACTTTTTTGTCAGAGGAAAACTCCTTTGTTGGTGTTTAACATTTTTTGTGTGGATGAATCGCCGACCGATGTGCGTGAATTTTACTTCGACTCATTGGGCATCGAAAATATTGATTTCGTGTTCCAGTGTTTTGGTCCATGTATCATGTTTAACTAAGGATCAGAGATCCATTTCTCATATGTGGACCCCTACTATTGTCCCCGCTGCCCGCCAACGTTCATCCCAACAGTTTTTACCCCTTTTCATCCCGCTTCGTTCTCATCCTCCGTCTGCTCGTTTTCTTCCGAGCGCTCCAGCCAGGTTCGCATGAGAACACTTGATTTTCTGACCTTGTGGATAAGTGAGACCCGACTCCTCTTTACCCTCCCACCGCGGCCTCTCTGACCCTTCCTATCTCCTGCCCCCTACTATTTATGAATGCGTGACCTCTCTTCACTGTCAAGTTTTAACAGTCATCGAGACTGGCATTACTGCAGTTCTTTAAATAGTCTAAACCGCTCGTTTTTTTCATCTGGCGCTCATCCCTATTTCTGAAGACCTTTTTGTTAAATTAGTTTGACTTCGACATAAATGCTCCTCAATCCACCAAAAAGGTGTGTGGTAGGGGATGCGAGCACAAGGTGGCAAGGGTAAGTGATTAGTTAAATTACCAAGTCGATAAAATGTGGTTAACATTTGGGCAAAAATTGTGATGGAATGTCGAAATAATTCCATTACCTACGTATATTAATTCATAAAATTAATTTTGTTCGTGGCATATTTAAACGATAAGTTGATATAAGTTTATAATACATATTTTCCAGCTATGGTGAGTTCTCATATTTTCATTTGCTTTCGGTCTGTTTGGTTTATTCGTTCATCGGAGACTTTTTTAAATCTCTAATCACATGCGAAAATTTCAGCCTCTCATTAATGCGCCCCTTTAAACACCGGAAGTCAATGCAATAGTTGGGTGTGTGCATTTGTGAAATATATTATTCCTAATGAACTTAGTCGTACGACAAATGGAAATAAATCAGGGAAAACTTTGTGTGTGTCACTGAATATCAAACATTCCGGGTGTAAATTACATTTGCGTAATAACATGTCTGGATGAAAATCCTTTTTCGGTACATATTCCCGCGAGTGTGGGTCAGAAATTGCAGAGTGCTAGACTTCCGTTAATTATGATTCCGTTTAGTTAACTCGTTCCGTCTGTCCGCGTGTTTATTAATCGCGTGTGATTCATTTATTCATGTTGCCATATCTCGTTTAAATTCTTTGGCTTTAAAATTGTGCCCGATTCCGTTCTTGAATCCTACACTGATTTTCCCCCAGAAGGCTTTCATCCAGCCCAGGCGTTCGACTGTCTCGCTTTTACCGTTGTCCGTGCGAACTCCATCGCCTCCCTAGCTTCCCTCCCGCCACCGCTCTTATCGATTCCCTTCACATTTTCTCCCCGTCCTCTTAGATTTCCTAACGCTCTATTTATCTCATCCCATCCCGCCCACTCGGCCTCGAAGAACTTGCGAAATGTTATTTTGTCTTCCCGCAATGGGTTAAGGGCATTCTCGCTTATCTTTCTTTTAATTGTTGAGAGTTCGCATTCATCATTTGGTTGTTATTCTGAAGCAGCTGCTTCAGAAAATTCCATTTCTAGCTATGGTATTTTATGTGCATATGTTTTTTTTCCTTTTTCATTGAGATTTAGTCAATTTGATGATTTTTGGTATTTGGATTAAACTAAAGATTTATTTAAGGAATAGTCTCGTAAAATCTACGGACGTGATCTCAATTGCTTGCGTTTCTATGGGAAGACATGATGAACGCTTTCGAGTGTGATTACATAGGTTCACTGCTACTTCTAACATCAAACTCTTTGTTATTCAAATCTATTTACGGAACAAGTAAATTCTGATTTCTGATCGAAAACAATTAAGAAGCCAGGAAAAAAGTTGTAATGCTTCACATCAATAGATGAACCGTATTGGACCAACTAATTTCGATGTCAAAAAGTAATTCTCAAAGACACTAAAGCCATAGATTTTCGAATCTTAAAAATTCTTTAATAATCAGGACTAAGCTGTCCCTTTTGGCTGCATAACTTTTCTTATTTTCCAATGTCAACCTTTCTAAATTTAAAAAAATAGCGACATCGAATGTTAGACTTCGTATCAAACCCTAGGGATTTTAAAACTAAAGTTCCTCTTGTTTATTGGTTTTAGTTGTGTATAAAACGAGTGCATATTTCTTTTAAATTTTGCTTACATGGAAAGGCCTCTAAGTTTTTATGGAAATTAATGTTAACCAGATAAAATTCCGTTCTCCCTCACAAGTCGCCAGTATTCGCTTTGCGCCTCGGTCGTTTTCTTGTTGTGTTAGCTGCACTAGTTCCTTTTGTTTAGGCTTTTTGATCTCATCTTCTTAGGTCTTGCTTTGTAAACCACCCCGGCAAGAAACAATTCCGCTAGTTCCTCCCTTCGGCGTCTTTTTTTGCCCTCCGCGGTTTCGATTCAATCGCGGCCAAATGACTGGAGGTTGGAGGGAAGCTGTTGGGTAGTCGTATTTATCGGTCACTTTTTGTTTCAAAGGAGATTTTGTTCCCTACCTCTATCATTCTCTGCATTACTACTAGTCGTCTGCGTTGTTTTCTTTGCACCAAAGAAAGGAGGAGAGTGATATATTCTCGGGGTTTGTGATTCAAAACGTTGTAAAGAGGTTTAAGATATATCAGTGGAGGCATTGCGAGATTGTCATCGGACGAGAAAATTCTTTTTTCAGGCAAGTGTCGTTTTGTGAATATAACTACCTGTTGTGCCGTTTCCTTTTAAAGCATGATCGAGATTTTTAACTTCTAAAATGTATCTTCATCTATACGTGATATATATACACACATTTATTACTTATATATATACACATAGTCTGACCTGAGGAAGGTCTCGGAGACGGCCGAAAGCTCGAACTTTCGAAAACGTTTCCTTTTACGTGTTATCTAATTTATTTGTGTGTTCTGTTGCGCCATCCAAGTGTTATATTTATATATAACACTTGGACGGCACAACAGAACACAAAAATAAAATATGTAACACATAAAAGGACACATTGTAAAAAGTTTAAGCTAATATGTATACAAATATACACCTAAATTTTAGTTTTTACCTTAGAAATTAGTTTTTCTGCGGTTGCTATTGCACTGCTTTTCCAAGCTGGGATGTGGTATTTAACCTTCGTAGGTGACCCTATTTTTTGATAGTATATGTGTGTCATGGTGGATAATACTCACGGTGCGAAAAATCTCCCGTCGGAGACGGGATCAATTAGCTATATTATATTATTTATGTTTGAATGCATAAATGAAGTACAAGTGCGACCTACATAAGTCCTCCCCTTCATTCATCCCTTTTTGTTTCTGATTAAGCAGGACTGCCTTATTTTTTCATATTTTATAAAAATAATATTCATGGAAAATAAAAAATAGCATATTACTTTGAGATATTGCATTGTAAGATAAAATTAATTCAAGAAATGATCGGAATACCCTTTTAGGGTCAATGCAATACATTTTTGCAATGAAATTAAATTAAAAATTTATGTCGTTTCTCGATATTATTTGATAGAATTATAATTTTTTATTCAGATAAATGTTGAAGCCTGAAAGTGTAAAGTATATTAAAATATCAGTTCACAGCTTAAGAGAATGAAACAGGTCGACGCGTTTAGTTCGGTCGGACCAACACTCGCTGGTCCAACACTCCATGAGGCTTCTTCATCCTTCAATCCTGCCTCGGGCATAGGTACCTATCACGTTTTTGCATAATGGAATTTTTTAAGGTTGAGCAACTCTCGCCTGTCCTTTGGACCCTCATTTGAGCTTCGCGTTAGCCTTAACTGACCAAAAGGCCCCGGGTTCAAATCTCGACAATGGTTCTTGACTCGCCACTCCAACCCCATCCGCTAAATTCCAATACCGATTCTCAGGATACTGGAACTCTGTGGTGGGAAGGATCTAATCCCCGTCCAGCGTAAATGCGTAAAAAATGAACGCGTCAAAAATGAAACTCCGCGTTGATGATCTTGGCGGCTGACCTCGTCATGCCGGCGTCTCGAAACGGTAAATCACCGAGGAGGGTAATACGGGAGGGCACGCGGCAGCGAAACAGACCGATGGGGACGTCTAGATTTAACCGCCCAAGACACCGCGTCGTGTGGAGTATGCCTTCGAGGTCGTCATGCATGCAATTGTTTCCGAAATTCTGGGAAAAGAATCCCGTCTCATTTCCTGAGCGCACCTCAAAGTGGTGAAAGGTGGGAGAATCGGACGAGGATGAAGCACGGGAAACGGGAGCCTGCGGATACAGGGGAGATAAAATCGAGGGGAGCCTCTTCTGCAAGGATGCGGAAAGAAATGGCTTACGGGCTACGGAGAGAGTGCGATTGGCCCTCAGCGGGCACCTATTGTCAGAAAGAACAGTTTTGGAGGTTAGGATGCCAGTGACTTGTGTCCTTTCGGTCCTCCCGTTTGAATTTTCGGTTGGCGAGGGAGGGCTGGGATTTTGTGGTCCGGAGAACAGATCGAGAGAGAATGCGGAGGAAGAGGAATAAGTTTTATTCATCTCTCCCTCTCTCTCTCTCCCCATCCCACGTGCCACCCAACTCCCCTTCTCCTCCCGTCCTTCACAGTATTTCCTCCTCATGCGTCACAAATCATGTGACTAGCCATTCAGATCTCCGAGGAGACGGAGACGCGAGGGGGCGCAGGGAGAGTGGGTCGGTAGGGTTTTCGAGGATAGGAAGGGAGCAGATCGTATGAGAGTTGTAGTAGTATTTTTGTCTCGGTTTTTTTTAAATTTCTTCGTAAAAAAGGAGCGTTTTTTTCCGGATGTTAGTGGACTGGCGAAACCTTCGAGTCATTGACGTAAGGTGAAAGTGACGACGTCGTGACGTCGCTAGTCTCTTGCGAGCGAAAGGACATACGAGCGTTAGGACATTAAGGGCATTTTGGAATATTTTTACAGAGAATTCCGCTATGGTCCTGGCAGGGTGATAATTCCAAGCACCATTGATGAACATCCCCAAACAAGTGGAGGATTCCTGCGAAACCCAATTAGGATTATTTACACATGATTTACTTTTATCTGGTGAGAGAGGTAGGCAAGTGGATGCCATCTTCTTAGATTTTCAAAAGGCATTTGATAAGGTCCCACATGGTAAACTCATTCATAAATTAAAGGTCGCGGGTATAAACAAGGGCGCCATAAGTTGGGTTAAAGATTTTCTTTCAGAGCGGGAACAGAGGGTAGTCCTTGATGGCGCTAGTTCCGACAGCGTTCGAGTCACGTCGGGGGTACCTCAGGGAAGTGTGATCGGGCCGTTGCTTTTCTTGATTTTTGTTAACGATTTAAACCGCGAAGTGAAAAGTAAAATTAGGATGTTCGCGGATGACACGGTGATCTATCGGGAGATATCTGGGGATGAGGATCGTTTTATTCTAGCGCAGGATTTAGATTGCATTACTAAATGGTGTTCTAACTGGGGATTGACTCTAAATTATAATAAATGTTCAGTGGTAAATTTCTTTAAAAGATCAACGGGATTTTCTTACAAATTAGCTGGAGGTGACCTAGCAGTAGTTGATACGGTAAAATACCTAGGTGTCACATTCACAAAAGACAACTTGGGGGACTCACATACGTAAAGTCTGCGGTCAAGCGTATAAAAAATTGGGATTCATTAGACGCATTGTCGGCAAAAGTGACTCGAAGGTCAAGGAACGTTGTTACCACGCTCTTGTAAGGCCTCATTTAGAATACGCATGCAGCGTGTGGGATCCGAGTGAAAAAGGTCTCATTCGGGAAATTGAGAAGGTTCAACGCCGGGCAGCCCGTTTTGTAAAAAATTCCTACGATAAAACGCAAAGCGTCACCGAAATGCTCATGGATTTGGGGTGGGAATCATTGGCTGAGAGACGATTCAATGCAAGATTGAAATTATTAAATAAATTTAGATCCGCATGTTTCACCACCGAGGTCTCGCAAATTATTCGAACTCCTACATACATTAGTCGCTTGGATCATGCATATAAAATTCGGGAAATAGATGCCAGAACTAGCCGACTCAAGGACTCCTTCTTCCCACGGACAATACGGGATAGCAACTGCAGGGTTATAGATAGCAAAAATTCCACTTGCCACCCTCAGCGTCTAAAAAATAATTAGTTGTATTTAAATGCATGCTCTTCCACTAACCTTATGTGTTTTGCTATAATAACCCATTCTTTCCGAATGACCTCATTCGTGTTCCGTTCATCTGTTTTTAAGTTTCCCTTTCAATCCCTCGTCCCTCCCCGCGGGGGCAAATTCCTGCTACCTGCAACGTTGGGTCGCATTCCCTGCCATTTAGAGACTCTTTGGGGGTAGAGTGTTTCGTGGTGCATTTTCATGTGGTAGTGATGTTTCAATTTCTTGCTTGTTGTGTCCTGGCTTCCGTGTTGTAGAATGTCTTTCGTGCTGCATCATGGGGTGCAGTTTTTTAGTTGTTTTGCGGTATATGTGTTTGCATGAGTATTGGATGAAGGGATTTTTGCATGAGTGTGTGCGCTGCTGTGGGTGTAATTTTCCGTGTTGTTTTTTTGCATGTGGTATTTTTCTTTTTTACGGTTGGTGACCTAACACCCCCCGCCACACGCCCTTGCGGCGGCTTGCGGGGTATTATGTAGATGTAGATGAAGTGAATTTTCAAAAGGTTGAACTCTTCTCTAATTGGCCGCCGAAAGTGCAAACAGTGCAAAATGGTACTAGGAGATATTTCTTATCCAGAAGGAAGCATTGTGATTTCTTGGATTCAAGGTTAAATTTATTTGAAAGGTTAATTAGCAGTATTTTATCTCCCATCACCGCATTACAGGCATTTTGTCTTGCGTCTTCAGCTCCACAAAATGATCTCCGCATGAGGTTATGACTGGGGATGCTAGGTCATTAATCAATATAGGAAATTATTACTTCATCATATCTTTAATTGTTTTAACGCAGACACGTATTAATTTCAGAGTTAATGTTTAAATTTGCCCTGGGAAATTATCCAAAATAATAGAATTTTACACAGCTTTTAGTTTCTAAAAATATTCAACAGGAGATCTATTCCTTAGTATTATTGTTTAAATGTTTTAAAAACATGAATAAGATCAAATTCATATTTTTTAGGATACGCTACTAAAGATTATTTTCTCCTCCATCAAGTTCAGTCAATAGAATTTGGCATAAATACGTAATTGGTTTGCCAGCTGATATCTCATTTCCCATTAATTGATATTCTAACTTGGGCTAATTACAGTTACGGTTTCGTTGCTGGCTCTACTTGTACGCTACCTTCATCTAACCACTTTTTCGCTCCCACTACTGTCTGAAGCCCTCATTATCATCTTTTATCGTGTGGGTTTTTCTTCGGAAATATGTTCAAATTATTTTTCATGCGTATGTTTCTTACTAAACCTAGAGGTTTGGGTATTATCCATATTAACATGAAGCCATTGTAGCGATGGACAGATGTTGTGTTTCTGCAGCTATTCATTCGCCCCCCAGAAATTGGGTTTGATTGAGATCGTCAATCCATATTTAACGCTCCGTAAGATCTTGGGTGAAACTGCGATATTTTGGAGTAGTTATCATTTGACGCGGACCGTTCGATCGTAAGTGAAAAAGCTTATTGGTTTTTGTCCGGGCTCCCTTGGATGTAAAACCAATGTATCCAGACGCGTTCCTTACTCGAACTCATTTGGGACGATACCGCTGAGATCTCTGTGGGTATCAAACTAGAAACTAAACCCAGAAAAAAACAAAGAGTCTTGAAGGTGGAGGGAGGCATGAACAAGGAGAGGCAAAAGAAAACTTTAAGTCGGTGGTACGTAGAACTCGTCTGGGAAGAAGCTAGGAAGTTACACACGCGGTGTCATTCGCCCTATACGCTGTTTAAAACAAGGTTTTCCACCGCCCACCCTTCCTTCGCACGTCGAAGTACATATTAGACTCATCTTACAATATATACCCCTTTGCACAGGACTTCGCTTCTGGCTACGTCTCCTCTCTCCCTAAGCCCGGGACCTCCATTTGAAACAAAGAGGTTTCTTCTCTATGCAAAGATGCAAGTCCGTGCGGCGGGGGCGGGCGAGGGCCTGGGACGGCTGGGGGGGAGGCAGTAGTGGGTTGACTCTCGGTGTAGGATCTGATCGGTGCATTCCCTTTTCTCCACACATACAAACACACACACACACATTTGCCGCCCCTACCTCCTCCATCCCTCCCCCCCTCCCACCCTCCGCACAGAGCGGTCCGTCTTCTAACCTCCCGATTTCCACCCACTCTCCCCTCAACTCCCACCCCCAACCTCCCCCGACCGATTCTCCAGTCTCAAGAAGTCGTGTGCCCACCAGTCTTCTTATTTCCCCCGTGTTTGCCTTCCCCCCCTGCCCCACCCACCCTAATCCCCCTACGCCCCCTTTCATACCGCCACCCTCCCCCCTACTCTCCCTACAGACGTTCGATCTTCCCTCCCCTATTTCCCTCTTCCCATCTCTCCCTCCCTCTCCTTCTCTCCCCTCCCGCTCGGCTCTCGCTCCTATCTCTTCCCCTCCGCTTTCCCCGAGCCGCCCCCTCCACTACCACAGTCTCCCCTCTCTCATGTCTGGATCGGAGTCTGCTGGGGTGTCTGGTATTGCCGCTTCGTCCTATCCCCCCTCTCTCGTCTTGCCTTCCCTCTCCTCTCTTCATCGCTCGTCCTTTTCCATGGCTATCGCCTCTCTCTCTCTTCCTCCCACCCCTATCTCGCGTCGTCTTTACTCTGTAGTCGCTGTTCGCCACCTATTATTCTCTCCCTCTTCCCACTTAATGCGAGCATTTTCGGTATACGTTATCACGGGGTAGAGAGAGTTTTGGATACTGTACTCACATGCGCTTCCTCGATGGAAATGCGTCTGGAACTGAGTTCTTGTGTTTTGCTCACAATAAGCCGGATGAAATTTCTCCAATTGACTTTTATTTTAGCCGGGAGGGACTTGTCTGCGTGCTATTTTTTTTCGAACCGAAAATAAATGAGTTCTCTAGTTTTTGGGATTATAGTAATAGCGAGTGTTTTGTGCATACCATTAACTTGAATATTGAATGTATCGAGGAAAATTAAAATAGTCAGACGTGACTTTGTGGAAATATTTTATATGCATAACGATAACGAATTTAGTATCTTTCGCAATTTTATATGACAGCATTTCCGACTCGTTTTTACTGCACTGTGGCGTACGTGTTCAAATTGCACAATTACGTTCAATCAAACGATACAAATTTACTTTCAAATAATTACGAAGCTTCCATAATGGTTCCCTACCGATTAAATACAATGAATTTCATTGAAATTTATTTTTGTGGTGAATATATAAATATTATTGCTCGAGTGACGCGTCTTTATAGGATTTTGAGCTCCTTCGAAGTCTTAGATCTAGAACTGGATTGGTTCGTGGAACTCGTGCCTTCCAGAGAGACCCTTTCTCTCTAAGTATTTGGCATTCCAATACCACATTGCATTTAAACTCTTCCTGTTCATTTCCTTAGACTGTAACAATAAATACTGCAAAATAAGCTGTTTAATAAATTGTATTTCATTGAATACAGAAGACAAACGTGCTAGATGAATCATTCTTGACATTGAAAAATCAAGCGAGGACATTTCCTTCATTATGTTTCGGCTTTTAACAATTTTAGCCACCGAAAGTCGGTAAAAAGTTTACTTTTAATTATTTCATTCGTCATCTTCAGCGCTCTACACGTATGCGTATTTTTTGTTCTACATAATAGGTTCCAATTAGATCAAATCGCACTGCAAACCCAGTCATGGGAAACCCACTCCATGGTAACACAAACATTCCTAGGTTAAGGTCAACCTGTAGCCATCTTTTCGGGCATAATTCCACCAAACCCCTCATTGTAATAATAATATCCATCCTTAATTTATTTGTTTATTCATTTATAATATATTTTTAAACAAATCCAATGCCCATCATCAGGATCAACTCTCAATAGATAAAAGAATGTTGCAAATAGAACAAAAAATCATATTTTCAACAAAAAAAACCTCACTCTATTGTTCGTATTCCTTTCTTTATGATTCTTTCTTTCTCTCCATTTGACACAGTTTTCCTGATTATTTGTTTCTCCACCGAAACAATTTCCGTACGAAAAAGAAATTTTTATTATTTAAAGACGAGTACTTTGCTGTGAAATCATAGACCTTGATTGTCTTAAACTATGTTGTTAAGAATTCAATGGGTGTACTTCTCCTATTTTCACGTTTCCGTCTTAGGATCTCTGATTTGAGAAGTCCATTCGAAATCCTCCCTGCCCTTCCAATCCGCCGCCTTTCATTCCCTTGGATTAAGTGCAGGAATGGTCTCCACAGCCCCAGCCGATCTCAAATGAAGTCCGTTCCCGTCTTCCAACCTTCCGGTTGCCTCCTAACCGTTACTTCTCCTCGTCCTTACGATATCCTTTCCTTCCTCCATGGCGGGTGGGCTACCACCGAAGTCCAGCCTTTTGGGGTTGAACCCCAAAATGGTCTCCTTTTTGGTCTTAACCAGGGCCATTCATTCATCAGCCTTCCCTTGTTTCGTGTTTTATTTTCTTTGCCCCAAGGTCTTGCTCTCCAACTCTCATGCCGAGTGTAAATGTTTGAGTCGATAATTAGCGCTGCTAAGTGCCCTCCGCGGTGGAACTCCCACTGGCGCTGATGTGTTCACGTCACGGGGTGGGTCCTGTTGGCAATTCATTTATTGAGATGACTACTACTTTTTAGAGCTTTTACCAGCGTTTACAATTATGTGACCTTTTTGCTTCAGTGCAAATCGGACTCGTTTGAAAAATTTCGGTAAATTGAGCGACAGTCGATGTTCATCGTTTTAGCGTCGAATTGCTAAAGAGTCATCAGCGTAAAATATGATATCTAGGAAATTGTAGATAGTTTATTCTGAATATTACCACTCCGGCATATGCATGTAAAGTAAAAAAAAGTCTTTTACGATGGTTTGTTTTCTCTTGTTTTCATCACTCGTGGTTAGATGGCATATCGATACGTTTTCGGTTCGCTGGCTTATTGTTGCGTGCGTCGACCATGCGTTCCTGTTGCCGTCACGCCTTCGCCCTTGTGTCTGTCAACCCCTCCCTTCTCCGCGTGCTATTCCCCGCTTACATCCACGTTTATTTCCTAACTCTCCTTCAGTGTTATTCCGTCCATCCGCCCACTTATGGCATCCGTCCCCCTTCCCTTTCCTCTCTCTCTTTCCTTCCTTCCATATCCATTCCCCCGAAAATGTCTCCTCCTCCCCCGCTACATTCAACCACGTCGGCAATGTTCTCCCACTCTCTTTTCCCCATCCAAACGGTCCGCCGGCCCCCTCCGCCAGCCACTACCCCATCTCCCAGAGTCGCTGCCCCGCGGCTTAGTTGTGGATCCGGTGTTGGGGGGGGAGTAGTGGAGACGAGGGTGGAGGAATGGGAGTTTGGAAGTGGATTGGGGAAACGAAGGGGGGCGGTTGTGGAGATAACGCCCCTCACCATACCCTCCACTCCTTTGTTGGAGTAAGTTGGGCCTCTTTGTCCCTGCAACTTCCTATTCCATTCAGTAGCCAGCCCTCAATCTCTCTCATATCTCCCAATCTCACCATCTCCACTTTTTTTGTAAATAGAGCATAAAAAAACCTCCTCCCTGCTCATTCCAATAGTGACGGTTTCCCGGTCGTGATATTTTTTTCCCTCTGTCCGTACTTACGGTTAAGTTTCTATGTGATTTTTCCGTCTATATTGCTTCCCTGTTTTGGGTTTCACGGCGTCTGGTCAAACACTACTGCGTCGCTTTCGCGGTCAGTTCAGTTCCCGAGTACGTAATTGTGAGGAGGGGGTCCTCGAGTATTTTGAGCGCACACTCGCGCCAAACCTTGCTGACCTCCTCCATTCAGGATGTAAACGGCCGAGTTGACTAGATTGCCGTGTGAATAAATCTGCCGGAAGGCAGAATTGTGAAGAAAAACGTCGAATGTTTACATTCGAAGAGTCTTGCATTAAATTTCTCATTGGCGTGCCGTGGCGTGGTTCCGGATTGTACAGGCGGTTGCAATTGCATTCAAAAACGGTCACCTGACATTTGGAGTGGACACTTGCTCGCACACAAGGGAACAAAGTTGATTATATCGTCGCCAAGAAGCTCTGAAAAAATCCTGTACGATTGAAGGTGAGGATTAAAGGGAGAGAGACCTAAGAGGTTTATGTTTTAACCCTTGGTACAGCAAACACCACCAGCGGACGCACCAGAGAGAGTAGAATTGTAGGGCAAGTTCTAAACATAGTCCTTCGGCCTTGTGTGTAAGTATGCATGAACGCATCTCCATCAATTCCAGCGGTCCTCTAAATCCAGCGCGAGCGGTTATTATTAGTGAACTGTAGATTTAAAACCCGACAGATAGCATCCCCAATTGATTATCGTGAGGTGCACCAAGTGCAAGCCTATTTCGCAATCATCATGAAAATATTTGTGAGGAACGTTTTGTAAATCTCTGCATTTTGGCACTGGAAATTGGCGGTCAATAAAAATAGTAAATGTTTTTCAATTCAAAAGGATTTAACAAATATATTTCAGCACAGCAGATATCGTCTTAAGATATATGACCTTTAATCGGCATATCGGTCGTACGTTGAGGGGTTGCCGAACCAGAGATTAAATTTGTTCATCGCAACGTTATTTTTGCAATCATGGCCAGTGGAAAGGAGATAGAGGTAAATAAATCGTACAATAATATGTCTATGTTTAAATACGTCTATGAATAAGTTATACGAAGGGGTGGGTTATTCTATTTTACTTCTCGGGACGATTTAGGTTTCAGTGTATTTCCTGTTTCCAAATGTTGACAACGTTAATACTAACCATTGGCAAAACGAATAAACCAATAAATAATGTAGACACTATTTTCTGTCTCTTGCGGGCCCCCGTCCACGCTCTTATTGCCTTCGGCTATTCCCGCTCCCCCCCCAATCCCCTCTCCAATCCCGCCTCCGTCCCAGCCCTCCCTCACTCTTCTCCCCCTGCCGCCAGCTTTCTTCCCGCCTTCCCCCATCCTCCCTCCCCGCTTTCATCCCTCCCACTCCGGCCTCTAATACCAACTTTCCACCTGCCGCCGCTGTCTTCCCGTCGAGGCGACACGGATCTCGGGGCCACGGGGCTTTTGAAAGTTATTATGTAGACGGTAAAAAAGCCCGCATCTCCGACCGCGCGTTCTCCCACTCCTCACCACCCCCCCTCCCCTCCGCCCTCTTCCACCCTCCCCCGCCGTCCCTGTCTACTCTCGGCTCGCTGTAACCCTCCCGTCTACCCCCCACCCCCTAGTCTCTCCGCCCCTCCCCCTTCCCTGCCGTCCAGCCCCGTGTCTGACTCGAGCCCTCGTACACACTACACGTACGCTCGGCCCCCAAACCAAAGCCTAGACACTAGGTCTGGAATCCGGTCTGTACGATACGAAATGAGATGCCCGCGCAACATACCGGCGATGCATAGGTTTGAATGAAGTATTTCGTCATAAAAATGTTTGCCTAATGAAGTATTTGTGTCATGAAGTATTTTTTTTCAATATTCCTTTGAACTGTTCGTTAAAACATATCCGGAGCATGTTTTTCGATACTAATGAGACATCGGCAGCGGAATCAACTGAGAGGACTGAGTCGGAACCAAATGAAATGCGATGTTAGGAAAGGGTGAGAAAGATAAAATTGACAACAGTTCAACGATGAGACCTACGGAGGGAAAAGGGGGTGGAAATGAGTTCGTTGAAAAACACTGCGTGGTAGACTCTGAGCATGTTCTAAACAGATTCGCAGGCATGCCTCTTGATTACAGTACACGCTGTGAGGGAGAGTTAATTGGAAGAATAAAATAGGATAGTTGTGGAATTAATTTCTTGAGTATATATATATTTCAAAAATTCACAGACAAAAGAAACAAAGAGCTTAGGTGAGAAAAGAAGAGAGGGAACAACTGCAGAAAACATATTTTCGTTTTAATAACTGTTGTTGTTGGGAGAGATCAGTTACTCTCTTCCTTAAATTACACACCTGGGTCTTAACGTATTTATTATTACCATTTTCCACCCTTCACTAAAAAAAACTAATTTCGCCATGCATCATATATCGAGAACGATTTTTCTTTAAGAAGGTAAAAGGGCTGATACATTTATAACTTTGTCCGATATTACGGGGAAACTTCCAGTGGGGAATTCGGTTGTTAGGTTAACATAATGGTATGAAATTCGACTGTTGAGTCTGATATTTTTATTGCAACATCTCTGTAAATACCGGTAAAAAACACTCCTACCCGGGATGGGGATCGAATTGATGAACTGTTGGATTGCACGACTCAAAAGACCTACCCCACCAATACGACCAACGAAAAAATATTTCCTCTCTCGACAATTCTTACGATTGAAAAAGTTTTTTCGTTTGGATTTTCACGTGAGCGTGATTTGCCAGTATGTGCGATACACTTGAACCATCTCGGCATTGGGTTCCGTGCTTCCGATTCTCGGGCGATACCTATCAGACCAAGAGCCCGTCATCTACGTTCTCGGCTATCGTCTGCGCTCTCGGTTCGCAATGGCAGTACTGCCAGGCACTCACTACTGCTGGAATGGTACTACTACTCTTGGTGCACCAAGACTCCACGATTGGTTGCCCGCCGGCCGGCGCGACGAGGGTGGGAGGAATGGTCGGTCGTCTGGAGGGAAGTCGAGGATGCGGCGGCGTTGCGTGCTGTGTACATGCAGAAGTGCCCATCGAGGTTTTTCAGTTTAGACGCGAGAGACCCGAGTTGGTAGGCAGGTATGGTTTTATAGGGAAACCCTGAATGGGTTGCTATGGGTCGATTGGATGCCGTGGAATGCACATCCATAGTTTTTTTCACAATTCAATTTTTAAAAGAGTAAATTTACCGCTGTATTTTATATTGTATTTTCAATCATTTTTAGTACAGCAGTTTTCCCCCGAGAAATGCTCGATTAAGTCGATTGCACTATCACAGTTATCAACCCCGAAGGTTGGTTTGATAGGTGAAGGTAGAGCGGTCATCCAGTACTAAACACAATAGCGTGTGTAATTCAGGCATCAAGGTAGGGGGACTTCCTTATGCAGCCTCTGATTTCCTATGGAGATCTGGTATCCGATATATCACACAGCTTTGATGAAGCTGTGGGTGCCCAAACGATTCTCCAGTATCGAACTCGAACCCTGCGGTAAATTGTCCAACGCTCTATCCCCTGGACTACCACGTCAAATTGTAAAAATACATGCTAGATAAAAAAGTCATTTAATATATATATATATTGTATTTTATTGAATACAAAAGACCAAATTACTGAATAATCATTATTGACATATTATCCATAGAACTACTACGTCCCCCGTTTTGCGTACATTCCACCCTTTAAATTGTAATCCACATGATATAATTTCATGTCTCCAGATAATCTCACAGTTATTTGGCCTAAACTACCCTTGAGATGGAGAATATTTCCTCGTTTCAAATCAAACTAATTTCCCATTGATACCTTATCTCATTAACTCACGTTTCAGTAACACCTTAAATGCTCCAACATCCAATTTCAATGTATTTTCAGTTCTTTTTATCTGATGTAGCCCACAAATGGGATAAACCATTATGATTTAGTTCTTTTAGTATCTGTTAGAGGTGGCGACCGATAGCTGATATAATACGAGCCATTAGGGATGGGTGGATATTTTGGAGAGGTAGAATCTTCAGGGAATGGGGTAAGCACGTATTTTTTTACTAGGTAATCTACCGGTTAAGGTAGGTTTTTGGATAGACACAACTAACAAATAAATATTTTGTGACTCCTAACAAAACACAATCCATCAACCTACTCTTCAACAGGTCCCTCTTCGCCTCTGTGTGCTTACTTCCTTCATCCCATCACCCCTATTCCTGCCCTTTCCTTGTTTGCCTAACATTCTCCCCTCTATTACAGTCTTCAGCATCCCACTGCCGATCAATACGTCCCTCATACATTTTTCCTGCCTCCATAGAATGTCACCCAACAAACCCCTCTCTTCGCCCACCATACCAAGTACTTCCTCATTTGTTTTCTTCTGGGTCCATTATTCTCCACGCCCACATTTCAAAAGCCTCCAATCTACATCTATCCTCCTGCTTCAATGACCACGTTTCCGCGCCGTACATAGCTACGCTCCATATCAAGGTTTTTATGAGTCTTTTCTTAATATCCTTACTCAACATCCCTCTCATAAACTCCCTCCTCCTTCTGAAAGCCTCTTTGCCTAGCGCATTTCTTCTCCTTACGTCCCTACTACTTCGACCCTGTTGGTCCAAAACACTTCCGAGATACGTAAACTGTTCTACCTGTAGGTACGTAATGGTGGAGTAAAGTCGGAATTAGCCTACTCTGATGATTTAACCTTGGTGAGAAAAATCATCTGTGAATACTGGTTATCCGTGTCGAGTAATTTGCATTATGTAGAGGTGTGTCGAGTAAATACCGTAAATGTAATGATCAGGCGTAATCTTATTCAGTTTTTATTCATATTCTTTAGTTCACTATTTTTCTTAAGTTCTTTGAGTCCTATGTTCTCAAATTGTTATATCCCAAGGTTCGGAAGCGGCTGTGCACAGTTTAAAAAATAATTTCCCCTCGTTTAAACCTAATTTCGTAAGCAGAGAGGGACGCCTACGCTATTTACATTCTTCGAGGTGCTCGAAAAGGACGCGAATTAGGAGGTTTCCACGATTAAAAATATTTATTTTGCGCCTAATTTAGCGACGCCTCGTTCCCCCACCTAAGGCGACGGATACTGTATTTAACCGGAGTCGCTAGAATTGAGCATGTTTTTTTTCGTTGGGAAAACCGCCGACCGCTTCCGCGGCCCGAACCATTGCCTCCGTTTGAATTATGTCATTTGGACAGTGTGATGATCGGGTGAGAGTGGGACCGCACTCGATGCGGCTCAGAATCCCTCCCATCCGCCCCCGACAGATCTGTTTTCCCACCTCCATGTGGTGTCCTATTATTACACGAATGCACTTAGGTGGAAAATGGGGTCTCGGGGATCGGTGCTATTTCGCGTGAGAGAAGGGAGAAGAGGGACCGGGGAGGGGAGGGGAAGTGATTAATTGAGGACGCACGGGGTGTGATGGTCGCTGTTGTTTATGTATCCGGTGGGACGGAGGTGGGGGAGGGAAGGGGGGACGGAGGTGGGCATATATATATGTGTGTGTGTATATATATATTGACCGCCCAACGGCGAGGCTTTTTCGAGCCCGCCGTCTATTTGCCTCGAACGAGACAATTGGGTCGGTGTCTAGGGGATGAGTGGAGGGAGAAGTGTGGGGTGGTGTAGTGTGTGTAGGGGGAGATGGCATGGACATACGTCGGATGGGGAGAGATGAGGTTTGGGGGTCCCGGGAGATGGCGAGCGTCGGCATGGTGGGAGAGGTGTCCCGCGCGGTTTTGGGGAAGGGGCGAGAGTGGGGCAGGTTGAGTGCCATCCGCGACTGTTTTCCCTGCAAATCCCCAATGCCTCCGCGGGTGGCGGATCCGCGGCTGTGGCTCGAATGGCTCCTCCTCCCGCCCAGGACCAAGAGCTTAGATGGGGGCGTTGGGATAAAAGGTTATTACCCCTTCTCCCAAGAATTTCTGAACACTTGACAAAATTAACCCATCGCTTGATATGTCGACTTTGTAAATTAATGTATTTTCAATGTTACCCATGATAGTAATTAAATCATATTTATCCTTTGTGTGTATATATGTATGTATATATATATATATATATATATATATATATATATATATATATATATATATATATATATATAACACTTTTTGAAAGTCTCACGGACGTGAATAATAATGTATAACACTTAGCACTAGTGGACACAGACAAAAACACAGAAACACACAACTAAGTGTTATACATTATTTATATATATACACGTGGGTCGCGGTAGTCCAGTGGGTAGAGCGTTCGACTGCTGGTCGGAGGGTCCGGGGCTCGATTCCCGGGCAAGGCACTCCGGCCACCTGCAGCTCCACCCAAGCTATGTGATTTTTCGGGTACCAGATCTTCCTGGGAAACCATCGCCGGCACAGGGAAAGGAACTGGCCCCCCTACCCTGATGTGTGGATTTCCCCCCTACCCTGATGTGTATATATATATATGTACACACATATATATATATGTGTGTGTGTTTATGGAGAAAGTTTGCGTCGAGGAATTATTTTTTTATATTTCTAACACCATGATATTTTACGTTCATAGATGCAGCTGAAACAATTTTACAAAAGAAAAAACACCACTACCGAGCTACAGCGTAGGGAAACTAGTCAGAAATAAATATATAATCTGTGGAAACGCATTCTCATCTATCACATCCCTATTATAACAGAAACAATTTCATCACCTGGGTTTCCCAGTCCCCAGGGATAATAGCTGTTCGGAATGCTCCGGATTAAATAAATCCTAACATTATTGTCAATTGCAATTTATCTTGTTTTTATTATTTGTGACTTGGAATTTTAAGATGATATTTAGGACAGATATACGATAAAACCAAAAGCTTTCGGTGGAGAAAGGAAATTTAGATATGTTAGGGCTGTGCAAGAGTTTATTTGGGAACACAGCAGGGATTATTGGAGTGATAATTACAGAGTAATACTGTGGAGAGGAAGGGTGGCAGTATTATTAAACAAAGAGGTATATGAGGCGTTTTAAACATAGGAGAGGTGGTAATAGAATATTATTATGGGAAGTAATAACTGAAGCAGGGAATTTAGTCATTTTATAGGTCTACTTGCCCTGAGTGACCAAGGGTGGTAGAAATAGACAGGGTATATGAGATATTCGAGTGGAAAAAATAATTGATGGTTTTCCTGGAGGAAACATTAAATAGTGATGGTAGATTGAACTCAACGTTATGCGAGGGGAGGAAATAGTGCGGTAGGGGAATGCGGTTGGGAAACGTGGAATGACCGTGGGGATAAAGCAATAGGGTTCTTTGTAAGACATTGTTCAATCACAACGACACTTGGTTTAAATGCCACGATATGCGTGGGCATGAATGCAAAATGCCCGGGGGTCTAGAAAGATACCAGTTAGATCAAATTAATGTCAGGCACAGATCTAGGAACTGCGATGTTGATTCGCATATTTTCCCGGGAGTGGATGCGGATGAATAACATGATTTAGTACTACCTGTAAATGAAGTGAAACATCACATTCAAAAGAATTAAACAGGGGGCACAGTTGAGGAAATGGAATGTAGAAGCATTAACCAGGGCAAGATGAAAAGAATACCATTGGTCCTTGGAGAAAATTATGCGTGAGGAAACGGATATGGGTACAATCGAAAAAGTGATATCGACAGCGGCAAAATAAACTTTGGGAAAAGTAAACTGGGAAAGGAAAAGGAAACCAAGGAATACAGACGAGATGAGCTGAACGGTACAAGAGAGAACACTCGTATAAACGCATTTTGGTAGAAGAAAGTATAGATACGTATGGAAAGCTTGCAAAGGAAGGGTGAAATTGGTGCGATGCACATCAGGATGAAGTCGCTGCGTGGAAGTCAAAAGGAAAAGTCGGCACAAACCATGAAATATAGTGAGGCAAATTATTATTGATGGAGCCAGGGAATATTCAACAGAGATGGAAATAACACAAATGGTAAAGACGGAAAGAACACATGTAGGTCCAGCAAGCTTATACATAGAAAGAGAATATGACGTAGATTAGGATAGCTTGGGTCCCGGTATACTTGATGCATAGGAAGGACATTAAGAAATCCCTATAGGAAGGGTATTAAGAAAATTAAAATCAATCGAAGCCGAGGGGGTATATAACTCCCACGTGGGACTTCCTAAGGTTTATGGAAAGGTGGGAGGAAAACTTTTTCTGGACTAATACGTATCATGTATGATGGAAGAATTTGGTTGGAAGAGTTCGCCAGTTCAGTGTTAGTTTCCATCCAATAAAAGGGGAAGCCATATGTGAGGACTAATTTGTTTGATTTCGAACGCAGATAAAGTGGTAATTAAGACCATAAGTGGAGAAATGTATCGTTGTACGGATGAATTGTGATTCCATCTAAAACCTGCCTTAAACGGTAGAAAACCAATAATACACGTGGGAATTTTTATTTTTGTAATCTAACGTTTAAGGTGAGTTTTCTTCACAGAATTGCGCACAGAATGAGCAACAGTTCATTTGTTTGCTTCTCCTAAGGAAAAACAACTTGATCCGACATTACGGTGTACCCTTCCGGAGTACCACATGCTTCCGTCCTCCCTTCATTTCGTCTAGCATGTCTTTTCTACTCCCACCCTTTTCTCGCTTGCCTAACATTTTCCCTCTATCATGGTCTTCAACATCCCATTGCCAGTGAAGTCGCTCTGCGTTCATCACTATTTGGATTTCTGCCAGTAACGATGGGCATAAATATGAATAAATTGTAAGGTTTTTAATTTATTTTTTGGAAGTTCTAGATCCCTGCTTGTCAGGTTTATCTGTTTCGATTTCATTTACTGTTATCCTTCCCATCACCGTTCATTCCTTGAACAGATGATGGCCCCAAAGAGTCCGCGTGAATAAAAATCCGCAGTTAAGCTAGCAACCGCTAGCTAGGCCCTTTCCGAAGAGGCATTATTTTTTAGATATTCGGCGGCGCTTAATGACCGCAATCACTGTAGTTTCCACTTTTTCCTTTCTCAGATAAAAACTTCAATTCGTCTATAATAATTTGAATATTTTTTCCGACTTCCTACCCTACGCTTTGGGCGAATATTATGATCCTCCCATTGGTGGAATAGACGGAGAGTACTGCTCAAGACTGCGTTTTACCCAGCTATCCCAACGTCTCGGCTCGCTTAGCCGCATCCCTTCATCCTCGGACGTGGCGGGGGGGGGGGGGCGCTATTTTGACTCGGTCGCCGTTTCCGTCAATGGGAACCGAAATCTCCATCGGCCGCGGCGGCTCGTGGTGCATTTCGGTAGTGCGTGAGTGGTCGCCGTTACAAAAAGAGTCCCTCGTTTCCGCAATCTTCGGGTCGATTAAGTGGGTGACCCTTTTCCTCTCTCCACTCTCATTTCCCTCGTTTCGTCTGTTGACGTCCGGCCTAATGGCCTAATGTCCCACCCACCCTCCCCGTCCCTCCTTCCCGCGTGATTAATACATTCTATTTTGTGAAGAAGTCGCGTTAATGTATTTTTCTCCATGAGTATTTGATTGCTCTCCCAATATTTTATATATATATATATATATATATATATATATGTATATTTTATAAAAAAGCTAAGGTGTGTGTGTGTGTGTATATATATATATATATATATATATATATATATATATATATATATATATATATATATATATCCCTTAGCTTCGGGAACTGCCGCATAAGTAATGCGCCTGTGAAGTTGGCGATAGGGTGAAGGCGTTTGATCCACTGGAAACAAATTTCGTTGAATGAAGACCTTTTTTTTCTCAATTAGCGAGCCCTTTAACAAAACTATATTATGATCAGAAACAAGCTTTCAAGTAGATTTCACATATTTTTTTCCTGTTTGAGCGATCTTGGTATACATCTTATTTATGTTTCAGCTACCAAATGCATAAAAAATAAGGAATATTTGGTGATAACATGGAGGTATGTATGCTTCGTCAAGTGGCTGCGAATCGGTAACGAATTCTGCCATATCTTGTTGACTTTATATTTGAATAAGTAAAAGTATAGGAAGTAATATGAAAAAGTAGGAAGATATTATCAAACTGTGCAAATCTGAATGAAAAAGAAAAGTGGTCCTTAGGAATAATATGGTCGGAACCAGGTAGGGCTTAGTGATCAAATGGCTGCAATTTACCCCTAGTACGCGAATTTATTTCCAACCAGTTTTTTTTATGACAATGATCTTGAGGTTTTGTGGTATTTATGTTTGTCATTAGTACCCTAACGACTCTTAAACTGCGAAATTAGTAGGGAATCATAATTATAACCTAGTTGCAGTCAGCCCAGATAGCACTATTCCTGATTGATTCCAAAATCAATGTATGTATAAGTAATGCGTTGCAAATTTACATTTCCTTCTGTGCGAGTTATTGCGCCTCAAGGGTTGATTCTGTTGAGTGCAGGTATTTCTTTGGGGGTTCATTACACCCTTCCTCCCATCCCCTCCCTCGAGTCGGACGCTGGGTGGCCGTCACCACCCCTGCCGTCGAAGAAAGCTCGGGTCGCTGGTCCAAAAATTAACGCAGGAAGAAAGGATAGGTGAGCGTCTCGGAAATTGAATCCGCTCCCCAGTGGATTCAATTCCCTCTAATGTAGACCCTCGACCGCATTTGAGTTCCTCGTTGCGTAGCCCGTGTGCTCTGCGCGGGGATTTACGTCTCGTTCTGTGTGCAGCGGGGAAGATGGGCGGTTGGGGGAGGCTGAGGGATTGGAAGGGAGTAGCGGAGCTCGGCGCCGGGCTCGACTTTCTATCATTGCCCCGTTCCTCTCCTCGCCGGAGAAGGGGGAGGCGACACAGAAGGGGAGGGAGAGTGGGCGCGGAAGGAAGATCAGAGGTTGTCGGGGCGGAATCCGCGCGGGGGCGAGGGGGAAGGAGGGTAGTCTAGGAGGGAAGGGGGGACGACCGGGCGATGGGGGGGGGGCAGAGGAATCCGAACGAGAGGCTCATGTAAGAGGTCATGCGCCCTACCCCTCGGGGCGTCTTGAACGACCAATTAAAAATGAGAAATGGGAACCACGATTGTTGTAAGTGTTAACCCTCCTAAACCCGGTCTCCCCTGATTCCCTTCCTCTTCCCTTTCTCTCTCTCTCTCTTTCTCTCCCGCGCTTATCTCCATTCCTCTCTCTTCTTCACCGGATACGGGATGAAGAGAGATTGTCCAGATCAACTTCTTTCTTGTCCTCCGGCCCACCCACCTACCCTCCATGGACACACACCCTCCTCTCACGCCCGCGGGGTGCGGGTGCGGGATATATCGCGAGATGTGAGTGGAAGGACATCACGTTCCCATGGAGGTGGTATTGCCCCGCTATCGCATCCCACCTTTCCTCCCCTCACCTGGACCCCACCCTCTCAAAGAATTTCGAATCCTACCCCTGGCTTCGCCTCTTTTTCGAAACAGTAGTCGCCCGCACCCATCTTCGCCGAAGTCATTGTTCTCTTCCCTGGGATACCCTTGATAGATTTTTCATCTATATTCTCTTATCGATTTGCCATTTTTCTAACGAATAATGCGATCGAAACAAACCCATATTTTAGGTGTTCTACTCTTTGGGCTAATTAAATCATTAAGCCAATGTTGGGTTAACAGCGATATCGACTGGCTATCTCATGCTCTTTTTGTCCTCATTCCCGCATCGAACTATTTAATGATGATTTGTTTCTGGTCTAAAATACCTCAAAGTCCCAGTAGTTGGTGTACTTGGGATTTAGAGTTGGCTGACAAGATGTAGTTAGCATCATCGTATTCCATTTTCCTTTCTAATTTGTACCGATACCATTGCTTATTGTTTTATCCTGCGTTTCGCGATTGAATCGGTTTTCATGAGCCCATATAATTTGTTCCTTCGATCATCTTTGCGTCTTTAGGCGCACTATTGATTTTTAAATGTACCTGCGTTAACTCTTATCGATTTTAGATGGTCGACGATGCGTCAAGTAACGAGAGCACCTATCGTGAATGAAATAGGTTCTTTCGTAGAGACGTAAAACCTCGTTCCTCGTAAATTTTTGATGGGTGCGATCGGATAATAGTTTCTTATTATTGCGTTTTCCTCGAAGGTGTGTTATAAAGATAAGTAAGAGGCGGTGTATATTCGGTTATTGGCTTGATGTGTCATGCCATTACGCTTGGCTGGATATCGTACCGGTACTTTTTACTCCCCGACCAAGGTGGAGGATGAACTAGAAGAACTATGTACACTATAGGATACTCCTAAAGTGAAATTATTGTTTAAGTGCTTGCCCAACCCATGTGAAAGACTGTCGCGGTCCCGCCTCTTTTTACGTGGTCACATTGTGACCCAATAATCTAGTGTCGTCATCATCATTGATAATTAAACGAAATATAAGTGAAATTCTGCGAAAATGTGTTCAAAGGTGTTTCAATGCTTCATTTTAAATTTAATATGATCTTATTAGATTTTTGTATGAGTAATGGAAATGTAGGTTGTAAGAATTTTTCGAAAATGATCGCTCGCCACGATTCGAACGGTCAATTACTACTGAATATCCGATCGGCATTCAAAGTCATTCCACTGGGATTTGCTCGTCCAGGACATATCAAGAGTAGCTTCTCGACTTAACGCGTTCAAAGTTACTAAATGTAATTACCACGTCCACTATCCTTAGAAATCCCGTCAGTTCCTGATCGGTGGGATTAAAATAATGCATCAATAAGCCCAAGTGGAGATTATTCAAGCACCAATCACGCCAGTATTCCCTTCCCCTTCAATGAAATTACCAATCGAGGGTCACGCGCACCGGTGAAATAGCCCTTTTACTAGTAATCAAGCGTTGCACATTTGTACGAATGCATGGAATCAATGTTTTTGTCCACCCTAATAAGGACATAAGCCCGCTTTGGATGTGCTGTGGGAATGGCCGCATCAGGAGTCACTGATTTATATTATAATTAACTTTCTGCGTGACGCCCGCACAAATAAGGTAAGGAGGGGAGTCAAGAAGCCAAAGGAATACAACGCACACGCTCTCCTGTGTCTATCTCCCCTTCAAATCTTTTTCAACACCTGTTCCTCTTCCCTTGTGTCCCCAATACACAACCCCACCCCACTGCCCCTTCCTCGCCGTGCCCTTCGGATTCCAGCCGAGATTCTTATCATAGCTCGCGTCCGTCGGAGATATTTTTCCCTCCGCTTCTTTCGTCGGCTCGTGGGGAGGGTGGGATGAATGCACTTTGAAAATCGAACCTGGGTCGCGGAATTAGGGAGCGATGTCGGGGTTCACCCCTGCAATTTTTCAGTTTCTCCCCTCATCCAATGCGAGGGTTGTTTTTTTCCTCGAGATGTCCTTCCCCTGTCGGCTGTGGGATATATGATTCATGTTGTTAGAATGGTGAGACCTGCTTGATGATTACAAGAGATTAATAGAGAGTAGCCGTTTTACATTCTTCGGCGGCTGCGGTTATTTTATGACACGGATTGCGTTAAAACAGTGTTTTTAAATGTCCAAGAAATGAGAACCGCGTTTGAGCCTGTGGAAAATATGTTCGCTCCTGCATTCTAAATAAAATTTTCAAAATATACCCTCGTTAGTGTTACAGAATTTCAATTCTGGGCCATACATGTTGGTATTGCATGGGTATTTTCTACGTGTATGTGTAAAAATTTTGAAAAATGAATTCTGGAAATAAGTTACTGCCTTGTCAACCGCTGACAGCTCTATGGAGTTCCTAGAACTCTTCAAATTTTATGGACCTATATTAGTTGCGCTAGATCTGCACATTACTGTGGCGTGCATGGCCGTAGTAATCTTCAGGATAACTCTGCGCTTTGGTTGGAAGGGGAGGTAATTATCAACGTCTTATTTTGCCGTATTTTGGAATTCGTTTTGAACCCGAACTGAAACATTTCGTATCAATAATACTATTTTTCAATGTTTCGGAGGCATTCCAATTACGTGAGTTTTTGTTCCTAATTATTTTTTATAGTATTTTTTATCAACCATTTTTCCTTAACAGGTCTTTGGGTGACAATTTCTTTTGAATACCAGAATGAATCGTACATGACTTTGTGCCATGTACAATTCCTTCTTCCATGTCGAATATCAGATATTCTCAAATCCCCGGCATAATTAGTAACGTCTAATGCATTATGGCGGAATTTTAGTAAGGTCTACATTTTTTATCAATAGCTTATGGTTCTTAACCTAATAGAGGGTTTTTTATTTTAATGTAATTCCAGGAACTACATTGTTTTTGTTTCAAAGACCAGTATCGGACCGTCGAAATTCTCTTCCTTTAAAAAGGAAACTATCTCTAGGATTGCGTTTTGATAAACCTCATTAATTAATGTGAAGAAATTTCGTGCTGCGAAACACTTAATCAAAATTTTTGGTGTTGAGTTAGCGTTCTCATTTTAAATATTATCTCTCGTTTCATTGAACTATTTTGCCAAATGTAGGCAGTGTACTCTCCTATTAGAGATAATAATGAGTAGACGAAATAAAAATAGTATAAGTATCTAAGAGAAGAAGATTAATTTAGATCAAATGGAATTGTTGCACACTTAGTAAGAAATAGGAAGATAGTAGCGTCAAATATTGAGGAGCGAATGTAATAAAAATATGAAACAATTTATGTTTTTAGGCTAGTTTTTGGACTTGGAATGGAATAGTAGGAAGGATTTATGGGAAGAAATGGGATATTAAAATCGGGATGAACGATAAGGAGCTTCTTACGAGTGAAAATATCACGAAAACATGTGAACTCTTAGAGAAAAGTTTGAATTAACGTAGAGATTAAAGCCGTATGATGGTTGTACTTAGGGAAATATGCAGAGTGTAAATTGCAGGCTTTTAAATGTAGGCATTGAAAAGTATGAAATAATTAGGCTAAAAAGCTTGGAATGAAAATGAATAGGGTGGGAGAAGGGCGGAAGTGTTTGTTGGGTGCGGGGGCAAAAAGGTGAATAGTGATGGTATTTTGGTTATGAAATGTAGGTAAACATTTAGATTGGCAAGGAATAGGGAGAGAGAGAATAAGCATGGCAGGTAAGTACTGTGAGGTGCTTACGAAGGCGATAGAGTGGGGTAGGATCATGCCTTAAAAAATGTTTTTAAGTTCCAAACTGCCCGATGGTCTCTAAAGGCTGCACAAAAACCAACTCACATGGCAGTATACCTGAAATTAATGATTGAAATGTGGAGAAAAATGAAATGAGAAGGAATATAGGAAAGTGGATGTGTGTATAAAAAGGGGAGTTTTGAGACATTATTTCTGCCCGTTCCATCCAACCTATTTCTTCCCTGACCAACCATTTCATCCTCCCTCTCACTCGTTCCCCCTCCTCCGCCACCCCCAATTGCACCCCGCCTACCGCCAGACTCATCCCCTCCTTTCGCCGGTCGTGTCCCTGCCACTCCCCCCCGGACCGCCTTCCACACCCCCTTCCACTTCCTTCACCCTCCATCACTCCCCGAGTCTCGCCTCCTCCGCCTCGGCCAGTGTGAATGCACCGCGAGTTCAAGGAACGTTGCCGTGGTGTGCAGGGTGGCGAGCGGCAGCGAGGAGGGATGGGTGGATAATGGGGGCGTAGGGGAGGATGTGTGTGGTTGGGTGTTGTGTCGCGGAGCTGAGGGAAGAGAGGAGGGCTGGCGCGAAGGGTGGGAGTCGTTGGCCGCGGAGGGGATGCCAAGACTGGGAGGTTCTAGAGAAAATATGTGTGCGGTCGTAAATATTTTTAAAAAATTGTTAACGTCGCACCCTATTGTTCACTTTCGAATTCCTTCACATGAGTGTGTAAGTGTTTATTAATTTAAATTCTTTGTTACGGAAGAATTGTTTTATCCTTGCAAATTTCTTGGTTTTAAAAACATCGGATTGGAATATTTCAGCTAATGTTTACGAATTTTGTATCATTTTTACGCCGAAAAGTTTAAAGTTTTCCAGTTGTGAGGCTCGTTGCTCTTGTACACTGTGTAATCCAATCACCAATTTTCCCCCATCTGCTAAGCACCTGTGGCCAGTAGCTGGTTAATGTGTAAACGTAGACTCGGAAATGGAAGGATGACGCCGCGGTCTCTCGCCTTCCTCCCCCTTCTCTTTCCTCCCCTCCCCGCTTTCTCACCCCGTGGACTTATTCAGTCTATCCTGACAACCGGCTCTCGATCCCCTCTCCCTTGGATGGCTTAGGGCGGCTTTGTCCGAGAGGAATTCGAAGTTCGTCGCACTCGCAGATGACAGATCGCCTTACTTCTTCTCCTGGAAATAGTCCGGATTGTTATCTAGGAAGATTTAGTGCCCCGCTGAAAAGATTGATGGGCAAGGTACGGTGCGGTGGCCAGCGTAATAGCTTCACTCGCTGTGGTCCACGGGCCGACTCTCGTCCGAGTCATATTCTGGCACCTTCCTATGTCCTGTGGTGAGCGATAAATGCTTATCGCCATAGTGAAAAATGGTCGCGGATATTTTGGACTGTTCTGTGCATTTGATGATGCTCGCCATTATCCATTTTAACTCTGTCATTTATTTGTCAGTTAATAAATCTCCGCGGCGTAGAAATTTAATTTCCTCTACAATCCAGCCTCTGCGAGCCAGCCTCGTATGAATTCATTGAAATGGAAGACCTTTTTTTGTTATTTTATATTTTGGCCATGATTAGCGATTGCTGTCATGGACGTCTGAATAGAAGTGAGCCTTATTTCGTCATTCAATTTATGAGAACTATGTACGAGACACTTAAAAAACAAGAAACTTTTTAGCTGGATATCCTGGGTTGAGTGCGATCAGGTAGCCTACGTATTCTTGTAGTATAATGATTCCTGTTAGTCCAAAGATAGCCCTAGTGTATTTGTAGTATAATCATTCTTGTTAGCCTAACCTTGCCTGAAGTATAGCTAAGTCAATTTGTCGAATTATACTTCACTATATTATTCAGAGAGGATAAGTAATGATATTTCCTTAGCGCCATAACGCGTGCGGGACATTCTGACATGATTTCCCCAGTCAGATGCACATTCTGATAATGGCTTGTTGTCACATGTCGATCGGTGTGATAGCTTCAGACGCCGAGGGCCCGTTTCAAAACCCGGCGGTTCCCGGGGTTTCTATGGGCTCCCTTCTTGGGTGTCATGAGAATTTTAGCACAGCCTTCCGTTCCCTCGGATGTGAAAAACTGTGTACCCTTGGCACCCTTCGTTAAGAATGGGCGAATGCCGATCTAGGGTTTCTTCACTGCAGAATACCTTGCCCACCTCCAGTTCTCTAACTTAACACCCGAAGTAGCGAATGGTCTTAGATGCCCGTCGCCCTTCCCTAAGGACTGTTACATTTTGACGCTTAAAAAAAGTCCTGCCAGTACGATTTCAACCACTCTTGCTGGTAGACCTCCGCAAATATAAAGAAGCACGAACCTTTGCCGAAGGAAAAAAAAGGAATAGCCTTTGATCGAGCTTGTGCATATAGCTGTTGGCTCGTGGCGACGAACGAAATCGAGGTGATGCTTTGAAATGAACTTTGGTCCCCAGTGGTTTTCTTGCTATTGATTTTCTTTCGCCAGCCTAGAGAAAACAAAATAACCACCCCCAGCAGAGATAATTTTAATGGTAGACTCGAAATGTAATCGCGACGAGGCGAGAAAGTTCTCCCTTCCCCGTCTCCTCACTCCGTCCCTCCCCTCCCACGTCTCGAATATTCCTGTTTCTCATCTCATCATCATCCGCGGCGGTGTTCATCATTTGGAAAAGCATCCGTCTTCCTCGCAAAACCCCTCGCCTCCGTGCGAAAACTGCACATGGCGTCAAAGGAGGCGTTACTCTCTCTCTCTCTCTCGTACTTCCCACCCCTTCGTTTTTTTATTCCCCCGACCACTCTCTCAAACTCCCCTTTTCCTCCCCCCGGGTCGTCCGGCTGTTGATTTCCTCCCTCTCGGGCACGGGTCCGCGAGCCCCGCGTCCCTCCCCCCCCCTCTCCTCCTCCCCCCGCCTCTCCTCCTCCCCCCGCCTCTCCTCCTCCCCTTTCCACTCGCTCACTTTTAAACGTCTCCAGATCGTTGCGTCATCCCACACCTCCGCGTCTCCCCAGAATCGTCTCTCCATCCCGTCAACCAAATGGGTACCATGCGCCCGATTCGCTTAATATTTGCCATCGCCACGTCTTGCGCATTTCGCCCTGCTGCTGTCAGGACTGCAGGCTACATGTTGTTGCGAATGGGGTCGTATGGTTTATTGCGTCTCTCGGCGTTTCTGAATTCCAATCTCTCCCTCCCGGCAGCATTTTCATCGCGGACCAAAATTATTAAGTTTTCTCCGCGATGTGTTACGTCTAGGCGAACCAATTTGCTGTTTCGCCTTCGTTTGAAACTTGTTTTATTTCTTCCGTGGACACTTCACTGTATTATTTAAGGCACTCGTTAACGATCACGTTGATTTGTATTCAATATAGTTATTAATATATCCCTGGCGGTGAGATGTAGATGGTCATTTTGGCGAGACCCAACTAGTTACTTTTTTCCTTAGTGTTTGATCTTCAGGTGAAAATAATTTTTAATGAATGAATTTCCGTTTGAAGCCGTATTCTAATATTGGGAACCCTATCGATTAAATGAAGATGAAAACATACGAGATGGAAAATTAATAAAATATGCTCTAGATTCAAAAATTTTTAATAGTTTTTAAGGCTAGCCTGAAGTTATATTTGCTTGAATACACATTGGGCGTTCACGATGAAGACTTATCGATCCACTTATACTTTCTTAATGCAAGCTTTGAGATTTGGCTGCCGAAGCAATAATGTGATGAAGTGTATGTTACCTCGAAAATTTGGAAAATGATGCAAGTTCTTCAAAGATATCTGAAATAAAATGGGATCCGTAGGTTCTAGTAAGAATTATTTATAAGTATTCATAACTCAGATCTGATCAAGAAATTTAGGATCTACATTTTTTATTCGGGCCGAGTGGAGCTAAGGGATTTATAAAAATATAGTTTTGAAGAAGTCGATATTAAAATAAAATGGTTAGACGAAATATGATGGACATTACTCGCATACCCAATGTTAAAATGTAAACTAAACATCTTACCTGAATTTGAGGATGATTTCTTTTCTGAGCACTTTAAAAACAAATTGAAAACATGATCATAGAGAGGAAGATTGAACAATATAAATCAGGAGTTAAGGTATGAGAAAGGCCAGGCATAAAATTTCATGTCTGTCCTGGTACCATCAGGATTGGAATTGTTGCATCTATGTCCTCCAGGGAAAAATTATTTGGATTGGAGAGACTGATTTACGTCCACTTTTTCTGCAATCATCGTTTTATTTTAACCATTCTGATGAGGTCGTCTCACGCAAATAGATTCCGTTAAAACTTAATTATTGCAATCCATACACCGCTGTTTTTAGCCCCCATTACTTTCAGCGTTTGAATGTCATAATTTGCGATCTAGTTTCTATATTTGTGAGCAAACGCTAAAGTGGATAATGCGTGGTGCTGTGGAAACACCCCCTTCGACACATTATCACAGTAGATTGAATGGTGGTATTCGAACTTAGGGTGAATAGTTTTTCTGATCTTACAAAGTACTAACGTTCAGTATTAAAACTGCACACATGCACTCAAATGGTCTCAGTGCCAAATAATTTCCCTATCCCTGCCATGAGCGAAGTTTACCACTTATTCCGCTGGCGCATTTGTTTGGCGCGAGGGTTCCCCGAGAGGTTGCGAAATGTACTCGGTAAAAATTAAATTTCCATCGAAACGGTGCGCCTAATGAAATTGTAGGATACATTCACTTTGCCATCGCGATACGGCGTACGGAAGAGCATGCTTTAATTTCGTCTGCCTCCTCCGAAGCATATTTCATTCCCCTCGTGGTAATCTTGATCCGTGTTTCTCGACCTAGAACTACAGTAAAATATTATTTGTTGTCCACCGCCGCGTGAGTGTACGTGGAGCACTTGCTGATGTTGTTACGCCCAGTTAGTCTTCAGTTTCATGCGTGCGAAGATGCGATCTCACGAATATGTTTTGCCCTTCCAGTGGGAAGAAGATGATTGTGCCTACCTGCGAACCATACGTGCCCCCGCAATAATTTGAATCGTCGTTTTTTGCCCCGTGCGTCTGAGAGCAGGGAATAGGATAGATCTCATTCCGCAGATTATAAATATAAAGTGGAATGTGCGGAGGTAAGGGGGATGAGGGTATCTTGGAATATGTGCATACGAACGCACATGAGCTCCTCCTTCCCTGCATCAGGTAGGAACGTGATTGGAGCTTCTTCCCTTTTTCCTCGGCCGACTGCCTCTCTTTTTGTTATATGGGTTCCGCACGTTTCGCTGGATGCGAAGTGGAAATTGAGGGAAAGGCGCTGACTAACCTTCCCTCTCCATAATTCCTTTTCTTTCGAAAAGTACCCTCCCGATACCGGTCTGCTTTCTTCCACCTCCTTTCTTTCGTTTCTTATTCCCGCTGACTCCATATTAATCGCCCCCCCCCTTCGGTTCGAGGAATATAGATTTCCCAAAAGATTGTTTGAATCGTTTCTCTCGCTTCTTTTTCTTATCTTATTCTTTTTTGCGAAATTTTCGCCCCTTGTTCGAAAGCTCATTAAATATCGAATTCGTCTTCTCTCACTGCAATTTCTAAGTTCCCTTATTATACGTTCCGAAGCGATAACCTAAAACGATTCGAGGGAGTGAGAAGGCTTATTGCTCAGTGACAAAAGCCCCGACAGATTTTATCGGACTACATTTTAATCCTCCACGTCATACGTAATTGCCTTGACAGAACTGATAAATTACCAATATCACGTTCCCGTTATCATCGTGATATGGGACACCTGAAATCCTTTCAGAGGAGTCGCTGGAGATCACTTGAGGGTGTGACCAAATCTGTGTGGGATGCCTAATTTACAGACACCGAAGTCATCAAACCTCATAGTACCTCCCAAAATTATTAGTCAAAAATCTTTCGTTTCGTGTGATAGCACGTTATTCTGTGGCGAAAAGTTTGTCTTGCTTTATAGAAAAATGATTTAATATTTTACATCATCTAGCTTTAAGTACTGAAGCAAAATAAGGACCACTATCTCCGGTCTAAATAGGGCGTTCTCATCCTCTCTTCCTCCCAAATCTCCCTTCTCCCTCGGGTCATGCGTCTGACAGAATATGTCCTGGTTTCCTCCGTAATTGGAGAAATTTAACATTTTCTGAGGCCATTTCTGATACCTGTATGTTTGAGTGAAAATGCAGTGCTTATAATTTCATTGAAAACTATTTTATTCAACTTCCTGTAACAGCTTTTCCTTTTTATATTATCATCATGGCGGTTATAAATTACGTATTCAAAATGTATATATTTAGTCTTCCTGTAAATTCTAGTAAGTATGGTTTTGCCTACTTCTTGAAAACGTTTTAAATATATAATTTTATATATGCAATGATACATTTTTTCTTGTTATCGTTAGAAGTGAAAAATATATTTTATACTGAGTTTATTGTTACATTTGATTCCATTATTTATAGGTCCTTTAAATATATTTTATGGTGGCACTAATAAAGTTTGCTTCATATTTTGTATGATGATTTTTTTAGAAAGCAACGTCAGGGTGAATCTTCTAGTAGGTGTTGGTTGTCAGTGGTGATGAACCACACTGAATAAAAAGAATTTCATTGTTCGTGAATATTAAAGACTGTGTTATTATCTCAATTATAATATCTATCTCTGGTTATAATTCGTCTAAATTACTTACAGAGACTACATTTTTCACGATAAAAACCGCAAAGATAAACCATTCAAATGAGTCAGCAATGAATTAATATGTAAAATTTTAATTTTATTATTGTCATTACAATTTGGACTAATTATTTTATCTTTTTCTTTGCAGGTGAGTATCGCAGTTGCCTACAGACGTTCTTTGCAGAAATATTTTGATATTTTTCTAGTAACTTACGTAAGTATTGGCAGCATAATACTGACAAGAAAACTAGGCAATAATTTTCAATTCCAATTTCAACATAAAAATACATAAGAAGATAACAAATATAAATTAATTTGATTAGCAATTGATTGTTGGTAAAATGTGTATACCGGAGGTATATATTCGTATGTATTGCTAGTATTCGGGCTTTTAAATAAGTATATGATGCCATTCATGTGAATTACCGAATGAAAAATGCATAAAACATGAATAATCTCCCTATTTAATAGCTTAAGTTTCGGAAATACGCATATCATTCGGAAACATCTCTTCGTGCAATTTCAATAACAGGACCCCTGAAATGTTTCACCTCAATTAACTTCAACATATCGTGATAGCTGGTGCTGTTAAATCTGTTACCAATTGTTTAGTTCGTCTTTTCATGCAAGGCGATGATCAAATATATTTACTATATTCCTGATTTTCTTTGTTTAGACTTTGTCTTCGATGTAATAACTAACACGCACATTACGTACTTCTAACAGGTTGGTTGAATCGTTGGAAGTTTAGTTTTTCCTCTCTCAATCTTGAATGTTTAGTATTACCATGTTCTCTAATAATATGCTAATGAACTTACTATGAATTTAATAATGCTCACGTGCGTAAAAGAAAAACTGAATTCCTCGGATGAGGTACATAATGAATACAGGAATGGTTTTCCTGCTCCACCATGAAGAAGTTTAATTAATGCGGAACTAGCATATTTGTCGCTGGATTTATTTTCACCATTGGTAAATTATGAGTGGGCGAAGTTCGAAATTGAGGATAAAAGAAGCAATGTTAATCCTGAAAAGAGAATTCCTTGTTAAATTCCACTTAAAATTAGTTCGGGTTTTGGCATATTTCTCTCTCCTCGCCGAGTGTTGTGGTCCGAATAGTGTCCCTAGGGCACAAATGAAAACGATCAATTTTTGCCTGTCCATCAACCGGTACGTTTTTCCGGTATTTTTTGGACCACATGTCATCCGAATATTAATGAGGACTACGCATGTTGTGTTTCCGTGATGGTTCAGTGGTTTTTAACGTGTGGGTTGGGGGGAATGTCGTCTTCACGACCGGCGGCTCAAAGGGAGACATGGGAGGGGAGGATGGTTTTTGACATCTCGTCTCATGATCCGCCCCGGCTTCTTAAGATGTCTGGGATGAAGTGATCTTCAGGTGCGGCGTGGAGAGGTCGGCCATTATAGTGAGGGCGCGGACGGGAGATAGGCCCACCCCCCGGGGTGGTTGGAGTTCACGTGACCCCCTCGTCCGGCGTTCATCAGGATACCGGTGTCTCGAGCAGTTCTTCGGCCTCGCGCGACTTTACATTTGACTAACGTTTAAAAAGTCGAGGATTGCTCGATTAAAATGATTTAGTGCCTTCGGATGAAGAGGGAATATCAGGTGTAGGTCATATTCTCTCGCTACTTCCACGTTCCTCCTCTCCCCATCCAAAATCCAATATGTGTAAACTTTTTTGATGGCTGCTATTTGCAAACTCTGTGCGTGCAAAATCTAACTTTTTGTTCTCTTCCCTCTGCATGCCACCACTTAACTTTTTCTTATTCTCAGATTCATTACGTGAATCTTGGACGGGATGTGACATTTTTCATATTTTTATTTGCAGTTGCGCTTACCGCTAAACACGCCGAGCCATCATCCATTGGGTAGTTTGGACACCAGGTACTGATTATGTGGAGAGAATGTTTTGTAGTTTCCCTCATCCTTGACAGCTAATCGAAAGTGCTCCTATTGTTTTAAAGTGGATTTTGGAATTGTCTTTTGTTCTTGCTTGGGGAAGTGGGAACGTAGGAATAGGAAGAATTGGATCAGGATAGCTTCAAGTTTATTAATTAATATCCAAGCTGTGGAACGGTTTACTGAAACCATAGAAATTTGGCTTCTGTGATGGAGAAATAATTGCCGTCGACCGTATTGCTATAACCCTTAGAGATTTTATGCTTCATAGGAGGCAGTCGTTCGCCCAGTTCCTAACTTGATTTTGTTCTTTATCAGTTATCCTTTTATTTGTGCTGTAAAATCTTGGAAGTGTAATAAGAGAATTGGAAGTCCATGGCATAGGGGAGACATTTAATAATGCCCCTTCTGTGTGTCGGCGTATTTATTAGTGGAATAGTCTAGGATCGAATGTTTTTCTGAGTTTGGAGCTTATCGGTTTTGTCTTTTTTTCTCATTTTTCACCTCGAACCAGTATATTTTGTAACTTCTCTCTAAATGTGATCTCGTGACGACCTTTCGCTTGGTCACGTTGGGCTAAGCAAATTGAGCAAAGGCCTATTGGTCTCAAAATTTCCTTAGATGTAATAGCTATGTCCTTGAGGATGAATCAGCCAATTTTTAAGAAAGCCTAGTCTCTGTCCAAGTAAAATAATTATGCTTACGCGTTCTCGAAGTTGATGGAATCTCATGTTGCGGTTTTTTCTACCAGTTAGACTTAAAGCTCATCATTTATTATGTAAATCTTGCGTGATTTTTTTTGTCCACTGTCAGAGTGAACTTAACATGACAATAAGATATCTCCATTCAGGATTCGTGCTGAAAAATTCTTTTTTTTTTTAGAAATTAACCGTCTGAATTTTCACCAAGTGGGGTTCAGTTCGATTGCTAATAGAGCCAGACTGTGCAGCCCCTTCTATTCCAGACATCACTTCCCCCACCCCACCAGAACCACTCCCAATTTTTATTCACCAATTCCTTTGCTTACCCTCCCCCCCTGCTGTTTTCCCGACCACCAATCACCGCTCTCCCCCACCTCCTCCTCCCGTCCACCCATCCACCCACCCATTCGACTCTCGGCACTCTTCAATTTTTTTCCTCCCCTGCGTCGTCATCCCCCTTCACGTCTCTTTTTTTCCGTTCAATTAATCTCCTTTCCGCCGCCCATCATCCCCCTCCACTTCGTCCGGAATCGCAGACAGTCTCAATTGCTCTTCGGTTTTGCCTTTGAAATCCGTCCGCATCACTGCTCCCTCCCTCTACCACTCACCTCTCTCCCGCACCAAAACCCTCCTCAGCCGCCCATCTATCCCTGCGGCACCCCGCCCCCGACCCCTTTCCTCCCCCCCTCCCCGCCGACCCTCTCCTAACTCTTTCCTGCCGTCCGAAAATGCACCCTTATCGAACCCTTCCCGCCCACATCCCTCGTCGCACCCACACCCACCCATCTCTCAGCCCCACCGTGGCTCACGTTAATATTCACTCCCGTCTTGGCATAATCCATTATTTACGCGCGTGCACTTTGCTTAGTAGTCATGCCGACGGAACGTGCACTCCGCGTTCGCCAACCGAATCATCGAATTCTTGAAGACCGGAGGGGTAAACCGGTAATGGGAAGATTCACGGATGAAACCCGCCATCGGGAAAAATAACCCTGGACTTATACGGATCGTTTTATTCCCTGTGATATCGTGGACCGCAGAAGGGACTAGAGGAAACGATTCGGTTGCTTTCTTCTCCAGGAATCTTCATTTTGCAACGACGCATTCAAATATCACTCCCATGACTAAAAGGTATGTTGGGTGCTATGTCGCACGAACGAATGAGTGGGGAAAATTAATGTGGACACTGGAAACAAAAGTGTTATTCTAAAATATTTGAAAGAAATTTTTTGAGTGGCGTCAGAAAATATTTCTTGGTCTACGGAAAGATGATGGAGAAAAGGGCTATTCTTTGGCCACCCTGGTGTTGAGCTTGAAATCATCAATGGCTATTCACAAAGGTTTAAAGTCGTAAACCAAATATTATCAATTCCACATGCCTCTTCTGTTTCCGTATTCCTAAATATAGAACGGAAATTGATAACTATCAAAGTGTACTGTATTTGTGGCGCATAAGACGCATCTAGATTTTTCAGGCCAGAAATCACGAAAAATAGTCAGGCAGAAAAGGTCAAGTTATTTATACATAAACGGTGTGCCTTACTACTGACTGAAAACAGTAATATTATCGACGTTTGTAATGACGGCAACCATTTTCTATGCCTTATACGGGAAAAAATACTTAATAGTTGAGTATTTTTCTGCGAATCGGTATGGGTCGAAGACCAGTGTACCCCAGCCCATGAAAGACGGTTTGATTTTAGAGTAAATTTTGAAGTTGAAAAAGTTGCGTCTAATGTGCCGGGAAATGCGGTATTTGTAGCGGAGTGGATGAGTCTGCTGTAATCTTAATTTAGATAGAAATTAAGGCTACTATCAAAAGAACTGGATCTTTTAGGTCATATGGTTAATTCCTATGCAGTGTCTATTGTGTGAGTTTTTGTATTGAATGCAAATTGGGACATAACTTCATTGAAATAAGTGGAATAAAACAGTATAAGTTGATTCAAACTACCAAAGAAAGCAATTTACAGTCCATTAGTAATTATTATTTATCGGATTGTAATATTCAAATGGCTGTTTATTTTAATATTTATTCATTGTGTCTTTTCCATATGGTATAAGAAAACATCAAAGTTCAATTATTTTGATAGTTAACAGTTCGGTATCTCCGTTTCTATCACTGATTCCGACTTCTTTCTAACTTTATTCCACGTGCAAAATGTGTATCTTTATTTGTTTTGTTTAAGGTTGTAACTTCAATTTCGGCAATCCACATGAATTATCAATAGATGCAAACCACTGATTATTGACTGTAGTTAATAATTAGAAGAGGGAACTAATCTTGAAAACGGTTGGTATATCGGAACCTGGTAGTGGTCGTACCTTCCACTTGCAGTATATCCTGGAAATAATGCCATTGTTCTGTTCTACCAGACTTTTTTCTTCCACCTGCGCTCTATACTGGAAATAATATCATTGTTCTGCTCTACTTGACTTTTTCCGCACTTGGGGTCATGGGCCGGCACACTAACGAACGGAAACCAAAGGAACTCGCCGCATAAATTAACAGTCCCGTACGGAAGCGAATTCGATATTTTTTTGCGCGACGCGGAGATTTCCAATGAGTCATGGTGGGCGGCGGCGTTCAGGTGTTGGGCGAGGAGCATTCTCATTCCAGTGCGCAGCTGGCATGAGATCATTCATTATTTTCGGCGGCGGTAACATGAGAATCGAATACAATTTACATCTTCATAGTATTTTGCAAGTCACCGCCAGGGTGTGTGACACGGGGGTCTTTTCACGCCAGGTGCACATTATTCAAATTACGTAATAACTAGGTTAGAAATTGTTAGAGAATTTATATGATTCAAATGAACAATTGTGGAAATAACTGGGCTACAAAGCGTTAAACACATTTCGTTATCCAGTGTTGAACTGGCATTCCTTTCATTCAGCAGGGTCTTTTACTAAGATAGCCTTGAACTATGCTTCTTCTCTTGATTTATCACCTATCCCTTTAAGAGACAACTTTTCTGGTCCGTTCTTATCTTAAGAGGCATTTTAAAAATGAAGATTCTGAAGTCAGTTTTTCTGATCTTTATATTTTAGAATCCAAATCGTCTCGAGGGGTTTGCATTATTTGCTAAACATCTCTAGAAAAGAGGTCTGTTTGAAATATATACATCACATTTAGCCTATATATTAGCTTTCCGCCTGTGAGTGATTTCCGCTCTAGTTTCCATAGCAGTTTTGCAAACTTCTGAAGACTATTTTGTTGCAAATATATCTCACTGTACTCAATATAATTCTGATAAATCAAACCTATCTCGTGAGGTTCCATATATTAGCAGAATATTCTTATGGAAGGATGAGAAATTTAAAGTAACAGCACTTTTTTTTAGGTTCCTATCATACTGTTCACGTTTGAGTTTAATAAATACTATTTTTTTATTGTCCGCATATTTTCAATATGTGGTTCCTCATTAATCAATTTCCTGATTGTTCCTTCCATGATTAGGTAACCACGTCTGGACAAGACTTAAGCAGGCGTGATTTGCTTCGTCTATGTATTGAAATACTTACTTTATATTTCTTCATCATTACACATTTTCAATGATACCTCGAAATTGCAGAAATATCCAGTATTTCATACTGTCTTTTAGAATGATAAACAGTGTTAACAGTTATTTTGCTATTTAACTAACTGTTAGCACCATGGTTTCGTCGGTAGTGCGTCATTGACAGGTGGTGTTACCTTTTTTTAATATCTTCGACACTGGTAATCACTGCATGGTTTTTATTTTGTAGAAAAAATTCAAGAGTAAAAATAGAACGGTCATTTGAGATCCGAGCCGGGATTAGGTGAAACATTGCGCCATACTATTGTGTTGTATTGGATTCACTCCAGCGGAATCCGAGTGTCAAAAAGGCGTCTTTCGACTTGCCTATTTCTATTTGTGAAAATTTTGGTCGTCTCTCTCTACTTTCGTAGATGAGTACCCTGTGTGACCCCATTCAGGCCCTCCCGCAATTTAGTCCCGGAACCACCCCCCTCCCCCTCGTCCCGTGTTCTCAGTAACCCAAACATCCCACTTGCCGTTTCTTTTTTCAGCGTGGCTGAAAAGCCTCCCTTTCCGTTCCCTCGTTAGTCCTCCCTCTCCCCGTTCCCCCTCTCGTCCGCAGAGGCGTTCCTTCCGCGCCGAACAATTACTTCCTCGTCCCCATGTCACGCGTGAATTCCAGCGACGGAGATGGTCGGGGAGCACGCGCCCAGCGGCTCTGGGCCGTGCCTAATGCGCCTGCACTCTCTCTCCCTCCCTCTCTCCTCCCGCGGCACCGTACTTTCTTCCAGGAACACCATTCCAACCCTTCCGTCGCGTACCTGCAACCCCCGCCTTCTCCCCCCCCCCCCAATGCTCACCCACTCCCCGACACGGACGACATCTTCTTCGTCAGGTCCATGTGCCGCGCTTGCTTACTTCCGCCTCGTCTGGGTTTGTCTGCATGCGTTACTGCTAGCATGCCCTTATGCCGCGACTCCTCCCGAAGGTGGATGAAGTCTGGCGAAATCTTCCGCTTCCTCCACCATCCCTCAGCCATATATTTCCGTATATTTTTTCTTTCCTACATCCGACTTCCGCCGGGGTTTTCTCGGGTCCGAGTCATTGCCGACGTTGAGGAAGGAAAGCGCCGAACGGCCCCCTCAGCCGGCGTTCTCTTTTGCTCATCTGCTTCCCCAAGAGTTGGGTGAATGGACATTTCTCACGTTTTCGGTGATGGTGGCGTTGGCCAACCGCGGATTAGGTGGCGGGCTCAAGGCACCGGTGGACGTTGTGGTCGCTATCCCAGGGCATCGCTTTCTGAAATTTATATCTTAACGTCCAGAAGCTGCTCGAAATTCCACATCAATGCAAACGGTTTCATTGCTTCGCTGTATTCCTTTGTTAAAAGATCAAATTGCCGTAAAGTAACAGTTGGGGTTGCTTTCCCTCCTATTTGATCAATCACCAAATGCCTTCCTTCTGTTTCTTAAGATCAGTCCAGAAGTGCGAAACTCGCCCATTTAAACACTCTTGGACGTTTCAGGTCCTTTCTAATTGCTAAAATTCTGTTAGTAAAATTAATCAAGTGCCCTTGGAGAGTACCTTAAAGGATGTTGTGAAAATCGTGCGTAAATCATCTTTCTACAGCCAGGAAAAAAAACTAAATATAGAATTTTGAACACAAAATAGCTCAATGTACGGTCAACAGAATATTTTCTCTTGTTTTCTATTTTTTTAGTTCATTAAGAAAACTGAAACAGCGTGTACAGAAATTACAAAAACTCAAGTTAGAATTTGAATTTACTGTTTTCGTCTCTTGGAATTCCCCAGAATGCCGTGTTTGACGCCATTACCAAACACCATAATATATTCCGACCCTCCGTCTCACATTTCCCTTGTGTGACTTCGAAAATTAACGGTCAGCAAGCGAGGAAAAATTGGAAATAATCAAGTCCAAAGTAGGAAGAAATAATGTTCAAATTTTAACAGCTTGGGAACTGTTTAGCATTGTTCATTCCTGTGGGTATCTACCATCCGTCTTCACAGTTGAGCACTTTAGGAACGGTATTCATTTTATTTAAATTATGCGCGGGGAAAATAACCTTGGGATACTTCCATAACGCCAGTTAATGATCGACTGGTCGACCACGATCGAGTTTTAGAGCATCCTCTGAATAAAACAGTGACTTCACGAAGGGGTCATCTCGTATAGAAGTCCTATTGTAAGGCCGAGTTTTATGCGCACCACAACCACTTACGCGAGCTTATTATCGATCGTGACCGAGTTCGATACTTGGACGAATTAGCCGCCTTCCTAGTCACGGTCTGCGGTAGGTGATCATGATGATCTCATGTACGAATAGGGTCAATATAAGAGCTAATCTTTTTGCTCCCAATACCAAATAAATTATTCGTTGACCGCTAAATATATAGTGTTATATACAACTAAAAATAAGGTTCTTCTAATTAATCCATGTAAATAACAAATCAAGTTGAACTTAAAATCAAACCACTTGGCTTTTCCCCATAAAAACTTTTTTATTATGTGGAATAGCCAAGTGGTTTAATTTTAAGTTCAATATGAAGAATTTCCTCCAAGTGACGCCAGAAACTTTCATTTAACAAATCAGGTATAATTTTGAGAATTTTTTCATTTCTTTAAATGATAATAATCATCATTGGATTTGTATTAACAGTCATTAAGACACATTTGAGGCAAAATCCATTTCCAATACCTTCAGGTCACGAGAGTACCTTCCATTTTACATTATTACCCCTCCGAGGTGTCCCAGTCTCCGTTTTTGTGCGAAACACGTCCATATGGACCCTAAACACTCATAAAACATGCCAAACTATGACTTAAAACCAGTAACTAATAAACACACCAAGCATTTCTTACGTTTTTGCTTGGAAAAGTCAGCATATATTGTACCAACCCTTATTGAAAAACATGTACATTCCATGTTCGATCTATTCAAAATAACGAAGCACGAAGTACCCTGTGAGGAACATGGTAGAAAAAATATTTTAAACAGTTAAAGAAAAGAGGATTACGATAAATTGCACGAATAAATATTGCCCGCAGGGTAGTTAACAACATTTTCTTCAGCGTGCCTGCATAGAGTTTGATAGAAAGTTGAAAGATCGAAGTATTCGGATTTAGTACTCTGCGTCACTATGATCAATATGTGTGCTTAGAAATGATCAATCCCCCAAAGTAAGTGAACGCACTCACAGCAGTAGATTTTCCCGCAGTAATAACTTAAGTAATGAAGTTCCACAATTTACTGGGTTAGGCTTGTAAAAAATATATTCCCTCAAAAATCGGTATAGCGAGGGAAGCTAAAGGCGGTTCCGACCACAGAAGTCGCCAAATTTTTCGCATTCAACTGGCGCCGTGCCGTCTGGGAATTTCACTTAAATAGCCGAACATCCAGCCGTCCGCGACACCCTCGGGCTGTCGCAGTGAGCGGAGTGGGTGAGAATGGTCTCGGAGCCGAAATTTGCGCCCCGCTTTGTGGTGGGTGTGCGATATGTCTCCGCTTGAATTGGCTATAATGAACGCGAAGCAAAAATAATCGTATTGTATATTTTGCGATGCAACTTATTTAATTCTGGTTTCGCGGTATTCCAATTCCGCCACCGGCCTTCGCTTTCAAATATAACTACGTATATTTTGAACGGCATGTGCAAAGGAATAGAGAAACGGATAGATGAAAGAAACACTCCGAATCGAATTCACCAAGGAGTTTGATACGAGATGGTAAGTCGACATATTGTTGAACAATTTCGTGTATTGGTAAAACCCTTAATAAAATGCGGACGTGAGAATGTTTTGCGATGTGAAATTTGGCGTTTTTGTGAAATTATATAGACGACGCACTGCTATGGTCGAGATTGAAAACCATCCAGTTCTAATTTGGGACATTGTTAAGGCGAGTGGGTTTAAATCTGTAGTGAAATATGTACTGTAATTTCTTCATTCAGTTCTAGATATCACATCGTCATCTTCTAGGTCCTTAATATTCCAATATCCAATGTGCAAACGCGGTTATTTGTAACCGTATGCATAGTTTCAGACTTAACTTTGTGGAAACTTTTCATATTAGAGTGAAAAGATAATGAAAAATTGTGATTTTCACTAAACTATTTTCATTCACACGATCCGGGTTTCCACACGTCGTGTCATCATCGGTTAGACCTGTTTTCTGTGTAGGTTTCCTGATCAATGCCTCTCAAGAATTCATTCCGCGCCAAAAAAATCCAGGAAGGCTATAATAAGCGTGGCCTCTGAAGTTTTTTCTGAGTTATCGTTTTGTTATTATAAAATATGTGCCAGTGAACAGTGGAAATGTTCCGCTTCCGTCCTTGCCACCTAATTTCGGGTTTGTGGACTACCACCACCTCTGCGCGCACATATAATCAAATGCATTCTCCAATATTATTTTGGGGCATGGTCTTCTCCTTGCCTTATTCCGTTACTTTTCCAAACTCGAATTCAATAAATTATCCGGATGCTAAAGCCTTTATTTTATCGATAATGACTGCCGAGATATTTTTTTTTAATTTTTCGAAAAAATCATTGAGTCAAGTTCTCATTTACGTAATTTGAATCATCCACACAAAAAAAGAAATCTCACCTATAATCAGGATAGGCACTAGTAGGAAATAAGCATGTTTCAGTTACAATTGACGGAAAATCTAGGTTAAAAAGATGGAAAGTTCTCTTAATGGTGTCTTTTAAATGTCACTTCAGGGAGCTATATTTTTTCTCGAGGGTAATTTCTGAGGTCGTTTTTGCCACAAAGAAAACCATCGCCTTAATGCGGGCACCTTCACATCCTTCCAGCCTCTCCGACCCCCTCCGCAGCCCCTCGCCAGATCCCACACTCCTAACCCCAACTTAATGCACCTGCTGCTGCATTCTCCTTAGGGGTCAGGTCCCCCCTTCACCCTCGCCCCGCCAAACCCACGCCCCCATCTCTCCCCCCCTCCAGCTCCAGCCGATGCTGTTCCTTCGGGGGTCCGCTGCAGCAGCCAGTGCCAGCCCTTTCTACTCTGGTCTCTCCCCTCCCCCCAAACTGCCGCCCTATCCCCCACTCCTTTCTCCTTCGCCCGCCCCTCGTCCACTATCCTCCTCCTTTCCCCCTTCCCTCCCCTCCGGAGCCAAATGCGAGGGTGGTTCTAAAAATGCGTGTGCCGGATTGCCGACTCGTATTTCATCCGCTCTGCGTGTAGCTGGGGCAGACGCTTCACTCATCCTTCGCCGCTGCCGCGGCTTTCCGACCCATCTTGCCCTCTCCGCCCCTAACAACCCCCCACCCCCCAAAGCACCACCACCGTCCCCCTTTCGCTCTCTTGACTCCTCTGCCCCCTGGGACTTATCCACTCGCCCACCCTCGCCACCACCCGTCCAAGTACCGTCCAACCCGTCCACCCCCAACCAATATCCCTCCCCCATCGCCTCCCCACGGGACCTACCGACACTGGGGAGGGTTCCTGTGGGATTTGTGTATGGCGCGAGGCACGCCGCGGGTGTAGAAAGTAGTGGTCACCATTGTTTTGGACACCCTCCTCCAAATCTCAGCTAGTCCGTACTGCCTGGTCCAGTCTGGTCCAGATGGTAGGGTTCGTCTTCGAGGGTGGAATTGAACCTTGGGGGGCACGTGTTGTAGCGTTTGGGTGGTCTTCAGGAACATGTATAGACTCCTGCATCTCCATATTTCCCGCCAGGCCTTTGGAAAATACCGAGGCAAGAGATGATTTCACGCAAGGAAATTGCAAACCGCATCAAACATTGCCAAGATTTTATCGATTAATTTAGAAGTTAATTAATTGAAATAATACATGTAACTACAGTACAAATATATGTTCATGTGCCACAATAATGAAAATATGACCAGTACTCGACGCATGCGAAACGAGATGCAAAATTTGTATACATACGGGCTACAAGGTAGACCCCGTTTCAAAATGATTTCGTACCTCCTTGACGGTTGCAATTATATTTTTTTTCCTTACTCTTCCCTTACGCAGGAATATTACTGTTAAAACTCTAAGTTCTACATTTTTATCACTCATCATTATTATGCATGGTCTCTCCATTAGGCGTATAATGGGGTTCTTTAATGCGTTTTTCCTGTAATTTAAAAAAAATACATCATTGTAACTTCGGCGAGGTGAGATATTTACTAATATTTAGGCATTACTTTGTTTCTTCTTTCTTCTTTCAGCGTGTGTGAGTGATTGACAGGTTCTGATAAGAATTAAGTAATTTCATTTCCCCCCTTCGCCCCACTCCATCATTTTCTGCTCTCAAACCCACCACTTAAAGCCCCTCCCATGCTACATCAGCGTATTCGAGAAGAGGGCAGAATCGTGTTTTGATTTGTTGTTGCCGAGTCTCCTCATGAAGCTTTTTCATTATTTAAGACAAGAGTTTCAAGTGATATAAAAGATAGTACTGGTACTTTTTATGTTGAGATTTCATGTTGAAAAAAGATGGAGAAAATTAGCTTGTTAGAGAGGAAGGTAAATAGGTTTTAAAAACATATAGGACAGAGGAAATAGTTGGAAGTTGACAGATAATTGTGCCAAGAAGATACTGAGAATCATAAGGTTGTCAAAGGTACTGATTTTTCGTTTCCTAGTGAACACGTTAGAGAGTTCATAATGACTGACTCATGAGGGGATGTCATTCGCCGTCTGACAGGGGAGCGAAATTACGAAAAATACTAAATCATAGAAACGAAGTCAGGCGTAAACATTTTTGTCCAAGTCGGTGAAAAACATTACAGCGTATGGAAACCGGCGTATTTAATTTCAAATATGAAAAACTCAAATTGACGAGCTCATCGCAAACAGTTTAATGATTTCTAAAATAAAACGGATGTCTTATCTTAACTTCGGGTGAATTTTGGCCTAAAATTTAGTGCTCTTCAATTTTTCGATGCGCCAAATGATCACAATTTTTCATGAAACCGTGACGTTCCTGGAACGATTTTGTTTAATTCGAATATATATCATTAACATGCTGCCATATGCACTTGGGTAAAAAGGTGCCTTCCGCTCGTAAACCCTTGACTATTTTATTGAACCCATGACTCGAATTGTTTACTTTGCCCTAATTTTTTTTCATGAGATGATGAAATAAGTACTTACTCGTACTTAAGAAGGCTCCCGAGATCCATACAATACTCCTTGCAGTTAAATGCGTTTGACGCTCCACGCTTTACATCGCCTCTCGAGGATGGAAAAATGAATCATTGCACGATAAAAAGATATTGGATATTCCATTAGCACCATTTGCAGTATGGGAAATTTCTGTCGTTATTGTTTACGGAGTTGAAATATTCATTGAACAAAAGGTGACTCAAATGTGAATAAAGTAATCGTTGGAAACATTGAAGTGACCTTCTTCTGCGACTTAGTCGTAAAACAACATCAATGGCGTCCACTGCAATTTGCATCGGAGAGGGCATAAAGGTGTAAAATGTTGCAATCCGCCCTTTCTAGCTGCGAACTTCTGGTTTATTGCACGTGGGGCACTTATGCGGCGGGTAAAACGCTCTCCCTTTGTTCGCTCATATCTGCCGAAGGAACCCGTTAGCAGACGCGCCGTAAAAAGTTTTTCTTTGTGACGCCTCGAATGGGGTGAGCCGCGCGGGTTGATCGCCGAGCACGTCTCCGGCCTCCGGTGTAGTCATCTCCTTTCAACGCTCCCGACGGAGTTTCTGAAGTAATGCAATTACGCGATGCACAAGTTTCAGAAAGCGAGTTTTATGGCGCACTCGAATCGTAGTTACTTTAGCATTATATCGATACTGCTTAACATGTAGCAGTGATCCTTGATGTGGTTTTTTTCCATTCTCATACTGCATCCACAGAATGGGATTGTGTACTGTGTTCTCGCGTGAGTTCCATGGAAGTGCTGCACTTTGTGCTTCTTAAGAATTATCTCTTAGCTTTGTGCATACGGATGCACTTAAATGGCTGCGTGTTTGAAGAGAGACTTATGATTGGGGCAAAATGGTTGAAATTTTCTACGCTTACTCGCGGAAATGACATCCATATTTTTTTCTTAGGAAATAATGGTAACATCATATAATAATATGTAAATTTCTACTCTATTTTCAATTAATTAATTTCAACGCCAAAATCCCGTGTTTTCGTTTGAATTTCCAAATTACATTCCAGCCTGAAAGCGTACATATGATGTCTTTTTATGAATACTGCACGCACGCCCATTCCCCCTGTCATTTTGTTGCATACTCTTATTTCTCGATGAACAGAGAATATTATTTGCACACATTCAGTTTTCGCCGTATGGAATAGAAATGAATGGTATAATTAACCTTATCAAGACGGTTCGCATACGTTCGTGTTAAAATTTAAATGTTTGTGTGTGTGTGTGTCCGTTCGTACGAGAAGCAAAGGTCGGAAACAGGGAAGCGGTTCTTCAAAACGTTCGCATGGAGCATAGATAGCACTCGGCAGAATGGAGACATGGAACATTCGAAAAGTGGACCGGGGAAGAACAGAAGCCTTTGAAACAGTGCTGGAGGAGGATGTTGGAGATTAAATGGGCAGACAAATTGAGGAACGAGAAAGTACATTTAGAAGGGTACAAGAGGAGAGGGACATATAGGTGACTCAACAAAGACTAAGAGCAACTAGATGAATTGTCTTGGCGACTCTCACAAATCATGGTTTATGGTAGACTGTATTCATCCTTGGGTTTCTTTATGCCCTGATTTTTTTATTTGACCTTACCTGAGCCAGCATTCATTTTTGGAATGGAATGCAGTTTAGTGATGTGTTTCATTACCATCTTTGTTTGAAGAATAATTAACCCCCTCCCACTCATGTGCAATTTGACTTCATTTTAACTCCCAGTACTTACGGCATGATAAATCAATGTATTTTGTACATGAAAAATGTTAATTTGTGTTCAGTTTTACAACCTGGGTGACTTTAAATAATTGATCAAAAAAAACAAAAATGCCAAATTCCCCAATGGAGTGTATAGTTTTATAATAAGTTTTCAAAAATTTTTCCAAGTTTTTGTGATACAGAGTGGATTTGTCATGAGGAAATGAAATGAGCACGAGTCCTTTTTGGTCCGAAAAATATGATGGTAGCCGATTGAAAAGCGCTGTCTGCAGCTGATTGGGGTTTGACATAGCAGTTGTCAGCAGATTTGATTACATATTTGTGGTGGATAACTCTACTCGAATCGTTATAATAACAATCGCAATGCCTTATTGGTCAACCCCATAGTTTGTCGATATTAAAAGAAAATATAATTTCAAAATTCATTGTAGGCTCTTTGATCGGTAATAACTTTAATCCAAGATTTGGTCATAGTTTCTGGGCGAAAGGCATTTTCTCGATTGACTGTGTTTGATTGTTGTTTATAAGGAGGTGGGTGTAGTTGCTTCGTTTAATACACCCACCTCGCTTCGAAATAAACGGCGATACTTCCACATATTTCCTCTTATCTCTGTACACGCGGGAGTCTTTTAGTTTAAAAGACTTTTGGAGATTTTCTTCTGTCAGAAATATTCAAGGTTACACAATGTCTCGCTCATCTTCGGTCGTTATTCTTCATATCAGGCCGTTGAATTGTCTTTTTTCATGATATCAAAGGTCTGCCTCAAAGGGTAATGTTTATCGTTCCTAATGCCAATCGTGGCAGATGGCCGAATATTGTTCGAGGTCTCCGTCGTCAACACTGAAATGTATTCGATCAATATATAATGGCTGCTGAGAGGGAAGTCGGACGTTGACGGACGGGAGTAAGACGTTATCTCCACCTCGTATCTCTGCCCCGTATCCCCGCCGAGAAAAATTGTGAACTTGCCGTAGTCCAAAGAGATTTTTTTTTGTTTTGAAGTGATGGTTCACATTTTGTGTTTTGGAAGCCAATCGCTTCCGTTTTTGGACGCTATGGAGTATTTGGACTAGAGAAAAACAGCACCACTAGATGGGAGGGGAAAAAGTGAGTTGCAGAGGTTTCACGTTAACATACAGAAGAATTGTGGGGGGGGGGGGTTGGAGAATATGGTATTAATAAACAGATTGAAAATATGCAGCGATTAAAATCACAGTGACCGTAGACCATACTCCCATAAATTTTCTGCAATGAAAAAAATCACTTGCTCGAATGTATGCGGTTTCCTAAAATGAGAAAATTGAGGTTGCTAATTGTGTGGTATACTTTCTCTTACCATTTGATCAAAGTTAAGCATAGGGACATCAGAGCATGTGTCGTTTGCCATAAAACGACGCATGTGACACTTAAAATCAGAAAGTGTGGTTTTGTTGCTGAATGCATACCATTTTCCGGTTTCATCGCGGCTCCTTCACTATGTCATACATGTAATTTCCATTGCGGAAGGCGAATGCAAGGCAAAAACTTATCGTCAGAGAAGATACTTATTTGTTCGTCGCAATAAATTCTATCTCAATCGACCTTTCTGTTTCCCGAGCCATGAATAAAATTCCACCCGACAAGAACTTGTTCTCCATTGGAATTTATGAATTGCGTAAAAGTTGAACTCACCGCCTACCATATTATTCCTTGAGAGAGTTGTTTTGGCCTCGTGCAGTGGGTACTTTCTCTTGTTTATCGACGAGCGTATTGCTTCACGTATCCCCATTTTTCCGAGGAATTAATATGCGGTGCGTATGACCACATTTTCCAATATTGCATCCACATTATCTCGGGTCCGTATAGCCAGGGATTTATCTTCTCCTATCCCTCGTATCCCTTCCATCACCTGGCCGCCGTCTGTATCGGTGCGCCCCATAAGTAGCGGCATAGTTCATTGCCGCTTTCCGTCGCTCATTCTTTCGGCCCCTTTTTTCTAAGTCTTGCAACCTCTTGGCGATCATGTCTGTCTGGATTCATAATCCTGAAAAATATTTCAAACCGCTCGGCGTTTTACACTTGCACGTAAAAGTCGATTTCTTAATCCTTTCAGAATGGATCATTTGATGTAATTTTTCTGATTGGTGACGTTGGCCGGTGCAAACCGTGAATCGTAATTTCCTTCTTGTAAGAGACTAGTTTTATGATGGCGAGTTCTGAATCCACCAACTTACGATTTGATAAAAATACACGCCTATGAACATATGTCTATCACTAAATTGGTTAATTAATCACAACTCGCAGAGAAAATGACCGGAGACAAAATTCTTGTCCATTAAAATGCAATGACATTTACTGAGAAAAATAAATATTAACAATGCGGTTATCCTTTGGCAGCATAGGTATTGAATCGTACCACATTGTAAAAGATGGCATTTGGTGAATCCTTAAAACTATCCATCGATTAATGGTGGATGAAGCCACAGGCAATACTGTAAGTATTTTAAATAAATACCTTCGCTTTCATTATTCCATAATTACTTGGAGCATGCGGCAGCATTACTTAGATATACACGTAAATCTACTATTACGATTAATTAAGTTAAGGGAAGAACTGATTTTACATGTATAATAAAGGGATCGTTCACCTTGGAAACTGAATATTTCTTTTTAAACAGATGTCGTTTTCATAAACATAAGAAGTTTCATGGAAGAAAGCATTATACTTTATCTTCATCATAATTAACTGTTTTAATATCGTCTCAAGAGGAGAACTACGTATACTTTTCCTTACTACTTAACTACGTGCTTTCGTAGATTGTTTTTCTTGTTCTTGTTTGTTCTTTTCTTTTTATTATTTTCCCGTTGCCGTTGAGGTGGAAAATAACAGGGTAATTTATTTAAATTTGTTAGTGAGCACATTGTTAAACCTAGAACGGTCGAATACCTTTTTCTTTTATATTTGTTACGGGGAATATGTTTTTTCATATATCCTTTTGTAAACCACCACGCATTTGTGACGTTTAAGCTGGAATCCCATCTGATTATTTTATTTTTTGCATAAATTATCGACCGATTAGCAACTCGCCCGTGCGTCGTCGTCATCACCCCCCCTTCCCCCTAATTCATTCCCTCGGCCGATAGCTCCGGTAAATCGTTCGCTATCCGCAGCTTTGGCGCACGAGCAAGCCGCTCGACGTCCTAACCACCTCTCCGCACTCGGGCGAATTGGATTTATCTTATTAGAGATGAGAAGTTTGTAGCCATACATTTCTTCGAGTTAATCTCTGCCCCTTCGTGGGCTTGCGTGATAGACGCGCGCCCCTTCGAGAGGATTGCTTCGGCTCCGCGATAGTCTCCGCGAATTATTTGACTTGATTAAAGTATGAACGGGGTTGTTTCCCCCATCCCCGTTTCCACCCCGTCCCCTCGCAATCTCACACTAACTTCTCCCCCCCATTCTCTCACTCCTTCCCTCCGCGCACGCATTTGCCACGCTCAGCGATCCTCCCCCGAAGGGCGAGGGAGGGAGGGTATTGTTTATTGGACACCCCGGGTCGGCTTAGGTACCGAGGAAGATGTAATTTACACCGCCATTTGCCCCTTCCTGCGCCTTTCGCGCAGAGTTTAATCGGGGAATGGCGCGATTGTCGCTTTACTTACCTCCTCTCCTTCCCTCTCTGATCTCGGAAGGTTTAACTCGACTGCCCGCGCGTAATTGCTCCGGTTCGCCTCAAAAGATTTTATTGTTTAATGAAACACTCGTGCTAAGGTCTCGGGCGGCACGTGAAATGCGCCCGTATCATGTAGCGACCTGTAAATATATTGTACCTGAAGTTTCCAATTATTTTCCATTAGAAGCAGCCCTGTCGTGGTGGGTGGATGCATTAGTGAATGCCATAGGTCAAAACTATTTGGTTTTGAGTCAGAAAGTTTTCTTTAGTTCCCTTCGTTCATACTTCTCGCGGCCATGGTCGTAATTTCCTCATTACATTAGACAATTACTTCCTTTGCGCCTAATTGAAATTCCATCAGTGTTTTTGTCAGTCTGCGTTCACGGGTGTAGATTCTGTAACTTTGGGTGGTTTTTTTTTAAATTGTCGTATCAATTTGTAGGCATTATCTCTAGGGAAAGCCCCGTCGAGCCGCCGGTGAAGCTGTGAGAAAGCACATCTGTGCCGGAAAACTGCTAAATTTCATCTTTTCATTAGCTGATGGAGAAGTTGAAAAGATTAGTTTTCAAGGTGTTTTACGTTATCGTTAACTTAAGGAGGTAAAATGTCTCTTCTTCGATTATTATCTTAGTCGATTTCTTCAACACTTCTCCTGAGAGACGTACCGTAGAAGAATATCGATTGGCAAGAAATCCTTTGGAAATAATTATAATGTTTAAGAACAGCGTGTTCACTCAATATTTTTACTCCAGTAACTGTAGATATATTTAATTGTATTAATGCACCTGAAACAATTAGGATTTTTCGAGCCAAAAGTTTTTCTTTTTATTCTTCTTCAAAGATTCTATTTATTGTCTCAAGATATTTTGGAATTGATGCATCCCATGTGGTATCAATATTTTCCGAATTCTTAGGATATTCATTCCAAAAGTGATTTGTTCGACTTTTTTCATTATGGATCATAATGTCGTGGTGTCGCTGTCCATCGAGCCAATTATGTTTATTACAAAGCACTATTAAACTTCTGGTTTTCAACCAATCCAGCCACAGTTTTACAGTTGAAGTCATGAGAAAGAATTAATTCAAAATTCTTACGCTTCACCGTATGTGTTCCGTCAGTTGTAGATGCAGGTATTGCACCTGTCGGTTCCGAGCATTGGCTGCACGTGTTAATTAAAATATTTTATCTCTATGAATCAAAGACGAACAAAAAAGAGTCAAGGGTCAAGTTACACCTTAAGAGTTTTCGTAATTATAATGTTTACTTCAAAAAATACTTGACACAAGTAAGCCTTATGTAAGTACCGTCTAAGTTCCATTGCAAAGAATTCTTTTCCAATCAAAAATTTTTAAAAGGTTAGCGAAATCAATGCCTTGGTATTCATAAAAGCACGACTTCTGCTGCACAGCCAGGGAAGTAATCGATTGCCTGTTGGAAGTACCATAAACATTCAGAACGAAGCTGAATCTTGAAACAGGTTACAAGTTAATCCAAGGTTTGTACCATTAAATGGATTGATTCATCCCATTTACTCATCCAACCAGTTAAGCTTTGACTTGTTTTTGCATCCCCTTGATAATTCCACGGCGTAGGCTTTGTTTTCAAAGCCGCTTTGTGTCCACCTCTTTCCCCTCATTACTTAAAGTTCTGTTTTCAGTTCCTAAGCGAGCGGATACACTCCCTCACACATACACTCAAACACCTCCTTGCATTCTTTTTTTGGTTCATCGTCCGCTCTGCGGTTTCTAACGGAATTTTTTTGGTCGGCGTTCGCTCGCGAAAAAAAGGACTACGCGCCGCGCTCTCCTATCGTCATTTGTTTTGTGAGTCATTGGAAAGTGAGTCACTCTCTCTCTCCTTTCTTCCTGCCTCTCTCTATCTCTCGCTCCTTCTTCCACCTCTCACCCTCGGTCCCTATTCCTTTTCTCTCTCTCTATCTCTCACTCACTCTTTCGCTCCATTCTACTCAACTCTCCTTCCGACAAGAGAAATAATTCTTCCCCCGAGACGACTGAGCCGTCTGCTTCTTTTGTTTTTCCCTTCCCACCGTCGTGTTTTTTTTAATCGCTTCCCATCGTCATATCGTCCGCGAGATGTAATTCTCTCAACGGCGGAGTGCATTGCGACTGACGTCACATCCTCTTGCATCGGCGTCCGTGGATACGGTTTCTTTGCTCCGCTTTTTTATTGCTCCCCCTTGCAGTGTGCACTCCCTTTCCGAACCTCAGCAATTACTGCTTCCTCAAGTTCCCACCCTCACCCTCCGATCTTGCCCGCCCTCAACCCCATTCCCTCCTCCTCCCGTGCCCCACCACCCCCCGTCTCTGAGTGGTGCAAGAGTCAAAGGGAATAGGGACGAATGGTAACAAGAGCTTGGAAGTGGGGAGGGCCTTATATTTCTTTCGATCGTCGGTGAAAAAAAAATGTTATGACTAGAGAGAGAAAGAGCGAACGGAAAAGATAGCGTGCATTGTATGCGTACTTCGATGGAAGGGGACGCAGAAAATCTTCCTCCTTCTTACGGATTGATTCGGTAGAATTGACGCAAAATGTATGTTTCCTTTGTCCCCCCCCCTCACCATCCCATCCTCCGATCCCTCCCTCAACCCGTCTGTGACCATTAATATACTTCCTTTGTGCCATCGTTCACGTCTCACTCTCTTCCTTTGCGTCTCCCGTCGCCATTTCGGAGGGGTATTCTTCTCCCGCACTACCGTCGGCCGTGTCCGTCGTATGGAAAAATGCTCCTTCATTCTCAGAGGGCAACGTCCTGCGGGGGTTTATTCGTCCGCTTTTTAATCATGCGAGTGTTCATTGCGTTAAACTGCAAAAGTCCCGGCAAAAGTGGTGTGTTTTCTCGAAAATGGCTAAAATTCAGGGCTCGCGGGAGAGGGAATCGTCCGAGACGATGCCTTTTTCAGGTTTGTTTCCTCATCTATGGAAATGCTCATGCTTGTCAAAGTAGAAAAACGTTGTCTTCTGTAATGTAACCGTTTTGATGCAGCTAGAAAATTTTTGCAACGGCTCTTAGTCTGAGTCAATTGTTTTGATTTTATTCGCTGGTTTGGGAATGAAAAATTTTTATTTCTATGATTTAAGTAGAAAAATAAGTGTTAAAGGTGGCCTGAATGTTTCATCAATTTTCTCAAATACGTCTAGCGGTTGAATTCTTGCCCATGTGAGGTTTTTGTGACGGTAGTCATTCAATTATTACCTTGAGTAAGAGAAGAGTAAGAACTGGTTGTATATCGACCCAAGATGGATTCACCTTAAGTGACGTCACTCTTTTGTACAGCACATATTCCCCGATACTAACCATTTAAGAATTATTTGCTCGGGATAATTCGTTACCTAAGAATCGGAGTGATCAAGTCAAGCTTTTAACTCGTTCATTAGAAGTACGCAAGGGAATGTAATCCCATTGATATCATGAAAGCATCCGACTTTACGTAATTCTGGATACTTAACATTCAGCGTTATTCTCGTATTTCGTTCTTTATGGGAAAACGTCTCACTTCTGCCCTCTGAAATATCCCTGGCTTTAGTGAACTTGGAAATGTTCGGAACTAATAATTACTCTGAGCCCCATGAAAACTGTTGATTGACAATGATAGGTAAATAGTCCATTGACTAAGACTGTATAAACCTGATAGTTATCATGCTGAAATCATGAGTTCACGTGAAAATTCTATTAACCAACGTGTAAAGTTTACTCTTCAAATCACCCCGGACATGTTTGGAGTGAATGGCGTGATTCACCGCCGGGAGCATATACAGGAACATGTGTATCACTATCAGCATTACGTATTCCTGAAGTTTAAAAACTAATGGAGATTTTATTTTATTCAGGGACTGATATAACTGGAGATGATAACAAAATTGCATGGACTAAAATGTTTGAGCCACGCGGTTAACGCTTTCTATTGTTTGGTGGTTTTTACGCAATAGAAGGAAGAGAAAAATGGCTACGAACAAGACTACTTAGTTTAGGGCATTATCCCCTAAGTGACTTCGATGTTTTAAAATGCTCTGATCGCTTTCGATTCCCATCTATTTGGAGAAATCTGCCCACTTGAGTGAAGTGACACAAACAGCCGCTCAAAATCTTGCCGATATGCGGCGACTTTCCGGCTCTGCCCTGGTTTCTCATCTCCTTCGGTACCTCGCGTCTGCGTTCAATGCCAAATATCCCTTCGCGTTACACTTCTCAGCCATAGCCTTCTCTTTTTGCTCCGATGATAAAAAGGGGGAGTCCTCTCACATCACCGCGCTCTTTTCAAGGGATGTTTACAGTCGGTCTGGTGCGGAGCTACTCGCGCGATAACAACCGTGTATGAGTCTTGTCCTGTTTAGACTACCACCTCGGACTTGAATGTGTGCGTGCGCTTCTGCGTAAGTTTGCCTCTTTGCTTACATCTCCCCCCCCCCTTCTCACTAACCCCACCCCCCCCCACACACCACCCTCGCAACCTTCCCGGTCCCCCCCCTCTCTCCGCTCCCTCTGCCACGCCCGCCTCTTCCGCCATCCCTAAACGTTGCAGGAGAGTAACTGGGAATGGTCTTGTGTGGCGGATTCACGGTCTGCTCAGTTTATTTTGAGACCGTTCTCAGGATTGATTGCCACCAACACTTAGTGTCGTCTTGAAATAGCTTAAAATTTTCCGAAGAATTATTGATATTAAGTGGTATCCAAACAATTGTTGGATTACCTAACGATTGTTTAGTGATATAAAAACTGATGTTTTTGTCACCGTTGAAATGAGTGATCATGAAAGGTTTTCTTCTAATCGCTTTAAGTCGGTAAGCCATCGAACAAGTTATTTAGAATCCGTAGAGTATGGACTTATCGCCAAAGTGAAGCCACGTTTTCCTTATTGTCGAAATTAATTGATACCTTCAGCAATTTTTAATCCTAGCCGAAAGGCATATCGTAGTTCTCATTTATGAATTGCGCCCGATTTAACGGTTTCAATGAAAAGAATTAAGTCTTATTCACTATCCTGAATGGCATACGGAGAAATCAAAAAGAATGAGATCAATTTCTGAGCATAAGCTTGGCTTTGCACTGTATTCTGTTTCAAATTCCATTTTAAGCTTAGGAAAGCCCAAAATATTAACAGCAACTAATACCCTTAATCAACATTTTTGTCTGTAAATTTTTTCATCGTATTTCCTTACGTAGGTATTGCAACCGCCTGGGTTTTCGAACGTTGGGAGTATCCGTAAGCCTTAAAAATGTCAAGATTTCGTATTTGATCGATTCGTAGTGTTTGGTAACTCGTGAGTCGGGTTTACGGCCTATACGGTTGTATCTAAAAGTCACTTACGTGTAAAAATAAGTCTGAGCTTTCGTTATGCCAGAGATTAATGATTGGGGACCCTGAAAGCCCTTAATCTGTACCATGAATTTGAATCATTGCATTTCGGTGATTTCATTTTGATGTGTAATGCGCGAAGTCAGCGATTAACATTAGTATAAAAAATTTGAGTATTATTGGAACAAAATAGTAAACATTTCCACCTCATGTGTTTTTCAGGTTATTGTGGAAGCTTGTTCAGCTCTCGAGTACGTTCGCTCATCTTTAGTGAAAGCAGTCAATTTTTCATAAAGAGGGAATAAAGTCTTTGCGTTATTAGTAGCTCCTGACCCAGCATTTTCCGATAATAGGGCGGCGTTTTCAGCCGATCCATGAGCGAATACCCACGAGTTTCAATAATAGTTAGAATAGTTTCAAAAGGTTAGGGAATAACTTGAGATTTCTTATCATTCAAACGGAAAAATATCTTCATATGCACTGGAGTATCGAAGGTTTCAAGTACTACTCCACGTGTGCGAGAGTAGCTCCTGAAAATGGTTACGGTGTAATTTGAGACGGAAACAAAACTGTTCAACCCTCCGACCCCGCTCATCGCTTCCCCCTCCTTTTAAATGCGTATCATTTCCGCACGTAGTATCTCCGTCGATGGGTCCCTCTCCTCCCAGCGCCCTGCCGTCCCTCCCCCTTCTTACCCGCGTAAACCGCCGCGGAGTTTTCGTCCTGCGTGAGGGAGATTCGGGGAGGGGTGGAGGCGGGGTGGAACGGTGGTTTAATGCCGGGCAATTTCATCCGCGCACCAACCTCTCCCCCTGCCCTCCTCAAGCACATTCCCCTGTCCCCCTCACCGAACCCCCGTTCCCTACGCCCACCTAGACCCCTCACCACCCCCTTCCCACTTCCTGCTACGTCGTCCGCATTGCCCCCGTAGTCACGTTTGCCGCTGCAATTTTCTGCTCTCTATGAAGAGGATAATTGCTGGCGACTCTTCATCCGTTTTTACGATTTGCATTTTATCTCCTCCCTTTCGCCCTCGGTTTATCGTTCGCGCGAGGTCGGGAGATGGGAGAGGGTGCGGGGGTGGATGGCGCAGGATAAGTGGACCCGGACCAACACACATTTTAACGTGATCCCTGCAGTCTCGGATTGGATCCAAGCAGCTGTGGCTAACTTGGTCGGAAAAGGGCATCGCAGGCTCGCATTTAATGCACGTTAAATACCGATCCGATGAAATGACCCAAAGTTGCGCAAAAAAATTATTTGGAAAATTCACGGAGCAACCTTTTTGCTTTCCGCGTAAAAAAATGTTTAATTGTCCTATCCCTAGTGTCGATCAATCTACGTTTTCGTTTTGCCCCCTACCGTAGAGGGGTGTAGATGGAGGCTTCAGAAAGCCGTCTACTCTCATGTAAAATCAGGTGAATGGTATTTGTTCATGATAAGGATTTCATTTTGCCATTAGGTTCAATCGGCTATGTTGTTGGGGTGCATATCTTTGTTGCTTGCCTTGTGATCGCGTATTGTGCGAGGTATGAGCGGGCGAATCTGAATCTGTCCACGCCGCCATTTCTTTTATTTTTTTCCGGAATATTAACGATATATATTGAGTAAAAAACACGACGATTACAATGAGCCCTTAAAAATTGTCTTGAGTCACAACCTAACTCGGTAGTCCCGTCCCTTTCTTTAAGTCTTAATGTCGCTTGTTCTCTTCCGGTTTGGACTGGCTCACGTCCTAGTTATCCGATTAACCTCGTCACAACACACATTTTTTCTTCAGGTCTTGACGAATGTTAGATTCTCTCATAATTCCTTAATTAACTTGTTCTGAATTCATGAGTCACTCTCCACTTCTGAATGGTTTTAGTCAAATTTGATAGTTAAGTCTGATTATCATCGTGCTGCATTTCCACTAAGCGACGCCTCAGTTTAATTCATCGCTATGGAAAAATGTCGTAAATGAAGTCAACACCGTAGTCCGAAAGGGGTGGCGTGAAGAGACGGAGGCGGCTTCCTCTTGCGGTCTGACCGTGTCTAAACTTGAAAAAAGAAATGATAAGAATTGCAGATGGAAACCGAGGATCAACTGCTGCCCAACGGGGAAGAAGCACGAAACATTGTCCATGCACCGAAGTTGAGAAGCATTTTTGAGAGTTTAGATTTTTCCAATCGTTGTAATTCGATATTTTAGGAGTTTGCTTTCACAACCGGAGGAACGGAGATGGGTCGAATTTATTCGTCCTTCAACGGGGGATTTGGGGACTGAGAATGTCGGCTTAGTCGTTCAAAGGTAAATTACTCTATCCCAGTAAGGTATTAATTGCAATGGACATTTCAAATTTTCAAATATATGCGTCGTTTGGGGAAACGAAATCAGCGCTCTTCAACAACTCTATTTTAGATAAAGTGGTGTACTATTTTAACGTAATGATCGGGATGGTTGTGAATGCAAAGCAGCTAAATGCCACGAAATCAGGAGGAAAAGGAAAATAAAGTCGGTAACCTCTCTTAAGAGTTCGAGTATCAAACTGCTAATTGATTTAGTTAGAAATTTTAGTGGGTATTTAAGTAAAATACAGGTAATAGATAAATAAGTTGTCATTGATAATATTTAAGTAACTTTTTGGTGCGTCATAAGTTATTTCATTTTTGATGATCGCGTTTGTGAATGGGGTTGAACTACCACGTTTTACTTTCTGCAACGAAGATGCTTTTAAATCCTTGTTTTGTATTAATGAGCATCTTCATAAGTTTGCTAGTACTAGTAAACTTCAAAATGTTTATTAAATCCATGTTTTAATTTATTTTGAAGAAATCCTGTCATAAACGTTAAACCATGCCAAGACGAAGACGTGCGGGATGCTAAGGATCAAGGGTACACGATATTCAAAATATATTACGCTTTGAGTTAATATTCCGTTGTACAAAGCATGTTGGTGGCGAGGAAACCTCATGTGACTGAAGTGACTCACAGTCGTTCAAGGAGATTGAAACATATATTTCCTTGAACGGCGTGATTTGTATTGACTGAACTGGAAACTGATTCCAATGTAACAGAATGGAAATGTCAACAAATGACAAGTTCCAGAAGGATAAAAAGGGATCCACCCAAGGAACAATCTCGTGAATTTAAAAATTAAATATATCAATGCATTGGGTGGTATTGTTTGTTTGATACAGACTCGTATGATATGGACGTCTCTGTATGAATAGCAGTCTTGAAACATGTCTCTTGGCTTCCATTTCGCCGACAGTTTTCTTTAACTGTGAGATGAAATTTCACGGATGTGCTTTGTTTGATCAGTTATACTCTTTGAAATATGGGAGTTAATAAGACGAATAAAAATTTCAATGCGACAAACGGAAGAACTCTTGCCTATTGAAATGATACTAACAATCGTGAGGCAGCCAGCCATGAGTAAAGCGTGGCAAAGTTTTACCAAGTATTGACATTTTGTTGTAGATAAGTACTCTGAGACATTTGAATTTTACTGGGGTGTAAGTTTCTTGAGAGCTGGATGCAGATCTAAGACAGATGGACTTCTCTATCCTCATGACGAAGTTTTATCCGTCATTCATTTAGTCATTGACACGTCATCAACTCTCCGATCAAACCCCCAAGTATTCAACTCATGTACACATCCGTCCAAAGCAGCGGCACACCTTGACTGGAAAGCGGCAGTCCATTCGCTGGTCCCCCTCTCTCGTACATAATCCGTTCCGCACCCCTTAAAACCGTCGGTTCCCTCCAATCCTTCCCCAATGAAATGTATAATAACGGAGCACAAATCGAACTTAGTGGTTGTGCACTTATGCCCCGAAATTCGCTCTATTATAAAGCCGTGGCTATTTTTAGCCCTTTTCTCTCTCTCTCTCCCTCTTTTTCCTTCTCCTGTGCGACCCTTCCGTAGGTGGAGAGGTTTCGGGGGGAGGGTGTGAGGGGGTGGGGTAATCGGTCTCGGCGCTGGTCCCCCATCTATGTCGTTCCTCTCGCACTTAACGCCCAACCGGTCTTCCCAGTCCGGTCCCGTTCCTTTTATTTTTCCTCCGACCCCTTCCTCCCCATGCCGTCCCGACCCAAGTAATCCCCCCCTCCCCCTTCACCCTCATCCACGATTCCCGCTCGGATCTCGCCTTTTTTTATTTTCCTCTCCACGCACACACATCCACACGTGCGTCGCTTTCACCCATTGTTTTGTTTTTTTGTTTACTCTTTTCTTTTGCGTACTCTCGAGGAAGGGAGGGGGAGGCACGGAAGGGTTAGGGGCAGGGACGAGGGAATTGGGCGGGAAAAAATGGGATTTGGGAGTACGTACCTCAGCAAGAGAGCCGAGAGCATCTTCCGTCATCGGGACGAGAGCATTGATACATAAACGCATTGCACCTCGAATCGCGCGTCCCGAGGGCAAGCGAGCATCGATTAGTTCGTGGGTCGGATTGGATGGGTTTACAGGTGGTTGCCGTGTCCAAATTTAAATCAACTATCAGCCGGAGGTTTCGGAATGTGGCGATATAAAGTGCAAGAGTAACATTGAGTTAGGGAGATCTAATAAGCCTTGGAATTAAAATGGCTATGGAACGCAGTCATTCCTCTGAAATACTTCGTCCCTTGTCTTTAAGGAACTTGCGATGATTGTGTTCTACGTAGGAATGAATAATAGTTTTCCGTCGGAAATCAGTCGTGCTCACTGATTAACTTAATCGTCTGATCGAGAGGAACAGAACACCAAGACCATTCATTAGTCTTGGTTGGCCGCAAGCCTTTATTCGTATTGTTCCAATCCTTCTGAGTAAAGACGGATCCGAAGATTCCTTGGAATGATATAATTTTCTTTGAGTGCTTGGTCCACGTAATTGTCTTCCGACCTTCTTCAGATCGTCTCATGTCCCATCAGTTTGTTATGTGGATACTAGTAAAAAATTCAGCGTCTCCAGATGTGTCCGAATCGTCTATGCTGTCGATTCTCTTATATCATGAAGAAGGCTTTTGGCATGTTACTCTCCCGTACAATTTTTCATTGAGTCCATTTTATCACTAGATGCCAATTTTTTTCTGGTATGATATTCCAAAAGTCTGTGGTCCATGTCACCCCATCACTTACGAATGTTTCATTCGATTCTTTCTTGCTTGTAATGAAATACTACACAAGTTTACGCTTTGGATTTCCACGGGAACTTCTTCCGTCACCATGCTCTCCTAATTCTTAAGTAGGGTTGATGTGAGATATTCCAGTTGTTTTATCCCTTCTCCTCTCGAAGCAGCCTTTGCTTTTAGCTTTCCACTTCACTGCATTAGGAATAAGGTGTTCTTGGTTTTTATTTTCATGGAATATTCCTGGATTTTTGTTCACAATAAGCCAAAGGTTTACTTGATTTCTTTATGATACAAGGATTCCATCTGCCTACTGTTACAATCTAATTCCTCCAGAAAAATTCATTTATTCGATGCTCGTTCTTTATTGCCTCTCTAAGAATATATTGAACTGTTCTGCTAGGATGCATGGTTATTTTGCTTCATTTTACATTTTCTCCCTACCTTATTTTCTCATAATGTCACGACCTGGGTCTTGTAGTGCTGATAGGCTATCCTTCTTTCGTTTTAAATTTATTCCACATTGTTCCTGTGGGTCGAACATTTTTTCATCCTCTTAAAAGTTCCTCTAAACTTCTTAAAACCAAATAATCTTAAGCCCGAGTCCAATCGAGGGCCAAATAAATTACTTATTGAGGTTGATCATATTTTCTTCGATTTCACTTGGAATGTCGTCCAGCTAGATCTTTCTGAATCCGAATTCGGTTTCCGACGCAACGTTTTGTTTTTCCTTTTATTCTTCAGATTGTCATTTTTTCTTGTTAGTACTTTGGATCTTTAAAAATGCTAAAGATCTGGTATTATTTACATTTTTCGGTCATCGTTTTCTTCAATATTGCAGCCACTGCACTCTTCTCATTCTGCTGTACTTACGATAGTCTTAATTGCTAATGCGTGTTCTTGTTTTCAATGCGTTCATCATACATTCTTTCAAGTTAATACGCCATTGATATATTTTTTTAAATTATATATTGTGCTATCTACATGACTGTGTACCTTAATCGTTTCTCAGCGTTTCTTCATTTTCGCCAGCTCGATGTTATTTTATTTTGTTTTCCGTTCTTCTAAATATATCCTCCCATAAATTTTACCTTTCTATTTTTCCCTTATTCATGTTTTCGATGATTAAGTTGCGGTAGTATGTAATCTATTCATCCTCAACCGTGTTTGACTCTTCGTATTATTTGGTTCCGTTACTCTTTGTAGAGATCTTCCTCGTCTGCTTTTCATGTTTTCTTTCTTCTGTCGGTTCTTTTATCTTCGCCATCATCCATGGTCGCCTGGTATCACATTTCTTACGAGTTCCTAGCCTCTGTAATGCACTTGTTCAGGTCATTCCATCTTCCTCCCGCCTTGGTATCTTCTCCTCTCTCCAGATTTTCGTCGATAGCCATGATGATAGTATCTTTAATTTTGTTTACTCTGGCATGCTGGGATTTCGTGTTCCGCCTTCACTTCATGTTTTGCAACCTTCATATTGTATCGCAGATGAATTTCCATGCCCTCTAGATCATGGTTAATGTATTTGAACTGTAAGAGCTAGATCATCTGTGCTTCGTGGTAGCTCCTACTCTTCTACATGTGGTCCGAGCTCCTCCGTCTGACTAGTATTTAGTCGATTTGATATCTTACTTTATCCGCCGCCGTTCTCTATGCGTGTCTTCTGCACGGAAATGCGTGAAGTGAATACTGCAACTTTATTCTGCTCCTTGCTGAACTTCTGTAGTCTTTCTTCTTTCGTTTTTACAGCCGGAACTTCCTTATCATGCCTGAACCGTTTCTCCATAAATACTCTACATTTCAACGTCCTTTCTGTTCATTACGCCGAGAACTTCCTACAATCATGATAAACTTCTATTTCTTCTTATTTATCTATTGCTGGACGTCGGAATATATGCATGGCTGAACCATGGGTGTGGCCGTGGACTCTTCCAACAAGAGCAGTATCATCTTCTCTCTAATTCGCCAGTTACACTATCGATACTGTACTTCTTTTTTCTTTCTTCAATCAGATCCCAAACCCCTGCACCTGTACAGATTATAGAAAACCTATGTGTGGTCCTGACTTCGGTCAGGAAAATCAGGATTAATTTTTTTCAACATTTTAAAAAGTTTCCGGTACCGCCAAAAGGTTTTTACAGGCTCTTTCGGCGCCTTTAATCGGACTTGAGATCCTTGTACTATTTCTGTAAGAGCACATCAAAGCACAGTCAAAGATTTCATCCAAGCGTCACAGCTCGTGATAATTTTGCCCAATCCACTCGATCGTACCGACATGTCCCTTCGTCGTTGGCTGAAAAATCTGCTATGTTCAAACTGATGTATGTGCGTCTATAACAGTGTCTTCGAATTGTTTGGCTTGCCTATGCTATCGTTTGATCTGTTTAGCGTTAAGGCATCATGTTCTAAACATTCATCGCTATTTAAATTTCCCAGCCTCGTTTCAGCCAACAGTTGAAAATGTAAGAATTTTTAAATTCATCCTGTTAATATTTTTTTTAATCTGTCTCATAGAAATTTGCCCTTTCCGTTTATGAAACATTGTGTTGACTTTTTGATCAAGTCACGAGGCTCTTTATTGATGATAGCTTAAGATATTGACGAGGGTACAACCCGCGTCAGTACCAAATATAGCTTGGCCCACCCTCCCACGTCAGTGTACCTTCACTCGACTAGTCATCGTTAATATTCGGGCACAGCTGGTCGCTTTGATGGGTGCGTTGTTTTCGAAACGCATTTGATCTTCAGCGTGACCTCGAGCCATGAGTGGACCAAGACCCGGTTCCATCACCCTTATATTCATCCCACACCATTTGATCATCAAACATCGCTAATCATTAATTATCATTATTAATTACTAGAAATCTTCACTCATATTTATTGATGCTTGGCTTCAGCAATTTGTTATCGTCATTAACCTGGCCATTTCTGTGTTTTGCTGTTGAGATACGTCTGTCGAACGTAAAAAATCGTGAAATTAAAAAATAAGCAACGATAAAACGTTGATTTTTGTCGATGGGACACGGCCTAAGCGTAAATTACATACTCTTACATTACTCTTACATTCTTACCTTTATTCCACTGGAGATTTTACGACACCATCTTCTATGACTGTGATTATGTGACGGAATTGCCTTGTTGTAATATAAAAGAAGGTTTAAAAGTTGTTTGTTATGTTCATTGGCCCACGAACCTCAATACCAGTTGCTCATCTGCATCTTCAGTCTATACCTCTTCCGTGACTTATCCGTCATTGACATATTCCTATGAGAATTGGTCTTTTGTCCGATGTCTTTTGCGAATGTGTCCCTTTCATAACGTTCAATTTGAAACGGGACCTTCTTTCTCTCGATTTCTAACTGCCAGTTTCAGTCGTGGGGTTGGTCTGGTTACTTAAGTGCTTTTGGGAATAGACCGCGTCCGGCATGTTCACTGAGAATGATGATTTCCTCCATAATATCTGTCTGGTGCCGAGATCCTTTGGAACGAAAGGAAGATGGCAACCGCCGCTAACCTGGTATTTTCCTGAAAAATATACGTTGGCGCCCCCCCCCCTACCACTAATTGAAAAACTCCTTTTTCTTCAACGGTGGACGAAAACTTATCGTTCTGCACACTCCAAGTTAGCCCTCGGAGGGGACTTTGTCCCTTATGGAAAAAAATGATCCTGGTATCCTGATAGTGCTAATCTTCGTTGCCTTCCTATATCTGGGCCGAGGGCACAGTTGTTCCTCCGCGTTTTTACGCCCGTTTGAATACCCCGAATTTGCCCGAGGAAGTTGGTGCAAGGGATGGGATCGCACCAGGGTGAAGGAAGTGAAAGAAGCGACAGGGGAGAGAGAGGGCTTGATTTTTTTTTGCCAAGTTTACGCGGAGGGAGAGATGGCGCGTAGTTGGAAGGGAAAAAGAGAGGCTCCTTCTGGTCCTTTTCCTACGTCCTTGACCACAGCGAATTTAGTCGGATTCTATCTGGGCCAGTCCTCTTTCCTCCCACCACCCCTCCTCGTCCCACCAACCCACCTCCTCCCCCACTCCCTCCCCATCACCCCTTTCGGCTCCAGGTATATCCGAACTCTGTTCTTCCTCCTCCTCGACCTCCCCTCCCTTGCCAACACGCTCGGGACATCGTCCCCCTCCCATCCTCCCCCACCCACCCTATCCTCCATCTGTTGGACTCTTCCTCCTCCTGCTCTCCCCCTTCCACCTGCGCTCCGAAAGCATCTCCCTCTCCTCCCCCTCCCAGCCTGATTCTTTGTCCTGCTCCACGTGTAAAACTTTTCTCGACTCTGCAGCCAGCTAGATGCTCCCCCAGCTCCCTCCTCCCCCATCCTCCCACTCTTTTCCGCCCCCAACTTTCCCACCTCCTTCCCAACCCGTTCCTCGGCACCGCCCTCCCCCCCCATTTTGGTCATATCTGGAGGAGGTAAGTTAAATAATAAAAGGAATGCGAAAATACTTTTTTGCTTGCTCCCGTGTCCGTGTGTACGAGTGGTTTTTACTCTGCGGAGTTCCAACTTCCCCGTTTTGAATAGGAAAATGGAGGGAATTTGTTTGTTTTTGATTTTTTTAGCATTTTTTTCCGTTGGAAACTGGATGGGTCTCTCTCGTGAACGGAGTGATTTGGCCCGTCTTCTTTTTTAATTCCTTTTTATTATCCCGCTATCTCTCTTCTCCGCCCTCGGCCTTCTTCGGCGGCGATCCGTTTACCTTTTGGAAAATTTGGGGAGTCCCCGAGGGAACTGGTGCCGCAGTAGTGGTGTGGCTTCCTTCGCTTCCGGATTAGTTCTTCGAGATTAATGCGTTTCCCAGTCGGTTCCGCTTGATCGGGTAGCGTGGATTCGGTCGACGGAATAAGTTACCAACTCTCCGGTCCCCGAACTATACCCAATTCTTTTCCCCTTTTGTTCGTTTGTAGGATTTTGATGGATGATGCCTCGACGATATTGGTCTTGCTGTGCTTTGGATTAAATTCGTAGAAAGATTCAAAAAGAACTGGAACACATGCCTTTTGAAAATAATAGTTATCTTTGTTTGCCTTTTTTTTTTTCAAATAATTAAATTTCTAAAATCCAGTCGTAGGGCAACCATTTCCTTAAGCTTTGCTTATTTTTCAAATACCATCCTGTAATTCTAAATAATTTTAAGTGAGTTGCCGTAATATTGTTGAAAAAATATGTGTTCATGATAAAAATGTGGTTTTCCCTTTCTTGCCTGATGTTGTTTTTTCATCGTCCAGTAGCGGTCGTCATCGCAACGCCATCTCTTCAGATTTTAGATGCATAAAAAAAAACAAGTTAAAACTTTAATTAGGTATCAAAATATGGTGTGCAGAAAAGCAGTTTCATAGCTTCATTATTCTTCTGGTACATTCGCTAATTAATATTGAGGGCACGTTTTAGTTTTAAAATTCTAAAGTCCAGGTCACCTGGTTCGTGAGTTTTTTTTCTTTGTGCTTGAAACGCAGGAAATCGTTTCCGTCGCGTCTGCAATCTCGTGCTCCTGCTTTGGAATTCTCAGTACGACTCTCCTAATGCCCACACCAGCGATACTGCGCTCGGTTAATCAGGGCTCGCGCCTTCTTTAAGTTTCCGACGAAGGGTCCGCGTTGAATTGGCTCGCATCGATTTTAAGGTGACCGACGCACTAACTCTCTATACCATCAGCTTCCGCCATCTGAAGAGTAAATGCTGAACTATGAGATTTCCCATGTCACACGTAAGTATAGTACATGCCATATAATTCCTTCACTCATGTGGAGTATTCTATCTTCTCGCAAAATTAATAAAAATTCTTTACTTTGATTAAATGATTGACATTTGATGCATCCTGCACGAAGACATTTGGAGTTTATTAATCAAAATCGCGGTGTGCCCATTTTTACTTCTACCGCTGGGATGGCACTGGGAAGTCTTTCCAACTGGAAAAATGGAAACCTGGCCGTCGACATGGGAGACTGATGAATAGGCTCCCTGCACGCACGAATCGAATAATTTTCGATCGTATTATTCGAGATAATTACTACGATTCAAATATTATGAAAATTATTGTGTTAACGCTCATGTACGGCAGTGAGATATTTTAGGTAAGAATACAATTTTGCAATTTTGGAAACTGAAATTTCTCGCTGTCATTTTCTAATTTTTTAAGTCTTTAGAAAGAATGAAAATGACTTTGAGATACAACAATTTCCTTTTGGTTTATTGTTTCTTTGAACTCAATGCAATAGGTCATCTCTCCAGTTTAACAGAGCGCCTTCATAATCGTATCTTTGCAAATTCTTATAGCTGCTCTTAATTTGTTTATTTTAATTTAATATCATGCCTACGTGAAATGGAAGTTGATGTGTTATTATTGTTATAGAAAAATATTGTTGAATATTTTATTATTGAATGTACAATATATTTGTTACCAAGCGAGATTTCCAAGTTGACCCTGAAGCATATGGACCTCAAATTGTTCCCTTCAAAAGCTGCTCAGAGTTTCCGTATCTCCTTCCCACCGTCCAAAAGGCCAATTTCCTTCCTCCCCAGGCAACCCAGCTCTTGAGATTGGTGAACGCTCCGGAAAATTTCTGGTTACGCAACTGCAACTATCCAATTCTTATTCGGGAAACCGCGCTGCTAATTCTCGGAAGACGTAATTCTTCCGCATCCGCGGGCCCGCGCTCAGAGTCCGATGCAAATATCTGTGCCTCGTTTCCCGAGGGACCCGCCCGCGCTCAGTGGTGCGGGCGAGACGCCCGGCGATGCGATGGCCTCGCGCGCTTCTTGTGCACCAGTTCGGTTGGCAATTCATTCGGTCTCAACCCCCCCCCCCACCCGCTCCAAACCCCATCCCGTGTTTCAGCGCGCTCTGCTCTTCCCTTTCATCCCCCTGCATCCCACCCGCCCTATCCTTTCCTCCCCTTCGATTTCATTTGCATGGAAACCGGGGACCCTACTTGCCCTACTTACCCCCTTTACCCCCTCCGTCTCCGCAGCCATTGATCTCCTAACCCCTTCCCTCCCCCTCCCCCCTACCCAGCCCGCCGTGGCAACAAAGACACAGCGTCGGGGATTATCCAGTTGAGCCCTTTTTAGGAAATGAAGCCGCTACTGCTCCTGCTGCTTTTTTTCCTCCGTCTCTTCTCTCTCTCTTTCCCTCGACCTTACATCTCTTTCCAAAACACCATAGGGCGTGATGTAATTTGCCCACGGGGGGGGGGGTGAAAGAGGAGGGAATGTCTTTCCTCTTCGTCGCTTTAAGAGTAGGCGATTGAGCCAGGATTTCGACTCCGAACGCGTTCGTCTGATTTTATTCTGGTAGATTGAATGTGGAAGCTGTAACGGTCGGAGCTAAGGTTGATGATAAAAGTAAATTCGCGACTTCTGTCCTCGTTCAAAGAGAAACAAAAATATCATTTTGACGAATGATGCGTGATTCTCTAATGAAATGGGAACTAATGTTATCGATGCTTACACATCTCAGTATTTTGTGAGTAAGTTTAATCGAGCGTTCAGAATAATCTCTTCTTCTTCAGTGAATCCCAACCCAGTTCTGGGAGTATTTGTGGTTGTCTCCGGTCACCAAAACGCCAAACTCCTCAGGTATACGTACACATCCGTGCCCAAATGCGCCCTCCCTTGGCAAGGGAGGTCGCTTTTGTCCCCCGTCCATCTCATCATCCTTCCCCCTCCCCACTCCCCTCCCTCATCCCACCCCCCCCCCGCAACCCTCCCCCCATTCCGTCTCTCTCTCACGCGCCTCACCCCCGGAACCGCGAAAGAAAATGATTTTTTAAGTGCCATTCAACCCGTGTCGTTAGTTTCAACCAAGTGGCGGAGAGGTCGAGTGAGTGAGTGAGTGGGTGGGGGGGGGGAAAAATGGATTCGGGAACGAAGGTTTGAGGAGAGCGGGCGCAAGGGAAGGCGGGGTTGGTAATAGCTTGCTTGCTTCTTCCGGAGCGAGCGAGAGAGAGAGAGTTTTTGTTGTTTCGTATTTTTAAGCCGCTCCGAGGCCGGAGACAGTCCGCGAAAGTCGTCCTGCAGGTGGCGCTGAAAAGGATTGCGGTGGGGAAGGAGAGTTTTTAAGGGGTGGTTTCTGGGAGGGGAAAGGTGGTAGATGTGGACGGAAGGAGAGGGGGGGATGTCGAGGGCGGAAGGGAGAGGAAGGGTGGCAAAGGGGAGCGGGGATAAAGGGAGAGAGAGGGAGGGCGGCGGGAGGGGAGTTTGGCGGCCAGGCATCGGAGCGCTTATGCAGGTGGACATGTGGACCGGAAGTCTTACGTCACGGGGGAGCATATATGTAAGGGGGCGTCCCTTTCGACGCGGTATAGTTCAGAAATAGTCCCGTCTCTGTTTCTCTTTCGCTCGCCTATCCCTCGCCCCGCGGGCGCGCGAAAAGGGAGGCTGCCTCTCTACTCCCTTTGCGCCGGACCACTTGGCCCTCACCGTCCTCTCCATTCGTGGTTGCCAAGTCGAACTCGTGTGTGACCCATGAGGATTTTCACGGTTGAAGGAGAAAAAAATCTTCGTTCAGTTTTTGAAATTATCCATCGCATAAGGAATATGAGTTGAAACTCAAAGGGCTGCTTTTTTGAAAATAATTTCTTCTTTCCATTAATCTTAGTGTTTCATAGAGGAATAAAATATTTCTCCCTTAAGAGTGACGCAGAGTTTTATGGAGCGAATTAACTTTGTCTTCATTCTTCAGATGTCATGTCCTTTTGCTGGGATAGCACATTATGAATATTTGAGCTCAGACTTTCTTCGTTTCATCACATTTCAGGGATTTCTATCTTTAGGAATCTATTGAAGATATTTGCATATATACTTTAAATTGTTATTGTAATTCAAAATTCATCGTTTTGCAAGTTTTAATTAATTGAAAACGACCGCTTATAATTCAGTTTCTCTCTAAAACCATGCTGCATGTGTCTGGTATGGATGTACCTCAGCGCATAGAAAACTGTCAAAGAAGGAAGCACATTGCAAAAACTACCAGGAAGTAAGTCAATTAGCAACAGATAGGGTGGGATGGAGGGCTGCAGTCAACCAATCTTAGAATTGAACGACCAATGATGATGATAATGATGATGGCGTTAGACTACTGACCGGAGGGCCCGGGTTCGATTCCGGGTTCTATCTCATCGTCGAGTATACCTGGACCTAAGCTATCTTCATCTACGTCATATTCTCTTTTTATGTCTAAGCTTGCTGGCCTAAGTTCTTTACCATATAGTTCTTCTATTTATTCCTTCCATCTCTCTTGGATCTTTTCTCTTTCATCTATTATCTTACCCGACGTATCTCTAATTGTTAACACGGGTCCTCCCTCCATACGTCGCGATAGTGATTTAACCTTGCTGTAAAGCGCACCAATTTCACCCTTTCTCTGCAAACTTTTCATACCCTCGCACTGCATCTTCTACGATGCTACTTGCTTTATTTTTTACCCGTTTAGATTATTTCGTATTAAACTCATTGTAATTCCTCCTTCTTAACTCTGTATTTACATTATTCCATTTCCTTCTCTCATCTATTTCTGTAATCATCTCATCCGTAATCCATGGCTTCCTTGTCATTTTCCCATTAACGGTTCCTATAGTTTCTTTTGCGGCTTTCGATATCCATTTTGTGATATGTTCCCATTTATCCTCGATAGTACTCCGCTCTTTTCCCTTGTTTATGATTTCCTCTACAGCCTGCTGATGCTCATTCTTTGTTAGCCCAGTTAATGCTTCTACATTCCATTTGTTAACCCGCCTTATCCTTTTGAAATGGACTTCATAACTCCGATAAACACTTCATAACAATTAAATTGTGGCCTGAGTCCACATCCGCACCCGGGAAGATGTGCATATAGATCACACTGTTCCTAAATCGGTGCATAGTCATAATATATCTAACTGATACCTTTTTCAGTCACCTGGCGTTTTCCATGGATACCTACGCCCTTTGTGGTGTCTAAACCATGTATTGTTGATGACTAACCCCCGTCTGCTGCAGAATTCAATTGCTCTCTCCCTGCAGATATCAATAGCTTTCTCACCGTAGTCATTCCTCCTAACTAAACCGTAGTCCTCCACCTCATCACCATTTCTTACTTTGCCTACCGTCACATATCAATCCTATATTATTATCAAATGTTTTATTGCAGGAATACTCGCGATTATGTCCTCTAACTGATCGTATATCCTATCGACTTCTTCCTCCTTATGTTTAGCTTGGTGGCATGTATATCTGAATAATGACCAAGTTCGTCGGTTCTGCTTTTTTCTCTACTTGTAATATTCTATCCGATACTTGTTATATATTGACTACGCTTCTTCCTACCTCTTCATTTAATACTATGGCAACCCCTCGTTGGCTCTCGTGCCCTCCGCTGTATATTACTCTATAACTGTAACTCCAGTAATCACCGCTATCCTTCCATCTCACCTCGCATAGACATAAAATATCTACATTTCCTCTTTCCATTTCTCGCTTTATATTCTCAAATTTTCCTGTCTTAATATTCCAAAGTCATATTCTAACTAATTCGGTTTTCTTCTACAGCATATTCTGTTCCGCTGCTGTCGGTTTTCCCTTGGAAGGTTTTCTTGAGATTGCGACCGCGGAAGCCTGGCCTCTCACGCTGCCGGGCACAACATACGGCCGATTGGGCCGAGCCCCGTAATTGCCAGGACTCAAAATCTCTGAATTGTCCATCATATTTATCTTGGGAATGATAATTGAGGTGGTTTCCCGTTGCCTTCCTCAATAGTGTTTTTAACGTGACACCATCACTTACTGGCCGCTCCACTGGGGTCAGACGCCTTTGCAGCCGCCTCACTGAGGAACAGACGCTGCGTGGACTACCTTTCGCCTGGCTCCTAACCTTCGACCTATCTAGCATGGGTGACCCTACCAGGACCAATTATGATTACTCTTGCCAGCACATTCCTAGGGCTCAGCCCTTCCAAGGGCTTGTGAGTTCCGCTTATCAAGGTTGTAATCCATGGGAGGGATATGTATATATATTTGTAGGTATGTATGTGTGTGTGTGTACATACCACATATATGTACATACTACCTTGATCAAAAAGTTCCCGGAATAACCACCGTGTGGCGCTCCCATCGTTCCGATTTGAGTTCTGTTTTTTTTGTTAAATTGGTACATCTGTTGTTGATATTCCCTTTAAATCTTAGTGTCATAACTTGACATTTGCAAAAGTTACGTAGCCAAGAGTACATCTATCTCTGTGTGTGTTGGCGATTTTTTACAATTGCAGAAATGGATTTGAATTTGCAACAACGAACTTGTATTAAATTTTGCGTAAAAAACGGATTTAGTGGCGCACGGACGTTGGAAATGTTGGAAAAGTGTTTCGGCAACGATTCTCTAAAAAAAACGGTCGTTTACCAGTGGCACGAGCGGTTCAGAAGTGGTCGTGAGTCAATCGAAGATGATGAACGCAGTGGCAGACCATCGACATCGAAAGTCGGTGAAAAAATTGATAAAGTAAAAGAAATGTTGGTCAATAACCGCAAATTAACCATCAGAGAAATAGCGGAGGACTTGAACATTGCCTATGGATCCGCCCAAGACATTGTGGTTAATGATTTGGGTTTCCGTCGTGTAATAGCAAAGTTGGTGCCAAAAGACCTCAATTTCATGCAAAAAAGAGACCGTGTTGACGTCGCAAAAGACATGATTTGCGAGGCTGAATCCGATCCCACATTCATCAAAAGGATCATTACTGGAGACGAGACGTGGGTTTATGAGTACGACACGCAATCCAGACATCAGGCAAGTGGCGTTGGCGTTCACCAAATGAGCCGAGACCAAAAAAACCACGTCGTTTTCAGTCAAAAAAGAAGGCAATGCTGACGGTTTTCATGGATTACAACGGTGTAGTGCATCATGAATTTTTGCCAGAAGGCCAGACAGTAAACAAAGAGTATTATTTGGGCGTTATGAGACGTTTGCGTGAAGCAATTCGCCGAAAGAGACCAGAAATGTGGGCAGAAAACTCGTGGATTTTGCACCATGATAACGCACCGTCGCACAGTGCTATCATTATTCGTAATTTTTTGACGAAAAATGCAACAAATACCATCCAACAGCCACCGAATTCACCTGATTTGGCTCCCTGTGACTTCTTTCTGTTCAATCGAGTTAAAAAACCATTACGGGGAACGCGTTTTAGCAGCCGAGAGGAAGTAATGGAAAAATCGCAGGAAGCACTGATGGACATACCGAAAACCGAATATAAAAAATGTTTCGAGGATTGGATCAAGCGCTGGCATAAGTGTGTTGCAGTCGATGGGGATTACTTTGAAGGGGACAATATAGATTTAGATGAATAAACTTGTATTTTTAATTTTCTGAATAAATTCCGGGAAATTTTTGATCAAGGTAGTACATACAGTTACCTGTGCATGCCATCGTAATGATGTCATTGTAGCGTTTAGGTTTAATGAACGATGTATGTTAACTTTCTGTTTTCATCATATTTCTATTCCACTTTCCCATCCATCCTTTTATTATTTAATTTCAATTTGTGTGAAATATGAATTTTCGTATTTTTGGGAGACTTTAGGACATAAAAATGGTGAATTTTTCCCCCTAATAATGTTTCACGATATCACAATTCTTTTGTCATTCCTTTATTTTTAATAATGTCCGGCCACGGCCAAAAATGTCGCGTTTTGCTCTAATATTTTCTTAAATATCCTGTGCTGACATTTTCTCCCCTGGTCAAATGAAGAAATTCCGAGGGTTGATTGAATAGTCATCATCAAGACAAATGGATTAATTGTTATGGGTCTATGATATGTTGTTAGCACGTCAATTCATTTTTTGGGTTCGTTTGTTCCCAAGTCTGCTCTACTTTATGAATCTTCCGCAATTTTTTAAAGCTTACTTTTACTCTCCTCCTCTTCTCGCATGAAGAAGACCGCACCCTTCTTACATTACCCACCTCATTCACTTAAGCTCATCCCTGTCTCCGTCTTTTTCCGGGTCTTCCGAAAGACATTCCTCGCTTTTCCCCTTTGATATGGATATGAATGCTGAGAGCCCTTGTTCCTCCCTCTTTTTCCCACTAAACCGAGTCCGTCCTCCTCGGCGTTTGGCCATTTCAATGATTCGAAAACGGCGTGTGCCTCCGACTCGTTTTTTATATGCGCAAGTCAATTTTTTTCAAGAAGAAAAATTTATTTCACGGCCACCTTTAACCTGCATTATTGATGCTGAAGGAAGTCTTATGAATCCATTGGTCATTGATTTAACGAGGTCGTGTAAAAGTTTCATCATCCTCTGGCGCCATGGGAAGAACCGAGTGTATCCTCCAATGGAATGAATTAACGCTTAAACTTAATTATCTATGATTGTTTGCTGTCGATAGATGATAACTCGCTTTATTGATTAGTCGAGGCAAGTCTGAGATTACCTCATTTGCATCCAAAATCGGCACCCGTGAAACGTAATTATCATTTAACTCGAGAATGTGCTGAAGCTCAGAAAGTTTTGAATTATCGCTCAATACATAATGATATCTTCAAAAATTAATGATCACTTATATGCGAAGGCATCGACTTACACTAATTCCATACTTTGGTGTGATATTAATTTAAAACTAATCGACCTATTTACCTTTTTATGCCATATTTAGGGGAGAAATCTCTTGCTAAAATCGTTACTTTTGAGCCTTAGTTTCAAAATCTTCGGAAATATTCACGTTTTGAATGTTTTCCATCTTCTCTGTTAATTTTTGAATTAAATAATATTGTTAAAACTCGTAGGGTAGTTCTCCGTGGGAAAATCGATAAGAGCCTTCTTATTTTTAAAATACTGTTCGCAGGGGAACATCTTAATGGAGAGTGCGGGAGTTATGGATTGAGAATCTGTGCTTCATTAGCCAAGGACGTAGATGAGTATTTAGTGGTGATGAGCCTGTGCATCAGATTGGTGTCATGTCAATCTGTAACTTCTGTTCCTCGTTTTCATTTTGGACTCCCAATTCCATACTTCTGTTCTCTATCCGACAATCATGTTGTTGCCCCTGTTAGACTATTAGGTCCCATTTTCACCTCACCCCTAGGTCGTGATGAAGCCATGTATCCTGATCGTCACGCATCCCGCGTGACGAAAGCGTGCTATAAGTGGCCTGAGTTCAGCCTCGGTGGTTGAGTACAACCCAACAAAAGAACGTACGGTCAAGGCAGGTCACTCGTGCTGCAAAAGCATAGTAGGACATTAAATGCATTTATGCCACAGTGTAGGTGATGAATAATTTGAATTAATTCGTCGGATAATAAAATAAGAACAAAATAGAATCTAATCGATGAGGAAAAAATTTGACTTAGTGCCTGCCCGCGTGGTGCCTAAACGTTTTCCAATGTCCAAATTTCCAATGATCGTATCTCTCTCAATTATCTTCTGCAGAGCTCAAAATGCACACTGGCTTGAAGAGAGCTATTTAAAATGTTGCCTTCATTTGATTATCAATATTTTTTCTATATTTTTAAATATTCTATACGAGGAGGGGTTTTATTTTCGGATAAGAAAACTCTTGACGTCACGCTTTTTTGTGCCAGACAGATGATTCTTCCCATTAAAAAACTTTTCTTTTGAACATGATTGATTAAATGCCGGAGGACGTGTTTGATACGTGAAGCCATTACACCTAGATATCCAACTCGGACTGAATATAGCGTTTCATATTTTTATCTGATACATTATTAGAGATAACGACCTGAACAGAGGGGAAAAAACTCGTCATTTAGATAACCGTCACGTAAAACTGTCGATCTTAGGGTTATTTTTGTTGAAGGCCTCTCCGGGTTAAGGGTGCTACCTGAGAAAAGAAAATTTTCGCGAACTCGCCTCTTGAATCAGGGATGCTGATGGCTCACAAGGATTTGGAGTCCCGTACGATTGTCTATTGTTGGGCGATCTTCCTTCCATCATGCTACGGTTGAAAGTTCATTTTGAGCCGGGAAGATCGTTGAAGGATCCTTGAAGTATGTTTCAGTGAACGGACGCATTTATCCTTCAAACGTGACCGTAAAACGAGCCCACGATCGAGCGGGCTGTGGCTCTCGACGCGTTGAGCAGTTCTTACAATGAAAAAATTGCCTTCATCGACACTTTTTCGCTGGAACGGGAAGGGTTGTCCTAAGGTATCCGATTCAAATCACTTTTACAGGTGGGCATATTTTTTTCAGTGTGCTGCATCCATTAAACTCTTCGCACGCCCATTTGTTAATTCGCGGAGGTATTTTGGAAGGCATTAATGGTCGCCGTCGATAGTAAGTTTACGATGAAGCGTGCAGCGCAGCCCTGGGCTGTGATTATTAAAGGAAAAAAATGGCGACTCCATAGTGTGGGAAGGGGATAGGTGTCGTGCCCGCGTCCGCCTCGTCATATTTCGGGTGCAAAGTGAGTTTTTGAGGCCGGGAGGGGAGGGGGAAAGGAGGCATCGTCCTTCACAGGAAGGTGGGCGTGGTCTGCCGGGCCGGGAGGAGATAGAAGAGGGAGGGCGGGGTGGAAAACTTAAAGAGTCTGTTTCAAGAAACATCACTCAGGGAGGAGTAATATAAATAGGTACGAGGCGTCCGTCGTGCGAATGAAGGATGGTGATGACCCAATCCTCTCCAACCTCTCTCCCGACCCGTTCCATTCGCTACGCACCCCACCCCACTTTCCCGAGGGACTTCTGATCCCTTTAGACGTGGCACCCTCTTTCATCCCGTGTCCCAAAAAACCAACCCTCCCCCACCCTGCCCATCACCCATCCAATCACCCACGCGTCTGTCCTTCCCGTCCGTCCGCTAAACCGGACTTCATATGTCACGTGCAACTTCACCCCTTTTACCACACGCGGCCCTATACACACCCGGAGCACCAGCTAACTCTCTCTTTCTCTCTCTCTCTCTCTCTCTCTCTCTCTCTCTCTCCCTCTCTCTCTCCCTCTCTCTCTCCCTCTCTCTCTCTCTCCCTCTCTCTCCCTCTCTCTCCCTCCCTCTCCCTCCCTCCCTCCCTCCTAACTCAGCATCCTGCCCCGGATTCTTCCACGTGTTACCACCCAACTGGAATCCCTCCACAGTCGCCGCGGATTTATAATTTACATCGTATAATATCTGTTGTTTTTTTCGGAATTATTGTGAAATTACGGTAAATTGGAAACTTTTGATGGTTTTTTACTTTTCACAAAATTATTAATGTCCGTTGTTTTAACTTGTCTAAGTTGGAGGACTTTATCTAGGAATTTGGATGTGCGTTAAATCCGTCGTAACAGATTTCACTGGATTGGGTTTTTTTTTAAATCATACCATTTACCTGACTCCTGCACGAAACAAGGCGATTGCATGTAAACAGTTGGTTCGAACTTAGATGATTAATTTAAGGTACTCTTTGATTTATTTTATGACTCCTGTCTTTTAATACATCAATTAATTGTATTGTAATGAAATAAGACTGCTGTTAAATGGGAATTCGGATAGAGGAAACGTGGGGATGGTGAGGACCCTTCGTCCTGTGCGATCCGTCCCATAGATGTTAACCTTCCAGGTCTCATTTGAGCTGCAGACATTTTTTGAACGCGAAGGAAAATAAATGGATTTACTTGTACTAATCCAGTCTCGTCAGTCCCTTCCCATTCCTGAATTTATTTTTGTTGGTGTTCTTCCTGCTACGAGTAGATACCATTCGCCAATGAGTGCCATTCAAAGCATGTGTAAAGATATTTATTCCCTCGCTGTCAAACGGGAAGGAATGCAGCATTGTCGAGGGGAATTACGAGTATTTGATAATCTCCTTTTGAAAAGCATTTTTAAATCCTTTTAACATGTGCTCTTTCATCGCGCATGAAACATTTAATATTACAATAATTATCCTCGTACAGTGCACAATTCGGGATGGGATTCTCAGCGCATCTATTTTCTTTCCTGATTCCGAATGTTGAGGCTCTAAACTGGCATCGATGACAGTTTCTTGAGGTCATGTATCGTGCGATAATATTGGCCAGTATGGGGCTGTTACATACAGTAGATAAGTACACGAGTTCGCGTTTTCCATTGGGGACGGCAGTTTGAAGCGGTGCGTAGGTCGCGAAACATTTTGACTCATGACTCTATTTATGAATATCCATTTTTTTTAATTGCCTTCATATTTCTGCTTAATGGCTCCAAACTTATTCCGCCATGGTTTCGCAGCTTAAAAGGCTAAGTATCACTTGCCTAACCTGGAAATCACCCCAGAGGTTTCATTTCAGCTGAAGCTGGTTTTCCTATCAGTGAAGCACAAATTGCCTTCTCCTGCCACGTTGCGTTGATCATTAAATTTCCCGGACATTCGAAAAAAAATTTTTATAGTAACTGGACGTGATAATGACACCGAGTTTTTAAGTGTTTCCGTTTCAAAACAACTTTCGTCGTTCTACCGTTTAAAGTGAATATCTGTTGGAATATGAGACTGATCAAGACTCACCTTAATCGTTGTTTTTACGAAGAGGAATGGCGACAGGGAGCCTTAAATATTTTACTTTTAGTTTTGGGATCGTCAATAAACATTTTCAAACGCTTTAAAATGAACTAATTTGTAATTTCACTTTCCACTGAGAGGTTTGGCTCTTTGAGTTTGTTCTGGAATGGGAGCTCGCTTACTTTATGAACCCCTCTTGGCGTTTTACGTTGTCAAAGATGTCCTTCGATTAGCATCGTAATTAGTGCCAACAAATGACAAACAGGCCTCATCACACACGAGAGTTATGCAAATCTGTGATAGAATTTTTACTCTCACGGTCCCGCTCTTTCAGAGCATGCGCAGAGAATGAGAATTCCTAAACCACGCATGAACCCACAGTCCCTAGTATCATCATCCGAAAGGTTTTGTGAGGGCTGCATTTCCTTCTCGACAGAGTTGTTCATTATCTTCACTCATACTGGATCCACCTGCTCCTCTGTGCTACCTCGTAACACCCACGGTCGCGTGTTCGAGTCTCGTTATATGCCTGGGAGTTATGAGCGTATGAAGTCCTCCCCCCCTCCCTCCCAGATTAAGATGCTCCGGGAAGATTCGAAATGGATTCGACGCGTGTCCAGTAGCGAGAATCCCATGAACTGCGACGGCACACAAACACCAGGAAAATATGAAAACCATCGCCTTGTACGGAGATGGTTTTCGGGAAATGATCCGTCGGGAAATAAAAGGGTCACAGAACTACCCCACGTCCCAAGGGCTCTCTACACCCAGTAATGACTCACCACCAAATATTTTGAAGTGAAATTTTTAAATCAAACGAGTAATTTCTCGAATAATTTGACGCTTCATCGTTCTTTCAGGAACCGAGCGCTACTTTCTCAGTTTCCTTTATTAAATTATGGAAGATGTTCTCAAATTGATTTTTTTCTAATTCCACGCGGTCGTTGGGTAATTACCGGAGTGTCGTTGAAATTAATAGATTTTTAAAGTTAGACCCTCAACCGTCGGGTTAGAACTTTTGAAAATGTCCCCATGTCATCCGCAAACCACGGCTCATCTCTTCGGTTAAACGAATTTCCGTTACCATTTGGCCCCTCAGTGTTAGCTATGGTGCATACATTCTAATTCCATCCGAGGATGAGAACCAACATGGTGGATTACATTAGATAAGTGCGTGCCATGACCTGTCCTTAACGGACCTTGCCCTTGCCTCCTCCTCCTCTCCCGCCTTCGTGGCCGTCCACCCCTCCCCATCTCCCCCTTCGCCCCCGCCTTCTCCCTTTCCCTCTTTCCTCCCCTGCGATCCGGTTCCCTCGTCTCACCGCAGTTGGACGAACAGTCCCCTCCCCCGACCGCTCTCCCGGCCCCTCCTCCTCTCCGTTCCCCGCCCTCGGAGCGGGGGGAGGGCTCTTCACCGATCCAACTCCGCAGCTTCTTCTAGAGTCGAAAGCGGAGACACTCTCCTCGCGAGGAGGGTGGGGTGGGGCGGAGGCGTGCGAGGGGACTGTGGGAATGTTTGTATGTGCGCGTGTGTTTGGATGTGTGGGAGTAGTTTCGAGACACGATTTGGCATCGGGCTTCGGTCTCCGAGCGGCGCTCGTGTGGATTGGGTTTATTCGGGGTGCCCCATCGCCAGGTGCGATCCCGCATCCGGGGAGGGGGCTGGTGATACCGCGCACCCCGGACTCTCTGGTTTACGGTGGCACGGAATGTTTGGAATGGTGCCGGTCACGTTACGACGCGGCGGGGTGACGCCTTTTCTTGCTAAACCGTTGCCCCAGGGGTTGCGAACCCGTGCGAGTGTGAGTGGGCTACCATCGCGCTAGGGCATGCGTTGGTTCCTCTCCTCGTTATTGAAATAATTAGGTTATGTCAGTCTGCCTAAGTGACCATTGAGGGGTGTCATCATGTTATTAAAAATATTAACTTGGAAGCTACACTGAATTCAACAAAATTAACAGTAAATCTGCGGAACTGCGGCAATTTGCGAAGGAAACATTGGGAGCGAATAATTTCCCTGACTTGTCGTACTTATGTACTTTTCGCTTTTGGCTTGGTTTTGGACGAGCGGATTGGTTTCAGGATCCGTGGATTAGCTGAGGGAATGCGTGTCGATTAGTTATGGTTCGCCATTAACACCGCCCTTTCGTTCATTTCTGTAGAGGTATGTAATGTTACAAGGGTAATGCTCAAATTCTTAATAAAGCTCCTTTTATCACTATTAATTGATAAGTTGCATTTTTTTTGTTTCTTGTCCCTGATCAGTTAAGTTAATTTTCTCCGCGTGAATTGACATTTATATCTAGTGGAAAAATGCCTGCATCAAGTGCGTTTCATAAGCAATGAGTGGTGGGTTATTGGAGTGGGTATTCGTTTGCTGACCGAAACGAGGTCACAATCCGATTTTTACCACTCAATGGTTTCTCTCGGTCTGTGAAAAGAGATTCGCATTTTACGTTGCCCAGGCAAGCCGATGAGAACGGATGGGAATGTTTTTGTGCGGTCTCGTTCGGGCAGCACATCCGTAACCCCGAAAGTTGAGCATTTCGACAAAAGGATGTCTTCCTCTCGGAAAGGAGCGCGGCGGCATAATTGCGTTAAAATCGGAGAGACTAAATTCTTCGTTTTATAGGCAGGATGTGGTTCTGGACCGGTGCCACGAAAATAACTTCGAAATGGGCAGGTACATAAATGAACCTGGTGGAAATAATTACCTGTAACTGAGGACCATTTCGAGTATTCTGCCTTTAAATCACCAGCAGGCTCATTAAGTTTTTGGATTAAGGGTTCCCCATTGAAAAAAAAGAAAGATAAAAATTATCAGGCAGTCGTTCTGAACGTAAGGCGTAAAATGTTTCAACTGCAATAGTGGTCGCCCCGTTCAGTTGTGTGTCCGAGTATTAATTTTTAACTTTGTTAAAGTGTCTCTGATACTTGTAGATAGAATGACCTGACCAGCGATTTCATTTGAAGTTATCAAAATATGTGTGTAAAAATTTAAGATTCCTCTGTTCTTTTATTAGATTACCTTCATAAATGTCGGATTAGGAGATTTTCAACTTTATAGTAAATAGTTTTTGTAAATGGAAAACTCTCAAGTAATCGAGTTCTTGAAGGCTCCTCGATATCAATGGCTCCGGTAGCTAGTAGTATGCAGATTTAATCAACAGCAACATCGAAAAAAGTCCGTATAGTAGTTTTTCAGTAATTCTGATAATTCCTGGAATTTACTGCTGGCTTGTTGCGGCAGTTTTTCAACGGTAACCATCTGCTATGCTGACTATCCTAGGTAATTATTTCTTAGAAAATTGAACATTGACATGTGGTTGCAGAATCGAAGCTTAAATTAATGCTTCTAATACGACAAAATATAAGCATTTGAATGTCTATATTCAAAATGGAGTTAAATAATTCTGCGTTGATGACAGATAAAAAAATGTATTAACAAATCCTTATATAAGTTGCTCAGTTTTATTTTTATAGTCAAATTCTCAAAGTTGGCTGAAACCCTATATATTTGAGTATACGTTGAACCTCAAGAGATCATTTGGTCGTTTCACGAGAAATTGGAATTAAAATTTTTCTATTAATATGTTCCGATAAATTCCGTTGCCTATACATGATTATATCTTTTTGTTCTCAAGTTGAAGTTCCATAGTGCAGATAAGATTCAAATTCGAGCACATTGGGATGCATGACATGAATTCACGGCGGTGGAAACCTTCGTCTTTATCTTTCATCACGTTCTCGTTTATATTTCTCATTCATTTTTAAGTTCAGCAAGAAATTTCGTCGTTGAAGGCTCTCTAGCCTGCGGTCAAGACTCGAGGGAAAACTGTCGAGGGGAATTGTCATGTGAGTATGTGTTTCTTTATTTTTTTCCAGCAGTTGCGTTCTTTTGATAACGCTCGTAAAAGTCGCCCGGGACTTGAGTCATATTCACTATCCCACCATCCCTACGGAGTCCGACAAGTGAATTTATCGCTATTTTTTCACTTCACGAGGGGCTGCTTCTCTTGTTTCGCCAGAGTCCCCACCGCACGTTCCTAAGTCGTTTCATGAACTGTACGAGTTAGTTCCCATAACCTTCAGCAATTCCCTCGTGATTTTTAAAATTCATGCCTAGTCATCGGTTGTGTTTTTTTTGTTAATTTGTGGCGGTCACTTTTGTATACCCGTCGACTATTTTCCCTTTGCTTTTTGTGGAAGAACACCTGCGTTATTCTACCCTTCAGAGTATAATTTTTTTGTTAGTCAAAACTTAAGTATTTACTTTTTTACTTCCTGGAGCTTTTGGTGACAGGGTTTTGAATTATAATTTGCCTATACACTCCAATTTTAAATGCGTAATCATTTCATATTCGTTGAAAGAGCTATTTTTAATATGATTTTTTTTTAAATTTCAATAGCCCTCGAATTCACGGTATTTGCTCTGTACTAACGTCAGGCATTAGTTGAGAACCTTTTTTTGATTTCTCGTTGTTCATCTGTGCCCACGCGCGCATATTTAGTCAGTTTTTTATAGGAAATATTGACTTTTTAAATGTTTTTCTCTATTGACCATTATTGCGTTGGATATGAGCATTAGAATGATTTATATCCAGAAGTGTTCCATGTGTTAGTAACTACAGCAAAGGTTGTATTTAATATATCGAAAGGTTCGAAACTGGTTTCATTATAAAAAACAGTATTTAAATTGATTTATTGACAAGATATCATGGAAAAGATACTTGTATCTTCTACGTACCATAATTAATTATTATTCGACGGAATTCGGAGGTAGTACGACATAATTTTGTAAAACACGAGTTTATTCATATCCACTTCCTCTATGCTATTATGATCGTTTTAATTGAACACGAATCCGCATGGGAGGACTGGGAATACTTTGTTAATTCATTCGTGGTCACAATAGCGTTTTTTCAGGTTTCTCTATTGCCCCCCTCCTTCAAGCAATACATATCCCCTTTGTGGTCGGTGATGGTTAATTACACGACTGCAGTATAGGTATTCCGCCCTGCTGTGTAGATTATTTGTTGATTATTAGACTGTCCAGACTTCAGCCAATAAGGAAGGGGAAGAAAATCTAGGAACAAAGAATGAGAAATTATAATGTTACAAAATGAAATGCGCTATTTTTAAGGTAAAAGTTTAAATGAAGCAAATTTCTTTTGTTCCAATGACAGTAAGACAAGTCAGTGAAATGCTACTTAAATGGCAACCGAGGTTAACAAATGTTTTGAGAAATTCGTCAATTATGACCCCCCCCCCAAGTCTTTGCGAATGAATAAAATGTTAATATGTGTGGTGTGCCAAGAATGTCTCTCATTGTCATTGGTCTTCCTGACTTATATAATTAGGACTTTTGATCTTATACATCTTCTAAAAAATGAACGGAAAGCCTAATTCATTGAAAGAGTTAATATCCTTAAATTGAGTCTCTGCCCCTTTCCGGATTTCCTACGTAGTTCACGTAGTGTTGAGTGTATCAGGTAACCAGCCTCATGTATAGATAGGATGTAGGTTTTCAAGAAAAGACTTTTGGGAGAATAAAAAGTGTATCTCTTTGAATTGGGGAAAACTTCGGTGGTAGTATTGTTCCTGTCCTTTTATCTTTCTTCCATTGTCTTGTAAATCAAAGGTGCTTTCAGAGCATCTCCCGGTGCTATACGATTGGAAATGTTGGCTGGTCGCTGTATATTTCGAGTGCTTGATCTCTACCTGACCAAGGAGGGGAATTACAGTAATGAGTTACGTTTTTTCTCCCTCTTCCTTCTTTCTTCTTCTTTTTTTTTGGTGGAACGCAGCGGTAAAAGCATTGGGGAAGAGTGACTTTCTCTCTCCCCTACCCTACTTAGTCTCTTTGATCCACGAGGATTTTTATGCCTTTAACAAACTCCAGTTTCTTCTGCCGTGGAATGTTTTGCCCGCTCCAAAAAAATCCTGTCGTCTCTTACTCCTGCATCTCCTCCTATTTTATGGAAAAATTCGTTGTTGATAATTTTCAACTTTATTAATTATTTCGTCGTAGTTTGTGTTTTTTTCCGTTCCAAGCGTGAGCGTATTTTTTATAACCATTATGATTCATGGGCATGATACGTAACACATCGCGCTGGCTAAGCGGCTCCACGGACGTTAATTCCTGTGAAAGTTTGCGCACACAACCTAAAGAAGGGAACGATGGAGTTAGTTTAACATAGGACGGTACTCTTCACTAATAATCAATTCAAAAAAATAATGAAAGGAATAAAAACCCTGGAGAAATAGTGATGATGTTAAATGACACAGTTTCAGGCGTAACATAGTGGAAATCCTTCATGATGAAAGAAAACGCTTTGCTTTTACGGATGGAATATTTTTTATCACGACCTATGTTACGCTCTAACGAAACCTAGGTCGTGATAAATAGTAAATTCTATGAGGAAAAGCAGTGTCTTCTTTCATCATGATGATGTTCCATTTTGGTACATAAACACCATGAGATGGCCGATTTTGTGTGAAAGTTTGCCGTAAAATTGGTCACGCATGAACTACAATTCGTTTGATATTTCATATTACATATTACATATTTTCTTCATTTTAAACTAACATGGAGGATTTTCTCGTTGTTGTCGGTTAAAGACTGACGAAATGCATGGATCAGATCTATCTCAAATATTCTATTATCTTAATCGCCCATTTGAAGGATGTCCCATCGCATACTCTAGGCGTCATGCGTCGTACTAATCTAATAACAAATGAAGTGCTATCAAAGCAATCTTCAGCATGTCACATTTCGAATCCTTTTGAAAAACGACGGAGCGGAGGGTGAATACTACCCAAGGGCGACCAAATTCGATTCAAAATCTCTGCTGGAATCAATCCAAATTGACTGTCTTCCACTCATGGGATTCAAATGGCATTGGCATACCCATTGTCTCATCTTGAAGAGTTACCTAAATTTACTTTCTTCCCACGGTCCAGGCTCGGGACCTTAGGGAAGAGGAAAATTCCATCATCATGGATCTCGAACCAGAGCATTCTACATTGAATACCAAGTGGCCCGTCCTTCTCCGTTGTCAAATTTCACCCCTGCTTTCTTGGATGCGTGACATTTTTGGACTCTCTCTTCAACTCTGTCCTTAATTGCGTCAGTGGTAGCTCTCAAATCGTGCCGAGCTGTTTTTATTAATTTCTTGATAATTAAAAGTAGTGGGTGATTTTTGCTAATGTTCATTTTTTCTTGGTTAAATTTTACCTACAACCCCGATATTTGGCATTCCGAAAATGCTCATCCGTTAGCAAGTGTAATTTGTTTTTCCTTCGCGTAATATCTACGTTCAACTGTACCCGAAAATTCCCTTATTCACAAGGTGGTCCTAGGCTGTTTGCGTTGGGATAGCGGACTGACTCATCTGCCATTTTACTCAACGCAGATTTGCGAATTCCGAGTTGTAACGTCTCTTCTTCCGCAGCCAATTTTTAAGTTTTCAGGCAAACGTTGTGCGACTGAACCAAACCTGAAAAGATGACCACCCCCACCGTGTGGAGCATGTTTCGGTTGTTATCAAAACTCATTTCGCGGGTTATTACAAGTTATTTGATTAATACAACGTGCTTCTCCGCAAATGTCCTTTCCCGCAACATGGCCTGTAAAGCTGATTTCATTGTTTATTCTGGACCCAAAATTCTTGTGTGCTCACGCCCTCTCTCCTACCCGCCCACAACAATCCCCTTCCCCCCCTTTCCCTTCTCCACCCGCTTCAACTCTTTCCCTTCCCTACGCCTAAACTTATCCGCTCTCCGCCTAAACTAAATCCCCACCCTCCTCCTCTCCCACTATCCCCACAGAATCCTGTCCTCTCTCGGCCCTGCTTCACATTCCCGGCCCCTCCTCTGTGTCTCCTTAATATCTACCTCCATATATTTGGATCCGACTCCCATTCTCCCGCCCCGTCCCCTCGCCCATTTCTGTCTCCCTATCTCCTCCTCTTCTCCCTCCTCCCTACCCCATGCTCTACCTCCATTGCCACGTGAAATAGTTGAATTCCTCCTCCGCATAGACAAGGCCGTCTCCACTCGAATACTCCCCCCCCCCCAGCCGACTCTAACTCTTTCGTCTCATCTCCCCCGCTTCATTCCTCCCTCCTTCGCCCCCCCACAACCCCTCCAGTTTGGTTCTCTAATATAATCCCCCCTCCTATTTCCGTCTTCGGAAAAAAATACCCTCCCCTCAATCATTCTCCCTCCCTTTCTCCATTCCCCTCATTCCCTCTTTTGTTTCCCTCACCCGTTTCATTCCCCCCGTCCCCCGATTCCATTCTCCCGTTCCTTTCCCTTAGGAAAGATAGCGATAAGCCTTGGAAGCCAAAATTTATTAGTACCGTCAGCATTAGTGGTAGTTCTCTCGGTCTTAGGCTCCTCGACGCCTATGCGGTTAAACCAGACCTTCTAGCTCAAGAAACTAATAGTACGCACACTACACTACCTTCGTACTCCATTCGGAATTAGAACCCTCTACCTTCCGTTGTTTACGTATTTCTCTCGATATGCTGAGCAAATCGCTATGACGAGAGCGAAGCTGACCCCAGAAGTTGACTCTCAATGTAGTTCGCTTGAATGGTCGACTTAAACGTCTATCATACTCCGTCCTATGAGAGAGTACCATCGATCACGGACGATTTCGACCTTGAGCGGCCTTTATCCTAATCGCCATCCGAGAGAATAACATTATTGTGATCAATAATTAAGCTACTGCACGAGTCAACCTTGAAACCTTTAAGCGATTTCTTGTTTAACTTAAGTAAAGTAAATAAGGGCGTGACAAACCCATGCTCAATATTCGAGCATTAGATATAAAAGCAGCGAAAATGTTTTTATTTACTGTTTCTTTCGATAGCTAATGAATAATCATTTATTTTATTTCTCGAATATGGAGGTGATTTCAGAGTTTCTGCCATTAAAATAGTACTAATGATAGAATGGAACGTGTAGGTGCGATTATTTGTAGCTTTTCCTAGTTACAAGGTGTATAGCGGGGGTTCTTTTAACAAAATTAAGCATAAATCAGTGTTATAAATACCCACCGAAAAACTTCCCCTCTTTACGAAAGTTACCCAAGAAGGCCTCCATTCAAGGAGTGCCGCCTCAGTTTAGGTCGAAGTGCTTGCTGTATATGCCTCATTTGTTTCCTTATTCCTAGACATTTTTTAGGAATGTTTCCATTGCGTTAAATACCCTTACGTACTGTTTTTGCATACCTGTACTTGGCAGAGGAGGTTATGAATGATCCGGTTCCCATTCCTTGGATGATAGAGCTCGGTTCTATAAGTCGCACTACCACATCCTTTTTATGACGTCCAAAATTTACTATGGTCAAAAATAATTGTTTTAGATTTCGCCTTGTTATCTTTCATGGTCGATTCTCGTAATTTTCATTCCACAACTTCTTCACACAAGTACTCCTTCCTCTAGGCCCATCAATTCCCTTTCGTTGTCCGCTGTCTCATAGAAATCGCAAGAGCTTCCTTGTATGTTTGTTCGTTTACACACTTAATCATTACTTCGCCCGGTTTAATGGGACTACCTCAATGGCTACAGTATATTCCGGAAGAATAGCCAGCACCCTTTAGTCGTTCCATATTTGTCATGCATCTATCAATAACATGTTATTTCAATCCTAAAATTTGTAATATTTGGAAAAAAAGTATAAATCACAGGGGAAGCAATAAACTTGAAGTTATTCATTACACCGCAAAAAAATATTACACTGCTCTCACCAAAATTAAAAAATCATTCTAAATAATAAGAGCATTATGGACAACTTTAATCATGAATCAAAGTGAAAACAACGTTCGATCTCAGGAGTGAACTCTCTGGATAAGGTTTATGTCGAGAAGAGAATTGCGAGATGCAGATGATCCTAAATAGGGCCTCAGGAATTGAAGTGACATAAGTAATCGCTATCATCCTTCGAAAGTATTTTGTTTTCTATGATTGGTTCGTCATTCTTTGAAACGGTCAGAGTACTACGAGTTTCCGCTCCGTGGCTCTGTATTCATGCGTATTTTCTCCAGGTAGTTTTTTTCCTAATTATTAATATCGCCAAACGTTCGGTATTTTATATCTTGTTAGTCGGCCGCATAATCTCACGCTTTCGTCCCAATATCTCCGGTTGCTTTATGAATCGAAAGAAATATATTTAACATTTTCTGAGACAGCTGACATGCAGAATTCTTTGTCGGTGATCATTCTTCCATAGGTTCATTCCCGCTCCCGCTCGACATTTCGCATTCTGTTTTCCGCCCTCGGTCGCTACTAGTCACGCTGGCCACCTCCGCATTTCTTCTTTGTTTGCGCCCATCATTTCGGGATGGGCTTTTCTTTCTCCCTCTCGCCCCCCCCCCCTTCCCAAACCCATCCTTGACGTATACGTGACTCATGGTCCATATTTCTTCTCCCGCGCTCGCCACTCCCTCCCTGCTTCGAATGCGACGTCCCCTGACAATCTCCCAAAGAATTTAAAGCCTCCCTCCCATCTCTTCGCGCCATTAGCATCATCTGGTAACCGACCGAAGCGGGAATTGTAGGCCACTTTTTTTTTATCCCGTTTGGTTCGTGAATGGAGGCGAAGTGTAGTCATTAGATATGTGGTTGTTTTCGTTTCGTTGAAACGATTGGTTGGGTACGCGTTCACTGTTTTGTTCCGCTCGGTCACCCTTTGAGTTATGCCTTCATTTGACCATGCGTGACTCTGCTCTCCGTGACAATTTTGGGTTTGATTTTGGCTCGGCGAAGTTGAAGGGAAACCATCAAATTGTTGTTAAAAAAATAAGGGTCATATCAAGCATTTAAGTATAAGCACACATTTTCGGGAGTGTTTACATTCCTTCTTATCGTGAATACGTTTCCTCAAGAGTTAAAAAAGAATGACTACTTTAGTGTCGGCAGCATCAGCATTGTAGTCCATTTCTACATGCGCCCAATAAATTTCCGGAATAGGGAATTATCGCTAGCTTTCTTTGAAATCAACCATCTTTTCTTCTCTGCTCGGAATAACCGCATTTTATTTTCGTAAATTCGAGAAAAATGCGTTAGTTACTTTTAAACTGATCCGCTTTTGTGGAATGCTCCGTAGAATTATACGATTTTGCATAGTTACTGTGGCTTAATTTACTCGAGGATCTAATTTCAGATTAAATGATCCACAGCCCATTGGACAACAATTGGAAAGGTGCGAACGCAAAGCATCCACCAACTGTCTCCTCGACTACGGTTATATCAACGTGTTTTGTATTGATTTTCAGCCACGGTTGAGTACCGCTACGATTATTTGAGTGGGAGTCAGGAAAATGAGTCACTTTTGTCTGATGCCAGTTGTGGAACGGGCGATTGTAAACGTTAGGAAGTACCAAAAGATAATGTTGTTTTAGATTTCTTCAATGGAAGGAATAACATGGAAAAGAACGTATATCGTAAAATAATAGGTGATAGGTCGAGCTACTCGTTTAGGGTAAACTTGCTCACTCTTGCAGAGCTTGCTTTAAAAATTCTAAGCTTCTACTCAGCATGCTGATAAAACTCTTAAAATCAACTGCATCTCGATGTTTTACCTTAAAATAATCTTATCGTTTTGACACTAAATACCTGGTTGTTTTTAACATGTTTTAGGATTTCAGTTGTAATAAAACGAAATTGTAGTTTAAGACATAAATTCATCACGGTCCATTTCAATTACAAATTGTTTTGCCTTCCAGCGAAATATTTATAGGCGGAAATAATATGCTCCTCGACCTCAAAGAATATCGGGTGTTACCGCGGCAGTATTTTTAATTGAGTAAATGTAAAAAATCATTTTCCTTGACCGAGTTCTCTGCCAAGGTGAAAGATTTTGGCAATTTAAAATGTTTGCTATTTCGTATGTTTCTCGTTTTTCTCCTTTGAAAATGTCTTCACATTTCCGTGTGATATTACGGAGTATTTGAATCATTAGCCTCATGGAGCCAATTTCTGGTCACCATCATATTTTTACTATCCTTTCCTCCCAATGGCTTCTGGAACACATTTGACTTTGTGATTGCATCGAGAATATGATTTCACTGCATTATCAGGAGACCTCAGTTTCTTGGAGTGAATTCCTAACTGTGTATTCATAGTAATATTGAACAACTAAAGCACATGCCTGTTTGATGCTTGCGTCTTTTAAAATTTTACATATTTAATAATTTTTCTATTCCAAAGTAATGTGAAACAAATGCATTCCACTTGAGGTGAACTAACATTTTTGTTTCTATCAATTTTCTTTCTTCAAAGCACAAACGTGCTGTCGAATAATTGTAGATTGAATTGCAATTATAAGAGTGGCGTTCGACCACTTTTTTTTTAATAAACGATACGAACGAACGAAATTTAAACTTCGTGAACCCATTTTTGATCGTAAGAGAAGTCTTCGAGTACTGCCGGCCATAATGAGAAGCAGTTGCCACTTCCATTAGACATTTTTCTTGTTCAATTAATGCCGTCGCACAGGACTCTCCCATAATCTTATTTTTACTGCCCCGAAGAGTTTCTCGGTAGGCATCGAAAAACAAGCTCTCGGCATCGCCGTTTCTTTTTTTTCTTCTTCTTTAAAGCGTAGAAACAATTTACCGAATAGAACGGAAGGCGTAACGCAGCCTCTTTGTATTTTTTCCTCTTTCTCCTGGAAGAAAACTCACATTTTCCCGGCAGGCCCCCACCCGTTCGACCTTTTCCGTGTTTTTATCCTTCTACATCTCACGGGAAACCCTTTCGCCCTCCACTCCTCCTCCCCCCTTCCTCTCGCTCTCTCCCTTCCTTCTCCGCCCTTACCAGCTCTCTCCCCCGTACTCCCTCACATTCTCTCTCTCTCCCTCACCTTCATCTGTCTCCCTTTCGCCTCCCTCCTCTCTTTCCCGCCTTCTCTTCTTCCGCCCCGAGAGGGAGGGAGCCCACAGGACAACGGCCCACCCGCCCACCTCCGCCCCGGCACCCTGCCCTCTCGCTCATCCCAAACGTCCTCCTCTCCCCGGGCCCATATTTTTAACTTTATCTCTCTCCCACCGGGAGGAGAGTGAAGAAAAAAAAAGAAATTGGGGGAGGGGGAGAGTGCGCGTCCAGGCACTTTTTTTTTCAAACTGGACTTCGTTACTCCGTTTTTATCGTAGTGTTCATTTTCTTGAGACACACTCCCGCTCTGGGTTTTTTGTCTTTTCTGTTCAGAATTTAAATGGCATTCTCGAATGGGAATGTTTTCCGGTTTTGCTTTATTTTTTTTAACTCCCATCTCGTCTATCTCTAGACTCTCCCACCTCCCTTCTTACGTTTTTTTTCATTTTCTTTTACACCGTTCCCTCCTCCATCCTTTCGTTATTGTACTGCCTCCTTTTTCGGTGTTCCTCCTCCCATCAGCATGTCTCTCATTCCTACTATCCCATTTCATCCTGCCTCCTTTTGAAGTTAGTTCCTTATTTCGTCGGATTTTCATATTGATATTTTATTTAAATGCGTCCCGTGGGTCAGATGTTTTTTTTTTTGCTTGCTCGTATTTCTCCACCGGAGATAGACTCAAGTCCGATACCTATATATTTGCTATGTTTTCTTTCGCATGCTGGGTTGGCGCGATAAACGTTTAAGGAGGACACGCTTTCATCGGGGCAGCGATGTCTTCAGTAGCGGGACGACTTGCGGAAATTGTGTGGCAGAATCAGCTAGCATTCCCTCTCCATTAACGTTTACCAAGGCCTCGATAGTGTTCATCCAATATTGTGTGCGGTGAAATGACCTCTACGGTGTACATGCACATCTTCGTGTTTGCAATGTAGGCTTCTCTCGGTTACAGTGGGCTCAAACTACACACCCTGCAGGTGGTTCGAGCACCATTTACATCTACATGAAACCTTCCAGCCACCAATATGGAATGTTACAAGGGGTGTATTCACAAAGTGTAAATAAAGTACCCAATCATTTGTGGTTTTATATTGTGCATAAAATACTGGTTGTTAAAAAATGTCTGCCATATGAAGCAAATAAAAGTCAAAGTGTGTCGAATTCTTAAATAAACGACCATCACCATAATAAGATCTTGCATTCAAAAAACTACCCCTATAATTTATTTCTTTTGCAATATAAAAACCCATAGCCAATTCGCGAGGACAAAAGAAAAAAAACCCCACCTTAAAAACGGGTTATAGGTGCTAGCCTAGGTGATTGATTCCCTATCACCAATATCGTCTCGAGCGGCTCCTGCAATAGTCCCTAAAACCAATAGCTCAACAAGGAACAAAATATTTTGGGTCCCCACCGTTCAAGCGGAAGGTCTCTAATTGAGGTTGAAGGAACATTAATTATTTTGAAATAATTTCATTAATTGTTTCTTGATTGGTAACATTTCTCATGGGATTAATTTATTGTAATGTGTTGTAAATGTTTGAATCCTGGAAATCACAGATGCCATGCAAAAATAATACGTTTTAATGGTCATTACAGGGTCTCTTTATGGGGAACTGGTTTCGGCATACGAGGTCAATATAGAGGCGCAAAGTTGCTGGTCCAAAGTATGAAACCATGAAATTGAAAATTACATGCTGCGTTGAAACAGTGCGAAACAGTTCATGCTCTTTAGGTTGAAGTGTGTGAAACAGTTCATGCTCTTTAGTAAAACTTAGTGTTTTCACAAAGTGACGTGGTTCGTAATTAGATTGGTTCAAATATGATGAAAATTATTTTAAATAAGCCTAGAAATACCGTGAAGATGCGATTGGTCATCATCATTTCTTTTTCTGGACAGACCCTTAACAGGATATCTTTCTTGCTGAATACTACGGTAATCGATGTCCCAAACCTCCTCATGATGAGAATACCTTAATCTCTATAAACATGAATTATTTTGCTGCACTTACATGCAGATGCATTGTGTAAAATAATGACGCGTGTTGTATTATGATGCAAATGGCATGCAATAATATACCAACATTTCAAGGTGGGTTGTTATAAACCTAAAAATATTTACCCTTGTCCAAAACGGGCCACATTTTGGGAGAAGTAACTGGTGGTAGGAACATCTCCTCGTTGGCTTGGTAATATTTGCGTGCTTGTTTAAATTTGTGTGTATAATAAAATAAGAGGGTCAAGGCGGTCCCACTTTGAAAATATTTTTTTTTGCTGGAATATCGGAAAATGTGAAACTTACACTTTGACCAAAATTAGGAAATCCGGGTTTTAAGAACTTGAAATCTTATGTTGGTTGCCCACAAATCCAAAATTATCTTACGGTAGACGAGCACACAATGTGCGACTCCTGATAAGGGTAGGTTCTTCCTTCTGTATTCCATGCATTGCCCGTTCCGTCAATTATAAATCGGTGGTAAGAATATTGAGAAAATTAACGAACATCGACAGCCTGAAATCCTTAAATTTAGGATGATAAAATTAGGAGGTTGCCAACTTTCGTGGATAACAGTGAGAACTCTTAACGCCATATCTACCTAATATTTAAGGCATTGATCGAGCCTCAGAACTCAATCAGGTGGGTCAATAGCAGATTTAATATTAGCTACTGCTATTTTTGTTAACTCCCACAAGTGCCCGCGAAGTTTATTTTGGTTCCCAAGTGGCATAATTGTCGAGCACTCTGAATTTTTTTCCCGTATTTGCTCAAGTTTCTTTATCTATCCTTTACCCCTCCTCTTTACATACCTTCTCAGCTTCTTGTTTCCAGCTCATTTTACGTGTTATTCTTATGCTTCTTGTGTGAAATGTTGACAAAGGTTCCTACACATTTTATGCCACGTATTTTTTTAATCTTTACCTCCCTGGCACCTTTGTTCTCTCACGTTTTCTGCTTGAAGTTTCGTCATTTCCTCTGTTCATGCTCTCTTTCCCCTCATTTTTCTTCCTTATTTGTGAATTCCTTTGTTCAAGATTTTGATAAAAATATGCTCGCTCCGTTTCCTTCTTACCCACCCCCCCTTCGCCGCCTTTACTTCTTCCCCGACCACTCCCATCCTCTCTCCCCGTTCCCTCTCCCTTTCTACCCCGTTACAGTCTTGTCCCGCCCCCATTCTTTTCTTGTTTCATTTGCATAAGTGTCCTTTCCTTTCCGAGAGCGGAAACGGCGATGATTATTACTGCCTTCACTCTCCGTCCAAGCTTCCCCTCCCTCTCATCCCGACGCGCATCATGCTGCCTTGTTGTTGTTGATGTTGTCCCGTTGTCGTTCCCTTGCTCTGAGTGCTTTATGCCCTTGTCGAATGTTTCCATTGTCCTCTGTGGTCCTCCTCATGTACCTCCTTCCCATCTCTCTCTACGCCTATCCCCCCCTTCCTCGTTGTAGCGTCCCGCGCACAGGGTCGAGCGACGTCTTATTTATGACGGTTAACTACGCAGGTCGAGGGCTGTCCAGGGAGTCCCATTATTTACTTGTTTTTTTTCCTGACATGAAACGGATAATATGTTCCATTATTCCCTCGAATGACGCGAGGTTATATGCTGTGAAGGTGTTCATTATGCAAACTGTTTTTATCTTGAATTATAATTGGTAGGGGCGGTGAAGTATTTCCTCTTTCTCTACAAATTATAAGTAAGCCGTTGGATGGACTTCAAAGAGATTTCCATTACTCCCTCCGCCTATCCGTGGCGTCTTGTGAGCGGTCGTGGGTGAATTAAGATGTCGCAGCGTGGAAAAAAATAATTGGATAAATAATAAGAGAGTTAAAATGCGACCGCGGAGATTGTGATATCGGTGGAGAAACTCACCGGGTTCCCTCGTACAATTTTATTAGGTCCGGTTTTGTAATGACTCGCTGCCTAAGTTTTATTCAATCCCTGGCGGTCGTGAAACGACTCGGCCCGGTAATGATACGGGAAAAAGAATACATCTCCCGGGGGTCACGGAAATAGCAGAAGGCCACACAATCTTACCTGACACTCCCGGCGTTATTTCACTCTTTCCATTCCCTCGAACGTTGGGGCCTCGGGGATGGAGTTTTCGTAGACGCAGATGGCCTCTCCGAAGTGCGCGTTGGCCTCTTCAGCATTGCGTGTTAACGACGGCCAATTGCCCCCGCGGAGCGATAAAGATCTCCTAGGCAGTGCTCTAGAAGGTTGAATGTTCCGAGTTAATACAAAAGATATTTTGGGTTAATTTTCGTATAAAAATGAAAGCAAACGATGCACTCTTTGACTTCACGCTTCTGAACCAGGGAACGTAAACTCGTCCACTCAGCGTGCCGTCCGCAGTTTCACGCCTTCGGCGATGAGTATGGCCGTGCGTGCGAAGTAAATTGAATGTGGCAAAAGCGAGAAAAATGAGGTATAGATGAATGATATCTCATTTCAATGACCACTGCGCATCGGTGCGGGAAGCTCTAACTCCGCACTTCGAAACCCGGTTCTATTAATTTTTCCGCTTGGCATCTTCCTCCTTCCACCCTCCATATTAACCTTGTATTTCGCCACTAAGATAATTATCGTTTATTAGTGTGTGTGTGTATATATATATATATGTATATATATATATATATATATATATATATATATATATATATATGTGTGTATATATATATATATATATATATGTATATGTATATGTATATGTATATATAAACATATATATACACACACACAAACATTAATACGTGTACAAGAGCCACAACTATGTCGATTAATCTAATAATCTTTGTCGGCATAATAAGTCTGCAGTATATCATTTTCTCTTCCATTCTGTTTGGATGAATCATTAGTAACTTGATTAATATGGGATAAGACATCCAATAAATGGACTGCATTACTCTTTTACGTAAAAGTGAGAGTCTATCCTTATATAAAACGAAATATCAGTGACGGCCCTCTGCAGCAAGCTTTCAAGACGTCATGTTGAAATTTTCCGACTGCGCGGGGTGATGAACTTGGGGGGAGGGGGGAATGCGTGGCGAGGAATGCCACCGCAAGTGCCGCCACGGCAGCGGCGGCATCCCCATCAGGGTCGCACTTTTACCGCGCACCTTTTCCCATCGCTTTTCCGCGGCTCTCCGACAGAAGTGGGCGCGTTTATTATTCATCGGGAGAAAATGTGAAAAAAGACGAATCCCCCCACCCTCCCCGCCGTCTTTCCTCCTCCTTGGTTCAACGGGAGGGGGGAACCAGCGGTGGGGGTGCTGGAAGGGGGACGAGAGCGGGTGGTGATGATGCGTGGTCGCGGGTGCGAGACGAAGGGGTGTCGTAATTGCGCGTCGGTAAAGTGCGGGGGGGGTGTGGCCGGGCGGGTAGAGGGGGGGGGGGAGCAGAGCGCCTCTGCCCCCCCCCTCATGGAGATTCGTAATGCGATACCGCACCCAGCGATGCCGCCCAGCCGCCTCCTCTCGCTGGCACGGATGGGGCCGACTTTGATATGGAGCATGCAAGCCGGAGAGTCCCCCCGCGGGATTTCCTACGTCCGCCGCTCTCGACATTTCTCTCCCTCTCCCTCCTTCCCATCCTCACCCCCTCGCTCTCTTCTCCTTTTCGTCCCGTCTCCCGACACGTCTATTCCTCCTTCCTGAAACCTGCTTATCACAGACCGCATTCGTCGATCTTTCTTAAATATTATTTCTATCCTCAAATGTGACTTGCCTATCGTTTCTCGACCATTTGAGGTAAATAGGATCAAATTCTTGTCTAGCTGTGGTTTTTTTATGCATTCGTCCTGCCCGTGATGATGACTCGATGCATTTCGTTAATTCGAAAGCGGAAATTTTTGTGGTTAGACTCGTTAAAGCAAATACATGCATTAAACTGTTTCTAGGTAACAAATAACGGGGAAAGTTGAGTTTTCCTATGCATGCAGAAAATATCCTTCATTTACTGCGTCCCGTTGCTCAACTGCCATAAATGAAATTGGTTACTTCTTAACAACCTTGATGGTGTTAGCCTTAACTTAGAGATAGAGTAACCCCACTTCTCTAAAGCCTCTGACGGCAAGGAAGTAGTAGGTACTTTGCTACTCAAACTCGGCGGCTCCCTTGTCCAGTGTTTCCAAGACAAGTGCCGTGTTTCTCTATACTTCGGGTTTCTTTTATTCCACCTTTTTCCGTAGTCCTGTGCGCCGACTTTGTAACCCTTGCTTTGCCCCCTTGCTTGTGAAACCTCTCTGCTTCTTCCTTTCGTCCGTGCCAAAAGGTGTTCTGAATGCAGTGTTGTAATTTTTGTAACCTATCCAAAGATCGAAAGAGTAATTGATGAGGAGGACCTTAAAAAAAGGTGGTGGCGCGCATATATTTCAAACGATTTGAAACGGTGTACATGTAATCCTAATGGACGATTTCATCGTGGGATTTGCTTCCAAATGGACATTCCGACCGGATTAAACTTTAAACCGTTTTGGGATGATGATAAATTTTTTTTGCTTCGACTCGGTTACAAATACATATTTATATGTACAAAACTACTGCAGGAGGCATTTCACTGATAATGACACTCCGGCGCTAGTTCATTATGGGGCATTAATTCTGGGGCCAGGTCCCGTTCTAAGCCGGTGTCATCACGTGAGTATTCCTTATAAGCTCTACATCCATCCCTGTTAAAGCTGCACAAGCGTATCTTTTGCCCCTCTAATATTTCATTGTCGCCCGAATAAAGATGCGTCTCGGCCTTTCGACCCCTTTCTTCCACATTCTCACCCCCTCAACTCTGCCTTTCCCCCAATTTCCCTCAACCATTCCGTTTCACCGCCGCCTTCCTCCCTTTTCTTCACTCTCATGCCGTCTGCACTGCTCACACTGCTGTTCTCAGACTACGATATTAAGGTTAATCTCAGATTCTGCTGAAGTTGTGGCCCGGATAGCTCAGTCGGTAGAGCATTAGGCTTTAAACCTATGGGTCCAGGGTTCAAGTCCCTGTTCGGGCGATTTTTTTACTGGCCCCGTTAGCGGCGGGGAAACATCCTCGTCTGCCAACCCAGAGGTCGCGGGTTCCCTTCCCACCTAGGTGCTTTTCCCTCCACCTAGGGCTTGGGTGTATGTAATTGTCAAATTGTTATATCAATTTTCAAAGGCCGATTTAAATGTCGAAGCGCTGTTTTCGGACTGATGCAAAATAAATAAATAAAGAGCTCCTGTAAGTTGTAACCGAGGTAAACCTCAGTTCTCAGAGATGAAACCAGACTTCAGTTCATTAGCATGACGCTCACATGCGAAGTGAAATATATTAGATGTAATAATAGGCGTTCGAAAGAAATGGGGTCGTCTCTCGTCCGGTTGGTTGGGAGATTATTCAAAAAACGTGGACACCCACGCGGACAGCCTTGGTCTAAATCACAGGTCGGGAAACTGCGCCCAATCCAGCAGCAACCTGTGCATATTTTTCGCTCAAAAAAGGTGCAATGTACCCGGAGGGTGGCCGAATACTTACGCTTTAAATTAAGCTTATGACAGTTCGACAGAATGTAGGGCTACATATATCATGCTTTCTTTGCACATAAGAGTTACGACTGAACGAAGGGGGAATAATTCCTCTCCCATTTGTTGCTGATCTCTGGTTTCTCGGATCCCTTACCGTTAATGATATATGCGACCCCGTGCAACCCCGTGCAACATCATTATCTCCATGTATATGATTTTAATATTCAATGCCAATCCCGAATAATACGCGAAAAATACGTTATTCAGTCCACAGGCTGTGTAGTTTCTTTTTTAGTAACATTAGGTACATGCCAGTGTAAGCTGCTGACTTTTCACCCTTTAAAGAGTGAAATATTTTTGTTGAAGTGGTGGAATTGTTAAGATACGATGATGTCGTTTTATGCTCTTGACAAGTTTTATCCCGCGGTTGGGTTTCTGCCTTGTGAGGTTTTCAAACGGCCTTTACTGGTTGGGTGTTAAATACTTCAATTTCGGTGTCTGTTCATTGTTGTATTTCACAGCCACTTGAATTGAATAAGTACAATTAACCAATAGCAGTAATAAACCAAACGGTGTCCTCAGGCATAGGCTTGATGAGGAACCGTGCACCCACTTGTTACTCTACGCTTGAGGACCCCAAACATTTCCAAATCCACCGTATGTTCAAGTATACGTAAATTCATTCCCCCAAGCTATATATTTAGGGAAAAAAATGAATACAATGATAATAAAATGTAAAAAAACTTGGTCGTCATGTCTTTGAAAAAATTATTCAACACCATGTATCTAATGTATGTTGGTTTAATAAAACTCATTAGGATTCCAGAAATATTCATTTCACTTGGAAATCAAATTAACATCCCCTTGCAAAGAAAAATTTCTGTTAACTGTTGGCCATGTAACAATTGCGTTGAATAATGTATGACTTTTCTGGGATAACTTGTCGTGTATAAAAAGGTATATGTTCTCGTGCGAGGTCGTGTATTTGCCCAATTAACATATTTTTCTCTTCTTGCAGGTAAGTCCAAGGAAATGCCCAGCACGGTAGACAGGGGTCGGGGTAAAAGAATGCTGTTTAAGGAGAATAGAGGAATGAATGCAGCGGTGACGATTTTGGTAACCTCACGTTCTTTTGGAAATATACTTTTGTGAGATGGTTTGAGTGTCCTCTGATTTACTGATGTAGATATAAAGCTCTCGCATTGCGGTTATTGAATTAAAAAAAAACTGAGGAGTTTGAATATCCTGACTATTGGCCATCAGTCTGGCTTGTGAGTCAGATGCGAATTTATCTTCTGTATTTCGAGACTGGTCCTTTTTATCATCAAATAATTTTCATGTATTTTTTCTAGGGAAATTAGATTTTTCATTTTTAATTAGAAACAGAAATTTCATTTCGATTACTATCTTCGCTTTCTCCGCGTATACGTATAATATGCCTTGGTTTGACGATACTGATTTCTTCTACCATGGAAAACCCGAAATATGATTATAGTTTCGCACAGGTACAGGTATGGAATTAATGGCAAGGGTTATTATTTTCGGCATAAGTAGTCGCCTATCTTCATTTTAGAGCCTCAATAGGTTTCAAATTTTTCGCGTTCCTTAATTCAGAATTTAGAATGATTCTCAAAATACCTGTACTTAAATTTAAACGTTGATTTCATGCGATCAGAAAACTGCAATAGGACAGCCACTGCGTTCATTTTAAGATTTATATATAAGTCCCAAGACAAAACTCATATTCTTGTCACACGATATGACCTAGGATAAATATTACGATGCATAGAGCTTGCCTTGCTGCCTCAAGCTTTAGGCTTTAGAAACGTATGGGAATATTTTGTGGGTTGCATCATGATGGTGACACATCGTAAATTTATCAAAGCTTCATTTAGCACCACTCAATGACGTCCTTGTTTGGTGATTTATTATCCATCCTGTAATTTGAAGGAACGTGGTGTAATAGTTTAATTAACAGCTAAACGCACTAATGTAGCGTGCTTAAACATGGGTGATGCTCCACTTGTAATCAAACGAACAAAAAATAACCCCCCCCCCCTGGGGGTTAACGCTGCCAAGAATCACAACGACGTTAAACCGTCTCACTCCACCTGGGATGAATTATTGAAATTAATGCCGCCAATTAGCGACCTCCCAACCCTCTGTAATTCGTAATGTGACGAACATTAAACGACCCGGCAATAATTGCGACATGGGGCCTTTGAATTCCTGGGAATTAATCCCTGCTCCCGCAAGGACCCCTACGAGGGTGGCGTGTTTCGAAGGGGAGGGGCGGGGTGGCTGGATTGTGGTGCAGGGGGCACCGGGGCGGGAGAAAGAACTATTCCTGCCCCGGATTCTTTCTCGGTCCCTCATCTCTCGTCTCATATGCCTCACTCCCACCCCAAGGTACACCAGACCCCTTTCTCTCATACCCATCCAACACCTCCCCCCCCCACTCGACTCCCTTGCCGTGTGGGCGTATCGTGAAGCAGCCCTGCGGTCTCATACCTCTCAAGACGTCGCCCTTCGGGCATGACTTCCTCCCCGCCGCCCGCGCCTCCCCCTGCCCCGCATCCGAAACCTCCAGGCCGCGCTTCAAGACTGCAACCACCCCCCACACCCCTCACTCCCTCACCCCCGTCCCAGCCCAACCCCTCCCACCGCTCTCCCTCGCCCACTCTTCCTCTCGCCCCTGTTTCATTCCCAATCCAGAAATATTCCTTTCCACCCCCGTGCCGCGGTATTCCAGGGAAAAACTAACCCCCTCCATCCTTCGCTGGCCCGCGCCACAGACAGACGCAGCCGCTGCCTCACCAGTGCACGTCCTCTTTAAAAGTTCCTTCCCCCGCCCCCGAAGAACCCTCTCTTTTTTTCTACCCCTCTCCCCGACCAAACATTTTGTCCCTCCCCTTCTCCCCGCTCGCCTCCCCCGAAACTCCTATCTTCTTACACCCCACCCCCCGAACCTCACCCCTCACCGTCTTGTATATCTGACCGCGGCAAGGAGGCTTCGCTCCTGTCTGAAACTCTCCTTTCTCGACAGCTTTGGGCCGCACTAGAAATGCCGGGGAGAATGCGCCCCTTCGTCCGTCTCCGTGCTCCCACGGTGCGGGTTATTCCTGCATGATGTTCCTCGGGCCGGGCCTGAGCCGAGGAAAACCTGCCAGGGAGCCCCGCGGTGTCCGTGTCCCCGCTCCTTACGCCTCCCCCCCTCCTCCGATCTCCTCGTTGATGATCTTCAGTGCATTTCATTAGAGAGACAATGCCTGAATGAGAATTGTGGGATGAAAGTGGCGAAAACTCGCTTAAGCACCAAGCGTGAAGATATGGGCGCAGATGCATTCATTTAGTCGTAACATCTTTCATTGTTTTTAGCTGAGAGAGACACAAGATTGTAATTAAGAACTTTAATCACTCAGTTTCATGATTTATGGAATGTAATTGATCGTTTTCGCTCGCAACAAATCTTTAAAAAGTGTAACGTTTCGCAGATGTAATGAAAGGTGTTACAAGGTAAGAAAAACTGAAGAAGGAAATAAAGGGAAAAACTCATTTTATACTGTGGGATTTCATGCGATATGGAGTAGTTATTAGGGTCTGACCAAAACCTATCTTTCATGGGTAGACGGCATATGATTATGGTGAGGCTAGGAGTGACGCGGGAATAATTTGAGAAAATACTTTTACAGTCCTTGGAATGAATGGTTTCTGGTGCGAATTTCTTGTACCAGGGGCGTTCTACGAGGTCTTTTAACTTTCGGGTTTCATGATAGGACTCTCGAGTTTTGACTCTCGTGTTGAGACGCTTAAATTGAGATTTACCCTTCCTTTTAAGAAAGATGTATTAGTTCGCTGATTCTGGGTATCTCGTGTGTCAAGGGACAAAACTCGGATATAGAGTCCCGTTTTCATGTTCCCGGTAATTTGATGAGTTTTGAAAATTGAAAAATGTAAATGGGTGGGAAAAAATGCAAAACATCAATGGGGCTGATGGGAGTCGCGTAAGGAACAATAGCAAACCAACTTTCACCATGTCATTTGGATTCATTTGTTTATCTTCCTTCTGAATTTTGGTTGATTGCAGCTCCGTATGAATAATTTTAATATTAATTATGATAACGCCCTTTCAGCTATTCTTTAGCACATAATTATCGAATTCCAGTCAAACTTTGTGTGGAGAATGCAGTCCCTTGATCCTTTGAAGGCAGTCGTCTTGCCTCGAATGCCTGACCCTTGATGACACCTTTTTATTTTAATAACATTTTAGGTAAGTTAAAGTCGGGTCGGGGGGAACTTTCTCGACATTTATTGTAAGGTACGTTCCTCATGCTATTTTCGTTTTATTCTTCGAGTGCCTTTAATAAAATTGACAAATTTCACTGCAGAGTTGTGATAAAGATTATGATACTTTTCGCGCTCCTTTTTTGTGCTTTTGATTGCTGACTTGAGGAAATCGCGCTCAGTCATCATGCCTCTCTCCATGTTCGATTTGTCCTTAAAATTATCCTTACCTGACGCGTCAAATCGCCTTCTGCTGAACCATCATAAAAATAAAGTAAAATCTTCGATGAAATTTGAACCCACATTTGAAGTCACATTTCAAACCTTTCTGTTCTAACGAGGAGAATGCCGTATTGCCATTCGGGTCCGCATCGGCACTTTTTGTAATGTACTATCAGTAATAACCTGATTTCTGCGTGTTTAAATGGCATTCGCAAGAAAATTATCCAAATAAGATTCAGACTGCACGGTATGGGGTCAAGCAATGATGGATTAGGATTTAAGGGATATGTTAGAATTGATAGTTTAATAAGTTTAATAATTGCTCTTTTTTGTGAAAAATTGCTTTGATTTTCATTCTAAACTTTCGACTTTTTTGTACTTCACCTGTAACCTTTGGCATACATTGGTATGCTTTGTACTCTCTTCCGTACGCCAGTTTTGTCAGTTGATTTTCTTAAGGATACTTCAGAGATGCACCGTACTGACTGTCGATTCGTTGACTAGTTTTACGTTTGTGTAGTTTTCTAAAGAATTAAATGATGCGCTTGTCTTCTCCACTTGTCAGTGTAATCTTCTGAATAAATATCATGTCCAAGTGGAGTAGTGTAAATTCGTTAATCCTCTCTTCCATTAACGTTTAAGTTAGGTGCTCGACGGAAGAGAGCAAGACGGTGACTCGTGAACGTTAGGATCTCGGTAATCCAGCCCTTATACGGAAGAATCATGTCGCCATTACTTTTGCCAGTGACGTTTTATGTTGTGGCTGTAGGTCACGGGATAATCACCGCTACCGTACACAGTCTCGTAACGTTTGCTATTTTATGGCCGCGTTACGCAGTTATTCCCGGAAGAAATAGTGGGAAAGCCGTGAGGAGGTTCGAGAAATTTTGTGAAGGATAGGCATGGTAGCCCTTAAATTGAGGAATTCCCATTGAATGGGCCTTTCTCACTCCCTCTGCCGCCAGCAAAGGGGTCGGTAACTTCGCAGGCGGCGCCCGACGAAGTCAGCAAGAAAGCACAACTTTTATTGCCCTTCAGCGGGCCATCTCGTCTTCATACCTCATTGAGGCTTAGAGACGAGCATTCCTGTCTAGCAACCTTCCGAGCATCTTGCAAATCATTTAAATGGGGAAACCGCCGAAGACCGAAAAGAGCCTCCCCAACACAGAAGGAGGAGGAAAAAGTTCGCTTCTTTGTGGTAGGAGCGTTGAACTTACCGGGATGTGGAACCACTTTGTGCTTCATTCAGCTATCCCATACGTACTTCAGTTAGTGATTGAAGAGACTTTTACTGTCTTGCAGTCACATCATGTGCCTGAGCAACATTTTCAATCTGAGCATTAGAAGTCTTAATAAAGCCAGAAATAAGAGCGGGCAAGCAGTCATTTGAAGCGCAACGGCATGACTACTAACTAGCATCAGCTTACGCACTTGTTGCATTCACTTTTTCACTTTCTTATGGTACACCTTCTCCATGTGCGTTAACGCATTTGTTAGTATAGATGAACTGGAAATGGCATAAACATAGAATGGATTAAACTTAAGTCTAGGAGGTAAAATAATATAGATTGCATATGTCTACGCAAAACTATACAGAAATTTTATCCTCAATATTGATTTCTCCAAACTAAGGGTGGTTCTTGAGAAAAAGCAAAGTAAACAAAAATTTCCTCTATCCTTTAATGACCATTAGATGACTAAAGGTGATACTGCGTTCTTCCGTGTTAGCTTTTACTCCGTTAGTCACCCAGCCATTTCCATGGATATGCATGACTTAACGACGCAAAGGAAACATCCTCTTTAACTACCGTGGACGATAATGGATTACATCGGTATTGGTACCTCAGTAACATTTTTAGTGCAATGAGTGCTAAAAAGTTACCTCGCATTTTTCTTTAAAATGCCTGTCTTCGGAACTGCTTGAAAATATTCAAACAGGGTCGAATCATAAAAAAAAATATTTTGGAAAAAGTAGGCATCAGAAATTTTCTAAATTAGATTTGAATGATGAGTTTGATATAAAGATGCTTCGTCGATTTTTGAAGGCGAAAAACCACCGAGAATGATTCAAATTTTGCGCCTAGCTTAATTTAATGTGGATATACGTTCAATAAAAATTAGACAACCTTATCATGCGAAAATGTTTACAAATGACACCTTTCTTTGAATCTTAATCAACACATTTGCATTTGGGGATTGTGCTTTCATGAAAATAACTGGATGTGCATGGATATTGCCCAATCAAGAAACGTTGGCTTATTCCATCTATTCGTGGGACGGCTTTTTGAAGTATCGCATTTTGAAGTCTATTTTGGTTATCACCTTTTAGGTTAAATTATGCTTCACTGTGATTTTCACGAAGTATTTCATTTCATTGAAGATGGCGGTCACATAAAATGAAAAACGAGTGGAATAAAATGGAAAGTGACTCCAAAAATTTAATTAAATCTCTTGGCCACTCTCCACTCATGGGTTTCTGGCGTTCCCTTCCTTTGTGGATGTTTGTCTGTGGCGGCTTGTTGTTGGCTTTCCTGCCAGATTCCCCAAATTCCTTCCGAAAGGCTCTTCCCGAGTGTGGTTTTCTTATTGTTTGATTTTTCATGAAATTTCTTGCTCATTACCAGTGCAAGTTTGTGTCCACTTTGGTTTTAAAATAAAGTTTCCACCCTATTAGAATTTTGGTGAGACATTTCCTTGCAATCGTTGGCGCCAATTGATTCGTCCGTTCACAGATTTGTTGTCTCTTCAAGCTGTCTCTTTCTTCCATTATTCCTCTTCAATGAGGATCCACTATCTGTAGTCACTGAGATCTTTAGCGCAATATTTCCGTTTTCAGTTTCACGTACTTAGCCGTAGTCTAGCTGGTTAGGGTAGGTTTTTGATGAGCACTAGCTCGGCTCACTACTGTATTCGTAAGCCGTCAATACCATTTCAAAAAAAAATGCCTCACATTACACATTGCAATAACTCATTCCTCAGCTCTACATACTCTCTCTCTCTCTTCATCGATTCCTTCCAAAATCCTTATTCTTTTCCTCCTTTTACCTCGCTCTACCAGCAATCCATCTATTTTCGTCTTCAGCTTCTCATTGCCTCTCAGCATCTCATGCGTCCACTTGTTTTGCCTTCTTCGAATTCCTCCAAACAACCACCTGTCTCTCCCTACCATGGCTAGACTTCATCGTTGGTTTTCCTATCCGTCCATTTTGTTTTTTCCATTCTTCTGGGCCCACAAAATTTCCAAACTCTGCGGGAAAGTCTCTCTGGGTACCCTCAGCTGTAGCCAAGTTGTTTGATTTTTCGGGCACCAGATCTTCTTGGGAAACAATAACTGGCACAGGGGAAGGAGCTGGCCCTCCAAACCTGACGTGTGAATTTCACGCGCCATCGGGCTTAGTACTGGGTGAACTCTACCATCACCTACCAAACCGACCTTCGGGTTGATTACTGTGTTTATGGTTTATGCACATATGCGTGTATATCATATATCGCCCCTTCATATATATTTTGTTATATATATGAAGGGGCGTAACGAGGTCACGTTATAGAGGTTTCGCAAATGTACGATCCGCACTCCGCAAAAGCATGGGGCCAACTGCCACCGGCCTCAAGCTTTTCCTGAGACTCCTCGCCCTCGAACCCAACCAGAGAAACCGCCGCCCGTCCGTCCGTTTATCCGGGGAAAACTAATTCGAACTACTCTTGGGACAGATCTTGTATATACATACATTCAAACACGAAAACCCGCCAAACGGCGAGCACACATTCATTCGCATGGATATTGATATAAGGAAAAGGGATGGGAGCACATAAAAGACAACTGCACATAATTTATTTTTGTCTCAGATTCGCATAAATGCAGTTCTACAAATTCACGCCGATATTTTCTCTTTTTAATTCATTTTAAAGGTCTTTGCTATTTTTGAATTGCTGCTAATTATATAAGTATTCCCAATCGCATGGATGCCAAGGAAAATATCAAGGTGACACATAGTCTCTTGCTTATCTCTACTATCATTCGCGTAAATTTCCCTTTAAATCTAACTTAAGGTACGCATTTCACTATTTAATTTAACAGTAACTTTAAACGGAGTCATCCGCTGGGATGACTCTGGATTGACTGGGATCCCAGTCAAGGCGAATGGTTTTTAATCTCTCTGAAATTGTTGCATTGACAAGACTCCACATGTTAAGAAGTGTGTCACTGCTCGACACTCCATTTTATCCGTTTCTAACATCTGGCATAATCATATATCATAATTAGTCCAAATGATTGAAACGATTGACTTCAGCGAACTGCTTGATGGAATGGCTTGCAATTTCAAACGGTTTTTACTCACAGTCGTGCCAGCACGAAAAAGCAATCATGCGAGTAGTGATGCCATTGTACGTGTGGGCGAGGGCGAGAACTATTCAGGCCCCCTCGTAGTCATCTGGCTACTCAGTCGTGGTACAGTCAGATATTTATTTGTTTATCATCTTCTTGGAATCGGCGGGATTTTCTTTACAGGGTCTCATATTCTACTTAAATCAATCGCATTAATTACGGAAAACCTTCAGTCGTGACTCCAGTGCATGTACAGACAAATTGCGCTGAGTGCTTCGTTGTCCGTCGGGCCCTGGTTCCAAGGCGTGAAAACCTTTTGCATTCTCCTCTTGGCTGACTCTTCTCGCCATCCATCTCCTTCCCTCTCTTTTGGATCTCCCATAATCTCTTCAACCCCTCTCGCTTGCCCCATAATTTCGCCCCTGCCCCTTCGTTCCCTCCCCCTTTCTCCCGTTCTTCCCTCGTGCCCCGCCTCCCTCACCCCCCCCCCCCCTCAGGAGTCGCTGCTGATTTTTTTACAAGCTGACCGCGTTTCGGGAGCCCTGGGATTGCAGTATCGACCATAGCACGCCGAGACAGGAGGCCAACCTCTTTTGCCCATCCCTCAGCTCACACTCGTCTACCGCGCCACACTCCCGCCCCCCCCCCCCTCCCCCCCACTACCCTCCCGCCGCCTCACCCCCATTCCCTTCCCCCCTCTCCCATTACCAGCGTTTCTCCTTGCAGAGTTTTTTTGTACTCTCTCTCTCTCCGGGATATTATGAAAGAGAAAAATGTATGAAACCGTAGAAATGCATGGAGGTGTGAAAGGTTATTGTGTGCTTGGATAGCATAGGGAACTCGTCGAGAGGTGCTATGACTGACTTAGATAAAATATTGTAGGTTATTATTCTCTTTCAGTTCTACATTTTATCTCTCCGTTTTTTGAATTTTTCGTTCCTGGATTCAAAAACTTTTCATCTATTCTTACTAATCTAGTCCGTATTTCTGTAAATTAGGAATAGTTATTTCTTCTCATGGCCATAATTATTCGCCATAAATATCAGCTATTACGACTAGACTAGAAACATATATGGTACGCAACTGCCTTTCCTCTATGATATCAATTTAATTCTCATTCCGAAGCCGTATCTAAATACGTTCGACCATGTACAATTTTTGTAAAAATATTTAAAAATTTTCTCTCAATGTAAAATTTAGTAATTGTGTGCATCTGTAATCATTGCAGGGAATTATCACACATCTGAGAAAATTGCCTGAAAAAGATGTTTAAGCCTACCCGTAATTTACCATAATTATATGGGGAACTTCTTTTTTTTTATATCGTTACCTCGCTGAATGTGGTCTTCTTTGAAAAAGGTCTCCGGTAGGGAAAGGGCGGGTTTTTTTTGTTCGTGTGCGAATCGCGCCCAATAAAGCAGGCGTCCACGTCGACGCTATTTTTCGATCACACTCATTCGCTCTCCACTGGTACGATTGTACGAGGTTGGGGTGAAACGTTTCCGGCCTGATGAAGAAACTTTTTCGTTTTTTTTCGCTTTATTTTTAAACATAATCTCCATCATGATTAATGCATTTTTCGTAACGGTGCTCTAATGCAGTGATGCCGTTTTAATAATCCGATTTGCCTCGTCCCTCAAAGTACTCATTTACAGCATCGATATGCTTGGGCCGTAAGATACGAGCATTTACAGCGCGTATCTTACGGCCGCGGGGACTCAATTACCTCAGACGGGTGCCAAAGTACTCCTCTTTCAACGAGTGTCCTAAGTCCTGCCTCTTTTAATTTGGTGCTTGCACCTCCGCCCATTTTTCTTTCCGGAGACCTTGCAAAGTTCCATAACTAGAAAGAACTCGCTCAAGAATAGGGCCTAGAAGTACGCGGTTATTTGAAAGCCGAGAGTGTAAGAAGGTCAATGCATAATGAGTATATGAAAAACACGCAGAAGCGTACTGGTGAAATTACAAATAAAATCGCCTCTAAAATCCAGCTTATACCAAACCAACCGGAATATCAGAAATCCTCAACTGCATGTACGTATAACTATTTCAACAAATCATTATAAATTGTGTCCTAACAACCCCAGCGCTCGCCTCTGTGTCTATTTGAATAGCCACGTGTGGATAAAGATTAAAGGTAATAAGGTGCTGATTCAATTTCTTCGTATCATGTGGTAGAAATTTTTTTTTCATATTAATAATGGATCATTGAGTTTTTGTTTCCCTGCACATAATGCTACTCCTTCGGATGTAGACTTCTCGATTCTAAAGTGGACAGACCGATGATCGTTTAAATACTCCATTAATCGATATGTCCAGTTTTCCGAATTCAGAATTATTTATTGCCTGAAAGTGTCCTTGTAACTACTCTCATTTCCTATTTGACTTCATCGATGGGGAATTGCCCAGCATCATATTGCCCAGCAGTCATAAAATGTTTCTGACACCTAAGCCTCTGTATGAGATGTGTATGCGATACTCTCACAAATTATATTTTACGCTAAGCAGAACCATTATAGGGTTGATGGTTATCGGCTTAAGAAATGTAACGATTCTATTGACATTTCTCTTTCATATGCTTCTTTGAATATACGATTATCTCGTATTTTGTTCATGGCATTTAGGGGGAAAGTTGTAAGCCAAAGCGATTGGGTAGAACGACAGGAAGAACCCATATTTAACACATGATACATGCAATGGTGAGCATGAAAGTGAAAACATGCGATCAGAAACGTAACAACTTAATGGTGAAATGAGTGGAGAGCTGCGTGCAGTAAATCCCTGGATTAACGACCGCTGATGATTGAAACGGTTTAAAAGGAATGGCTTTGTGTTTCAATCAATTAAAAGTGACCAATTAGTCATTGTGGGACCTCAGTTCCTGGACCATCTCGGAGACCTAACCCTTTTTAGAAGAACACAACGGAACGGAGGAGGTCTTACCGCTTAGATCTAAGAAGTCAAATAAATCCAGTTCTCATTAAGTCCGACGAAAAGTATTATTCTCTCGTTCTTTCTTCCTTCCGTGGCCCTTGCCCAAGCTTGGAGGATTCTACTCCCCGCTGTTTTATTTATTCTCATTCGCTACTCCCTTTGTGCCATGGCCCCGGGCCAATCCGTGAGGTTGCAACTCCGCCTTGAGAAACTGATGGTGCACCAATTACTCCGACGATTAAGTTAAGAAGGAGAGAATTAGGGAGGAAAGGAGTAGAACTGCTTTCAAGTAATAATTCAGAGTAATTGCTCCTGCCCATTACTACTCTTCTACGGGAGCACTCTCAGAGATTCTCGGTTCCGCTGATTTCTTGTGTTGTTTTTCTTGGTGTTGAGTTTTTTTTATTCTTTTACCTTCGCACCGGGATTTATTTCCACCGTGCAAATTAGAGTAGTCCTCTTTACGGCGAAAGAAGGTGGACTAAATCAAAGTAGACCAAGTGGAACATTTTCCGAAGAAAAAGTACTCGCGGGAGGGTTTATGGAGGACCTGTTTACAGAGTCGGGCAATGGGGGTCCCAGCGTAGGAAAATAATTGCTTTCTGGTAAGGATTTGAATAAAATTAAATTCAAATGCTATCAACTTAGTTAATTTTCGGCAGGAAGTGATTAAATGGTTTCCTCTTAGGACAGGAAATTATAAGGTCGTTAAGTTTATTTTACTTAAACCATCTTTATTATGTCCTTTTCTGTCGTTAGCTTTCGTCGAGGAATCTTATTTAGAAGTCGTATTTATAGTGTCATGAAGAACGAATTCATCCAAATTGGATCCTTGTATTGACGATGTTTTTTTTTATTCCCAGAGCCCGCGAGTATTCAATGGAGTCGCAAGTACATTATTGAACATTAAGTGGTGCCCAATATGATTGCGGATAGCTGTTAGCGTGTACTCATTAGCTATAGACTATGATTAAGTTCACTAACTGTTTAGACAGGAAATGTGACGTTTGGTTTGAGATTTTTCTGATTTTAGAGTTTTTGTTAGCCTTGTAGCTAAGCGTGGTAATAAACGTGTGGTGTTGATTATATCTGGCCACCTGGCGTAAGAGCCTCTTGGCGTACATTTCATCCCATATCAATAAAAATTCATCGTTTTTGAGATGTTTTGTGGCAGGTTGCCGTCCTATGCATGAGTTGATTCAGCCGATTTAAACGTTTCGACCCTATATGTTGTATGAAATCTACGAAAAGGACGCTCTCTGCCAATGGTATAGGACAGAGAAATTGAACACTTCCAAGAAATCTTCAATGGAAACTCGTGACAGTCTCGAGAAAAATCATGCTTACGGGTGTCATCATGAGGTTCAATGTAAAATATTGAAATTCATTAGTATTTAAAAAGCCTGGGAAGCAGTAAATTTGCACACTACATCATTGAACGAATGTCAGGGGAGTTAGTCGGAAAGTACTAAATTGCCCGTAAAATGAATACCAATATATTGCCAGTGAAGTATAAATTCACATGTGTATAACTTCCACGTTTTTAATTCCTATATATTTTATTAAGATTACGTCTTTTATTAAGATCCTTATTTACTTTATCCGTTCATCACTATTCTCATTCCTTTCCTTAATTCTCTCCGCTGTGGTATCCGCTTTTCTTGCAAAGGAATTAACTCGCAGCGGCCGTGGCAACTTTTACTGGTCATTTCAGGGTATTCCGTCGCTAATGAGACCAAGTCTTCCCGCTTTTATTTTTCCGCGGTCTCCCTACTTGAGGGCGGCCCTGGAGAAAAAGAGTACCGCTTGTTCTGGGCTGTTCTTAATGATTTCTCCCCCTCGTCTCCATCCTCCTCGTTCTTTTTCTAGGTCGTTTCACACTGTAATGGAATAACCAGGTAGGTCCCGAGGGAACGACTTCCCCTGCCTAGGAAAGGACGACAATATCTTTCGTTAATGCAAATTAGCTTCGGGGTTAATTCCTGTGATTAATACAAAGTTGGTGCAGGAAAAAAAAGAGCTCACGTCTTTTTCTAGCGTACCGCTAGCGAGAAATTCTCTTTAAATCTTTCTCTTCTTTCCATTCCGTGTCGCTTATTACTCGGAGCGCAGCGTCGCCAGCTAGCGTTGAAGTCACCCCATTCTTAACGGCCCATATTCCATCTCCCGTCTCTTTTCTCGAGTTCATTATTCTTCGTCGCTCTCGTATGCAGCGAAACTCCTCTTTGCTGTTACCGCATGATTATATTTACGAGTTTACCAAAGGAAATTTTAGGATGATTTTTCTAGGAATGGAAATATCGTGTCGGGTCTTCCCCTTCACCCACGACCTTACCAGCTGCATATAACTTCTGAATGATGAACATATTTCATGATGGAAATATTTTCAGTGTCTACTTCACCGTGTCGCCGTAGCACTCTTCCAGGTGGCTGTTTTGATGCTCAGAGGATAATATATGGTCCCTCTTTCTAAAATTCCCAGAAGTATTAGTAATTCGATCAACGTTTACGTGCGATGCGGTACCGAAGATTCGATGTGGAAGTACCGAATAAGTTTAAGTCGCACGTGTTTCAGTTTCAATGTATTTTGCTCAAGTTTTTTAACTTGTAAACCCCGTATAATTATTGTACAAAATTGAAATTTTTCCATTTCTAAGTATGGAAATTAAAAAAAAAACTCTTCACTGTAGTCAACCGATACTCCTCGTCTAAAATAGCAGAAATGAGCAAGTTCATCTCCAATTTGTATCTTTAATTTTTAGTTCTCCAATTTTGGACAGGTCTTAAAAATAATTACACTATGTCATAAACTTTTAATCACCCATAAATATTCCTTCTTCAGCTTCTTGTACTTTCCACTCTGTTCGTGCTCTTCAGAATAGATTTTTTTCCGTTTTATCCTTATACCTAGCATTCTTATTTCTATTACGACCTTTAACCACACCTCATTAATTCTTCTTTCCACTATTCCTTCGTTTTACCCTAATCACTTCCTCAGATTGTAGGTAGGACATGTTGCAGTGGGGAATGGATGGAGAGAAGTCCATAATTGCATCTAGCCTGCTCGTAACACAGACCTCCAGGGAGTTCACCTCTAAGTTTAACGTCCCATCTGACGGGTGGAGTGCTGGCTACGAAGATCTCTCCACTCGGCCCCAGTCCGGAACACTGCTAAACTTTGAACCGGGCCTCCTGGCGAGGAAATTTAATACTCTGGCAAACATGCTATTCGTAGTTTCAATTGTGATAATATTGTTATGAGATATTTTCATTAGAATTCCAGTTCGAAAATAGGTTGAATGCATCCTTTCATTCCCACTTATCTTACACTGAGATAGCTCTTCCGTCCTGACTCCCTCTTTACGCGGCCTTCGTATTTTTCTTTCGGGCTTCCTCGTAGTGCCTTCTCCTCTCTTTGACGATGCTAGCAAGTCGATTGTGTTTCAGGGGGTGCCCAATCCGTCTGGCTCTTTTCCTTGTATTGCGTTACAGCCAGTCATTTCGTCTTATAATGCGTATTATTCTACTCCTCGGTGTACATGGAGTACTCCTACATCTCGTATCTCCTGCACTCCTATATATATCTGATGGTAATACTGATGGTGAGACCGTATTTTTTATGCGAGGCTCTTTCTCATAAGTTCACAAAAGATACAATAAAAACTCTCAATATTAAAAACATTGATTAAAGACTATTAAGACTATGTTTTAACATGAGAGTTGTTTTTAGAAGCTCATAAATTGTTGAGATAGCCTAATTAGCCCATGTAGAGAGGAGACTAAAGCTGTATTAAATCAGTTACAAATAAATGGTATTTGTTGCTATTGGGGTTGTTGGATGGACTTGGTAAGCATAAACTCTGCGGGACCACATGCACACGATATTGCACTTTTCTCCACCTTCTCGTGCCTGGAGTACAAGATAGGATAGGGATTTCACACCCATTTGCTCTAACGTCGCATTACCTCAATCTATTGGCGTAATGTGAGGCTAGGATCGTTCCTTTGGCGCCCGCATTAGAAAATGTCCGATCGGTGTTTTTGCCCGGAGCACCGTCGTACCTCCCCTAGCGCCTGCGGTCGTAGCCATTACGTCGGGCGGCCTAGGGGCGTTCCGAGGGGGTGGGGTGAGGGAAGGAGCAACACCGAAGCACGATGGGACGGGGAAGGGGTGCTTCCAGCGTCGGGTTCATATGCGTGTGTTTCGCCTCGATTCCCCTTCCTGTCTGGAGAGGCCCTCCTACACCCGTTCTGATTTTCCGCCCACCCCTCTCCTCTTCCTCCTCCTTATCTCAGCGGCTGCTTAATAGACATGAGAAGCTAGCAATTCGCATAGGAAAACAAGGCAGTCCATTCCACGACTCTGGCAGGCTGCTTCTCGAGTCATTATTTATGGAAAACGTAGTTCATGACTTCGGAAATGGTTTCGAGATCCATCAAGACCTTGTGGGACTACGGCAGCGCTTTTTTTTTAGTCTTAACGTTTTTTTTGAAGCGCGCAAAGTCGAGGCAGTCGTTTCACCTTATCATGAAATAGGAAGTCTGATAGCAAAAAATAGTTATTTTTGAGAGCGAATTCCGTGCTCGGAGGGTGCTTAGCTTCGTCATTGAATTTACGAGCATATGGGTGGAAATATCCCCAATGTCTTCCAAAAGATTACAGAATCCAGTGAAATGGAAATTATAATGTTGCAACACAAGTGGAATCAACGAGAGGGAAATATTTTATCGAAAGAAAACATTTATTTTGTGGACGAGGAATCCCATCTGGCTCTCTCACCCACCCATCTCAAGTCTGTAGAAGTGGTAAGGCAAGGATTTCTGAATAGTCATCATCGCAGACAGTGGCTCAACTGTCTTCGAGCCTCGTACTTCTGGAACTGTCGCTTCGCGGGGCCAAAGACAACGAAAGCCAGAAATGTGGGGATATGTAAATCAATTCTTATGGATATATCCTTCGTGCAATGAAATATTTTCTGCCCGCAGTGTTGAGTATTCTTCTTTCTAGCTGTTGATATATATAATGTATAAATACATGTATATACATATATTTGTGTATGTATATATATATATATATATATATATATATATATATATATATATAAACACAGATGTAGATTTTTAGTATATAGAGACACAAAGAAAGGACACTCACAATTTGTTATTTTACGTTTCGACAGCACGGCTGTCGTCTTCAGAATGGCGTTCTCGGGGAAGAGCGGAGAGGATGTGCGGGGGAGAGGTGGGGGAAGGAGAGGTAAAGGGACCAATAGGAAATGAACAAGGGGGTGGGGGGGATATGTAGGCAGCCAATTGATGTATTCAGTGGGCTTGGTTCAGCCTGGGCGGTTTGAACGATTGGGCCACCCAAATATGCGCCATCTCGCGGGTTCTCACCTCTATTATACTCGCAGATTTGGGAAGGATTTCAATCACCGAAACAGATAAGCAGTCGTCAAAAGATTGGTTGTGGGAAGCGGTGTGAGTAGGGATGGGATAATTAAGAAAGGTGGGAGATTTGGTGGAATATCGGTGGTTATTCATGCGGAGGGAAAGTGCGGTCGTGCATTCGCCCACGTAGAAGGCAGGGCAGAAGTTACAGGAGAGGCGATATATAATATTTTTTGAGGTACAGGTGGCGAGTGGTTGGGAGTTGGTACTGAGTGAGGGGGAAGGTCTTAAAAGATGACAGCATTTGCAGCGTGGGCGGTTGCATGGTGCGGATAGGGGCGGGGGAGAGACGGGGGTGCTTGAAGTTGGATTTGTGGACTTAAAGATGTCTCGCAGGTTCGACGGGCGTTTAAACGAAACAGAGGGACAGTGTGGGAATAAAAGTGATGTGGACTGAGTGTTATTGATAATTGGGAAGAGTTCACGGATTAGATGTTTAATTTTGTGTGTTCCGGGGAAGAAGGTGGTGATAAGATTAGGGCATTTTGGGCGGTTTGGTTTCCGCACCATGCAACCGCTCACGCTGCAAATGCTGTCATCTTTTAAGACCTTATATATATATATATATATATATATATTCCCTAACAGTCGTATGTGTAATTGCACTCTTCTAAGAATACATAGGATATGATGCACCTCACTTGACAAGTCGAAACCTTATGTTATATTTTTCTGTCTTGGCCATTTTTTTAAGAGGAGTAAGAAGATGAGAGACATTGGTTCAGAGTCATGTTTTGGTGGATGGTTGGCGAGACTAGAGGAAAGATATGTTATCCCTAGACTTAAGAAATGTGAACGTGAGGAAAGGTCTATTGAACCCCTCTTCTTGCTTTGTTCCCTGCGCAACTTGATGGCCCTCAGAGTTGTTGGACGTTCTGATAAGAGGATACTGGATTCTAAACAATTTTAGATCACAGTTCGGGATTCTCCACCACCATAAACTTTGCGAGACTACAACAACTGTAGTAATCAGCCCGGAGGGTGGTTGATGGAGTATATCTCTTGGCTTAAGACCTACTCATATTTAAAGCCTGCTCTTACTTTAGCCGTATACGACGTGTGAATTCAAACATGAGGGTAAGTGGGCCATTTACTTTCAATGTGCCGGAAAATCTGAAATGAGAGTTTTTCTTGCATTTTAATTTAAAGATAAATGTATTTACAATGAAGAATCCCGATGGATATCCCATTCAAGGCTGAAATCTCCACCAAATTTACTCATTTTATTTTTTTATGTGATCTTGTCGTTTAATTTGAAATAACAATAAAAGTATTCCCTGGAAGAGCTTAATTGGAGTTTCCAAATGGAGAGAGGTTTTTTGCACAGTTAGGACGATGAAATGCAAAGGGGTTCTTTCTCTTTGAGTGAACGGGCGTTCGCGAACATGGAAGAGGTTCATTCATTGGAAAATTGTTCTTAGGCGATCTTTGATAGCGTTCTACTTCTCAAACAGTATGAATTGAGAAGGAATCTAACTCGACTCCTTCCAAAACAGAACTCTGTTGGCTTCCCGTGTAAACCCTTGTTTAATCCCTTCCATCAGAACGCCTCTCTGTCCCAAGGTGTGCCGACCCCGTCCCTCTGGCCCCGCATTTGAAAAAAAATGAGGAGCTCCCATCCCCCTCCACGAGAATTTCCTGCTCCCGAAAGAGTTTCACGCTTTCACGGATTCTTTAGCAGGTTGGGGTGATTACAATCGCTAAATAATAATCACGGCGATGAATAATTCAACAAGTCCCGCGAGTGCGTGTGTTCACCGCTGTCGTGCTGCTGAAGGGGTTGGTACTTTCCTCTCCTTCTCCTCCCCACTCCTTCTTTTCTCTCCCCCCACCCCCGCCCTCCCTAACTCCCCACTCCACCTCCTCACACTATACTTCCTTACCATAACCACCTTGTGCCTCCTCACTTGGACGACGGACGTTAAAGTCCCCTTCACCCCCACCCGCTTCTCACTCGAGGCGGGGTCGCCGTCTTACAGATAAGAAATGTTGCGACTCCTTTGTCTTCGACGGGGGGAAAAGCCTTTCCTCCTTGTGCCGGAGATTAACTCATGCGTGAGTGCATGTGAGCGATGCGGCGACGGAGGAGGAAGCCTTTCCGTTTTATTTTCTTCTGTTTTTTTTTTAATTTTAATAATTCCGAGCCATGAATCAGTCAGCATCACCTCCTTCCCCCTCTATATCTTTCTCCCATTGGCCACCCACCCCAGTCCCCACTCCCCCGCTGTGTTTTTTTCCCTGCCCCTGCCCCGTTGCGTGCCGCGGGGGAGAGTGCAGCGCTCGAGGCGCTATTTCTCTGTGTTCCTTCCTCGAGAATTATGTCGTCGTAAAAGTCTTCCTTATGAGCATAAATGGAGGCGGTTTTCGCCCCGTTTAATTTTTTTCTTCATTCTCTCTCTCCTCTGCGAGCGCGCCGTAAATTTCACGACGGATGGATTTTCGCTCGACCTTACGTACTAGCCAGGAGCCACCAAGGTCAAGCGACTGACTCTCTCTTGGGGAACTCGTGATGATGGACAATTTTGTTCTTTTTGGGAGGGGAACCCGCTGGACTAATTCTCGACGGATTCGATCAATATCTCCGCTCAGTACTAGGCTGGTCATTGTGTATAACCCAGGAGTTGGCATATTTGCTAAACTGTGGGAGTGGGCTCATTTCTGTCGATGGAAATAGTTTCTTATGGATTTACAGCCATTCTCCATAAATGTTCAGTTGCGAATACGAACGCCGCCCATGCAGTCTGACATAAATATGCTGTGAAATTAAAGTTACTGGGAATGAATTGACCGGATTTAACGCACCGGTCGATAAATCGTTAATCTATGGATGATGAACGGATTTTTTTTAACCTTCGTCGCCAAAACATTTGCATGCTACTTACAAAATTATTTTGCCATTGTATTCAATTTTATGTCCAGTGACTTAAACGTTTAACTTGTACAATCGTGCATCTTGACCTTTTAACCTCGTGAAAAAGTCTCATATTCGATGGGAAGAAAAAATATAGAATAACAAGAAAGCCCCGCCTGTTATTCAAAATTTTAGGAAAAGAACTGGAATTCTTTTTGTAGTTCCCAAGGTATTAATTTTAACATGTCACGCTTATATTCTGTTGAAAAAAGGCGTCCATATACGAGAAAAATATTTGTGGATGAATGAAGATAAAATATAATGTGCGTTAAGGTATGAATTTGAGAGATATTCTTAATTGTAATTGGTTATGTATTCAAATGTCTTGTCCTTAAGCGAATAGTGAGTGAACGAATGGAAGCTATGCTTCACCCATTCGATGTAATGTAGAAAAATCTGTGTTCGAGCAATGCTTCTCTCGTTAGTTTTAAAAAGTCCTTGGCCCTTATTTTTAATAAAAACTTGTTAGACCAAAAATAGAAACTCTAATATTCAAATTTATCATGTGCTTGCTTTTTTTGATTAAAATAAGTTTTTTTAACGATCTATGAACTATCTGCAAGCTTATTTTCAATGCCTTTCAGGTAGGGAAAAACCGAGATGAGTGAAAGGAAAGAAAAAAACAACCAAGGATGCCCGATTATGTAGCATTTTCCGATAAAAATTCGTCAAGACGGAAGCGTTCCATCTCGGCCACAGAATGATGTGAGAAATGTTAATCAGAATGCCGTGATTTATTTCCGTGAGGCTAATCTTTCATCTCTCTCCCTCTTTCCTCGAGGGAGCGAGTCCTTTTGATGAATGCCAAAAAGCGACCGACCCCTGTGAAGAGTAGTGTCTCACGAGGACGGGGAAAATACGGAGAAAGTTTGCCTCTTCCCGCCCGGCAGTTCAGCTTCCCCCGCCCACAACCGTGCGGCGTCCCCACCGCGCCAAGGGCGCTTCAATCCTTACCCCCCTCCCACGCCCTACCACCCGCCCCCTTTCCCTCCCCCACCTCTCGCGACGCTGAAAGCATTTCCTTGTGCGGCACGTCTGTCTGTCCGAATACGTCCCCCACTATCTCTCTCCGCCCACGCCCATTTTCCTCCTACTCCACGGAAGATGAGCCCGACGCTCCCGTACCCGCGCTGCATTTCGCCCCTCGTTTCTTCCCAATGCGCGTTTCGTGGCTTCTTTTCCCTCGCCCACCCACCCTCCTCTCACAGTCCGCTCCTCGGATTTACGTACTTTTTCCGTCGAAATGTGTTCCGCGTCCCCCCCCCCATTAACGACCCCACCCTTTGGTCTCCTTTCCCATTTGTTCCGGTTTCGCACGCCCACCTTCATTTTTTTTCTCACGCTTTCATTACCACGTGATGGATGCAAGGACATTCGAGGTCTCGCCTGAGGTACGTGAGGGGGGGGGGGTAAGAAGGGCGTGGAGTAGGGTTCGGAGGGAGGTGGTTGAAGATTTACTCGCTCCCGAACTCACGCATATTCCCGGCCGCGCGGTCGTCGGCCGAAAAAAACGCACGCGCGATCGTCGGCCTTTTTCGGTGCCTGGCTTCCTGGAGGATGGGAGTGAAGTGGATAAGAGGGAAAAGGAGGGGCAAGGGTGGGGACGCCAACCGCTTGAGTGTCATGGAAACAGTTTTGATTCGACGCGCCGCAAAATCAAATGAAAAAGCAAGAGCAGTCGATGCTACCGAGGTCATTTGGATTGACGTAATTTATAAATTTGCGCTAGGAGTTTTGCCATTAAACAATAATATGGTTTGCACATGACTCCAGCTAAGGACATCTCTCATTTACCAGTCTGGTGGGCTCACTAATAGTATCACCCGCCGACCTAATTCGATTAATCTAATTTCCGAGAGGTTTTCGAGAAAATATATTAATTTTGAGCGCGTGAAATACAAAGAAATAAAGAGGAAAGTTCTTTTCTCTCCGACTTTAAAATTTAAACTTTGGCCAAGAGTTGCAGTTCAATATTCAAAGTTACAGTGATTTTACAGAGCAGGCTATTGCTGTTCAACTGATGGAAAGAAACGAGACATTCTCGTAGATTGTAACCTAAAATTAAGTTTTAAAAGTTTAAAGAAGAAATTATACGTCGCGTATTTTCTTTAAATTGACGCATATCTGAGTCCAGCTTACATATAGACGTCCACATAGTGCCTCGGTTAAATTTATAAGGACTGTCGTAATTTAGTTTTTAATTTTAATAATTCATGCAAAGTAGCCTACTCTTTATGACCTTGTTTGTGAATCGTTTGAGTTCAAACGACTACTAGCAATGGTTCTTGAGGTAATTTACGTTAAAATTAATTGATAAAGGTAGAAAAATATGAGGCATCACCACTTATTATGTTAGTTTCTGTTTGTTTTCCCCACGTTGAATTTTTTGTTCACTGAACACCTCGGCACTCGCCATATCCTTTCCGTTGTGAGCCTCTCCAACGCTTGTTTATGAGGTCACTCGTGATCTGCAAGTTGTAAAAAAATGTGAATGATAAATGGGCTTAGGCTGCATCCTCCATGTTTTAAAAATTCCATTAATAAAAGTCATAACCGAGAAATTTGGAGTCTTAACTCTTGTGAACGCAGGCACTCCAGAACATTATTTTCCACAGTTTCCAGGTACCTGCAGGAATGTAAATAGTAATTAGAGATTGAAGAATTCTTCGCATACTTTAGGTTATTTTCGACTTACCTCCGACTGTGAAGAGGTTTGTGTAATATCCTCAAAATAATTAGGACCCTTGAGTTGGGATAATAGTGTTCATATAAGGCAAGGCCTCACTACCCTAAAAGAGCTCAAATAATTTTATCAGCTTCTCACACCGAGCAAAACTCACGGGACTAAATTCGTCAATGGTATTGCAGGTGTTGAGTCGAGGAACATATTTTTTTCTCGTGACTTCAAAGGCTAAGTATGGTGCTCAAAACTCCCTGAATCGACCAATAAATATAATTTTTGGCCACTCCAGCTTGAATGGGCATTCATTAAAGGCTTTACATAGATTTTCGTTAGCCCGTTCGTTTTCCCCGGCGGTTGAAATAACGACTACCGCAATTCTCCCAAATTTTCCTCTTTTGTTTCCCTCCCATCTCATCCCTGAACCTCCCATTTGACCTCGCCCCCCTCCTGGCACATCGGTGTTCACGAACACCGTTCCGCTCTGTGTTCCGCCTTCGGCGATCCGCCCCCTCAACTTCCCAAACACAACCCCTTCAAACACTGCCTGCCAATATCCATCGTCCTCCACTCCCCTTCCCATTGCTGCCGGGTCGGCACAAGTTTATGAGTGGTGCTCACGTTGAACTCTTAAACGAGCGCCCACCACCCGCAGAGGGGCGGTGATGACGGTTCGTACAGGCCATCCAAATTACTCGGAATTTCGCCAAAAGTATTGGGCACTATTTCATAGTTGAGAATAATTGATTTTTTGCCTCTTTAGTTCAGGGAAAATCCAACTCCACGATAACTGCTTCGGCGGCATTGACTGGCGTGAAATACTAGCTAGGGCTAGTTCTCACATAAACTCATATATGTAAATTATGCCCCACAAGCCAGGTGAAGATCCATGAAAGATTATGAGAGCATCACCGGAGAAAGCTTAAAGGATGGGATTAAAAGCGGCAAATGATATGATAATTTTAATGTTTTATGAATTTAAGATCTTTTCATACACTCAACTAAATATACGGGAAACATCGTGGGAGACTCGAACCCGCTACCTTTAGGTTGACCGACAAACGGGTTTCCCACCAGGCTGGAGTAATCATCTCGCCCGACTGCTGCTAAATCTAAAGGAATGATGAATTCCGTGAGTTACCTTAATCGCGATTAATGTTTTATCACTTTTAACTATTTGCAGTGCCTTGAACTTGACAATGATTTTCGTAAATTTTAATTTCATATTAGTTATCCAATCGGCAGAAATATTGGTAACCTCGGCACCCTTCTTTCTGCATAATTTTTGAGCTCACCCGTTAACTTATCCTCCGACCGGTCCCTCCTCCTTTCATTCCCAACCAAGGTCGTGGTTATATCTTTCAATATTTTTCAGCGAATCTGACAACCGTACGGTGAACCTTATTGCTCTTGAGAATGACAGTTATCTTAGCCTGATTTCATTTTTCATCTTAATTCATTGGGTAACGGGTAAAAAAAATGAAAACATCCGTGAAGGGCGATGAAAAAGAGCGAGAGGTGATATAGGAGACATAGTGGAAGGGATTGTGATAAGTGAAAGGAAAATATGACGGAAGGGAATTTTTTTGTGGCTATCTCTTCATGCTACATAGGCTACTTTGGAACTTGTGGGCACGACTGTGTATGTGTGTGTGTGTATATATATATACATATATATATAACGTTTTTTATGCAATCCGGTTTCGATAAATCAATTTCAATATCATATCTAATTTCTTTTAGTTCTAAACTATTGGGGATATTTTTTACTCTCCAGCAAGAAACAAATGCGCTGGTACACCCTCTCGTATATCCGAATACGGGGTGAGAAATAAAAGCCTCATTGAGGGAAGGTCTTTTTAATTGTTATTGAAATCTAACATCGCTGAGAAATTTTTGTCGACCTTTGCCGAACCCCTGTCAATGATCGAAAATGACTGGTTCTCCGCTCAATGGTTCGATGGATTCCATCATATGATTCCTGCGAGCTAACTAGAAAGAAAAATAAATTAATGAAGACAAAATCCTGGGCGCCAAAGCATTAATTAACGTTTCGGAAGTTAGTTGATGCTTTACGTAAATTTTCAAATTGCCAGTTTTGGAAAGCAGGCAATCAAGCAAGCTAATTCCGACGACGTTGATTTCCTGCCAACCTTCCTCCTCCTCTTATTAAATCCTTACTAAATCTATGGACATTAATCACCCGTCATCGGTGACACTTATGACTGAAATTGGCAGTTGTAACCTCAACGTTATACTGTCACAAATTAATATTAAATTAAATATTTAAAAAAAGTTAAAATATACCGCTGAATTTATGTCCGTTTGCGTTTGAGCGTGGCGGAGTTAAGTCCAGTATCTGTTCTGATTCGGAATTGCTGGAGAGGAGAATCTATTTATGCTGATCCTTAACTGCGAAATTTATATTACGTTTCATAATTTGCGATCAGCAACCCCCGCCACAGTCCCTTCCGGCGACTTTCGGGGTATTGCTTAGGTATGAATAACCTAGAAAGAGTGCGGTAATTCGTATGTTGATTCTGCCCTCTGGGTCCGGCTGTTAAACGCCGCACACGTATTGTAGAAGACTTCTTTTTAGTCGTAAGCCATCCTCGGATGTACTGCAGTCGCCGGTTGCTTCGTTTTTCTCGTCGCCACCCCGCCGCCCTCCGCGCGCGATGCAACCACTCCGGTCTTACTCCTCCTTCCTCTTCCTATCCCCCCACAACTCAAACCCGCCCCCTCCCCGCCCTTTTCCTTCCCCTCCTGATCCCTTGCAAAGGGTGAACGTCCTTGGTGCCCGCCGTCCCTCCCCGATCGCGGTGGTGTACAAGTGTCCGCGTAACTAAAGGAGGGCGGATGGGTGGGGGGGGGTGAGGTAGGAGGGAAGTTTATGCCTTTGGGGGGGGAGGGTGAAAGACTGGTGAGAATGGCCTCTGTGGTCTCTCTCACTCCTTCTTCTCTTCTCTCTCTCTCTCGCTCCAGAAACTTTTGGAAATGCTGCCGTCGGCACGAAATCGGATGAAAACTGTTCCGTCGAGTCGAGAGAAAGGATGGATGAGGCGCAATAGCCATCACCCCGCCCGCTGCAAAAGGACAGTTCGCGAAGGGAGCAAGTCACATTCACGACTCGTATGTTGGTCAGAGGGGTCCTCTCGTGTAATCAATTTCCCCTCGTCCCGCCAGCCTCCCCGACGGCCAGCTATCTAGACAGCCGCGACGAAAATTACTAGCGCCGTGCGAAAACCATGTGATGGATGCGGTGGCCATTGCGAAATCACGTGAAATGAAGGCAAACACACGAATTTCAACACAGAAAGTGAATTCGGTAAAAACTTGGTTGGTAGTTTTGAGATGGCAGAGCCGTCTATTGTGACGATTTGTTTCATTTCGATGAGATTTTTCCAATTTTAATTGAATTGAAATTTTAAAAATAGCTTGTACTCGAAATAAAATGAGCGAAGGTCCAAGAAATAAAATATTTTTACACGAAAGTTAAACCACGTCAAATAAAAAAACTTGCTCTTCTAGCATGAACTCGTGTGTGATTTGGTTACTCTAGCGACTGCCTAATCCAATAAAGATTCTTTAGATATCTCCGAGTCCCCTCTGATGGACTACATCCTTTTCAACTTTTCCTGCCGAATTTTACGCCCGCTGTTTTGACGGGGGACAAATAAAACTTATGGCGATTTCACGAGGGTTGTAACGATTGAATTTCATTTCCAGATATGGATTTGTTGATGTTTAAAAATGAGATGTTAACGAAAATCAGCAAATGGAATTGACTTCAGGGGATTTTTTCACTTTCATGGATTACCTTTCACGACATAAGGATCCCTGCAGTATATCAGCGATGTAAGTAAAGTTTATATCAGTGAGTAGGATTCCATGAATTAACTCGACTCTTTATTGTTTCGTCCAATGGAGGTGAAACAGCGCATTTGGTTGATTTTGCTTGGGTGTGGGCTGTTCTTGTTTAGACAGGTTTACGCGTGAATGGACTCGAGTATCAGCGACAGATTCGTTTCTAAGTATTCTCCATTGTGAAAAGTTACGTCGGATCGAAAAGCGCTCTTAGTGCATCGTCTTCGGGAAGAGCTGGTCAAATAAGAAAGGAATTTTAGATGAACAGCAAGGAGAGTTTTTGCATGGTGAATAGGCCACCAAGTTTTCTGGGTTAATTTTATTTTTGCGTGGTTGTTGTTTGTTGACCGAACCAAAAATGTTTGAATTTCTTCCCATTGAGGAAACCAAGTTTCAATTAAAATAATTCAATTTAATGTTCAATAAGCATTGGAGTCCTCTTTTACACTCACGGTCATATTGCCTGTATGATGTAGTGCTTTGAAACCGCAGGGGCGATTGGCAGGGCTTTTTTCAGGAATCAATTTTATGATGATTAGTCAGGAAGAGGACTACTTAGGACGAACTACATTATAGCGGTCACATAAGGTAGCCTAAATGAAACCCCTCGCCACTTCTTTCCCCGACAAGTAATTAAAGGAAATCGTCAGCGGGGATTACATTTTGTAATTAAGTAATATACGAATAGCATTATTGCGTAGTAGCGAGATTTTAGCTAAACACTATTTCGTAGGCGCGTCATTCATCGGTATTCTGTACGAGTATGATTCACGGTGACCATTAGAAAAAATTGAAAATGATTCTCAGGGTGTTTGACATGTAAAGCTTACGGCGGCAATTTTTCTTTTGGAAATTTAATTTTTCCACGTAGGGAAAATTTCAAAAGGTTTTAACGATTCCTAAAAGAATTGAGTTTCCCAACAGTGGGCAGCCAAGTAAAACTCTGGTGCGCCAAAGTAAAATTCTTCCTGTCCTGTTAAAACGCCCGGCAATTGACAGGCTCGCACCGCAGACTCTGATTATGAGGCTTAGGGATGAATTTGTCAACTAGGGGGCTTGGAGAGAATTTTTTCAATTGATGGAAGTCAGCGATTATATTCGTGCCTGTATTTTTATATTCCTCTTAATGTGCGAAGCATCAAACTGTGGAGGGAAACAAGAGGGTGTTTCTAGTTTAAGTCCCGGAGTAGAGATTCGTCCGCTAATGCGGTGATTAGCTCTGCATTCACCCATCCGTGACACTGGTCCTGTTTCAATCCCATCCTGTTTACCAATGCATTCTCATTATTTTCATTTGTAGTTTCACTGAAAAAGCTGAATAGATTTAAATGGAATTCTAGGGTCGTCACTTTGGATTTGAAATCTGAAACATCCGCCTGGCAACCGAACTTCGATGCCCTGATATTTGGGGTAACAGATGTGTCATAAGTGGTTCAGATATTAGAAGTGTTGCCTTTCGCGAGGAGGGTTGTGGGAATGGCACCCTCCTAAATCCGGCGCATCGAACTCTCCCAAGATTGGACGGCATCCATGTCATAGCACGACTGGCGCGTCGAACTCTTGTTTTGCGTGACCGAAGAGATTTTTCCGACCGAGAGTGCACTGCATTTCGTTTGCGCGTCAAAAACATTACGGCGTCATTCCGCGGGGATGGGGTTGGCGAGATGAGATACCAATGCCACAAACCGGTCCCCGCCGCATAAACCTCTCCACCCTCTCCCTCAACAGCTACCAACCTCACCACCCAACCACCCTTCCTCGCACCCGATTGTCTTCTTTTTTTTAATCCTCAACGGCTTCCGTTTGGTTCTTTCTCCCTCATCCCCCGGGGACCCGCCTTTGCCTTTCCCAAATAAGTCTTCCACATTTCGGACCTCTGGAAAATAGTTTTCGACGAAGCCCGTCTACTCTTTGTCACCCTCATCAAATAGTTCTGTCATCGTGAATCCACACCTGTTTGAAATTCAAAGTAAGCCTACCGAATTGAATTGCTATTTAAAGCATCTATGTATAAAATCATATGTTATGAACGTGGTGAAATTCATGTAGCTCATTTCTTCGGTTATTAAACCGTGTGTCACTTCATTGGTCATATTTTCCTTTGTATGAGAGGAATCTAAACTTCTCCCATAGCTTTTCTCTTACCTAGGGAATACTTCATGACGTATGAATCCACCATGAGACATGGTAGTTACTTACATCCACGCGTCGCCCTACGACTGATCACGATGACATGTGGCATGAGATTGTAGTTCTCTTAGAATTACTCAATAATCTAATAATTTTAATGGCGTGACTACGTATGTCGTTAATTTGGGTTATGAACAAGAGACTCATTGTATGTTAAGACCACGTAAATTCTTGTAAGTATTGTAAAACCGGCAGTTCCCCATGTAAATTCGTAATCATCTACAATAACTATTTTGATTTCTCCTATACACATTCGTAAAATATTTTATTTATGAAAACACTTAACGGTAACTCTTGAAGATTATGTGACGAATGATAAATCGTTCAGCATTATTCGCGGTCCCCTGTAAAATGGGTAATTTATGAGCAATGTTATTTTTAGATATTGGCTGCCACGGAGTCTGAATTTCTACGTTGAGGGAATGAATATATGTAATGCCTTTATTTGTGGGAATTTTCGTAGCTATTCGCCATTTGGCTAACATACAAAGAACATCGACAGTCGAGCGGGATCGCTTTCGTTAAGATTCATACGTAGTACTAATGCCGGCATCGAGATTCTCCTCGTTGTTCTTCGGTTAAATATTTTCCCATTTCTTGTTAACTTTGCGGTCGCGTACCTGCTAATGCTGTCAATAAATAGTTGATCCAGTCATTACCTTCATAAAAGCAGTTGAAACAAAATCGGGGAGTAATCTTCGGTAAAATTTGTCCTATTAATGCTTTTTTCTCAAAGCTGTCATTAATCAATAAGAAATGGATGGATGTTCGTATGGATCCTCTTCTGATTCATACTATATTTTTTGGAGTTTCTCTGAATCCTCCATAATCTTTGCAATTGCTTGAGAGAAAACAATCTAGTAATTCTTTCCATACATTTATTAGTGCACATTTTTCTTAGAAAATCGTGTAATTCCTGTTGCTACGAAATAAAAGGAGCAATGCAGGAGCTTTCATATTTCATAATACGTAAACATTTTAAATGAAATAGTGTAATTTGAGGAGCATCTGATATGTTTTGAAATAAAGCTGCATGATACGTGTTTAGTTTCGCTGTCGTCAGATTAAAATCATTTATTGCTACTGGCGGCATTATCTTGGCCACGCAAATGTGTTTTTAAGGCAGCTTCATATATCCTGTTCATTTCTTGCGTGCCAAGAAGTCAGATTTAAGTGACGGCACGTTTATTGCTTGAACTGCTTTTGAGAAACGAGCCAGATTTGTTTGGGCGGGGCAAAGGTGACACTACAATTACACAGTGGCTAGGAACTTTCGTAGATCTAATTACACTCTTCTTGGCTGTTATGGAAAAATTGGGGGAGGGCATGAGCGAGCATTATCCTTAGATGTGACGTGACAGTTATCATCAGAATCTTGAAAAACAATCGTGTGACTCACATCGTGTGTTCCCGAGTCGTAAGATTCATGTCAATTGCTCGCATGTGTACCTGCATTTAGCTTTGCCTTCAATTCGCTTAGTCTTTCCATAACAACACGTGCCGTTCAAAAGGAAAAGATAGCTTACTAAAATGCCGTTTTCGCAAATAACACGGGTGTACGATTCCATAAAGCTTGACAATGGAAAATCACCGTGGTTTTAAATTTATTAGTGTCGTACGATACAGTTAGGAGTGCACGCTTATCTTACAAGGTCACTTCTTTTTGATTAGTGACAATGGCTACTTTTAATGTTCCGTTTAAATTACTTCATGTCCACGCTTAAATGTTTATTGCGTGGTTTCCGCTGTTTTTCATGTCTCCGCATTTGATTACGAGGACATGGCCGTCCCATTTAGTCCGGTAGGCCGCTGACCTGAAGGTAACGGGATTGAGACCCGATTTGGTGGGACGCCGTGCTATTTTGAAAGAATTAGAACTCGGTCTCGACTATGAATAGTGAAAACATTAGTTTGCATCGTAAGTATAATGATAAGTAAAAATATTTTTGAATATGTCTTGTTTTCATTTGAAATATTTTTTTAATTCGCTCGTTCCAAGAAATGCGTTTGACATTTCAGATCCCAGAGTGGGGCATTGCTTTATGATGAACGACTGCACCAAACTGGCGTTTTTTCTGTAGCATAACTTGTTGCTTTAAGAAGACATGCGGCTCTTAAATGAATTGGCTATTCCAAAAGACGAATTAATGGAAAGGTGCAACAAGTCTTCGTAGTTTCGGGTTGAATGAGTGGGCGTAGACATATATGCCTGTCTCAGCCCTTCCTCCCAGCGAATACTTTCTTCAGTGCCTCTCGTTCCTAAGCGAAACTTCCGAACAGCGTTGCTTATTGGCTCGGCAATCAAAAACCCTCGGTCGCCAAATAATCTCAACGACCGTTTTCTTCCTGCCGTCTGACGCTCGGAGAATTTCAAATGGCAAAGCAGCAACTAAATTAACAGAAAACGTTTCAGTTGTGTTTTGTAATCATGGGAAATATTTGCGTAATGAGTGGTACATATCTTATGCATTCATGATATATTTGAGGAATGCACCCGGTCAATTCTTTTCTACGATGTTGATCTGGAATGTAAATGATTGATAGCTGCCTGAAAGATATGAAAAACCTCAATCAAAGCAGGAATCCTCGAGAAATTCAGGTCTTCTTAAGTGGCCTTCTCTAACAAAATTAAACATTTGAATTAAAATTTCAAGCGTTGTATAAATTCAACGCTTAAAAAAATCTGGGGCAGTAGAGAAGTTCTCTGAAATGCTTCGAAATTGTTATATTTTGTGAGGAAAATCCTCGAAATACTTTAGCAATAATTTGATCATTGCAAAGCCCTTGAATAGTGTCGCCAAGTACAACGGAGCCAGTCCCCGCTCATGTTGCATAACAATCACATCACACCAAGCTTGTGTGATGTAACTGCCTTATAGTTCGAAGTTAGAATATTGATTTTCATGTTTCAACTTAGATGAGCTGGCCTCGCTGAAATTCGAATCTGAGTGGAACTGTTGGAAACTCGGAAAAATCATGAAGATATTACTGCAGAAACTCTGGAGTCTTTTCAAATTCAACAAATTCTTTCTCGTGCTCAATGAACTCGGACTACTTTTCTTGAAAAGTTAACGTTTTTACTGACGCAGTTTTACTTACTCGACCTTCGTACGTCTTTATTTGAATCAAGTTGCCCAGGATTATTACTCAAGTTAAATTTACGATTTAATTCCTGTTCTCCGCTGTGTTGAACTCTGAAAAAAATTCATCTAGGCTCAATACTCTTCAATTAATGTTAAATGCAATGGAATTAAAATGTATGCAGCATCTGTCAATGGATAAATAAAACACGGTTTTTTTACTCTCTATGAGAAAAAAATATTGTGAGGGAAGGAGTTCGTTGGCGGGCGATCTCTGCAGTGGAAAAGAGTGTATTTTAGAAAACATCATGCTTTTGCCTTATTTGCTATTATTTTACCTAGAGAAGCCAATTTTGGTGGCGTTTTTATCAATTGGCGCCTGTGAATTCACGGATTCTGTAAAATAAAATTACTAGAGAATGTATTCACAATTTTATGCTGCACCTCTGTGCCAAGGTCGTTGTAGATTAGATTAAGCTCGTCTGTCTCCGTACAAATTTCATCTTGGCAGTATAAATGGAAAGAGTGCGGAAGGGAAAATGAAAATATATATTTGCTTCGCCATGATAGTCTCATCGCACGAAATCGGCTCGGAGGCAAAGCAGGCGGGAATTCAGTAACTCCAGGAGTAAATTCCGTCTTGAACGCACATGCGTGATGCGACCGAGAACGGAGCGCACGGAATCCGACGGCCGGTGCTCCTAACCGCAAGAGCTGAGCCCGTGGGTCATGTGCCATGCATGGGCTTAAGCCTGGGCGTGACCATCGGCCTGGCTCCGACCCCGTGGGTGGAGTGCTTATCAATACGAAGTACGTACTCATGGAAGGAAGAAATCGTTTTGGACCGGCCGGGGTGCTCGGCGATCTCGACCAGCCGGAGGAGCTGTTATTTTTCGTGAAATTATTTGGGATTCACTCCTTTCCTCCACCTTGCCCATTGCACCGTGTCCCTCCCAAGTCCTCTTTCTCTCCCAATCCTTTCCTCCTCACCATCCTCTTTGCAGGTTGTTTCTCTACCTCTCTCCTCCCTCCTCTTCTTGATCCTCCCCAAAAACTCTTGCCAGAGGCCGCGTGTGATCAGGAGGGGTGAAGTAGTACGTCTGGCAACGTCGCTTTGATCTTGCCCGGGCTTGGACCAAGGCCGTACTCGGAGGTTTTCGAGTGAAGAGTGGTGGTGGGAGTATTGGGTGGGTGTGGGGTACATACGATGGAGAGGTCGGGTGGAGGAGAAGTGGGGAGGGAGCCGTTGAGGCGCAAGAGCGGGGAGTAGGGGTGGGTTGGGGGAGTTTGGTGTCGAGAAGAGGGGGTAGATTTTTTGGGTATGAGGTGGGGGGTGGTGAGCCCCGCGGAAGGGGTTGTGGAGGAGGGGGGCTTTTCCCTTCGCGAGAGAGTTGAGGGGGTGGCCGGAGGTTCCGAGAGGAGGAGAAAAACGGAACAAGGGGAAGGAGGGAGATATGGCGCCGTCCACAAGTGACGTCACCCCCACGCCGGAGTGAGATGGAAATTTTTCCGAGCGCGACGAGGGGGGAAGTTTAGCTCTATGTGACGTCACGATAAATGAGACTGTACCAAAGAAACCACTGCCATTCCTCTTTAACTGTAGCAGGAGTTGAAGATTTTACTTCTCACCGAGCATGAAAATCAGAATTGTTGCGGAAGGGATCGCAGTTTTTTCTTTCCCACCCTGCTTCGCTAATTTTGTCTGTGGAAAGTTTTTTTCTCAACTGGGTAGAGGGCAATGTACGATCGTCATCCTCCCAGCATCACGCTAAGGCAAAGATTCTGCAGAAAAATCATTGAAAAAATGAGAATAGGGCAACTAGAGGTCATTTTAGGGGGAGTTTATTCGCTTACGGATGATGGAGTGTGACATTTTTTAGAAGGTGGACGTTTTAAACGTCCCAAAACATCGTGACGTCATTTATGGATGGCGCGGTGTCTGTAGGGAAGTCCAATGACTCTCTAATCAGTCAGGTCCTCTGCATAAGGGGGAGGGATTCTTCAGCCTGAGAATAAAGATGGCCGGGGCGTTGTGAAAAGTTGAGGTTGTATGCAATGGTTTTTTTGGACTTAGGAAAGCGCGAATCATTTTACGTATCTCCCGCCCCGTCGCGTAACCGTTTCTCACCCCGCGTTGTTGTTGTGGCGGAAGGAGCGTTCCCGCGGAATGGTCTCCGTTAGATCGCATGCGCTGTGTGGAGTTTTAAGAGTGAGATCTCTTTATTGGTTGAAAGTTAGGTTTTCCAACTCTCCCTATACTCGAAAACAATGTTTTAATTCTCCCGCGAAATTTTGAAAAGTTCGTGGGATAAACAAGTTCATAAGAAACTTCCCTGCCAATCTATTCATTCCGTCTTAGGTCAGCGCATCGATATTTTCCATCGTTCTTTCTCATAATTAATCATATGTTTTCCTTTTTAATTGTTCCTCTCCATATTTCTTTCGATTATAATCCTCGGTGACCTGTCATTCCCTCAGGATATGTCCAATTAATTTCCTTCCCTTCAAATTTCTTTTAGGCCTTTCTTTCCACTCACTTTTCGTGGTACTTCTTCATTTTTTACGCTATCTATCAAATTTATGTTAAGCATTCTTTCGTAGCCCCCCATTTACATCGTCTCCAATCCTCTTTTATCTCCTACTCTTATAGTCCAAATCTCAAATCCGTCGAAAAGTAGACTCAATATCTAACTCAGAACGAATTGCTTCCTAATGTGTAATCTAGTGCTATTTGCCGTAATACTAAGCGCTTCTTCTGATAGACATCCTTCTATGCCATTCTTATTCTGCTTACCTCGTTTATACCGCATGCTTCTTTCAGAACTAGTAATGTTGCTGCATAAATAGCAAAACCCTTTCACTTATTTTAGCGTCTCTTTCCTTGTTCTTATTTGAAGGTTATCTTTCCTACTTCAAATGCAAATTATTAACTTAGTTTTAATCTTGTTTATCCGGAGGTCGTACTTTCTCGTCCCCTTCTCCATATTTGCCAGTATCCTTGTATGGCCTTTTCTTTTCTCTGCAAAGAATAACTGTGCTTAGCCCATATAAATTATTCGAAAGCGGACAAGCCTATTGGAAGACGATGGTGATATGATATTCTAGGTAACGATTGGGTCCTATTCACTCTTTTTAACGAGAAAATAGTTTATTTAGGCTAGGCTGGAGTTAGGATAATCTTTGTAATATAAGTCATAGTCATTAGGGGAGGCAATCAGCACGGAGCATGGAGTCATTTGTGGGACTAGAGATGGTGGATGTAACTAGTTTTAGTTTAGGATCTCACGGAGCTGGGGAAGGTTGATGAGAATACCGGCGTTGGTTTTAGCCTACTCCCGACCGAAGGAGCCAGGGAGTCCATGAACCTCCCATCTGACGGACATAGCATAAGTGTTCTTTGTGGGGCACCGAAGTAGCTATTGGAAAGCGGATGAAAAGTCCACCACTGCCTGTATGCCTGTCTTAGTAAGACTTCAGTGCTGTTTGGCTAGCGATTCTCAAGAAGCGAAAATGGGAAGGGGACATGGAAACCCCCGAAAAAACTTCTTTCGGGCAGAAAAACCTGGATGTGGAGAATTAATATTGAGGCTATTGGGTAGATAGATCATCCTCCAATAATTCGTTCGAATTGAGGTTCTTCATCCCACCATTCTCTGGAACCAAAGCTCACGCCCTCTTGGGAGGGGAGGGGAGTTTCCGGCCTCGTCCCTTGCCGAGAGGCGCGCCGGGGAGCCAGGGAGTCCATGAACCTCCCATCTGACGGACATAGCATAAGTGTTCTTTGTGGGGCACCGAAGTAGCTATTGGAAAGCGGATGAAAAGTCCACCACTGCCTGTATGCCTGTCTTAGTAAGACTTCAGTGCTGTTTGGCTAGCGATTCTCAAGAAGCGAAAATGGGAAGGGGACATGGAAACCCCCGAAAAAACTTCTTTCGGGCAGAAAAACCTGGATGTGGAGAATTAATATTGAGGCTATTGGGTAGATAGATCATCCTCCAATAATTCGTTCGAATTGAGGTTCTTCATCCCACCATTCTCTGGAACCAAAGCTCACGCCCTCTTGGGAGGGGAGGGGAGTTTCCGGCCTCGTCCCTTGCCGAGAGGCGCGCCGCGCCGTCTGTGTAATTTCGGCCGCAAAAAATTGTCTCGTGAAGACAATGTTGCCCGAAATTATGTGTACAAGTATGTCTGACTGAGCAAACCGTACGAAACGGAGAATTTTCCATGTCTAAAGGATAGCTCTGAGGTCAGCAACCTCTCGAGGAAGAAGGGCGAGATGTAGGACACAATAAATTATCCACCAAATAATATCCAGTTAACATCCATCTTGAATATTTATTCAATGATCAATGCAGTGAAGCTGAGCGACCGTCTAAGCCGACCAGCATTCGTGACCCTTCGGTCAACGCTGGTCCAGTCATCGGGAGCTCGAAACTCTTCTTGGATGTAGCAAACTTCTTAGGGCGCGTTATTATATTGACTCTGATGAAGTGATCGACTCCGATTGACTGCTTTCGTATCTGGCAAATTAACATGCGTAGCGAGCTGTGTCCATTTTTCTCGACCCAGGATAAGAGATAGATGTTGAGTTTGCCCATATTCTACTTACAAGACGAATTTGTAATTAATGCAATTCTTTTTTTTCTTTTGAAGGAAATGTGGCATGATTTTTTTGCGTATTCGTTTAAATGGCACCAACTCTGCCTAGCGCACTCTCTGAATTTGTAGTTCAAGTTAAACTCCTAACCGCTAAAATCAGATGATTGTTCTTAACTCAAGTATGTAGGATTGAGGCTTTTTCAAAGTATTAGCTATCGATGACGATTGAAGCCCCCCCTACCTGGCACGGCCTTCCTTATATTGTGTTAGAAGCACGGATTGAGGTGAATCGTGGTGAGTTTCTTTTAACACCAGGAATGTATGGGTGTATTTAAAGTAAGCCACTTTTTCTCCAGCAAAACTAGCCATTTGAGTTTATTCGACATCGAATCGATATAATTAGGAAAATATTTGTTATTTCCTCAGTTTTATTCTGATGTAAACCGACCTAAGAATCAACTGTTCGGGCACTTATGCCTTCATGATGACTCCATAGCCGTAGAAACCTTTCAAAATTAAACTTTGGCTGTAAAAATGTTCTACGAGTGTGTTGTGAAATGTTCTCTCGTATTAAAGCACTTTCCGTTTTGTGAACTGTCAAGGATTTTTTTTATCATTTGTGCACCCTGTAAGCCACCGCTCGGGTGTTTGGCTCTATTCGACGCAATTGTTTAGGTAAAACTTCTATTTTCCATTTCTTAATTTTGAAATATGTAATGGGAATTCGAAACGTGAATAAATACCCACGTTATCCTTAGAATCAGTCCTCGTGTCCTGGTCGTGGATTTTTTACTCAATTCTCAGCTTTCGGCTAATGGCTAACACTAACAATTAATTCATTCAGTTTCTCGACCCTTCCACGGGCCACCTGTTGGGTCTCCGTTGACTACCGTTCAGCCGAAGCTTCGTCCACGTATACGAGTATACCTACCCGCGGATTCCAGGCGTCCTCCTGCGCGGGACCCACCCACCCGCACGACACCTCTTCCCCCCCTCTGCATCCCAATATCACGCAATCCCCCCTTTCCCTAACCATTGCCCGATGATCTTTATCTCTGCCCCCCCCCCCCCTTCTAGCTCCCCTAAACCTCTCCAACCCCCTCCTCTGTTCCAAAAAGGATCACTGACCTGCCGTTTGCCGACCTTGAATGTCTCTTACACCCTTGCGCATAATATTACGAGTGCGCACGGTCGTCTTGCCGCGCGGTAACGCAGAGTTTTGGGAGTGGGATTGGAACGGCAAGACCGATGGGGGAATTGTGCAGGGAGAGTTGGAGGGGAAGTCGGCGGCTCGAGTTATTTTCGCGTGCGTGACATTTTGGAACATATTTTTATCCACGGTCGATTGGTGATAGGGTTTTTTTTGATATAGGGTTTTTGTGTGTGTATATATGTATATTTAGTTATTGATTTATTTACACACAAACGCACAGGTACTTAAATGCATGCATGTCTTTGCACATATCCAGTTTATTTTTTCACATATGGCGGGAAGCAAGCATCTGGCATGTGTCTAAATCTTCCCGGTCAGGGTCCCACATTTATTATTTATAACGGAGCAAATGTTTAGTTTAGTTACTTATTTCCATTTTCTCTTCGAGTTTGTTGTGCTTCCAGATTGCTCCTGATGTAAATGTTCGGAGGATCTGTTTATGTTCTCTGTGTTGCATTTTATTTTTACGTTTTGAAAATGTCTTGTTTCCTGATATATTTTCTAATTTCCTGGCGTTTACTTACGCTACATGAAATGACCTAATAATTTCAATCTTTGCCTTTTCATGCTGAAATCAAGTCTAAAGAGCTTAACTGGTCTTTTTATGAAAGATATAATTAAAATAGATTCAGTGCGAAAACCGCATGAAACACGTGAAAAAGCATCTAGTCCACAGGGAAACACAGTTAAAATAACATTTCGCAATATAAACAGTTATTCTGCCACTTTCGATCATATTCTTGATGCACGGCGATTTCCAATTTGAGTTTTTATAAAATATCGATTTCAATTATAGATTATTTTTGTCACATTGATCGGTTCCAAGAATCGATCGATTCGGCCGATTTTTTTTTTAGAATTCCGGCATTACTAATTCCTTTCGTTCTCTGTTCCTCTTTCAAGAGCATTCGTTCGCACGTGATGTTTAATAAGTATGTCGTGGAAAATGAGTTTTAAATAGTGAAATACATGTTTACATCATGCATTGATCTGAAACCAACTTTCTGGTACTAAGCATATCAACACTAAAACGTACCACCACCGAAACACTTACGCCTTAGGAATGACATAAATGAATTCCAACTCCGAGCCTTGTTTAATAAGTCCACCGTGGAATTACCATTTGCTCGTGTTTCCATTATTAATACTCTGTTCGCACTTATTAATTGGTTCGTACCCATTTCCCGCGATAGTGGTATTTATAAGTGCTACGATCACTATGTGTCCAAGGCATCAGTCAGTTAACCAAAAAGCAGTCTAGAAATTCTGCATGAAGCATTCTGAATCACATCCTGCGAATTGTCTGTATTGTTTAACTGATTGCTTTCGCTATAAGATTTGAATGAGTAAACGAAACCACCAGGAATTTGATATGCACGAGGATCTTTGAGAAGAGTCTCCCGATGGGTTTTATGACGATATCTCGCTGAAACATGGTTGTTTATTAAAACATTATTCTACTGATATCAGGTCATTAACAAGAGGTGAAATTCGATAAATTCGCTCAGATATGAACAAATTAAGGCTGATTTAAACCTTGGACGAAAAATATCTCTCAGGCTGGGTAAGATAACTGCCTGTAAGGTAGTTTGAACCGCTTAAATCGCCATCACCATCTTACAGAGAGTGAGCTCTTAACTACTGAGTAACGGTCGATTCCGCATCCTAGGGTGTGAGGGATGGTTTTTCATTGTTTTTCTAAGTTTATTCTGTCTTGTGCTTGAAGAAACAACGCCGTTTTCTCTGCTTTCGTGACTAAGCTTGATGCCGGAACTCTTTTGCCTCTCCCTCCAGATGCTGCAGATGGAGTCCACGATGGAACGTCTGAGGCAGGACGTGGCCGCCCAGAGAGATCGCCAAGTTCGCCTCCAGTCCGTTCGGAAGGACCTCGAGTTGGGACTCCCGCCTTCGATTCCACTGCCGGACGGCGAAGAGACGCCGTACGGGGCGGCGAGTCGCCTTCATCTCCGGGACAGCGACCAGGTGAGTAGATTGATGCCATGAGTTAGTAACGGTCGCGTATGAAAATGCACAAGTTGAACTAGCGCAGATCAGTTATTTATTGAAAAGATGGAAAATCAATTATTTTCGCGAGGGAAAATAATTAGCCTTAAACCTCGATGCTTATGATACGGAGAGCTCAATTTCGTTTCGCAAACTGGGCTTAACTTTTGAGCAGAAATTTCTCTTCCGCCTTTGTATCGCGTTAATCTTGTGGTAAACACTACTATTCCCATTGGATGGGTGTACAAATCGGAACATCTTATCCTCTTTCATTACGAGTTTATATGAAAATGAAATATTTAGCCCAAATATAAATTGTTTCCTTCACCTAACCCCCCTTTCGGTCTGGTTGATAGCAATGAACATATCAATGATATTAGTGGGAAAATATTGCCACACACTTCCCACATTGACTGCTGCTTTTACGACGGAACATATTGAATTCTCTAGGTATTTTATCTGAAGCTGATAAATCAAAAAAAGATTTTATAATTAATTCCCTGAATTAAGCTATTCCAATAATCGTTGAAATGTCTGGGTTAGAAGATCCACCGAGTAAATTTTTAGGGGTGGCTTAACCGACAATACTACTGAATCTTCGTATCTGCCAAGGCGGTGATGTAGCAAAAAATCCTGGAAAGGCAAGGCTGTCGTTTCAACCGGAAAAGTCATAGAGAAATTAGATAATCTCTCTCCAGAAATTAATTAGATACAATGTGGAGACCAATGTTTAAGTTTTTTATTTCCATCTTAATGTTTTGAAGTAAGCAGCAGAAGGCACAACATTTTACTATCTTCCGTTTTGATTCATTTTTCCCTGAGACAATGACATTCTTTTTTTATCAGTATTCTTAGTTTTTTAAAAATATGTTTGATAAGTTAATTTCAGCAGTGACTCGAGAGGTTCTCTGATTTCATTAAACCGAAATAAATTTTATTCCAGTGAATTTTTTACCTGACTCATTTAAAAACCTACTTGTACTATATTTTATCCCTAAATCTGGAGAGGACCATCCAAAAGACTTCAAAAACCAAAACAGCAGACGCTAACGCTTACCTTTTCCTCCCCCTCTTTCAACCAAAAAGGAGAGCGAAATCTACCAGAAGTGCGTCCGGGCTCCTCCGAACCGAACCATCTTCGACGGCGAGTCCCCGCCGCCCTACCGATCCAACTCGGCCTCAGGCATCTTGGGTGGCATGGGTGCCAACAGCGGCTGCGGCGACTGGAGCGGCACCACGGCGTCCATGGGGAGTTACGTGGGCGGCTTCGTGCGCTGTCACAGCTTGAGCACGTCCAACAACCCAACGTGCGAGAAGACGGGCTCGTCAATGGCCGCCGCAGCGGCCCTGGCCAAAAAGGACTCGGCGACGCTGTCGGAGCGGAGCCATCGGAGTTCCTCCGGGGGCAAGGGAGCGAGGGGAACGTCGTCGACCCATCACCACCACCACCAACAGCAGCAGCAGCAACACCAGTGCCATAAGGTGTCGTCGTCCTCATCAACGGCTGTGCCAGGAAGGTCTGCAGGGCATCTCGTCGCCCAGGGTGCTGCCAAGGCGGCCCACCCCACTGGGGGTGGGGGAGTAAACAAGATGGGTGCCTTGCCGTACCACTGTCAACCCCAAGTCCCGCCGCCTCCTCCACAGCCTCCGCCCATCAGTGTACCGCTTCCACCTACGGCACCGTCGTGCACCCCTGTTGCCACCTCATCGCCCGTCCGTATGTGTAAGTGTTTTTCGACTTACTAGAATGAAGCTGTTTTTTTAGGTTCTCCAAAATTCTAATGGTCAAAAAGAATAAAAATATGCTGCTATAATTAGAAGCATCATTTTTACGAAAAGTATCATTTTGCTGGATTACTTTTTTGAAAGGAGTATGCATCAAGGAATTACCTTTGATAAGCCAAATTGCTATTAGGCAGAGGCTATGATATTTTTAATGCAGTACTTAGTTTAAGGAGTGAATGGCCATGCCCGATCATGTATGCTTATCTTAGTGACACAGTCTCGCAGGAACCTGACTGCCAGGTTCGTATGTGGGTTTGTCCAATATTCTTGTGTGTGGCTCAGATAAAATTAAGGAATGAAATATTTTGCTTTTCTTGCTGACCGTTGCCACCTGGAAAATCGCCTAATTGCAACGTGATTCTCAAATAATAATATGACCAAAGTAGACCATGAGTAACAAAATTCTCAGATGTTTTTGAAAAGTATTTACCTTGTAACCAGGTATTGAAAGAATATCGTAAAGGGGATAAATTGGAATATGCTGGAATAAATGTCAATGAAATTAAAACTATCAGGTGAATGAAAAGGGAATGTATAGGTTCTTAGGGAATATATTGCTTCTTACTCATTATAAAATCGCTGAGCCCACAAGACTAGTGCTATTGAAATATTACTCAACTCACTGATAAATCTGCACAACTATGATTAACCAGTTACCCAGTGTTACCAATTCAGTTTAGTCATAGTAAACCTAAGTTCAAAAATTTTATCTCTGAAGCTATTCATATTCACATTTCACTCATTTACTTCTTTGTATAGAAAATATTCAACTCATTTTAATATTGTGCTTCTTTCCTGAAGACATTTTGGTCTAAGTGTGGAAGAATTGTTATTGCTATTTTTCAGTTAAATACCTTAGTCATGGGTGTGAAAATAGTCTTTTGATTGGCGTATATTGAGTTTATCAATTAAAATTTGGTTTCTCGGTGATACAGCATACTCCTCTAACACTTCAAGTGTGCAGGGTGTTTGAGTAGATATTAACCCAGTGTCCATAGATTTAAAATTCTGGTGATTCCAGAATACCATTGTTTTGAAATTCATTTCTGTGTAGCTGAGTTAATTATATTCTAATTGGGGTGAAGTTTTTGAAAAACTATGTAATAATTTTCGTAAAATTTTTACTAATTTTTAAGATTTTTTATATTTTAGAACTGTAATGTTATTATGCAAATTAAATTTCTCTCCAATATTGGTCCTGTTGCTTCATTGAAGCTATCCAGGGCCCCCTGTAGGTCTTTCACCTTAGCAATTAGCCTATTGAGTTACAGTTAATGGTAAGAAAACACAATATATGCACATGAGGCATTTTTACAGTCCACAGCCTTTCAGGAATTTACATGCAGGCATGGCTATCATGTCCAGTGTCTTTATTTTTGACACATATAGCTGACACAGTGTCAATAAATTTTTATTTCCTCATCACTTAACCTGAAAATACTGAAATATTTGGCACCGTCAGTATTAGAAATCTGTTCTTTGGTGAAGTTTAAGGTGGATTTGCTGATTAAATTTTATGCGAAAGGTTTTTGAAACATATTAATCCCATTAATAATAAGTAGTAGTAGTAGTTTTGAGGGGAGGCGACCGACAGCTAAGGTCATTTGCGCCATAGGGGAAGGACAGGAAAGGATGAAGGGGGGAGAGAAACCCGGCGTCGGCATTAGCCTACTCTTTACGAAAGGCGCCAAGGGGTCCGCGGCTTAACGTCCCATCCGACGGACGGCGTACTCACTCAAAGTGCCCTCCACAAAGCACCTCAAGTAGGGATCGAGATACCTCTGAAAAATATTCAACACCGCCGGGATTTGAACCCGCGCCCTCAGGGTGGGAAGCCAGTACGTTAGCCCCCGCACCATCTCGATCCCCCCATTAATAATAATAAATATCATAAAAATTAATTATAAATTAAGTTATAAATTACATTTTATCAAAATTGAAAACTTATCTCTGTCTTTGTTATTTTTAAATTGACTCCATTCTTTCTCCTTTGACTACATCCCCAATACCTATTATGGAAATATTTCTTCGCTGTAGGAATCAGAGAGACTGAGGATATGCATGTAATGTGCATGGGCATTCATGGGTTATGCAATGAAAAAGTGAATACTGGTAGTGTATGTTCCAGTGCGTAAGGAAGGCAGATGTTGAGTTCAGCATTACTTACTTCACCTCTTGTTCGGAAGAAAGAGGGAAAGAAGTGGGAACTCACTTGAAAGAAATGATCACTTAGCAACAAGTTGTTAGGGCTTAGGAATACCTCAAAATGCTCTTATAAATCTACTCTGAAGTCTTTTATGTTGTATTTATAAATGAATGTAAAAATCAATTTAATGGGCTTTTCTTCTCCATACCTCCATCACTACTGTCACTCAACACCAGCAAGCTTCTCTTCCAAATTGTGAGTGGTGATAATTCTCTCTTGATAAAGGGAAATATTATTTGTTTTTTAGAAAAATTTCCTTCAAAACAATGTATATTATAAGTAATTAAATAATTAAATTGACTAGTAATGTCAATTTTAACATTCATAGTGCTCACTCATCTTTTTAGTAACTGCATTTCAGCATGTGATGTAAATTTCTAATTACTCTGAAATACAATGCATTCTTTACTGCTAGCCTGCTCATGACTTCTCTATTTTATGTATTGGAATATTTCTTGGAAAATTGTATGAAAATATGGTAGAGTAATAACGCTTAATGAAATTCAAAGCGAAACTGTGTTCAGTGAAAACTCCCAGCAAAGTAAGAATTTACTTACCCAGAATTCTTTTTATAAAGTATGGGGAAGGAAGATATCATAAGTGCCCTTTAAGCGTATTTTTTTTGACTGATTTTATTTATTATCTTTTGTGATATTGATTGGATTTGAGATGGCATTTTATTTTTCCAAGGCAAGTTTGATTGTAATGCTTGGGACTTGTGTGCCATCTGACATTGTCTATCTGCGCATGTGAGTTTTAATAATAATAAGGGGAATTTTTAAAGAAAAAAAACTCAACCACTCAGGCCAACCAATAACAGTTTTTATTCCAATGCAATTATCCTTTCACACACAGTGAATAAATAAATAAGGTTGGAATGATGATTTGGTATTACGTCTACTTATTTGTGACCAAATAATGAGATTGAGTCAAAATGCATGCTATGTCCTGCGTTTAATTGTGACTTGGATTGAATACTCATAATTAAGAAAGTCAAATTGAAAGCAAAAGTGGCTTCGAAAATAGAACGTACATGATACCATAAACCAGGTGCATATTTTGAGAAAGGTAACCAAGGATTCTTCAACATTTTGAATTAATCTATTATTATGTAGAGTCTAGTGCCAGGCAGGGTATGAAGCATGACATATCTAGTGCTTCCTGTTTCAAATACTGGGATGATATTGGAAGGGATTGGCCCATCAAAATGGCAATCTCCTGCAAAAACAGCATGCACCCTTTCAAGTGTTTGCTGTTTCGCTATCTTTTGAATTATGCCCACTCATAAAGTTCTCCTTGCAGCTCCGCCACCCCAGCTGAGCGGCAGTCGGCTTGGGCAGGTCCATCCAATTGTGCCCACATTGCAGATGCATCCGCAGTCACCTCCTCGACAGTACCACCAGCCAACCTCGCACCCTCGAGGGCCCCTTGCAAGCACGCATTCCCGCATCTGTGTTTCCCCACTACCCTCCCCCACACTCAACCCTCCCGTGATTCTCGTCCCCACGACAGCAGCACCCCCAACACTCCCAGCAGCTAGGGCCCAAGCCCCCCAGCCAAGTGAGCAGCAGCAGCAGTCGGAGGTGCCCATCACCCCCTCCGTCTGTCCCTCACGCAGCCACCAGCTGTGCGAGTTCTCGACATCTCCCAAAGGTCAATCAGGGGTGGGGTCAAGTGGATCCACTGGGAGTGGTGGTCTGTTGGCTGGATTGAGAATGGTGCCATGCATGGGGTCGGACCGAGGAGGGGTTCTGTGCACCGTTGATGGGAGTGAAGAGCCAGATGGCCACCATATTCAGGACGTCAGTGGTGCGATGGTGGACGGTTCCGTCCCTCACCTTCAGCCGACGGTGGCTTCCTCTGTCTTGCGAGTAAGTGATCCAAGGTGGGACAGCAGTGGCTGTAGGGAGTTGGTAGAGGTTGCAAAGGATGCCGGTGTCACTTCAACAAGTGCTGTGAACTCATGGGATAGTACAGTGCTTTCTCAATCAGCGGCTGACACTAATGTTTCCACGTGTGTCGGTAAAGTGGAGAGGAGTGGGACAGTGGGTGGCATGACTGTTGCCACTGAAGGCTCTTCAGGTGTGACCCCTGACCCACAAAATCCTGCCCCACACGAACAATTGTCTTCCCTCACAAGGGTGAACAATTTTTAGTCTTTCACTGTTGATTTTTTCCCACCACCCTTTCATCCCCCTTACGCAATCCTCAGCTTGTTGATGAAACAGTTCTACATCACTCTCCTCCCCTAGGAATTAATCATTGAGTACCTTGTGTTCCTTTGGCAACCTTGTTATTACTTTATGGTGTGGAGATGCTATGTGAGAAATGTTTCACACTTTCCCAGACTAGCTATCCTGTGAGTAACTGTATCTCTAGGCCTTACAAAGTATTGCAAGGTTGCATGTTTGGCACAAGTGCTTTTCCAAGGCTTCTCCAACCAATGACAGTTGCTCTCACTGAAAGTCTGTTTTTCTGTCTCTGGTGCAAATATTCTCTAATGATGAGGAATGAGTAAATGTTTCTGCTGAGTGAATATGATGCAAATGTTTTGGAGCCAAATTTCCAAGAGTCGTGCATAATTCTGCAGTCTATGGGTATCACTTGAAAAAAAAGGCCAAATTTTCTTTTTGAGTTTTCAAGTTAGACAATATTGGAATATCTAGTTTAACCAGTCCAGTGAGAATAGTTTTAATACTGAGTATTCATTATCGAAACAACAATATGGCATGTTTTTACCTATTCCTCGACTCTTTGTGCAAGTCTTGGAAGGTTTATCATGACTAAGTCAGGGTTGTCATTTCAAATCTTCATCTCAATTAACACTATGATGTACATAAACATTTTTCACACTTCTGGTGCTCCATCAGAAGGATAAATCCCCTCCTTTTTAATCTCTTTTTCACTGTAATTTATGCTTCCTTTGTGATATTTCATGAATTGACTATTGAAGGATTTTCATATTCACTCTGCTAATAAAGACTCATTCATCAACCTATTCCTCGTTATCCCTGTCCTAATGGAAACAGATGAAGGTGGATGAACGGGTGGTTTTACTTTGCTTAGTGAGGAGTGAGAGATGCAGACTGCTTGTACCTTTAAGAGCCAATGCTTGTGCTATTCTTGCATTTGGTATTCAGGGAGATGTGGATCATATAATAAAGATATGAGAGTCCTTTCCAAGCATGATTGGGTTGGCCCGAAACAAGAAGCCAGCAGTGAAGGTACAAGATAAATCAAATATTATAGTGAAAGATGTGGAGGTTGAGAATCAAGGAGTGTGATTCATAGAATCATGATGAAGCCATCCCTCTCTCTCTCTCTCTCTTCGCATGTAAAAGACTGTGGTTCAGAGATAAAGACTGTTAAACAGAAAATAAATAGTAGCCGAGGGGGTATCAATTTGAAGACTTTCTGAAGCGGTAGGATGGGAAAGCAACTGTGGTCGATGCGGTGTGTGCACAACAGGAAGGTTTCTTCGGGGAAGAACAAAATTGTGTCTCCATCATTCACACCAGTATGTAGGAGGAAGAGAGGAAAAACAAATGAATAAAAGTGTGGCACAATGGCTACAAGTATCGTACTGCCCTTAAGCTGCAAAAGTCTTGTATGGTTTATTGTGAGAAACACGAACTGGAATTCATTACTTTGTGATAATATGTATATTGTTTAACTAAGAACTAATGTGTTCACTTCAACTAAATAAGATTGTGTCAATGTTATCCAATTATTAAGGTGTGCGTGCGTGCGTGTGTGTGTGTGTTTGCATCTGAGAGAGAGAGAGTACATGTGTGTAATTGGTTGTGAGTGTGTGTGTACTTGAGTTTGTAACTGTGGGTGTGCATGTATGCCTGGTTGTGTTGAGGAGTCTTTAATGGGTGGATGAATATTACTGGTCATGGGCGATTGGATTTTTTGCATGTAGGCATTATCAGAAAGCATTCTCCCTAGTGTGAGCAGTGCAAGAAATGTGCATAACATTGTCAGGTGTTTCGGAAAGGTGGTTAGCCCCAGCCAAAATATCACTGCAACAGAAGAAATCAATGAGTGGATGCCATTGGAAGGAGTATAAAGATTTTTTGCAAATCTGGAACATTTGGGACCTTTATATGTAATAGGTTAATAGTCTTACATCTTGATCTCAAAAGAAAATAGGAAGCTTTGATAATTGCCATGGTGGATTATGGTTGATGATTGGCATTGGTAGTTTAAAAAGTCTTTATCTTCAAGATCATTGGAACCATTGGGCTAAAAATTATTAATTCAGGTTAAATTGAACTATTGAAGAAATTCCTAATGATAAATTTTTTCGAAATCCTAAAGGAAATTGCATTCGTACTCAGATTTTACCCATTCTACCTTTTTCCACTCCTAAGCTCAACTGAGCAGTCTAATGGAACCTACAGTTAACATTTTTCTGTTATTTATTCAGAATAAATTATCAAATAAATAAGTTATGAATGAGTAGGCACATAAGTTGGACATGTATTTTTAGTCATTATTCCCTGTATCCTCAAAAATTTCCGTCATAGGTTCCTTAGTTCTCTTATGATTTGTTTCCTATGATTCACTTAATTTCATAGTTTTTATAGCAAGACACGAGACATTGGGTAAATCACATGGGGAGATTCTCAGGATGTTGGATATGGAAGATCCTTTACTATAGAGGTTTTTTACAAGATGCTATGCTTATCATGTGGTCCATAAAATAGTGACAAATGCATTTCAAAGCCATGGAACTGGCATGATGAGAAGTTGCCACATTGAGTAATAACTGGGCTTTGTGATGGTGGTGAAGGTTTTGCTGAACTAAGACTGAGGTGCATCAAAAGTATGGCTGTGTTGTTGATGTGTGGTTTTTGTGTGTTGGTGTGTATGTATGTATGGGCAATTCATTAAGCAAAAAGATTTGTGCATTGAAAAGTGCCATGGTAATTTTTTATAATTGGGCCCACTGGCTAAATCCCCCTCTTCTTTACATCCCAAAACACGGTTAATTCTCTTCTGCCAACACTGCCTACCTTAGTGAAGCAACGTTTTTATCAAGTTCAATGTGCCCCTGCTAAGCTACCCATGTTACACGAGGTTATTCTCCCCTCAGATCCCCTTAACCTGGAAAAAAATGTTTGGTTTGAAGAGTGTTAGATTGGATGAGATTCAACAAGCTCTCCAAAGAAGAGAAATACTTACACACTGGAATGTTGAGTTTCATTGACAAATCTATTGCATATAAAATGGAATGAATAACAATTGTTGATGAAAAAGGTTTTGGGATTTGAGGGTGATTTTTAGGGATGTATTCAGATAGTCTACATAATCCAATCACTGGGTTTCCTTGTGTTTGGAAGATATGCTCTTGCCTTGTGATACGGCATTCTGCATTTTGCTGAGAATTGCACCATTCTTTTTCTCTGCTGGCTGCCTTATTCTCTTAGAGCATACTTTTTGTTACAACTTTCAAAGAGAGTGGATACTTCATGTATAAATATGACTTTGAAATATTATCATTTTATATGCCAAGTAAAACCTCACTTGAGCCAATTAACCAAATGGACCTTGAAACAAATCTTTAAATAGTACCAAATGTTAACTGTAATCTCAATTGTTATTGAAAACACAAAAGTAAAAACTATGTTCAGCAATTTGTGAGGCCCCATTGGAGATGTGCATGTATGCAGAATGACTTGTATGATGCAATGAAAGAAAAATCATCCGTGTTCACCATCTATCCGCTCTAATATTTTGTTTAGTTATTCCAAATATTTGTGTCTGCTGTAAGTCTTTACTTCTTTCTGTCCCCCTTTACCCAGTTTTGTCAGTGAGAACAAGAATGCTCTGGCATGGTTAAGACACATGTGATACTTAAGTGATTCCTTTCATCTTTATGCAATTGCTCCGTTACCTTGTCCAAGTTCTATCCATCTGCAACCCAAATGACATATGCTCTCACAGAAAAGTGATTCAGAGTAAGTTATACTTGCCCTTTGAAGACATGGCCACTTTTAATATATGAGTAATGGCTGGACAAAGATACCAATGAGTTCAGTAGAAACTGTAATTAACTCCATACCTGGCTTGATATTTGTTGTAAATCTTATGTTACAATTTGTTGTTATTTGTTTCATTTTTGAAATGTTTGTCATTACATAAACACAGCTTCCTGCATTTTCACTTAAATATGAGACTGATTGCTTCCTTGTGAGTGGATGGATATCTTTATCAATGGGCAATTTAGATGATTGTGTTGGAATGGGTATAGCAGAAATTAGCTGAGGCTTGGCAGTGCACTACTTATGTATTCCAATAGGTCTCTGAAAACTCTGGACTGAATTTCCAGGACCTGATCAATGGCTATGTGATTATTGGTCACTTTTATTAATTCATGCAAACTTTGTCATATGATTTTGCTGGCCCATTGAATTATTTTTGCATGCATCGTCACTGTGTTATCATCAATTTTCTTTGAAGGAGTGATGAGTCATTTACTCAATACTTTAAACACCCTGCACCATTAAAAATGATCATCATTTAAGTAGGTATCTATGATATTCCATGTCCTTGCCATGCTAATGATAAATGGTTCAAACTATTAACTGGAATTCAAAATTAATGCATTCAAATCAAAACGTTAACATTTTTATGCAAGTCCTAACTAATTGCAATCACCATTATTCAATAGGAGTTGCTTGAAAAATTACTCAAGTAAAGGAAACTGGATATGCACCATTATGTTAATCCATATCCTTCATAGAATACCTATATCAGTTTTTAAAAAATATCTCATTTTGTTAGGAATGATGTAATAATGTCTGAGAAACATGGAGCACAAATTCATACATTCATTGCTAATAAATGCAGCGTTTTTGATGCAACTGATTCATCACTGCTTTTGAAGAAAATGTTTCCAAATAATCATAGTGGAAGCTTTGAAATTTCTTTTTAAAAGTTCATTAGTTTGCAAATATTATAAGGTTTTGCCTGCATTCTCAAATGAAGAGCTCTAATTGAATGATTTCATCCTTATGGTAGTAAAACATGCATTCAATCAAAATGTTCATTTGTGTATCCATTATGCCATTCATTGTTTTCAATTTGTTTAATTTTCATGTCCATTATAGGTATATTATATATCATTATTCCAACAAAATCAAGTGATTTGCCATTTAATGTGGAAAATCTTTTGAATATGTGATATGCTTTAATTGGAAAGCTGTGAAAAATGTATTGGAAAAGATTTCCTTTACCGACAATGTATAGATAAGTAAGCTGTTGGTCAAAAGGGAATGGGAGTGTGATTGTTTTATAGCAACCCTATTTCTGGTGTCTCATTGGTGCCTGTTGATGCCCTGGTCAGTACTGCTTCATTGTGTCAGAATTTTAGTAATATTTTCAGATATATGGAAAGTATCACAACCATAAATGTTTCTGATCATTTTTTCTCACAAAATACATGCATATTATATCAAAGCTTATCAGTGCCACCTTTGCTGTTCAAACATTTACTATTGGTTGGAGCATAGTATTCTCGACTTATTTATGGATATTAACAAATTGGTAAGTGAGCTCATGGGGCAAGTTTTCAAAGGCCATAAAAAAAGCTGCAAATGTGGACTACATAACAATATCCTTCCTTTTCCCACCTCTGCCTTAATGACTCTACAGCTCCATTTGCAAGTGCTCATTGTGTGATCAAGATGGATTGGAAACTGCTTTTGAAGCTGAACTAAACTAAGCTTGCAACAACTGTGCATTGGACTGTAGGTGATCTGTAATAAAGAGTTTTTTAAAATGCCCCTTTCTTACCCTCCTAAGGTCATACAGAGGTTAAATCAAGGTTGGAGTCACAGTTATTGACTGTTTTATTGTTGGTTCCATCCATTTGAACTTAGCTCGAAGAAGTGATGTACTATATTTTTTCTTCATTTTTTGGAAGCAAAGATGAAATGAAGGATCATTTTTTGAAGGAGAGAGAAAGTGGTGATTGAAGGATTTGTGTGTGGATATCTGTGACTCACTCTGAAGTTGTCCCTGATGAGTTCCAAGTGTGTCCTTCCCATCGCCAACTAGGATATTCCTGCGCTTTACACCTTGCACACAAGACTAGCATCGCAAAATAAAATCATTACTAAATACACAAATACATTCATAGACAGACCTTGGTGTTTTTATGTGACAAAAAAGACCATTCTGTAATGTAATAATTATTCATCATTATAAACAATCCAAATGAAATGTGATGGACTATGGAAAACAAACTGTAGGTATGATGTTTGAATGCAACATCAAAGGGTCATTTAAACAAAAAATAAAATGCCCTGATTGTTATCATTTATCTGTTTATTATTTTTTGGTTGGCAGAAAACCTTTTCCTTATTTCCTTGACCTTGTGGCATCGCCTTCCAAATGTATTTGCATCGATGGATTGAGAAATGTAACTAGCATTTTAGAAGAGTTACACAACTTGAAAATTTTAATTTTCAAATGACATGGGAGGAATTGTGTCGAGTAATTCCTTCTCTGTATAATTCTAGCATCAATATTTTCTCATGGAATCAATGAGTGCTTATTTTTTCCATTATTCTTAAAGATCTTCCTTTCAATTTCATTGCCTTGACTTTATATAGATAAAATATGGATGGCACAATAGAACACAAAAGTATAAATAGAAAACATGTTCATATCAGTGACCTGGAGAAGGTCTAGCTCTAGTCTGACCTAAATAAGGCCGAAAGCTTGAACTTACTGACATGTGAGTCTCCTTTTACATGTGTCATATTTATATTTTAGTGTTCTGTTGTGTCATCCAAATATTATATTGCTCTCTTGATTGATTGTTAATCACATATATATATATTTTTTTTCTGTAATGCATATTTTGATATTAATCTTACTTTTCTGTTTGAGAATTTTGTGAAATTATGAACAGCAGTGATGCACATGCCTTTAGTAGCAGTGGATGCAAACACGGCTTATACACCCTCTTATTTTGATAGCTTGGTCTTTGAGATCAAGGTTAGATAGGGAAAATGGCTGCATCATTTCAGTGTTTTAGGTCAAGGATGGATTCTAGTGCACATATAATAGTTTAAATTTCGATTCTCTCCAATGTCCCCCTCTTCATTTAAGGGAAGCGGAAAGGAACTGGCCCCCCATACCCTTATGTGTGAATTTCAAATGCCGTCGGGCTTATTACTTGGTAAACTCTACAATCACTTACCAAACCGACCTTCGGGTTGATTACTGTGTTTATGGTTTTATATATATATATATATATATATATATATATATATATATATATATATATATATATATATATATATATATACATATATCAAACTGATATTCCTATCTATGTAAATAAAAGCATGAATATGCCTACTTGTTAATCAAACAATCATTGCTTATTTGAACTCTCACTGTGATGATTACACTGGTTTATTAATAAATTATATATTTTAGTTTTGAGTTATCTCTTGGAAGTTGTCTCCTATGCTAAAATATAAAGCAATTTGCAAATTAGATATATTTTTATAATAATATACTTTCAAGTAAGTGAAATGATAAACAAGCATGGTATGATTTGATTGTTAATGGCATTTATTTTTTAAATTTGAGAACTCATAAATGCGCATACTTTAATTTTTAAGTAAAAACTCAGAGAAGAAAGGAAAGATGCCTTTAGAAAGAAAAAGTAGATTGGCAAAAGATGACCTTTCAGCAGCAGACAGTCAAACCTCTGAGATGAGTAGGATTTGATTCTACTTTCAGGGCAGAGGAAATCAACCAATTTCAGAGAAATCAAGGGAAGCAGGCCTCAGGAATATGGGTCTAACTGCCAAATTTAAGGTTATGGACATTCATGAACACACTAGATGACCAATGGTCTCCAATCACTGCCAAACCCTTGGCCAGGCAAGGGGATGACAGCCAACACAGTCAAAATAAGTGTAATTTTAGCCAATTAGGTAAATAAATATAAAAAGAATGTCTGTTTAGTCATATTATTTCATTTTAGAAGAAAGGGAAAATTATGAAGTATGTTTAATGATAATATCCTATCACATTCATATTTTTGCATTGAATTTTGGGTCCCAAATCTCGCTTTATAGAGGAAACAGAATTTCAAGAACACATCCGATGCACATCTAATCTCTGTGATCAATCCTCTGAAGAACCCAAGACTGGATAACTTGTAAGGAAGATCCAGTATTATTGGATGCTAGGATGTCTGCTGTACATAAAAACCGAAATATCTGGAAAAATTTACAAGCATTTTGAAAGTCATTCTTCAGTGCTGAAGACTTCCAATGAAAAAGAGGTTGGTTGGCAAAATATCAATTATTTTATGCAGATTTTATCTTCATCAGTATTCACTTGTTTCCCATTGTTAGTTTGAATTTTTTTTTCTCGGTACTTAAACCTATCCATAGTAAAATACCACAATTTAAATTCGCTGATAATGATTTCAACAGTGTTTTCATCATCATAGTTCTTAATAATGATACTAGCTGTCGAAACCATGGCTGATAAATTAAATTTATTTCGTGAAAATTTACATATGGCATTGTGCTATGGATATTGTTAAATTTAATAAGGCAACTGAATCTTTCTGTATAAGTAAACATAATTTGTATCGAAATGTAATGAAATAATTGACTTTGTAATTCCACACACTTTGTGTGTGGAATTACAAAGTCAATTATTTCATTACATTTCAATATGTTATGCAAATTCCACAAAGTTACGCCTGAGACAACAAAAAAAAAATAATTTGTATCAGTAATGATCATTTTATGATTAAAATACATTACAAGTAAGAGGAGCTTATTTCGATGTAAGAAAATAATTACATATTTTAATTATTGAGGTATTTATTAGCCTATATAATTGATTTATAACTAAAAGATGTTGAAGCCCCTCACTGCCATGCTTTAATATATACTCGTAAAAGTTCTTTATCAATATTCGTCATCCTGTGATCATTTCAATAATTTCAAATAAATGATTCAGTTCAGTACTAGTTTCTGTGATTGTCTTTAGATATTTAGATCATCAGTTGAAAGAAAGGTGAAATTGAATTTCTATTCAGCAGCATGTTTTTACAATTGTGTAACTTAAATTTATCTCTATTGCTAAATATTAGAAATATCTTGCAAAAATAACCTCAAACAAATGATTCAATAATTAAGTAGGTAGATGCTGGTCTAAAACCTATATCTTTGTCCCTACACTGAGTGATTACAACTCCTGCCATATGCTGATTTTGTGTGCAGGATTTATAAACACCAATAGTGAGGGATGGGAATCTGATGAGGAATGCAAGGGATATTATAAGGAATGGTGAAATTTAAAGATGTTGATTCACTCTTTGAAGAAAAAAGGTGACCTTAACCCTAATGCTATTTGTATTCTCTCTTATTTTTATGTATCTTTGCTCTAATCAGCACAATAATGCTGCTGTTACTACTTATTTATTGTTCTTGTTACATAAACCTACAATAGTTGGCTTTACATGTTTGAAATTTGGAGAGTCACCTGTGCTTCATCTTATCGTTGCCATTATGGGCCCTTGTTATGAATAGATTATGTACAGTGATAGCTATTTTGGGGCCAAATAAAATTACTTTTATGCAGCCCTCAAAAAAACACAATTCCAGTCATCAACAGTATGTTATAACTGTACTCTGTTAAATATTCCTTACTGACACCCAAATCATTCATTTAACTAATGACATCTTTTGAAGGATTGGATCAATGGAATTCAAATATTTTAAGAGATGGAGATCTAGTTTAAATGAAAAGTCATTAAATTTAGAAAATTGTGTTGTTATAATACATATTTTCCAAAATTTAAATCGAAAATGAAATATAAAAGCCAAATGGTAAGTAATAATAAAACACAATGACAGTCATAGTCAGTGAAAGTTAACATGATAATAATTATTTTTCATTACTTGATTAATATTCATTCACATTCCCTCATATTTCTTCCTGTATGGCTTCAGGAATAAGAATTTGCAAATATAAAATCAAGATCAGGAGTCCATTATCTACTACACTGTAGTTTCTGAAAGGTTATTTTGTCAGTGCATGTATGACACATACAAGCATAGTAGGCATTGGATATCTCTTTGCAGTTGTAAGAGTTGTATGGCAGTCTCCACAGCAAAGGCACTTGTTCAGCATGATGGATAAATCATACATACATTAGTATATATTTTATGTAGTAATAGGTATTCACAGGGTTATGTGTTGTTGGCTTTAGAAAGGAATATGGAAGAGGGAGTAAGATGGAGCTTGTGGATTGTAAAGAAAATGTCATCGGTCGCCAGTTTCTAAATTTTCTCTCCTGCAGCCTTCATTTTCTATGCAAAATGGTATGGTTAAGGATACATCGTAGTCATCCTCAACACTCTGACTAGACCAGGCAATTAGCCAACCATATCCAACATTCCTATGCACCTATATAACCAATAGCACCCTCCCCCTTCAAATGGATGTTGAAAATTAGTGGTTCTTGGTGATATAGTTGAGAATAGACTTAGTGAGCTGAGGTTGTTGGTGATGAACATTTGGAAATACCCAATTAAAATGGAAGGCAGTACATTTTAACAAGTCAAAGCTACAATAAAGAGCATTTCATATCGTGGCTGGCAGCTCATAATACAGCATTCGAATTGACATGGCTACTGGTGGTCGTGATGAAAACAATTTGCAAATGAATGGACCCTATTGGTACTTTCTTGGATTAAACCAGGCAGCAAAGCGAAAACAATTCCAAACAAAACACCCTTCATACGTGACTGGGAGTCAGCTGCACCAAATTACTCCCCAGTGCTTGTTACTGTGGTGGCTACCTGTATGTTACACCTCTTTCTCAGATGATTTCTGCTCATCTTTTATGGAAGCTGCACCTTTTGGAATGTTCTATGCCTGCAAAGAAGGGGGAAGATTCTGTGGTTCGGAAGGATAAGATTTCCCATTCTGTGCTTCACCAAGTCTAATGTTTTCATTAATAAGGTCATCTATTTTAGGTTAACTGGTGCACTAAATTTAAAGGAGTTTTATTTTTCATAATTTTTTCGGTCTAATCCTAATTCACCAAATTTTTGGAATGTAAGTATTTGTGAGCAATGATTGATGGCAAGACTGTCTAGTCTAGGCAGACAAGGCATTTAGTTATGGAGTCCCCAGGGAGTACCTTTGGAAAACCCCTTAAGTATAAATCCTAATGGTAGGAACAATTATATGTAAAACAAAACTTTGTGGGCCACCAAATGTGGAACAGTATAGGAAATTGGTGTTATACCCTGAATTTATGAATCATACATAGCCCAGAGCTTAGGTTTGGGTGAGTTTTACATTTACATATTGAAACCAAACCTCTGAATTTATTATTGTGATTTTTTTTAAATAGTTTAATTTATCGCTAAGGAATATTTATTGAATGAGGATTGATTTCTGTGGCTTAGTGCTTGATTTGAAAGACTTGACTATCCATCTCCCTGTCCTGATTCATTAAGTTTTCCACAGCCTCATAGTACTCCTTACCTTTCATCCTGGTGTTTCTGTATTCCATTTCCTCATCCTTCTTCCATATTTTATCCTCTTGAATCTGACATAACACTTTATTAGCACTAGATTATGATTTAAATTAGCATCCACTCACAGGAGACTATATTAATTATGCTATTCCAAAATTTGGGCCTACTGTTATAACAGTAGGCCCACATTTTGGAATTTAGTGCTCCGTTATTTGTTATCTCTCTAAAATCATGGGCAGTTTCCACATATACCAATGTCTATTGTGGTATTTGGATAAAATGCTCATGATGAATAAATAATTTCTCCTGCAGAATTCTATTGCTCTCTCCCAATGGTCATTTTTGGTTCCTAATCTACCATACCCTTCCTCAATCTCACCTCTACCTTCAACCCTCCACTTTGTTGCAATCCCCCATAACTATCGAAGGTTCCCTCCCAAAGATTTCCTCTGATTGACTATATACCATGTCTCTTTCTTCCTTACTTTGCTTACTTGACATGTAGACTTGAATGATGACTGAGTTCATTGGTTCAGCTCTTACTTCTACTTATACATCAAATAATCCCTATGATCCTCCCTTCTTATTTGCAACCGACGCTGGAAGGATAGCCAGTTATATGAAGTTCTTGCACATAAACATTCAGTGCCCACTTAATAAACACCTGGATCTTGAGGTTCTAATAAACGAGTACAAATCCCATTGTCTTGTGATCTATGTCAACAAGTATTGGTTAAATGCAAGTGAACTTTACACTCTACATGTGCCTGAGTATCTTATGTTTTGATTCTACTTTCTGAAAGCTTTTCCAACATCCCAGTTGGTTTCTCATACCACTCTCTCAATGAAGGACAAATATTTGAATCTTGTGTTGCCTGTTTCAAAATAGATACTACTGTTTTTTTAGGCATTGTCTATTTATCGTTTGCCTAAATGTGCCTTACCAAGCTAATGAAACTCTTGGAAATAATCCATAGGTGAATCCATGATCCTTTGATAATAATTATAGGTGACTTCAATTGTAATTCTATGGGCCATTCGAAAGCTAAAGAGAAATTAATGGATTTACAAACTTCACTTAACATCTATGCCACCCACAGTGAACTTACCAGAGTGAGTGCTAGTTCTTAAACTGTTTTAGATAACATATTGACTAATATCGACCTTGAACTTGTTCATACAAATATCATTAATGCCCACCTATTAGATCTCTACCCACTTCTTTCTACAATTGCTGTGTCCAAAGCCAAAGAAAGTAAAAAAATACTGCAAAAGTTATTTCTCTGATCAGAACATGATCAACTTTTGCAAATCAAATTCCCATGAGTGGTCCAATTTGTTTGCTTCAATGAAAGCTTGGGATATTTCTATTTCACCTATGTATGCTATTTTGATATCTGTTTTCCCTTGTCCTGAAGCATTTGAAAAACCAAAGCTCATCTGTTAAATATGAAAGTCAGTGTGTCTGAGATGAAATTGATTGGATTTCAAAGAAAATGAAAGATGCAGGTGTGTATTATAAAAACAAATCAAATCCAGCTGACCGTCGGGAATATTACACACTAAATAATAATAATAATAATCTTTATTTGCCCAGAAGACACTGACACAGTGTAATAGATACATCAGATAAGTGTATAGGACACGTCATATGTACATATAGATGTTAAACAATGATGAAATTCAGAAAAGCATGACACAATAATAAATTTTTTGCATAAAATATATTCCATATTCAGTATGGTTATTTTTTCTCCATGAATTCCATTACAGAATAAAACTGTTCTTTCCTTAAAAATGATATTAATTTCTTTTTGAACAGGACTGGATCCTTTACGTACTTAAAATCGTAAGGGAGCCTGTTCAGTGCAAGGAGGCCCATTGATTTAGGCCCCAGGGATGTATTTAAAGTCCTGCAATAAGTTTGATGCAGGTCTCTGCAGGCTCTGGTTTGGTGGCAATGAACGTTGTCATTTGTCATATAATTGGATATATTACTTTTAGCGAAAATGCATACGACATAAATGTAAATACATGGAACAGTCAGAATATTTAACCTTTTGAAGAAGGAAAGACAAGGTGCATTGTAGGGAGCATTGCATATTAATCGTATTAAACATTTTTGAGCTTTAAAAATTGAATCAGAATGAGGGGAAGAACCCCAGAACAGAATACTATAGATAATTAAAGAATAAAATTCTCCGTAATAAATTGAAAGTAGGATATCAAGGCTTACAGATTTCCTAATACTTCTAATAAGAAAGCAAATGGAATTTAACCTGCTACGAAGATTGCATATGTGTTCATCCCATGATAAATTTTTATTTATAACAACTCCCAAAAACTTGGATCTAGAAATTTGAGGTACACACGTTCCCCCTAGGTCAATGGCCAATGAAGCAGGGGCTTTATTTTTATTAGAGAAGTATATGAGTCCAGACTTGTCAGGGTTGAGTTTCAGAGAATTTTGTGAACACCATTCACAAAGAAGTTCGGAAACTCTAGCTGCTGTCAAGGTCAAGTTGTTTAACGATGGTGCTGATACAATTACGTTAGTGTCATCAGCATATAAAATTGGCTCGGCTCCTGGAACTGACTGCAGAACTTTTGGTAAGTCATTAATGTAAAGTAAAAATAGGATAGGGCCCAAGACTGAGCCTTGGGGTACACCTAATGTAACTTCTTTACTAGGAGAAGTAAAATTAGTACCGTTCTTTGACAAAATAACCTGTTGGTGCCTTGCGCTGAGGTAAGATTTGATCCAGTTATAAGGGATACCTCTGATGCCATAGTGTCCTAATTTGGACAAGAGTAACTGATGATTAACTAGGTCAAAAGCCTTGGAAAAATCGAAGAATAGTCCCAAGGTTTCAATTCTATTATCAAGATTTGAAAGTATTAGGTTTACGAGGTGATAGGTAGCTGTAGATGTAGATCTGCATTTCCTAAAACCATTCTGTGAGCCAGACAAGAGATTAAAAGATTCAAGAAATGATGTAAGTCGATTATGGAAGACCTTTTCAAATAGTTTCCCTATCTGGTTTAATAAAGATATTGGACGGTAAGAATTCATATCCTGCTCACTACCTTTCCCTTTATAAAGAGGTACAACTTTGGCAATTTTAATGGCATCAGGAAAAACACCAAGTTGTAGGGATTTATTAATTAGGAAGAGTATCTGTTCCTTGATAGAATTAATTGATTTTTTTATCACAATCCCTGGGATACCATCTGTACCAGGACTACTTTTGTTAGGGAATTTTTTAATGATGTTCATCAGTTCCAGTTCAGTACAAGGAAGCAGGTACAATGAATTAGACAGGCTTGGGATTAGAGGATAATTAACAGGAATTGGAGTATTTGTAGTAGTCTGGTGGGACAAGTAGAAGTCATTTAAGTTGGATGCCATTTGAGAGTAATCAGAAATAACATTACCGGTGGAGTCCTGTAATTTGAAATCATGATGATTATTGATAGAAAGAAAAGTTATCGCCAAACCTTACAGTCTGCTAAAAAATTCTTTAACAACCATAGACTTACAAAAGCTGATAATAAATCTAAAGAGATTTGGAAAATTATTAACGATTCCAAGGGTACACGCAATTCACAACAAGATCTTCAACTGCATGACTCTACTGGAAATTTTATTCCAGATTACTCTAAGTTTGCCCCCATTCTGAATGATTTATACCCATCCCATCAAAATCCCACAGTTTCAGTCTATTCAGCTAATGTTCTAAAATTCTCATATTCCTATCATATGAAATTCATTGTATCAATTCACCTGTTCAGCCATGGAACTGAGCAACATTATCAATAAATTTCCTTACAAATTTAGTCCTGGATTTGATGGCATCCCAGGGATAGTCATAAAAAGGTCATTTAATACAATTAATGGTTAGCTGTTATTCTTAATTAATGAATCCCTAAAAAAGGGAATTGTCCTAAGCACTTTTATATCAGCCAAAATAGTGCCAATGCACTAAGGCAAAGGTTGCAAAATGGCCATGAACTCTTATAGACTCTTGACCCAGTCTGTAATTTCATTGTTGAACCAGTTAGGGAAAACATTTGAAATAGTTCTCTATTGCTGTCCAGTATCATATCTTGAAATGCATAACATATTCTCCACATCTCAGGTTTTTGACTGTGACTCATCAGTTACTCTTGTATAAACTGAAACGTTATGATATAAGAGGCGCATCCTACAAATGGATTTAATCATATCTAAGAGCATCAGCATGAGGAATTCTCAAGAAATGGCTCCAAATTTGTTTATCCTGGTAGAGAAGAAACACTGGGTGTTCCCAAGCGTTCTGCACTTGGCCCCATTTTATTTTTAATTTTTATTGATGACCTACCTGATAAACTTAAGTTTGTTAAGGGAATAGACCCATTTTTGTATGCTGGCGATACAAATATGATTGTGTCACCTCCTCAGTAGACAGTTCGACTGAAAGAGCAGCTGAAATAGTACAGATTTTCAATGAATGATGTCTTCAATTGTTCCCGGCTCAACCTGGTGGAAATTCATTTTAATAAAATTAAGAATACAAAGTATCTTTCCACTGTCCTTTATTTGCATACAACCGGTTTCAACACTCAAGCGTCATCATCAGGTACAAATTAAACAAGTCGCAGTCCACTTATATAGTATACCAATCATGAGGGAGAGGAGGGGTGGGTGAGAGAAGGGGAAGAAGGAGGCGAAAGAAAATGGAGTTGCGATTGGCGTTGATGGGGAGAGGGGTGTTAAGTGTCAGGACAGGTGCTTGGTTGGTTTAGAGTGGGGTGGGGTGGGGGGTTTGTCGGGTCTATCTGTGAGGGAAAGGGGTACTTCCAGGAATGGGGAGAGGTGATCAAACAATAAATTGTTAACCAAATGACCCATTTTTAAATTCTTTCTGATTTCAAGCTCTTCCCACTTGTCCATCCTCATTCCTTTTTCACTCTTGTGTAACAGTTCCAGGTTGAAATCACTCCCATGGTTTTCTTCCCATAGATGTTTGGCGAAGTGTGATTGCTTGAGGTCACAAGTTCTAAAACAGCGTTTATGTTCCTCCGCCCGTGTTTTTAATGACCTCCCCGTTTGACCTATATATATAGCACCACAGTCCCCACAAGTTAACTTATACATGCCACTTTTATTTTGTGTACATATTTTGTCTTTAGTGGTATTCAAGAATGATTTTAAGTTATTAGTATAATAAAAAGCTATTCGAAATTTCTTCTTAGGAAAAAGGTTGGCTAACTTCTGTGAAATTAATCCATAATATGGGAGTTTGCACCATTTGTAACCTATTTCCTCCGCATTAATTGGTTTGAACAAAAGTTTGAATGCTTTGGAGGAACATTTACTTTGTAGTATTTTGTCAATTAAATTTACTTTGTAGCCATTTTTCATTGCTAAATCTTTAATCGTTTTGAGTTCTTTAAAAAAATTACTTTTTGAAAGGGGAATGGCCAACAGTCTGTTTGGAAGGAAATGAAAAGTGGAAAGCTTATGCGATATGTGATGGCGGGAGTTGGAGGGGATGATGTGGTCTGTGGTGGTACTTTTCCGAAAAATTGCAAATTCAAAGTCACGTCCCTTTCTCGACAATGTGATATATAAATAAATAAATTTTTTAGATCAAAATTTTTTAAATTATTATGGTGAATTTTATTCTTGTGTAACTTTTAGGATCCTCTCTCCATGTGGACATAATCTTCAAAATCCAAAATAGGATTATATGTACTCGTACTTTGAGTATTGGCTCTTGTGATGCACTATGTAAACATCTCTTCAAAAGACTTGATTAATTACCAGTACCCGGCATGTATACTTAATGTCATCTTTCCTTCAAAGGGTAATATTTCTGGGCACACGTCCATGCGCGATTACCATAGTCAATATACAAGGACCTGCAAAGACCTACACCAGCCATTTGTCAGAACACACAATACTGCTCATGGGCTCAAAGCAATGGGCTTAAGGTCATTCAATAAACTTCCCCATGTAATTAAATATGAAACAAACAAAATTGTTTCCAAGAAAAAGCTGCTCAACCTGTTAAAAAATAATAAGTTCTATTCTCTAAATGAATTTCTGGAATTGTCACTACACATAAATTCTGACTTAACCAAATAATGTGTAAGTATAGTATTGTATTGGTATGTATACATATGTATGTTCATGGTATGAATACATATTATTCTTTTTCTAAATTTGTGAAGTTTATTTCTGACGTGCCCTGTATTTGTGAATATAAACCACATCTCTGGACAAATGAATGCATTATTATTCTCACTAATTAAGTCCTCTTTTGTTTCTTCTTTACTGCTTATTTTAATTCCTCTTTCCAAGAATTTCATGCGATTACAATGTACCATAATTGTGCATTCCATGCCAAGTAAAGGCCTCTGGATGCATTAGATTTATCCTTATGACTTGCTACCATGGGCGGAATTTCACTTTAAACCTAAATTCAGACGATAAGACCCAGGTACTAACTCTAGCATCCCTGGGGTCATTTTAGGCCAAGTTAGATTTTACAGACACTTTCTTCCAGCTAAAATTTAGTAATTACCATTGCCTCCAGCTGGGAATTTCAATGTAATTTATAACTAATAGGCCATTGCTTAGCCTATGCTAATATGCAGAAGTGGGTGCAGGCGCTACCCCACAAATTGTTTAATATAATCAATGAGTTCATTTGTTTTACCAAACTGTGATTATTACATTGAATTGAAAATTGTGCAAATTTTATTGACTAGATTTTCTATGAATCACTCACAATCAAGAAAAACATTTTCTTAGACAACAGCAGTAGGTCAAATACTTGGGTGAGTTACCAGGAGGTTACCAGCTTCATGCCGCCACTCACATAGATGCTGCACCCTGGTAGTGGCCCATAATCTGCCCTCAGTATGGAATTACACTTACCAATTGCTTCTCACATCCACTGTCTATATATTATGCTAAGGGAAAAGTAGCCCTCTCTGGTCCACTTTATCTAAGCAGAATTCTAAAAAATATTTTTTCTAAAACTTTCTTTTTAATCATATCATGATTTATTAACTAAAATTCTGATGCACACAAGTCAGACATAATTTTGTCATTCTTTCCTCCCCAATAGTGCTCCTAAGTCAGGCCTCCACTATTTGGGGAGTCCCGGAGGACCATTCTAAGGTTATAATAGTGGATGAAATTGGGCTCGAAATTGAGAGTGCTTGCCTCACCTTTGGGAAAAAAACATGTTTTATTCAAAAGGTCAATTTCTTTAAAATCCTTTACCTTGCCTTCAGTTAAACATTTTTTTCTTCCACAAACTATGCCACAGGAGCTATAACTAAGGTTTCCCTCGGCAATGGTAATGTAGAAACTATGCCACAGGAGCTATAATAGCAAGCCTCGGCAATGATAACGTACACCTTATAAAAACCTCTAAAGGATTTTGTATTCTTTTATTAGTCTATGATATTCATCCTGAGCATGAATAAAGGATTTAGTTTTGCCAAAGCAAAATATGGGGTATTTTCTTGGGGAAATGGAATATTTATGGGGGTCAGTCAAATTAAAACCAAACACCCACTCTCATGTCTACAGCTGGATGAACATACTAAACCAGTCTGCCCACCAACAAGGACATAACTGCTCCATATCATAGTCCAATAACTGTGAAAACTTGTGAGTTGTCACTATGCAGTTCTCCTACCACAGTGATGGTAGTATTGATTTGTGACAACAGTATTGCCACCTTTTGTGGAGACTCTGTGTTATGGCGGGTGCTTGTTTTTCATTTACTGCCGGTCATAATTGATGATGATGTAATTGAAATGAATTAAGATATTATTGGCATTAGTTTTTCATTAGCAAAGCCTGACAGAGGATTGCTCCTGCGTTTCTGCTTATGGACAAGAAAACAGAAATTCTGATTTCATTGCAATGTCACAGTTACATTTTTTAGGAAAGCCTTTGCAGTCATTTTTGTAGTTTTGTGAAAGTTGTGGCAATATCTTGCCGTAAAATTTATTGTCTCAGGCGTAACTTTATGGAATTTGCATAACATATTGAAATGAAATAATTCATTTTGTAATTACTGTGGAATTACGAAGTGTATTATTTCATTTTAAAATATCTTGCAGGTATTTAAACTCCTTGAATGTTCCCAAAACCCCTATAACATTGTCATTAACAGAAGGTAATAAAGTACAGTGTTTGCAGAGCACTCTGCAGTCATTTGGATTACACTACTCATGGCACATACGGATATAACCAGGTGTGATTTAACTTTCTTTGCCAATGTGGAACATGTGTTGCCAAATAATAATTATTAATAACTCCTCTTTTCCCCCACTATCTTAAAAGATCAAACAATTTAACTTCCTACGTCATTTCTATGGTTATTCTCGTCAATTCCGGGATTTAAGACGTAAATAGAAACTTGTTCAGATGTTTATAGGTAAGAATCGATTCCAGGGGAAGCTGCTGTAGCCCGCATATGCTAGAGAATTCAATGATTGTCCTTTATCAGCTTTAGGTGGGATTGGCAGTTTAGTTTCGTTATTTTTATCATCGTTTCCACTCTACTTTCACACTCGTATTTCTCTTAATAGGGGGATATAGATAGAGGGGTATCTATACCCGACCATCGCTGGGTACACACTTAAGTAGAGAAGTTCATAAGTAGAAGAATTGAAGGATTTCTATCATAAGATTTCAAGAAGATCATGTAAGATGGCATTGAAGTTAAATGTACGAAAGAATGAGCTTGTAACATGACTGTTTACAGAGCTAATAAAGATTAATCTTCCGATTGAAAAGCTACGAAGGTGAAGAATTGGTGACGTGACATTAAAAAAAATTACATTGTTTTCATTAAATTTGTGAAGTTAGGAATTTACATGTTTCTTAGGTTAAAAAAGGTAACAAATTTTAGAAAGGATAAAAATTATTTTGGAAATATTTGATTCAATGCCAAATAATTCCTAAAAATCAACTAAACGTCTTGAATTATTGTTTTATTTAAACTGTATTTCCCGAATTTCGCGGCAATGCGTATAAGAATTCAGTTTATACCACCATCTGGCGGGAAGAATATAAACTAATCTAACGGAAGCAGTAGAAGTGGCGGAAGTTAGCTTGAAAACTCAAGCGACTGAAGCTAAGTGACCATGTTGAAAAAGCCGTTGTGGCGTCGTTGAATTAAAGGGGGGTCAAAGAGTTTTTTCTGGTTAGGTTGTTCATTTTACGTATATATATCTATATAAATATTCAGGAAATATATCAGGTGATTGTTAATTTGATGCCTTTTTTGCTTAGAGAGTTGGATATTTCTTTTTTTAGATTTAGCTGGTGTTTTGCAAATGTCTGCCGCATAGCATAAGCCAATACTTGTGTATTAAAAGTTTTTTTTATACTTCAAGTTGTTGTACTCAATTGTATTGAAGTGGATTTTTCGTTGCTAGAGGATAAAATAAGTTTGAATTCTTGAAGAAGTTTTTGTTACTACATATTTTACATGTTTGGGTTTCATGTGCTCATACCTCAGTATTACCTCATGGATGTAGAAATGTCTCAGATAAGTCGAAGTAGAGAAAGCAGAAGATCCGTAGAAGGTAAGATGCAGTTTATTGAAGTTGGACTTAATTAGTAGTGAATTGAATTATCTGTAAATATTTATGTAAACTTTTTACTTTCAGAATCAAGTAAATGGGTCGAAGTACAAGGAGAGGAGTATTTAGATTATTCTAGTGAACAGTACAATGAACGGCAGACTTCAAAAGACTGGTAAGCCAAAAGAGATTCGTTGAAGTGAATCGAAGGTGAATGAACTGTGAAGGCGTAAATGGAGCGCCATGGTAGCCAAAGTCAGAAAAGGTTATTTGGAACGCAAGCCGGGAATTCTTTTAATCGCTTAACTCGCGTTTATTATTGTTAAGTATGTATTGCCGTTATTGCTAGTTAATTTTTGAAACATTCACTCCAAGTGAAAGAGGTCCTTCAATGCGTCTCGAATTTGATCTTATTGTTTCTTAAGGAACTGGTGTCCAGTAAAATTGTGTTAGTTCATCCATTAGCAATATTCCCGTATGTACGTTTTTCAGAAGAAATATGTAGTGCAATACTTATTATATGATTCGGTAAACACCTCTTCCTGTTGCTTAACCGCTTATAAGCCCAAGTTAAGCTTATCGTACGTTACACTCTCGCCGAGATCAAGTTACAATTTGCATCTTTGGAATATTATTTTTAATTGAGCACCAATAATAAGTATAATTTTCAATGCTTGTACGTGGTAATGCTATAGAATAGAGTACTATGATGTTAATTGTCAAGTCCTATGGGGCTGAATTTTCGAGGATTTGTCATTTCAGGCTAAATCGAGAAAAGTTAAGTTGCGTCTATCAACTAGTAATTATTACCTTTTGAACTGATGTAGGAAATGAGGTGCGTTGCATAAGGTAAAGTGAATGACATAATGACAGACTGATGTGGTACACGGCATAATGTGATAATTTAACTTATTGTTAAAAAGTTGCGATTGGACTAAAATATTGGTTACATTTACTAATTCCGATTTGTTATTATGTATGCTTAATTGGGTACACCTAAATAAGCAAGAATAGGGTCACGTCAATTTTTGAACATTAAGTAGTTTCTTGCAGTGCACGAATAGATAATGAAATAATGATAATATTTCATGAACGAATTTGAATGAACTTGAGATTTGTGGTGTAATAGGCAACAGCGCCATAGACAAATTATTTCTGTACAGAATCTGATAGTGCAAATGGAGAGGAATAAGTTGAAAAATTTAAAGTTTGTGGTAAAATTTTTATTTATAATGATCATTTGCAACGCATATTGCCAGAACTCCAGGGGAAGGAATTTTATAATGTTGCTTAAAACGTAAATTTTTATTGAAATTGTTGTTAACAAAAAGTTTCATCAGGATAAAGGTGGAACATGTGTTGTTCTTGTGAAAATGAAGACTTCCAAAAAAATAAAACAAATCTATTTGAAAAAATCCACGATTTGCATTAATGTTTACATAATAATTATAACAATAGCTGCAATGTTTTGGAGTGTTTGTAGAGTAATATTAATCACTCTTTTTACTGACTATCAGAAAAAATCAATCACTATGATTTTACAATGCATAAATTTCAGTTTGTTAAAATCATTTGCCTTTACAAAGGGAATGAGGTTTACCATGAAATTGTTGCATTGCAATGCATATTAGAGGAAGACTGTGCCTAAAAGTTTCTCTTGTGGCATCTCCCACAGTTTCTTAGACTGCAATTTCAAAATTACTTCCTTTTTTTGTACTTGTTGCATTATTAGAAGGTTGCTATGTAGGCTTTTGATGAAATGTGATGATTCCATGGCGTTTGATATCATTCCATGTAGGGCCATGCTCACAGACCAGTTTTTTCAGCATAAAACTTCAGGTCTGAAATATATATGCACATGGTTTTATGCATATTTTGTAATTACTTCAGATATACATTTTGACAAGAACCCTGGTGGAACTGTTGTCTGCCAAGGTGATCCTGTGAGGGAGAATCTAAAGGCATTGAGTCAAGATATATTATTTATGAAAATTATTACGTTGGTGTTTAAGTTAAGTTACTTCTTTTCAACTCAATGTGCAGAACTTGTCTCCTTTCTCACACATAATGCACATTAGATGGTATGTAAATATTAAGTATGAATTAAAAACTTAATCCTTGTCAGGGATGGATCAAATCCAAAATTTGGATTCATATGCCACATGCCTCCTTTTCCCCTAATATTATTTCTAAAAAAAGAGTGTCTATATGACAGTGTAAGTCCCTCCAATAGCTTTGACTTTCTCTGAAGTCAACGATGTAGAGGAGTCTTCCCCTCAGTACTCCCCCCATTATAGGCACATCATGAGATAGGAGGAAGGACCTAGTGTACCTTTCAAGGGCATTGCTGGCTCTTTAGAACACTTGCCACCAATGTGTCACTTCTGTGTCTCCTGTTTTAGGAGCTCCATTGATAGTTTTTTTATTCACCCTTTAATCTCTTGTGTATTTTTCAGTAATGTTTATAATAAACAATGGTGCTACAAAAGTTGCAGATTTTTATGGGCAGTGAAAATTTTAAAGCTATGAATGATACAGAATAACGAGAAAATCCTATGGAGAATGAAGGTATAATGTGCTTGTAAGAGCATAGTTGTTGTTCTTGGCACTGTAGGTTGGTCTGCAATAGTACAAATGAGGGTGGAAGAGCCTTAAGGGGGAACTTCACTAGTTATTAATTGCTTTGCACCAGTTGGTGTACAGTACCTATGTGGTGCACAACAACATACCACCTTGGAACAGGTTCAAATCCTGGTCAAGGTGAATAAATTTTACACTCTGAAATTGTTGTATTGTTAGTCTGGATACTAGAAAAGTTCATAAACTCCTCTGTGGAACTCTGTAGAAAGAAGTGAGGTAATAATCTCTTATGATTTTTATTTCAGTAATTCACTGGGCTTTTAAAACTTAAAATTCATTATCAACCCACAAATATCACAGGGAATATGTAGAAATATTTGAGCTTGTTAACATATAAAATCCTTATGGTATTACATTTTGGAAATTAAGAGTGTGGGTCATTTATTAAGTTCTTAAGAAAATGGAAAAATATTATAACGAGTAGATTTTTTGGACATCGATGAAATATGATATCAGAAGGTCCTTAAAGCAGGCATTGCCCTTGGCCTTTTTTCAAGTTAAAAATGGCAGATGAAAATTAAAAAGTCACTGCCTGGCAAATATGCTGAATACAGTGGAAGTGGATTTTATTGATCATTTTGGATGAAGTCACTTCTTCTGTAAATCCTGAAGAATGATCGTCATTTGTAGAAATATGGCCCCGTTTAAACTTGCTGGATAATTTTAAAGCCACGAACACAAAGAGCAGATGCTCCATGAATTTCCTCCAACTCTGTTTTGTCTTTCGGTATTGAGCGTTTTAAATAAAAGTATTATCAGTGCACAAAACTCATTTTCTTCTATTTTTCTAATTAAATATAGGTTTTTTACTCATCAGACAATGAAAATTAAACCAAGTGATAGATATAGCTGAAGTGTTAGCAGCATATTTTTTAGCCTTGAAATCTTTTCCTAACTACTGCTAGATAGGATAACACCCCTTATTTGCCTCTTTCTAGGCATCCCAGAAAAAAGTGTAAAATGCAGGAGATTGCAAATAGCCAGAAAAAGAGAATTTTCACTTCTATATGGTTAATTACTGAAGTCATTGTATATAGTATCATCATTGTCATGAATAACTTCCCCTGCAATTTGTTCATCATATTCGACAGAGGACATTAATTTACCTACTACTAGTGGCTGTAGTTCCTTACTTCTGTCTGCACATCTGATTTATAGCCTTCAAGAAGTCGATTCAATTCTGCCACCTATCGAATTCCAGTCTACATGTCTAGGTATCTGTTTTCACTACATGCAGCCGTCCGTGTATACAAGATTGTGCCCTTTTTCAAATCTATTCAGCCTAATAAATCTTAGATGTTTTTCCAGACCAATAAAGATTCCATCGTGAGAATCAATTTGTTCCAAAAAATTTTGTTTTGATCAAAATTTTCGATCGGAAGGTGTTATTTTCTTGCCCCTTGTTTTTCATTATCAAGTAGTATTAAATTTGTTCCTGGATAATTGACGAAAACTTAACGCTTGAGAATCTGAGCTATCTTGCTGTTCTACTAGTGTAAACATTTGTCCAACTTGAAAATTATTTGTAGAAAATTAGTTATTTTTGATTCAATGTAATTTTGATGTACTGAGCAAGTTTCAATACTTTTTAATATTCAGGAGCCCATGCCTGTTGCATCGAGGCTGTGCTACATACTGCTTAATTCTGAGAGAGTAAAAAATCTTTCATCTCCAATATTTTCAATCATTTTAATCTAAATTATTAAATTTATGAGGAGTTGGGTTCAAAAAGATACGAGGCATGGTCATGAAGTAAGGGCCGTTTGGTCACAGTAAAATATATACTCATATGAAACATTTTATCAGCACTTTTAGTTAGCTACGAAACTACTTCACTTCTCTACATAATCGCCATTCTTTTCCAAGCATTATTCTTACTGCTGCGCCAGCCTCTTTAACCCCTCTGCATAGAAGCTCGCCGCCTGAGAATTGAACCATGACGATGCCATTTTGAGTTCCTCTTCGGTTTTGAAACTTCCACCGAGCCACTGTTTCAAGTGCCAGAAGAGGAAGTAGTCGCTAGATGCAAAGTCAGGACTATACGAAAATCTTGAATTTTCATATTGGTTTTGGCAGCAGTGTGAGGACATGGGTTATCGTGGAGGAGAATTACGCCAGATGAGTTTCCTGCGTCATTTGTTTTGGATTGCATGTCTCAGTTTGCAGTGTGTTTCACAGTACACATCAGCTTTAATTGTAATCCCACGTTCCATAAAATCCACTAAAAGAACAGTTTATGTCCCAAAAAATGGTAGCCATCAATTTTTGACTTGTACGGAGTTAGCTTAAACTTTTTCAATTTTGGTGAATATGAGGGGTTGCCACTGCATCAATTGCTCTTTTGTTTCTGAAATGATGTAGGATATCCATGCCTCATCCCCGGTAGCAACGTGAGAAAACAATTCATCTCCATCTTGTTGGTAATGGGCCAGGAACTCTCGTCCACTGGACATTCTTTGCTCTTTGTAGTGGTCTGTGAGCATTTTCCCACCTGGCACACAATTTGTGGTATCAGAGGTTTTCCGTGACAATGTTGTTGACATTAGTGTGTCCAAGTTGAGGAAATTGTTCAGCCAGGCCATTAATTGTCAATTGACGATCACAACACAGTTTTTGTTCCACTGGCAAAACAATTTAATCAGTCAGAATACTGGGCCTGTCACTTCATTTGTCATGGACATTTCGTCCATTTTGAATATCACGGCACCATTGTCTAACCTTTCCTTCACTCATAACTGTAGGTGCATAAACTAGGCATAACTCCCGATGAATTTCAGCAGCCGACAATCATTTTGCATACAAGAATCGTGTGACAACGCACTTCACAGGTGGTGGGATGAATGATTGTCGCGGGCATTGTTGTTTGCATTCATGGACAAGTAAACTACTTTTGAAAAAAAAACAAATGCTGCTATAGCTTCTCAATGAATCAGTAGATGGCGCTGCAGGAGCAAAATTGTGTTTGAATTGCCAATATTGAAATATAAGCAAACAGCCCTTATTTTATGAATATGCCTCGGACTACAGGGTGTGGCACTATAATTTCTTTTTTTTAAACCCAAAACACTTTTTTAATAGGATGCTATGTTGCTGCAGCCTGGAGAATTTGTGTTACTTCAATTGCATTCAATGGTAATTTATTGGGTACCATCTGCTACGAAATAAATTGAATTTATTTTTGAATGGTGAACACTTAACTTTGATGCTATGCTGATGATGAATTTCATTTGAAAAGGATACTGCATGAAATTATAAGATTTACCCATAATTATTTGCTAAAGTTTGGCTAGGAATCAAAATTCCAATGAGAGTAATTATGGGTTGAATGCTAACATGTGATACCTCAAATTTTCAACTTTCTTGCGATATTAAGTCTCCCTTGGGTGTCATGACAATGCATAAATTATGTAAATAACTCTAATAAGACCATATTTATTTCATAGCATAAATCATTTTTTTGGCAGACTTAGATAGTCAAAGTAGTTCATATTTCTGTCGCTAGTGGTGCTCTGTATTCCTGCTATGTTCAAATTCTTTGCTAATGCTCTTCAGCCTTTGTTAGGTGTGCATTACAAAATAGTCAAAAAAATTTTATAAAGGCTGTTGTACATGGTTTTAGAAATGTGAATTTTTAAGTCCAGTACGGTGATACAAATGGTGGGAAATCTAAAAATGTAGTTAAGTAAATATGGGGTTCCACATACATTGTAAAAATAGGACACTGGTTGACGTGTTAAAAAATGTATTTTGTGGGAAAATGTAAAAAGACAGCATGCTCATCAAAGGAAAGGATTGAGAATCTAGAGAAAGAGTGACCACAGTCTCTTTACAGTTCTTCCATTGTAAATGCTTGATTATGGTGAGCCTTTCACATTTATTTTTTTAATGATTAAATTACATTTATGCGGCGAAAACTCTTATCAGCTGTGTCCGGTCTATGGTGTGTTCAAAATGAACAAATGGTGGTGATGAAATCACATTTATACATTTGCATTGCCAAACATATTGAATTAGCATAAGTGTGTTTTCCTGCGTTAATCTCATTGAGTAACGTCATGTAGATGACCTTACTGCAGTGCTAACTCTAGTAAATGGTAAATTAACTTAATGCCTAATGTATGCTGCTAGTCTTGGATAAAAATGCTAGATTATTTTGAAGCAGTATTATGTAAGAAGTGAGCTTTCACCTTCCTTTGGGCCCTAAATATATTTCAGTTATGACCAATAAAACAAGTTACATGAAATAGTATATCATTTATGAAATAATTTATCTATGAAGTGCTTCCTCTCCATGCCCTCTTTATTTTGTACTAGATTGGAGATAATGAATTACTTAAAATTTTTATAACTTAACTGTAGCTATTCATGCTTCTTTAGAATGTGACTTTTTTACACATTAACATGCCTAATATTCTTTTTTCATTTTGAAAAAAGCATGATTGTACTTGATCATTATTTTAATTCAGTAGTTGATTCATCAGCAAAATATAACCTGATGCATGACTTATGCATGGGCAGGCAGTCAAAACCAATATATTTGAAAAAATTACCATTATTCATGATCAGAAGGAGTTTTTTGTGGCACAGCAGATACATGGTAATAATCCAGCCGGTCACCATTTTATCTGTGGAATACATTATAGAGAACTCTCATTCTTGCAGTAATTAAAGTTATTTAATAATAAAGTTGCCATTTTGAGAAAAAAGACAGTTAACTGGTAAATGTCTCTCATTTTTTTTTTCTACCTGAAAATAGTGAAACTGCATGTTTTGTTCAGCAATTGGACATAAGCCAAGTGTTCATATTTCCAAGAGGATCTTTTTCATTTTAAAAACCATAACATTCCCACAAAGTAGCCCTCAAAATAGTTTTCTATTGTTGCCTGTAAAATGACGAAGACTTAATGTTAATGATGTCCAGATAAACTTGACTGATGGAGCGTAAAGCTTGTGCCTGCAGTGCAAGTATAAAATCCTATTGGACTAGTAAGGATTGAATTATTAAAGCTGTGTAAACAAAAGTTAAACATAATAAGGGGTTTCATAAACCATTTTTTGGTCCTATAACTTATCAGGTAGGGTTAATTCTTTAGTATTTATTAATATAATAATTAATTCCACATTCATTGAATCCTAGTTGGTTTGGTATTTTGTTGGACATGGTAATCTGACAACTGGCTCTTATTATTTCTTAAATGTAAGCAGTGCCGAAATAAAAAAATGGAATATTTAATCTAGAGCTCAATTGTTTATTAAAATTAGGCCATAGGAAAAAGCATCTTTTGTAATGATGCGATTTATAATTTCAGGAATAACTTTGTGTTCCATAGTTCATATACAGATACTTAGTTCATTTACAGATTGATGTTAATGTTTGAAATATAGGTTGTGTAATAATAAAATTGTGGGTAAATGCAAGTGTTTGTGCCATAATATTCTAACTTGTAAACCAGGGTATAAAATGAGGGCTATGATAAAAAAGTCATTATTTCCTCTTTGGAAGTGTTAATTGGATTTAAATGGTAAGTTGTTAAATGATATTTCTTTCATTAAATGTTTCAGGGATCGCAGGGATGAAAGGGACCGTGAGAGAGGCTCAGGTGACCGCCATGATGATGAATCTGAGAGTAGCAGCCGGAGCAGCAGTCGAAGAGACGATGACTGGAGGAGGAGTAGCCGTGATAGGGAGGGAAGGAGCCGAGATAGTGGAAGCAGTAGCAGAAGGGATAGGGATCGAGACAGGGACAGAGATCGTGATAGGGACAGAGATCGAGACAGAGACAGAGGGAGGGATCGTGATCGGGACAGGGATAGAGATCGTGATAGGGACAGAAGTTGGAGGAGAAGAGATGATGATGGGGGTAGAAGTCCTGACAGTTATGGTCGGTCAAGGTGAGATACTGGCATTAATATATCTTGTGCTTCTTTTATTTATCACAGTTTGCTGCTGAATTTGCTTTTTTGTTTTTGTAATAGATGTTACATTTAGTACTGATAACGAGGTATCCAATTTGAGATATCAACACCCTGAAAGTGCCACAGTAATCCTTGTTAATTTGGTTAAGTACACATTCCCCTATTTGGGTTAAGGTAACTGTGCCAATGGAACATCATGCTAAAGTGTAGTAATGTGGAACATGAATTGTCAGGATTGAGGATTCTATGTATTATCTGTTATCTAGAGATATCGACAGCCTGAAAGTGCAAAAAAATATGTACTCACTGTATGACTAATTCTAAAGTGCAATGATATTTTTTTGCATGCTCTGTATTGCAATTGTATTTTTTTTTAATTGTACTGAATTGAACCCTTTCGACAGAGTAATGAACATCATGATGCAGTGGGTTTTCATCTTAAAATTGCATAGGTTTTTGTGATACATTATTTTTTTTATTTTGGTTTGCGTAGAAGAGTGATGAATGCTCATTTTTATCTGCCAGAATAAAAAAATGTGAACTGAATTTATTCATGTATGGATGGGTGTACAAGTTTTTGAAATTGTATGTTTCAGAAGTAGTTATGGTTATCATAATTTTGATAATCATTACTTCAGAGATGTGTATTTAGTTCCCATGGAACTGTATGTACAAAAATGGACACTTTAGAAAAAGATGATGAAAGCAGCAGATTTCAGTGCTCCTCATGAACACATCACCAATTAAGAAAATGGCTTTCTGAAATTATTGTAAGAAGACAATTTGCAGCTTCTTTTAACCACTTTTGATTGCCTTGGTTCAGTGACTATGATGGGCGAAGGAGTAGCAGCAGAGGGCCTGGATCTAGGTCCTCGAATTATGATGGAGAGCCACATACCAACCAAATACCAAACAACACCATCATGGTGCGTGGACTGGCACAGCATATGACTGAAAATGATGTAAGTACTCTTAATTTTGATTTCTTGGTGGTGCTTTGGGAAATTTTAAGCTTTTTAGGCTTATGATAGGTTTCTGGAAGTGCACAGGAGTTGTGAATTGTAAATGCTGTGATTTTGATTTTGTTTCAAGATAACATGGCAGAGATAGAGCATCAATCATACTGAAAATACGGAAATTATTCTGGGATTTGTGGCTAAAAAATGAAAGAAATAGTTTCAGAAAATTGTTCGTCTTTCTTAGGGAGTTGTGCCATTGCTCTGTTCCATACTAGTCTATATTCCTTAACATTTTCAGAGTCCATAAAAGCTACCAGATGGTTTTATGGGTTGAATTGTTGAAAAACGTATGATATTCTTATGTCGTTGACAAACTACCATGCTGAAGTGGTTCTGATTCTTATGAGAAAAATACATTTTAAGGCTTTGCAAGAGAGTCTGATGTTGTTGATCCATCGGCTGAAAGAAATTCAGCCCCATGGCAATAAAGAAATGCACCATAATCTGTGAAAGCTGATGTAGTTTTGACCCTCCAATTTGATTTCCTGAACTAATGCAAATTTCATTAATGTATCATCTGATTTTTTTTTCCGTCAATCTTCATAATAAAGAGCTTCAAGAATAAATAAGAAATGGTGAACTTCCTTAATCATTGCACTGCCACTTTTCATTCATCTCTGAGACACCATATCTAAAAATTATTTCTTGGAAGGCTTTCAATGGCCAATGTTCATGAAGTGGGGAGAGACAAGGAGTGGGATAAGTGATTGATGTTTTAAACAATATTCCCATTTGGCAGAATTAGAAGTCCTATTTGAAATAGCCAATTGTAGTAAAAATGCTTTAATAGTTAATGCATCATTAGGTTAAAATAAGATTTTACATTAAATCAATTAATGTAGAAAAGAAGTCCAATATTAATCAATTTAATTGTTTGAATAATTCGCTTAAATTTAGATGGTTAGATGTATTACATGTAAATGTTTGATGCATGGATTGGGGTGTATTAAAATACTCTCTAAGGTTGTCTGCTCTCTTTTTAGTAAGAATGTTGTCATGTTGTTATTGTGAGTTTCAAATAAATTACCATTTAAGGTTTTCTATATGCTAAAATAATTAAATTTTATCTCTGTCATTTTATAATGGCATCATTGATGATTGTCAGTTTCTGTGGCATTTTGTGAAAAAAAATTGTAGCGTACCTTTAAAAAAAAAAACAACACATCCCTGGGTTTTGGCTCACTAGACTTTGTGTCACCTTTGCCAAATTTCCTCGTAAAGATTACTTGAAATAAAATGGTAATTCAGGAAGTACTTTCTTTCATGTATATAAACAAACTTGTTGGTCTGTTGATACCACAGTTTTTTGTTATCTCTAGTCTCATTGTTTATTTGGTCTCCTAGGAACAGCATCACTTTTGTCAAACATATTTAATTCAGTTTTTTACAGTCTATGATTACTCAAAATGATTATTCCTTTTTTATTACCATGTATGAAAATTTATGTATGGTTGATTACTCCCAAGTTGAAAATCTTGCATTTTTAATAAGTGTGTACATGTGTATGAAAATGCTCAATGAGTGATATCTCTCTCTGAGGATGCCAGTAAGCATAAGACATTTTTTGATTAACCCTTTTTAACTACTTACTACAGCAGATGTTTTTAACTCTCGACTGAAATAAAATATCATTTGAAGTCATTTTGAGATATTTATGATTAGAATAACCTCTACGTTGAAATCATTTTGTTATTCATTCATCTAAGTATGATGGATTCATGTATTGGTAAAGCAAATAAATTGTTTGCTCACATTTCAGATTTTACAAGATGTGTTGCAATGTGGACTCATTCCCAAGGAAATCCGGCTGATGAGAAGAAAAGATACAGGTAATGATTGGGAAAAGTTAATACTTCGAAGCTCAGCAACTATATATGATACTGTTTGTTTCTCTTTGAATGCCCACCACCCTTTTTCTCCAAATCTTTAATGCTCACTGGCTCACTATAATTAGGCCTGCCCCTGTATCCTAGTCCAACATTATTTTTTAATATTGTAACTCATGGAATTAGGGATTGGATGAATTTTCTCTTGAATCATTCATAGTCAATGGGGGTAATTATGTGCTCTGTCATTGAGTTTGCCTCTAGGGCATGTAAAAAGTTTTTGAAAGCATTGACTCTTGTATAGCAAAGACATTTTATTGGACTATTTGGGAATGATTTTGTATCTGAATTTAAAAGGCATAGGAAGGTAGAGGCAGCCAGGAAACATGCTCTTGTACATTTTTTCCATCAAGTGCTGATTTTGCCACTTACTAAACACAACTGGATACTTTTTCCAGCCTGCCTGTACCTTCTTGTCTAATGTAATTTTTTTCTCTTGTATAACATGAAAAGTGCATTATTTTTGTAACCTAATTGCATTCATACTCAGAGCCTCTCAGGACAAAAATCATTATCAGACATTTTTGTTACCATCTTGATTTTTATTTCCTATATAACCTCCCATCTAAGTGTTATTTGAAGTCAGTGAGCAATGAGGGGACACATAAAAAAAAGCATTTTGGAGGAGTGGTGAAATTTTTTTCTTTGTCTTTTGTTGTACTGTGGTTGTTTGGCGACAGCGGCTGTTGATGAAATGGTGAGTTGGAATGAAGAGGTGTTGGGGTGGGTCAGGGAAATATATAAAAAAAGACATTGTGGGAGTGGTGGTGTGTATGTGGTTTTAAGCCACGGCTGGGAGCCGAATGATAATTAACGCACGGTTGTGTTATTGTTGATCCATCCGTGTAGGTGCGTCGAGAGGCTTTGCTTTCGTCGAGTTTAACGTCCTCCAGGAAGCCACTCAGTGGATGGAGATGAAACAGGTATCACTCAGGTCTATCCTCACTTGGAGACACACACTCGCAGGCACAAGCAAGCGAGCCGCATCTACCACCTCCTCTTCCTCGTGCTTCTTCTGCCCCCTCAACCCTCCCCTCCCACTCGGGGGGGAGGGATGTGGGGGGGCCACTGGTGGGGCCTTGGCAAGCTCCCACGTCTGCTTGCCCACAGCCCCCCCCACCTCAAGGTGTCATGCTGCGAGTGTGTGTTGAGCGTGAGTTGTGAGCACCCCCCAGGGTGCCACACCACATCGGGTTTGGTTTCCTCTCCCCAATTTAATTCCTTCCTGCCCGGCAGCCTTTTCTCTCCACCCCTGTGCCGCCTCGGGATTCATTTCCTCCTCCACCACCACCACCACCACCAGTGGCAAGTGCACCCTTACACATTTAGTCTTTGGATTTTAAGCATTAGAATTGTAAATTTAAGTTTCTTGCTTGTGGTGTCCTCGTTGTATTTGTACTTCCATTTAGGTGTAGGAGCACATTTTTCTTTCAGTTTTGTGTGTTGCTCTGGTTTTTAAGATAGATGAATATCAATCATCTATTGGATTAATATTTAGTAACATTTCCAGTTAGGTCGAGTGCCCATCATTTTATTTTGAGGGGTTCAAATGTAATAGTTTTTAAAATATAGGCCTGTGAGGAAATCGTACAAATACAAAATATCTTCTATGGAAGTGTTTACTTGCACACACTGTCAAGAATTATGCTATTCAAGAGTTTATAATTTAAATCAAATGTTTCATATTCATTAGGCATTATATCCGAAGTCCTATGATTTTCCACTATTATTAAAATTGAAATATCTTGAAAGACACTTAATGGTAATTTTAGGAGGAGATGAGGCCTTCTGCTATTTAGTATTCATATTTCAGCCAACCTTAGTGTTTTATCAGACATGTTATTCTTTTCCCTTAATTCATGATCGCCATGTAATAGTGGAATTTAGCTAGTGATATGTGTTGAAGTGGATCATTATATAATCTAAATGGGATGGTGGGGTTTGGAAATAGTTTGTTGCCATTGATGGAAGTGAGAAAAAATTATGTGACCAGTTTAAAAATCAGCTATTTTACCAGTTACCCACAGAAGTACAAAAAGGCTGAATGGGTGATCAAGTATAGAATATGTGAATATCCATTGGTTAGCAGGGATAGGCAGCGCGTCAATCTCTGAACTGTTAGCTTTTTCTTGTGGACAGTATATTTCTTTGCCTGGGGTAAGTTATTAAAATAATAATTGATTTTGGCATACTGCCTAAAGTTCAAGCTTGTGGTTGTGCAATCTAGGAAAATAGGATTGATTGCTCTTTCTGTTATTGTTAGGGTTTTTGCATGGTATTTTAAGTCCTTTGGGAATGGCACTTATTGGCAGGTCATGCTTTCTGTTAACCAGAGATCCTAAAAGCCTAAATTTTAATATCTTATGGCATAACATAATTTATGTTACTCGTGAATTAGAGTTAATTTTCCTCAGTAATCATTCTAATAGGCATTTCTCAGGGCATAATATGAGTTACCTTCCATGATTGTTTGGACATGTGCAGAATTTCCATTCTTTGCTTTGATTGGTGAAGGTCATATTTTGGGTGTTCATGTGAAGCGACTTCAAATTATTGCATAAGTTATTCACCTTTCCCCAGTATTTCATTTCAGTTGTTTAAAAGGCGATTTGTAAATTCCAGCCAGTATTTTTTCAGTCTGATGTCACCTGATGCATGTTGATTAGCGTTACTAGAGATGTATACGTATTTATGAGTTTTAATATTTTACCTGTTATACTAAGCAATTTTTGAATTTTCATCATTAGTTGGTTTTATTCGAAGCACACACAAATTTATCAAAGATAGGAGAATAAGCATAAAGATTAAGAATTAATGAAAGAGTAAATAATGCCTTACGATTTCTTAATGCGATTACAGCTGGAGAAGGTTTTAAGTGTTACAAGAAATACATTCATAGGTAAATTAGTACCATTAGCAAGCCTGTTAGTAAAAATAAATTTAAATCATTTACAAGTAGTGTAATGTGGCAAATTGAATTTCATTAAGAAATGCCTTTTTTGACTGTTAAATGCTATAGCGAATATGGCCAAATTAATGGATTGAAAGCATTTGGAGATAAAAAGAATTTAACTTCTGAGATAGTTGGTAAGGGTTGCTTTACCATATTGAGTAAGTCTTAAGTGGTAATGCACTTTTATAAGTTAGTATCCTTTTCTCAACTGTCAAATAGAAGTATCTTAAAATTTTAAAGCATTCCAAAAATTTGCATCCAATTATTGCTATATCTCATTTATTGTATGAAGTTAGTGATGGCCTGTCAATCCCTGTGAGGGTCCCATCCCTGTTGCATACATGCATGGATGGAACGATCCTACCTTTCAGAAGTTGTGACAGTGACCAATTGATATTGCTGGGGTGCCAAATTAGGAGAATTGGTGCATAATACATGAGGCTTTTTTATGTATTTGACTGAGCCTTTAATATCATGCCAAATTACTTCTATTCCACTCTCATGTACGTTTGTAGATATTCAAGGGTTGGCATTTATTGGGTAAATTTGATAGTTTTATTGTTCTCTTCAAGCTTTTTTATATTTTTTAACGTCTGTTATGCGAAATGGTGAAAATATTGCTGATGTAATTTCCTTAGCCCCGCTTAATTTAGTCGAATGGCTTTTTAATGACTTCATAGCCTATGCATGGCATAAATTTGTTCTGTCAAGTTAATCAGCAGTCAAGGATAATATGAGACAATTCGCGATAAATTCTTAAGACAAGCATGTTAGCATTGCTTTTTAGTGCATTTCAGCAGCTAAGATACTGTCCCAAATGAATACATAACATGCCTGTAGCATAAAGTATCGTAATTAATGTATTTAGTTTTGAATGATGTAGAATAGCAAGTGCTGTGCATATGTAAAACTGTTCATTCTGTGCCCAGGTAAAATCTATTTTTTTAATTGTGCATCCCAGTAGTCTCGTGGAGTGGAATTGAAAGCATAATTACCTTAATAGTATGCATACTAATGTAATCTCAATATTAGTATTTGATCTCTTTGCAACTTGAATTCATCAGGAATAGTATTCTGTTTTGTTGGAGCTCATAGGGAACTAATGTGAACTCCTCCGTTTGTAATAAAACCAGTTGATTCAGAGTAACTGAGGCTTTCCGTTTCCAGAACATCTAAGCATATATGCTTCGATGATTTATATATATAATGATAGTTTTATTTCAGTTCTGTGCATTTCCAGCATTTTCCTTTGGGTTTCTGTGTAATATATTAGGTATTTGGGATCGACTTCTTGGCAGTAATTCTTTTGCTATTTCATATAAATTGTTGGTGCAAGCAAGTGCTTGCCAATATGCTGCTTATCTCAGACGCTATGACCTTAGAGTAAAGAGCACACAAGAAAGTCTCTTCATAGATTTGCATTTTTCCTTAATTTACGAGGTCTGTTCAATAAGTATCACACCTGCTGTGTTTTTTAAAAAATTATTTATTCATGAATATCTAATTTGTCCCCTTTAAAGTAATCCCCATTAGAAATAATACACTTGGGTTTTTTCCACTCCTTGAAGCATTTCAAAAAATTTTATGATCTTGTTCAGCTCCTCCTTCGATACAGTCTTTATCTCGTCTATGATAGCATAGCGTCGTCCTTTCATGGGCCTCTTCAGTTTCATGAACAAGAAAAGTCACTGGGGGCCAGATCTGGGGAATACGGTGGCTGAGGTATCATTAGTGTTGTTTTTGGCCACACAACGATGTGTGAGCAGGGGTGTTGTCATGGTGCAAAAGCCAATATTTGTTCTTCCACATCCGGGCATTTGTGGCGAATTGCTTCGTGCAAATTGCGCATAACTTGCAGGTAATATTTCTTGTATACTGTTCTACCCTGTGGCAAGAACTCATGACGCATTACTCCCCTGCAATTGAAGAAAATTGTAAGCAAAACTTCCAAATTCGACCAAATTTGGTGCACTTTTTTCGGTCTTGGCTCGTGCTTCTCCTTCCATTGGGATGATTGAGCTTTAGCTTCCACGTCATAACCATAAACCCATTGTTCGCCACGTCACCCCCTGAAGCAAATTTAGGTCGTAGACTGAGTCATTAGCAATGTTAATGCATTGCAGTTTTTGGTCAAAACTGAGCAGTTTTTGTACGAATTTCGTGGCAACCTGTGTCATGCCCTAATCAATGGTAAAAATCAAATGGCACGAGCCAATCTATATTTTTAGGTCCTCTGCAACTTCTCTAATGGTAATTAGATGATTGGCCAATACTATTTTCTTCACTTCATCAATGTTTTCGTCTGTCATTGACTCGCTCGGGCATCAGGCACGTCCTTCGTCGTTCACATCTTCTCGGCCCTCTTGAGAACATTTTGTAGCACTGACAAACGTTGATTCGGTCCAAGGTAGCTTCTCTATATGCCACAGTCAACATTCGGAATGTGCCCGTGTACCTAATTTTGTGTTTTACACAAAATTTGATAAAGATTCTTTGGTCCAATTTTTGGAATAGGCAAAAATCGAAGACAAGCCAAAACATATCTCAGTGAAACAGCTGTCAAAAATTAACGGGACATTCAAAATGGCCAAACTTTTTGGCATAAGGGAGCAACATCAGTACGGTACATAATGCCATAAAAATATCAAATATACGTTACCTGCAGAAAATCAAAATTCACGACAGTTTTTGGACAGACCTCGTATGCTTACATATGTGGTGTACTAACCTAGCTTCACTTTCTTTAATGGTTTTTCGACAGACCTCGTATGCTTACATATGTGGTGTACTAACCTAGCTTCTCTTTCTGGTGGGCATAATTCCCTCCTTCCTTCGATCCCTAACATGCATTTGCTCAGGTTTAGCTTTTCTAGCTAACATTCCATACCCTTAAATTCCATTAAACTTTAATTTAAATTGTTCCATATCATAGTTCTGGTTCCTCCTCAGTCAATTCATTCACTATCATCATTACTGAAGAGTTTATGAGATTCCACCTAATTTCATTTTTTATTAACATGGCAAAATATTTTGTAATTGCGATGGAATGATTTTATATTTTAGAAATGGTGTAGAAGGAATTTAATGTTCCCTATGTAATAGTTTCGAAGTGGTTACCTCAATCTGTAAAATTTCTTTGCCAGGTGTTATTTGAATCTTACTGAGGCATTTTTATGCAAACATATGAGATGCATCAAATCCTGTATCCTAGCCTTAACATTTGCACTATTTCATAATCATTTGATGGTATGGTTATCAGTTTGTATTGAAAATTAAACCTATAAGAAGTAATATCAAGGCTTATATAATTAATATTTTTCCTCAAATTGACATGCGTGGAAATTAGAAGTCTTACTTAAATATGTTTATTTGTTGGCTTAGCGCTTGTATGGAAATTGCTAATGACAATGTATGGGTATAAAGAAGTATTATCTGTTCATATGTCAATTTATATATTCTTCATCCCTTCTTTACATTTATAAAATTGTAAGTTAACTGATACTCATGTTTTCAAATAGTTTTTTACCTTCGATCCAATGAAATTTAATGAAAATGGATGGCTGGGCATTTGAGTAGCTCTTCAAGTAGGTACTTAACCTGCAGAACAGTTCAGCTGTAACAATGAATAGTTCTTTTATAAGCTCAGTAATACTGATTTAATTATAAAATTTTCTCTCCTTAAAATGGGTCTCATCTTCATGTTTATTATTTCCATAAATTGATATCATTTAGGAAACTTTGGCTCAAAATGTCTTAAGATTTAAGGTGGAATGTCAAATTAAATTACATAGCAATATCTTGGCACTGAATCATCTTTATGTATGCATGTAAGGATAAGGGTCAGTTTAGTTATTGAAATGTAGTAATACACATTGCATAAGAGTGTGAAGTTGGGAACTCGCATCTGAGTGTTATCATTGGGCAGCTCTTATTATGCTCTGGTGCCAATAGCTATCCTCCTCCTGTGAGGATCATCCTGTATGACAGTATAGGCAGTTAAAAAATAATCCTGGGTGGTAGGCAAGGAAACAAGACATATTCTAATAGAGGGGAAAGTAGGCAGTCACAAGTTATTTCTTGGCAACTTTAAGTGTGATTAGATTTTAATTAAATGAAGAATACAAGGTATCTTTCCGCTGTCTTTTATTCATGTACAACCAGTTTCAATGCTTAAGCGTCATCATCAGGTACAGTGTGATTAGTTTTTGTTGTGAGGTAGGATTAGGCAGAGCTAGTGAGAGTTTTGTTGCACATCACAGGCACTAGCTTGAACGTAGTTGGTCTTGGCATGAATTTATTTAAATTAATTTTTAGTTTTATTATCATATTATTGTTTTATCATGACTCTTTGTTGTTGCAGTTAATTAGAAATCATTAAGTTAAGGCATCATGACCATTCAAAGACACCATATCTTTATGATTTACTTACATGAATGAAATTTGTGTAAATATGTTAACCTAATTTTTTAGAGATAAGGGTGAATCATGTATGTGAAATTGTGTCATCTTGCCCGTGGCAATGAAAAAGATAAAATTTTCTTAGAATTTGCTATTGGTGGTGGTAGGTTGATTATTTCAACTCCTGTTGCTTGTGGCATAGGTATACCCATTTTCAATTTCTCTTTGTACTTATTTTATTTGAACTTAAATTACTACTCGCATTAATGGCATTTGCTCTGGTAGAACCCCCCATTCTTGCATAATATTTTGAATCTTATTTAAATATCTTGTCACCTGTACTTTGGATAGGTTTGTTTGCTAAGCAGCTGAAATTAGTCATCATGACATAGTTTTCCTGTTTCTTTCCTGCCTTTTGAATGAGGCAGCGTTGCTGTGTTTTTACTAAATACCTGTTCTCCAAAAGATTTAATATAAATGGATCATTTCCCTGTCAATTGTTTTTTGACAATATTCTTTGTTTCAAGGAGACATTTCTATTAAAATTTGACATGGCTCACATTGTACTTTGACGCTGAATTATATTTTGTCTTAATAAATTTAGAATTCAATTAATGGCCTTGTTTTCAAAAATCTTAATTGGAGGTTAACTAGAAGTCTGCTTTCCTTGCTTTTACATATGCATGCCTTTTATATATGTAATTTACAATCACTTAAAAGTTTTCTGTATCACTGATAAAGTAACTGGTATCATAAAAAGTAAAAGAAACCAGCTGCATAAACTTATTCAGTAAGCCTGCAAGCACTCATTGATCAAGAAAATTATTCGTAAATTCCCTTTTCAGTGCAATTCCTAGTTCAGGGCTTCCTGAATGATTTTTTGGGTGCCAGATCACCTCTGGCATCCTTTGCTCAACTTTCTTCTCAAATTGCTGATTTCCATTACCCCACATTAATGGGTTGTCAAAAAAATGATTGCTTGCAACTTATAACAATTTAATGTTAATGAAAGCTCTTGATGGAAGGCTTTCTTCCTATCCAAAGAACTGATTTGCGTGTCATGTAAAAGGAAAATAAAGGAAACGTCGGGTTCTCTTGAATGCCCCTGTTTTCAAGTAGTTCCATTTTTTATGTGCATTTGATTCTGGGACTTTGAATCCCCCTCCTGCGGGGATTGGCTACTTGGCTTGCCCCTCATAACATCCCGAAAACCTTAGGTTTTTCCCCCTCCCTTTCCCCGAGCAAAGTGGGGCAGAAGGGGGGGAAAGGGCTGAGATAGTCATATTTTTTATGGATGTGAACGTGGAGGAACAACCTTGGTCATTCCTACCAAGCCCTCAGCAGGAGAGAGATATTCTAAGTGTACTCCAATCAGCAAGCTTCGACGATCTTCCTTCCTTGCCAGTTCCTCCTGCCTGGAGTCTTGCTCAGCTTTGTTGGAGCAGTTTCTAATTCCTCTTTTTTTGCTTGATCTTTTTGTAGGGAGTGTTGATGCTGCAGGATAAGTACCGAGCAATAATGCAATACTGTATACCCAGAGAAGGTATGGGTGATAGAGGTTCTTCTAGTGCAAATCAAGACTGGTACTGCGTGAAGGTAAATGCGTATTGTCTTTCATCTGGCCACTGTAGTCCGTTTTATTTTTTGTAATTTTGTCATTCACCATCTGACATTTTTTAAGGCTTTCAGAGTGAATGTTATAATTTGTGTTTGTACAATATTTTACCACCTTGTGGTGGAATAAAATTTTAGAAATAAAGTTTCTGCTAGTGAGATGAGTTTTGCTTTAGTGATTGGCACGATATTCTTTTGGCACATTACTTACACTTTCAGGTATTTTTGATGTTGGTATCTCATGTGGGAAGGTCTAGTAATAATTCCAACTGGTTGAATATAGTAATATAATAATTTAATTTTCTGTTGTTGTAAGTTGCTTCAGTTTCAGCTCATTCAAATGTACAGTTCCTGATGTTATTTTCCCTGAACCTATTTAATAAATGCCATATCATGTGATGCAAACATCTTAGAAGAATTTCTGGATTAATTAAAAAACAAATGGATTGTGCATTGTAATGTTTGACTAGGGAAAATTTAATTTGGTAATTTTGTTAGTTGGTCCTGTGAGAAAGTATTTGATTAATAGCCAAAAACTTTCATATCATTCATATTTCGATAATTGGAAATCAAAACTGTTTCATTTATCCATTATCATTGTGAAGGTCATTTTAGTTATAGGTGGTGGGTGGTCTTTTTTTCAATGTAGTGATAAGTGATGTTTTTAAAGCAAAATTTACTGCATCATAGACAAAATTATGCAAAATACAATCCTTTGGCAATGGAATGTGGCATGTGGTTATTAAATTCTTTTCTGCATTAAATGCCCTCTTGCAACTTTTAAATTATGTGGTTACGTATTTCCTAGGCCCAGAAGGCCATTCTTAACTGTATAATGAATGGAATAAATGGCCACTGTTAAGAATGGCTTTTTAAAGCAACTTCTGTAGGTATATTTTTCCTACCTAAATATTTTTGAATGCATATCAATGAGTGTTCCTTTCCTACCTAAATATTTTTGAATGCATATCAATGAGTGTTCCTCTTAGGATTTCATTTTTTATGTTAAAGTAAGTGTTGTGCAAATGAAGTGTTGCTGTGCAGGTTTTTTTTGAGCTGACAACTCATTGGGATTTTTCCTTAAGCATGTGACTTGAGTGATTTAAGTTTAATTGCCATGTCTCAAATTTGACTTATTTTCGCAAATCCACAGTGCGTTGCTCATAACTTCAAGAGGAGGGATACTTGCTTTCGTTGCCAAGCATCAAGGCAGGAGTCAGAGCATGGTGGTGAAGGTAGTGATGAAGTTAGTCCTCACCCAACTCACAGTAAGTTCAAGTACCTTGCAATGGTATACATGTTTGCTATTATTGCCTTTTAGCCTAGTGGAGTTAGATTTTTTGATAGGTTTGCCATGCTTATAAAGCCTGCAAAATATAAGCATGGTAACAGAAAAAAATTGTAAGTAAGATGCGTGGTAATGTTGAGTGGTAATGCACTCATATTTCTTGCTTATAACTCAAATAAATTAATGGTATTCCCGAAATATTTTTAGATAAAACAATTCCAAACACCTGATCATGTATATCAGGTTTGTAAAGGTAGCTTGAAGATTGAATTCCCAATGTGCATGGCTATAGCCTACTCTATTTACATATCTTCAAAATTAGTGTTAATATCATGGTACCTCAACCCAAACCTCAGTTATTGTTAAATCATTTAATAATGAAGGCTGGGAAGACATGTTTTGAATGGCAACTTGGTGCTTTCTTATGATGAATGGGATCATGCACCACTCAGAGTTCTGAAGAAAGAATACCCTACCACCTTCTGAAGTGAGCACTAATAAAACCATGATCAGCATGTCTGGTTATATATTGAAATGCCTCTTGGTATAGAGATATCTTACTTTTTGGCTACAAGAAAATGTTCAGCTTTCATTTCTGGGAATACATTGTGATAGTTGTTGCAAACTAGAATTACATATTATGAAGTTATTAATGGCATTGATGAAAGCAGTATAGCGTTCATGTGGCCTAATTTACACATTATAAATATTTTTATTGACGCATAAATTGGTGAACCTCGTGGGAATATTTGAAACAGCGGATACCTTATGTCTGGTCAGTGTGCGCTTAGCCTTATCATACATGGTGTAGCTGCTTTTGTCCTATCTAGGGAAATTATGGACACTTTTCAAAAAAGTCATTGCAAAAATTAGTCAGGACTGTGTCCTTCACAACATTGCCTAATCCTGTAATGAAATACTTTTTCACTGCAGCGGTTTTGTTGAGGCGGCTGGATGTACTTTCAACTGAAGATTCGGTCCTGGGTGCACTGCAGACATTCTCCTCAAGGCCAATAAGAAGCATAAGAATTGGAAGAGATTCCCTCACAAACACATCCAGGGGTGTCTGTTATGTGGAAATGAACAGTGTCACGGATGCTATGTATTTGCACAATGCCCTTGCTGCCAACCCTCCAGTGATTGATGGGAAGAAAGGTATGTATCTTAGACATTTTTCTTATCAAGAGATATAATAGACCATGTTAGACAAGTGTATAACATGACTGCATGCTAACTCAACCCTCAAGATGCTGTGTTTTGTAAACTCTGTTGCCATCCTTGAGCAAACTAAGATGATAAGTTAGGAGTCACAGGGGCACAGGGATCACCAGTTATTTTTGGAGGGCAGAAAAGGCTGGAAGGAAGTTGCTCTAAAAATTCTCTTAAAAATTGTACTGGATAAATGATACAGGCACACGAGTGTATCATTTGGAAGCCTGTAAGTAATGCAAAAATGTTAGACCAAGGAGATGAAATTTGTCTGCTAATTTTGGATGGCAATGCTAATATTATTTTTTTTTAATTTTGGAAGTGTCGATATTAAATACAGGGAGTTAGAATAGACATTCCTTGGTAGCATGTTTTCCATGTTTAGTCCATTTTCATTCTTAGCTCATCTGTTATCTTCAGTTAATATTCCCAACCCAATTAAATATTTAGTTTACTCATTTTGGGTACCCTTTTTTTACATTTAATGAAAGACCAAAATTGAAATTTGTCAGTGCAGTAGTAGAACGAATGATAAACTTGGGACCCTAAACATTTTATTGTTAAATCATTTCGTTATGCAGACTAGGAAAATGTATGTGCTGAAATGGTAACTTAGTGCTTTCTTGTGATGAATGGGATCATGCACCACTCTGAGTTCTGAAGAAAGAATACCCTACCAGTTTCTGAAGTGAGCACTAATAAAACCATGATCAGCATATGTCTGGTTATACATTAAGAAGTTATACTAAGTTGTTTTGAGTCTCACATTATTAATCTTCTCAGTGGCTTTATTAATTATTGTGCTGAACTTCATCAGAAGTTATTAATAACGGAGGTACTAAGGGAATGTTTCCATAGGGCTTATTACATGTACATAATTTTGTCAAAAAAATGGGTTTTTTTTTGTACATAGTTACAAACAGGCTATGGAATGATCAGTAATAATTTACTATGTCATGAATTATGTACTCTTAAGGTAGTTTTGATGCACATGGCAATCGCGACTTGCCCTAGTTGGAGAATCCATATTCACCTGTGTTAGTTTCACAGGTGAATATGGATTCTCACTCTCTTATATGAAATGAAATCCTGGCTTAATACAATGTTTTAATGCAATTATTATCCTTGCAGTGTTTGTATCTTATTGCAAACTACCCCAAGTGTCATCATCATCATCATCAGCTGTGGCTGCCAGCACTGCCTTGGCTGCTGCTCAATGGAGTCATCAAGGAACAGGAACTGCAACTGCAGGAGCTGCAACTGCAGTTGCGACAGCTGTAGGTGACAATCAGGTGACAGAATATGGTCCTGAGGATGTCCCAAGATTAGCAGAGTACAGTGCTACTCTGTATGCCAAGACTACTGAGGAACATACGGCATATCTTCAGTATTACCAGGCATATTATGCCAGCAAAATTGCAGAGGTTAGTATTGTTTGATTGTTTTTCATCTTATTTAGAAATTGGGAATATTGTGAATTTTTATGTACATGTTGTGGTACAATAAATCTGTACATGAATAATTGATGTAGTACTTTTGTATACTTCAGCAACTTTATCTAATTAGGATCCATTAAATAATAGAACCATCAAGTTGTTTTGAGTTTCCTCGCAAGTCATCAAAGTTAATTCCATTCGTAATGGTTATATCTAGCATGGATGAAAGATAATAAGAGGCTGTAGACATAGTGGCATTAAGATTTTAAGGAAGTAACTACAATTTTACTCGCTAGAAATAGGGAGGAGGGTAGCTTTTTATGTAGTAAAAGATAACTTCAAATATAAACAGAAATTATTCGGGAGCTTAAATGGTAAAGATATATATAATTATTAAGTTTTTTCTCAATGCATCTCTTGCTTTTCTGAGTTACCAATTATTTTAATTTTTTCCAGGGTGGCACTATCGTTCTTCCAACACAAGCTACTGCAGTTTCTAGCAGTGCTGCTGCAGCAGCTCAATCTGCAATAGCCCAGTCTGCTATCCTGCAAGCACAGGCAGCTAAGGAGTTCAACAAGCAACCAGTAAGCTTGTCATTTCTAGTGGCCTTTGAGCAAGTTGTTTTTCTTCCTAGTTTATAAAAGTTCAACTTATGATATTTAAAACTTGAGATGATGACATATGTGACATGGTCATTTTTGAGACATAAAGGCAAGACCTTAACTTAGCGTCATGCTTTCTGCATGTAATCAGTCCTTTTTTCAGCGTACTACTGCTTTAAGGGTATGTTTCATAGGATTTACATTGTACAAAATTTTGCCCATGTGCAAGAGCTGTTTCTCTAATAATACATACGTATTGTGTAATTCCTGGCATAAATAACATTCATTTTCATCTGGTGCATCACTGATGATGAATGGGATCATGCACCACTCTGAGATCTGAAGAGAGCATACCCTACCACTTGCTGAAGTGAGCACTGTTGATTATGAAAATTGTAACATTCCATGCCAGTCTGGCTGGTAGAATTTTTCTCTCTCCCAATGATTCCCTTACATTTATTGCCTCTTGGATGCACATTATCCAGGGAGTGTTTCATCAGAGTGTGGTTGGTTGTAGCATAGACTTCCATCTTTTTTTGTGTAAATTTTACAGTTATGGACTTGAAATATATTCTCTTGAATCTGCACCAAAACTCAAGCATTCTTTGGAATCAAATCGTGGTGTCTGATTAGATTTTGTTTTGGTTAGTGATATTTTATAGGCTGTCCATCCATAAGTTTCCTTAACCAGTAGAATACCCCCAAAAAATGAACTTTACTCTCAATTATCCTTTTAACAGATTATCCATTTTGCGGATTATTCAGGTTTTCTCTTTTCCCAAAATCTCAAAACTTTTTGTTAAAATTAAAACCATAAAGTTAATTAAATGCTTCGAAACTTTGATGTGCTTAAAAAAAAGTACAGGTTTGAATTACCTTGGCTTTTGAAAATTTTTATTTTGTTTATAAAATCAAAAGTTGTCGATATTTTAAAATTTCTTAGATTTCATTTTTGTATTATGCATAGTGTCTCGTTATTGTTTCCATTGCATTTATTAGCCCTTCCAGTTCCATATTCTCCTGTAAGGCGTGCAAACGTTTAGTGTTGCTTGGCGACATAAAAGTCATTAACTATCTACACTGCATTATTTTAATCTGTATTGTACTATGAACATGGACCTGTATCAGTGATCCTTGGTTAAGATTTGTCCTTTGCCAATCTATGGTTTTTTTTATACCAACGAGATTTATTTAGCATTCTGACAATACCGTCTGCTATTCACTTGATGATGGTTCGGTGTTCTTGAACTTTATAATTTCAACCTTATAAAAATGGCTGAAAAACTTGTATTTTCCATTGCTAAAAAATGCTAATTGAGCAAAAGGTGAATTCAATTGTTTCCTAATTATATTCACTTGTAACTTATTTGATCCTTGCGAATTGAATCCATTAGCATGGACAATAAAGAGTTAACTTATTGCAGTATTTCAGATTGGGTACATAGGGTACCCAAGCGGTAGTTATCCAATAGAAATGAATAAAAACTTTTCACTTTCATTATAAAATATTCCATTTGACTACGAATAAGATGCAATTTTTTCCGGAATTGTATTTTTTAATAAATATATAATTATGTAAGTAAATATAATGATTAAGATATTATAGTCAAAATAAGTAGTGATGACCATCTGAGGTAAAAATAACATTTAGTATTGAATGTTAACCCATGAAGTTAGACGTTTTCATTGAAGATTACTATTTTTTTATGCGTAATATTTATCATTCAATTGAAGAATGTTAGGATTGTAATTCTTAAACTCATTGCTGTAATGGTACCCGACAATGGCATTCGTTATGCAATGTTGACAGAGGTGTGAGTGAGATATCAAATGAGCCTAATTTTCGGTGGTCTTCTTGCCGAGCAGAATTATTTGTTTTGATAAAACAGCCCTAATAAATTACCTATGCTTTTGTTGCAACTGTTGAAACTGTTTCTTTTGTGTGCACTGATGAACTTGGGGTACATCTTGCATGCTGTCAAATACGGCAATGCTAATTGCTATTCTCTTTTATTCATTGTGAAGTCATCTGAAACAATTAAATTTTTTATGAGACTCACGTTGAGTAAATGGGCAAGTTTTTCATTATGCTTTATGACAAAGAAACGTGTTTTAATTTGGGTAGACATGTGGTATAACTTTCATTTCAATGGGAATGGCTAATAGTATTATGATGTTTGATACAGGCTAAGCTGGAGAGTGATGCAGGAGTAACATCTGCGACATCAGGCAATGGAGCCATTACTATTCATGGTACGGTACCATACATCACCACTCATGCTCATGGACAAGATTATCCAAAATACCGTAAGTGTTTATGTATGAATGTGGTAGACAAGTCACATGCATGAGCTTAAACGTGGGTCATAGTTGAATTAGAGGACTGTAGGGCTTCCTCTCTTCTCTTTGATGCTCTTTATTCCCTCTCTTGCAAGGCCATCTATTTACTAGTGGCATAGTAATTTGTCCATAGTTATTAATAAGTTCTTAATAAATTGAAATAGTAAAGCTCCACTAATGATGAATGGTATCATGCACCACTCTGAGTTCTGAAGAAGTTACAACCTACATACCACATTCTGAAGTGAGCATTTATTATATTTATGTTGGCCAGTAATAATTAGCCATCACTGGAGTAGACTAGTTGATGTTATTTTGACTTGAATCTAGTTTGTAAATAGTTTCTCTAAAGAGTTATTTTTACGTTCGTTTTCAGCTTTGAAAGGGTTTTATAAATCTATGTGTATGTTCAATAGGTGTGTGCAGAGCATTTTTTCATATGAATCGAATCAGCAATGAATTACATGAATTTGAGGAAATTAATAATTAACTAATTATATCAGCCAATTTTTTCTATTAATACATTCTTACTTAGTTAAAAATTGACCAAGTATTATAGAATGGAATTTTGGAAATGAAACTATTCAAGGAGTATGTATATGACTCATTGATGCTTGTTCCCAATAATTCGTCTTATTTGTACATTTATAGTATGACATAATATGCTAAGATATGTTATATAGGTCATTTATTGAGTCTCAAGGAAAAAAATGAAAAAAACAATGTTTGGGCAATTTTTATATTTTTTTAACAGTATCTTCTTTTAGTTTGATGCACTTTCCAGCATTTTTTAATTTTTTTTAAGCTGTCTGAAAAGTAGGATGTTGTCAGGTCCCCAAAATAAGGATCTGTATTGGAGATGGCCCCCTCATTTGACATGGATATTTTGCAGAGCCATTTTTCAAGTGTGGATGTTTAAAAAAGTTACTGGTGGCCAAATCTGGTGGATACGGATGTTGTAATAATTCAAACTGTAATTCCATAATTTCACCATCATAACTCCAGGTGTGCATTGTGCATTTTAGTGATGGAAGAGAATAGTTTTTTTTGCCAAATGATGATATTTTTCTTAGTTTCATCTCTTAACTGGCGCATTAACAATGCATAGTACTCTCCATTTATCATTTGTCCTTCCTAGTAATTGAGGTAGATGATTCCATGTGCATTCCGATAGACCGGGGCCGTCACCATGTTGGTCAATATCACTGGCTTTTTGGAGCCAGATGATTCCTCTTAAGAGAGTCACCAGCTCTTTGTCTTTTTCATGCTTCATCATGTTTGGGTCTGTCATTTTCATTCCCTTTGTTTTCAACTTGTGTAATATGAATATTCTCCTTCAGGTTCCATGACAAGATGTAAATTATGTTGTTATTTAATTTCAAATGTTTTTATAGCTGACTGATATTATGAGTTAAAGTAGTTCATATTTGTATCACTAGTGTGGTCATATTCAATTTTTTACTAGAACTGTTCATAGTCCTCCTCTCTCCTGTCTTTCACAGGTGTGTATGCACAAAACGAACTCAAAATTTTAAAAATAAAGACTGATGTACATGAATAACCTTAAATGAAAACATCGAGACATTGAAGTTTTTATTTCATGAATGAGGTGTCACGGAAAACTAGAGGAAACTTTTTAAGGCATGCTCTAATTATGCCACTCACAGAATAGATATACTTTTGTGTACAACTTACTTTTCTTGCTTATATTTTTTAGTGTCTTCTGATGCAACCAGTTGATCTGGATATTGCTTGAAAGCAAGTGCCTTGAGTTTATCATCCCCCCTTTTCAGACCAGTTTGTCTGTTCAATTGAATCAAATGCTTGAACCAAAGTAGGAGCTAGCGTTAACATTTCAAGTACCTTCACCTTTTCTACAATGCAAAAGTTAGGCATGTTATTTTCACGCTATGCTTTTTTCTCGCCAGTTTTGTCACCTTGTTTTACTGCCAATAGAACTCAAAATAATGAAGTATGTGCTCAGGCAATTACAGAAGCGCAGGTAAAGAACTGGCAATCTATTATAAACAAATTAGTGAGACCAGGTATTGTGTGGAATTTTGATGAACAAGTGAATTATTTGCTTCATATTTCCTACTGGAAAAATTATGAATCATCAGAATGCAGTTTTTATTTTTGTCCAGAGATACTTTCAAGAAAAGCGTACTTTTAGGCAAAATACTGCACCTTTAGTAACAACCTGTATTTCTTGGCCAGCCTTTATCGAGATTAGCAAGGGTTTTTTTTGTATTTGTATGTTACACTTATTTGTACGTTTCCCTTAAAAACTAGTAATGTCCTGAAATGATGATAGAGCACCTGTAATGCTTTGTTTTCCAGCTGTTCCTGATGTAAGCACATACCAGTATGACAAGTCATCAGGCTATTACTATGATCCACAAACTGGCCTCTATTATGATGCCACATCTCAGTACTATTACAATGCACACGCACAACAATTCCTTTACTGGGACCATATACGGCAAACATACCTGCCAGCTCCTGCTGGCGCTGATGAGCAGATGCAACGTAGTGGGGAGGAGCATCAAGCTGGTGGCAAAGACTGTGATGGGAAAGGAAAGGGAAAAGATAAGCCAGACAAGGTCAAGGTTGCCAAGAAAATTGCTAAGGTAAAGTGGTATCTTCATGTTTGTTAATGTAAATTGGTCAATGTAAATGTTGGTCATAAGAAAAGTAAATAATATGCGAGGATATAGGTGTTAGCTTGTGCCTTAAAACCTTATTGATCTGTTAGAGTAGCAAATTAATCAGGGGTAATTCGGAAGATTAAGTTGGAAAAAAGGCCCACTCCATGGATTTATGCCTTAAATTTGAAGAATCATGGATTTATGCCTTAAATTTGAAGAATTTATTGGGAAAATAAAACACATGGGAAGTAAACAGGTAAAAGAAGTCATTGGTGCCTTATATAGGAAGGTTAGAAACTTTTATGAAGAAAGAAGGGAAAAATCAGTGTTAACATATCAGAGATAAGTCAGGAAAATTATTAGCTGAACCAGTGAAGATTCAAGAGAGGGAAGTATATAAAGAGGAACTGTAAGACACCAGACCAGCTGGGTTAGGCATAGAAAAAGAATAGGGCATAGATGAGGATGGCTTGGTCCAGGCTTCCTCAATGGCGAGATGGGAAGGGCATTAAGGGAGTTAATCAAATAAGCCTGTGGAGGTGGACAACATACTTGTGTAACTAGTTCAAGGTTTAGGAAAGGGTGGGCTAAATACTTCATGGACTAATTTGTAGCATTAATGAGGGATGAATTAGGTCAGAAGACTTTCAGATGAGTGTCAATTCTCATTCCAAAAATGGTAAAGTCTACATCATGTGAGCTTCACCATTTTGGCTGGTTGATAATTCAATTAAACTGTTCAAGTGAAAACCCCAGATTGTCAATTTATAAACTTATTGGGGGTGCACGAATCAGAATTTTTTCATCATCAAATCTTAAGGCTAATATTAATACTTCATGGTTCACTCAATTATTAATTGAATCCGTTAATGTTTTTCATTAAGAAATGTTCTTAATTGAATATATATTGTTTAAGTGTCAGCGTGAATTCAGGGAAGAGCTAAAACGTATTCAATTGTGCGTAAACTAAAGATGCAGGTAAGACTTGATTAGTGCAGTCCCTACAACATTTGTGAAGTTGTTATTCCATCATTAATCATTTTCACCTGGTGCATCACTGATGATGAATGGGATCATGCACCACTCTGAGATCTGAAGAGAGCATACCCTACCACCTACTGAAGTGAGCACTGTTGATAATGATTGCTTGTAACAATTAATTCACTTAGATTTTTGAAAATTACTTCAATCTGATCCTAATATAATTATAGCTTGTGCCATAACAGAAAGTCTCTGAGATCAAGAGAAAGGGATTTAAAGTAGGGCATTAGTGGTTAGTATCAGTAAATGAACTGGTGCCATGTCTTATGTAATAGCATTTTATTTTATTTTTATCTATTTAAAATATGTAAAATCTGTGCAGTGGTGAAAAGGAGGAGAGATTAATTTTTGCCTAAATTCGGTAACATTTACATGAAATAGAATATCCTTAATCGAATGGTGAAACTCATAAAGCCGGTATCACCTTGACCATCCAAACTTCATATGAATGAAACTAGATTATTATGCATATCTAATACTATTTCTATTTATGCTAACTTTTTAATTGAATGCAAAATTGTTTGCTGATTATTTTAACTTCTAACGCTAGTTCTACATGATACTAAAGAATTTCAGTATCCTTAATTTGTGAAAGGCTAATTCAATGTGCTTGTAAAATTATTAATCAGAAATAACCATTTGACTTGCCAAAAATATTTTTGAAATTATTATACTGTGTAAAAAATTAAAATTGCTCTTTTACCAGGATGCCAACAATAATTGTGCATATTGTAACCAGCTTAATGAGAGTTAAGTTTGGTAGGCAATTTTCTTAATTCCCTGTTGACTGGTAAAAGCTTCTGAGCTCTTTAGTTGGTAATTTCACCAAAAGCCACAGTAATCCCCCTGAAGTTTGGTTTGTTATGAGTGGAGCTCATCCAGTTGTAAGCCCAATTCTGTATGATAGTCATTGATCAATGAAGGGGTGGGGGTTCCCTGTGCACTGTAGTTTTCCAGGAAGACCTGGTATCTAAAAAGGTCACCCTACTTGGGCGAAGTTAATGGCCAAGGGCATCACCGAAAATTGAACAGTGAGTAGGCCAGTACCCTATCCTCTTGTGTCATGTACCCTAGTCGAATTTTCTTTTTGTTGTGGCTGCTAAGCCGTTTTGCGGTGCCCTATGATAAACGCAAATTATCAAAAATCAATAAGTATTGACATAATCTGAAATCAATCCTCAAAATACACTGTACCCACCAATACTCCAGATTTTCAGTTTGAAATTTTCATTTTAGCAGATAAAAACAGTATTAGAAATGTATTTAATTGGTGAATATTTGCCTGACAAAATTTTCACGTCATATAACTGATGGCATGAAGTTAACAGTATGATTCACCCATCATAAATGGGTGATTGCACTTCTGAACTTCTTGAGTGGCACTCCTGAGACATACAATACCCTTCAATAAATTTAACACTTATGTTTTGGGGAAAGATTTTGAAAAAGGCAAATATGTGACATTTATGAGACTATTATGGCCTTCAGTTTCAATGTAAAACTTACTTAGATTTATACACACATCGAAGCTCTTATTACATTCTTAAATCTCATTTTATTGGCTGGGGACTGCTATTTGCTTTTAATTTGGTGTAATCTGGAGGTGATTTTGGGAAGATGTAATAATGGGATTTCCATGTTGGTAGTCAATTGAAAAAAGAAAACATTTGAAATTAAACAGTTTCTTTTACCTTATTTTATTTTCAGGACATGGAAAGGTGGGCAAAAACTTTGAACCAGCGAAAGGAGAACGCGAGGCAAGCACAAGCAGCATTGGCTTCTGCATCTATGCCACGTTCGAGTGGTGCTGCAGATGCAGGTTATGCAGTTCTTGAAAGGCGAGATAGAGGTGGGGAGGACACTGGACGCTCTGCACCTCCTGCTGCTCCTCTGCTCCAGTTTTTGCAGAGGCAAAGAGATGGAGGCTCTGGTGGTGCTGATGATGACCGGGTGGCATCCTCTCCCTTGTCCATGGTGAGGGAAGAAAAAATTGGGGATCTTATTTCTTTTATATTTGCCCACTTAACAAAGAGACAGTAATATTCGTTCATAGTTTCTAATATCAGCATATAACTCTGTGGTAAAGCTATATGCTATAACTAAGAGTCTGATGCCCTAGATTCTTACCCTAGCATCTTAAAAGTATTTGCCAAGTGTAAGTGAAATTTGCATGCTAACCTTGAATGGTTTCTATGTGCCATGTAATATGCCTTTAAAACTAACATTTCTGTAAAATTATTAATGTTAAACTGAAATGCATTATATATGGACAATGAAGTTCATTAAATTTTGGTATTGGATTTGATTGATGTCGAAGCCTTATTTTGAGGTGCAGTTAATTCTTTCATCTTACTGTCTTGATTTACTTGTTTTTAGTATTATATTAGTCTAAGCAATTGATATTATTGATAATAGTTTTTTCCTTGTGATATCCAATCATTTTGCTCTTATTACTTACAGTGAAACCCCATATTTTGCATAATTGGAATTTATATTTTCCTCCAATCTGCAACATTGTCATGCATTGAAAATTTTGTCACAAAATTTTCTGTGTTAATGGTGTGCAGTCTAATCAATGCCAATACATTCTCCGATCATGCGCACACTTAACCAACGGTCTAAATTCAATACTTCCCGCAAATATCAGCAAAAGATTCTACAGATACTTTTATACAAACCTTGTCAAATTTAATCTACGTTGAACCTTTCTTTTACTTTACTTTAGCACTACAAATTTTAATAGCAGTTGTCATTTGAAAACAAACCTGTATACCACTCCGACCCATTAAAGAAACATACCTCATTTTATCTAGCCTAGCCAATACCTAGGTTTAAATAAAATTCTTTTTAATTTAAATATTAATAAAATTAATTATTATAATTAAATTGACTAAAACTGAAAAGAAAAGCATTTCTTTTAATCACTATGGTAATTGTATTGTTTGCATTCCTGGTTGTTTCATTCAGCAACCAAAGAAAAGATGAACATGATCTGCGTTTTTAAACAATTGTTCATAGTTTTCTATGAATATTGTACTAAATAAATTCTTTTTGCATGGAATGCATTATTTTGATTTTTATGTGTATTTATATGCAGTATATGTCGTTTCACTGAGTTAGTGTTTTGCTTTAAGATTAAGATCGTGGGGCAAATTATGCTTGTTGTGCGTGCTTCTGCTGTAATTATAGGCAATTTTAGAATTTCTTGTTGTATTCTTTTCAAATTAAATTGGTCATCTGAAAAGCATCAATATTGTTATGAATTCACAGTTTAAATATACATGAAATTTATTTTGTAGCAGATGCTACGCACTAAATCATGTTGTGAATATAAAATGAAGTAACAAATTCTAGTATATTTTTGAGTTCATCGTCGTATAAGTTTAGATTTGGATTAAATGATAGAAAATTTTGGGGTGAATGATCTTCTACTGCCTCTGAATTAAAAATGTATGGTCTAATCTGTTGCATTTGTCTTTTCAGTCTGCTCAATTGGGAAGCAAGGGTGGTCTGGTTGCAGCTTATGGGGAAGGGAGTGAAGGAGAAGAGGATGGAGATGATGGTGGAGCTGGAGGTGTCGATGACAGACATACTGACTGGACCAAGTTAGCTTGCCTGCTTTGTAAAAGACAATTCCCGAGCAAGGAAGCCCTCATTAGGTTGGTAGCTTTTTTATAAATATATTTTGTGGACACCTGCTCTGTGGAGCTTATGCAGGAAAGCATAGTAGTCAAATTATATCGGTGGACCCTTGTTTTCTTGTAGCGTGATGAAAAAAACTACATTGTGGCTATTTCAGATATTTCTTGACCAAAAATTAAAAAGCTGTTATTTTGTTGTAGTTTGAAACTAAGAAATTGTCCTGTTTTGAATTAACTCATGCAGATTATGCAAGGATGGAAGAAATAATTAAATTTTATTTATTTTATGCATTTAAGATGCATAATGGTTTTGTCTTTTTATTCACCATTATAAATAAATGAGGAGCACTATAGATAAATAATTATCCTGCTGTTTAACAGTTTACAGCTTATATTTACATTTTCCAGTTGGTTGGTTACATGACAATATATATTTAATAAATTTGAAAACTGGAGAAATTTATCTTCTTCTGCAAAGTACTTGTTCAATATTAGTTACTGAAATTATTTCTATAAATTTGTTCAAATGAATTAGTTGATTTTTCATAGTTTGTTATTAAAGTGTGTTATTAGAAGTAATCCACTTGGTTAGTATAGGTTTATGATGTGCCTTGGCAATACATGTTAAAATAATGCATTATTTTTGCACTGCATACTTTCCTTAACCCTTTTGCTGCTGTGGACACACCTTTTCACCCTCTATGGTGCGCTATCGTGCTTTGAAATTTTATAAAATTATGTTAATCTTGTAAATTAGTAAACAATTTCCATTAAGTAAACAGTGAATCTAAATTATTGTTATTTTTGCCATGGTTTTACTTCCTAGATTATTTTGGAAGTAATATAGGTTATTGGGAGACCCGATAGCCTCACTTTTTGCACATGTGATAAGCCAGATTCCAGAGAGTGAAATGCAGTGAAATCAATTGAAAATACTTCTTTTTCTTCCCTCTTACTTCCCTAGTGCTCTCCTCTCTGCTTCAGGCTTCAGCATCTCACTGGCTCTCAAAAGAACACATGCATACACATAGAGTTAAAATGAGAAAGAAATAAACGGGAATCACAATGGAGTAATTTGTTAAAGAAAGACTGGCAGTGATTTCCTTATTAGTCAGTTTTTAGTGCTACTATTTACATTATCAATTGTCAATCATTGTCAACTATTTACCTTATCAATCAGTGGAATTTTCAACTGTGAGAAATTTTAATGATGAACAAATGTAAATTAAGATGAATTCTTCTGTAATGTCATCTGCAGCTAGCTAGTCAATAGATGCATCTACTAGGTGCTTGTGGATAGATCGGAGACTACAGTGCCCATATATGAGACAAAACTCCTTATACATACTTCTGAGACAACTGTAGCAATTGGGATAAGTTCGTAAATATTGGACTTCCAACTGTTATGGTGTGAAGAATTAAACCAAATCTTACTGTCCTGTAATTTGACTTGTACAATATTAATGCATTTTTATCCCTGAAAATGCTGGGAAATTCAACTTGCACAATTACAAATATAGAAGGGATTCAGAAATTTTAATGTGGATGATAAATTTCTTATGCGACCTTAATTTTTTTATTTTGCAGACACCAACAGCTATCAGACCTGCACAAACAAAATCTGAGACTCTTTCAAGGTAGTGGTGGTGGCGGTGATGATAGAGCACTGAACTACCGGGATCGAGCCAAGGAACGAAGGCTCAAGTTTGGGGAACCAGATCAGCCCCATCCCAACAGCCTGAAGGTGGGCTGAGCAAAATGCTGTCTTCAGGAGATAGATTCAAGTGACTGAGACATTTAGTGCAATCTGAATGAATTGTTTCGTAATCATATTTTTAATGCAGCTCTACTGGTTTCTTAACTACCCATTAATTCCTAATTGTTGACTAATTACAAATTTCATATCTTTTAAGTTCATAAGATTAGTCACTTGATGGGAATTCTCAATCGTGCATTGTAGAAAAAGACATTTTGTAAATAACAAGAGATGTTGAGACATTGAAATGGAATTTCCGGTTATGTTGTAAAACATCTCACATTGGAAGGTCACATTGTTCATTCAGGAGAAGTACCTGAAAGCACGAGAAGAGGCAGCAGCCACTTCGTATGAGGAGCCTACAAAAGAAGGAATCGGATCAGACAATGTTGGAAACAAGTTGCTTCAAAAGATGGGCTGGCAGGAGGGGATGGGGCTTGGCAAGTCGAATCAAGGAAGGACCAAAATTGTGGAGGTAAGCGTGTTTCTCTTAAAGGTGATGCTGTGCCAATTATTGTTGATTTATGAACTGCAAAATATTTTTGCCACATTTTTTTAGTTAACCTCTGTTTCTTTGGGAATGATATCTGCTTGAATGTGAGCCTATGTTTTGATTGAAATTTGATTCATTCATTAGAAGAGTGGATCGCATTGACATTATTAGCTCATTCGCTAACTTCTTAAATGGTTGAAACAAAGCTAAACACTCGACAGCTTGCGAGGATGTGGAATTAATAAGTTCAGAGACCGGCATGTAATGTCCACTCTTACATCATTTGGTACAAACACAAAAAGGTCGGTTGTTGTTTTTTCATTCAAAATAATTAGGCTGGTTAACTAGGGGCTCAAATCTGTGACTATTTTCCCTGCGAGAAGAGGGAAACCATTTTCTTCTCCCAGCGATTCTCTCTGAATTCGCCTGGTGCAAGTCTGTGGCTGAGCTAGAAAACTCTTTCTGCCGACCAGAAGGGGGAACAAGTCAGGAATCTAAGAAATTTATGAAAGAGGAAAAGTTCTTTTGTGACATGCTTCTTTAGCTAGTAAAAAGCTGTCATTACTACCTCATCAAATGTTGCATCACTCAATTCTGTATTGTGTGTGTCCATATAGTATGGAAGGACAATAGTATGAAAGTTTCATATTTGATAAATATTAGGATAAATTAATTAGGAGGATGTTACTGCAATGTGCCGGGACTCTGCCATGCATTAATTGGAAAAGAATTTATTAAAATTACTATTGGTAGATTATTATCAATATAGTTTTTTCGTAAGTGCAAAATAGGTAATTAACTATTTAACTATTCAAAATAACCTTTGCATAAACATTTGAAGGCAACCACAGCTCTGGTGCTAAAAGTTAATGATGGCAATCATGTTGTAGATTAAAAACTATTTCATTGGAAGAATACAAAGCTCATCCCCTTCAGCTGTTATAATCTAGAATGAAGCAATCACTTCTCTCTCAAATATTAATCCTTTGCAAAATTATGTAAATACTGAATTTACCCACATTCCGTTTACCGATGAAGAAGTGCTGGCAATAAGTTATTTGTTGATCTTTATGAAAGCTTTTGTGATATTTTATGTATTTAAAGTTTTAACCTGCAACCAATCATGGTTAAGTGACCTGAATAGGTTGTAAAATTTTATTTTCAAACTTCTTGCTCTCTAATTTTGCAAACTCGAATGATACTTGAAAGTACAGTAATGTTTGAAAGAAATGTGAAGTATGATGATGGCTGGCAGGTACATCAATTAATTTTCCATAGTGAAGAACTGATTAACGAGATGTAGTACTTCAATGAAATAAAATTTTGATGGTCTTTTTTCAATCATCGTGTGACGAATACAAATAATTGTTTCAGGCACCTAAGTAAAAGTCAACTTGAGTTTGGACACCTTATACTGTATTAATTCAATCTATGTAGCTGTGAATTAAGAATTAAAATATGTCTGAATGTCAAATATTTTGGCAGGATAACTTGTGCCAACGGGTGTAGGTACAAGAACCACGTAACGGTTTTTGTTTATTTATGGGATCAGTTAACAATTTATTAAGTAGTTTTGTTCTTAAAATCTGCATTTCTTCTAATTTAGTGACTTGACTTAAAAGTGATTCTTTGGGACTAATTATGTATTTATTTTCTCATTTTGGACCATATTTACTCTTGAGGTTAGCCATTATTTTTAGATTTTGCTTTAATTTAGGAGGTCAGGTGCATATCAATAATTTTAGGCTTTTATCTTATTGTTGTGTATTTTTTTTACTGCAGGCTAGTTTTTCAGTCATTAATCATTGTCTCTATGAAGACATATCCCCGCTCTATGGATCAATGTCATAGGATGTGTTTCTGCCGGGAAAAGTTTGATGGTGATGGGGGATTGGAATGAGACGCTAGGAGAAGGAAGAGATGGTTATGAGATGGGGGACTATGGGGGGAAGCACGAGGAATGACCACAGGGACAGGGGTTAGTCATCACCAACACTTGGTTTAGACACCACAAAAGACGCAGGTATACAAGGAAAATGCCAGGTGACTCAGAAAGGTGTCAGCTAGATTATATCCTGGTTAGACAGAGGTTTAGGAACAGTGTGATAAATTCGCACAGGTTCCCGGGAGCAGATGCAGGACTGACCACAAATTAGTTGTTGTGAAATGTAGCATCCGTTTCAAAAAGATAACGCAGGGGTGGCGGTAGAAAAAGAGCATGACATATGGGAGATATAGGCATACTTGACGATGAGATAGAAAGGGTATTAAGGGAGATGAAGCTAAATAAGGCTGTGGGGGTGGATAACGTTCCTGGCGAACTTCTAAAAAGGTTTAGGAAAATGTGGGAGGAAGAGGCCATATGGGCTGATTCATAGTATTTATCTGGCCGGAAGACTGATATCAGTGTTACTTCCAATTCGGAAAAAGGTAAAGGCTACTTCATGTGGGGACTACAGGACAATTAGTTTGATATCCCACACAGCTAAAGTTGTTCTTAGGATCATAAACAAAAGGATAGAGAGTAGGGCAAATGATTACTTAGGGCATGATCAGTTTGGGTTTAGGAAGGGTGTAATGTCATTGCAGTTATGAGATTATTAATCAAGAGGAATATAGAATACAACCAGGAGGTATTTGCCTGTTTCATAGCGTTCGAAAAAGCGTTTGATAGAGTGAATTAGGAAAAACTAATGAGTATATAGCAGAAAATAGGAATAGATTGGAGGGAGAGGAGGCTAATCTGCAACCTGTACATGTCTCAGACTGCTCAGGTGCGGGTGGGAAATGAGGAGTCCAGTTGGGCAGTGTTAGGAAGAGGTGTAAGGCAGGGTTGCCCATTATCACTGTTGCTGTTCAACCTGTATGTAGAGGAAATGATTAAAGAGGCATGGGAAGAACTGGAGGTAGGAATTGAAGGTGGGCGAAGAATTGTAAAATCAGTTAGGTTTGCTGATGACCAAGCGTGAGTTTGTCAGTCAGCCAAGGGGCTGCAAGCATTGCTGAGTGAATTGGAAATTCAGTGCGACAGGTATGGGATGAGAATCAATATTAATAAAACAAAGGTTATGCGATTTTCTAGAAAGACAAAGTCTAAGCTTAACATTAAAATAGGACGGTAAAAACTAGAGCAGGTAAGAACAGTTGACGTATCTCGGTAGTGTTTTGGACCAACACGGTCAAAGTAGTAGGGATGTAAGGAGAAGAATTGCGCTAGGCTACAAGGAGGAGGAAGTTGATGAGAGGAACGTTGAGTAAGGTCGTTTAGAATAGACCCATAGAAACTTAGATTGAAGCAGGAGGATACACGTAGACTGGAGGCTTTTGAAATGTGGGTGTGGAGAAGAATGGAGAAGGTGAAATGGACAGAGAAGAAAGCAAATCAGGAAGTACTTTGCATGGTTGGTGAAGAGAGGGGTTTGTTGGGAGAAATTCTGTGGAGGCAGGAAAAGTGGCTGAATGGGGTCTTGACCGGTAGTGGGATGTTGAAGACTGTAATTGAGGGGAGAATGTTAGGCAAACGAGGAAAGGGAAGGAACAGGATAGGGATGTTGGACGGAAGGTGAAATGGAAGGAAGGAAAACAAATGAAGAAGAACTTGGAATGGTGAGAGAAGACAGCGGTTTGTTGGAAGGCAGGAAAAGTAAATGTAAGAAGGATAAAACTGCAGTGGAATGTTGAAACCTGTAATACAGGGAAGTGTGTTAGATAAAAGAGAACAGGATGGAGGAAGGAAGAAGAGGGACCTGTTGTAGTTTAGCTGGATTATGTTTTGTTAGGAGTCACTTATTTGGTAGTTGTGTCTATCCAAAATATCTATCTTAAAGAGTTGACTATATATGTGTAAAAAATATTGTATAGTATTTTGTAGTAGTTAATTCCCTCCATTATATTTTGCTTAACATGGTTGGTATATATCGCCGGTTTTCTCCCACCAGACCGAAAATATTATAGGTACACAAATCAATGTCTCTTAATGAAATTGCTTTTTTTATAAATATAGGCAGAGGGGCGTGGCTCTACTGCTGGTTTGGGTCTCAAAGGCAGCACATTCACAGTTAGACCTGGGGAGACTTACAAAGACAGTGTGAAGAAACTTATGTTTGCTCGCTATAAGGAAGTAGCCGATGAAGAAAAGTGAAGTGAATTTGTGACTACAAATGATACTCTATATAATTCCAGTGGGTAGGTTAATTTGAAATATTTCTTCCAATTTCTTGGACGAGTGAAAACAGTGGTGTTGTTTGTGTAACAGTGAAGAAGCATACATTAGAAAGTGGCAAAATTCAGGGAGTTATTGTTTTTGTGTTGTAATGTGTGATGTTGCTCTCAATTTGCATTCAGATGTTTTATCCTAATGAAATTTGTAAAACATTTAAAAAGTTGAATGAGTGTGCGAGATAGTGTGTGAAAAGTTGTTTCTTATCCTTATATTTCTGAGGATGACTGTTGTATGTTGTAAGAGTGGTATGTTTGTAATTAGAACTATATCTACTTCAATTAAAGTTGGAAAATATTAAGTTGAAATTGGTCTTATTTCTCCTTTTAGCAAAATTTGCATTCGTTTTACAGATAAAAAAATGTCACAATCGTAACTGAATTTTATTTTTTGGAATCCAGAGTATTCAGAATTCACTGTATAATACATATTCAAATGCATATTACTGGGTATCTTTTAAAGTTAAATTGTTCAGCATGCAGAATACATATAATATGCAGTATATGAATTTTTTAGACTTGTGGCAATTGTTCCAAAGTGGAAACATTATTGCTTATTAAAATATTACCTAGCTTTAACTTGAACTACTTAATAATGAACGAGCTGGGAGAATGATTTATCTTAACTGAAAAATAAATTATTTTTACAAAGGAAATAGTGCAACAATTTGGGGGAGAATGATTGGAAAGTGAGAGGCACAGAAGTGAAAGGCCCAGCTGGACACTAGCTTAGCTGCAAAATTATGGTTTATGTCACCAGAGTAACGAGAGATCTTCTCAATAAATAATCACATACAGACACTGGAAAACAATTAGGACTAGATGTTTTGGGAAATTTTGAGAATGAAAATAAGGGTTGCTAATTGTTAAACATTGCATTGAATTTCGATCCTAATTGATTGATTTAATGATAGAAATAAGCAACCTGGGAAGCACTGGTTAGTGGCTTTGGTGCTGAGGAATCTACCACAATATAAGACTTGAGGATATTTTCTTGATTAGCCCTTAAACTGAAGGAATTAACCTTGGGTATGGTCAACCAACGGAGTATAATTAAGGTACAGAGGTATTGAAAGATCATTAACATGGTCTTCGAACTAATACATTCATATGATAAACTTGGAAATGCTTGCTTATATACCAAGAGTCCTGCTGTCTAAATATTTTTAATATTTATTTTGTAATATTACTACAAGTATGGTAAAATCTAGTGGTGTGATTTTGTTTCTATGTAATTGTTAATTTGCCATGAAAGTTAGCAGTCTGTGAAATCAAGTTATGCAGAATCAGGTGAGATTTTATTTAAGTAGCCACAATTAAGCTTTATATCCTGCAAAAAGTTGTTAGTTTGCATTTGTTGGCATTTGCAAAATCACTTAAAGTTCAAAATTTTGGAACTCAATGAAATAGTAATGGGAGAAATCAACAACTGGTTTGTCCTTGCCTAATACTGTGGGACCTTGCTTAATGGGGACCTTTCATAGTGAGTAATTCTAATAACAAGCAAAAATATTTTGACTAAAATAACTTGATAAGGGAGTGACTTTTCAGATAACCAGTGATGAGGAGAGGGGAATCCCCAGAATGACAGCATGTCTACTACTTCAGTTTGCATGTGCATTTTCTTAAAGATCAAGGGCAAGATTAAGGAGATAGATGACAGGAATATCTATGTAATGGTTAAGTAGGTATTCTGAATGATATTGAAAGGTTGCTTCTCATATGGATGAACGAAAAGCTAGTACAAGGAGATACTGTTAATGATGAAAGCATTTGCAAGAAGGGAAAATTGATTTGCTATCCTTGTTAAGATTCTGCCAGGATTATCAATGGCCAAAAAAGTACTTCAGGGGAGCCATGTGTGGTTTGAGAAAATTGTGATGCACGGCAGCAAGCTTTGACTCGCAGGCAGCAGAGAACTTCCTCGCTAACTTTAAGAAGCTTGTAGATTCTGAGGGCTACTTGCCACAACAGGTTTTTAATTGTGACAAGACAGGTCTCTTCGGGAAGAAGTTACTAAGAAAAACTATATTTGTACTGTTAACAATAGGGGAAAATGCATTGCCCGGCCAAAAGCCAATGAAAGGTCATCTCACACTCCTGTTTTGTGCCAATGCAAGCAGTAACTTAAATATTAAACCCCTGCTTCTTCACCATTCAGAAACTCTGAGCCCTCTAGAAGTATTAATTCCCAAACAGGCTAATATGCTGCCCATTGGAAACTTGCATTGTACAATGCATACAAAAAATCGTCCTAATAAGGCAGTGGCGATGCATACCAACAAATTATTTAATGATAATTATTATATGCACTCTACTGGTTAAGGTAGGTTAGGATGGACAACTACCAAATAAATATCTCGTCTCTCCCAACAAAACAAATGGAACATCCCACTCTACCACTAAGTCCCTCTACATATCCATATACTTCCTTCATTCCGTCGAACATCTGTATCCTATTTCTGCCCCTTCCTTGTTTGCCTTTACATTCTCTCCTCTATCACAGTCTTCAAACCTCCTAGTAGCTGACAAACTTAAAGCTTGAGCATCAGCAAATCTAAATGATTTTATGAGTTCTCTGCTGACTTTCATTTCTATCTCCAGTTCTTCCCATGCCTATTTAATCATTTTATCTGCTAATACGTTGAACAGCACTGATGATAATGGACAACCCTGCCTTACTCCTATTCCTAACTGGACTCTCTGTCACCCCTGGCACCTGAGCAGTCTGAGACATGTACAGGTTGCAGATTAGCTTCATCTGTCCAATCTATTCCTATTTTCTGCAATATATTCACTAGTTTTTTCCAATTCACTATCAAAAGAGCCTTTTTGAAATCTACGAAACAGGCAAATACATTCTAATTGTATTCTATATTCCTCTTGATTAGTGATCACCTTACTGCAATGGCATCACATGTGCCTCTCATCTTCCTAAACCCAAACTGATCATCTCCTAAGTAATCATTTGCTCTGCTATCCATCTTGTTGATGATCCTGAGAACCACTTTAGCTGTGTGTGATATCAAACTTATAGTTCGGTAGTCCTCACATGAAGTAACCTTTACCATTTTTGGAATAGGAACTAACACTGATCTGACAAAACCTTCCGGCCACATTCCTGTTTCATAAATGCTACGAATTAGCCCATAAAAACTCTTCCTCCCCCAATCTCCTGAACCTTTACATAGTTCTGTGGGAATGTTGTCCACCCCTTGGCCTTTTTTATTTCATCCCCCTTAACGCCCTTTCTATCTGAAGTAAGATCTGGTGCTTTCCACCTTCCAACCTTCCTATCTCATTGTCAAGTATGCCTGGACCTAAGCTATCTTCAGCTATGTTATGTTCTCTTTCTATGTCTAACCTTGCTGGCCTAAGTCTTCTAATCTGCTGACATGTAGTTCTTATGTATTTTTCTTTCATCTCTCTTGGATCTTTCCTGGCTACCGTATATTCTACCCGACTAATCACTAAGTGTATTCAAATCTATCCTTCTTACTTCCTGATAAGGTTTTCAACTTCTTGTATAGTAACCAATGTCACCATTCCTATGCTAATTTCCCATATCCATTTTCCATTTCCACCACTGCACTTTCCACCATGCTCCTTTTGCTCATTTCCCATTTCAATTTATTAGTTAACTCTTTATACTTCCTTCTATTTAACTCAGAATTTACATTCTTCCAGTTCGTTCTCTCATCTATCTTTCTAATCATCTCATTCATGATCCATGGTTCCCTGTAGTTTTCCTATCGACAGTTCCTTTAGTTTCTTTTGCAACTTCTGATACCCCTCTTTTCATATATTCCCATTTATCCACAATAGTACTCAGCTCCTTAACCTCAATCATGATTTTCTCTACGGCCTGCTGATACTCCTTCCTTGTCAATCCAGTTAATTGTTCTACCTCCCACTTCGTAACCTGCTTCTCCTACCTTATCGTTTTGAATTGGACGCTACGCATCATAAGTACTAAATTGTGATCCGAGTCCACATTCGCTCCCAGGGAACTATGAATTGACCATGCAGTTCCTAAATCAGTGAATAACCATGATATAACTTATACCTCTCTGAGTCACCTGGCATTTTCCATGTATACCTATCTTAAGTGGTGCCTAAAACAAGCTTTGGTGACGATTAGCCTTTGTCTCCTACAGAACTCAATTTCTTTCTTCTCGTGGTCATTCCTCATACCTAAACCATAGTCCCCCACCTCGTCACCATCTCTTCCTTCGCCTACCATTGCAATCCAATTCCCCATCACTATCAAATGTTTCCCTGCAAGAACACCCACGATTGTCTTCTAACTGATGGTATATCCCTTGGACTTCCTCCTCCTTATGGTTGCTCGGTGGCATGTATACCTGAATAATAACAAAGTTCGTCGGTTCTGCTTTTATCCCTACTTGTAATAATCTATCCGTTACCTGCTCTATGTTGACTACACTTCTTCCTTCCTCTTTATTCAATATTATGGCAACCCCTCGTTGGTTTTTGTCCCTGCTGCTGTATATTTTTCTATAAATATCTTTCCAGTTATCCCCGCCATCCTTCTATCTCCCCTTGCGTAGACCTAAAATATCTATATTTCCTCTTTCCATTGCTAGCTTTATATTCTCCAATTTTCTTGTCCGCGACATAGTCCTAACATTCCAAGTTCCTAATCTAACTTGCTTTTTAGCGCTGCTTCTGTCGATTTTGCTTTGCAAGAGTGTCGTGAGATGACGACCACAGAAGCCTTGCCTCTCCCACTGCCGAGCATGACACGATTGATTTGGTTGAATGTCATAGTTGTCGGGATTCATTTTCTCTATACTGTTCATCATATAAATTTGGGGATTAATAATTAGAGCAGTTTTCCATTGCCTTCCTCAATAGTGTTTTCAAAGTGACACCATCCCTCAGTGGCCGCCCCTCTGGGGTCAGATGCCTTTGCAGCTGCCTCACTGAGGAACAAAGGCTGCATGGACTATCTTTCATCTGGATCCAATCCTTTGACCTACCTGGCACCTAACCAATTATCATTGCTCCCACCAGCACAGCTATAGGGGTTATCGGAATGCACAAGCCCTCCCAACATATTTAGGTTGTAGTCCAGGGGAGGGTTAATGAAACTGCTTGGTTGCATTTTCACAAAATTTTGAAGGTTCGGCAAAATAAATTACTATAGACAGCTTTCTAGTAAAAAGGGATTAGGTTTGTATCATTAATAGTAAACTATTTATTTTGATTGTTTTGTTTTAAAAATTCCTGTTTGCTTCATTCCACAGTAGAAGAAAAGATGAATATGATTTCCTGATCCAAAACAATGAATGTTTAATTTTCTTTAAATAAACATTTTACGTAATTTGTTTTGAAATTAATGAATTATGCTTGTTGTGCTAGGTTCCACTGCATTTTGTATACTTAAAGTGCTAAGGAACCATGAATTTTCTCTGTATTTTTTTGCATCCTTTGCATTGGATATTTGACCATATTTAAAACAAACTTACCAGTTACAATGTTCATTAGAACTTGTCTATGACACAGACCTTTTGAAACAGCCATATTATTTACTCCCTTGCTAAGCTTATCATCATCACTTCTAGTAAACACTTAATTTGCCAATTCTATTTCCTCTTATTGTACCCTCTTCTTTACCTCTAAAATATTCTTGATGATATAAACTGTCCCACCTGCTCTGGTTTTTTTCTCTCATACCATTTACACTTATTAGTTTTTCAGCTTCTCATTACCTATGTCTTCTGTCTTTGATCTACGATTATTACTCTCACATTGCTCCTGTAAAGTACTCTACAATAACTGCAATCCCTGTGGGATGACTGACTACTGCTTGGTTATCTGCAAACCTGACTTAAAACTTCACCACCCACTTTTATTCCCTGATCAGCATTTCCCAAGCCACCCTTAACATTTCCTCCACAAATATGTAAAAAAACTAATACACATCCGGATTCCTCCACAGGGGGATACACAGTTTTGAATAATTCACCTATCTCTCCAGTCTAATTTTATGCTCGGCAATGCTTCCATCTACTGCCCACTCCTCTTGTTCGAATGTTTTCTCAAAAGCTACATGGCATGCCAAGACATAAGACATCCTAATTGTATTCTGTTGTCCTACCAATGTTCTCATCAATGAAAGCAGATCACGTTTCTCTCCTCTCTCTGAATCTAAACTGATCTTTGCCTAGGTTGTTTGATGAATTTATTGATAATTCTCTGGACTACCCTTTGCCACTTAATAAAGTAAGTAAAAAAGAATCTCCTCCTTGAATTTTTGCCTGAACTCTTTCGTTATTTTACAGGGATATTCTACTGCCTAGTTTGACTGAATTTTCCTGTCCCAAAATTATATTTTCTGTCTCTTTAATTAGTATTCATGGATCCAACCCATCCTACTCCTTTTATATTCTTAATTTGTCCTATGCTTCATTGGTTACCTAAAATTAGTTTGCTTTGCCTCTCAGACTCATTATCCTGGCTGCACCACTGATTTATCTTCAAATGAACCTTCATATCTGATGCCACTGTGAGCATGAAATTTGGTTTAGTCTGAGAGTGATTTTGCTCAACTGCGGCATGATTATAAGTGATCACTTTGATGTTAGCAAATATGAGATGATAGGCATGTTTGCCTGAAAAAGGATGGATTGCTTTTGTGGAAAAGGAAATTAAAATGATTAGGTGGGATGAGATTCGAGGAATTTGCTTAATCCAAAGACTGGTTAACTGCATTTCTTCAACTTTCTCAATGCAATAAAGATTCCATAGTTTTGTATGGTATAGAAGCATGATTGATAAAGCAAGATGTTAGGCATACACTGAAGGGTTTTGAGATTTGGGCGTGGAAAAGGATGGAAAGGTTAAAATGGATTGAAAAGAAATCAAACAATGAAATTCTATGAATGGTGGTGAGGTGAGGGGATTGCTGAGAGAAATCCAAGAGCATTTTCACTGGCAATGGAATGTTGAAGACTAAAGGGCCTCAGATTAGACCTTTAAGCAAATGAGGTAGGGTGAATAACTAGGATAGGCATGGTGGATGGAATGAAGGAAGATAAAAAGTATGCAGTTTTGAAGAACAGTTAAATGTAGTGTGGAGTGTCTGGGTGTGCCTTGTAACATGAGGCTAAGAAGTTTAGCAATGATCTATCTGCGACCATCCAAAATCTACCTTGAATGGTAGACTACAAATATTATCCTATGGGTAGCACCCAAGTCAATTACAGCAGACCTCCCATCTTCCCAATACAAACCTTTGAGTAGTGGGAAAATTCCAAATTTCACCATTAAGCTTGTAGCTAGTGTAATCTGGAATTAAACTTAATGTCTTCCAGGTGGTGTATACTAAAGTTTGAATTTCCCTTATTATGGTACTAAACTCCAAATGTTCCATTTATGGTACCTCTCAACTCTATCTATAAAATCTGTGACCTGAACTCCTAGTATATTAATTCCATGCAATTTTGTGTAACCTCCACCATTAGGTGTTAACATAAATTTTGGGGTCCTCTTCAGAATGTCTTAATGTTCCACCATCCTCCAAATGTAAATTCTTTTAATGTATAACTTTATTGTATATAAACATTGCCCCCTTGATACCTCGTTTATCCAGCTTATATTTACTGGAATTTCTGTCTCAATTTCATTCCAACCTAAAGAGCTCACTTAATGGAAGCAGCGGATAAAGTTCTTCTCTCCCAGAGATCCGTCATGCCTTTCATTGGAAAAAAGTGTGAACCATTAAGAGGAGGAGAAAGAACCAGGGTTTGAAACTAAGAAAAAACTTCACTATCACAAGTAAACCTAACCTAACCTTTACAATGCTAATTACAGCATCAAACACCCTACTATTATGAGTTGTTATGAAGACTAGAATAGCTCAGTTCTAAAATCCACATTTTATCCATAAACACTTGAATAGATGGTATTAACAAAATATCCAGAGCAAAATTATTCCCGATTGCCTAGGAACCCATTAGACTCAGATGAATTACTTTGTCAATGATAGGAAATATTACTTTGTCAATGACAGGAAATATTACTTTGAGTTCTTCTCCCATTTGGATTACCTCTTAATCCCAATGGCCAGTTCGGTAGGTGATGGAAGAGTTCGATGGACACTAAGCCCGAAGGCATGTGAAAATCACACATCATGGTAATAAGGGGGGCCAGATTCTTTCAATCATGTGTTGCCAATCTGAGTCATGTACAGGTTGCAGATTAGCCTCATTGCTCCAATCTATTCCTGTTTTCTACGATATATTCATAAGTTTTTCCTAATTCAATCAAACACCGTTTTGAAATCTACGAAACAGGCAAATACATTCTGATTGTATTCTATATTCCTTATGATTAGTGATCTCATTACTGCAATGGCATCACATGTGCCTCTGCCCATCCTAAACCCAAACTGATCATCCCCTAAGTAATCATTTGCCCTGCTCTCCATCTGGTTGATGATCCTGAGACCCACTTTGGCTGGGTGTGATATCAAACTTCTTGTTCTGTAGTCCTCACATGAAGTAACCCTAACCTTTTTTGGTGTAGGAACTAACAACTATCTGATGAAGGAAACTGGCCAAATTCCTCCCTCATAAATGCTATGAATACTACTAAGAATTTCTACTACTAATTGCATGAGCATAAAAGACAATTCTAGTTGAAGAGAATTAATGAAAGGTAGACTCAGCAGAAATATGAAGTAACGGTTAGAAAAGACTTTAACATGGAGCATAGTGCTTTATGGATTTGAGACCTCATCTTTGAGGCAAGAGGATAAGTACATATTGGAGACTTTTGAAATTTGGATGTGGCAGGAAATGGAGAAAATAAGTTAGACAGAGAGGAAGACCAATGGTGATGCTTTAAATGTGGGCAAAAGGAGTTTCCATGGAATATCTGAACAGATGAAGTGGATGGAGGAAATATTGAAAAGTGGTGGTATGCTGAAGGCTGTGAGAGGGGAGAGAATTCTGTGGAAGTGGGGTATTGTAACAAATAAATAGGCTCTTTAGACAGCATGAAGCCAGGCAGAAGTTAAAATGAAAAGGAGAAAGAAATAAGAAGTTCCAAATATACACATAGTTCACTCAATTCACTCTATCAAATGTCTTTATTCCATCAAATATCCAATACATGGTTCTCAGTGATATTCTGATATCACTGAGATAGGTAAATATAGATAGGACCATTGTCATTGAGAAATATCATCCAAAACCTACCTTTATATAGGTAGAATATTTTGAATGAGTGAATATTTTCAGTCCCTCCTTAAATAATCTTTTATGTATCTCACTTCTGGAATAAGCCCTGTTTGGTCTGATATAGAACCCATCACCTTAAGTCTACCAGCATTCCTCATCGTTTTTTTTATATTTTACCTCTGCTAATGATAGTATATTTTTCTGAAATATGATTTAAATATTCACTCTGTTGTCTTTCTTGATCTTTTCCTTAACAATTTATTTTTTTAATCCTTGCCTCATGTATCCACTTTTTTCTATTTATAAAGGAAAATTCTGAGAAAAATCTCATAAATTGCGTTGCTGCAGCTGGAAATCCCTTTTTTTCCTTCCAATTTAATAAATCATTGGTGTAGCTAGGGGTTGGGAGGCAAATAAAACTAATGTCACCAGAAATCAAGAGGCATGCTGCCAGTAATATACATTGCCCTGTTAGCATTCCTGACTGATATCTATGTGTCATTCATTAAATTAATGGCATATTTTAAATTGTAGTGCCAGAGTATTAAAAATAGTTTAAGAAAAAGAACCATAGCTTGAATGAAAAATCTTTAACTTTCAAATTTTATTTCGACATAATCAGAATGTAAGTAATAATTCAATGTAATAATAGCAGGTAATCAATTCCATATGATGACTTTAAAAATCATTGATATTTAATGTAACAATAATTGTTTCATATTTCTTGATTAAGATTCTCATTCTCACATTCCTTATTGTATACCTCTAAGATAAATATTTCATACACATGAAAATATCTTAATATGCCCATTATTTATATGAAGGCATTTTAAGTTATTGAAAAGATCAGTAAGTATATAAAGTATTAGATATAATTAGTTGGTAATTCTTTAGTCAACCTATTTTTATTTGCTTTATTGCAAAAGTGATTTGTGAACTAAACTTCTCACTGAAGACACTGCAGTGGTGTGACACAAAAATTAAAATGTCACATTAAATCATAACTTGGTGTATTTTTTGGAATACTACAGAAGAAATATATGTATGTACATGCAAAGTGATTTGTGAGGGAGAAGCTATGATTGGGGAGAAGGTCAGGTGACCCATGAGAAGAGTGGATGAGATATGAAAGAGCATTGATGACTTTGGAAAGGAATATGGGAGAGAGTTGTTGATGGAGGCAAAGAGCCTGTGGATTGACAATAAAATTTAATCCTGATCATTTCTATTTCCTTAGTTTTATCAGCCTTGTATTCTGTTTCAAAGGCAAAGTTAAAGGCACAGCATAGCCATCCTCCACACATTGGCTGGGCCAAAACCTCTACCTCTCCTCCCCTCAAAACAATTAATCATGAAAGTCAGTGGTTTTCAATGATACAGATAGGACCAAACAACTTCCCTTTTGCCCCTCTGTGCTTATACCATTGGTGTTTGATGATGGACTTGTGATTTTATCCAAATAAGAAGTATTGATTTTGTTGTATTCTAATGCCATCAGGGTTTATAAGTTCAGTTATGTTCAGATTTGGGATTTAATTAATTTTCATATAGTATGTCCACTATTTATCAAGAATTAAAGGATCCACAATGAAAATTCATTCATATGCATATTTTTTTTCTGCCTTCATGAATGTGGTCAACATAGAAACCCCATTGTTGGCACCTGCTCATTCTTTGAAATAGAGCAAATGGCAACTCCATTACACCGTGAGAAATTGATTTCTGAAAAACTACATTTTTAAAAATAAATGATTATAGGGAGATGATTGCAATACTTTTCCCTCATTTCACCTTTCAGAGGATAGCAGAAAATTTTAATAAACCTAAAGAATACAATGTAATGCAACATTGATTATTTTATGATTATCCCTACCTTTGATAGTGAAAACAAACACCATTTGATAAAAGCAATGTCCTGGCCACATTTCCTTATAGCAAGTTTGACATGAACCTCCCAACCCAGTCTCTACCACCCTCCATATCCTCTATCAGCTCAATTGTTTTTTGACCTTTTCTTCCTCAAACTACTCATGTCTTTCCTTCCCTTCTTTTTGCAAAAAATATATCGACAAGCTCCTGATACCAACAATGAAAACTGAAATGCCTCATTGCACAACAAATAAGAAATACTCTTTTTTAAGCAGAACTATTGTTGCATGGAAACAGCTACCTTGAGCCCTTTCCATCCAATTTTAGGATTTTTAAAAAATAAGTGTAAAGCAGCTGCTGGGTGATAAACTTAATTGATAAGTGATTATTATACTATTGCACTTATTAAAAATATTGTTCTGTGCGTGCTGTGGATGGTATGAGAAGTTGTATGGCAAAAGTGAATGATGTGTTATTGGTGCTCATTCATGGTGCATGGTTTGTTGTGCATGGTGCATGGAATGTTCATGGTGCATGATTTTGAATGGTTTATTAAGTTGAAAAGTGCTTGGTTATTGATGTCGTGTTGTGATGGACGGTGCGCTGTGTATGGTGGGAACTTAGCCTATGTGTGATGGTAAAGGTGTGGTTGGTAATCTTTCAGTGTCATTGTATATAAGAGCATTTTGTTTCATATGTGTTCTTCTTGTGCAAGAATGTATGTGCAATGTAAGAGTTGCAAACAGACTTGACCGTTGCCACCTGGACAATTGCCTAATTGCAACGATATTTATGTAATAATAATACCTATGCTTTTGATATAATACCTATTATATATACTTTAAAATATATGCACGCTCACTTATGCCTTTGGTGTATAAGCACTCTTCTACACTTTTGACACCATAAGCACTTATTTGCCAATGCTTTGTTCTTGAGATATTTCCCTTGGCAAAATTATAATTCTCTTGTGGCTAAAAACAATTGGCCTCTAGTATAGGTTACCTGTATGAGCAGGTTAGTATTTTTTTCATGTATATGAGGGTAGGGTAACTATTTATTAAATGAATGACTTCATAGTGGCATTAGTTTGAATGTTGATATTTAGTAAATTTGAAAACTTTTTTTCCCTTATTTTGGTGCTGACTCATAGTTTTGTATCTTTTGAAAATAAGGTTTCTTTTTATCTTTTACCATTGCTTGTTTGGCATGCAAACTTAAGTAAGAAGAAAATTAGTCCACTGATTGAATTTTTTGCTCATATTTAAGCTAGAGAGAATATCTACCCATGTGATCAGTTAGCTAGTGGTACTGACACACCTACAATACCTACTTATTACCCATTTACCCATGGTAAATACATGTAATAGGCAGTTTTCCTTCAAGTTATTCCTGTTCCCATTAATCTCATGAACATTTACCATTTATATGACTGATGACTCTAAAAAATTCGAATCGTATATGAAATATATCCAAGTAGTCCATCCATTCATTATTCTTCCATTCAACAGTAAATTACTTGGGACTAAAAGGTGAATACAATTAGAAGCCTGCAGTGTCCAATAAGGGAATGCCATAAAATATTAATGCATTTCCAGATCATACTCTACTGTGTATGACCTTTGGGCTCTTTGAGTTTTTCCTGACAACAGTAAGTCAAATAATAAAAATTAGTGGAAATCAATACAAAACATTTCTGATACCTAATCCATTGAAAAGAAGTCTTCTACAGGAAGTCCTATGGAAGAAACCTAATGTTTAAGCTGCTTACCACAAAGTTAACATATGATGCCGTTCTGATGGTACTATTGTACAATCTCTGTTTTGGCAGAATAAGAAGGGAACTGATGGTGTTGGATTTGTGTTTGTCTAAGGTAGGTGAGTTTATTCCTTTAGGGAAAACTGGGGAATCATGGGATTAACCTTCTAATACATATGGGAGTTCAGCGCGATGTAATATTTCCTATCACTGACAAGATAATTGACATGTATCTTATGTGTCCTTCAATTCATAAAAGTAGAGCATTTGGTCCTGCAATTAGCATTTAAAAGGTAAGTTTGGGTTTATTTGTTATTCCAGTTATTTCTTAATTCCAAAACCTTGTCCTTTCTTCTCCTCTTCATAGTGAACACTTTTTTCCCACAAAATGCATGAAGGATCTCTGGGTAGGAATAAACTTGATTGAGACAAAGAAGTTTCAGATATTGTTTATGTGACAAGGAATGCAACTTTAATTCGGAGGCTCAATTGCAGCGCTAGGGTGACCACGGTAAACATTTATTTCAGCCGTTTTTTTTCTAATTCCGCCGAAATCTAACCTTCATAGCGACTTGTATCGACTTTCGTCGTTTCGGTACATAATATCTAGAAGAAAAATAACACTAAAAACCATTGAAATGTTTTTTCAACCTTCTCTTCACAAGTTTTTCGATTAGATAAGATTTCACGGTTATGTATAGTAGCTATCGGTAAATTTTTATCTCTTCGTTGTTATTGGGACAGACAAGTAAGGTAGGTGAAAGACGCTTCCTGATTCCCTGACTTTTTTTTCTAATTTCCATAAATTTCGCCATCTGATTTCATGTCTACCAAATTAAATATTCTAACAGAAAATAGTTGCAGTACTCTAGAAAATCAGTCTATCTTTTCCCAATGCCTACCCATTAATTTCCATATTCCGATAAACTATTTGCCTGTTATACCATTTCGGAAATGAGAGTTTGTTTCTCACCCACACTAAATGAATCCAACTTTCATTCGGATAAAAGGGTCATAATAAACCAAGGTACCCACGCAGATCAGCAATTATGATTTAGATCACTGAAATTTAGATACTTAGTTATTTATTTCTTAGCACTATTCCGAAAGCAGCCAAGTTTTTGTCCATTCGGATTATACGCATGAAAAATAACAAGGCAAATCACAAATACCCCAGACCTAGGTGGAGGAAAGCCCATCTAGGTCGGAATCGAACCCAGGACCCCAGGATTAGAGGGCGAGTTCTCGCTCTTTTTTAGCATGGATTTGATTTATTCAAATCTACATAACATTTACTCGTCCTGCTTCAAGCTTAAGCCAAATACAACTAAAATATACATGAAAAGAATGTGAGGATGCTTTCCATTTATTGTCATCGGAAATGGAATAAAATAAAAGGAATGAAGTTTCCCGCGCAAATCATTGACAAAATCTGAATAAATCATTGTTGAATCGGACACTGAAAATGCAAACCCTCTTCGTCATTTTTGCCATTTCTAATTGAGGGCACTGGCAGAGCTTGACCGAAAGCGTAGCGGGAGTTGGGAGAAAATGTTCTCCACGAAATCATACGTACAATGCCGTAATGAGGTGCCGTGTCGACCTGGTCTTCTCCGGGAGAAGAAGAAGTTTTTTTTTTAAATGACCCCGACGCGTTCATTTAGGGTCACCTATCACAATGGTATCCGCACGCATTCGGCCGGGAGTGATCTGGATCCGCGCGCCACCGCCGCCCGTTGTCCGACTCGTCTCCATTCCGACGGGGCGATATCCAGCGCTTTCGTCGATATTTGGGTCACATGGAGAGAGGGAGAGAGATAGGGGGAGGGCGGTGCAGGGCCTTGGGAGTGGGGGTGGGAGGATGGATTGGTGGTCAGGACGGCGAGCGGAGATGGAGCGGGGCAGGAGAGTTTACTATCATCAACGGCGGACATGTACCACGTCGTCTGCCATCAAAACTTCGCACGTCCTCAATCTTTCACCCTCCCTCATATCCCTCTCGCCTCAAAAACTCTTTCTCTCTCTAAACCCTAACTCTCTCTCTCCATGCACTTCATACCCTCAATCCCGTCCCCATTTCTCTGCTGCTCGCTGCTCTCTCGCCAAATCATCACCCTCATGCTTTACTGTTAATTAAACTCTATTAATTCCCATATTATACCGCATTTTATCGTACAAGATAACATTTCTTCAAAATATCTGTCTACGCAATAATTTGTCCTCATTTTCTATTATCCTTAGTAAATGTTATTGCCTGTTTTTCAGATTTTCCTAATTGTCTTTACTAAAGAGTTTCTAGAAATTTCAAAACATAAAATAATTATGCAACTAATGTATTTTGTCTACCGCAATTGTTCCAACCATTGAACAGGGTTTTCCCACGATACAAATTTAAGATTTAAATCATTCAAGATCAATCAAATTTTTTCGTACTAAATGATACATAACTGTGATCCCTATTTAATAATCTCTCCGTAATCCCTATCAAAAAAAGGAAACGAATTGATTTCATTTTAAAAATATTTCCTATAATTATATTATTCCATATTTCAATGTGTAAGACATTTTCTAGTAATTTTTTCTACATTTGAATCTTTATGGTAGTAAAAACATTTTACATATATCATGTTTTATTCGAAGTAACATGGAACTAGCTATATTTTATGACTCGCATGCTTCACTGTGGAATTGTGAAAAATCCTTAAATTATACCATCGAACCACAAATTTTACCATTTTATCTTTCCTTTGTGAATTACCCTAACCGACAAGAAGATTTCACATTCTGAAATTTTTTTTGGCACTTTCCTAAATTTTGTCAACTTTTCCTCACCTAAACATAAACGTAATTCAGTGAAGCTAATGTAATCCGAAATTATCGTAAAAAATAAAAGCTCTGAAGCATCTTCCTACGTGAACAATGACGGCACATTGCTGTCATTTTGTCGGGTCATTTAAAACAAAGTAATCGAAGAAACTAGACCAATTGAAGTACGTCAGTGATTCGTAGTATTACCATGTAAAGAACACTGCATTGAAATATTAATTGAATTTTAAAAATTCCTGTAAAAATAAACTACATTATTATGTTCATCAATCATTCCATTAAATGCATTCACTTACGTCCCATTTCAACTCGACTAAGAAAAAGATTTTCCCACATATATCCGGCGTGAGTGAAAGCATTGATTTTGCCAATATGGCCTAGAATTATGAATTTATACCATGCAAGTGCTAGCGAATCGGTTTGAATGGATATTCAATTGCTTTTAACAGATGTTTAGGAATGGCTAGACAGCGGTATAAATCAATTCGCCAAGCGCCGTTTTCATCCCCATAATAGTGCTTCTAAGTCTACAGCCTGTAACTTAATACGTGCCCAGGAACTCTGGTCTACATTTTTATAAGAAATAAATAATGCTCTCGATAGAAACAATGAAAAATATACGCATCTAGATCAGATCTGTTTTGGAAAAATAAAGTCAAAATAAAGTATTGATACTCGGTCAGTGCGTGAATTAACTATCCAATCATGCGCTTTTCTTTGGCTATAACACCTTTGTTTCCAGTAAAGCCCGGAGAAATAATTTTTAAAATGCCTTTCCTATGGTAGGCACCTAATGAGGAAGATAAAAGCCCAGAGGAATGAAAAATTGCCTACAGAGGAATGGCGACCATTAAGATACACCACTCTAAGATTGAAGGAAGTTAAAGAGAGAGACCTGTGCGTATCCCTAATTACAGCAGTAATCGCTCGATTACCTCTCGTGATTAAAATGAAAATTTTAAATGTTGTAAATTCAGGTCAACCATATTAAAAACGTCAATCTATGCTTTCCATCTTTCGGAAAAAATCTCCCTTGTTGTATTTTGGACACGTGTTCCCAATTAAACCGGTTATCTCTCCGTCCCACCAAAGAGGGAGGCACAAGTTGTCAGGGATGAATCCAAAATTTAATTCTGAGTGGGAGATTAAAAGTGGCACTTAGCGAACCTGGTCTCATGAGGTGTATTCGGAGTGGCCATGGAAGAGAAGATTCAATGTTGAGTTGATAAATAGAAGAACCCTTAAAAAGGAAATAATTGCGGGTGTGCCTGTAACGAAACACTTTAAAGTGATGGGAAATTGGAACACGGCGGTGGGCTGAGGGAGTTGGGGGCGAGGTAGGGGATTACGTTTTAGGAGCAAGTGATGACCGCAGGGGAAAATAATACAGTTCTGTAGAAGGAATGGTTAAATAATAAGTAATGATTGGTTTGAACTCCACAATCGATGTAGGTACTTATGCGTGAAAAATTGCCAGAGTTTCAGAGTGATCTCCTTCGGACTATATTATGATCGAGCAGAAGTTTAGGGACAGCGGGAACAATTGGGAGTTTCCTCTCCAGCGGATGCGGATTCATATAGTAATTTAGCAAAGCTGAAGTGTGACGTCAAACTCAAATAGGGAAGAGGAATGAAGACATGAAATTTATAAACTTCAACCGGGACTAAAAGGAAGGTGTAGCAGTGGGCAGGCGAACAATTTATGAGTGAGCATAGGGAAACGGGTCCATTAGAAGAAATATAGTAATATTTAATAACAGGGATACCGAAATCCTCAAATGAAAACAAATAGAAAGAGTAAATAGGAAAAGGATAAGTTAGCCATAGATTATGGTAGAGATGATTTGGACGATAGACGAGAAGAGTAAATGGAGGAATGTTAACAGAAAATTAGGCAATAGGAAGCACGAGTAAATAATTAAATTAATTATTTTAAGTACTCAATTAATTAGGTGGGTAACTAGTAGGTTGAAAGAGGCGTGGTGGAAAACGCAGTTCTAGGATACAGAGAGTTGACAAGAGAAGGGTGAAATGAGTGCTTTGAACAGGAAGGTGATAGATCTCTCAAGAAGTACGAAGGTACACCATTGACCAAATTGCTTACTGAACTAGGACGGATTGAAGAGAGATGGAAGGAATATATTGAGGAACTACATGGTAAAGTTGGCAGGTCAGGAAGTTTCGATACAGATAGTGAATATGCTGTAGACAAGGATAGCTTAGGACCAGACTCAATTGATTGCGACAGAGTAAGGATATTCATCATCATGAGCATTTCAATCATAAGATTTCTTCAATGCAGTTTTACATTCTTCTCTATTTAGGGTTAATTGCCTTTCTGTTTTATTTCCTTCTTAATTTTCCCTATTACTGGTGCGCCAGTGCTCCTGGTTGGACCTTCCCTTCCAAGTATGTATGTTTCTTACTAAACTATTGTGCCTCTAGGTGTGTCCAATCTGTGGTGCTCTTTGTCGTAGAGTTCACCATGTTTCTTTCCTCTTCTGCTCTTATATACATTTCCTCGCTCTTCACTTTGTATTTCCATTATTTTATTGATGACGCTAAGCACCACTTCATCTGTGTGCGAAATCAAGTTTATTATTCTGTAGTCCTCGCATACGGCTGCCTTTTCCATATTTGGGTTGGGACCTAGCACTGATCTCACGATATCTTCTGGCTTCTACTCTTTAAGTTGTAATGGATTTGATGTGACTCATAGAGCCTCTCCAACCTCAATATCGTGCTCACCTTCCTGTGGCACAACCTGTTCATAGTGACGAGGTTCTGGCGACCGAGGGACTCCCTGGATAAGGAGTTACCCCAATGAGTGTCAACGGCCTACTTGTAGGGCGGATGAACGCAAGTGGGGGCAACGGCACCCTGTTGCCCTTGGGGGAAAAATTCCCCTAAAGGCGGATGAATCGGACTGCGGTCTACGGCAAAGGATGTGGAAAGCAACGAGATACTACCAAATTAAAGATTCCACGAAATTCCCTAAATAAAGGTGGCCTCAACTAGACGAAAAGGAAATATTATGAAGTATCGCATATGAAATATTCCTGAAGTAATATAGCCCCTCATTCGGATTTCCGGGAGGGGCTGCATAGGAAGAAAAAAATTAAGAAGAATGAATAGGGGAGGAAGAGGGGAAGAAAAGGAATAAAATTGGAACTTGGAATGCAAGAATTCCCCTAAAGCGGAGATGGAGAAAAACAAGGTGGACATAGCTGGAATAACCGTAGTGAGGGGGGCGGATGTGTTGAAGGACAATGTGGAGATGCTACATTTCATTGCAGTGGGAAAAGAGAGGGAGGAACGGAGTTGGATTTATTGTCAATAAAAATACGAAGGCTTGCGTCAGCATGGCGATCTACGACAGTGACAGAGTGATAGGTATGAAGAATCTGAAACCAAAAACTTTCTAGTCATTTAGATGTACATACCAACAGGCATGAATGTAATAGTGAGGATTTGCATAAGAGAATAGAGAAAATGAGGAGAAACGAAGGACAAGGAAGCTACAAATTTGTAATGGGCGACTATAACGCGAATATAGGCAAAAGAGTTGTGAAAGGAATGGTTGGGCAGTATGAGAGAGGAATGAGAGAGGTGGTAGGCTGGTAGGGTTCTGCAGGAAAAATAAGTTAATAGTTACAAAGAGTATGTTTTCAATTCCAAAGAGAAGAATGCACACCTGGAAAGCACCGGGTGACATTTATAGAAAACAGACACATACATTTCACCAGGTGCTTTCCAGGTGTTTGCAAATTCTTCTCTTTGCCCACTTGAGAAGCTTTGTGGAAGGCACTTTGAGTGAGTACAACGTCCGTCGGATGGGACGTTAAACTGCGGACCCCTTGGCGCTTTTCGTCTCTCGAGTAGGCTAATGCCGACGCCGGGTTTCTCTCCACCCTTCCTCCTTTCCCATCCATCCCTAATGGCGTAAATGATCTTAACTGTCGGTCGCCTCCCATGAAACTACTACTAAAAAGCAGATATATTTTATATTGGTAGAAAATATGAGGTGATACAGGAAATGAGCAAAGCTGGTTTGTAATCTCCTTGGTGCAGATATTTACAGTGACAATGTTGTCACAAAATTGTCACTGCTGCGACAGTCAAAAAGTGGTTAACTAACACTAAAGGAACTGGATAAGGAGAACATTGCGAAGGTGCGAAGATGCATGAAGAGACAAGAGGAGAGCGACATGAGGAGAGAAAAGTGGGAGAGAATAGGAGAGACGAAAAAAGAATTGGTGGGCTACAGGAAAGAGAAAAGACTAAGGAAGCCACCGAGAACACCGGCGATGATTGATAAAATGGAGGAGAGAAGAAAGTAAAAAAGTCAAAAGATCATGGAGGGAAATAGTTGTATGGAAAACTGAATAGAACTAAGAAGAGAGACACATAAATCTAGGGAAGAATGGCTAAGGAAAGAACGTGCGGAAATAGAAGAGGTGGAACGCATGTGTACGACAAGGTGAAGAATATTACGTGGTATGGCACTGGAGCATCGGGAGCACAGCTATAGGGATGCAGAGCTTGGAGGGAAATATGATGAAGTAAGGAAAACAAGTAATGGAAAGATGGCAGGAGTACATGGAAGATCTGTATAATGCAAGTGGAAAACCTAAATTGCTAAATGTGTGGGAGGAGTGCGAAGTGGATAAAGACTGGATTATAAAGGATATCTTGCCGAGTGAAGTTGAAGCAGCGGTAAAAGAGATAAAAAAAGGAAAGGCACAGGGTGTACCTGTAGAGCCTGTAGGAAGAGGAATTGGTGGAATTGATATCCCTCTGCAACAGAATTTACTGTAGTGGGCAGATGCCGCTGGATTTTGTAAGAACAGAGATGGTGCCATAACCAAAGAAGAAAGGAGCAACGAAATGCGAGGAGCATCTTACAATAAGCGTCATCACTCACGCAGCAAAGATATTGTTAAGGATACTGAATAGAAAAAATGAAAAAATAATGGAAGAGACCACAGCGGAGGAGCAGAATAGCCTCAGAAGAGGAATGGGAACAAGAGATACAAAAGGATGAGTGCGTACCATCGGAGAGCGATGCCTGAAGAAGGAGAAAGATTTGTGTGTGTGTTTTGTTGATTTGATGAAAACTTTTGACAGTGTATGATGGGAAAAGCTTGCAACAAAAAATCCTGAAAGAAAAAAGTTGTGAACCGGAGAGACTGCCTACTGATTGGAAATTTGCACTTAAACCAGGGGTATACTGGAATTGATGAAAAAAGGACGGGTTGGCTCGATATTGGGAGGGGAGTGAGGCCGGAGTGCTGTCTCTGCCCCACCCTATTTAACCTTTATGTGGAAAACATGGCCAGGATGTGCTGGAGAGAAGATTCAGGAGTGTCAGTTGGAGGAAGAAGGATTGTGTGCATCAGATTTGGTGATGACATGTTCCTTTTTGCCGAAAAAGAAGAGAAATTAAATGGGATGTTGAAACACTTAATGGTACGAAGGAGGAGAATGACTTGATGATAAATAGGAGCAAGACCAAAGTAATGAATGTTGGTGGAGATGATGAAATAAATATTGTAATGGAAGGAGAAGGAGTATAAATATCTGGGTACGGAGGTAACCAATAGCTGGAGGAATGAAAAAGAAATTAAATTAAGGATAGTGATGGCCAAGGAAGCGTTTAGTAGGAAAAGCAAAGTTTAATGTAGTAGAATGGATGTTGGACTGAAAAAGAGATTAGTTAAGTTAAATGGATGTGAAACATCGACTGCATTAAAAAGGGACCGGGAAAGGCTGGAGACATTTGGGATGTGGGTATGGAGAAGAACGCTGAACATAAAATGGACAGACCGGGTGAGGAATAGATTGCTGGAATAGGAGAGCGGGAGAACAGAGAAGATTGCAGAAAACAATCGAAAAAAGAAAAAGGAATTGGCTGGGACCCGTGCTAAGAAGGGACTGCCTCTTGAAGGAGGGGCTAGAAGGAACGCTGGAGGGGCTTGGCAAGAGAAGGCGGAGGAGGGTCAAAATGACGGACGGTGTGGAAGAGGGTAATAGTAAAAATAATAAATCGGTTTTTATTCGGGCGGGATTGAGACTGTGGCAGCCCTTCTTCCATCTAACCCATCGTCAAATAGTCAATGAAAATATAATTACATTTCAGTGCTAAATAATATAAAAGGAACTAGAAAATGACCATAGTTTCACAATGAATATGCACGAGTACTAAGACTTGAGAGAGATATGCAAAATTATGGAGAAAGCGTAAGGGAAAAGACTTTTAAGTGATGGGTGGGAGGAAATGAAGAGATGGGCACAGGAAAGGAAAACATGGCGGAGAAGAGACCTCCATGGATCTGCCAACTACGGTAGATGTCCTATGATGATGAAATGCTAGGAATTAGTCCACAGAAACTTCACCTCCCATATTTTCTTAAATTCTTGAGTAGTTCGCGGGAATGTTATCTATCCCTACGGCCTTATATAATTCCAATTCCGTTAATGCCTTTCACCGGGAAAAATATTCCGGAGTAAGGGCATTAAGGGAATCGGAATCAAATAAGGCCGTGGGGATAGATAACATTCCCGCGAACTACTCAAGGGTTTAGGAAAACGTGGAAGTGGGAATTTTTATGGACTAATTCATAGCATTTATGAAAGGAAATTTTGCCGAAGATTTCGTTAGTACAGTGCTAGATCTCAACCCAAATATGGGAAAGGCAGCCGTATGTGAGGATGACAGACCAATTAGTTTGATTTCGCACACATATTGAGTGAAACCATCGAAAAAAGGATAGAGAGCAGGGCTGATGGGTATGTTCACTTAGGACGTAGGGGATGATAACTTAGAGTTAAGGAAGGAGGGAGGTACAAGGGATACCATAGCGGTATTGGGATCAATAATAGAAAGGAACAAAGGGTACTATCAAAATGTAATTGCTCGTTTCTTAGATTCCAAGAATGCGTTTGATGGAGGAAATTGGGTAGATTCAATGAATGCACCGTAGAAAAAAATAGGATTTGACTGGAGGGATTAACAACTTATCTGAGTATTCATTATCACTTGCATTTTTAAACGTATGCGTGGAAGAAATGGCAAAACAGACATAGGAAGACATGCAGATAGGAATGAAAGCCGGTGGGGAATTCGTAAAATCTGTTAGGTTTGCTGATGATCAAACTTTAATGAGTCAGTCAGCTAAAGGGTTGAGAGCATTGCCAAGCGCTTTAGGTAAGAGGTAAGAATCAATGTTAGCCAAACAAAGGTTATGAGGTATTCGAGAACAAGTAAGGCGGCTAAGTGAAACGTTGAAATAGGAGAGGAAAAATTAGATCAGGTGAAAAAAATTCCTTATCTTTGAAATATTTTGAACGAAGATGATCAAAGTAGTAGAGACATAAATAAATAGTGTTAAGAGAAAAAGCTTACAAAAGGAGGGAATTAATTAGGGGGACGTTGAGTAAGGACGTTAAGAAACTGCTAGTGATAGGGAGCGTGGTTTTATACGCCTTGGAAGTTTGGACATTGAAGCAAGACGATAGGTGTGGATTGGAGGATTTTGAAATGTGGTTGAGGAGAAGGATGGAAGAAGTAAATTGGACGAGAAGGAAATTAACGAAAAGGTCATGGTGGAGGAGGAGAGAGTGTTTTTCGGAGAGATCCAAAGGAGGCAGGAAAGATGGATGCAGAGCATTTCAATTGAGGATGGATTTTTGGAGACTGGGATAGAGAGGTGGACATTAGGCAAGTGAGGTAGGGGTGAAAAAAAAGATAGAAAAGTTTGAGTGAAATGAAGGGAGGTGGAATATATGCGGACTTCGAAGAGCAATTTAGTTTAACTTGGGATGTTATGTTATCTTGTTAGGCGAGGCGAATATTGGTGTTTTTCAATACCGGATGCAGCCATGGGCCATCGCTTTTCTGTAACAGTTCTTGTGACATTAACGGTGTTTATTACGTAGAAGAAATCGATTCCTACTACGTAGAGTTACTCTGGAGACATTTGGTCATTTTTTGGATGACAGCATTGGAAAATGGATCATCAGAGTTCTAACTTGGACCACCACGGTCGATCCTCGGCTCTGCGTTAATTGCTTTATCAAAGCCTAGGGGCCATTCGAGTGTTTTGCTTTAAGGATTCCATTAATATCAAATCAACGGGTAGTCAGTGGCGAAGGCGATATACATGATTAATTTTAGCTCGCAGTGGAAAGAAAATCCTTTAACGAGGAATTTCGAGTGCCTTGAGGATGGTATGCAAAGGAGCAAATTTTTGAAAAATGTAGTGCCGCGCCTACGAATATTTCCCCATTTTGATTCCCAATTTAATGCGTCGTTTAATTCCTAGGCATGGGATAGGAACCCTGAAGCTCAGAGGTCCGTGAGGGTGCACTGCTGTGTAACGCCCACGGCTCCACTCCTCTGCCCCACCAAGCCCCGTCTCGCAAAATCTTCCGCGTCTTCGAGAACGTAAGCGTAGTGGCTCCCTTCGAAAGTGATCTAAAGTTGGCGGATTCATGAAGTAGGCCACACAAGTGGTAGGTATTCACAAAAGCGGGTCACACCGAATAGTTTACCTATGCTAACCCGACAACCACTTTTATACCATAAACAATTTTTTGTTCAATTAATTTTTTATTTTAACCACTTATAACATAAACCATTCTTTTACCACGATTTCAAAATTTGACCGTTGCTCCCTTATCGCGAAAGTAAGTCCATTCCAGACGAAAACGTAAACGTATTACCAATCAATAGTTCTTCTTGAGATAAATATGATAATACGTAAGACTAGGGCAATACATGATATAATAAAATAAATGTCTAAGAGAATTGTTTTCGTTACTTGCGTGCAACAAATATTCTGAAGAATTACGTGTGCTTGGGAATGAAATATATGGCTGCTGATTTGTCCCTCAGAAATACAATATTCTGTTGTGTTAGAAAGATTAATAATATTTTTCCTGACACTGATTAAATCGATGCGAAGTTCCATATATTCTACTCCTTATAACCCTAACTCATAGAATTGCCCTTCTTCAATTATGTTCAAGTACTGACCTGAGGACAAAACGTAACTAGCGGATGAGAAATGTTTGTCTCGACCGAGGTTTGTCTGACCTTTTCTCAGCATATAAATTTCTATCCATTGGTTACTTTATCCAGATTTTAACATTATAATTAAATAAACTTTCACATTCTGGGTTTAAGTATCCAGGTAGTGGCATGCCACGAAATTTACGGAATCCTCATCGTTTTAAGTTGCCAACTCTTTATCCATTGAAATGCATGAAAATTTGCAACTTATTTAGATGCAACAATACTCCTTTCATCCTCAGTACTCCTTCCCTCCTCTAAGGAGGAGGAGTGTGTATTTTTGGTCATGATGGGATTTTTCACAGGTGAATTCCTAAATACATATAGTATGTATACTCTGTTTTTTCTAATAAACTGAAATGGAATAATTTCCTTAATCATAGATTTAAAACTTCGTTCTCGTCTACATACAATATATATATATATATATATATATATATATATATATATATATATATATATATATATATATATATATATATATATATATACATTCAAACACGAAATCCCGCCAAACGGCGAATAAATACTCATATATACAGAAACAGATATAAGGAAAAGGGATAGGAACACATATAAAGGACGAACACAATAGAGGTGGGGAAGGCGGAATCGAACGGATCACAAGAGTAAAAATATTTCCTCAACCGGGACTCGAACACCGGATCTTTCCACTTGCCGGGCGGATGCTCTTAACCACTTGAGCTATCGAGGATAGTCAATTTACCCTGAGATCCGTGGGTCTAATATGTCGCCAAGCGCCCCGATTCTTTCAGCCAAGAGATGGCGTCAGGGGGCTGTTTCACCCACCAAAGGAGAAATAGACAATACACAAGGAAAGGAAAGGACAGTGGGTTAGAATTCATACAACATCATACAGGAAAGGAACAGTGCGTTTCGTGGCACGCATAGCCAGAAGAAAGAGATGAGCCACATTGGCCAAATACACATTCAAACACGAAATCCCGCCAAACGGCGAATAAATACTCATATATACAGAAACAGATATAAGGAAAAGGGATAGGAACACATATAAAGGACGAACACAATAGAGGTGGGGAAGGCGGAATCGAACGGATCACAAGAGTATTCCTTTCCTTGTGTATTGTCTATTTCTCCTTTGGTGGGTGAAACAGCCCCCTGACGCCATCTCTTGGCTGAAAGAATCGGGGCGCTTGGCGACATATTAGACCCACGGATCTCAGGGTAAATTGACTATCCTCGATAGCTCAAGTGGTTAAGAGCATCCGCCCGGCAAGTGGAAAGATCCGGTGTTCGAGTCCCGGTTGAGGAAATATTTTTACTCTTGTGATCCGTTCGATTCCGCCTTCCCCACCTCTATTGTGTTCGTCCTTTATATGTGTTCCTATCCCTTTTCCTTATATCTGTTTCTGTATATATGAGTATATATATATATATATATATATATATATATATATATATATATATATATATATATATATATATATATACATCATCACAACTAAGTATGATCATCTAACAAAATATGGAGTATTATATGTTTGCGTCATATATTTAAATACTCATAAAAACTACGGAAAGTCATTGAAAATTCAAACATTAGTACATCATATAAATTTAATAGAGATATTTCATATACCTAATAATAATATATTATCATTGTAAATAGATTTTAATTATGTTTTCAATTTTTATCTTCGTTATTTACTTTTTATTATGAGCTAATTTTAATTATATTTGATGATATTTAAAAAAAACGCTGGTCGATACCGGTAAAAATATAAACAAACGCACTATACCGAGGAAATAGCTAAACTTCGATAACATTGAGGATGAATTAGAGTTTATGCTTGCCATGACATTTCCCAAGTAAATGCCGAACTCTTCGCGGTGGGTTCAAGTAATCTTCACACACGACGTTCGAGATTTTCACCGACAACTGATTTTCCACTGCAGTCGACATCGCGGTTTCCATTTCTCCCCGATCTTCTCCACTCGTCTTCCCCCAATTTCCTCCGCCTTCCTGCTCCATCCGTCTCTTCTCCTTCAGCCCCAAAATCCTTTGTCTCCCGTCTCCGTGAAAGCGGGAGCACTAATTGGATCCTCACTATTTGGACTCGCAAGGTGTCGTCGCAACGCACGGTTGGAGCCGCTCACAAAACCGTCGGGTCCGCCTCCGCGTCGTCCCCCCTCCCTCCCCCTCCCACGAGCGATTCTCTCGTCTCGCGTCTCCACGTCTTCAATCGCCGGATTCCCGGCTCCCTCAGACCCCGCCCCCTTTTCCCTCTCGCACCACACCCATCCGCCCCAAATTCCACTCCACCAAAGCCCCCTCCTCGCCCCCCACTCGAAGGAAAGAGCCATTTGCTACGGCGGAGGAAGAGGAGTGTGCCCTACCAACCGACGTTCCAAACCCCCTTCCCCGATTCCTGCTTCGAATATGACGGGAGAGAGAAGACAGAGAGGGAGGAAAGGAGGGAGAAAGGGTGTTTTCGAGCCCGCAGGAATCAATTCTCGCCTCCTCGACGGCTGAATTCTAATGGGGAGTTTGGGAGCGATTAAAAACTATTGTCATCGCAAAGGGGAGTCGCTGAAGGATTCGCGCTTTAATGCGGCGGGTACGCGCGGAATTTCAACGAAAAATCCCGAGCGGGCAGATACTCTCATGTCGGGGAGCTCACTCATATCGAGTCCCACGCAGCGGGGCAATTCGTCAAACGCGAAAAAAAAATTTCCTCTGCCGTTTCGAATGTGACAGTTCGGTTGCGTCGCCATTTGCCTGCCGGGCCCCGAGGCTCGATCTGCGGCGTTATCGTAGAGCAGTCTGGGATACGTACCCGATTCATACTTGTGATCCGAGAGGGAATTTCGCTAAGTAAGGAGCGACTCGAGCAAAGGAAAAACCTCCCATGGCACCCCCCCCCCTTGGCGTCTCCCGACCACAATGGCCTGATTATAGCGCCGACCACCAGTGGATGATGCTATCGTTTGCTCGATGTTCCAACAATCACTTTCACTTGAATCCAGAGAAATAGGCTGTCGGTGCTAAAAGAGTGGGAGTTGTATTAGCGGTGATGCCACTTTGGTTTTTCCTTGTGTGTCGCTGACTTTAAAAAAATGCATACAAGTTGAAGAGACTTCTATTTTTTATTAGAATTTAAGAGAATTTCAATGTGTTTAGATGATTAAACTCCCTTTTCATGTCATTTAATGAATCCAAAAACTACTGGGCATTCTCCTCTATCAGTCAAATATGATGTATCGAATTAAATGGCTGCTAGTTTGACTATGCATTAGCTTTATAGTAGCAAGTGGGCAGATCGGAAAATACCTGGAAGAAACTCTAGTAAGTCCTCCGTTTGATTGCTTTTTTATTATGTCTCTCAACTATGTCAGTCATTCAACCGCAAAATACACGGTCACTGTCAAAGGGGAATTCGTTATTTGTGCATCTTAATAGATGACATTTTTGAAAGGGATGCAGACATGCTGTAGGGATAAGCATAAAATAATGTTAGACATAATGCAGTCATACTGGGACAATCTAAAATATGTTTGATTCAATAAGTGCAACTTTTGCTATGAGCCCTCTCTTTCCAGGGATCGGTCAAAATGTACATTCAAAGTGATCCGTCTACTTGTTCAAAGCGATGTGAATTTCGACGGACAGATAGGACGACTCATTTTCGACTTCTCATATTTTACAAGACAGCCAATTTCTTCATATAGCTTATATTTTTTTAACTGATGATTGATTTTCCTGTGATTCCATTGATAAGACAACCATGTAGGATGATTACATTGATATCAGTTCCCAGTTAAGTATTACACAAAGGCGATACTAATTAGCTCATTAAGATTCGTTTATCTTTCGTTTAAATGGTCATGAAATTTAGATCACATCAATGAACGTTAGTATAGGGCGTTGTTATCCACTTCATTCCAACTCCTAGCTCACTCATTTTCATCTATATCTACGGGTTGGCGTGTAAACGAGGATAATCTTTATCCTTCCAACGATTCCCAACTAAGTAGGTTGGTAATCCAGAACAATTTTGATTCACAGTAAAACATCTTTTTTTTAGGCCGTGATAGTGCTTCTCAAACGATTGATGCCTAATTACTTTATAAATATATATGAAAAAGAGGGGCAAATTTATTTTGTTGGACAAAATTGTTGCGATTTCATAATTTTTCCAAGTAGACAATAAAAATAATAAAGATATAAAAGGCTAGATGTTACTTCACCTTAGCTAATACACTTAAAAATCAGATAAAATTTGGGACCCAAAGCAGAAAGTGTCGATGAAGTAATTATAGAGATAAAAAAACTATTCCCCTAAAAAATGTTACGTTTAGAGAGCATTATAGGGTCATAAAAGAAATTCGGACGAGAGGCCTTCAAAAAAGATGAGCACACAAGAATAAGACTTTTAGGAATGTCAAGAACATTTGAGATACACAGAGACTTGACATTGTGTCGGGACATTAGATTCTCAGGAACAAATAAAGTGTTTAACTTCCGTACTGATAAATTTAAATACACGTTTCTTCCTCGCAGCAAAATCATGGTTAAATAAGTCAACATTATATATATATATATATTTATTTATAATTCGTTTTCATATATAAATACACGAATTATTTTTATTCTCCTTTTATGAACGCATCATTAAAAAAATCATTACTACCCACAAAAAAATTTGTGTTCCTAATTTGAATATTTTCGCCATTCCCCTCCTTCGTCTCTCTCCATTAAACAATTAATGGTCATTGATAACGCCTCCATTTAATATTTTTCCTGCATCATAGGACTCCAAACTTCAGAGTCATTTGCTCATTTTGTGAATCAGAGGATAAGATATTTGTTATGATATCAGAGGAGATGAAGTTTGATATTTGACGGCCTCTTGCCAAGCCTTTGCGTTCATTTCTCACCCCGTGAATGGTACATATAGGCCTCGAGCCTACGTGAAATTTATCGTGGCCCGTGGGCTGTTAGAGGATCTAGATATGTCGTGAATGGGGTCAACTGTCGAAGCTCCAATGTATTTTTTCATTGAAAATCGATTTGGGAAGAGGAACATCATGCCGAAAAATCGTAAGAGTGCATCCCAACTTCACTTCAGGGGGTGCGCCCTCGTTATGGCAAAGGAACAACATTTAGATGGCGCGTGGGGGAGATTTCTCCCCAAAGCGAAGAGGGAGATTTGGGTCGAGGGAGATAAAGAAAGGGGATAAGCGGAAAGCGATCTGCCTCCTTCCCTTCCTCCCCCTTGACACCACCGCCTTCCCGCTCATTTTCCTTCTTCCACGTCCCTTCACGAGGGAAAAGGGAAAATCTTGGAGAGGGGTGCGGTGTCACACGGGTGGTTTCACGAGTGGGGAAAGGGGTATTTACCTCCCTCCCCTTGGACTTCTGAAGCCCCTAAAATGTTTTTCTTAACGCTGAGGGCAATACATACTACATCGATCGCATGTATTCATCAGTTTTACATATTTTACACAAAAATCATATCGTGAAACATCCATTCACACATGAAATAATTATAATTCTTTGAAATAATTATAATAATTCTAAATTCTTCTGAGATGAAATACGGAGATTATGTATCCTATTATCCTGCTTTCTTGCTACCCAACATTTTCACTACGCGTTTGGTAGAACAGATTAAACTTTTTTCTGAAAAAAATTATCTATTTCTAGATTTTTGGATTCATCATTTTTAACTGTAATTTTAGGGCTCAGGTGGAAGGAGGGACTAGCGTCAAACTCGTCCCGATTAAGATGCATTATTATTAAGACTAGTTTCATGTTTTACATGGCAAAATTTAACGTTTCATGCTACAAATTAAGCAAGGGCATTATGTGACCAAATCAATCTGAACGCAGAGATTTGTCGTTCATTAACATAAGAATCACTGGAATACTAACGCTAGGGCGGAATAACGTTATTAGAGTTACAGAAGTACCAACGCATGTTGTCAAGGATGCCACACATTTGTAGAGAGTTTTTAAGAAAATTTTATGCAATGCATAACTTAAAATTCGTGATTTGTAACGTCACGGTAGTGGTATATAACCATATTCTCCTCGGCTCTCTTATTTATGCAGCTTGTTAATTAAATCCCATGCAAGATGGAAAATTATATCCTGAAATAAAGCCTTATTCCCGTTGAGGGTTTTGTTTGGTAGAGAAGTGACATTAACGTTTATCGATCCAAGAAAATGAAAATAAAACACAAATATTTGTTAAAAATTCATTAATATTTTTCAACTCTGACAGAATAAGAATCTCGGAACATCTACGAATCCTGACATAGAAACCGAGAGGAAATTTCTAAGACGCTACTCCCAAAAAATCTCCAAACTATGTTCGGACGAGATACCCTGATTTTCCACATTTTAAGGGCTGATGCTCAATATACAGGGTCGCACCCAAAAGTGGTAGGACTGATTTTCTCTGGCACGAACGGAGCGGTAGAAGGGGGTCTGCTTGGCAGGGTAAGGTAGAGGGGGCTCTTAGCAACAGATCGACACCAACCTTATTCACCTGCGGGCTGTCGTTGAGTGAGGACACCGTTTTTAGGGGAGCAAGTTTTTTGTCCGCGTCGAAAAACAAAATGAATCTGAATTTAGAGCAACGTTATTCCGTGAATTTTTGTGCGAAACTCGGGAAGACGGCCACTGAGACCCTCGATATGATCAAGCAGGCTTATGGGTACACTGCCTTAAGCCGTTCCACAGTATTTGAGAGGCACGTTGTTTAAAGAGGGTAGGGAGCTCGTTGAAGACGACCATCGCTCCGGACGGCCGTCGACGGCAAGAGCCGACACGAATGTGGACAGTGAGGACACTGCTGAACACAGACCGACGCTTAACCAGTGAAGAAATTGCAGACCAGTTGGGTCTGTCTGCATCCAACGTCCAACGCATTATTTCACAGGATTTGGCCATGCGCAAGGTGTGCGCCAAGATGGTGCCGAAAATTCTGAGTATCGACCGACAGCTCCTGGCCAAATACGGCGTAGCCACGTTGCCGCACCCGCCCTATTCTCCCGACCTGGCACCACCGGACTTCTTCTTCTTCCCCCTGATGAAAAGACAGCTCAAGGAACGACGTTTTGACTCGATAAAGGCCGTTCAAGAGGCTTCGACGAGAGTCATCAACGGCATCCCCAAAGAAAATTTCCAGCGGGCGTACGGGGAATGGGAGCAACGTTATACTAAGTGTGTAGCAGCTCAAGGAGCATACTTTGAAGATTATTAAGTCGATGTAAGTATATCATCAATAAAATTCTTGTAAAAAAATCAGTCCTACCACTTTTGGGTGCCATCCTGTACTATCATTATCCATGCTTGAAAGACTACCGTAAACCCTGGTTCTATCGCCATTCAGCCATGCACCGCTGCAAATTATTTTGTTCTATTTATTCAAAATTAAATTTTTTTGAATAAGTATGTATATAATAAAAATGTACCCGTTGTTATTTTTTATTTATAATTTGACTTTCCCATTGGATGAAACTGAGAACTACGAATACAGGTGAAGAGATCAAGTCAATTAGTACGAACATAACTGTCCAAATGGTAATTACATTTTTGGTACGAAAGTTATTTTATTTTCTGGAGTCCCTCAAGGATTAATTCGTATCCTTCAGTGCATATCTAAGTCAGACATAAAAACCTTGCGCAAATAGAATTTCCTAATTGAATTTTGGAATTGTCAAATGGCTGGTGACACTTTTTGACGCAAAAATCTCTTTAAGCTTTAATTCTTCTGGTAAAAAATTTCTCGACTAAACCGGGTTTTCAACTTCTCATTATACACAACAAAGTCGACAATTTGAAGCCAGGCGTAATACTTTGAGTGTCTGAGTGGTAACAGTAACCCTAGAATAGGTCATTCGAAGGGAACTATTGTTGAGCTGAGGGAGAGATCTTTCTTGACGAAGCGATAGGAAAACATGAAAATGCTTGAAATGGCAGGAAAAAAATACAACGGAAACCTTGAGCGGTAGTTAATAAGAAGAAATATTTTAATACAGGTTGCATTTCCACACATATGCTTCATTGCTCGTATGCATGTTCATGTTTTTACATGTGTTTCCTGTTAAGTCCAAGGCTTAAAAAATGCCAAATTCAACTAAATGAAAACCATTGTCATCGGGAACAAAGACCGTGCAAAATTTTCGAGAGAATGACAATACGGCATACGTTTGAGAATAACTAAACTAAAGAAAGTATTTGGGCTAATTACTGGAAGACGATATCACAACCGCTTAATATTTGGTACTCCTCTTAGCACATGCAAGCGTGATTAGAAGTAGATTAACCGTAAGATTACGAAAAAGCAAAACAATATATACGTGTCATGGTTATTCTGCACCCTGTCCTTTATTTTTATTAAGAAGCCGGATAGTATACCGATCATCCTTAATCCTCTGCAATTAGAAATTTTCCTTACGGAATACCCATAATTTATTTCATTTTGACCACGCTTTACGATAAAATTTCCAAAACTGTTCGTGAAATAAGATGCCATCTGTGCTGGGCTAATGAGAGTTTTTAATTATGAAGAATCTTATCATTAACGAATTGCGAAGCTTGGAACGTGTACTAAAATTTAAGAATGGAATAAATCATAATTAAAAAATTACTGAAAGCTAAAGTTTGCAATATAAATAATAAACGAAGGGAAGCTGCTGGTTCTCGTAACTAACTCTCAGATGGTAAAATTATCTTCACAAATGTCACGTAACGAAGTAAAAAAATGCGAGGGGGAGAGTGTGAAAAGAGGAAGAAAGGCTGCGAGGGTAAAATAAAACCAAAGTGACCACTGGAACACAGGCGTATCTTAGCTTTCTCACGGATGAAGAAACTCGGGAAACGAAAAAGATAGCTGACAAGATGAGTGGAGGGGAAAATGCAATAGGGGTGACGTGGTCTTCTTTAGAGGCCTCGAGTATGGTGGATTTTCGCCGCAGGTTTCGCAGCTGTTTCTCGGACGCGGTTGTTTGGGAGCCCATCCCTTCTCCCCTTATTTCATCTCCTGAGCTCTCATCAACCTCAAGACAGCTTTACGCCAGGCTCCACAGCTGGGTGCCGTCTTCCGCCTTCACGCTGTGGAGCAAAGCGGTGGAGAATACACGTGCAATCCCGAAGCACTCCGACGCACTAATTTTCGCCACCAAAGCTACCAGAAGACTTGGGGCCAAAAATTTTGGAAACATTGTTTTTTCGGATATTTCTGAAACGAGGAGATGATGCAGCCTTAAATTCAAATATAAGGTGACGGCATACCTCGCGGTGAAATATTTCTGAGGTGAAATAATAGTCTCCCAATTGGATAAACCATTGGGGATAAATGTGAGGGTGGGGAATAAAAGTAAATGTATCAAATGCAGGATTATGATATAGAATATTCTGTTTTTATTAGTGCGTTAGGAGTGTCAATATGCTAAAATGGAGGTGGACAGACTGGGACTGAGTGAGATTAGGTGAAACGGGGTCCATGACTCCTGGAGGGACGAAATGGTGTTATACTCGTATACTTAGGAGTCGATCAGAATTTTTATTTATTTAAATAAATAAATAATTACAAATTATGGTCGTATCCTGAGTATATCAATTTTTCAGGAGTGGGAATCACATGGAATGGGCAAAAATAGTCAAACCGTGCTGGGAATAAAATGAGAGGAGTAGGATGATAACGTCACAGGGAGAGCTTACGGTCACAGTGCTGGTGCATATGTGTATGCCAATTTCCAGTTATTCAGAGGAGGAAATAGAAGTATACAAACAACTGGAGGAGGCTCTAGGTGCAGTGAAAAGAAAGGACAGCCTAATAGTGTTGGGAGAGTGGAAGGCTATGGCCGAAGAGAGCCAATTGGATAGGAAAGACGAAATGTCGTAGGAGAAAGATAAAATTCTGCTACGAGAAAAACGTGGTAATAGCAATCACCCTCTTCGAGCAACTTTGGGAAAGAAGATGCACAAGGAAGATGCTAGGAGACAGGGCAAGATTGACCAAATAGTAGCTTCGCCGGTGAAAAACTACCACAGGACATGGATAAGATAATGGTGCTTGCAATGCCGAAGATACCCCGAACGGATAAATGTGAAAGACACAAAATGTTGAACCTTACGTTATTGAATCGAAAATTCATGGATAATCAACCTGAGAATAGAAGGATAGATAGAAGAAAGTCACAAGGAAAACCAATTCGGTTTCAGGAAAAAATGAAGGAACACGAGAGAAAATACTCAGCTTGAGGGTATTGGGGTGAAAAAATTATGCATGTAAACAAACCATAATATGTAGCATTCGAGGACTTGTAGAAGGTCTTCAACAACGTCGAAAGGTAAAAGATATTCGAGATACTATGGTGCTGGGTATAGACTACAACGACAGAAGAATAATCCATCATGAATCAACCCTACTAGAATCACTTAACAATCATGCAAATGAAAAACGGAAGGAAAATAGTAGTCAAAATAAACAAAGGAGTTATACAAGGATGAAATATTTCACCAGCACTATTTAGCATATATCTAGAAGAGGCCATATAAGAAGCACAAGAATTGGGCATGAAAGAAGTCAAGGTAGCGAAGATATCAACTTGCACCGGTTTGCAGATGACCTCACAGTAGTTGCAGATATGCGAAAGGACCTACAAGTAACTCGGAATGCTATAGACCAAGTATTTTGAGAATATAATATGAGCATCAACAAGAAGAAAACTAAAATCCTTGCGTGAGGAAGAGAAAAGTTGAACGCAGATATCACATTTACGAGAGGAGTGAAACTAGAGCAGGTGGAAGCCTTCATCTACCGGAGCTCGGAATGGAAGACTTTCGACCGGCATCAAGCGCAGAATAGCTCAAGATAAGAAGCTGCTCATGAAGATGACGCAACTACTATTTTTGAAGAACCTAAAGTTACAAACAAAGAACTACTTAGGAAAATGAAATTTGCATTCTCCGGCGTAACTTTATGGAAGTACACAACATATTGAAATGAGGTAAGTAACTTTGTAATGTACGGTGTGAGTGGAATTACAAAGTTACTTATTTAATACCAATATACTTTCGATAATATTATCTGCGTGTAACGTAAAAAGATGGAAGGCTTTGTAAAAATATCTACGAAAAACGATGCATCTGACTAGAAGGACTAAAAATATATTCCCCACTGATAGTCGTATACAGACAGCTCATATACACAGATGCATTTTTCCAAAGGTACGTAGCGTATAGTCTAAGTTTAGGAAACACATGGAGTTAAATATATATATTTCCACGCCAGATTGTTTTTGGGCCACGTGCCTATAAAAAGCTGCTCGGGTGAGTTTCGTACGACGTTGGCACCCGAGAAATCGTTATTAATACATACATGACAAACATTACGTTGTTTTATTAATGCTTGAATAATTTAGATCACATTAAGAGCTACAACTCCCAACAGTGGTTATTATTTTAGGACGTGATCGACATGAAACTAAAACTGCGGGGTATTGGTCATTAGCTCAACAACAACGCTCAACCTTACCCCTGCCGAAGAGTAAATAATTCAACCAGAACCGATTTATTTGTTCCCGAAATACTCTCCTACTCCTGAAGCATTTCAACTTCTCCACCACAGGCCCACCCACCATGGTATTTCGAAAACGGTGGCGTCCCAAAAGCTTCCTTGCACCCAGCAACTCCCATCGCCTGTCGCCGTCGGGGAATGATAGCTCGCTTGGCATCCATCAGGGAGCCACTTCAAGGCATCCTTCCTTCTCCTTTTGACCTCCGTCTTATACGCACCAACCACCGCCCTTTCGTCAGACTAAGGGGAAGGACGATGGAAGGGGGGAGGAGGGAGAGAGCCCACTCCCTCGTCTTCTTATTGCTTCCCTCCACTATTTGGGGCGGAGGTGTCAAACGCAGTCAGCCATTCCGGGGCCATTTAGGGGTACCCGTGCCGGGGTGGGGGTCACATGCTGGAGATGTTGAGACCCGGGTGCACATGGACAAAGGAACGAGGTGAAAACCATTCATTCGGGCAGGGTTATCCTGTGTATGTGTGGATGTATGCGTCGATCATGACTAAATCTCGCGAATGGAAGATGACCAATCTTTGTCTTCTGAATGGCCATGAATAAAATGCAGTGATTAGTTTCGCAAGACCATAAAAAAATAATTCCATCCATTGCTTCCGACTCGAATATTTTTTCATGAGATCGCAAAAAAAAGATTAAAAAAACATAGCCGAAATGTGAAAAAAGTTTTCAATTAATTAATAATTTTTCATTATATTTGGTTTTCCAAAATTATACATGGTTAAGGTAATTCTAATAAAACGGGACAATATTTCGTATTGTCCCTACTCTGACACTAAAGAATAATTCACATAAATTTCTTCCGTTGAATGCCATTCCAATGAAATTCAATAAAATGATTAATTTTATGGAATTCATGCGACTGAGTCATATCGCACCGTATACTTAACAAGAAGACTTCATCTTTAACTCCAACTTCATGGAGATAATAATAAAAGCGAGAATTGCAAAGCAATCTTTGAACTTGCACTAGCTAAAGAAAAAAGGGTCCAGTTTCGTATGCACTCAGTTCGTCAAATCTTTGCTAGCAGGCCGAAATGGCTCAAGTCAAACTTTAAATGGCATATTTTAAGTGTGTACGGTCATTGTAGCGGAAAAAAGGAGACTCTACCTTGGGTGCTATCGTGACCCTCCAGTTATATATTTGTCTGCATAGCAAAAGAACTTATTAAGAGATTTATGTCTGTATCTAAACATTACTCAATAAATATAGTTTCCCCGGATTTCCAGCCTCAATGTTTTAGGTGCGACATCGCGCTTTAATGACTAGTTGCATGCTTGAGATTTTAAAAGTTTACAAGAAAAAATACCATTCTCCTCGAAAAAATCATTTGGTATCACGGCATTTGTTGAAGATGTAGATTCAATAGATGTCTGAATCGGAGATTAGATACATCATTGTTCATCATCATCTATTTATATATTTACGTGAATTTGCAAAACTCCTGATTGAGTCTTTTTTCAAATTCAGTCAGATACTGCAGCATGCACAACAAATAATGTTGAATAGGAAGTTTGTTTGGAGTGAGACCTTTTGAAATCGGTAATTAGAGATTATTTGTATTTATTTACCACAATTTTCAATATTTCGTCAATAATTCCCGTATTATTTCACTTCCAAAACGTCGTAATTGAATTGATTGTTATTAAATTTCATCTTTAACTGTCTTGTGGATTAGATGGATTCCTTTTTTTTTTTAAACTTCTATGCTTGTAAACTAAGGGCTTTCCATCATGCAGTAATTTTTTTTTGGTCCAGTGCCGATACCTTTAATATAACGTTTGCTACTGTTTTAAGCAAGATCAGCAAATTGCACCCTATTCCAGCAAAAAACCTATACTGATGCCGAAAGAGGATACTTCGATGAATTTCCACTTGTCCTTTATCCCTAGTTTTTACGCCCCAACGGGTAATCTAGGCAGATTTGGATGCTGCATCCATTACCATCACGCAGAACGCAGAGAAGCGTTCTCTAGAGCGTTCTTAGGTAACTAAAGCTAAAAGGAGAAGCCATGGGAAATTCATGTAATATCAATCCTCTCTCGAAATTCCGAACAACAGCGGTTCCGAGGAGGGGATACTTATTAAGATCTCTTTAGGGGGAAGAATAAATTCATACTATCATTCAACGGCTCACTCTGTTCTATTTGTGGTGGATCTGAAACGCTCTTTTACGCATGGTAAGGCAAATAAGCTTCCAGAGCGGCTTTCAAACCATTAATTATGAAAATGCACGCCTCTTTCAAGCACTTGCGTGGAAGACAAGGCATCGGCGAGCATAGAGAAAACGGTCGGTTAGAGGTTTGCATTTCATAACTTTTCTTGGCCAAACAATTTTTGTGAATGAGATAGAATATATTATTTAACTACTTATTGCCAAGTATTACGCTATTTCTTGGCCGTAAACATTAAAATTTCGGTGAATAGAACATTTAAAAAAATGCATCAACACACAATTACTGATTATTCAAATAAAATTGAAACCTACCGGCTTTTGAAAAGTAGGCTAATGATTAATTGTTGACAGTCCCGTACTAAAAAATAATGATAACTTTTTGGAATCAATATCTTTCGCTGGCATTCCTGATAACATGAGCTCACAATTAGCCCATTTTCGTGCTATTATCTTTGTAGGGTATCAAGATTGTCGACGCCATTACGTGCCTCAAACACGAGAGATATAGGCGGAAAGGCTGACCTCTGGAATTAATTGGTGAGGCGATCTACCAAGTTTATGCCGGCGGCGCCTAGAGTCTTCATGAAACCAAAGTACTAAGCTCAGATATTGTCAATTATAATTTGGTAAACGATTAGTAATTTCATTTTAAGCTGTAATAATCCCATTTACGAACAATAAATCGATTTTTGAAGCCATGTTATTCGCTAAAATTTCGTGCATCACATTCTATTTCAGTCGACTTAGCATGTTATTTGTTCTTATCGTAGATTACTGTCATTCAGAGGACAGTCAGTACTCATCAACGCGATTACTGACCACTGACCAAATAAGACATGGACTGAGTGACGAGAGATCCCTGGGAGGCTTAAAATATCAATTTAGGAACGAATAGAAACATACGTTAGACTCTTGCACAAAGTTAGAAAACTCACATTTCAAGAGATATCTAATTATTCCCTTGCCTAAAAATTTATAACTTTAAGTTGTGGTTATTTTAAAATTTAATTTAAAGCTTCTGTCAGACACTTGGACATTAAACGTCGCTGGTTTAAAAAAAATATCAATAGCAATTTGAAATGGGAAGGATCCTCGATAATCCTCTGCACCATAACTACGCCTAAAGGACGATAGTGAATGAGAGAGCCTTGACCACTATCTTTACGCGGAGATCATTGGTGCACACTAGACTGCTCTTGGAACGCCCAACTTCCACTGTTGTGGGAAAGCGGACTAATCATCTCGAGTCTCCCGACTCATTCCTCCCGTTCCCCTTTTCGTGACATGAGCCCTGCTAAGGCTCGAGGGAGCTAACGCAGCGATGTCGCGCAGAGGAGAGAAGAAAAGCGAGCGTTAAAAAAGAGAACGAGGGTAAAAATTGAGGGGACAGGACGACGCGAGGGCAGGTCAGTTGGTGGAGGACGGACATTCAAATAATGAAACGGGTCAGTAATTTTTTAGCGTAAGCCAACTGCTTTTGTATTAAAATATTTTGGTACAAAGAGTTACGAGTTAAAAAAATATATATGATTTTAAGACTTACGAAAATGATAAAATAGATAGTTGAGAATTGCATATCCTCATAAGCAAGAACCAAAAAATATATAGAATTTTTTTCGACTTAAAGAAACGGAATGGAAACGAGTTTAGGGAAATTGCGACGAGAAATATAGTAAGTTTGGAGATTAAATGGTAAAAAGAAAAAAGTTTTCCTTTCCTTATACCTAAATAATGAATTCATACTAATCACCATAACGTAAGCACTACATATTTCTTCGCCCAATTTGTTTTGAATGGAAGAGGACGAAAACGTCAAATTAAGTGTGTATATTTTCAAGGAGTTGAAGTTTTGTCAGAAATTAAATTAACAGAAAATATCAGTAGCAATGATCTTATGGAAAATACTAGGGATAAAATACCATTTTACACACTTTTATTCTCAAAAAGCATTTAAATGAACGGCTGATTTTCAAGTTTGTTGTGGGTTAGGGATAGTAGGGATCAAGATGCGACTGAAAAACCTTGCCACATCCGAGATTCGTACCCGGGTTCTTACAGGGCAATATATTAATCACCACACTATCCCGATCCAAGATTTAAAAGCAAGGAGGAATTCTATAGACTTAGTATGCCATTGAAAGCTGACAAAATGCCTTGTTGCCTTATGGAAAGTGACTGTATGGTTTATTTCCCAAGCCGACATATGAAAAAATAATCACGGTTGTCGGCGTTAATCCACTAGTATTTTAACATCTAAATCGAACGGAAAAGGTTTTTGGATCACAACAGATGTGCCTTGTGGAGTTTGGAGTTTATTTTTGTAAACTCTCCTATACCTGACAATGGAAAAAGAATGATCGAAAGTTCTCTCAACCTGGTGTTCGCACCATCATGGTCTCGAAAGAAGTGGTGGGAAGTATTTTTACTCTTTATCTAATTCCCATGAATCAGTGCATGTTTCATTAATGAGGCATAGCAGAAAAAGTGTATGTATGTATAATGCATAGAAGAATATTAATAAATATTCATATTATGAATACTTTAAATATATAAATTTCGTCTACAACTATGTATACGCACGAAAAAGTGCTCCTAATAAACTGACTTTGAGAACCGTGTGCTAATGCTTCTGAAAAACATTTTACTTTGATTAGATAAAGATTGTAAGGCATTAGCGTCAAAAATTTCTATGAATTCACACTTATTTATAATATGTTTTATAAATCATCAACATAAAAACATTCATTGTCATTCTGAAACTTTGCCTAATTTTACCTGTGGTCATGGGAACATACACGCATAAGTAGTAATCTGCCGAGAAAGTTGGGAATAATTTGGGCATTCGCCGTTGGCGATGAAATTGGTTTCGTCATGTCTATCCTCGTTCTGCGATTGGTCGAATTTTTTAGGAACGCGAAGTTCCGATTAATGCCTACGTTGTGTTACCAGGGCAGAAAGTTTCTTGTAGGTATCTCAGAGGGTGTGCGAGAAGGAAATGGGGTTGGAGGGTTGGCAGTGAGGGGCGGAATCGAAGAGGGGAGTAAGTAGGCGAGGGGCAACCTAAGGATTTTTTTTCAAGGACCATGAGGGATGTAGAGGTGGCTGCGGCGTCGGCGGCAGCTTTGCGGGTCGCGGAAGCGGCCGGGGTTTAGTGTTGGCAGAGATTCTGGAGGGAGGGAGAATGAGCTTCGTTAACAATTGAATGGCTGATTCCTTATGATTCAATAATGTCCCACCGATCGCCCTGGATGCAGGATATTTCCAAGGGACGAGTGGCTGATACTACGAGCGTGGCCAAATTACCAACTACTTCTTCCACCAACCCCCTCCCACCGAGGCCTCCAGGGCTCTATTCCAGGACCACCGAATTCAGTAGAGGAGGAGAACGAATGCATAAAAGATGGGAAAAATGGCAATTTTTATTATCCCTCGCTGAAAAACTACCTCAACGGTGAGATCGAGAGACTTGGAATCCCATTGCTCTTTCTTGAACTCCACATCTTCAGTACATTTCACACGTTCACATTAATATTGTAAAATTTGGGTCCTATACTGTGACAAAAATAATGGTTATGTTCCAAAACATTCATTCTAAAAATTTGTATGGGAGGGACGACCTTGGCGTAAATTTTCCCCCTAGATGTGCAATTCAACGAGCTAATGAATAACATTAATCGTATTTTATGGCATTTTACGGACTCGCTTCTTTTCTCACTCAACTATTTCTACTAGTTTAGATTTTTAAACTACTATAGTTTAAATGCTAGAATATATTTAAAATAATAAACTTCACAAATATAACAAATGCTCACTATATGGCGTAATAAATACGTATATAATGCCGTAAAAGTCCCAGGAAGAATGGGTCACAGAATCAGAAATGTATGAATGTATACGTTCGCGTAACCCGCTGTCGTGACATATGCAAAGAATCAGGAGACACACTAGGCGGTTACAAACAAATTGGGAATAAGATAAAAAGAAAACAGCTTACAGCGTATGCATGAATGAACTCAAGAGATGCGTGCCTATGTCTGTGTGTTTCACGGTCGGCATTCATATGTATACCATTCTCCTTCACTTTTCTTCACTGACAAACTCTCTTTTGAAAAATAGACAAAGCAGCTTAGGCGTGAGTGTAATATCGGTGCAATCGATTACGCTAAGTATTTTTACGAAAACTGGTACTTGTTAAATTAGATCAGTTCGTTAGAGCCCTCGCCGGGAGAGTGAGAGGCCCGGATTCAGTGCCCAAATGTGTAAGGTTTAGGCTCGGGTCCGAGAACGCTCCAAGAAACCAAATGCACGCGTGTCTCGAGGGTTTTGAGCTTTAACTGTGTGTCCGAGGGTGAGTCATTCTATTCCTGAATTCATTCAGGACAATCATTATAGGAATCATTGTGACGGATACACATTTGGGAACTGGTTTAGAGGCTGATGCGAAAGAAGGGTTACAAGAGGCGCGGTGATTGTTCTGCGAATGTTGAGGGGTGCAGAGGAGAGGCAGAGCTGGCAGTTCTGTTGGGAAATTATTATGTGGGATGTGCTTGAGGCAGTAGTATGAAATGGGAGGGTATTAGTCCTTTTGTCTGGTAGTGAGTGAAACAACTCCCAAGCGCCATCTCTTGGTCAAATAATTGAGGCAATTGGTTGCATAAAACCCCTGAGTATTTCACTGGTAATTACGTTCCGTAAATAGCTTAATTGGTAGAGTATCGGTCCGGAAAGTCGAAGGTCCGTGATTCAGACCCCAGTAAAGAAAACTTTTATCTTCTCGTAATCCGCACCATTCCATCTGCCCCAAAACCTTGTGTTTATCCTTTATGTGTGTTTCTATCCCATTTCCTTATGTATACTACGAGTGTAATTCTAAAAGTACCCGACCCAACAAAGAAAACACAAAAATGTTGGAAAAAAAGTAATTAGGTTTCAGCATTATCTCCCTTCAGCTCTATACACTTTTCCCAGCGATGTTCAATAAGTTCGATACTCTTTTTATAATAAGAACTGTCTTGCTCCTCAAAATAGCCATTTACTGCCGGTATCCCTTCTTCGCGGTTGGAAAATCTTTGACCACCGAGCCATTTTTTCAAGTTTGCGAACAGAAAATAATCCGAGGGGGCTAAATCTGGCGAATGAGGTAGCAATTCAAACTTTAATTCATGAATTTTGGTCATTGCAATAACGGATTTGTGAGATGGTGTATTGTCTTGAAGAAACACTTGTTTCTTAGCCAAATACGGCCGCTTTTGTTTGATTTATTCGAAACGGCCGGGCCTAATCCGGTCAGCATTCCAAACGCTCTACCCCTGGACTACAGCGACCCATATACGAGTGGACGACACATCCCTCGTATACACGAAGATATATATAAATATAAATAAATAAATAAATATATATATATATATAAATATATATGCATACATTTAAAATTAATTATTAAATTTTGAAAATTGATCTTATGGTGACTGAAAACTTTAAATTAATATCAACAGGAAATGTATTAATAATCACGTTTCAAAATATGAAATGATAAACACGCATATTAAAATATGATTGTATTGATCGCCAATTACGTTCGAAAAAGAATGGCACAAATCCACCGAAACTAATCAGCTAAGACACATAAAAAATATTAACAAAGAACTGTCGGAAGCAATATTTACAGCGTCGTTTACACAAAATAATTCATTTAGTAGGAAATAACGACTTCTGAATATGATACACCGTAAAATACAGTACCCATTAGAAATTAGCACGTGTACCTACTAGTTTCCGGTCGCTGAGTAATATCAACAAAGGCAGTAATGGAAATGGGACCTTTACTTACGTAATTACACTACCTAAGGACATTCAGACAGGAAAGATACATACATTTTTATTGACTGTCCCATGAGAGACGCAGGACTAAAAACTAAGCCCACTTTACGAGTAATTAAATTTATGCGCTCTATTAAGCAACCTGAATAGTCCCCGTTTCGCTTTGTTTTTAGTTTAGAAGGCATCTACTGTGAACCTAGCAGTTTTAACATTGCTATTAAATCTTAATTTTACCCACAACCTGGCTTTTATGTTCCAATTTCATATTGCCTATTATACCATCCTCAGCTCGCCAAACAGCTAAAATGTGAGAGTATTGAGGGTCACAGAGGATACTCATTTACGTAGCTTTAAATATTACGAAAACACCAGAAAAATAAATGAAAATATGTATGAAGGAAATTAAAAAAAATATATTTTTTGAGTTTACTTAATGTGTGTCCAAGTACGATGAGATTGGCTAAGAACAGGTGAACCATTTGATTTTAAATGCTCTTCACGTAATTTATGAAAAAAATACGAATGATTTTAAAACCACTCTCTAAAGCTCAGGTTTCTAAATTTAAAATTTTAAAATGAAAAATATAAATAATCGAAATAACTGAGCTAACATATTTTCAGAGAACTACATATTAGATAAATTTATGCGACGAAGTTATTTCCTATTCGCGAATATGTGATTTATTTTAGCTACAGCTAACATCTGGGGTTGACATCCAGTTGTTGGTGAAAGTGTTCCCTCAAGAATGGATTCCTCTCAATTATATTTAAACTAACTCACAAAATACCTATTTTAACAGTAAGTAGAATTTACGAAATGTTCATTCCGCGAAATAAAATGGCAGAGCATTTCGGATGGAGACATCTGTGCATGCAATACGGGAATTTACGTGCTAATTGAAATCCAAGTCCATATGTCTATGACCCATTTAATTTGACAATTCAAGATGGCCAACAAATTTGACTGTCGTATTACAGAAATTAATTCTTAGCAATGAAAATAAAACTTTATAATCAAATTAATATTGTTCAATATTCATAATTAACAAATTTGCCTGTTTAAAGATCACATTTTACCTTTTTGAGGCAAAATTCATTACTCGCTCATTTTTCTAAAACAATGTCTGCTGAAAAATAACTGAAACTAATCTCTTCTTTCGGATGTTGGCCGCAAAAAATTCATAGAAATATATCTGAGGACTGCAATGGCTGGGCAGTGTCCCGTCACTTGTTTGAAGTAAGTATACAAGTAAGAATAAAATTATTTTCATGAACCCAATTTATTTTATTTTTATGCACTTGACCCATTAGGCAGATGTGCACGAGTTCGGCTGTGATCCCAAATTAAAGGTTCTTTTTGTGTGAAGCCACTGAGGATTTTATAATCTTTCTTTGCAAATTGTAATCTTATGATTCGTGTAGATAGGTTGGCGAAGAACTAAGGCAGAGGGAAAGCAGTCATAACGTCTCATCTCTCGCAAATCCAATGCGAATCTTTGTCCATCAGGCATTCATTAAGAGTCGCTGAATATCAAAGCGTTCATGAGGGCACCAAGAGAGGAGGCTTTGCGTGCTCTAACCCTAATGTTATTGGAAAACTTACGATTCCCGTCGTAATTAAGTAAATCTTTGAGAGCGGGTAGGCTTTCGTGTGGGTGAGAAGGTGGGAGAGATGGGCAGGCGAGAAAAGGGGCACCTACTGAGAGGGAAGGTGCTTTTCTCAATCTTCGTGGGAAGGACGTTTTTCGTATTCCCGTCACAAATCATTCCAATCTTATTAGCAGCGGAATAAAATTACACCAGTGCCAAAAGGGAGGAGCCGAGGTTTTGATGAGACACGTCGCAAAACTTTGGCACGAGAGAGAAAGGGAAAGAGAGAAAACTGAAAACTAATGGTAATTGATGCGAGTCGAACAAACACACATTAGTTCCCTTAATCTCTCAAGGAAGTTCCCAAGACTTCCGCTTGAACTGTGAAACAGCGAACGGCGCGGCGTGTCAAAGATGGAGAAAGAGGACTCGGATTGACGAGGACAGAAGAGATGTGTAAAAGAAAAAAAAAGCGATGACGGAATTCTTAAAGTAGATACCTAATTAATAATCTTTCAAGTAATTAGATCATATTCATCGCTTAATATCAGAGCAAAGGGACACAAATTGACAAGTAATCTCGCAGAGCGTTGAAGGTTAAGTAGAGGGGTTGTCAAAAGAGATGAAAATATTGATATTTTCCACATGATCTCTAAATGATGAAGAAATATTCACGGAATCTCAGAATCAACACGTTTGTTAAAACTATATCCAAATAAAGCGATCGAAGAAAGACTCACCGATACAAAATACAGTAAGCAATGGAAGATTAAGAAAAAAAGCTGGAGTAAGATACATATACGACATCCGCAGGTTCAACTGGTGAAAATATATTATCGAAGCTTTAGAAAAGATTGATGGAGTTGTCTCGGTATGTAGAGGGTGAAAATAAGTTAGGGATCAGGTATAACAAATACTGTACTTTTTCATATAAACAACGGATAAATACGTGGTAATGAAGAGCTGCATGTCGGTGATAAATCCTCCATCTTTGCAATAAAACAATGAAGCTTATGAGAAGAGAATTGCTCTGAAGTGGATAAATGATTGTTTTGCTATCCCCTTCCCGAAAAGTCAGTCAGATGACTGGTTTCACAGAAGAGGCGCCTACCCGGTTCACGATCTACAACGCCTTGCACATAAATCGAGTGTACGACCATAACTAATGGTCAAAAGGAATAAAAAAACCACGAGATGCCTAATGTTCGCTTGCCGAGGACTCGGAGAACTATGTCTTTCCGGCCGACAGTGAGAGGGAGCATACGTGGAGACGGCACGGCAGCGATGGAAATATTATGCACGAGTGGTTGAGACGCGCTGGTGGCTTGGGCGGTCGAGTCCCATTCTTCGTAGCATTTGACGCTGAGAGAACGGGACAGGACGCAGTGAACGAGTGATTAAGGAGAGTGGTTTCAAAAGATAGATTCATGCAAAGTGGGAGGGAAGCATCACATCACATGAGAGAGTGAGAGTAAGGGAGAGGGAAGGGAGGTATGGTAAGCGGACTGTTTGTTGAGGAGGGTTCGCCGGAGTGCGCTCCTCATTTGCGCCGGATTCTCGCTCCTATTCGCGCTCACATCCTCTCGCGCTCCTGCAGGCGATGGATGGAAACATGGGCGCGAAGGTTAACAAAAGCTAAGGTGATGGCGATGCCGTGATGGCAAACGCCACGTAATGACAGTCGTCCGTTGATCGAGTATCCTAAGCTGATGAAGGAATGTGGAAGCGTCTGCATTGCCGCAATTGCTAACCCTTTTTCCCACTCTTTACCGATCGTTTAAGGTATCCAATGTGTTATCAAAGTCAGGAGGAGAGCGTGATTGCTTCGATTATAACAAAACTAGGACCAAAAAGAAATAAAAAACCATAGGAATCAAGTAAATTAAAAATACTATAGACTAATTAGTCCATTGTGTCCCATGTACTAAGAATCTATGTTGCGATATTAATGTAGCCATTAGAGCACTTAAAGTTATTATAAACTCTCGGAAAGAAGCCATGCCTATGAAAAATATTATAAGAAAATAATTATAATCATGCATATATCATATACAATACATAAATACATATATTTCATGTTTGAAGTTATTTTCAGTAGCGATGCATTGAATTCTCGGATGGCAGTGTCCCACAGGTATGTGTCCTTTGAGACCACCGAATGGTCTAAATTGTAAGAAATTGATATTGTATATGATAATTAAAATTGCATTATTATTGTTAAAAGAATTCAACACCTTAACTCTAGAGCAAGCTCCTCCACTTAACCACTCTTTTCCCTTGACAAACTAAAACAAATCAGGAGTAGTCAATTTCCATATTCTGAGAATAGTACTCCTACTCATTACTCCGTGTACTTTACAATCTCATTTTGTTCCTATTAGTAGAATGATGCATGCAGAAGGAACCGAATTCTTCAGAAGATACACATTTATCGCGTGACCCCATTTAAAGTCAATACGCGTTGAGCACACAAATCATCAATGAAAATTTGCCTAAGTTGATGCGGTCATTTCCCTAGTTATGACGACACTACCAACGTGAACGAAATGATGAAAATTCCGATACTTACTGCTAAAACACACCATGAATGATGTTTGCAATGACGTGGAACGGGCAAGCTCAACTGCTCATTTGAGGAGGGCATGCTATTGAGAGAGTTTGCAAGCATCAGTGTTTATTTGAAGGGGAACGAAGGGTTCTCGCGGTATTTTCCGTCCAATGAGCATAAGAAGGAAGACCAGAGAATAGAGATATGGATTTGAAATGCACGTTCGTCCCTCCTCGACTTAATGGACCCTTCATCTCAGCCCCAATACTCACTCAAGCGAGCCTAAGAGCACTCTCAAAGGCACTGAGTTAGCTTCCAATTAACCTGTGAGAGACATGATTAGATATATAGCCCATGCTCCGTCAAAAAGAATCACTTCGTAGACTACATCTCAGTAATAGCAAAAAGAAATCATGAAGTCCTGCAGATACCATATTACACTAAGTACTTAAAGGGCTACAGCAAGGAAAGCATCAAGAAAGATAAAATCCTTGAAAATTGAAAGTGAGTAAGTATTGCGTTAAGAGGAGCTATATTAGAACAATTGCAATCTTTCGACTACTTCTGAAATGGCTCAGCATTAAGCGTAGATCCAGATCAATATATTTTACTGCAACTGGGCGGAAATGAATGAGATATTGGGCCAAAAGGACTTATTTCCAGTAAAAGCTAAAATAATTTTATTTTACGAACAATTTTCAATGAAACATTGCCAAAAATTGACACCTGATTATGAGAATGTTTTGTTGAAACTGGGTTGTAAAATAAAAAGATTTGTAGTTGAAATATTTAGTGTCATTTATAGAGACAGGAGCCCAATGCCTATTCAACTCATAGTTGAAGGAAATTACATTTCAGTCTAAAAATGCTAAAAATTTAATTCTGAAATTTCAAGTCATTTTGTTGAAAGGCGTTGCGTTGCGTGTCACGAGTTGCTTCATCCGGGTAAGTTCTAATTTAAGTGGTAAGATTTCTCTTCTAAGCTAGCCTCCTCTCTTAATACATATACAATTAATAGATACGTAATACGCAGGAGGTGCTATACACTGCAGGCCTTTTTGTGGTCCTGTGAGAAGTGAATTATAGATCCGAGACGCTTCTGTAGAGAGGGAGTTTTTTTTCCCACCTTCGCCTCTGCTTCTACGTAGCGATTGCCCCCTAATTTGAGGAGTGCCCGAAAACGGTTCGACAGACAGATAAAGTTCCTTCACTCCACACTCCCGCCGACGTCTCTGTATATTCGGTCCACACACACCTTGAGGAGAGAGGTTTAGGATTGGTGGCTCCTTTGGGAGGGAAGTGAAAGGGATCGAGGTTAGAGTGAGGGCGAGAGAGAGAGAGTTTGGATATTTGAGGCGAGTTTCTTGGCACATGGGAGACCGGTGCGGTAAAGGGGGGATGGGATGGGCGGAAGTGAGGTGGCGCAGGGCAAAGTGGTGGAAGGAAGAGCGAGGAGAGGCGGTGGCGAGGGTGAGGGATGGGGCTAGCACACCCGTCGGGGGAAGTGGAATGAGACGGACACCCCCGTCCACTTTCCCACCAACACTGAGGGGACTCAGCGCCGGGGATTGAAGGGAGTTCTGGATGCGCGGGGGTGGGGTCCGCTGGACATTCCGATTCGGAGAGTGCGGGGTGGTTTTTAGGGGGTTGGGCGACAGATTCGGGTGGGGCTCTCGACTTTCCTTCGGGGAGTAGGGAGCGGAGGCCGGTGGAGGAGGAAACCAAGCGAAGGAGAATAGAGAGATCGTGAGAAAGAAGGGGAGGCAAAAGGGGAGAGATGGGAATAAAATGAGAGTCCGGGCGAGGGAGAAACAAGCGGACGTGACGTCTGGACGACGCCTTTTATGCGACCGGGCGATGGACATTACGGCGACAGATGCCTGCGCTATTGGTGCTCAGCCCACGCAAATATTCACCATTATGGAGTTCACTCTGTGGCACGTCCGAATATCCGACTCTAATCGAGTCTGGCTCAAGGCGGTGGCACCACTGGCTGCCTTTAAAGAAATCGTGATCGTCGCTTGACATGATTATTGAGGAGACGAACGATTTCCAGACCCGAATATGGAAAGGTTTATAAAATTATTTTTGTGCAAATACTATAGTGGCCACCGTTTGAAGTTTTATAGATCGCCTTACCCTTTTCTTTCCCCTTGTCTAAACCAACAGGGGGGCGTATTCCGTTTGCAAAGAGATCCTGAGTTGGGTATTCACAAGTTATTTGAATTGACCGAGATTTAAGAATTTTCCGAAGAAGATTTCAAGAATATAATTACACTTAAACATGCAGCGTCAAAATGTTATAAGATGTGAGGCAACTTGCACTTTTTGTTCCTGATATTTTGAGTTTAACAGAAAATAATATTCTTCCACACGCGGTTTTCTCAGACTTTAAAAAAGTTCTTAACAAAGTGTCTCATAGCAAGGTAGTTTAAAAGCTAGAAGCCTATTGCAAAAATAAAATGTCCTAGTCTGGATAAATTAATGGCCTCGTACGAAGGGTAGTCATTGATAGTGTTAGCGCACATGAAGTAGAGGTCACTTGAGGTATTCCCCAGGGATGTGTCATAGGATCTCTTTTATTACTTCTTTACGTTAACGACATTAACTCCGTGGCAATAGTAACACGCTTATTCGCCGACGACGCGGTGGTTTACGGAGATATTCGTAGCCTTGAGGATAAAATAATTTTAGCAGTTGATTTCAATGCAATACAACGTAGGTGTGAAACACGTACATTACACGTACATTCAGCTCTAAAATTGCGTATTGATGAATTTTTGGAATAAGAGCAGTTTTCATTCGAACGCCTATTGCATCAGGAATACCGAAATAGAAATTGTTGACTTGATTGCCGTGGACTCGAAGTTATAGACTCGATTAAATACTTAGGAGTTACCCTAACTCACGCCTTCTCCTGGGTGAAACATATGCGGGAATATGTGGACAAATTGACAAAAAAATTGGATTTATTGAAGAGTATTGGGGAAATGTGATGAGGAGGTTAAAGGGAAATGCTATATCTCGCTGGTTAAGCCTCATTTTGAATATGATGCTAGTATATGGGTATCCTCATGAAGTTGGATTGATTACCGAATTGGATCGCAGGCTGAGTAGAGAAATTAGACTTGTTGAACTTTGTTATGATAAACTTATTAGTCCAGCTAGATTATTAGAGGAATTAGGTTTGGAATCACTCACGGAGCGAATGTTAAATTACAAATCTCTAGCATTAATTGGAAGCAGGTCTATTAAGCGATGATTTTGAAAATGTATTATTATGTAGCTTCATCTTATTACGGCAGGAGAAGTTATACTAGTAAAATTAGAGAGATTAGATTAATGCGGTCAGTCCCAAAAGTAGTATGACTTATTTATTCCCGGATAGACGGACGGACGGGCGGCGGTTTCTCTGGCTGGGTTCCAGGGAATGGAGTCTCATGAAAGGCTGGAGGCTGGTGGCAGTTGGCTCCCAGCCTTTGCAGAGTGGGGATAGCTCGTTTGCGACACCTCTACGATATAACGTGACCTCGTTACGCTCCGTCATGAACCGGTAAGTGGAACAGTGCTACCCTATCAAATTTTGTGTGAAACTGGGCAAAACAGGGAAAGGGAGTCATAACATGCTCAAGGCAGCTTATAGTATAGTGATAACGCAATGGGTACATCGGATGTTTTTGAGTGGCACAAGTTATTTCGGGAGGGAAGAGAAGATATTGAAAACGCCGAACGTTCAGGACGCCTTTCCACCTCAAGAAGTGACGAAAATCTTGAAGAAGTGAAGGCTTTGTGCGACAGGGATCGCAGATTAAGTGTTCACATGGTTTCTGATGAACCTGGCATCCCTAAAAGTGATGTAACTCGACTTGTGACCGAAAAAATGGGCATGAGAAAGATGTGTGCGAAGTTGGTGTCGCGAATGCTATCGATGAGCAAAAGAAAACTCGCATGTGGATATACCAAGAGCTTCTCGACCATGTGAGTGAGAATCCAAATTTTTATAAAATTCCCGGCTATATTTCTTCCCCTTTCCCCGCCTAAAATCCGTGCTGAAAAGACGTCACCACGGCTCGGTGGAAGCGTTACACAAGGTCGTGACGAGGAAGTATAGCGGGATCATTGGCGCCGCCGTCTAGAAGATATACGCGGCGTGGAAAGCCCGCTTGCTGCGGGGTGTGGACGCACAAGGGTGCTACTTCGGAGACTTTTGAGTGAATGTATCAATTCGGGCGATACATTTTTTTTAGAAGGGTATATGTCACTTAGATACCGTATTTCATGCAAATAAAGTGATCATGATCCACATTATTTGAATTATTGTGCACAAATATTGCATGTAACAATTAAGAAAAACTGATTTTTGATGTTACATACCTGGTGTCGAATCACCAACTGCCACACACCCAAGCGGGGTTTGTAGGGTACAACGTAAATGTAGATGAAAATATGACCTGTCAGTTATGTTAGTTGATACCTGAAAGAATTTCGTCTATTCCACTCATCATTTGGGAATTAGAACAATCGTTTCTCTGTAAAGTGAAAGGGGTGATGGCAACTGAATTTATGCCAAAAATGTTAATGCTCACTTGACGAAAAGCCGCAAGAGATCAAAGAATGAGTTGATTCTGAAGGGAGGCCAAAGCAAACAAATTATTTGGTAAATATGTTGAATTGTACAACAATAATTGAAAAAAAATGTAGACAAAATAACTGAATGTTTGCGTATACTGGGTTTAGATTAGTTAAGTATTTTTAAACGACATGTGAGGTAGACGTCCTATTTTCGTTAACAACCTCAAGTGTACTTTTCGGAAAATAACACGAGTCATACCATGCATCACGAATTATAACTCGGTAGGATATGCTCCTCCAAAATTTATCATTTTTACATGACTAACGTGTGAACCTGTCTCAACGGAAAGGCAGGAGTTTTTTCTATGGGAACTTAATAAAAAGAGTTATAAACATGCCTTTTAGAATTTGTCTCATAGTTGAATGAGAAAATGAAAAGCGGCACAAACAAGAGAAATACTCGAGATGATAAGACCAATCATACGCACAATTGATGAAAGCGATAGTTCGAGAAAGGACTTACCAATGGCTAGGATGCATCAGCAAACGGCCGACATACAACAGGAACGGCTTTTATCCATCCGCCACCGCATGCCCCGGTGTAAATCCGCAAACAGTCGATAGAATGAACTCCCTGCATAAACGAAATTAGAAACACGAACAAGTTAGCCCGGAATTATTAGTCTGGTGATATGCTACGAGAAGTAAGGTATTGGGGAACAGTGGCGATGGGTACGAAAATGTTCCAATGGCTCCAGTAACTTTTAAAACATTATTTTAGAGGAAAAGTGATGTTTTTATCTTAATAAATACATTATCTAATTTTATATTAAATTACTGGGAGTAGGTGGAGGGACACTAAGCTTTGCCGCGAAACCGGTCTCAGTGCTCTCCAAGCAGTGGAAGCGGCAGGGCGTCTGTTATGGTAAACCTCTGCGAGCCGACCGTGTCACGAAAGACCAACTGAGCGGAAATTTCAAGTGAATTTGCAGCGTATTGAAAATGAACCTGCTTATTTGGACAACGCCATCACTGGTAATGAAACCTGGGTTTTTGAATAAGACCCAGAAATAAAACGCCAAAGCTCTGAGTGGCACAACGACCAGTCCCCCAAGCCCAAAAAGGTAAGAATGAACAAATGAAAAGTGAAAACAATGCTCATTGCCTTATAAATAAAATGGAAATATATAAATTATTATAATTTTTAAATTAAAAATAATTGCTTTACTTTTGGAACGCACCCTGTGAAGTAATTAATTAAAAAATAATAATGAGCTTATCCGACCGTAGTTATTAACCAGAAGGTTGGTTTGGTAAGTTAGGGTATAATAATTTTATTTTATTTATTTATCGAATTAATCGGGTGACATCGAGACCTATAGTCCCTTATTCCAACTAACCCCTAGAAATCACATCCAAGTCCTAGGTGGAGGAAAATCCACCCAGGCGGGTGGATTTCCTGGTGACGCCTGAGAATTACCAGGAAGATCTGGTACCTGAATAATGACACGGCTTGTACGAAGCTGGGGGTGCTCACAGGTGTCATCCGGAATCGAATGAGAACCCTCCTGTTAGTAGCGTAGAGCTCTGTTCACTAGGCAATCACGTCGAGCTCATACTATTTAAGAAAGTCCTTAGTGGAACCAGTATTAGAAGAAAAATATGTGCCAGAAATTGTTTGCGGAGTTCAAAGGGTTCATGGAAGTTGAAATGTGATTCAATGCTAAAACCTACGCAAGATAGACATGAGTCAGTCCGAAAGGAGGATGAGAATGAGAGGAGGTCTGGAGCTAATTCCAATATGTCAATTTCAGATCCGACCATTCATAAATTCATGTATATATAAAAAATATTATTGATAATATTTGTTGAAATCTTACAAAGATTCATGAATGGCATATTGAATCTGGCCTATCAAAAATACTCCATTATCGCCAATATCTACTGGCGAGTTTGTAAGGCCAAAGTATTTAAAATTTTGCATACGTGTCCAAGTTCACGGTCACATCTCAACTATCATACCCATCAGCATTTATTGTGAATTTCTGAAATTTCCCATGGATCGGCAAGCACTAATTGACTGTTATTTTTGTGAATACCAATACACATCTTATCCTACAATCTAATCCAAATTATCTGATCAACATTCACTTGTAACACCCTATGGATGAATGTTGACGATTTATTCGTCCTTACAAGGACATTGATCATAGCAGACGGAGAGAAAACAAGAGAAAGACATTGCTTTAGTATAATTTTGACGAAATTCAACGCAATGCCTTGAGATGTGCTGAGAACCCTTTTGCGCAAAAACGAATTTATTTTAACTCTGGGCCTGTTTTGAAAGACTGAGGACGATGAATCAGCGCAGAGGGTGGAATGGTACTTAATACTGACGGAGAAGAGCGGAAGGATATCTCTCGGACAAATGCGATCCATTCTGTGAAAATGGTTTTACATTTTTTGTGCGCGAAATAGTTTTCCCGTAACGTTACATTTTCTTACGAAATTTTGGAAGTGAGAAAACTTATCTTAAATCTCTTCTCATCTACTCTAACTTTAACTCTGGCCTAATTCATATTTAAAGTAACCACATCATAACTATGAGTAAATCTTTGCTTGTTCTGATTTTATATTTTGTGGAAAATAAAATATGAGAATAAAAAGATTAAGCAACAACAAAATGTTTATGCAAAAACGTGTACTCAAATATGAATATTACGATTTTACCATCCAGTTTTAGGAAGCCGACGACAGAAACCATAAAATAAAAATCAGAAAAATGAAACGGTATTCTGCAAACAGAGAAAAATCATATTAGTGGTTGAATCAATATTTTAAAATCGTACATGCCTTTTTCGCTTCTACTAAGCCTCAAATACAGAATAGTGCGTGAATTCATTTTTAACATATGAAGGACGAAAAGATAAATGCGTTTTACAAATAAGATCATAATCGAAAATACAGTCACTCAGCAGGTTATTTGTTTAGCACAGTAAAAAGTTGAAAGATTTTCCCCGTGTGAATGGGAATGTACATTTTTGCGTCAATTGTAAGAGGAGGGAGAAAGACTTTTGGCTTAAACAAATACGCTATCATAGTTACGGCAAAGGTGTTTACGGCTGGTATGTTCTATTTTATAAAAGTGTCTAAGTCGCAGAATCTTGAAACAATTATAAAGGCGCTCGAAAATGCTATAACAGGGTTCGAGATTTTAATAACTAGTTTTCGATTGTGTATATGGTACGAGATTAATCCGGTCAGTAATTGTTGGATCTGCTAAGGATATTAACTCATAAATTTCTCATCGTGCGATGAACTCATGCCATTGATATCAGATACACTCTCTCACCTATCAAACGGAACTTCGATTCCTGTGAAGGGCCCCTGGGAGGCGAATGCGGAGGATATGTGGTGAGAGAGCAAACGAAGATTCAGAGAAAAATAAGGTTTAATGGCTAGAAGGAAATCGTGAAATTACGTGTCATTTAGAGGAAATTGATATATCCAAAATTATTTTCCCTATATTTTTGCTTGCTTAGATTTAGTAAAATCGTACTTTGAAATCAGCCGTCAAGTAGGAGATGAAATACTAAAAATTTAATGCGTGAAGAATAAAAAAGAAAATTGATAAAATCCGGATACATGGAAGGCTTTGTCTCGACGAAATGTAGTATTAAGACTCGTTCTAGTTCAATTAAGATTTGGTCTGTCAATCAGGTAAATTATACGACTGCTTTCCCTCATCGTAATCTCCAACGACACACAAAGAGAAAGTAGCGATAACAAATCAAATGAGATATCACAAACGAACAGAGTTATTCCTCAACTACGTATTTGAATGGTTGATGTTCCTACCTCCTCGGTCCTACGCTCTTTTGGGGTCATGCGTGATTTTACACTGTTTTGCGTGACGACGCAACGCCAATGAGTTAGCTGACTATTGCTTTAATCCGATCGATTGAAGGATTCCACACCCTTTATTTCCTCCGTATCTATTTCCTTGCCCTTGTTATAACCCGTCGGGAATACTAACGAAGTAGTAAGCAATGAAATCTGAGTGCCAATAGAATGATCGATCCAAAATGGAATCAAGCGAAAAAATGTCAAGAGCAGTTTGCGGTGGGGAAGTAGGAGAAGAAAATCAGAAAAGCGGGCATTGGAGACGGGTAAAATGGGAGAGGAAGAGGAGAGAGACGGAGAAAGCAAGAGGAAAAGGTGATTGAGGCACCGGCAACACAGGGGAGAGATGGGGGTGGAGGAAGAGGAGGAGACGTGGAGAGTGATGGGGGGAGAGAAGGCTTGAAGGTGCGTTTCCTGGAAGTGGATGAATATTTGAGTTACACCCACTCTTCCCTTCTTCTTGCCTCCTTTGATTATTTGATGCGTAGGAAACGTGAATTAAGGGAGAGCCTCCTTCCCTCGCTCACTCACTCGCTCCGCCTCGCTCCGTTTTCCACCCCGCTGGCAACCCTCCCCCGCCCGCCTCCCACTCACTCCCATTCCACCCCTCCCCCCGCAACCCCGTCTCCTCCTCGCATAGACTCAGGCCTTCCCTCCCTCCCCCCCTCCGCCTTCGCGTCAAAACCGAGGGCTTAAATGTTAAGCGGTCCGATACCGTGAGCGATCCGAACTTAAAGCTCCCCCCCCCTCCCGCGCCACTCCTTTTCCCACCGTCGCCGATCGACCAAATTTCTCCCACTCTGACCTTTTCCTTCCTCCGCGTCCACCTCCGCCGCAGCGTTTCATATGTTATTGCCTACGAGTACCTTGCGTGGTTCCTATTTATTCGTCATAGGGGTAGCGGGAAGTAATTCTCAGGATGTTAAGAGCATATTGAAAACCACATCGCACTGCCTTGTCCTGTAGTGTGGGGACAGCAGCCTTTATTGTGCAATTGCGGGTCAGGGAGGTGTGTGCGTAATAGGAAGGGGAGAAAGCAATTAAGTTTTTTGATTGTAGCTGCTGGATTGATTGGATTTATTTTGTAGCTATCGTGTTGGCAAGGAAGGAAAGAGTAGTACCTACGTAAGCCTGCAGCCACTGAAATCTATATATTTTTATCTCTGTGGCATAGACTGTAAATTCACGGTGGGAGTTTTTAATAATTCTTTCGGAGACAAACGTGAACTCAAGAGCCCGTACTTCTGTAATATTCGTAGTGTCGCTCTCTCTCTCTCTCTCTTCGGTTCCTGGGATTTTAGATGAATAGACTCCCATCTAAATTTCCCCTGACACCCCTCACTCAAACTTACGTTCTCCCACTAAACATTTCTGATAAAATAGAAAACCTACTTGAAAGTTATTTGATTACCTAATTAAAACTTTTTTCGACCATTTTTAGACATATTAGGCGTATATTCTCATATAAAACAGTATCTAAAACTGTAAATGAACTCTAGGGACAATAAAGAGGAAAAGTACAGGGAAACTCCGGATTACAGACCAGAAAAATAGAAAAACAGACCAAAGGAAATGTACAAATTTAAACCCAGAATTGGGCAGAATAAACTGAAACTAGAGAAAAATAATAAACTAAGGCGTAAAAATAAAGAGCAAAAGAACTGAGGAGGAAGATACGGTGAAAAACGTAAGATGATCCCAATGCATGGATGGCATGTTTGAGACAACAGTGATTTTTTTAATTTCAGGTAAAATAGCAGTTATAATTATATAATTTAAGTGAATTTCCATCTGATTTTATTTTTTGGTAATGAATAATATGTTTTGGGACTATTATGCATTAAAATTAAACTAGGTTTTAGGCAGAGAATAGAGGATTTTTTTAATATAATAAACGTTATTTGACAAATTAATCAAAAATTATTTTTTTACTGTCGTATAGCCACAATTACAAAATAAATGACTGATTAAGAACGAGGTTTTAGGGGGAAAATGGTGTTTGTTAATTATTTACAATTAAAAAGGAGTGTAATAAGACCATCGGGAGAAAGCTTAATTCGCAAACCCCTAAAACTAACATTTATATTAACCGATGTTTATCCCTATATATTTTTCGCCATATGATTTTATTTGAAATCGTAAATGTGTCATTTTTTTAAATACCAACTACTTATCCTTTTAAATGTGACGATCTATTTTACATAGAGCGACATTATTTGGAGTTCAGTGTTCAGAGTAATAATAATTGAAAAAAAAGCTGTCGTTAGATTATCATGAGTGTCAGATCACCAGTTTTTGGATGGTGGGTGAATACTATAATTCCATTTTCAATATGAAATTAGAAGTTTATCTTACAAGTCTGAAAATATGAGTCTTGTTTCCCAATCAATGAAATCCATGATGGAAATAAAAAAGCCAGGAGTTTGGTTAGTGCTGACATCCTTCAGAACATCAGCTTTTTCAGCAATTTTGCGGAAAATGCGTGTAAACATTGAAGAAACCATTGCCTGACAAACATCGATTGAAGAATTCCTTCAAATTATCTGAGAGTGAGGTGAGACAATTTTGGCAGGATTAATTACCAATACTTTTAACTAGCAGAACAAATATTTCTTATTATCTCACGAGAATTGTTGAACTACAAAGCCTTGTCTAATGGCGTTCATGCGTGTATATATTTTCCCAACTCTAGAAATGCAATTGAAGTGGGTTTCGTGAGCTCCGTTTTCAGCCTCCTTGCATTTGTGTCTTCAATACCATTACCGGAGTGTCTCATCTCAAAATGTTTCTTTTAATGCTGTAACTACTTAAAATATATTAAGAGCAATATGGTAACCTGATTGATATGGGGCATGGTAAGGAAACAGCAGTAAAAGAAAAATAAAAAATTGCTCCATTTAAAATTCAATTTCATGAAGTTCAAAACTTTTTCTTAAACTTAGCCTTCGGTAAAACCGGATGATCACTGTTAATAAATTTACCGAAGACCAATTTGTAACATTTATTATTAATTTAAGGTCGTTTTACTCCCAATGAAGCATTAAATCTTCATTCAAAGAGCTATAACATAGTTTCCCTTAGGTATTCAAAACCTAACCAACCAGACAAACTTGTTGGTAAAACTAACCAATATAAAAGTTCTTAATTATACGGAAATGATCTCTGAGTGTGGTTTAGTCACAATAGCTCATTGATTTGTCTTTAAGATTCCTGAAATCTAATTGTTCTTAACATATTAAGTTATGAGGAGTGATTTATGCTATCATTATACCTATTGAAAATAATGGTAATTATTAAACATTTGTATCATTAAAAAAATGATATTATAAATTAAATTTACTGTTTAAAATGCATATCGAATTTGAAAGGCTGGGTAACGTTATATGGTTTTCTACGACTCTCCTTTGATCTAATTGATTAAAACTATCTTCTGAACTCAAATAACTTTATGGTTAGCAAGTGCAGGTGAAATATTAATCAGTTTATTTTCTGCGGAATCTTATATTGACATATTCGCTTGTAATTGCTTATTTACTTGTATCTATTGCTCACAATCTTTTAATATATTAAGATATATATTATATATATTATTCAAATATATCAGTTAAAAAAAGAGGTGGTTGTATTAATTAAGGAAATTAATTAAATCCGATGATTAAATTGTTTGGAAAAAAATCTCTTTTTGATATGGAAAATTCAGGATAATTGCGCAATAATAAGCACTTTGCAATAATAAGCAGATCCGGATTATCCCGGGAGGTAACTCTTCAATTAAAATCTTTTGTGTTCGAATCTCTTTTATGCATGGAAATAGGATATTAATAATAAAATGTATTCCAATTGGTGTGACAGGGCGAAGTGAATTGGCTTTCTTAAGACCTAGGATTTACTGGTTGAATACTTCTCGAAATGATTGTTAGAGCGCACCTTTAGATGTCCGGGGCATTTCGCTCATGTAGAACCAGATACGGGTGATTTCGTACCGCAAAAAAATGGCTTCGACGGAGGCGCACGCTGAGTTTCCGAGAGTGTGCGCCGTTGTGGTGACTTGGATGGATGATTTTCACGAGTGGGAGACTCGCCAGGAAGTGCGGTGGGAGGCGTTCTCCCCATCCGCCCCATGACCTTTATGGGGAAGATGATATGGATGTATCCAGATAGGCCCCTGTCAACGATTCCTGGGCTCATATAGTAAGGAAGGCAAGCTTAGTGTTCCATCATCTGGAAAATAACCGGGAAAGGTTTTCGGGCATCAAACATTAAACGATGAAAGCAACGTAGTTACCCTTCTTTTTTGCTCCAGATTTGCTGCCCGGATCAACTTGGCTCTCACATATGACTAAATGACCAAATACCGATCCTCGGAAATCCAGAGGCCAATGACGTATTCGCTCACTGGGAATGCAGGCTTGGGAATGGAGAAGGCATCTATTTTAAGGGATATTGGCTAATCTTCTGGAATATTGATACTGATCATGTTAGATTTCTAAACGTGGATATTCCAAGCGTTTTTTTCGGCGAAACATGGGAAATAAGTGGGAAAAAGGAGAATTTTCGTATACTGCTGACGGAGAGGGGTTTCTTACTTTGTATTTATGATCAGCGTGAGCTGCATTACGTTTTCTTATTTTTCTTCCTGCACGGAAGCACGATTTTTATTCAGATGCTTTGAACTTCCGTCTCAAAGAGTGTTGCGTTGTAAGGTGTTTTTTCTCTATGACACGTGATTTTGAGTTCGGGAGGACTGCTTTGGCATGCAAGAAACACTCGGAAGCCGATGTGTTACTTTTTTATATGCATAAAGATTTCGTTCAAAACAAATTGGATACACAAAGTTATCCGTTTAAAACGAATATTTCCATGATACTCATACACTTACACATTGATGAATAAAGGTTTCTCTAAATTTCTTACGAATGAAGCGAAGTAAATTCGTGCTGTAGGCTCTTTCTACATAAAACTAGGTTTTTTCCTTCGTTGAAAAATACACTCTCTAAATCATTAAAGAATTTTTATATGAATATGACTACATTATATTCTTGTAGCACAATCCAATTCTTTTTTTGTAGTGATTTCAATTTTTATTTCTTCCTGTTCTCATTAAATCGATCTAAATATGAAGGCTGTGATTAACTCTGTCTCAATAGTTTCTTTCCAATAATTTCATTTCATTGCCACATTTTTTTAAAGTGAAATTGGAAAGAAGCATACGTAGATAACGTTTGTGTTGGATATGAGCCGTGAGAACAGCTGAACTCCGTCGCCCTTAACTCCCTCCTATCGCGGCGTTGCGTGAGGAACTCGTGCGTTATCAGGGCAGCAGGAATATCTGACAGTGATCTCATCGAATGAAAAATGTTTATCCGTTCCGCCAACTTGATCGAGTATTCTAAGCAGGATCACATCGGATGACTAACTTATATTAAAATCGAACCGTGGCATATTGTATAAAAATGGCATCTAATGAAGCAATAGAAGTCATGAATATAGAAGGTATATATCAAAATCTAGTTTGAACTGAGGAAAAAGAGTACTCTATGGAATTTTCCTACTATGTGTATATATTATGCATCTATAAAAATAGATATAAATTATATATGTAATATATAATTTATATCTCTCTCCGATACATTGACGACATCTTTCTACTATGGTCACACAGCATAGATTCCCTCAATTCCTTCATCTCCCAACTCAATGATTCCTCATATCTGTCTTTCACCTCGACCATTTCATCCTCTCAGATTACCTTCCTCGATGTTAATATTTTCCTCAGTAATAACAAATTCCTGACCTCTGTTCACACTAAACCTACTAATAAGCAGCAATACCTTCATTACAGTAGTTGTCACCCCTCCCATACCAAGCGCTCCCTCCCTTACTCCCTCTCTATCCGCGGTCACCGCATTTGCAACCATCCCGAATCCCTTAACAAATACCTTAACAACCTTCACCACTCCCTCCTCCAACGAGGATACCCTGATTCTCTCCTCCATAAAAAAATACTTAAACATTCCTACACCCCCAAGCCTGCCTCAACCACAGACTCCCAGCCTCTCTCAATCTGTACTATCTACTTCCCAGGCATTCAGTCTCTCAAATTCATCCTCAAAGACCTATTCCCCATCCTCAAAAATCACAACACTTCCTCCAACCTTCTTCCCAAATGCCCCTCTGTCACCTTCAAACGTCCCGCCAACCTAGCAGATATCCTCAAATCCACCAGGCCGCTCTCAAATTCCCTCACACCCCCAGAGCCATATCCACTCCATGTCATCGAGCTAGATGCAAACCCTGCCCTATCTTCACCACTCCACCCCACTCCATCCCACCATTTAACTCTCTCCCGCCCTTCCCCTATTCCTCTTGCACTTCCAAGAATGTTGTTTATCTTCTAACCTGTAAACTCTGCCCGTCCTTTTACATAGGACAATGTTCCACACCACTTAACATTAGGATTAATAACCACCGCGCCTCGTGCAATCCCTCCTCCCCGTCCGCGGGTCTCCCCATCCCTAAGCATGCTTCCCATCATAATACCCCTTTCAACCTGTGCTACAATGTTTCCGTCCTGGCCTCCCTTCCCACATCCGATAACCCTATAGAATTAAAAACTCTTGAAATGGCATTCATTTACATCTGTATGGCCTATCAGCATCCGGGCCTCAATGTCGTTCACTGATGGGAATGGCCTAAAATTGTTACTTTGTGGAAGCGATGCATATCGGGGGGTGAACACTGTGTTTTTCCGCATGAGTTTTGGTGTACGTGGCCTTTGTTTCGACTTGCGAAGTCTTGATCAATACTTTGTAGGCTGAAACCTGGGTCTCGTATGTTGCAATAGTTGCGGTGAGCATGTTGTTCTATTTTCCGATTTTGTGTCAATTCCACCTCCTCCCTCTCCCTCCTTGCAGACCTTTGCTCCCCTCTAGCCTCTCCTCTCCCTTTCCTCTACCCAACCATTCCTCTCACCCCTCCTCCACCTCCCGTTCTCCCCTTCCCCTGCCCCCCTTCCCTTTCTCTCGCACCCTTCACCTCTACAATTCCAGCAGTCATTCATTCATTACTTCTATATCTTCAGATGAAGACGGAGTGTTTCCGTCGGAATATTAAGAAATAACTTGTGAGTGTTCTTCTTTTTTTGTGTTTCTATATTGTGTTACTGTGTATTGTACTATATATATATATATATATATATATATATATATATATATATATATATATATATATAAAAACAGTAATCAACCCGAAGGTCGGTTTGATAGCTGATGGTAGAGTTCACCCAGCACTAAGGCCGTTGGCGTGTGAAATTCTCACATCAGGGTAGGGGGGCCAGTTCCTTTCCCTGTGCCGGTTATGGTTTTCCACGAAGATCTGGTACCGGAAAATTCACATAGCTTGGGTGGAGCCGCAGGTGCCCAGAGTGCCTTGCCCGGGAATCCAACCCGGACCCCTCCGGTGAGTAGTCCAACGCTCTACCCCCTGGACTACTGCGACTCTTATATATATTATTTTTATTTTTTTTTTCAATTAATCTACCGGTTAAGTTAGGTTTTTGGATGGACACAACTACCAAATAAATATTTTGTGGATCCTAACAAAACAAAATCCGACAACCTAGTCTACATCAGGTCCCTTTTCATCTGTGAGCACTTGCTTCCTCCCTTCATCCCGTCCAACATCCCTATCCTGTTCTTGCCTTTTCCTCATTGGCCTAAACTTCTCCCTTCTGTTACAGTCTTCAATATCCATCCCACTGCTGACCAATACCCCCTTCATCCATTTTTCCTGCCTCCCAAGGATTTCTCCCAACAATCCCCTCTCCTCACCCACCATCTCTAGTACTTCCTCATTTGTTTTCCTTTCGATCCATTTCACCTTCGCCATCCTTCTCCACACCCACATTTCAACAGCCTCCAATCTACCTCCGTCATCCTGCTTCAGTGACCACGTTTCCGCGCCGTGCATAACTGCGCTCCATATCAAAGTTTTTACGAGTCTTTTCTTAATATCCTTACTCAACGTCCTTTTCATCTATATTTTTCAATTTTGTTCCCAATACGAGCATCATACATGAAGTGTCCATGTAAATGCTATTCTAGTTCCTCATTTATGTAGCTATTAATGTTTGTAAAACACAAGAAATGGGCCAGGATGAGATCAGCAGATTAGAATTGTTGGGCTAGAGTGTTTCCGCCAACGGGAATTTAAATTTATTGGTTTGTTGTTACTATCTTACCCAGGTTCCTTATAAAATGAGGCGTTTTAATGATTCCCTGCACCAGAAACAAACCCAAGCGTTCTGTACTTCTCTGTTGTACATAAATGACATACAAAGATTAGGAATCCATTCTATTGTCTCTAACAACCCCATAATGTCTTCATTATCATCATAACAATTTCCAAAACATACATTCAGTCAGCTTTCATTAAAATAGACATATATATATATATATATATATATATATATATATATATATATATATATATATATATATATATATATATATTGGCAAAAAAATCGTCAGACTATCATGCACACCCAGTGAGGGGTATAAATAAAACTGCGAATAGCTTTACTGAAAACCAATTCGTATTCAATAACGATAGAGAATCGAGTGAGACTGTTCTCTTACGAGGGATACGGAAAGTATAAAATATTTTGCTTTAAGAGGCCGTTGTGAGAGACACTTGTAGACTTGGAGAAGGTTTTTCTCAACTCCGAACGAAACAAGATATTCAAATTACTGGAAGGAATTCGAATGGATTACGACGACAGGAGAATTTCATCAACTCTACAAGAGCAGAGTCGCCATCCTAAGAATGAAAGCAGATGGGAGGATAGAAGCTAAAATAAATAAAGGGGTTAAACTAGGATGTAGCCTGTCAACAGCACTGCTCAACGTATGAAAGGGGAAATAAAAGAAGCAAAAGCAATGAGAATCAAAGAAATAGAGCGAATGTGAAGAAATTAGCTAGCTTCTTTTCGTGGATGACATCCAATTATGGCAGAGGACCGAGAATATTTGAAGTACTTGAAGGACATAACGTGAATATCAATAAGACTAATACTAATGGCAAGGAAAAGAGAAGATGAAGCTCTCCGTCCTAAGAAGAGTGAAATAAGCAACTGGAATCTTTCATCATGAGTGGTCTCCAATTTAACCTGGAAAAATTTGCAGTACCTTAGGAATTTTTAGGAAAATAAATCCCAGTACATCTGGGATTTATTTTCCCAAATATGATTGGGAGTTGTTCTTTGTGATTCCTGATTATGTGATTTCTGATCCCTGATTCCTGATTACGTGATTTCTGATCCCTGATTCCTGATCATTATGATTCTATATCTAAGCAAAGTTATACCTGGGAGGGCCCTGTCAGGGGAAGCACTTTCGGAACGTTTTCGAAGCTGCATTAAAGAATTAAAGCATTAAAGCATTAAAGAAGGTTCATCGAACGAACAATGGGGAAATATTTGAATGACAAATTTAAGGAGATGAGTTATTTTGCGCTTGTTAGACCAGTTGTTAAACACGCGCGGGGTGTTTAGAATCCGGCGAAGGACTCAATTCCTGAATTAAGAAAAAAAGAAAAGAAGCTAACCGTTTCGCGAAGAATAGTTTCGAACGAACAGGAAGCGAACCGGATCGTCTGGGTTCGGAGGTGCCGGAAGCACAAAGATTACATGAACGACTTAAACTTTGGATCGGCACCGACCATTCGAGTTAAACGCGGACGAAGAAGAAATAATTGGTAGGCGAGATGGGAGTGAGGGTTTAAGAGAAATTGACGGCCTAAGCGATCGATAAAAGTAAACATTTTACCTCACACAATTCGAGACCACAATAGTAGGAATCATTATTGAAGACATGTTGACCTTCCCGGATGTCACTAATCACCATTTGACTCTATAGATGTTGACCTCAAACTTGTCATACACACACACTCATGTCGGTTTTCAGTGCAAGATGTAGATCCATTTCGAAGGCAGAATAACATGAAATAGAGGTAGCTAGAAGAACTTAGAGCGCAGGTCAGGTCACACTCGGAAGATATTCCCAATTTGAGACATCAACTATGCTCAAAGAAGCTATGGTTACACAAACAGAGAAACAATACGTGAAAACAATTTATCGAGAATGCAATTCCATGAATCGGAAACATATACCTTTAGGAAAGCGGACTCAAAAAGAATATGAAGTATCGAAAATTGGCGCTGGAGGCGGATTCTGAGGATTGAGATGAACTGTTAGATGAGAACAGAGGAAATTGTGAGAAAATTAAAAGAAGAAAGCACCATATTTACTAACTTATTGGAAAGGAAAAAAGAAACCGACTTGGAAATCGTACATAAACAAGGGGAATGTGGGTTAAATAATAATCATTCCAGAAATACCTATATGGTAAAAGAAAATTGAAGTCAAATAAGCAACAATGATAGACTTAGCAGGATAATCACTGAACAGACATACTATTAATGATATATAAGGAGAGTAGATAAAATGTTAATAATGAGAAATATCAAAATTTAATGGTAAGAATCCCCTACCTTCACCACAATTCAAGGCGATGCAACTCTCCTATGCGGAATTTTATCGAAGACAATTCAGGGACATCCGGTTTTACAATAAAATAACGATAGATTTTATTTCTCCGACCACCGGTATATTACGTAAATTATGAAAAATGTATTTTAGCAACAATGATTGTAGAAAACAGAACCATTATTTGGTAGTTACCTTTTAAGGTAGATTTTGCATGGGCACGAACGTACCACCCCAACACTTACTAAGTTCGTCTAATGAGACAAATGACAATAAATCCTACTTAAATATCGCATGCATTCTATCTCCCTTCATTTCATCCAACATATATATTTTTCCTATACCTACCACGCTTGCCTTAAGGTCTCACCTGTACGACAAAAAGACAGGAAATACCTCACTTAATATCATCGAAATAATACAAGTTTCATTGTTCAGCTTTAGGTAGAATTAAAACCTTATGAATTATCAGTACAAAGTTCAGGATAAATGTTATTACAGGAAAATTATGTTGGCCCACGATCGATCTTTTTTCGGTAAAATACCCATGTAAAATTATACCCCAGCTGCCAATATCTGGAGTGAGTTTTAAATAATGGCCTTCGTTTTCCGAAATACGCTCATTGTATTAAATTCCAATATTTCTCTCTGTTCATTCAATTTATTTAACGACTTTGCACAAGACAAAAGAAAATGTAACCTCAGGTGAAATAAATCTCCATTGCGTTCTTTATCTTTCACTGAAAAATCAATGAAGATCAATACACATTGGGTAACGCTGCGTTATTAGTCAAACCGATTATGTGATCAGGGAAAGAATATTTTTCCAACGAAATTTTTATGATGATGAGATGTTTTTATTTCTTTCTATATTGCCATATTAAACCCTCGTAATTTATCATTTTAATGGGTATGCACACTGATTAACCTATGTCAATCTACGTTTATAAGCAAATTTAAAAAAAAGTTTTTGTCTTTTAAAAATTCTAGATCATCATTATTTCCATCTTCATACAATTGCGTCACCAAATCGAGTATTCCAGGTTCTCATATCGAGAACACAATATACGTAAAATCTGTGATTTTTAATCATGGACAAGAAGGAACCAATATATGAAAGATGCACATCGGATTCTCCTTGATAAAGCGTAATATTTTTGAAAAAACATTATTAATGTGATAGAACGCTCCTCTTGGTTTCCTCAAAGATCACTTATTTCGACTTTTGCGCATGGTGCATCCATTCTCAATATTCTTAATTTCGTGCCATGATATGATTTAATTCCGCTCAATCATTATGAAAAAAGATGAACTCCTCCAACCGTCATTAGATTATTGCAACTATGTATGAAAAAAGTAAAACTTTTATCTAAAGACCGGATATAATGTTTAAAAATAAGCAAAAACACAATGATACACTGGTGGCGCCGACCGAATGGGTCAGCCTGGCATCAGCTACCACAGCTGCGGGCGAGATTGAAGTTCACGGTATCGGCCACAGTACTGCGATGTGGAAGGCAACGGCAAACCACATTATTCTCCCCAGAATATGCAGCCTTGTATTCAAATATAGTAGAATGGAGGATGCAGTAAACTAGTCCTAGGATTGAAATACTGATGATGATGAAGCAAAAACACTTGAATTCATCATAATTATTTAAAAAAATATTATAATATTAACCTGTAACAACTTAAACCATCCAATACTCTACATTCTGCCATAGCTCATCTACTCTTTTTTACATCAATGTAAAGTAGTAGCATCCCTAAAGTACTCCCGTCAATCGTCACGTAGTTATCCTATTTCATTTCACGACGAACAGCTTGCTTTAACCTACTCTACTTTTGAATTTAGCCTACATGTAACCATCTGAGATTTTTTATCTTTTTTGAATTACTTCATTTACTCTTCATTTAATACTAGTTAACTCCATTTTGCCCCAACTTTTGCCTTAATATCAAGGAAGATGTCGTCCTACTTGTCCTACTCTCTCGTACCTAAGGGAATCTCCGCCTTTAACTCCTCCCTTTTACGTACTTACGGGTTTTATTCGTGAGGTCATGCTGAATTCCTGCCGCGCTCTATCCATTTCGCTGAAAAATTCCTCCAGTTCCATTTAGATCTCTACGACTAGACTTGCAGTGAAGTTGAAACTCGTGCCCATAGATTTATAACATTAAAATTGTCCGAAAAAAGTTCGTTTAGCTCTTTTCAACAACCATCTCAGTCTGCAGAGGACAAAAATCAATCTTTAATTCACGATAGTTTCTCGCCAAACACAAATTGATGAATTTCATGTTACTGGCTGGTAATTGAATAAAACCACTTTCAATGATTTACCCGCTCCAGTGATCGACTGTCCCGTTGGGACAACCAACCTTTCTAGCCAATAAACGTTAAAAAAAACAGAAAAAACGCCTTGAAAGGCACTCGGTAAGGCGGTGGTGGTGTTCCTCATCCAAAAATCCCGCATCAGCGATTATTAATCAAGGGAAAATTATTGAAAGAAACGCCTCGGTAATCGATGAGAGGCATTAATCATTGCGCCTTTCATTTGTCTCAAACCCTACGGGAGCAGGCGTGCGCTCCAGAGGGCGTATACCATAATTGATAGATTGGCCTCGCATTTTGCACCGCCGACCCCGTGTTCGAATAAATGACGTCAACTCTTCTTCTTTAACGTGAGAGTATTCCGTTCATCTTTCGAAGCGAGGCATCGACGAGCTACTTATGCGCATCGAAGACTAATACCAATGCTAAATGCCTTCAGCATGGGTAGTGCGCCTATGAAATTTCAAATTAAATTATTTCTTCTGAGTGGGGAGAACGAGGGATTCATCTCTTTTATATGTTTTTTAACTAAATGGAAAAAATATCTAAGAAACTGCGGGATATGCCGCAAAAGTAACTTTTAAACGGAGTCATCCACTAATATGCATCCCGGTTAAGGTGAATGATTTTTACACTTTGAAATTGGTGCACTGAAAAGGAAAATTTCTATGATGACTCTGAGACTTCGGTTGTCCAAATAAATAGTAATTAGATAAGTTGCGATTATTATCAAATTTACATGTCAAGGTACCTTTAACTTAAATGCATTTTCTTTCTGAGAATATCGGACTCAAAATATTTCAGAATGGGAAAAGTAGCTTATTTAAAATACTTACATTAATATCTGCAAAAAAATTACTGATTCAATCTTGACTTTGCTTCAATACATAATATTTTAATGTGGTTCATTCATGGTATTTGATTGAGAGGATTGATAATAAACTTTTATTTAGAAACTCCCAGTAATAGCTCAGACTAAAACAACCAAGTTCGTACACCAACAAATAATATTTAGTGAGTAATTGTTGATAATATGATCCAGTTATTAAAAACATTAAATATATTCTAATTAAATTTATTTGTTGATTTTTCAGGTAAAACCTATAGTTCTCTTTGAGACAAAATGATTTGCTCGTTTTCTTCAAAATAAAACTGGGGAAAGGAGTTCAACCGTTATCAACTGTGAAGCTCGACTACGCAAAGCATTAGTTTAGTTTCATACATAATTATCAATGTAAACAGAAAGATGATTGCTTGACGAAGTCCATAATTACTCACAGAATATGTTAATTATACCTTAATGATACGTATAAAATCGGCCGAAACAGAGAACTATTCTCTTAGATGCAAATGGAAAATCAGAAGTTGATGAATTGCATAGAATATTTGAATAGACTGTGAAATCTTAAGATTCTTTTTCAAGAGAAAAATTGTAATTTAAGGATAAATGTTTTGATTGTGGCCACCGGAAGGTCGTGAAGGAAAATTTTTAACCGAAACCTGCCAGAGTTGTAAAGATTTAAAGAAAAACATTGACTTTCAAACTTGGCAGCTCTTTTTGAACATTTGTACTCTATCTCTATCAAGGTTCCCCGCAGATTTTCAAATTCATAATTTTCAATTACAATAAATTGAGCTCCTCTACTCTAAGGAAACGTTGGTAACCATAAAAAATGTAGCTAAATAATTATTCTCATTCCTATGAGAACGCGACAAAAATATCACAAAGGTGGCGAGTGACAATTTGGCAAGTGATTACTTAATGTATCTCAGCGAAGAGTTTTACTCATGTAATAAACAGAATCGAAACTAATTTTCTGAACGAGATAATATACGCCCATTGATACAAAACGAATGATAAAATACATGGATATTTTTGAATATTGGCAACTCACCATGGAAAAAGTCTCTTGATTCTTTCAACGAGATTTTAACAAGTTTCATTTACCAACAGGATTACCCCTTGAAATATGCACGTCTATGAGAGTAAAGGGAATGGACGACGAATAGATGGATAATACGATAATGACCACGTACTCTTTTGAAAAGCTAATGACGAAAAGCTAAATAGTAAGCATTCATAATATCATTTCAAAACAGTGCATTAGGCAAAACAGATTTAATTGTTTAAATTATATTTTTAACAACGAAGGAGGAAAATACATGTATTCATGGCAAATATTTTTTGTGTGATCTCCTATACCGTGCTCGTTCCTGTAGAATTTTTCGTATTTCTAGATCTGCAGCGTAGTCTACATCTAATAGCCACAAGTTTCATGAATGAGGATCTCGAGGCTCCAAGAAAACATTACCTTTTCCTAACTTGATCTGATTCCTGAGCTGAAATAAGAAGGAAGGCCTTCCATCTTTAACGTATATAATTCAATCGGATCTCATTTTTTTCGAAGAAACCCTGACTCATAAAATATTCCCAAAGTACGAATGATGCGGACAAATTATTTTTACGGTACACTGGCAGGAATAATGCAAACCAGATAAAGCGTTGAGCAGCCTAAGGAAGACAAGAGAATAGCGGGTAGTGTAATTACTCCATTTGTCACAGCACACCAACACATTTATTATCAACCTATTTAGGTTTATGATATTTAGATTTCCAATACCTATAACCCAACACTCCATTTTTATATATATTTTTTATGAGTATAATTTTAATCAAATAGTAAAGTATCACACACTCTAATTTTGAATTACGAATGATCTACTAGAATCGTGCATACTTTTGCTTTAGTTGATACTCCTCTCCTCTGCTTCCCTTGTCACCCTGTTCGCATCACAAAACGTCTTTGCCACGAAAAATGTTTTCTCACCCTACTTCGCAAAAATCATCCCGAGGGCACTCTCGCTCAATCCTAAATGGGGAGCCTCAAGCAGACAGACATCTGGTGTCTTCCATTCGTCCATTCCATGCTGTTCACTCATCACCGCTCGGACCTCTGCCACCTTTCCCGGACTTCCGTTCCTCCTCCCTCTCATGAAGCAGCACCATTTCCTTACCCCCCTTCAATCCATCCCAGTAAGCCAACCACCACCTTCATTCTCCACCGCCATATTTTGGGTTGGAGCCCTAAACTAATCAAGGGTGTGAACTTAGGAGGCAAGTGGGGGACTTTGGAAAGGTTCGAAAGAGGATAAAGGGGATATAGGGATGGATTTGGAAGAATAAACTGAAAGAAAACGACCAAAATTTTGTAAGGTCTCAATATGGTACTGGCAGGTATATGCATAAAATATGCACAGAGGTTGAAGTTATTAGTTAAGTACATTTCTGTGAGATTGGAGTTATTCTAAGGAAAAGAAGAAAAATTCATCATAACAAAAGATTACATTTCCGAAAATGACTCTGGAGGGATGCTGAAGGGCTTCGAGGAAATAGGAATGCTTGCAATACCTAAGAAAGTCAAAGGCGAGATATTCAACAAGAATCAACGTTGTGCCTGATTCGTCCAATGTGCTCAAGTGTGATATTGATCTGCGGAAAGATAGCAGGACATGTTGAGAAAGCAATTGGACTGAAAACCGATTCATTTGACAAAAATAAGGACAGCACGTAAAAATCCATACTTTTTACAAGGATACTGGTATAAAAAAATGATGCATGTTATGACTATTTCATGTGACATTCTTGAGTTTGGAGTAGGCCTTTGGCAACGTTGAACGGAACAAGAAGTTACAATTGATAAAAAAACTTGGAACAGATTGCATCTACTAAACAATATGTCAACTAGACATGAACGAGACCACTATCATACGCATGTGCGACGAAAGATAAACAGAAGCAAGACTTTGTCAAACATGTACGAGGTGTTATGAGAAACGAGCGGTGAGCATGAAAGGCATGTTCATGCTATGTTTCGCAGTTATGATGCAATTGTGAAAATGAATGGAGTAATCCTGCAGGGATGCTTAGGGAAATGGGTCAAGTACTATAAAATCATACTGTGAGTATCCGCAGAAGAAACGAAAATCAAATACAAAAGAGAGAACCTTAAAGCATACAGGTATACATACCTATATCATATAGTCTCGATGAGTGAAATTAGGGCATGTGTAATTTTTAAAATACATTGGAAGCAGCATAATATGGAGGAAGTGATTGACATCAAACGAAAAATAGTTAAGCATAAATATAAGATTACTAAAATAGACAGTTACTGCCATCAAAGAAGAAATGAAAGGAAAAACAAGGAAATGATTTGTGAAAACCTCGCGTGTTGCTCGATGGAAATATATAACTCTTGAAAAACAACTCCAAGATGAATAGAAGACTTCGAAACCTGGCAGGGAGGCAAACTCGGTAGATGAAATAAACAAATAAGAAGAGAGCAGTCAAACAGAAGAGAAGAAGAAGAAAATTCCATGTTTAGTTTCATATGGAGGAGGAGAGTCAGATTGGGATGGGGTGACTTTGAGGCCAAATTATTGATATTAGGAATAAAATTGAAAGGACGTTTACACTAAGTTCAAGATTTGGACCGTCTGAAAAAGGTTGAACGACAGAAAGGTCGTTTTCGTGAAAGAGAATTAGCAGTGGACGGGTAAGATCGTCAGCTGGATGCACCCAATCTTCTGATTGAAAGACGGAAACGAAAGGGGAACATAAAATTTGCGCGTTATAATTTCAATTAGGCATTAGCTTACACTTTTTGAACCTTGAACTTAAAATAAGAAATTCAAAATGAAATATTAGCAAGTGATGTAAACTGATGTGTTTGAAAATCAAATGAGGACTTGCGTTTTGGTTAAATTTTCAACTAGCTTTCCCTTTGGACTGCTGCGATTATATTTGCCACTTGTAGGACACTTCTTGGAGACATGAAAACCCGAACCTTTAAAGAGCCATTTAATGTCCACTCTAAATGTATACCATTTAAGTCATCTAGTGCTTAATAGTTACTCGTTGAAAAGGCATTTGTTTTATATGTGAAGAGTTGAAAAATAATAAACAAATGTGGTATGTATTATACGATTCAATCCTTATATTATAATATATCGCGATTGGCAAAAGTTTTATTTTGATTCTCCTTTTTATAAGAACTGAGAAAAAAATTCTAAATACTGGAATTGGAAAAAAACACAAAGTATATTTGATAAGTTATCTAACTCTCTGATTTCATTTTTGTTATCCCGTTTAAAAATGTTGGAAAGACTGGCCATCAAATGAGAAGTCACCTGCACAAATTTCTTTTTTATCGTAGTTTCTATAGAACTGTTACATTTGTTTCCTCTAGTAATTATCCTCATGAGTTAGAAACTATTGCGCTTTAATTAGACTCAAGTATGCCCATAGCAGCACCCAGACAATGGACGTGGGTCGTGGGATTCAGATCCCTGAGGCTAGCATGAAACAATCCTAACGATTTCCATCTTTACTCGATGATTATTAAATAAAAAATTAAACATTAATAGTACGGCATGCTAGATAGCCACATTACTTGGAAAGTAAAAGTACTCGGCTGGGATGAGTCTGTAAATTACATCTGCTTTAAGGAGTGCTTTAATTTTGAAGGGGCATGTTGCGTAGCGTTAGCTGCCAACTTAGGTCGAACGAATTATAGATCCGCGAGGAAGGAGAATGCAGAGAGGAGGGCTCGAAATATTTTCCCGATGGGCGCGCGTTTCGTTTTGCATTCCCTCTTCTCGCTCCTTCGCTTAAATCTCCTGTTCATCATCAAGATCTTCGCTTTGCCCGCTGGCGGTTCCCTCATGATGAGAGGGGCTTCGTGGGAAGGGGAGTGGGAAGGAGATAGGGGGAGATGGCAGAATCGGAGGGAGCGGAAAAAATTTCGAGTCGCTCGATTTGTTTCCGTCAGGTTTCAAGCCCTGCGCCCGGCGGGCGGGGACTCCTGAGGTGGGCGTGGCGAGAGGGAATGAGGAGGGGGGAGGGGTGGAAAGGGAGTGGGAGTGCGGGCGTGCTCGGCAGAGGAGTGGGACGGGGGCGAAGAGAAAAGAGGGTGGGCACGGGACGGGTAGGGAGCGGGGAGATATAGATAGAGATATAGTCTTTCCATCGCGGGCGGGCCTCGGGCCATCTAAGCCCCTCTCGCAACCCTTTTTTTTATTTCGTCCGATCCTTGGGACGAAGTATGGGAATGCCGTACGTCCACCTTGCTTTGTTTACTCGCTAGTGTGTAGTCCTCACATGAAACGGATTTTCGCGGCATCTTTTTGCTCGATATCCACAAAATATATCGAACGGACGCATTATTTCTTTACCTTGACGTGGACTTAATGAATTTGCCAAGAGGGTTTAGACGTCTCCCTCGAAGGGCATCCACAAGTGACAATTTCACAATCAAGAATGATATAAGGCTTAATGGTGAATCAAGCGAGGAAAATATATTTGATCCCAAAAGGATATAAAGGCAGAAGCCACATATGCCAGTGCAACAATATCTCTACCTGCGTGTTCTAACAAGGGTCTTTTCTGGTGAATTTATACATTAATGTTACTTCTTTCGTCGGATTTCCGTTACGGCAAGGAACTTTTACAATAAATAATAGTGACTCACAAAAATTTACTTCATGCTATTTTAAGATCGAAAGTTTTGAATAATTTAAATCCAAGATTAATAATACGAAAACCTACCTATGCTTATAATGATCATATTTTATAAGCTTCATGAAAACTTAAAATCAGAGTAGAAGTAGTATTTAGGGGAGGCGACCGACAACTAAATCATTTAATTGTCGGCCGCTTCCCCTAAATACTACTTCTACTATGATTTTAAGTTTTAATGAAGCTTATAAAATATTATCATTATAAGTATAGGTAGGTTTTCGCATTAATGATCTTTAAATTTAATTATTTATAACTTTCGATCCTAAAATAATTCCCCATACAAAGAGTAAATCAGTGTGGAATAAAACATATATTCGAGCTTTTCACGAATATATATTTCCGTGATCTATGGTTAATACTATAGCTGACCATCACTATTTTTCAGAAACTTTTATTTTTTTGGCTACAGTTGTTAATAACGAGGAAATTATGAAAATTTAAATAGACATTGATAGAGATTGGCCGTTATATATCCGGGATCGGATTTCAGTTATTAATCACGGCGTTTGGTACGTCATTTTTTTAACTCAAGGCCGTCTTTCTTTTCTTTGGAAAGGTTTGAAAAGGTATTAAGCGATACTTTTAGCAGTGAATAATTTAAAAAAAATCCCTAAAGCCACATCAGGTGCTAGGCTAGGTTATACAATAAGGCCAAAGGATATTAATTTTGAGACTGTCGTGTTCATAATAAAAAAATCTTCATATCATGACCATAATCTGTAATCCAGAAATATTCGTTATTTTCATTAAGAAAAAAAATATTCACGTTCATGAATCAAATGAGTTATTGTATCCTCATTCCAATGCATATCATTATTATAAAATATCGAGAGATGATTAAATCACATGTTTGGCAACCAGTCAAGCCCAATTACTGAGCGCTAACTCAGCGGAACGATACTCAATGTTGGATTAAAAATGAGCTAATGAGCCAATATCACAATGAAAATAAATGAAATTAAATTTTTGAAACAGTGTTCCCCTGATATAAATATATATAGAGAATAAATGTGCAACATTTTATTTTACATTTTTAAGCTCTCCATTACGATTTTCGGTGACTTTCAAAGAATTCTTTCTTCAAATGTTTGCTTTTATTCAATCGAGAGTTGTTACAACATTAACTACTCCTCTAGTCAACGTGGACTACAACTATACCGTGATCGGGACCACTGACACAATACTGGTATCACAATTAGATATCAGCAGAGCATCCGTATCGAAGCACAAAACTGCATTAAGGCCATGGTTCATGTTCAGAATTAGGTAGAACGCTATTTAAGATGATGTAATTGAACTCTCTGTTTTAATCAAATGCAACAATTTTTTTAAAGGCCTTGGTATTGAACTAAGGAGATCGTAGTGAGATGTATGGATGCAAATTGTGGAATACATCATTTATCTGAAAGTGTAAATCTTTCCACGTGTGTGCGTAAACTACGATACGACGACTCACACATATAATTAACCCTTGATTAGATGCCGTAATGGTTTTGATGATACCTATCTCTTTCAACTTAAGTTATGACTAATAATATTGTCAAACGGGTTTTCCCTATGATTTTTACACTCTCTTTTTCTGTTTAAATATGATTCAGGAACGAAGTTCAAGTGAATAAATTCAAAGGGATATTGAAGGCAAAGAATATCAAAATCTTCAGGAACATAATCAAAATCTTCAGGAACATATAGGCACATATTAAATGGAGGGGAAAATGAAGGAAACAGTATGATTCGACATGGAAGTATCGAGGAAATTAGTTCATGCTTCCTGAAATAATTTCAAATAATACTTTTTTGATTTGTCCTACCCCAAAAGGATAATGGTATTAAGGACATTAAAGTAAAGAAGATAATTTTAAATGCTTACTCATTCCTACAGAAATTAGCATGAAGCCTGAGTAGACCCCAGCCATTGACCTATTGACCCAAGCATGACGCTGTTGAATGATGAGTAGCCCCGGATATTCCTTTCGCTTGAACTGTGATTAAGCTTTTAGTTCAGAATAAAATGAGACTTGGAAGAGAACTGATTCTAATACAGTAACAGCAATCTGGGTGTCAAAACCCAGTGTATACCATGTGTTCCATCCCAAGGCCTTTCCTTACTAGAGACGATGAGACCTTTCACCTGTGGCAAGGTAGGAGAGATGAGAAAGAAATGCAAGAAAAAATCATTCGAGAGGTGAAGAAAAAGGATGAGAGATTCATTTTTGAGGTGAGTGAATGCATTTTTCGATAATATAATATTAAAGCTAATACTCGTCTGTCCTCAAGCGCAACTGAATAATGAATAACTGTAAGAGAAATGTACTTCTTAAGAGAATCGTTCTGGATTCTTTACCACTACAAAGGAAAAAATTATTTCGTAAACTTTAAATGATAAAAAGCAAGGGAAACAGGTATTAGAGAGTAGGATACAATGGTTGGTGTGTGACATACTTAAGCTCATCGTAAAACTCAACGATAATAGCACGTATTCATTGTCCATTTCCAGATTGGTATAATTTGTGGTAATAAAGTAAAATCCAAGCTCTGGCTTTCACGAAAACCGTTTGAAGCTGCCTAGACAAATTGAAGTTTTCAAAGATGAAATGTGAAACGATAAATGACAATTAAGTGACTTCAAATGAGGCACGTACTTGTGGGTGGTATTCACGTCAAAATGTTACGACAGTTAAATCAATAGTAAAAATTTATTTCATGAACAACAAAGCCAACCTTTTGGACATAGGTAAGCACTTAATTTATATTATCTTCAGCATTTCATAAATTTCGAATCGTGAGCAAGACTAAAATTTTATACCGTCCGAAATCATAATTTGGTGGCAAGATATTTTCTGGGAAACATTGACAAAATTTAAAGAGTATGAAGGTTAACTCAATGAACGTGATAAATTTACCGTCATATTTTTTCAAAATATTCCTGCTTCTTTTTGAGAAAAACTAACGTAAATCTTTCTCCATTTTTTCTCTGCTTACTCCATATTACCTATGGAAACTTCAAAAACTTTCACTACTGAAAAAAGGTATGCATTATTTAGTAAGACAGGCTATGCCCTCTGGAAAAAGGTAAATTCCCAACCGAGCACACCTTCTTTCCAAACCTCTGGGTTTAAGGGTGGATTTTCTCGATGCCATTCCCGCGGGCGGGGTGTACTTAGCAGAGAGACGGCGGTGATGGTTTGGAAAAGTGTGGGAAGAGAAAGAGCAGGGGGGTGGAAGGAAGGTAAACGAAGGGCCATACAGGGGAAGATTTAACCAATGGGGTGAAAGCGTGGAATTTCCACGGATAAGAAGTTGGGTGTAGGGATACATGTTACATTTCGAAAGGGTCGTGCCTTTTGAGAGCATCCGGAAATACGAGGACGTATCTTACTAAGGTAGATATAAAAAGAGGGCACAGAATAAAACGAAGAATATGAAGCGTGTATAAAAAGCATGCGGCGAATGGACTCGACCTTTGAAAATGACTGAGAGAAGGTCGAAAATTTCCTGCGAGCATGATGGCCATTATTGAGTACGGTAAAGAGGCTCCTGAATTAATATTATTAGCTTAATGATGATACGTAATACAGTTTTGTTACTCTAACTTCCATTGGAATGATGTCAAACTATATGAACGTATTAGTAAAAGCATGATAAATAATTTAAGAAAATGATATGTTAAATAGAGATGATGACTCATAACACATAAAGAGAACCGATATTAATAAATATAAAGTAAGCAACAAATTAAAAGTATAATTTTATCACATTGGAAACGAAAGGCGTTATAAATTCAACATTTGATGACTTCGCATTGAAAAAATAGCAAAATGGGAGAATCCTATGGAAAATTGAATTATGCGTACTAAAAATATGTGATAAAATGAAGAAGACACTCGAGGAAGCAAGTTCCTGCAGCTACGAGATGAACACTCACACGCATCAATGAGGAAAAGCGACGGCGTTCCGTATGATATAAAAGCGTCTGTGTTGAAATTCCGTTATTAACTTCGTGCTTTTAGAAATCATATCACATTAAAATCATTAAAGCCGTAAAAATATTAAATTTGAACACAAGTTTTCTCTCTGAAAAATTATTGAAATAGGATGAAGAATTTAAGTTGGTTTGTACATTTTTAAAGTCGACGGACTGAGGTCATTTTACACCCACTCAAATGATTTTCATAGCCTTATTAATTACCAGTAAATTACAACACCTGAAAATATGATATTATCAACATACAGCAATGATCTCTGTAGCAACTTTCTGAAATTCATGTTTTGAAAGAAGGAAAATGAGTCGGGTGAGAAAGAAAGTGATATCGAAAAACAATGTGTTAAGCAAATGGTAAACTCGATGAACGAATGTGAATAAAACAAGTTCGGTACTTCTATCAGATAAATATGGATCAATGCAACTAGACTATTCAGAAGGAAAAATACACAGTATGTACCCCGCCAAAAGCACGGACATAATCGAAAACCGCAATTGGTACATCCATCCTCGACAAGGCAAATCCGTAGTTGGCAAACAGAATAACGTTTTATGGAGAAAGTAAATTCAAAGGTCGTTCAACGTGCGAAAAATCATATGATGTACGCCTTCTTAACAGAAAACGGCAAAAGGAAACCAAATGATTTAAAGAAAAGAGGGGCAGTGGGAAAACCGGGGTGAAGAGGGGCGGCGCAGAGGGTGGACTAAAGGGAGGGGAATGGGTGGAAGGGTACGGGCCGGGGAGGAAAGGAGTGGGATGACGGAGGGAGCAGGGGTCGAGGAGGGGAAAGGAGGCGCGGCGTACTTGGGCCGAAAAAAACTCTCGACGTTGGTACGACTGCGCTCGAGGAGGAAGGGGATCAGCGGGGAGGAGGCTACTGGCGGAAGGAGGCGGCGGCGGCATAGGTGGTGGGGCCGGTGGGAGGAGGAGGCGGGCATCGGGGGTGGGCTGGGAAGGAGGCGAGAGGATGGAGGGGAAGCGGAGGCGTGTAAGGCAGTTTGCAACGAGTGCCCCGTGGAAGGAGGAGGCGTCGCAGTAATAATTTAAACGTCGGATGTTGGCACCACTGAAGGGATAGAAAGGGGAGGGGGGCGTGACGGGGAGGCCGTGGTGGGGATGAGGGTGAAACTCGGGAGGCGGCAGCCGAGAGTTTCCAGTTAGTTCCACGCCACGGGCGGGGAGTGACTGATCTCGGAGTCTTGAGTGCCTCGGGGAAGCGAGAGGAGAGTGTGAGAGAGAGAGAGGGGAGGGAGAATATAACCCGAGTGGAAGAGAGACACGAGAGGTTTTTACAAGGGGGGAGGGATAAGGGGGTAGGCGTGTTCCGTGCGTGTTGTGTGTGCCTGTGACAGTGTGGTTCCCCGGGGAGAGTGCTTTCGGAAGAGGTTATATTTCGTCGTGCACGTGATACGAGTGGAAAGATAGAGAAAGATAGAGAGAGAGAGTGTGTGTGTGATAACCCCTCCAACACCCGCAAGGTAAATCGCGTGGAAATGAAAGAAAAAAAAGACTCCCTTGCGCACTGAACGCATTTAGAAATAAATATCCCGTCGCCGAAACTCGGGCGCAGCACCATCGCCGTGCCTGCGTGTTTATGTGACCACGCCAAAGAAGGTGCACGCACGAGAGGAAATCGTGTTTTCACGCCCTCAGCGATTTCCTCCTCAGTAGCATCGACTTTACCTTACTTTCCGAAGTATCCCACAGGGTGCCTTTTTGTGCCCTTTCAGCTTTCCCCGCCTCCTGTTTTGAGGGAAAGTGAAGGAATTCGGCGATTCCGTAGGGGACGATAATTTTTTTTCCCGGTGACGAGTAGGTGAAACGGATGGTGGGAGACGGCGGTAGTGCCGAGAGGGTTGTGCGTCGAGTTGGAAGCGTTCCGCGCGGTTGGAATGGGAGCTCGTGAAGTGCGATAGGGTCCTCGAACGCACCTTCCAAGCCACCGCTCCCTCCGCCCCACATCGGGGTTGCGACACGCGAGAGGAAAAGAGGGACCCAGCGATTGAGGGAGAGGAGGAGAGAGAGAGAGGGCGAGAGAGAAGGAGGGAGAGAGATGGAGAGAGAGAGAGAGAGACCGGATAATCGATGACAATTTACGAAAGCGAGCACCGCGGGGTCAACGCGATCCCTTCCGCTTGTTTCTCCACTGGCTGGCCTCTTTGAGGATAGAAAGGGTTTTTGACTGCTCGTGCTGGGGTCGAGGAGTGGTCTTCCGTGGACCCGGCCGGTGTCTTACGGGACGCGGGGCCCGAGAAAATCATCCGCCGAGGGAGTGTCTGGTGTGAGAGCCGTCCGGTGAGGGAGTCGGCTGGAAATCGCGGCCAGTGGACCACACCTCCAGCGACATTGTCGGCGGTGCCGTCCGCCCTCGTCTCCCCGTGGCTCACCCCGCGACGCCGATCGACTCTCGCCTAGCCGCCCTCGTCGTCGCCGGCGGACATGCTGCCTCCCCCGGCCTGTGCGGTGATTGTTGCGAGAGTTCAGGAGTGAGAATCAAGGGATTGTCCAGGGGGGCAACCATGGGCGGGCGCCTCGGGGACGGAGGCGGGGGCAGAGACGGGGAGCAGCAGTCGGAGGCGGATAAAGAGGAGGAGACAGCGAGGGGCGACCAAAGGGCGGCGTTCCTTTTCTCGAGGGAACTCTCTTGTTAGCGTCGGCGGGGGGAGGGGGGCACGGTGGTGCAGCCTTCTCTGCACCATTACCGCCCTGCCGCGTGGCAGAGTCACGCCTGAGACGTAAGACGTCCCGTCGTTGGAGAAATACCTTGGGCGTGGATTGAATAAGTATGCCCTTTTGTTTGTTCGGACTCCATTGACGTTTCCAAGGGAGGGAGGACTTGGCTTAAAATCGCTACCTCCTCGTCAGTCAGTTTCAATCCATTAGCCCGTTTCATCCCCTCGAAGTATATCACGGATCACAGAGAGGGAGTAGCATTCTGCCGCCATCGTTTTGTACTCCGCTCATCTCTGAGAACCTCGGAAATTAAAGGGAACAGGTGTAATCCACAGTTTTCCTCAAAGCATTTTTTTCACTGGGGCGTGGGTGGGAAGGAGTCCTCCAAAGACGTTTTGCCGTCGAGTGAAATCCTCGACTGAGAAACCCAAGAGAGAGAGAGAAGGAGGAAGCGTGGGCGAGGGTCGGGATCGGAGTGAATTCATCCGTGTACTCGCGAAGAGAGGAGGCCCTCGAGAAGATATCGCCCCCTTTCTGCGTCAACCCTTTCCCCCGTTCCGGTTTCGCGTGTGTGCGCCGAGGCAAGGAGAAAAAAAGGACCGGCGAAGTCAAACCGTTGAATGATCGAGAATCACGCGGGACCTCCAGCTGCTCGGTTTTCTTTTTTGTGCCCCAGCCGCTGTGGTTAATCTATCCCGGTGGAGGCTACAAGGGCGAAGGAAGAAGTTTTTCGGGGGTGATAAAGGAGTGAAGTGGAGTTTTTTTCACAAAATTTTATTTCGCACTGTGGAGTAAGGGAGAGGTTAAAGGGTTTGATTCCGTGGGCGGTAACCCTTACTCCCTCCCCTGTCCCACATCCACCAAAACCCTTTCCCCACTCCGTTCCCTTCTACCCCTCACACCGTTGGCAATCCCATCGACAAACAGGGAGGATTCCGAGAGGAGCCGCAGCAAGGAGTGCCGGCGGAGGAAACGAGGCGGGGAGTGGACGGGGGAAGGAAGAGTGAGGAAGGTGAGTGATGATACACTCCGCATCTACCTCGCATCCCAATGGCAAATATCCTCGCGCGCCCCCAACCCGCCCCACCGAATATGATTACTCCGCGGTGGTGCCGGGGAGGGAGAGGAAAAAAATGAATAAATCGATTGTGGGGTTGAAGAGTAGGAGGGAATGGCTAAGGCGGATTTTCGGGGCGGTTTTCCGAAGGATTTTCTTCCTTAACCTCCGATGGTGAGGAGGGAGGAAATAAATTACCAACCCTTATCGGCGTGTGCCTCATCTTATGATGGGGGTTAGAGTGAATGAGCAAAAGTTGGATTTGAAAAGTATTTGCTTCGAGAAAATATCTGTGTTGGGGGGTTTATCGGAGTGATTGTTGTTTGTTTAGACATGACGGAAAGGCTCATTGGGGGGAAGGTAGGCCAAAGAAAAATATATATGTTTCAAATCCAATGCCTTTTCCATACACTAAATTCCTTCAAAAAGTTGGAGCAACCCGAAATGTTTGCCTCTACTATTTGATAATACACGAGAGCACTTTATCTTCACTGTAAATGGTAGACTGTAATAAAAAGTTCCGGAAAGAAGAGAACTTTTATAAGAATGGCAAACAAACCGACTAGTCATCGAAAATACATTTAAAAATATTCAGCAAGGAAGGATAATACCCATTTCTTGAGGCAATGAAAAACTTGTGTGCATCTATTTACAACTTAAAGTACTCACACTTACAATTTTTCTTTCCTGCACTCAGATTTATATTAAATGTCCGATTATGCGATGAACTCCAATATAGCATTAGAAGTTAGTGGATTTTCTACTATGTCAGATGGTCCAACGGTGACATTTCTACCACTAAATCCATTATTATGCCTGAAAAATGACATTGACTACCGTCTGGCGATGGTGAAGAGCTTCAAGAAATGTAGTTTCGGCTTCTCTTTACTTTTAACTGAAAGCGAAGATGGCATACGCCGTTTAAAAGACAGTGTACGAAACAATTGTAGAAGCTGTTCATTAAAGAGCTGAATAAAAGAACGACATGTAAGAGTTGAGCTATTGATCACAAACATGTCTTGACATATTTGTCTCACTCGCACGGCTATTTGTGGGCATATTTTAATCTATCAGACATAAGGTAACACTAATTAAATGTTTATTCAACTTGAAGAAAGAGTTTTAGTCCATTAAAAAAAATAAATTTCCATATCACTATCAACAATCTAAAAATTGCCAAAAAAATATATCATGACCACCATAAGATATGATTAAGTACTTTTTCTCAGATGGAAGGAATGATAAACAGAGTATTAATTAAAGTCAAAATGTAATATCGAGCTCTAAATTTGAATTCTGATACGAAACCTTAACCTAAGAAAATGCTAATGAAAATCCGTGACCATTTTTAACGCGGGATAAATGAAGTTCAACCGAAGTAGGCCACCATAAACACTCATAACTCGTACATAAGTGAAGGAGGTACCCAGATAAGAACATACCCAAAATGGATACACTCCCGGGTGGTAGATTCATTCCACCCTAAGGAACTGACTCATTGCTTTTAAGAATTCAGATAGGTCACAATTTTTATCACTGAAATTACATTTATCCCTTTGAAATTAGTATTTATCATAGGTTATTAAGTTGTGGAATGGAAATAATTATATGCAAATCCAAAGAACATTGACATTTAATGTCACGAGAATAATTCAAAGAAATTTCACCGAACATGGTATGACGAAGTGAGATTGTCGGTTGACACCTCGGTGGATACATATATTTATATGAACTTCATTAAGTCCCATCGAAACTTGTTTCAATATGATATATTGGTTACTGTTTGCCACAATGCAATTATGGCAAATATAAGGAGCCGCAGGCATGGTGCGTTATTCATCTCATTAATGGAAATGGAAAACATACAGTAAAGATAAAGCCAGAAAATTTTTATTAACTAGAAGAGAAGAGATTATACATCAGGCCTATTAGAATTTAACTGAATGAGTCACTTTTAAAAACCAGTTAACGCAATACTTTTTAATAAAAAGATTAATATATCTACTCTAAGTGTTTCCTCCCGCCTCCTTCCACGTGGTGATATGAAAAACGGAAAGATCTTAAATTTACGCTTCGAAAAAAGGTAGATATAAATACTGATTAAGCAACACAAACAAAATTTAAGAATAATTTCGAAATTATTTAATCCTGAGTACGAAGCCATTTTGTGTAACACATTACAAAGCATATATCAAGGAGTCATTTAGCTTTCTTGCTAGCTACAGGATGCCAAAATCACAGGATTATTTTCATACTGAATTAGGAGTGCAGTTACCCAAGGAAATTTACGTGCGAAATTAGATAAGTGAGTCAAAAATGATTATGATGATTAAAAATTATGAAAGGTTCCGCATTTCAAATTCTTGCCTTCCTTCCCTTTGGCTTTGGAAAACTAAGTAAATGCCCTCATGAACATTAGTAACGGAGGTATGAAAGCTGAAACCGTTGGAATGTGCCTTTCATTTCCCATTCTCCTGCCAAGGGTCCAACTCCAGTACCTTATTCCTTTTCCCAGCCCACTTTTCCTGCCTCTCTCAGATCTCCCAATTAAGCTACGGCGTCCCAATTCCGGTTGCTTTAACTTAGTGTGGGATGAATTTACCAAACCTGTCTGTCTTGTCAGCGGCAGGAGACAGGAACTTATTTTCTGCTTGCCATGGAAACTGAAAACGGCACCTAATGTCATAATGGCTCACACTCGAGGCTTGGCATAAAATTCGCAATCAGAGATAAGAATTTTTCTAAACTGAGAATAAATGCCCGTATAAGAATGCGTTGATGCCGAATAATAATGCATTGAATACCCTCAACGTTTATAATCTTTCAATCATATAAGCACTTACTTTTTAATACTTTTATTTTTGCTAGGCGAACTTAGACTGTTATTCAAAGGAGAAGGATTAATTTTCATGCTAGGATACTCAAGGATGGTCTAATTCATAATTTTACTTATTTATAAACCGTTAAGAAAAAGGTAAAACAATAAATGTATCAAAAACTGATACTATAGCTCCTAAACCTTAAGCTAATTTATGGAGTTCAGGCACACATTTAATCAAAGGGTCATCACTGATAACGCACCTATTGCGTTATGAATGTAAGCAAGCAATGTGATGTACTGGATTATCAAAAGTACGGTTTTCCCCTCTAGACTCACGCACGATGAAATTCTCGAAAAATTATTTTAGTTGCATATTAATGACCATGAAATTAATTTGAGTTTCTATAAATTACCTAGTGAATTAGCTCTCTTGGGTAATTATGTATTATATTAATAATCAGACATCCTCAACTCATCAGTATAATTAAAGTCACATGCAAATTTGATATTGAAAAGGGACGAATTATGTAGGGGCCATTGTTGTCACTAGCCCTCTAGAGTTTAAATTAGATATTATATATTATATCGTAGTTACCAATAATGTCTTCGAAATTTTTACTATTCAATTCTTCCAATGAAAGTTAAAATTTTGTCCCCATGACTTGTGGTACCAACCATTGCTTCATTTAACCTTAATGATTCATTATAAGTTCGAGCGTAGCCAATGTGAGTTAAAAACATTTTATTTGAAATTGATTTGTAAGTAAGCTACCATATTTTGAAGTAAATATTCTAGATTGTGCTAAATAACGTACAAAGATATGTAACCGATTAATATTCTAATGGTGAATTGTTTTTGGTGCTCACATTTGAGTGGGACGGCGTATTTATGACTTATGCTTGGGAGAATACTGAATATTTTTAGGACCAAAGTCTCGAACGCCTTGGCATATTTCAATATGGTAATATGCCAAAACCACTGAGGGAACAAAAGCGAATGACATTTAAAGTTTGTAAAACTTATTCGTGATTTCTCTCGGCATACTATATACAACTAATCTAATGAGCAAATTTAAATATTTACGTTAATTGAAAGCAAAACTTATTTTTAAAGACCTTACAGGGACCGGAATAGAGAACACGAAATAACCTGCAGAGTTAACATTTGCACAATGCAGCAAGTTTCCAGAGTCAAGTAGTTGTGAAACGTATTATTATGATTAATAAAATATTTCGAGATATTGCAGGAGTAAATAACGATACATTGACGCCCTGCTACCAACCCAAAAGTTTGACTAATTCAAGGCTCGTAGGGGAATATCTCGGATTTTCCCGATTAGGGCCATCCCACTCCACCCTCCGCCTTTGTCGGGAATTCCACCCGGAGTGCCAACGGGTCGCGAGCCTTATTGCGTAAAGTCCGGGAGGGAGTGGTGAAGGGATAGAAAGCGAGTAATATCGCGGTCGAAGTACGAGACGGAAATTAGCGAGGGCCCCGAATCCTAGCGCCATCCCAACTCAATCCATTCCCTTCCCAATTTTGTGGTAGATCGGAGAGCGGTAGTACCCCATATCCTCTAGAAGTAGCTACTTCAAAACCAAGTGAGCAATCCTTCAATGATATTTTGAAGTGATATGCAAAAATCAAGAAAATAATATTTTGCAACATACTACTTACTGACTTCATACGGAGAGTCAAAGGTTCAACAGCTTATCATCATTTGAAATCTATGTAGATGATTTTCTAGATATTAGAGCTTCTTGTGTCCTGTAAGCGGGCACAATTAAGGAATTGCTCCCCTACCTTTAAGCATTAGAATTTCACTTGGCTTTGTAAAAAATGATGTATGATTTATTTTTGAAACCAATACTCCGGTTGCCGACTAGATTTTTAAAAATTCGATTTCATAGCAAAATTATTCAGAATCTATGCCCGATTCTCTAAAAATGCATCAATTTTGCAGTGATATATATTTCGTTCATTTTTCATGCATAATAATCCTCATTTTGCCACATAGTACATAATAAACATATGCGTACCTGTTAGGTGCCCTGCCTAATATTTGTTGCATAGATGTCAATGAATGCTCTATGTAATCTTAAGAAAGAAATTAAATTAGCCCTAGTTTACCCAAATCATACTATCTGATCTGGAAGCATTATATGTACAAGAAGTGGCTAAACAAGACTTCATAGTTTATTCACTGTTAATAATAATAAAAATAAGTATTTTTGGATCTATTACCAAATTTAGAACTTCATTCTGCGAGTTTAAACATTTAGGTTACATTTTAAAGGCTTATATATTTTTATAAACTTTTAATCGTCCAGACGTTTGGCCCCTGATCATTTAGCTGGTACCATTCCGGAATATTTTCACCTTAAATTATTATTTCCCCTAATCCATAGTTTTTGGATTTGATTTTGTTTTCGATACTGCTCTCGGATTTTCATTTATTTGGGAGTGTATCTTCATTTAACCCAGCATAATGGTTTTGATGGCAAAAATATATAGTTTTTACCATACAAGTACGTCCCATGCAAAATAACAACTGTGATGACTTCAATAAAAGGATAGTGAATTGAGCCAAAGAAGAAGAACAATGTTCACCCTCGACCAAAAATTTGCTATCTATTAAACTTTTTCACAAAGAAAGAAAAAAATTGCCATCACGCAACTGCCCCGCACTTTTCATAAATTTTTGGTTAGACTTGACAGGCAGAGCCTGTTGGATTTTACTTGGGATTTATAAAAATATCTGCAGCGTGTTAGCGCTTTTTATTGTTTATTGAAAAATGTAACGGTACATTTATATGGTGTAAAAATGAAATGATTTGCAATGCACGGCTTCTCTAAGATGTTTAGTAAATGCTCAGTCGATTACTCATAGTTCGTGTTAAAATGTTGTTTATATGGTATTAATTGGCAGCTAATTTCTTCAGAAGTTTCCGTAATGCTTGAATGTAGTATAAATGAGTTGGCAATGGACTATTCATTCCTCATATTAGTTAAGCGTTATCTTTTAATCGTTATTTTTTCTCGCACTAAACACCGAAATATTGTATGATTATCGTACATGTTACCTCATCCAGTGCTCCATGAAATGTGGTAGAGTGTCGGACTTTCAATTTGAATGAATTTGTACGCCAATTAATTTAATCTCTATGGCACATTTAGGGAGGAATCCATTATGATGCCAAAGGAGGATGGCACTTATGTCACCAAGGAAGGAACCCATTGCACTCTGAAAATATCTAGACGTGGCCTTAGGAATTGAACGGTGTGTCATGGTAAGGGGATGGAGGCATCTTCAGGCTAGCTGCTAGATAGAGTAGCGGAGGATAATAAAAGAGTCATGTGGGACCTACTTCACTCGACCGCTTCCAAATTGGGTCCGGGCCCTGGGCACACAAAGACAATCGTATTCCCTCGTGCAGAAGAAGATGCTGGAGACGTGCTTGGCGTAGATGAGGATAAAATATGGGAGGTTAAATAAGAATTTTAAGGACAGTTACCACAGGAAGATAGGTTGGTATTTTCAATAATACCAAGCGATTATTAATAGCTTATCTCTTTCTAATTATCACTAAAAATTGAGTGAACTGACAGAATGGCTACATTAATAGCATGAACACATAGCCGAACATTAATATTTTAGAAAGTTGTGAAGGAGAAATCAATCGCATTGCGATTATTCTCGTAGGTGAAGAGACATTCTTCCGCGCACATTTCAAGATGTGATTTTTCTTAACTCTTCAGTCTCCAAACACATTATTTAGCAACAGAAGTATAACAAATTGATATCGCGGAAAATTTTCACGGAACAATAAATAATAGAGTATATGGCCTCGAATTCACCCTATTTTAAATAAAAATAGCTACATGTAATTTATAAAAGTTCATAGTATAGCTTTGATGAAATACGACTAGTGTGATGGATCAGTAGCCCTTATTTTGGATTTTGTGGCACAAAGAAAATATAAGTAAGGACGCCAATTGATATCACTTTGTATTCGGAATAATTGTTACAACCACTAGGAAGAGTATTTTTCAAATCAAGTGGGAGCAAATAGGGGTATAATTTGGTTCATAATTCTACACGTCTGACAAACAATACCTTATATTAGCAAACTAAAACGAAGATGAGCGGGAGGGCAGTTTGAGCTTTTTAATACCCTCATCCTTTGACGCTGGTTTCTTCTTCCTCTCCGGGTGGAACTATTGTTTAATTATCGCGAGCCCACTTTCATTCATCTTGGCCCCCAGTATGGGACAGATCATTATAAAAGTGGATTTCTCTTTAAACGGGGTCCTCTTCATTTAAGAGCTTCCCAATAAAATTTGATTGCAAAACGGACTGCCTTCCTTCATTTCCTGAGCCCCATGTTCTAAGATATGAGTTTTTCCGGGCTCTTGCCGAGAGGTCGTTAACGACTCACCCTGCCATTCACCGAACGGGTGAAGAATAATTTTTTCCCTCGTTTTCCTCGCGTCGAGAGGAGTCTAGTCATTCAATTTCGGTACAGAAAGCAGCCATTTGGAGGAAATAAAACTTGGTCATAAATGGATTAGGGACACTCATTTAACATGATAGCTCTCGCATTCACGCTTGGTCTTGTTATTGACGTTCCGATGGCACTAATTTATAGATCAGTTTTTATTTCCCATTCCATATTATGCCGGTGTTATTAGCTATTTTAAATAACCCAAACGCTAATTCTATCGCCCTTAATCACTGATTCTTCCATAATAACAATTCATAACTCCAAATGAACTAAAAATATCAATCTAGGCTCAAAGATAAACAACACAACCAATACTAAAGAGTTAATCACTTCCAATGAAAGGGCATAAATTATGGATTTAGTTTTTCCATGACATTTTCTTCCATCGACATGCCTAATAACGGAAAAAATATACCCATTTTCGAGTAGGTAGTGCGCTTACTGAAGTAATTACACAAAGGCGATATTCTTCTGTATGTACTGGGTTTAAATGAAACAGACTAAATTTTTATTTCCATATGAGCTTCATTTATTTAAATTTGAATTAACGTTTTTATAGTATGTCGTTGAAAATTGGTTAAACATTTTTTCAAACGAAATGGAAGCAGATGAATTAGACGTAAAATGAAATATTTCATTATACATTTATTTATTAAATTTATAAAATATTATATAAAATTGTATAATATGATTAAAAAGTATAATATATAATTATTGAAATTTGTATTATTATTATTTTCTGTCAAATATGAAAAGCTTAAGACAGTTAACGAAAATGGAAGGAGGGACATTTTCTCTAAATGATATTTGAATATTAAAAAAACATAAATAATGTCTCAAAAATAAAATCGAGGACTTAATACGTAAGATAGGATTAAGCCTATATGCAATTCCCAAAAGACTAAAGATTACTCACGGTTTCGAAAATTAATTCAATATGTTAGGGCCCAAAGAGATTCATACCAAAAATGTACTGGTTGTCATAAATGCATTGAAACCATCAAAATAATGCATTACGATGGCAGAAAAGTCCATTGATTGTATCCACTAATTACTTCAGGTATAGTTAAAATAGTAAGTGAACTATTTGACACAAAAATATTTTATCCTACCCTCATGGAAATGGTTGAGACCATGCCTGCAATTTGTGTAGTCATCGTAAAGAAGAAATGAAAACTTGATATCTTTCCGAAGAAGTATCAAGGAATTTAGGAAAAGTGTAGCTTGATGAAAAAATGAAATATTAGTTCATTACACAGCATAATTATGATTAAAATTATTGACATTACAATATTATGGTTCTGCATAATACAAAGCAATAAAATCAATATTGCCTAAGCCATGTCAAACTTCTCTGAAAACTACCCTGGACACTGTTAACTACGCTCGAGTCAATTTAATCAATTACGAAATTTTCACAACTACAGAAAGACTCACTGGTTCGAAAAAATTATTAATTAAAGCAAAAATAAACACCAGAGAGTTCCTCTACCCATTATTTACAGTGAAGTGCGAAAAACTGCAGCCGAAATCTATTTCATTGCAGTAACATTTTCCACTCCGGGTCATTTTCATTTTCCCGCACGGAGAGCATGTGGGGGTGTCAAAGAGAAGGGTATAGGCGAGATACGCGAAGCGGGGTTCTCGTTTGGAAAGGGATATTAACGAAAAATTTGAAGAGGGTGTGACATCGAATGTTTGGGGGTGAGAGGGAGGGCGGGGAAGGAGAGGGATAAGGGCAGCCGCAGCGCCGAGGCATTTCGGGAAACGGTCTCTCCTTTAAGCTCCAATTTCGAGGTCTTCAGAGTCTGCCGTTCGATACTTTTGATTTTCATCCCACGCCACGGTAATCCCCCTTCAGGATTGTCGGAGACATGTGGCCGATGGAGTTGCAAAAATGCGCATTTACCGTACAAATCACCACGAGTTGGTGGTGTCGAAAGTTCAGAGAAGCAGGAATAACTACTAAACCCAAAAAATAAATCTTCTAGTTTGATGGTGAAAGGCAAAGTAGCGTTTAAATTCCTTGATATTTTCTTTTCCGTTCACGTATTTTTAAGATTCCAGGATGAGTTAATAAACATTAGATGAAAAAATCTCAAAAGTCATAAGTATTTCTCATATCCTAACTAATCTAAAGTCTGCTTTGGATATTTGAAAATAACAATTGTCAACTGAAAGGTGAAGGTTTTAATACGTCAAAAAGTTTAACAGTAATGGTTAAGGTTTTTTAAGGAGATATAGAAAAGTAAATTGACAAAACCGGCGTAGTTAGTATAAATTTGTATATCTACAAATAGGGATGAAGACAGATCTTACGTACAGAGGTACATGTATCCATTAATAATTCGGCTGCGTTAAAGATACTGACAAGGTATCTTATTTTCAATAAAAATGAACAGGTAACGAGATAAATGACCAATTAAGAGTGTGCCAATTATGTTCCGTTGCATGGGTTCTTCATGGAGTTAAATTTAGACTTTTGATTTAAGGTGCTGGGTATATTGTTAAGGCGTATGGCGCTGCAGCTCGTCTTTTTTGACAAAGTACTGCAGAGAATAAACACAGTCCACATATCCTCAGGCTATATTTTCAATCATTGAAATGAGAGTTCATTATAGTGTTACTTTTGGAGGCTCTAGAACTTTCTTTTACCATAAAGAATACATAGGTAAGAAATTAGGTTGAGAAATGTAACAGGATGAGAAGGGTAACAGAATGGAATTTGAGAGAAACCCACAATTACTCCCCCCTTATAATGGTCAGCAGGTATCCAAAGTTTATCAACCTATCCAGCTGATGTGCTAAATTTTGATAATCCATCCCCAAATAAGAAAAGAAAATTGTTTTTAATCATCTCGCGCAATCGGATGTGTAGTGGAGAACTTCATCACTCAAAATTCCACAGCAGTTTGTTCACCGCGGAAACTAAGATTCCTAAAAAGCTCTTTGTCATAATAACATTAACTGAAGTATGTCTCTCAAAATTTACTGAAATTAAGAACTTTTTGAGGATTAATTTTGTGCTGATTCCCAAAACTGGGTGGGGTTTTAACATAAGTTTATATAATTATGATAGAGGTTTACGCGGGAAAATACTAATCGTCACCAATTGTCCAATCAATACTTTATCAACTGATTGACAGTATTAAAGCATTATATGCGCAAAGTTTTATATTCTCCCGGCCCGATGCTCAAAAGGTGTGCATGCAGAATTCATATTATTTTAATCGTAATTTTTATAGACTCATCACGGAGAAGAGTGAGATTGACAGATTGATACTTCAAAGTAGCCCGTTTTTGAAACTTTGGCCAATTACGTGGAGCGCTGTTTTATCTAGCCCGACGTTTTAGACGTTCTGCCACTCACCTTTGCAATGAATTTAAAAAAAAACAAGAAAAATATGGAAATAGGGATATACAAAGACCATAGCCGCGATAAAATTTCATAAGGCATCGTTAATGGACGGAGACGAAATAAGAGATTGATTACGCACGCACTTTAGATTGGCAGGTATCAAAATTAGATTTTAATTGAAATATTCTCAGAGCGGAGGGATACGCGGGGCCAGCGACAGCACCTGGTCCCCTTTCATTTAGCGGAACGTATCGAACCCAAAGTTTAAATTATGCTAGGGGCCATTAATCCTATTTTTTCATTAAAAACGGAATTGTTCACTCTTATCAAACGCGAGAAGGATTAATGTTTACCCAAAGTTTCCAGTAAACAGACGAATACTTCCTAAGGCGTTAAATAAAAATTATTCTACATTCAAATAAAGGCAGACTCATAATATTTATTGCCAACATTTGATTAGGTCAGTTAAGCAAAACTAAACCTTCTGTGTGGACCCTATGATTTTGAATTGATGCTACTTTCAATCAATAATTCTTTCAAATAATTAATGAAGTATTTTCCAAAATTTAATTTTTATATCAAATATTATTTACCTTTTTCCTTATTGTTCACGACTATTTATATTTCGAAATTTATTGACGGGATATGGGTATTGTTTACATTGTGATAATTTTAAATATTACCACCATTGTATTTTATATCAAGTTGACTATTGATTACAACATATAAAATCAATTTTACTGTTAGATACGCCAAAGATATCATCAGATTACGTGAGAAAGAGCAGAGAGTTGCACTCGCTTATTGAAATATCCAAACATCCTGGGCTTCAACTCGCCAGAGCATGGAAGAAAAATAGGCAGGGTGCAATTTATAATAACCACGATGAACATCATCAGAGCAGAACAGTTAAATGGGAAAAAGGGGAATACTTCTCCTAGTGACAATAAAATATATCATTAGCTTGACAATTATAACCATGCATATGCCTAAATTACATACAATAAAAGCAAAATGAACTGCCGGGCCTACAGTTTCGAAATCAGGATATTGAAACTGCATATTTCAAACGTATTAAACAAATGTATGTGTCAAAGGTATTAAACAAATCAAAGGTATGTTTGTGTTTTGGCATCCAGGTCAAAACAAGTTGCCTTTTAAATTCAGAACAACGTACCGTAACCGTTACAAATGGTGTATCCTTCCGACCATTTTTCAAGTGACTTTGGGGTCAAGGAACACATTTATCAGGGATCATAAATAAAATTATTAGACCTGCCACACACCGTTGCCCTGTACAAATCTGACATACTGAATTCAGCTCATACAGATATCATTCGGTTTCAGAAAAGACCCACATAAAGTTAAACATCAATAGTGACACGGAAGCACTGACTTAACACGAGGAAATTTGCAATTTGTTTTCATCTAACTGGAAAAAAGATAATACAGTTGGATAAGTTTTATTAATGTCCGAGATATTGGTAGTGATTATTTTGTTTATTCCGACGCAAAATTTATAGCACCATCTTAAATAAATATGGTTTTAGCATTTAAAAAAATTGTGTTACTTTTTAGCAGCAATTAAGTGGTAACCTCACTCGCAGAGAGCATATTGATCCAAAATTTATAGCTGCTTGAGGGAAAATTATATGAACTAAGAGCCAAAATATATTTCAGATTTTTATAACAAATGCCTTCTTTATGCGTTTTCTCAATTTTAAGTAACACAATAAAAAATCAACCTTAATGAAAAAGCATGGAAACTCCAAAACGCCATTACAAATGAGCTTCTCTACCCGTAGGATTTAAGGTTAATGTTTGAATTTCTTTTTAGACATGCGTTAAAGACAAAGCCCTCAGTGCGGTATTTAAAAAAGATCTTTGACCCTTGGGCACAACAATATTAATGAATTTTAAAGCCCCTTTACACACTTGCCATAGATGAATAAAACAGAAGGCTAATAAAACCAAAAAAAGGCAACAAAATACTATTGCAACTATTAAAGATTGGGGAGTTTTTTTCCTGAGAGGGGACATTAACCTACGCAAACTCTTTTAAAGGGGACTTTAAAAAAAACTAAGTAAAGGATTTGGCAAAAGATTTCGATCGCTGCGCACTAAAATTATACCCCGCCCCTTTCAGAACAGTCGCTTGGCTTGGCTTGCCGGATAAAAACGAAACCAAGGAACTTGAACCAGGGGAAAAAACACAAGCGGAAAAGAGTGGTGGTGGCCCCAACAATTCCTGTGAGAGCTGGAGAAAGGGGAGTGAGTGGCAAGGGTGTTATTTTTTTTATGTCTCCCAAGTGCGGGCACAAAGAACAAGCAATGTGCAAATATATATCCGCGCCCCATATATGTTTTATCTTGGAGTGCGCAGTAAATTATTGCATGCGTGTGCCGCTTGCATTTCGGCTTTCGTGGAAAGGCTAAGGAGGGAGAGGAGTGAGAGGGAAATAAAGAGAGATAAACTCGGTGGCACGGCCGCACGCACGCCCCCCGAGGCTGGCACGGGGATACGGACGCGCGCGCGGCCGGGGCGATCGATGAGTGGCCCCTCCTTTCTGTGCCCCCCCTCGACCCTTCTCCCCCCCTCTCACGAGTGGGAGGGAGATGAGGGAGGGAGGGAGAGAATTAGTGAGAGGGAAAGGAGAGAGGGGTTGGAGGAGGGTTCGGGTGAGGGGAGGAGGAGGGAGGATAAAGGGCGAGGGCCGAGTGGTCGGGGAGAGAGAGAGAGATAGAGAGAGAGGGAGAGAGAAAAGGGAAGGGATCGCTGGGGGAGTGGGGTTCTGGGCAGAAGACGGCGAGGTCGCACACGAAAACCGCGAGAAACATTTGAAGGTGGAGCTCCCGTTTCGTCCTTGTTTTTCCCCATCCTAAAAGCCCCCCACCAACCACCCCAACTCGCCATGGCAAGCCCCCACCCCCCTCCCCACACCTCCTCCACCGAGGGTTTCGCGTTCAATCTTTCCTCTCCTTCCTCCCCACCTCGCGGTGGCCCTCCCCCCAGTCTTCCGCCAAGTCCAATTTTTTCCTGACCCCCCCTATTCCCTCCATAAACACACACACAGACTCACATGCACACAACACGCTTATGTGCTCGCACACGGGAAAACACCGGGTTTCGTGACGCGGCGGGCGGGAGGCGTACCGCGAACATCGCGACTCCCTTCTCTTCCCGCCCTCCCCGCATGCATCTGCGGTGGTTGGCAAAGGACAAGGGGACACGCACAAGGAGAATATCACGGACTCGGCGGGAGGAGGGCGGGAGACGGAAGGAGGGGAAGAAGAGGTTGCGGAAAGGGCGTCAAGGGGGCGATTTTTCATGACTCACCGGCCAAATTTGTTAATGAGATTGTTTATCATTCGAACGAAGTCCTTATTACCAGTAGGTGAGGGGGGCGAAGGGAGAAGAAAGGGGGACAAAGCGACGCGGATTAAATTAGATTCCAGGCGAGATGGAATCGTCACATCATAGGGGGGAGGGAGAAACGGAGGATTTTAGTCTGGGAAACGGCGGAGTCGACTATGGGGTGGGCCGTGGCAATTAACGTGGTGTGCTTTTCCCCGCGGCTAAATAGCACGGATGACGTCCTCAAAGGATTTTTGCGCAAACGATTACGAACTATTGGTGGCTGATGTGGGAGACGAACGACTGACGATGTCACGCGCACCATCTGGTACGAGTGGATCATTGGGAGTGCTTAGAAATAAGAGGAACACGAAATGTTGGAGAGGACGTCGGTGGAGACATTACATATATATGGAAAGCGTAAGGACTTCAAGAGTACATTATCACAATCGGCAGACGATTCCCCTGAGTCTGAAGCTAGAGAATCTGACTCATTAAAATGGTGTAAGGCTAATTTGACGAAAACGTGAAGCGGATGTCTTATTTCGCATCAGGTGATTCTCATAGTATATGGCAATTCCTCGGGGCCCACCGGAATATGATTTAATTGAGAAATATATTCAACTTAACCGCAGAGAATATTCGAAACATTCGTGGAAATATGAACTAGTAAATTAAAATGCCTGTTTTCCTGGACATGCAATGATAAAAGAATTGAACAGAAAAAATCGCTATCCAACATCTCTTTGGGAACAAATTGTATTCATCTGTCATTCACTTTACCCAACGTCTTTAAAAATAATCATAAGGCCGAAATCTCAAAACCCCCGTAATGAGCTCATGTGTTGTCGTGTTGCCTTATGCGGTAGATACCGATAAAAAATATAACCGGACATGTTTTCGAGAAAATCTAATAATCCAAAGTTCAATGCGGAATTAGAATCCTTCTTATACCCAGAAATGCGATGACCATTATGCTCCTCCTCAGTTTAGGTGACTAGATTTCTTTAAAATCTTTTAGACAGCTCTTGCAACAGTATTGGACAAAAATCCCGACGAATTGTGTACTATTTCAATTCCATGTCAATAAAATGTACTAAATTGCAATGATTTTTTTCAGCGATATGTAATATGAATGATGCAACATACGATCGTACATTTAAAACGACTGTTTTTGGCGTGATTGTTGCCAAAAAAACACATATCCATCTAGTCCAAAAAATTGGGGAACATGCTAAAACTTACTGAATGGCATTTAAAATAATAAACGAAACGTTATTCATGTCATGACCTTCACACTTGTGAACTTTAAATTGCATTCCCTCAAGTTCTTATTTGGGTTGTAAAGAGATTCCAAAGCAAAGATGAAATTATGAAATATTAAGTTATCTAGCTGTCACCTTTAATTAAATTGCAAATATGTGTAATTTATGTCATTCATTCGAGAAAATTTTAAATTGATATCACCAGAGAAATGTATGGCAAACCAAATTACTAATTGGTATCACCAAGTATGATAAAAAAAACCATGGATTTTTATGTGCGTACTTAAAATTTCTGAAAAATTGTGTTTCTCCAGAACTGCGAGCTACTCCGGAGAATTGGCAACTCCTCTACATTAGTCCATGTCAAAGAAATTGAATCAAGTTCGGCAAAATGGAAATATTTTTCCAAATACGTTAGGAATATAAAATTTAGACTCCATTTAATGGCAGGCAGAAATTACTGTACGAATCACAATTTCGCCACTTTAGCTGAGTGGATCGTAAAATCAAGGTTTTGGCCAGAGTAACCAAATATGGGTTTGCCAAACTCGGTTATACTTTAGTCTTTCCTGTGAAACCTGCTACCCTAATGGAACATATTGGCTAATCAAATTTGAAAAAAAAACTTCCAGACAGCTGTTTGAGTTTTGCTTTTACATCAAAGAGCAATATAAGCCAGCCTTTGATTGATGACTCAAATGCGGGGTTACCTACTAATGTAAGCATACTACAAAGTATGAACCTTTTGTGTATCATAATAAATATAGCTTTTACATATTTGAAGATAAATTATCACGTTGGACCTTGTAAATGCTGGAGCTAATGAAAGACACGATAAAACAATAAACATTTTATTACTCATATTAAAGGATAACTTGTAGCTAAACGATCTATTTTAAAATTGGATTTCGGTTGTTTTAAAAGTATTTACCACTATTTTGATGTAATTTTGATTGGGTTTCCAGCAGAATCTCAGGAGAACCCACGGTAGATCACGAGAGACGATGTTAGAATTTTGATGTGAAAAATAGGTCATGCGTGTGTGTTTAGTAGAGTGAAAGGAATATAATAAATATGATAAATTAATATAATTGATAAATTGCGCGTATGATACTTTGGCTTCTGATATGCAAATTATTTGTGTTTTATTGTGAGAATTTATGATCACGTTAATCTGTACCTTCGAAAGTTCCAGCTTAAACTAAGTAAGCACATAGACCCTGAACTAGGTTTTATGCCAGGTTAGAGCTTATTCATTTACGGTGTGTGATGTTAAGTTTCACGGGCTTTTTACTCATGCGAGTTATAAAGTTAAAAGCAATTCCGCGTGTTAGTATTGAACCAGTCACGGAATGAGTATGAGAAGGATAGAATTGGAGGGAGTCATGAAAATAGAAGAATAAATTTAACTTTCCTGATATTTAAAATCGTATTTCTGAACTAATAAGCAGGATTAAATTTGAAAAATTAAAAGATAAACATTTCCAACACAAAATAGCATTTTGAGTAAAAATCAATTCCACCTGACATTTAATAGGAACTACAAAACGATTGCTAAAATCCGATTTAGCAATTATAAACAGAAAATTTTATATAAATCCTTGACATAGCGAAAAACACCCTCGAGAAAACATAAAACGGGATCAAATTAAATAAAAGCTGGCCAAGAAGATCAGCAATAAAAAAAAGGAAATGGGAAGTATCTGCGAGATCTGGCCAGGAAATTGGAAAGGCACAAATGTAAGGGTCACGCTAAATTGCGCATTTTAGGAGATCCACGAAAAATCTGGTGTGGACGTTGGAGCGGATATTATGACTGAAAAGTAGATATACAAATTCGTCGCAAACGGAGATGAAAGGATTCATGGGATTATTTACGGCTTCGAATAATCGTTGGATTCTCCCCCTGGCTAGGAGTAGGCGTCGGATGTGAACAATCAAGGAGTGGAGCGGGATACAGATAGAGGGAGAGATAGGCAGGAGGCAGGGAGAGAAGTGTGGAAAATAGGGATACAGAGAAAGAAACGCCTGTGCTAGAGAAAGAGAGAGCCAGGGAAAGTGGGCGGGTGAGAGTGTGAGGTTTCAGAGACGAGCAACCACTCCTCAACTTCGCCCCCTATTACCCTCGCTCTCCGCAACGCTCCACCCGTCCCCCTCCGATGGATGAAACGATTTTCCCTCTTCCACTCCTTCCTTTTCCAACCAGCTAGCTCTTTCGCTTCTGCTCAACCTTCCTTTATTCCCTCACCTATCTCTTCTCCGCACAATAGAGCTTTTAAAAGATCCGCAATATACTCCAACATAACGTATTCATGATAACTTATTTCGCAAGATGTTTTCACTAGTTTTTGAAGATCCTCTAATTACAATGCTTAAATAGTTTTTCGACATTAAAGAAACCATACTTTCACCCCGAAGTTGACATAAATCAGACATCTCTGTAAACTTCCCCTAAATAAATGCACCTGCATTACGCTTCCGCAAACTCATTGCTCGGAATTAGAGCTAATGTTTATTTTCCTTAGATTCAGCCAACTTCGAAAATAATAGAACGAGCTTCTCTCGCACCCTCCTTCCATTTTCGACCCACTCAGTGACTCAACCTCCCTCGCCCCCTTCCTCAATAGCCCCTTCCTTCCCGACCTCCTCTCCTCACCTCCTCTCCATCTCCGTTCGGTCTGCCTCCCTCCTTTCATTTCCCGAAAAATCGTTAAGTACAACAACCGCCCGTTTTTATTCGCGCGTAAAATGGAAGTTCGCTCTGTCTCTCCTTCCTAGTCTCTCCTCCTTCCCGACTACTCCCCCTCCTCCGCTCGCCTCACCCCAACGTGAGGGGGCAATGCATGCCGGGATACGAATCGGAGGAGAGCATGGAGCGAGAGGGGAAATATGGGAGGAGGGATTTGGAGGAAGGGTGGGTGGGGACAATGGGGTGGAACACTCCAGAGCTTTACCGAGGCGAAATGGAGATCATCACTGCCTCCATTACCCGCAGCCATTCTCCACAAGAGGGAGGCGCGAAGGAAAATAATTTCGAAGTTAATAAGTAAAGGTAATAAGAAATTGGAACTAAAATTAATGCAATGCAAACTGTAAATAAGGCAAGAAATATAACTTAAAGAATGAAAAGCAAACAAGAAATGCAGAAAAATACAGGATCCACTAAGAATCCTAATTACAAAAGTATTATCACACGGGAGGATATTATAGATGATAAGTAAAACGAAATCATCCTCAAGTAAATTTGTGTATGGAATATGTACACTTATAGGGCACCAATCCATTAGGACGAGTATCTTATATCCGTGAATGCAAGAAGGAAAAAATTCCATATTGATTTTTAAGTCAAACACAGGTAAAAAGAATTGATTATATAAACTTACAGAGCAAAATATTTATGCAAATACTAGACTGAAATATAGATTTGTTGAGATCAAAATAAAACTTTAGATTTATGATGAAGCTTAGTGAAGACTTGTATTTGGTGGACCTCGCTTGGACAGTAGAAAAAAGAAAAAATTAAGAGAAAAAGAGCTATCAAAATAAATGATAACTTGAAAAAGCAGCTACTCTTTATACTTGATCCTTTTCAAAAGGTGGAGAGGAAGCTCAAATTAATCATCGCGTAAGGATAAAAAGGAGTTCCCAGAAATAATTAGGAGCAAGTGGCTAACTGGAAAGTTCACACTCTCAGTTAATTACTTAGAAATATGAAGTGGCCAAAAAGGCCAGTGAAATGAGATATATGGTTTAAAAGCTATTGGCTTGTAAAACTTGATGGAATATTTTTTTAAACTAAGATTATTTAATGTCGCTAACTTTGCCAAGAATAATGTAGCATTACATACCAATGGAGTATATGCATATATACATGAAGTAACAAATAATTTATTTATGAATTCCATGCCACCAATATTACATTTTCTAGCACAATGTTTTAAGTACACACATATAAATGTTACCTAAATAGGGCTGTTGTCTCTAATATGCAGAAATAAACATAATTATATTTGAATTAACTTAAAGATATGATAATCTCCGGAGATAAATCCATTTATAATGGATACAATTGTAATTAATCAGTAGAAATGCAACTTTCCTACACCATTTATTCATAGCAATTTAAGTACCAGAATGTAACTTTTTCAAGATTTCGCTCTATGAAATACTATTTTAAGATTGACAATTTATTTTCTCTGAATGAAGTTTTAATTCATTTTCAAATTGGAATTCTTGCTTGAATTGGGAAACCGCAAGAAACTTGACATGCAATCAAAATATTAATGTCAATGCCTGTCCTTTCGAGCTAGCATCCATATGTGGTACAAAATAACTTCAGCAATTGCAACTCTCCTTGACGTAACATTGAGAATAACTTTTTCACACGTATGTAGACAACCACGAGTGATGAGCCTACTTGGGAAGATTGCAGATGAAGTGGGGGAGATACAGTTATCGTGGTTACTTATTATATGACACGTCCCGAACGGCAAGGCGTTCGAAATCGATCGAATCTCGTACAAATAAGTTAACTCTAATATTCTTGTACGATTGTCAGCAACGTAGGAAAATTAATAGATATGAAGGATTAAAAATAATGAGAAATTGAGGAATGATCAAAGAAAAAATATTTTATTTAAAAAAAATGTTTTGAATTTGAGCTTGATACTCCGATTTTAGAAAATAGTATGAGATTGGTATCGTTATGGTATACGTATCGTATACTTTCGTACGATATGTATCGTATCTTACACCTTCACTTTAGCACGTTCACCACCTTGACTTTAATTAGATATATGTTTACCGACTCCACACATTTTAACATCGATAACCCCTCTTCAAGCTGGAATAACTCACAATAACCATTGATTTTGTCAAACTGACATCGAATATATTGAACTGGGGCTGGGAATTGCATATATAAAAATGGTCCATTCCAATGTTACACAAAAATTTGCCAGGACTCTCACAGGGGTTCTTCCCAACTAGTCAAAGAAACATCTTGCTCAACTAGAGACTACAATACCAGAAGATAGATCAATGTCCGCGTGTGTTCTTTGGTGTCTTCACGAATGGGATGGCTTGGCACGACTGTATCAGATTAGTTAGAATCTATCGAATCTACTGAGCTGGGAGCCAGTGTAGTTCGAGCTTCATATATGGAGTAAGACCCACGGAGAAGGTGCTATGAGAAGATGCCAAAGCCAAAATGAAGTAAAAACGATAAAGTGAGAATCTTTATAAATGTAAAACCATCGTTTTTTCCCACTCCACGAAATAACGGCCACGGAAAAGTGTGAAGGAGACGTGGACGCACGGTTAGAGGACCGGGGGGGGGGATGATTATCTTCTCCGAGCCAAAAGCGGCGCAAGCAAACTGGCAATTAGAGTCGTATAAGGGATAAATTAGCCGACAGTAAAAAAAGAACCTGAGGATGGAGTTGAAATATATCCCACGTGACTGCACGACGAGGGAGCCACGCGGGGAACGGGTTCGGGGCGGGGAGGATGTGTGAGAGAGGGGGAGAATTTTTTTGAGATACACGGGGAAAACGGGGGGGGGGTTGAGAGGCTGGGGGGCGGAGCTAGAATAGAAGGGTCGGCTGCAGGAACAGAGGAGGAGGTATTGGATGGGATCGTGGGTGGTAGGAGGAGAATGAGCGATTACGTACGAAGCATCCACACCAACGGCTCGCCAACCTATGGATAATTAGTCCTCGGGGGGGTAATTTCAAATTTTTGGGGTAATGGACCGTGATTCCACTGGTACACTGGAAAGAAGATATACGCGGTCATGTGTGAAGTTTGTGCCATAGTCTGCCGTAACCCACTTTGTTCCACGGCCGTTGAGCCATAGGGAATTACGTTTAAAGTAGAGGGAACGAAGTCAAATGGTTGGGTCGACGGATGTTAAGTGGGTAATGACTAATTTTCCAGATGGGAAAGGGAGTAATCAGATGACGAGGGTTAAAAACCACGTACGTGCAGCTAGACTTCCTACGCTACGGATCCCTGAGTGATGAATAACGGTTATTGGGTAAAATGCATATAGCCAAGGGCACCAGAATTTGAGTTAATTGAGCTCTGATACTCTGTTTATATTTTTTCGTAGGCCGATATTGCCGGTTGGGCTAAAAATTTATTTGCTACTGACATGTTGAAATGCAACTAGATAACTTTACGGAGCATCTCTCTCATCGAGGCTAAAATAATAAACGCTAGCCTGGTTGCTCCGAACCGTAGTAATTACCAAATCGAATCATTTAAAATATATTTTACAACATTCAATTCTTATCCTTTCAATTTTCTGGATTAGCTTGATATGCTTATTGGGAATTGGCGTCAGTGGAAGATCAATTGATCATGACCGACTGCGTGAGACGGAATATTAAAAGTCAATTAACTTCATGTAATTTAAATAATTTTCTCGTTGTTGTGCTACAGTACTCACTTTCTGTATTTTGAATTTATAATATATTCCTATATTACTGCATTTTAAATTACGGCGCGGCTGTTAGTACCATGAACGACTATTGCACAACATTTACCCTTGTATTTTTCCTGAAAAAGTGAAAGATAATGAGTCCTGCCCAAGAATTCCGAAACCATGGTATAAAAATATTTAATTTTAAGCACCTGGCTGACTTATTTGAGCCGTGGTACCCAAAATATAATTTTGAAGACTAATTCCAAAGCACAGATAGCATATCAAGCGTTATGGATTTATAAAAGTTGCCAAAAGACAGGTGGAGAGAATACTAAATCCAAAGAGAAGTTGGTGAAGCGGATCGGAAGGTAGGGCAGGAGTGAAAGGTAAGCGGGGGAAAAGGGACTAATCGATTGCTTGATAAATGTCTTCATCGATGTGGAGCGAGATTGAAACAAGGATGTCTTACGTTCACGTATGATCGTAGAAAGGAAAAGGCTGAATCAATGAAAAAATTCGGGAAAGAATTGACAAGATTAAGTCAAAGGGAAGAGAAATTAATATTGAAAAAAAGGAAAAGAATAAATCACGAATATTAAGTATCACACGGTGAAAGTTAAAGATTAAAAACGTTTTTTGTATAAACGGAAACATTCTCCTATACATTTAATCAACTTATATCTTTTGCAAATCACAAGCCATTCCTGTTTTACTAAAATACGTATAAGATATACTTTTAAAAATTTCCTCTCCTAATTTGTAAGTTTAGATAAAGTAAGCACGAGGTGACCACGGAAGAACAAAAAGTTAAGGATACTAACAGAACGTGGATAGACATGTCTATAATATTATATTATGCCACTATAAATGGTTTCGGGTGGTTAAGGAATGATTTTTTCAATATAGTTTTGAATCTCGTGAAAGTTAATGCAATGTGAGTTCCTCATCTTACTTATAGTCAAGATTTTTTTCTGTTCCTCGTTGCGAAGAAACACCTTCGTGGAAGGGTTTTCCTTATCAGAAGTAGAGGTAGGCGAGCCAAACATGTTTCATCTTCCAAAGACTGGCGCAACTCTGAAGTCAAATCCATGAAACCTTTACCACATATACATTAAGCTAGTCGTAAACCAAAAACACATCAACCTGAACGTCGGTTTATTACTCAAAATTTATGAGTGTGAAACATGACAACCTGAAGAGGCAACGAGAGGAGAATTGAGCAGAGAGCTGCGGCAAACCCATTTAGCGATAAAGACGACCGATGGTTGTTGAGTGACAACCCGAGGGTAGAGCTCACCTAGTACTAAGCCCAAAAGCGTATGAAATTCACTCATCAGGGTAGGGGGGCCAGTTCTTTTCCCTGTGTTGCTGTGTTTTCCAGGAAGATCAGGTCATGTCATGTCAGTCATGAAAAGCACACTGCTTGGGTTAATCTTAGGGTACCCAAAGGTGTGGCCGGGACCTTCGGTCAGAGGTCCAACACCTAAACCCTGGACTACTACACCCCCAAGCTAGTAATATAATATAACAATAATGTCTATTTAAAATTTACAATCACTCTATATTGAGCAGGCTTTGTATGAATTCACGTCCATCCGTTCTACAAAATTATTCATATTGCTGAGCGAAAATGAAATTTAGCGTTAACGACTGCATCGCCATCATCATAGTCACAAATTGGCCATTCTTATGGTCAAACTGGTTTCCCTCACCTCTCTACACAATTCTCCTCCCCTTGCCTCTTCAGTTTTTATGTATTTAATGCCTAGATCTTTTAGTAATATACCGATTAATGTAGGTTTTTAATGGAATCAGCGAAAAGGTACCTCTAGGGGAATGCTATGGCACTTGCAAACCACACCTAATACGACAAAAATACTACAAAGCTTGAGTTCCACATAATTATTCGAGGAGGAAAGGTGAAGCGATCAAAAAATGTAAAATTAAGTCGAACGTTATCAACTTGCCTTGCCCTATCATTACCTACATTAAAGCAACTGGCGGATGGATACAAATGTAGCGGTTAAATTTTTTCCTCATCACTAGTGAACGAAGGGAAACCCTTAAAAAATATGCTAAATATAGAGTCATTCTGTGAATAATAATGTAGAAGGAAAGGAAGGATAAATAATTAATATGCTTAAACTGATTCAAAAGTAAAGACTTTATTTCTAAAAGAAAACTTCGTACCGTTAAGATTAGCTGTCGCAAATCGCCTCATGCTTACGATCCGTTTCAGATCAGCAAACACATTAGGTATTTGGCCAGTACACTTGCGTTTAGAGTCACTTTATCGATAATTACATTTTAATACATTTGGGATAGTCTGAGGCATCTATTGCGCGTTTAAAATTTGGTATGCGTATGTTTCTATACACATAAACATAAGCATGAGTTATGACAACATGTAGTCTGGATATAAGGACATTAAGTTTCGAGTTAAGCTGAGCTTATAAATGTAGCCGATCCTAGAAACTCGTCCATCGAAAACAGTATAACCTAGACGAACACTGCGTAAAAATACACTTGCAAAAGAAGAGCTAACTAATGCTGGTTTTTAATTTCGTTTTTCTTATTTTATACCCGAGGCCTGACCGGAGAAAAGGTTGGATCTCGGATATTATCCTACAATTAATATCCGTATTGATTTGGACGAATGCGAAAACAAGTTGGGCTAAAAGGTCTCTTTCTCAAAGAAAATTCTCAAAGGTCCCTTTGAGATTGATAAACGTAAATGACCACCTATGACGCAACTCGGTTTCCCTATCGGCTAGCATGCTTAAACACTTGCCATAATTGGCTTCGTGTTCCTTTTCCGTCTTCTACATTTGCTCGTTTACGACACCGGCAAAACTATCTCAGCAGACTATAAAAAGGGCTAATAAGTCTATTTTTTTCGTCTTTCCATAATTTTCCACTACATATTCCATAATTTCATGGACCTTTTGTAGAGCTCTTCTTTAGTATTCAATGCCAAATTTTGGCCTTTAAAATTAGCCTTACGTAACCCTATTACTTCGATCTCATTTTTTAAAACTCTACTGCTGCCCTCGTTCGTATGTATTCAAAGAGATAGGGACTACAAATTAATGAACTTTTTATTTTCTGTAGTACATGATGTTTTTTTTACCTTATTTTGATTTTATGTTGGTCAACATAAAACAATTTCATTGTAGAGCACCGATTTAGGTCGTAAATTTTCGCTCAATTACTGCCTTGATGAATGAGATGAAGTAAATTATGTTGAATTTTAACCATTCCTGAAAGGGTTAGAATGATATCTCAGAAAAGAAGAGGAGAACTAGTAATATCCGCATAAAATCAACCTAGTAACAAAGAAAACTAGGAGTATGATCTATATATATTAGGATCCATGCCGTCTGATATTTAAGTAGTGTTATGGACAAGGTATTTTGCAAGCATTTATCAGGATTTACGAATTGAATATGTAATCGTTTATTCTCAAAGAAAGGGTTCCTAGACTACTGTTTACTGATAATTATTGACCATTTATTTCTCATTTAATACATTAGTATCGACTCTTAGTATAGCCATGTCCAAGTTTATAAGTTAAAATTGATACTTATATCATTAAGAGCTGGATAAAATGAGGACCAAAGGTGCATTTATCGCGAGTCCCTTTGGAATTTTGAATTCCTTTGATGTAGGGACCACTAGGAATTTGTGGGTGAGGTTTTGGGTGAAAGGGTTGGGGTGTTCAGAATCAGGGGCCTGGTTTATTAGAAATTAAGATTCGGATTAGAGGGAGAGGCGAGGATGGGTTTGGGCATTTGGTGGCCTCACTTGCATCACGAGTTTGGACCCTGGAGGAGAGTAGTTGAGGGAGGGGATATGGGAGGGAAATGAGTTCGCGATCGGAGGCAAGATGAGCAGAAAATAAGGTCCAGGGACGATAGAGTGCGAGGGTGCAGATTAAAAGGGTCAAGGAGAAGGAAGGAGTAGGGAGTGAGGGGTTGACCTAAGTGTAAGTTGAGGTAAGAAGTACTTTGTGGAGACTATGGGAAAAAGTTGAACGGTGCTGAGGGATATTGCCGTCATGAGGGGGTTGTGGCGATAGTCTGGAGAGGCGTGGGTTGAAAATGAAATGGAGACACCGTCAACTCCCGTATTTCTTACCCCCTTATCACAAAATTAGACTAAAAGTTTCAAATTTTCTTTCAGTATTTTGCTAAGAAATCTACATGTAGATACAACTTATTTGACATTACCTGGTAAATTACTTGGATTGTCTGTTTGGTACTCATGGTTTTAAAATGCGCTAAAATGTATTCAATTCATTGCTATTTTCTATACCTTTGAAATATTTGAGTATCATTTTGAACTGTGTTGACACGTAGGTGACGAATATGAATTTGAGCAGGAGTAAAGAATGAAAATCCCAAGGCGTAATAATCGAATAAGCATATTATTATTTTTGATTTATTGGAAGAAGTTTATTGAATTATAAAATATTGTAAAGTTATTGCCATGGAAATTGGAGGATGTGTATCAACAATTTCTCTCTTCCGATTTAAGATTCGATTTTTATTGAATTAAAGTTATTCAAAACCGGAAGTAAATAATTTTGTTAATTTTAATTGAAATATGTTTGCTTTAAATTTAAGCCAAATATGGCCTTCAAACAACATCCATTATCTTAAAGCACCGACCTGAAAAGAATGCACAGGTTAATGCCTCTAATATGTAATGCTTAGTGGACTGAAAACGATGACCGTTACTTATTTGCGTAGTACAAGATTTTTGGCGTAATTGATTTCGATCTATTAATTATTTAAATCGTCTAGATATGGGTTTATGATCGGCACATTACGCACTCTAGCATTAATTCGAACTATTCATTTGAGCAAGATGTATGACGAAGTATTTTAACAGCAATAATATAGTCAGTAGTTACTTTTAGGAGTAGATACACCATTTCCTAGATATTTCCATTGCTATAAGGGAAATATGTGTTTATAATTAGCAGTACTCCACCAGTAGGGTAGCTTTTCGATGAACCCATGTATTACTCACTACTGTTCTCTTAAGGTCTAACTAACATGGCAACAATTATCCTTTGACCCCAGACTACATTATACATTAACTCCTAATTTAGCTCTGTATTCTTTCTACCTCCCTTGATTTCATTCAATATGCCAATTTTTTCGCTTCCTAAACCTCATTTTCCCAAAACTCAGCTCTCTAATTTCAGCTTTCAGAATCCATTGCCTCACAGTATCTCCTGCATCCACTTGACCTGTCTCCTAATTTCACCCAACACCCATGTATTTGCTCCGCCATGTTTAGGACATATTTTTTTCCTTTTTACTGCCATTATTTTCTCTCATCTTCTCGACGTTAACATGTCAAAAGCGTCAGATTTACGCTTATCCTATTACCTTAAAGACCAGGTCTCCAAGCCATTATACATAACGCTCCATTTTAAAGTTTTCTCCAGTGTTTTATTTGCAAATAGACCCTAAAACCTTACATATGATTTACTTGAAAAATTCATGGAAAAGTTTTAGATGATGTTAATTGAAAAATGGCGAAATTTTACGTAAATAATCATGAAAAATGCTTCAAATCAAACTAAAGAAGTTAGATATCAATAATCAAATTCCACCATTTTATGACGAATCGGAGAGGAAGTTAAAAAAGAAACAAACTCTTTTGAGTTTATTTAAGCGGCTTAATTTTGCCTTCCAAAAAAAAGTGGGGAAAGGAAAAGAACGGATACGAGATGTTATCTTCGCTCTGTCCTTATTTAGGGATTACAAACGATTATATTCCTGAAATAAATGCCCTTATTTCAAAGCTAACATGCCGAAAAGGTAAATTTTTAAGGTCAGCATTGCTATTAAAACTTACCGAAACCTCATTCCTGAAATTTATGCCAGAATAAACTTTCAGATAAATAGGCATTTATAATCGAATTTATAATTAATGGCAAACAATAATCATTAAATCATCTTGTTAAATGGTTCATGAAACCATCACAACATTTAAAGAATAGTAATTTCATTAGGTTAATGAAGGTTACTAAACTTGATGAATATTAATTAAAAAAATAAACGTTGTAATCAATAAGAGATAATAACATGAAATATGACAAAACAAATTAACTTACTAATGTAATTAAAACATTTACATGAATAAAATTTAAGGTTATACTTTTTACCTTCAGTCAAATTCAGTAATATTGATTTTATTTCCATTTGCTCTACAAAATCTTATATTTTACTCATCCATTTACATTCTCAGATTCTCTGTTCAAGGAAATAGGTGAAATAGGGAACTTTTCATTTATTTCTCTTGAACAACTCAATTCTCAATACGGAAAACTTTGACACGATTCTCTTATAACGAGCTCAAAACGTGGAAAGAGGAAAATTTTAATTAGTCAAAACGATAAGAGGTGGAACTTTGAAGCGTTGTCTCCATTACTCCAAAACGTCAACAAAATCAATTCGGTGTTATTCCAATACCTCAGTTATCGACAATCCACGGGTACGGGTGTTAACCTGATTTAAACTTTCGCGATAATAAGCTTCTATCTGCAACGACCTATTCTACAGGACCGAGAATGCGGACAGGGAAACCCTTTAATGCGAGTCATAATTCATTTAAGTATTATTCCAAAATAAATGCTGGATTAACGAACTCTCTCGAGCTCCGGAGTTTTATGCTAAGTGACCCTTTTAAAAGCACAACAAATGCTCTTAAATATTCAATCCCATCTGCCGTAAAGATGGGAGTGGACGAGTGGGAGGTTTTCGTGTGGGATTTTAGGGAGGGGGGGGTAGTTGGAACGAAAAGTGCCCCAGAGTTAAGGAATCCGGGAAGGGGGTGTGGAAAGGACAGGAGTGTTTTCCTATAGCATCTGTCTCGCCACCTTCCCCTCATTAAGCCTTCCAAATCCACCCACACGATTTAAAGTTTTACCTCGGGTAGAGTTTTCCTCGAGGTTCCCCGATTATAATGTGTGCGTGCGTGTGTGCGGGTGACGGACTGGCGATGGAGTAGTAGGAGAGTGAAGCAAGGGAGTTTGACCGGGCTTCAATTTCCACTGACTGAATACTGAGTTTAGAAGTCTGCAATCTCGAACAGCAAGAATTAAACTGGAGTTGCAGAAAAAGTCGGTTTTTGCAAAGAAAATTACGGCAAGCACTTTTTTTTACAGTAGTAGTAATTAGACTCGCTTGGTATGTGGCTTAGAGAATGATAAATGAACTGACCCAGCAACTTCACATGCATTCAATTAGTTCACCTTTCCAAGTTTTCACTTTCAGTGTTCCGAGCAAGTCCGATTGGGGTTAGATGAAAGAAAAAAAAACAGGAAAAGGAATCAGTCGGATTCAAGTCAGTCCGCTTACTCTTGCAAAAAAGCTTTATTAAACTTTTGAAAATAATCAGTATTGATTGATACATATTTCAATGCTGTGAAAAAGGAACTTTTTTCCATGGTTAATGAGAACTGTCATTCCAATTACTATCTCTATCGATGATTGTTAATGAGGCTTTTAGTATATAAAACTATAAAATATTAATAACAGCCTATTTGATCATTTTATAGTATTTCGTGTTTTGGAAAACTTCTCAGTGATCCAGAATTTCGTTTCTTTTCAATAATATATATACGGTGATATCTTTTGGCTACATGACATTTTATTTTCCTTGCACTCCGATCTAATTTTTACCGCGGGATTCAGCTGGCACAAAAACAGTGCTCACACGGTTCGATAACTTTTAATGCCCAGCAGAATCCAACGGATGCCAAACACTGCTGGCCAATAAAAAGTGTTTTGATGTCGTGAAAGGCGTTGGCGACAGAATGAATGAGCCGTAATTAAAAAAAATGCTTACCATTAAACTTGAAAGAAAAGACATTTGTGTTAAATGCTTAATAAAACCCACCTATGTGAAATCTTAAATTTTTAGATCAAACTCATCGTAAGATAAAATTATATTCTACTTTCAATATGAATTTCGACCAAATTAAACACTGCACTCTAATCTTTGCATCATATTAATTTTTAAAAGTTAAGAATTTAAATAATTTTTGTGTCGTACACATTAAAAATATAATTTTTAAAAATTTTTACTTCCTCAAATGATGCTACTTCGTTTTTTTATTAACATATCCGTAAGATTTATGTCTTATGATATAATGTTTGTACTATCTACCCAAAGTATTTAAAACAGCCTCTGCTTTGCTATTTTATTTTTTTGCTCAACGAAAACTTGTGGATGACAGTAAATATTTTCAACACTTCAAGCTGCAATATAATTATAATGAAAATAGGCGCAGTCGTCGGCCTCGAAGCCGTATTATCTGCCACTTAAATATTTGATTATATTTAATCAGAAATGTGAACTGTTAACGAGAGTAGTATTTACTTTTAAAATATTTATTACATGGCGATCATAATTAGTCTTCAAATTTGTCGGCTTTCCTAACATGATCTTTCAGTATTTGTTCGGCAGGTGTCAACATGAAATTCACATGTCTACGATTTCCTTCTGACTGTGCGACCCATTCGGACGACAATTAAAAAATGCAAGGCAGTACGTGCATGCTGAAATACGTAATAGAGAAGACATAAACATTATCTTAGGTGATTACTAATCTCTGATAACTCTGAAATCCTACCCAGCGTACTTTTGTTTTTGAAGGAAGCAATATCCAGCTTTTGTAGTAATATTTTTTACCTTAGATTTTATTGTAAAATATTACCGTACAGGATACATCATTAAGGGTATTAGCATATTCTGCTCATTCTGATTTCCTTTCCTTTTCTAAATGTAGACGCTTTACGGTGCAAATGACCTGTCTTCCAGGGACCACAAAAATCAATGACTACTACTATGAAATTCACTTTGATGGACTGCCAACAGGAAAAACTCTATGGCTTCATACTTCAAGCTTCTTAAGTTTGCATTTGATTCCAGCAATAGTTTACTGTCAATCAAGTACTAGCAATTCTAAAGCAGTTTAATAGGAGATACTAATGTATGCAATCTCTTTAATTTAAGAAATGATATTTAAGGTTTAAGATAAGATATTTAATTTAAAATTAGATATTCCATATTAGAAAAACTGTTCCATATATATTTTACCAAAAGCGAATGGATTAACTGAATGTGTAGGCCCATCTCATTTTCTTTTTACCATGCCCGACTAAGCTATCATGACGCAGAATTTGGATGTAATAATATTCTCGATGATTTTATGTTTTTTAATGCTTTTCTGCATTTATAAAAGACTAATCAATTCGGAAATGAAGGACACAATACCTAATTCAGGGGTGACATATCTGCAACACAAACTCTTATTGTAACTTGAAACTAGTCAAAGTTTGGCACCCACTTTACCCCTTAGAAATGAATGAAAAAGATACATAAATTAGCATGGTGCTTTATATATTTTTGATCACAATAGTTATTTAAACACGAAGATGAGCGTATGAAATATATTGGGAATCGTTGGGACGAGAGTACAGGTTACGTTCCGAAGGTAGCGCAATTATTTTTTTAAAAGTAATTTATTGAACGAATTTGCACAAACATTTGAAATTCTTCAAAGTACTGTCCTTGGGCCTCTGTACTTTTTTTCCAGCGACTCTATCGTGACCGGTACGCGCCCTGGAAGGCGTCTTCGGGGACCTCTCACAAGGTTTTTGTCACGGTTGATGGGATCTCTTCTATGGACGAAAAACGGGTTCCTTTCAGGGCTGCCTTAACCCGAGAAAACAAAAACAAGTGTGCTGGGGTGACGTCAGGACTATAAGGGGGGAGTGGGGCAGCGTTGGCACCTGGTGTTTGGCTAGGAACATGCGGACTAGTAGCGCGTTGTGGCAAGGCGCGTTGTCGTGATGGAGTTACCAGGTATCGGAGATGTCGTTTTTCGTCCTGATGCGTTAACAGTCTGTCCTTGAGGAACAAGCTCCTAATGGACGACTCCTTTAATGTCAAATAAGACAATGAGCATTGTTTTCACTTTTGATTTGCTCATTCTTACCCTTTTGGGTCTGGGACATGTTCGGTGTGCCAATCAGAGCTTTGGCGTTTTGTTTCTGGGTCGTATTCAGAACCAAAGTTTCATCATCTGTGATAACGTGCTCCAAATAATCAGGTTCATATTCAATACGTTGCAAAAGTTCACTTGAAATTTCCGCTCGGTTGGTTTTATGGTCGTCTGACAACACCGTGGGCACGAGCTTGGCGCACACTTTCCACATCGCTAAATCTTCAGTAACAATGTGAACCACAGCAGCAGACGACAAGTTAAGTTAATTGGCAACCATCTTGATACTCAATCGACGGTCAGAGCCCAACAATTATCGAACACGACCCACATTGTTGTCGGTTTTGCTGGTTGACGGCCACCCAAAGTGTTGTTGGTCGTGAACCTCTTCCCGGCCCTCCTTTAAGGTCTTTTACCACCTCGAAATTTGTGAGTAGGACAGAACAGAGTCCCCGTAAGCCTCACCAATCATTTTGTTAGTCTCATTCAGAGATTTTTTTCAGTTTAGCACAAGACTTAGTGACCGCGTAATGTTGCTCCATCGTCGATTCAATTTTTTTCGTGACACGGCCGGCGCGCAGAGGTTTACAATAACTAACGTCCTGCAGTTTTAAAAGCTTGAAGAGCACTGAGACTGATTTTGTGGCAAAGCTTAGTTTCTCCTCCACCTGATACAAGTAGTTTAATTCCAAAGCAATTATCAGGGGTGGCGCGGGAAATTTAATTTCATTACTTTCGGAATATACTTTGTATGAATCTCTACACAGCGCCACCTTTCATTTCTACTACGCACATAGAAAAGCTAAGCCATCCCTCGTCAAGGTGATAGATTACTATCACATAGTACGATCTGCTGATCTCATCACGACAAGACAGACTCTGGTGTTCAAAACACATTTTTTTCACTTTCGTCCGCACATGTCCGACGTTTTTAATGGGAGAGGAATTGGCCGAGTTTCCGAGAAGTGTTTACGGTTGGTGAGCATCGGCATGGTGCCGGGAGGAAGACTGAAGGAGAGGAGGAGGGAGCAAGATCCGCCTTTGTTTGGAGACGTGGCACGTGACCGTGGGAGGTTGACGCTTTGCCAAGAGAGAGGTTTTTCGGGCACTCCTGTGGCCAGGGCGGAAGCACGACGGGCAAGGAGAACAATGGGGGAGACAGAGCCACGGGGTATCACGAGAGGGGAGGAAACGAGGGACGGTTGCCAAAATGTGAGAATCTGAGACGAGACTCTCTCTCTCTCTATCTTTTTCCCGGACGTGCTCATTTACTTCCCTTTTAAACAACTTTCCGAAAAATTCATTTTTCGTGCGAGCCATAAAAACATTTCAAGACTATTGAGAGTTGCCTATTAGTGTGAGTGCTTTTCAGTTCGAGCATCCAGACGCAACGTGAGGACCATATACAGTGTTCGGATGATAGTCTCAGCTTATTGTCAGCATGTTTACAAAAGACGAGACGACAGACGGCGACAGTTAGGGACGACAGATGATCACTCACAAATAATTAAAGTACTGGGCTGAATCAAAGTAGCCTAATTCTCCCAATGTCTTCTGTTTTTAGAATCATAATCTGTATTCTTTGGAGTGACTGAAAAAAACTTAATAACCAAAGGATCCTTTGTAAAATAAATGGAAAGCTTCATATTTGATGGCAGGAAAATAACTTTTGTAAATTTGAGGCTCCTCGGTGAATTCACTTGCTTTCAACAGTAGACATTCAACATTATTTTCTGGTCTATTTATATACCTATTAAAAATTAAGACTGGGATCGCTATGTAAATAAAAAATGTAAGGCGAACATTACATGATTTTTATACATCATGTAGATGATCCGGAAACGGAAAGTTTAGAAATATAAATTCGTAGCTAAAATTACGGGAAGGAAGCTGGTTTCAGGATTGAATATTGACATATAAATTTAAAATAATCATAAAAACAATTATTTGCCAACTACAGAATTATCGAAGTCTGTGATTGTCAAAAGAGACAATTTTAAATTTGGAGATGAATGGTATGTGAAAACAATTTAATCTGTTTTACCGAAACCCAAATTTAGGAAGACGAAATTAAAGAGAGGAAATTAAAGAGTCAATAACTTGTCGAAGAATGATGAATGTTTATTTCTTCCCTAGCAAAGAACGTGTAAAAGCGTCCTGAGGACGTTAGTAGTAAAACCAAACTATGCATAGGCAAAATGTTGGTGTTTCTCTTATACTATTTGCCATTAATCTACGTTTTAGAGTAAAAAATACCTAATAAAAAATCGAAATAAAAATATGAAGCAAACGCGAATGCCTTGTGTAATAGTTACCAAAAACTATTTATACACCCCGTTGTAAGCGGATTAAAAAAAACTCACCCTAATATTTTGCGGTTAACCTCCAGATATCCCAAAAAAATTCGTTCATATTACTGACTATAATTCATTTTCTATGACAAGGAATCCTCGATTGTGGAAGAGGGAATCAATCCTCCAATTAAGAGGGCTTTATATTTAGGGAATCGGCGCAGGATGGCTCCGACCCTCCTTTCCCTTCCCCACGATCGAAGTCATTATCCCTAAATCACGCTTATTTGATGGGTCGTGTGAGAAAGAATAGAATAATTGCTTCACGATTCCTCCTGCGTCGATCTTGATTCCTTAATCCAACTGCTCTCACAATTCTGCGCTGATCTTACGTGCGCTGCTACTGAGACCCATTCACAGTGGAACAAACAGGCAGACAGAGAGAAGGAGCCCCTTCAAGGCTGATAGATGGCTTGCGTGATAATTGCAACGCGTTCATTGCGTATTCATAAGGCTATCCGATTCTGACGGTTCATACTACCATTCCCATCGTGATTAGGGGATAATTATCAAGACCCTTTCGTTTGAGGACTCCACTTTCAGTCTCTGAAATAATTATACGGCCTCATGAGGTATAAATTTGCCAAAAATGCAAATCATGACCTCTCCTGCCATTTTTCATGTCGCTAAGCAACAACAGTCCGGTAGGAATCACGCACACGTTTCTTATGCCCGGTATGCTTATATATACACCACGTGATTTAATGAACAAGTTGACAACTCACATGAACGACTTAAGCGCTCTCAAACTATGATGAAGCATTCGCCAAAAGTTAAGTTCATCTTCCTCTTGAATGATTATAATTTTTCTGCAGCAATATGTGCTTTAAATTGTGCTTAATCACTCGTTTAAAAGTAGAATACCATCGGTTTTCGCAGGGACGTTTTACTTTTTCCTATGAAGTTTTACATAATCAGCCTAATAATTTTTTCTTACTTAATGCCACAAATATTGCTGAAGGAAGAAGATTTATTTCTTTAAGCATATTTTTGACTTAAAAATATTAGGTTGATAATAATATAGTACGCTTAATAATAAGTACTCTTAGTAATTTAATAGTACTTTAATTATTTAGTTTATAAAAATAATTCAATTAGATCGATAGGGTTGAATCAAAAAAACAAATTCTCCTATTCTAATTACTAACATGCTTAATTCCTTACATTATATTGCAATCTACCGAACAATTGCTTAATAACACATTAACGGATATTTTATCAATTTTTATTAAAAATGGGAAATTTTATTTATGCTCATCATTCATTTATTTTTGCAGTTGATCAATATATTGTAATTTACGTATAAATTAAGTAATTTCAAATACATCATAAATTAAATAATCGATTGTCATATTGAAGTCGAGTTCCAAAACTTCCAGAACGATTAAAAGATCTTGTTTCTTTAAATTTACAGTCACATAGCATTTTCATGTTTTTGACTCAAGAGTACGAGAGCATTAACCGTAAAAAATCAAATAAATGAATTCTCTGAAAATGTTACGCGTACCTAGTCGCACTGCTTAATATAAAATCACTCTTCCGCTGAAAAATGGATCAAGAACTATAAATGAGTAATTAAGAAGGAAATATTAATCACTTACCGAGTCGAATTAAACGACGACTATTATTAAGGCACCGTCAATGTCAATGTTTATTCTTCAATCTATCCAACTGATTGCTCCTTGCATCACTCGTTAGTTGAATTAATATGTGTAGTTGCCTAAAAAAGAAATATTTAGTGTCATGTTTATTGTTGCTTAAATCGTTTCGGTAATTTATTACGACAACAAATTTGGTTATTGATAAGTAATTAACATCAAACCGGATTAATTAAATAATAACATGTGATCTGATAAGGAGTTCATACAAAAGTACGTATTATTCATCAAATATACTTATCTATTTTCGACAGCCAGTTATTTCTATTTTAACTTATTTAGCATACAAATATCATAATTCATTATTCATGTAATATTTTCCAGATTTAAAATGCTCCAATAGTGACAATAATTAGCTTTCTGCAATTGGAACATTCGGCAAATGCTTTGTCTGAATTAGATTTTATATGTCAAAAGAATATTTTCTCAAAAGTTCATATCAAGTGTAGGTTAAGTTACTAGACCTTGCATCTAAGTGCCTAATATATTACATACTGGAGAAACAGGCAAGCATTCCTCAGGTAAAGGTACAACGTTCAATAAATTGCGAGCTTCAGTTGGAAAATATCCTTGGGTACATGCAGTTAGCCAGACACATAAAGTATGCGGGTTGCATTTTAAGGCGCAAACGTTCGTATAATTTCCGCAATAGAGTAAATGAAGTTGATTTCATATCATTTAAGACAAAATATGTATGTAGAAATTACCAACTACAGGACGGAATTGAAAACGCCGAGTAAAACCGAAAAAGTACACAAATAACACTTCTGAAAAAAGGTTATAATATATTCCGATTTTCTTGGAGAGGATATTCTACAATTATTGTGGGAGTAAGAAAGAAGACACTCAAATTATTAATACCGACAAGACTTAACCAAATACTTAAATAGAAATAAGATGATTTTTAAGCTAATTCCAAGAGAAACTTTATAAACTCATAATTAATAAATGGATTTTACATATATCACTTACAACAGGAAATAGATTTTGAACATTCCGACACCTGGAATAATAATTATCACGGCCAAACATCATTGCAGAAAATACATTGCATTGGACATTATATGTCAACAATATTTCATGAAAGTGGTATCCTAATGTACTTTCCGTTTCATCCTCGCAGTTGGAGGGTAGTTCATTATGTACGCAGAAAATTCAATGGAATATAATATGAATGGAATTTAATAGAATAATATGGATAAGTTATTTTACTTTTATCCTCCTAAATATATTTGAAGTAAGACAGGCAGCAATTGCAGTTTACTTTCGGGTTACTTTTCACCGGAAAAAATATTAAATGAGTTCCCACGAGAATAAATACTGAACGAAGAAGATAGAATGTTCGCGACTTTTCCTCACTTATGGGGTCAAGGTGATCTTGTTTCTAGAAACAGGTTTGAGGCATGGGTGATAGAATCTCGAAAGAGAAGAGGGGAGGAAAGAAAGGTTGAACAAATATATGCAGCTCTATTTATATTTGGCGTAGTCACCTAAAATTACGGAGAGTGAGGTCACATAATGATAGAATTCCGTTTAACTGGCAAGTATAACATTGAAACAAACAATTGGAAAGTTTTAGAGTGGCCATGGAGTGCAAAATCCAGCGGAATGTCCGCTATTTCTCAGGGAATCACATCTGTATGAATAAAAACATTACACTAATTCCGCGACTTGCATATATGTATCATGTACACTAGTCGCGGGATTGTCAAGGAGTTTCGTGATTTTCTTCCGACACTTTGAGAGGAGGATTAAATAGAATCTAACTTCAAGAGTAGCACGAACAGCTGTATCTAATGATTAATCACTTGTGTTTCCAGAGACTGAGTGTTGGAAAAATGACTGTGTCCATGAATCGGTTAGTTCGAAACACTATTTACCTTGACTTCACACTCTGGTCTCGCCTACCAATTTAATGTGAAGTTGGAATTATTCCCTCTGGGTTAGAAGTATTTCCTTCTCCTCCACCGGTGTTACATGGCCGGAGGAGAATGAGTGAGGGACGGAGAAGGGTAAGGAAAGGGGAAAGTGGGAGAGGCGACAGGGAGCCACGTCATTAGTATTCGGGTGGGGAGCCGACGGCAGGATGCTCTTGCTTGTGTGAGTAAAAGGGGGAGACGGAGTGAAGGCGGCGGATGCGGGGGCGAGGGGGAGGAGGAGCAAGGGGGAATTGAAAGCGAGAGGGGGTTTTGCGTTGGGGGACGAGGAGGGGGAGAGGGTAGATGGGACAAGAGGAGGTGAGAGGGGTTGGCGAGGGTGGCCTGGAAAACGTGGGCAGGAAGATGTGTGTGGTGTGTGGGAAAGACGTTGAAATTGGTGTTGGGAGAGGTGAGGACTGAGGGAGTGGCAAGGATGCGCATGGGGAGAGCGGGGAACGGGGTAGAAGCTTGGGGGCAGAGGGAAAGGCGTTGGACGACGCACCTGTGACGTAATTGACATTCTGGGAAAACCCGCCGATTTCTATAATTTTTTCAGCTAGCATTAATAAACACACTTATACTAGTCTATTATAGTTTCCTCCGCTCTTTGCACGCCAGCATTGATATTTGCATAATGGTTTCATCAAGGGATTTGTCTACCATGAATTTTCAACACTTCTTTCATGGCAGCATATATGCGCGTTGCGTTATCACGACTGAGAGCATTCTACTAGGTCCCTGGTTCAATATTTTTGCATCTAGTTATACTCATATTGATTGTTATTCTATTTGAGAGAACATGAAAAATCGTAGATAGCAGAGGGATAGAAACCCTTCACAACGGGCACGTGTAACTTTCACGCGTGATATGGTTTGTCAGCAAATGATTCCTACCCTTACATTAAATCGACTTTCGGGTCGAATCATGTACATTATTTCTTTCAATAAATACATTAAATAGAGTTTTAATTAACTTTTTTTATCATAAATTCCATAAAACTACTATAAAATCTCCAATGGGCAGTAATAATTGTAAATATTTTAGCTGAGCTGTGACAACATTATAAAAATGATAAAAAATAATGCTTTGAATACGTTTGCATTATTATAATGAATATGAAAATAAAAAATATCATCATTTGCATGAAAATGTTTTAGAATTTTAAAAACTTATGCCCAGAGGGTTGATGATTTGACAGCTTTTAAGCACTATTAATTGGGGTATAGAGGTAAGATCTGGTGCTTTCCCGGCGTATCTGCTTCATGTAGATTTCTCGGGTCTTCCATCGGGTCAGGGGTTCCATACTGGGATATAGAGGTTATATTTGTACACATGGTAATACTTTATATTTAGTAACCCTTAATACGAGTAATAAACAACTTACAGAGGTATTGAACGATTGAACATTCTCTTGTGACAAAAAGCAAAATAAAGGTTAAGAGGATCGTAATCAATTATAAAATCCTCTTCACAATTACCGTTAAATAGCGGCGTGTCTTGTATATTAATGACACGTTACGATACAAATATGAAAAGATATAATCATACAATCATTATAGATATAATCATGCAGTCTTATACTACCCTATTTATCATAAGAGTATTACTTAAGTGGTCCAAGGGTATGAGAATACCTACTTGATTTATAAAAGGAAAATATGTACGGTAGGTTACCTGTCTACTTATAAATTCCTTTTATCACGTGGAGTACATACTAAATAGACTCATATAAAGCTATATTTTACATATAGATACTTAAAAAAATTGACATTTTAATAAACAGGACTAGGTAAACTTTAAATAATGCAATTTACGCAAAGTGAGATTTTTTCCTTCACAATGGAGTAAATCCAAACCGTTTGGGGTTACCAGGAATTTATAGGGATTGGGCAGTGAAAGATTGACGCTAGTTCAGTAAAATTGAACTCGAATCCGTCACCAACGATTTTGCTGATTGCTTATTGATTTATTGGGTCGTGGTAGTCCACTGATCAAAGCGTTCGGCTATTAACCCGGAGAGGTCTAGGTTTCAAATCTAGAGTGATGCCTGTGCACCACTCAATATTAAAATCCTAGTTGTGCTATTATCTGATAAATAACCCTTCTTCCCACTTTAAATGATGGGACGGGAAGAATATGATCTGAATGTAGTTATTAATCACGGGGTACATTTTGGGGTAAGCTTTGCTCATAATTATCAGAAACGGAATGAAGAAAAGTCATAAGCGGTGGTAAGGCTTTAAAAAATAAATTCAAAAAGATGTCTATCTTTTTTTTTGTTTGAAGAGCAGAATTGGCATTCATCAAGGCCAATAGACAATGAATTTGGTCTATGAATGACTCTATGAAAATGAATTAAATATTTTCGGTGGTTAATTATTTGTTGTCACATTCGATCGAATTGGATGTATATACTGTGATATAACTAAGGAATATATATGGAGGCGTAATTAAAAACCTTGCATTATTAGTTGTATTTTAGTTTGCTCATTGGAGCACAGGTCGGTCGATAATTATCTGTTTACACGTTACTTCATTTTATCTGTCGTTTGGTGATTAATTTGGGAACCTTATTAATGGGTTCATTCGGATATACGAAAGGAAGCCAGCATGAACAAAATCATGAGTTCACCTATATAATATAAATCACAGTTATTGAGCAATTAATATTTCTTTTTGTCATAAAATCGAATTAATTAAGTAAGTGCTAAACGGTCATTTATTTATTTTACTCAAAAACGTCTATATACTCATCGTTCCAATTCACTCAGTCGTTTGTGAGATCCCTTAGGAGGATGAAGGGGGGTGATATTGGTAAAAGGAACAGCCAGAGATGGGTAGAAGCGCTGGTGTGGAGTAGGCTGAGAGAGAGAGAGAGAGGTACGAGGGGGAATGGGACGGGAGAGAGGGCGTGGAAACGAGATAGGTTGAAGGGCGGAATCGAAGGGAAAGAACTAAACCCAAGAGAGGGAGATTGGTGGGGTACCCGGGGAGGAGTAGGGAAAGTCTAGAACACTGTTGGTGAGGGGGTGTCGGGAAGGCGGAACGGAATGGTCTGGGTGAAGGAATGAACAACGACAGATCCCCGGAGCAGTGGTCTTCTCCAAATCTAAATATTTACCGCTCCTCTTCAGCCCACCCCTTCCTCCTCCTATCCCCCATCTTCTGCACCACACTTCCTCTCTACCTTTCTATCTCCAGGGGAAAGAATTGCCTCCGTGAAGTATATCCACGGTTCAGATATGCCTCTCGTGTTGTGATAAAAAATGGAGTCCGTCTCTGTTTCGAAACCGTGCATTTTTCCCCCAGACTTTCGAAGGTGGATTAATGGATTTCGGGAGGAGAGAGGAAATTATTAAGTGTGCACCCCAAGAGAGATGTGTTCACAGATTATCTCCGAACGATAAGAGGGTTACTCTAATTACCTCGGCACACGGCGAGGATCCACAGGAGATTCTGGACGCTGCAAAATTTTGTTTACGCATTAAAATTATATATTTTACGATGGGGAACCCAAAAACGCTGGTGTATATATTTGCCATGCCGCAGTTCCAATATTTGCAAATTGTTCAAGTTTTAATGCCTTAAGGTCAGAGAAAGGTTTTTAATTACTAAATTTGATTACTTTCAGTTTCAACTGACGACCATGAATATCATTTGTGTTTTACTGGGAAATATTTCTAATATTGACCCAAATTTTCATCTTATACATATATTACTGATATTATTAATGATTTTAATCGCCGTTAGCCTTTTGCCTTCATGTTTACACACAAAATGAATCCAGCTATTTTAACGACTGAATTGTAATGCCCTTTCTTTCAATATATTGTCTAAAATAATTTGCTACCTATTTTTCATTACATATATTAACTCAATATTTATTTTGCTGAGAAATCCTGAGGATGTTAATGTACTAATTATTCTTTTCAAGGCAGTGTAAACAATGTTTTAAAGGTTGTAAAAAACTATCACGAGCGCTTTTAAAAATTAGAAAAACAGACTAAAATTTCATGAAACTTGAAAAAAAGCCGAATTTACTAAAGTCTCTCCATGGTTGTTATATGTTATGTACAGGCCTAAAATATTCGTATATTTCAAAGCTTTGAAACCAAAAAAGAGTGGTATGTTGGATATCTATTATCTGGTTATTTTTGTGAGAGATAGTTGGCATTAAATCTTTACAAACACGAAACACGTCCAACGGTCTCTTTCGGCCACTCAAATGTTAGTGAAATTTAAATCAATGGTAGTCGCCTAAAAATGCACCACCTGATTGAGAGTATTCTCATGATAGCGGTAGGAGACCCTTTGGCAAGAAGACGAACCCTGGTATTATGTAGTCTTCCGGCAATGTTTTCCCAAAATAAAAAAACGGCACAGTTCTCTTAGAGGAAGAGCCGTTATGGATGCCTCATAAAAGTGCCCTACGCACGTGGAGCGAACCCGACCCCTTTGCTTCTCTACGCCTCGCGCGCGCTCGCTTCGTAATCTAATGGGAGAGACGCGATATCTCGGGTGATGAAGTGAAAATGGCGCGGATAAAAAACGTGGCCGTGGGGATGAGTAGCAGGGCCGGGTATGGAGGGAGGGATAGAGCTGCGTTCGTGTGCATGTGAGGGTGTGTGTGCTTTCGGGAAAGGAACGAGGACGCACCTCGCGAAAGAGAGGGGGGGTCAAAAGGGGGTGCAGCAGGGTATATGAGAGGAGAAAGGCCAATTTCAACACTTTGAGAAGTAAGCGGCGGCCTGCTCTGAATTGCAAATCATAACGACGGGGTCGTAAAGGGGAATAATTTCCGAGATCACGTGCACCCCGCGAAGAAATAAATACGAAACCCCTTTTTTGGTCTGCTGCCTTACTCTCCCGGCGTGCCCGTCAACCATCCTGGATGAAGAGAGCGCTGGCCGAGGGAAACTAAATGGATGGACGGGAAAAACCAACCCGAAAAAAAACGCCAACGGAAAGACGCTCCCGTGCATGGCTCGAATATGGTTTTCCCTCCCTAACCCTTCCGACCCCTATTCCAAACTCGGCATCTTCCATCAAAGATAAAACCTCAAGTAATAATCTTCTGCGTTGTTTTTTTTTACCTCCTCATCCGAAACCCGAGGAAGCCATGAATATGTAGGGTCACTTGTCTCGGGTTCTTCATCAATGGACTTCCATTTTTGGGACGAGGGAAAGAGAGATAAAGCGAGGCAAAGAGCCGCCCGACACGACGCGAAATATTCAACCGCTTCTTCCACCTCCAATCCCATTTCTTCCCTTCCCTCCATCCGCCCATCTTAAATCAACCAAAAGTGTGCTTTACGATGGCTACGCTGAGTGGTGCTGAGGTCAACCCTTTGGGGGATTGCTGTGAATCTCCTCGCTTGTCCGAGACGGGGTACCGGTGGGACCGCGGTGTGTGTGCGACGACAGGTGACTGGAGATGGGGTGGACGAGATGGCTAAGGAGGAGAAGATGGTACACGTTCCAGGGAGGGGGCACCGTCGGGAGATGGAATACCTTGAGGCGGGAGGAGACGAGGGAGAATAAGAATGGAGGGGGCTTGGGGCGGTTGGAAAAATGGCAAAAAACTGGAGAGCGAAAAAGGGCGAAAAAATAAGAGAATGAGGAGGCGATTCGAAGCAACGAAACGGTGGCGGTGCGCAGGAGAAAAATGTCGGAAATTTTTCTAGTACGTGGTGACAAATGGCGAGGAAATTAAAGGTGTTTCATCTGTTTAATTTTGCATGAGCATTTGATGAATGTGTTCGCGGGGAAAACAAAATAGATGACCTATAGAAACTATTGCAAAATGAGAAAAGTCCTCGCAATTTATATAAAACGTTCAACTAATTTAACAAATCGTAAAAAAGACAGGATTTGGGCATTCTATTCGGAATTAACTGCCGTTCAACGGTACTAGGAACAAATTTCAATTGCGCAAATAAATATTTCTCATAATTTTTACTGCAGGAAAACATTAAAACCCTATTTGCGAAGGATCTGGATAGAGCTATTAAATTTTTCAAAAGTTACAGGATTTTTATCCGCCACATTTAACTTCTCAAACAGCGTTATTAAATTTGGATTTCAAAATATGTAGTCTAGTTATTGTTTAACCTGAGTTTTACCAATTGAAAACTTTATAAAAGAAGTAACAAAATTGAGGTGGAACATATTGAATTTAGAGATGGTAGCACTGTTGATTTCCACAATGTGTGCTCATAAGGTCATTCCATTGGCGTAGAATAAATCTAAAGAAAATGACCTCTACCTTACTCAATATCGTTCCCTTCTGACATCGCTGACCATATTACACACATTATTGGTTTGTACTAGGATAAATATTTGCATTTTCCTTTAGTTAGCAATTTTAACAAGATATTAATGGGACATGGGGCAGTGTTTACGCGGGAGGCGCTGAGGGAGATAGAAGGTTTGGATGGAAAAAGGTACTGACGCAAGCGAGTAATAAGGCCAGGGGAAGTTGGAAAAATAGTGGGGGAGAATGAAGAGAGAGGGTTATATAGGATGAAGTAAAGGGCGAAAGTAGTGGTTGAGGAAGAGTACGAGACGGAGAGGAAGGGAAGGCTTGAGAAAAGAACAAAGTGGGCAGAGTCGAGGACTCGATAGAGACGGGAAGGAAGGAATACAAGGGAAGGACCGGAGAGGTCGAGAACTGGATCTGGGGGAGTCGTGTGGGGAGAAGGGTCTGGGGGGAGATGGGCTTTGGGACAGAAGTGCAGGGGGGAAGGAAAGCGGGGACAAGGAGGGACATTGCATGCGACGAGACTTTCAGCGCGGAGGGGCCGGACGCCACACCGAGCCTCCGGCGGAACCATAAAAAGTGACGAACGGCGCACGACGTGGCGCTCACGACTCCCATAAGGCAATACGGAAGAAAAGGGAAGGAAGAAAGGAGGTGAGGGGAACGGAGTGGGATGAGCAGGGACGAGAGGAAAAGCAGAAGAAGAGGAGGAGGAGAAGGGGTTTGTGCGACACCGTTCGAGGAAACCTTCGGGCGCAAAATGGCGTCGTCACGAAACGCGGAGACTCCTTCGACGACGGCGGTGGTGACGCGGGCGACCGCGGGCGAATGTGAATGGCTTCTGGGCTAGTGGACGTTCCATGCTCTTAAAGGTGCCCGCGCATGAACCAGTGAGTGGGGAATATCTTGGAGGCAGCGAGTTTTATCAGTTTTCTTGTGTCTTTCAAATATTTTATTTTGTATAGGCGTTCAGACAAATGAATTAAAGGAGTTATTTTTCCCTATTGGTAGTCATTGTACATTTGAAACAAATTTTTACGGGTTTTTAGAAATTAAAGATTTCTTTCGAACAGATATTGATTATATCGGAGCTACGTTTTAGAAAAATACTGATTTTAAACTACTGTAGACGGAGGCGTTGGTAAATCCGTAGATTTCCGAATTTACATTCCACCGTAAGGGCCAATATTTTTAAAGAATATGGAAAGGTACAAAGTCAATATAAACAAATGATATATATTTGATACATTTTTGAATATTACAGTGAAATATGAACATATTAATACCTACCAAACGTTATAACTATAAATTTCAGCTTCCCTAAAAATATTTTAATAGTATCTCTGCCACTCAATGAGGTACTAAACATTGCATCTATAGTAATATTATTCTAATATATCAACAATAAAGAACTTTCTTTAGATTTTGTAAAGGACCAGATAAAACCAAGCTTTAATCTATTGCAGAAACACTACAATATTCTAAAGGAGAAATAGCATTCTGAAGCATAAAAAATGCACGTTAACAGCAAAAGTAAATTTTAAATGCATGCATTCACTTGGATCGGATCTATTGAATCATTTAATTGTTATGGATTTTCAGTTTTAAACCAGTTATGGTATTCTTTGGATTAATTAATGACGTATAATTAAGCAAAATATTTTAAATAAAACAATTATACTTATATAGTCACCATAGTTTAGTTAGTCTAATTACTAACTGTGGGCAATTTAAATTAAAATGAATAAAGTATCAAAATGTAGGCCGAAGCAACATGAAGTAGAAATTTGGATTATAAAAATTTGGCGAAAAATAACTCAATCGAATGCATTAAATGTGTTATGATTTAAAGATTACGTAATATAATAGAGGTAAGAATTGCGGAAAAAATACCTATTTATTCGAAATAATATCCAAAGAAAAATTCTTTAGTCCTTTGCAACGTGAATTGATATAGACGATATTCTATGAAACATAAATAATAAAAGTAGAAAAAAGCGTATCGCGGAAAGGGAGCGTCAGAATAGGTCTGTAGTTACCTACACGATGGGAAAAGTTTCATTTAATGTCTCATGTATGGATTTTCTTTCGGCATACCACGAAGGAGAAAACTCATTTTGCCAACAAATAGATCTCGATAGCTTTAGAGTAGTGAAGAAGGTACAATTTTTCTCAAAAGATAAGGAAAACGGGGTAATGTTCCATATTTATTGATCCTTTGATATTTTTCATCACCGCTAGCAGCGTAGTTTACTAAACTCGGCGATGTTTTTTAGCTCGCTTCATAGAACGTTGTTTGAGACATAGCTGTGGAAAATGAAAGAAGAATTGAAGCTTTAACGCCATAAAGGGTAAGGTTACACACTGTGTGGAAGTCTTTTTATCTTAATAAAGAAAATAACTAAAAAAGGTTAGGTAAAAACTAAGGTTATTTCAGGTGCTTTTTTGTCGCTAAGAATCAATATTGACTCCATAAATTTTTTCCAAAAAATTGGGATAAAGACAATTGACTTCACAAGATGTACCCCGTAAATGAGTGGAAACTGAGTCAGTCCAAAATTAAACAAATAGTACTGAAACTGAAACATATTAGAGAGAAAATGGTAATAATTGCTATAATTTAAGAAAAAAGGATCGAACGCAACGAAAAAAGGATCGAGGGAATTGAACGCAAACAATTTTAAGTGCAACATGACGCAAAATTTAATTTACGCATTGGATTTATCACCATTTAATTTGTTAATTGTACACGTATTATTTGACTTAACCATCAATTTTTCTAAATCTCTTGCTTTTAGATTCATCTCAATTAGGTTTGGGGGATACACCCTTACTCGCTAGCCAAGAAGCAATGCTACCAAGGTCGTTCTAAAAAAACGGTTTTAGGTGCAAAGGACGTCTGAATCTCAGATAATATCCTTACGAGTACGTGACAAATCAAACCCAGAAGCCAAAGACGTGATCCTTTCAGTAATTTAATTACAGCGATTTTTAGTAATCTTGTTTACAATTTGTTCCCATTGGCCATTTCCCCGAAGGGTCAATAAGTATTCTTGAAATCAATAGCTTCGCTGTGACTAAATTTTTCGACAAAACTCGTTTTCAACTTGATCAAAATTACGATACTAAAATTTTTATTCATTTAATTGCTAATCAACTTTTATCTTCACATCTTTCTGAAAAAATAATTTGTAATTACATCTTCATATCTCAAAACTCATTAGCGTCATCATCATATTTGTTATACGTGCATAAAATACATTTAAACTACTAACGAGTTATTTTTAACGGATTTATGCTGATAATCTGAATTTCAAACATTAAACCCAAAGCCTCAAAAAACGTTTATCCTTTTTTTATTATGCAATAAATTTCTACAAAAAAGTAATCATACTATTTAACTCAATTATCTTGTGAATTACCCTACCGAAATGAATGTTTACTCATTTATGTGGAAGCGTAAAATGTTATTGTCAAAATATGGACTAAAAGCTTACTATATATTTATTTAGTCACTGGTTTCTTAACTTAGTTAAGAAAAGTACACATTTGTAATGATAAGATCACTAAAATTTTCTTTTCTTTGAATATTTGATGTTCCTTTAAAACATCACTTGATACAAATAGCAACATTAAGTAATACGCTGCAAACGATAGATTTTATATAATTGGTTCAATTAAGCACCGGATTCACGATAAAAAAATAAGAATTACTCAATGTTAGAGCATATTATAAACAGAACATTTTTCAACTCAAAATAAGCAGGGAATAGTCTTCATTTTATGCTCCTTTGTTTTAACGTAATCAAATAGACTTTTATTGCCAATTTTATCTGTTATATTCTAGAGATATTGAAGTCTTAAATGTCGTAAAAGATTTGTCAGAAACCACGGAAACTCATTAAAACGCTTTTGAGTCAATGAAATTTATAAGAAGACAACGGCGATCTGTGGAATCTCTTTAATTTTATCGCCAGTTATTCAATTTTCATTTAATACTATGTTATGTAACGGCCCTTTCTCTATTACGCTTTTACTTTTGTTATGATCCACACTACTTAAAACATCACTGGCGTTAATGACGGATTGCAATTCGTGGATACCATAAAAAATTAATTCTGCAAGATTTATATACCCGATTATAATAAAAATAACATAAAAATTGTCTATTTGAAGCAATGAAACACGATGAAGACACCCAAAATAATACAATCACGCGCATAAAACTATGGCGATTGATAAGATGATAACAGGAGAAGGGAGTGGATGTTTAAAGGAGTTAAAAACAGCATAAACTGATTAAAATACACTGGTTATGTAATTCAAAATTCCATTACTTTACGTATATCATTGATTTTGGTTCGTGATTCCAATCACGCAGTTATTGATTCTCTTGAAACGTTAATTTGCTCCCGTTTGTTTGGGTAGGGTAAAGAAATAATCCGAAGTCATTCGACAGGTGGAAACAGAGATTGAACATCAGGATTAATTCAACGGTGCTGGAATAATTACGTATTTTATATTAAGCACTACAATCATTAAAATCTATTGACCCTGATTAAACCACACAGTTTCATTCGCAATATTTTATTCTAAAGCAAAATAATTTAGGATAACCCAATATAGAAAAGACTTTTATTTACTTATTGTAGGCTTCTGTTTCATTTTTATGTGAATTGTAGTCAAGGCTCTATAAAAAAACAAAAACATCAGAGCATTCACTCTTTCTGCATGGTTACAGTAGAAACGATGTTGGTGTCATGAGCATTCCTTTTCTGTTCCATAAAGGTTAGTATTTCATTGCGAGTACATGACGATATTTTTTTTGTATTGTCTCATGAATTGTGCATAAATTGGTCTGTTAGTGTGCTGTGCATTCCTGGTTTGGATTAACATCCTGCCAAACACCTAACAGGAGGCTTGCAGGGAATTATACATATGTATGAAGATGTAGAAATGATATTGATGGAGTTAAGTCTAATACTATTATCAATTAATTACCAAAAAAGCTTAAAACGAAATATTGCTGATTATAGCAAACAAAATATGACATATATGGGCATTAATTTGTGTAAAATGACGATTGAGGTGAGATTTTGCGACACCACAAAAAAATACATAATTCTGGTCTTCTTGAGAATATCCGAGCCACAATTTCACCTTTGCCCTATATTATTTTTATCATCGCTAATTAATGCATTGTGACCATCTAAAATGATTATTATTTTTCTGTGTATTCTTTGATTTACTAAAATTCACTATTTCATCATTATCTTCCATGCGTTTTAAACATATTAATGCATTTTGTCCCTAAAATACTTCTACCGTCTTTGCTTTTCCTCTATCAAATTTCTCTTCACATACATTCTCTAGCACATCAACATCTATCCCACTTGTTATCCAGCCGACTTATACTACCTGGTCATGTATCCGAAGTCTCTAATATATATATCAGTTTTCCTTTCTCAGAGTTGACAATTCGTAAATGCACATGGTTAGATTCCGGATCAATATCTTTACTGATATTTCATCCGCTTCATCAATTAGTTCACTGTCATTAATTGACTCGTCGAAGTACGGACGTAAGTTTGACATTTAACAAAAATATTTATCTATTACAAAAACATTCATTACACTCCCAGATCCTGTCTCCAACTTTCCATGAAATTTCCATTCAATAGCGTCTATGTGCTCGTAAGCTTTCATAGTGGAAATATTTTGGTAAAAAATCCAGTTTCAAGCGCTCACTAAACAGAATAAAACCTTGTCCCACAGAAAAATCCTAGGGAATAATGAAATTACGTTTGTCAGTGTAAAACAAATGAAGATTGTCAACTGCAATGAGATTATCACCACACCCTTAGCTGGCTAGAGAGCAAGGCAAAAAAACTTGAGTCACCAAGGTGCTACACCGCCCACAATGCGATTGCGAAATTTTCGCATCAGCTGTTGCCTTCGCGAACGACTTAACGATGACTTTTTGTAACGGGACGGTGTCTCTTTATTGCGTCCTGCTCCCTTGAGTAACCCCCCTCCGCATGTGGTTTCGGCCTTGTGGCAACCCTGCCTTGCGCACATTTCTAGCCCTCCTTCGCTGGAACTTCCCCTCACCGGCCCCTTCCCCTCAATCTTTGACCGCGCGCAAGTATGGTTCTCTCTCACACACCCGCACCCTCTCGCCGCGCGGCCCTCTTATCTCCCCGGTTCACTCCTCCGCCCACGCCACTCCTTCTCCCCACCGTCGGCCCTCTCCCCCAATCCTCAGACCGCGCGCTCCTCCTCCCCACGCCCCCGAAAGCGCCTCGATGATGGTCGGTGACGGGAACCGGCAGACCCCGAATGCACGCACGTGACTACGGCCAGTGAGGAATCGATTCCCTCTCCCCCCAACCCCACCACGTTCCTCCCACCCTAGGGAAAGGGGACGCACTGGGCGAAAGAAAGCGATTGGTGGGCGTTTGAGTTGGGGAGAAATTGGAACAAGGAAATATTGGAACCGGTTTTCTTTTGGTGTCCGTAATAACCCTAGTCCCTCGGGAGGAAGAAAATCTTCTGTGCTTCGCCGGCCTGCGAAAGGGGAAGCCACGGGAGAACAAGCGGCGTTTTTTCTCTCAATCTCAAGGTTTCCTCCATTTTTTAGTTGTTTTATTTTCCAGTCGACGAGGGATTATGCATTGCAAAAGGGCGCAGCTATTAAAGATCAGATTTCCTTAAGAGATAGGAAAGTAGTAAGGGCTCAAAGCGCTCAAATCCCTTTTGGAATAAATTTAATGTTCATGACACTAGCCCAATTTTGTAATTTTATTACCGCAATTGAAAGGGATTTTATTTTTGTCTATAAAATCCTCCAAAATTCTGTATGTTGCGCACAAATTAAATTTTTTAGAAGAGTGGCGTGTAAAGAGCATACATTTTCATTTTGTGCTCAAATAATTCAGTATAGCAGGTAGAAATTTGGAGGTATGTATAAGGACGTAAGAAAAATGTTGAAATGAAAGTAAACAAAGAAATATTACTTTCAAATGTGCTAAAATGGTTCCTTTGATTGAAATTTCATTTAGAAGCACAGCGTACTAACTATTATAACAGCTAAGTTAACTTGTCCACTTTTACATCAGTTGCGTAAAAGTGTATTTGATACCCTTAAAACTATAAATAAAATGAAACTAAAACTTTCATTGCTTTTTGAATAGAAAAATATTCTACCTATTCCTTCATTTTGTAGTGTTCCATTGATGGCGCCCCGAAAAGCTTCATTACTACCAATTCGTCAAGTTTGTAACATCCTTGTACCTTAGTTCATGTTTTTCCACGCATCGGAATATTGCGGGGGTCTCATAATCCGTTGTGTGCTGCTTAAATATTGACTCAATAGTTAATAAGTTCATTGTAAAAATACTAGTTCATAAAACACGGTGAAAAAGAAGTTCATTCGAATGTCTAATATAGGTAAAATATCAGGTTGCATTACCAATTTAGGGCGAAATATAATTTTTTCGGGATTTTATGCTTCATAATGGGCATATTTTCAAAATAAAACTTTTCGTCCTGCCTAATGTAAGCATCGTCAGAATCTGACGATGAATACCAGCTTAAGATATGAGTCAGCATCTGATAACATTCAAAGTAGTTAGAACAAAGCGTTGAGTCATTAAAAAATAAGTTCAATGCACAGAAGGAATAACAAAAGAAATAAAGAACGAAAACATTAATCACTGTGAAATTCTCAAATCAAAGAACATTGCATGCAAGATCTTCACATATTTTTAAAGCTATTTTTTTGAATATTTTAAAAAAGCACTTTAAGCGTATGTTTCTCTTACAAAGTCTCAGTATTATATTTATAAAACTGTAGATATTTTGTATTTAAAATAAAATTGCGAATTAACTCGTCCAGTAATTAAAATACGTCGTCAAAAACATTGGTAAATTGTTCATAATTTAAGACGAGATTTAGTTATTTTTTAGAAAAGTAAATATACGCCTTTCTTTCCTAATCTTAATTTTCTCCATTTCATTTCATACTCGTCATTAGTTCAGCCACTCTGGGACAACCCGGGACGAATTTTTCAATTCCGAAATGAGGCTTTCTGCGACTATCCAAATTGGAATAAAAACGTCGCCCCTGGAAGCATACATAACGAGGCGCTTCCATTCCGTGTCGACTTCCGCTGACGATACATGCAACGTAAATTGTCTTTCCTTGCGCTTTGAATGCGCCTACCACACGTAGTTTTTTTTCGTCTCGCTGCAGTCAGTTGGGTTTACGCGTTCGCGGTGAATCAATATTAGGTCTTCAAATTGCGGACGCGAGGGAATAATTGGGGTTCGGAATATGGAGAGAGGCACGGGGGCCAATGGGCGTGAGCGGAGGAAGAGGAGTGGCAGCAGCCACCCTTGGGACTACCCCCCCCCCACTCCCTTTCACCTTTAGAGAAGAGCTCGGGAAAGGGAAAATGCTGAGCCAAGGCAAAGTTACTAACGTAACGAAAAGCAGATAGATAACAGAAGCCGCCATGATTCTTATTAGAAGAAAACACAGCCTAATGAATACAAAACACCGTTAAATCAGTGTGCTTACCCAAGCGGTAATTTTATACGCTCCATTGTTCCATCTAACATGCATTAAACGGTCAGTTAAGGGTCATTTCAAGGGCAAAACATATGTTTCATAACATGGAAAAATATCAACCGTTTAACGCCTTGCAATATAATATAAACTAGTATCAAAAGTGTATTATACCTCATTACTTATTTTTATCTTCTTTTACTCCTTAAAAAATTCTTACTAGGGTACCATATAGGGTATCTATCCTCATTTATTAATTTGTTGTCTCTTTGCAAAACTCTCGTAAAATTGAACTAAAGCTCCACATAATGGAATATTCTCTCTTAACAGTGGCGTCATGACTTTAAATAATATTTTTATTGTTCTCGTAAGAACAGTACTCATTTATCCATAGAACAGCTAATTGTTATAATTAGAAATTATAACCCTCACGCAACTCATACCCTTTTGAATACGAGTTATTCTCATTAGCTTCATATGTAAAATTCTTACTATAATAACTCTGAAAGTATTTACTTGCGTAAAAGGAGTATAATTAAATTTTAATTTGAAGTAAAATAAAAACATAATAAGACTAAAGTATACTTTTAAATTCTTCTTAAAGATAATAGACGGCGGCAAAGGGGACAATTTAATCTCATGTTAGGCTTGTTATTACAGAAGAAATGCTCGAAGGATTGCTAGACAAAATGTTTACTCTATTTCTCGTCCTTCTTCCCCTGTTTAATAAAGTAAGGCTCCTCGCTCATGATTCACAATATCTGAAAGGTAACAAGAAACTGATGCTATTGAATCGATTATAGATCTTTAACGGCAGAAGTTTACTGGGAATAGAAAACTGGAAAGAAGGATCGTGATTACAGAGAACACGTGTGATGGAATTCCATAGGTAGAATTGAAAGCGGACCCCACTCTTTTAGTGGTAATCCAGGTGTACATGCTGACGAGTTGTCAACGGGAGAAAAATATTTTGTACGATCAACTAGATGAAATAATTGGGAAAATGCGATGAAGGAAGCAGCTAATAATAATAGGGGATTGAAACGCACCTGTGGTAGGCGAAGGGAGGTAGGAGAGTACGGTTTCGGTATTATAAATAATCCCATGTAATCATTTTTCATCTGTTATGGCAAATATTCTAGAAAATGATTGGATTTAGTCTTTTTGATCGCTTTTGACGTATCATATTAATATACATTATAATTATGGACAGTAATAATGACGCACATTGACCTGGATAATTTTAACAACTCATACGAAAACGCGGTAATAAAAACATCGGCATACACTGTTATTAGTAGGAAAAGAAATTTTTTTCATTTTCTTTAAATCTAGGTATCATTATACATATTAGGTCCAATGCCAACAGAGATTATTCTTAAAAATGAAGCTGGTGTCCTCTTAACCAAAGGTCACGTTCCTCGAACTGGAATTTGGTTTTAAAATCTGGTGGTTGAGGCTTGAAACATCTAGTTCAAGGTCAAGAATATACGTAGACATCGATGGTCATTGATGTAAAAAGGCCATCATTAGCGTTTGGGGGAAAAAAATTAATATAGACATATAATTACGAAGATAGTTTAATAAAATGATGTATGAACTACTGCTAAAGTAATTTGGACGGAACTGTGGCGAGCGCAGTTATTTTAGTATAAATTCAAAGAATATGTGGAGTTCCAGAATTCAACCAAATATATATTTAAAACTTAAGAAGATCATCTTGTGGAGCGTTAGGCCTAATATAACTTGTTTCATTAAATTGCGCTTTGATATTTGTAGAAAAATTACATTTGAAGAAAAGGCAGAGTTCAAAATGTTGCTGCATTATGGGATAACATTCAATGTGACGGTTTAGTCCGTCTCACATTTATTTCGGGTAAATTTAGCTTACTCAAAGTCCACCAAAACAACGGAGTAACGGAGGGAAATCATGTGCATGCTTATGCTGGCATATTCAAGATATACACGTAAGTTAGAGCATATCAAATGAATATTTCGGCTTAAAAATTTATTTCCTTTCAAAACTATTTCACATTAAATAACATAAAAACGCAATAATATGACTTTTTAAAGAAGTATTCATTTATTATTGAAAAATAATGCTGCTGGTTAAACTATAATCTACTTGCATATTTTTTGACTGACTCAATTTAAGCTCAACTATACTAAGATCTTACAAATTAAATTACAAATTCAGGATAGGAAGGACGCTCTTCTTAATTTGTCCCGAAATATTTACCAGAGAAACTGATTCATGATGAATCAAATAGCACGACTTTGGTAGGGTTTCCTGTGGCATCACCTGGATTAAAACGGTTTTCTTAGTGCCTTGTATGGCATCTTCTATTAGTAATTTTTGAAAAATATGCTAATCAAGAAATATATCCCATACACGAGTGACTATGATTCATTCCATAGATTCGTAAATGATAAAAGAATTTATTTCTTGTCAAAAACTCAAGATTTGAAGCAGAGATCCTTTATTCAGTAGCCACCTGCCGTGAAGCTAAATAAGTGGAGGATAAAGAAGTTGATGAGAAGGGAGAGCGAGGCCTAAAGTAGGGCGGGGAGGAAGAAGAGGAGATGGTAGCGATGAAGAGGAAATGAAGGCCGGTGGGCTAACAAACGCCTTTTAGGGAGGATTCGGGGCGAATGGAACCTTATAGAGGTGGATTGACTGAGTTTACTGTGTGCTGATGGAAAATTAAAAGGAAATTGAGTTGATTTCGGAAAAAAATTGGACTCCAAGGGAACCGAGTGGTTTTGAAATGTGTTTAAATTCGTAGAGTAACGGAATAAATTAAAATTTTGGGAGTTCCTTTTGGAAAAGAAACCCTGCGACATGTGTGTGAGGATAATAACAAACGTCGGGAGTCTGGAGTTTACGAGAAAGATGAACGAAAGAGATAAAAAGATGAAAAAGCCTGTATATAGATTCAAAATATGAAATGGAACTTTTCCTCGAGGACCGGAGGCTAAAATCATGGATTGGTTAAGAATGCAGCCGTTTCGTCAGAGTATGTTGCGGATATTAGTTTGAAGCCGATCCATTCTGGGAGATTAAATCTTCCGATTAAATTAAAGAAATAAGCTGAAAAGGCATTGCTTTGCTCAAATCTATTTTTGGTTACCGTGAACTCCTGCAATAACAATAAACCCCTCCTGGATTGCCATTAGTTTTCCCAGAACCCGAATCACCAGAATTTAATTTGGGACATGGAAATACTATATTTATGAAATTATACATACAATATAAAACTCCAGCACTCTATAATAAAAATAATAATTTAGCCCAAATAAATCTGAATATTTGATGATTTTAATACACTTTTTGCATCTGAAACACTTCAAAAGTCATAATATTTATCCTTTTCTAAGTAATTTCCATCAAAAATTTTCCTAGCTCCTTGATAGAGTGAGTTTAAAAATCGGGTATTAATGCACGAGTTTACTCCATTTTTCAGACTTCATCCATTAAGGCAGCAACTTTAATGTTACGCCCCAGTAATATTAGGCTATTTAGGATTAAGCACACAGAACCAGGTAAAAAATAAAAAAATGAAATATCGTCTAAAGAGTATTTCAAGATTAAGGAACTAACATGGCCTAAGAACTAATTAGAAACTGTAAAATTATGATAAAAAATGTTTATTTTTTATCATAATTTAATTATATGATTTATATTTTATCATAATTTATTTATAATAAATTATTTTTATGGAAATTATTTAACAACAGTTTTAATTTTTTCAAGCCATTTTTATAAATAGGTCTGGTATTTTTCCTTCTCTCGACTTTTTTAAAACTTTTATCGCATTTTTTAACTTTTATCGAATTTTTTAACTTTTATCGAATTTTTTAACTTTATAGTTTTAGTTCATCGTTGAGCATCATTTCTTCATATTTCCCTCTTTAATTCCTTCCAACGAGTGCACCCCCGCAGTTGTGTCATTCCTTTTTTAAGACTCCTATCATCGTCATATGACTATTTCTCAATGACCATATGAAGGTATTCATATGGTCATTATTTCTGATAATAAATCCAATTGACTGTCGTATTTTCAATTTAATCCATCCATTAATTTATAGTATTATCATATTTCTTCCAATTGGTTAGAAAAGCAGCGGAAGTAAATTTCTAATACTTAAATTGCCGTCGGGAAAAGTAGAAATTAGTTGTAAAAGCCTATTAATCACTAAAATCTTGATTGCATCGTACATAACATTTAATGTCAAGTAATTATTTTAATAATATACCCTCTGCCTTTCATATAGTATTACAGTTAAAACAGTTGCCTAAGCAAAGAGTGAACGGAATATGATCACTTCATCGCAATATTCGGGGAAGAGTAATGGAATGTTAGGGATAGAGGAAGAAGCAGATGGCACAGTAGATTGGGCGAAGAGAAATGGTGCGTAGGGCGGCGGTGGAGGTAAGGGTGGGAGAAGGAGAGGAGGAATGTCCACTATCGACCCCTCATATGCTCTCCGCTTCCCCGTCCCACCTCCACGCAATCTTCCACCCCCTCCTCCCGATCCCGTCTCCTCACTTCCCAAATCGCACGCTCCACCCTCCCGCCCACCGCGATCCGCACTCACACCCATACCCCTCTGCATCTGCTCCCCTTCAAAAATCGACCCTCCCGAGTCGGAGTGAGAGGCGAATGGAAAAAACGAGAGGGTGGATGTGATGGAGGAAGGTGGGAGAAGCGGCATCCAGGAATGGCTAGGAGGAGGGGTGAGTAGAAGAGGGCGAAGCAGGCGGAGGTAAACGTTGAGGGAAAGAATTTTGGGAGGGTGAAGATTTTGGAAACCATCCGATGTGTCAAAAATCGGTAAAAATAATGCCAGAGGTAGGATTGGAAAGAGCAATTTCCGCCTTAAAAATAGACTCAAGCATCTGCGGAGTCGTCTCTTTAAATATTAAAATTGATATCACCAAAATTATGCACGTCAGATTCTTAGATGCTACCAAAAGACATCCGAAGACAAGAGCACCTGGCCAGCAAGTTGTCGCAAGGGTGAGACACCGAGGACCACCCTACCAAAACAACCACTATAAGTCTGAAAATGAGATATGAAAAAAGATTTAAGTTTTTGCATTTGTTGGCGCTGTTTTCTTTAAAAATTGCTCCACAGTATCTCTCTCCGATTGGCGCCATTACTACTTGATCTTGCGTGGTAAAGTGGCATGGTATATAACTTCGCTTAGCAATAATCTAGCAACATTTATTTACGTCTATAGAGTAAGAGACGAAGACTTAGATCTTCCCAGTTACAACTAGGATCCTAATAAGTTACCTGCATATCTAAGTAGATTTCTAACATGTGTTCATTACACAAAACGGAGACCGTTTTTCATCCATATATTTCTCCACGCTTTCCCATAGTAATGAGAAATTCACGCTCCAAACAGAGAGGGTTCAATTTAAAAACCAAACAGTTATTCGTTCTTTTCATACCATTAGTTATAGCCCCTGTGAAGTTTAAACTAAAATTTATTATGATTGCGTTTCGTACGAGGGCATAATGAATATTTTAATCTGCCAGATACAGTATTTATCTCTTCTATTTTATCTTGATGGTCGAATCTATTAATATAACTATTTATTATTATTATAAGCTTAATAATCTACCCAATTTCACATTTAGATTCAGTTGTTCTGTGTCTTTCTAAAAGTCTGTTTTGCCTGCTCTTTTACCAAATCAAACTCCCAACCTGATTCCTCCAACTTACCAGTCATGCCTACTCTCTTAAACCCAGCAAGTTTTAATAATTCTGGCCGATTTTCTCTGAATCTGTTCCAGTTCCTAAATTAGTTTTCTCGCATACATCCCACATATCTACCGGGTATCCCAATGTGGCTTAACTAAAGCAAAGTTACTCCTCGTTCTTACTATTTCATCACATTTTCCTACAATCCGTCTATTGATACTTAGCTGCTTTAAGGTTGACTTGAATTTTCTTGTAATGTGTGTGCGCCATGAATAATTTGATGTCAGTGTAACAAAAGCGTTTAAACAGTTCTGAGAAACTTTATCGGTCCCATCTATATTACAATTACATCTTGTTCACTTTTCATTTTCTTCCAAAACTCCAGTGCCATCTATTTTCTTATAGTTAATTCTAACCTCCAATCCTTTAACGACACCGACATCTGATCTAAATCGCCGGAGAGCAGCCCTTAATCTCCTGGTGTGCTTATCTCTCTGCAAATCACGAAGTCGTCTGAAAATAGCATATGCTGCTCCTGACGTGGAAACTTAGGTCGTTCGTGTATATCAAGAATAGTATGGACCCTATAACACTTCCCTCCGGAAGTTACGTCCGCCTCTAATCAACTTACCCCATGGACAACTACCTTAAATTTACGGTTAGCTAAAATGTTCCAAATGCAGTTGGCCGTTTTCTACATAATACCATAATATCTAAGCATATGTATTAAACTTTCGTGAGAGACTTTCTAAAAAGCTTTCTTAATATCTAAAATGCAGTATCCACTAGTTTATTATCTTCCCTAAATTTCAGGATGAGAATAAAAAGCCAGGTTTGTTTTGCATGGTCTGCCTTTTCTAAACCCCAGCTCGTCGCGGTAGAGGACGTACCTCCTGTAGCAAAAGTCAGTGATGCTAACCCGAGCAGAGCTATCAATGATATATTCTAAAATTTCTGAAGATTTTTATTAAAGTAATCGCTCTGCAGTTTTTGGATACCTCCAAATCACCTCCTTTTTCGAGGGGTTCTCTTCAAGCCAGTAGCTTCCAGTTGCTAGATACTGAAATTACTTCTAGTGACTACTAAAATTTGTTCCAAACATTATGCTCAATATTTTTCACATGTTAATTAGTATTCTGTCAGGGACTTTTTCTGGAAGTTCTGATTTATTCGCTTTCATATTTCCGAGTTGTTTTTCTATTCTTTTCTGGAATAATAATATACCGCTTATAAGCTTATCAGGAGTGTGAAGAACTGTGCAATGTGCGGTATTATTTTCTCTGTAGACGATCTTAAAGACATTGTTTAGGATGCTGACCCTTTTAACTTCCTCCGTAATTATCTCGCAATTTCAGGATTTAAACTGAGTACGGATACAAGTATAAAAATGAGTCCTAGCATTTACGAGACTAGGCTCACTAAGCCATGCGTCGTTACCGGCAGCGGGAGAAGCAAGGTTTCTGCGGTCATTGCACGACATCCTTGAAAAGCGAAACGTATACCGGCGGCAGAGAAAAATACCAAAAAGAGGACTGAACCAGTTAAAATAAGTCAACTTCAAATGTATGAAAGATGATGAGAACAAGGGAATTAGAAAGTATAAGCTGGGAGGTGGTTAGAGATAGTAAGGGTAATTTAGGGCTGTGCAAGATGAGATGGAAGGACAGTGGGAACTATTGGAGTGATAATTGTAGAATATGTCCAATTGAAGGGAAGCGATTCAGTAAGGGGAGGCAGTAATATTGACCGCGTGAATGATAGAATATTATTAGTAGCAGTTAGCTTATTAAGAAAGGCCGAAATATGTGCGTCATAGAGAGAGCTAAAATATCTGTCGGGAAGAAAATTCGTCATACAATACTTAAGACATGCAAGGAAAATTATTAACTGATACAAGAAAAATACAAGAGAGGTGGGAAAAATTTCGAGAAAAGCAAGAATCTACACGGTAGAGATAATAGGCCAGGAATTTTAGGCAAAAAATATGAAGTAGATGAAGATAGCTTAGGTTAAGACAATATTAATTGCAAAGTAGAAAGGGTATCAAGGGAATAGAAATCAAATGAAGCTATGGGGATAGAACAATATCACTGAACTACTTAAGGGTTTAAGGGAACAAGGAAGGTAGAGTTTTTATAGGTTAATTTGTAGCAATTGATGGAGAGGGATTTGACTGGAAGATTTTCCCGGATCAGTGTCAGTTCCCATCCTAGAAAAGGGAAAGGCAACCGTATGAGGGGCTGTAGAACGATCGCTTTGATTCCACACGCAGCTAAAGTGGTACTTTGGATCATCATTAAAATTATGGAGCGGAAGGCTAATGTTTACACGGGAGATGATGAGTTCGGATTCAGGAAGGAATGAGGTGCGCGTGATACCATAGCAGTAATTAGGTCACTAATAGGAAGATACGTAGGATATAATCAGTATATATTTGCTAGTGAATTTTACTAAGACGTTTGATAGAGTAAACTGGGTAGAACTCTTGATTTAAAAACATAAGATAGAAGTAGAATGGAGGGATTTGCAACTGTGGCTGTGACTAAATGTCTCAAACTGATTAGGTGCTTGTGGAGAATGGAAAGTTGGTGCAAGGGAAGGGAAAGATAGAAAAATGCCCAGCAGTGTCTCTTTCAATCAACGGAACATCCAAGGAAACCAAAAGCAGCGCAAAAATGACTGACCCTTCTGCTTTGTGCAAATGTTACGTGCCTTCGAGTACAGTACGAGTAGAGGTCCCTTTTTACTTTAAAGTCGACCTTCGGGTGGAATGCTCCCTCTTTTGAAAGGAAACAAAACCAGGGTAGTGCAAAATAAATGTTCTAGTGGAATCTGCAAATTTAGTCTTCCCTCATTTGCGCTTAGTATGAAACACTTTCACCAAGTAACACGTAAGACAAGATGTTAGATCTTCCATTATACTACATTGATGACGCCATCAACTTAGACAAAAAATGGGGAAATTATTAGAGAAACCTCTTGAAAGATTGCATGGATATTAAAAAAACAAAGAAGAATTCTCAATAGTATACTAACTTCTTTTATTCGATATTTTATCTCTCTGGAATTACTCAACTCAGGGTTAAAAGTGAAAGCAATCGTAAGTAAGTGGAGATGATTCCTAACGGGAACGAGGAAATTGCCGTGATAGGTAATTGTTCCGAAAATCACCATTGCACTCCTTAAGGGAAGTTATCATGGAGCAATGAATGGGAGGAATGGTAGGAACAGGGTAAGGGGAGGGAGAGTTCAAGAAAAGTGGAAGAGGAAGCAGTCAAGAATGGGGAGTGGTTTGAGGGAACAGCAGAAGAATAAGAAAGAGAGGGAGAATTTTCTTTAGGAGAAAACGCGACGCCCTGAACTGCTCTTTCCTCCGCCTTCCCCTACGCAGGAACCTTTTGTCTTCGGCCCCTTCGTGGTTGAACGCTCCCCAGGGAATAATATGATAATGATGGGGCCTCAATTCTCGGCGACAAACGAGCGACCGCAGAAGGGAACTCCTGAAGTGGCGGGAAGAGAGTGCGGGATGGAAAGGAAAGGTTTCTTTTTCCAAGAGATTTGTTACGCGAGCCGTCTGATGAATCGCTCGCACAGAGTGGGCGTAAGGAGATGGTTTGGGGCGAGAGAGAGGGAAGGGGGAGAGAGGGAGGTGGGAACGGGATGGGATGTGACGTCACAACACTTGGGAAGTCTTTAGCACTAATTCCCGTTTCATCCTCGGATCCTCTTTCCAAACCAGCCCCCTCCTACTCCTCCCTCCATACGCTCCCTTTTTCCAGGGTACATTAATCCAGAGTTGATATTTCAAGCGATCGCTCTCTGGAATAATTACTTGGTTTGATGCGCCACGCGAGATTGTAAGCAAGGCTATATCAAATGCGTTTACCATTCTCTCAAGGGAAAAAGTGCCATGATGGAGCTTTCATAACTCTCATCTCGTACATTTTACGATATAAATTACGGATAAAAACACTTATAAGCAAATATGTACATAAAATGAACTCTTGAAACAGAGACAGCTTTTATTTTCAGATTTTTGAAGCTATGAATACGAAATAATTTACTGTTTCAATGTACGTGGAATATTTGTTATTATTCTTGATGTCTGATTTAAGAGCCAACATTCAGTTTTATACTTAAAATGCCTTATAAACACTTTGAGGAGGCAAATTATCCTGGAAAATAATATAATAACTATCGTATTTAGCACTGCTTACACAGTTCAATCAAGTTGACATGACGCTTGATTGCAGGGTATTTATTCTGTACTAATATTATTCGGTCTACTCATGTACCTCGCTGGAAGGATAACATTTTGGATGAGAGCAGTAATTACAACCGAGTTCCTAATCTCCCACAGCGGGAGTCTCCAAACCGTAATCACATGAGATCACGCAATATCCCTTTAAATAAGCCTTACTCAACATTGATGGATTATTTATTGCCTATAATATATATTTCATGCAGGTATTTTGAAAGAGTTGCGCTTGCAATAGACGTATGTGACCTTAAATGGGTAAAAAAAACCGTGAACAAATATTATTGAGCAGGATATCAATAAAAGAAGGTTATGAAAATTTAAACCAAATTTTATCGATTAAATAGTCATTGTTTATATATCGGTTGAGATTTTCGGTTGTAACTTCAAAAAAAGTAAGATTATATCTACCGTAACTTAAGACAAACTAAGTGAACATATGTCCATTGTAAGCCGAACGAGAGAGAGAAAAATAAAAGTATTACTGAGACGTTTTATCGCAATTTCGCAAAGAGGAGAAATGATGAGGGAAGCCATTCAGCTGAATACCTAGAGTTACGAGTCCTGGATGAAGAAAGATGAACATCGAGGGATTGTAAACCTAACCCGAAATTAATTAATCAACTTCTTTGGCCTCATCGCCACCCACAATATTCATTCAAAATGCCGAGGAGGCGAGACCGTTAACCCACAGGGAAATGAATGATCCATTCTCTTTGATGCGACACCCGGGGCATTTGCACGGCAAATAACGCACATGCTTACAGCGTCCACTTGCAGTGCAAGAAGTGTGGCGAGGCATAAATCATCCTTACCACGCGGAAGTGCGCTCACGGTTCAAAATGCCCATTTGCGTTGGAAAATGGGGACACGGACTCTTCTCTTGGGGTAACCCGAGGGAGAAAAACGAAAGAATGACTGATATATCCCGGAGCAACGCTCTATATCGCCGGGCGAACACAGGACTCTCAAAGGCGTAATTACTTTGTGGTGATGATTGAAGTTTCTATCCGAAAAAATAATAGGTGCCTTTGGTTGCCTTTAATGTTCTCTTCAGCCTTTATTCCTTGTGAATATGAAAATAACATACGTACGTAAGTTCGCTTGCAAAATTCAATTACATATAATTTATATACTTAAATAATACCAATAACAAGTCTCCAGCTATCAAAATCATTAAATGGGATACATAGGCAACCAAGGGAAGTTAAAAGATTACGCGATGTCAACTTAAACTTTTAAAGAATCTAAGCAAACATCTCTCTCCTAATTTAAATATAAAAAAAGAAAGCATTCCTTCTATTTTATAAAGTTTCAATATCAAATATTCCTGTACCAAATGGTCGAGAGACATTAAATACGTAGTATAACTGATACGGAATATTACGGGGCCATTTAGAAATAATCGATTTAATATGTCTAAGCGGAACGGAAATATGTAAACTCTTAATTAAAAAATATGCAGTTACACCTTGGGGATTTTTTAGAATGTGTTGCGATCTTGAAGCAATTTAATGTAAACAACTAATATTATTAGTTAGTTCTCAGCTAGTAAATTTACACCTAACTATAAAAGTGCTCACATTAAGAGGCATAAGAGAATATTGACACTTCACAATCATCTAATAGCAAATGAGAAGAAACCACTAAGAATAGTTCATAGTTTTTTGTGGTAAAGAAATCATGCCGGGGGCGCAGTTTAATGGGAACACTATATATCATAAACTATTCCTAGTATGCCTAAAATAGTCATATTTCTCTTTCTCCTAGCGTACCCTTAATGAAATACACAAATGGGATTAGTGAAATGAAATTGTTACTAATTGTGACACTTATTCTTCCAGAAGCATTATGGAACTAACTTATTATGGGACATAGGTGGGACATGGGACTCTTCAAAACGCCATTTTTTTGCAATGTTAATTAAATTTTACTTTCAAGTATCAATAATGTGTTCCCTACTAAGTAAAATGTGCTCACTAGCTATTTCACAAGATCATAAATCTAAACTTCATGCGTATTTTGCTCGCTGAATGAAATTTCATAAAATATATGCATTCCACAAAGAGAGATCCAAAGTGAAAAGAAATTTGCTGAGGGAAAACCCCCCGGCAAGGGCGTATTCTCTTATCCCATCAACATTTGAAGACCCACCAGGCCCTCGAAGGGAAGCGTTTAAGCGAACGAAGGAGGGATAGAACGCCTGTCAGTTGGATGTGGAAAGCGAGAGGAAAGATGAGAAGAAAAGTGAAAGAGGAAGAGACGAGAGATTGAGGAGTTGAGGAGAGGGAGAGCGAATAGATAAAAGGGGAGAGGCCACATGACAATCTGAAGTCGGGCTGGAGGGTACGGGATTGGTGCTGGGAGAAGGGAATGGGAAAAGTGAGATGCGGGAAAGAGAGAGGGGTGGAAAAGAAGGAAAGGAGGGCAAAGGCGATGGGCCGGGAAGTGGGAGGGGTTCAGGGGAGGGGAAGAGGGAGAGAGAGAGAGGAAAAATTGGAATCAGATGGGATGGAATAAAAATAAATACGAGAACCGAGAGGGGGCGGAGGTTGTGAGGGGAGGTTATCGGTAAGAAAGGCGAAGATCGATGAGTCTGGGGAAGCGTGGGCAAGGGCCGGCGATGGAAGTGTGACATGGAGGAGGAAGGGGGGAGGCAGGGAGATATCTTGGCTCGGGGCTAGAGAGAGAGGGAGGGAGAAGGTGAGAGAAAAGTAAGGAGGGTGGTTTAGGGATTGAAGGACATAGGGCTTTATTCGGGTGAAATTGAGACAGTCGGCTCCCTCCTTACTCTTGACCCGGAAAGAGATAAAAGGCAAGCAAATTGATTGATACATTTAAAAAGGAATAATATGAAGAAATGACTATGAAGGACGAGGGAAATATAATAATAGAAAACACTGAACTGAAGTGGAGCACACTGTTTTATATGTCGTTACAGAAGATTTAGTATTTGTACACATACATCGCCTTTTTAGAATACTAAATATGATATGCATTTAAGATGAATGAAAAAATCAATAATTTAAAATACGAGGGTCATCCGGAAAGTAGTACCCGTTCGTGCCGCATGAAGTGCTGACGACGCGAGTAGCCGCTGGACGAGGTCAGATAGCTTCAGTGGCTTGTCTGCCTTCTCTGAGCCAAGTTGCGTGACGCTAGCATTGCCTGTGTTGTTTCTGTGATTGTTTACAATGTTTAAAAAAATTGAGAACGCCGCCAGTTGTGAAGTGAGGGCAGTGATTAAATTCCTCAATGCAAGAAACGTTCGCCCATGTGATATTCATCGCCAATTAAAGGAGGTGTATGGAGACAATGTAATGGACGAGTCGTCTGTTCGGCGGTGGTGTCGCAACTTCAACATGGGGAGGGGGAACACACACGACGATGAGCGTTCGGAGAGACCGTCTGTCATTACAGACCAACTGGTGAGCTCAGTTGACGAATTCGTGAGGAACGATCGGCGCGTCACAATTGATGACATCTGTGAGCATTTTCCCAATGTTTCTCGAACAATTGTTCATGAAATTGTTAAACACCATCTGCATTATGCAAAAATTTGTGCAAGATGGGTCCCTCGCGTATCTCAATGAGCTGGCGGCGAAGGACTATGCAGCAGGAATACAGAAACTTGTCACACGTTATGACAAATGCCTTAATTTGCTTGGAGATTATGTTGAGAAGTAGTTTAAAGTATCCTCTTTCAAATAAAATTTTTTATGTTTGTTAATACGAGGGTCATCCGGAAAGTAGTACCCGTTCGTGAAATAAAGACACAAAAGTAAATATTAACAAACATAAAAAATTTTATTTGAAAGAGGATACTTTAAACTACTTCTCAACATAATCTCCAAGCAAATTAAGGCATTTGTCATAACGTGTGACAAGTTTCTGTATTCCTGCTGCATAGTCCTTCGCCGCCAGCTTATTGAGATACGCGAGGGACCCATCTTGCACAAATTTTTGCATAATGCAGATGGTGTTTAACAATTTCATGAACAATTGTTCGAGAAACATTGGGAAAATGCTCACAGATGTCATCAATTGTGACGCGCCGATCGTTCCTCACGAATTCGTCAACTGAGCTCACCAGTTGGTCTGTAATGACAGACGGTCTCCCCGAACGCTCATCGTCGTGTGTGTTCCCCCTCCCCATGTTGAAGTTGCGACACCACCGCCGAACAGACGACTCGTCCATTACATTGTCTCCATACACCTCCTTTAATTGGCGATGAATATCACATGGGCGAACGTTTCTTGCATTGAGGAATTTAATCACTGCCCTCACTTCACAACTGGCGGCGTTCTCAATTTTTTTAAACATTGTAAACAATCACAGAAACAACACAGGCAATGCTAGCGTCACGCAACTTGGCTCAGAGAAGGCAGACAAGCCACTGAAGCTATCTGACCTCGTCCAGCGGCTACTCGCGTCGTCAGCACTTCATGCGGCACGAACGGGTACTACTTTCCGGATGACCCTCGTATTTACTTTTGTGTCTTTATTTCACGAACGGGTACTACTTTCCGGATGACCCTCGTATATGACACACAAAATATTTAAAGTACTTAAAATAATGGTAATTCCAAGAAATATCTATGCATACGCTGGCTCCTTGGTTGCAAAGAAGTCACAACCGATTCATACTTAATAGTAATCTCCACATAATATGTGATGGTGTTCATATATCACAATATTGGCGTTCCACTACTGACAGCAAGCTGCGACTTACCAGCAATCCATGGGATTTAATAACTGTTAATCCCTCTACCTACCATCACTACCCACACCGTCTACTTATAACTTTTTATACACCTTCAATTTTCGAGCAATATGTAAAATCACTGAAAATGAACCAAGGATCGATTATTAGGAAATCCAAGATAAAATTTAGAAGTGGAGGACAAAATTTAGAGCAGGTAGAATAGCATACCGATCTTTAATGTGTTTTGGACTATGCTATCCAAAGTAGTTGGGATATGCGGAGAATTGCATTAGGCAAAGAAACTTTCACAAGGAAGAGGGAATAAATAACTAAGTCATCTTTAAAATTGTTGAGAAAAAGACTTGCAATAACTTTGATACAGACCGTGGTTTTGCACGGCTTGGAAACTTGGTCGTTGAAGCAAGATAATAAAGGTAGAGTGGAAACTTTTTAGACGTGAGTTGGAGGAGAAGGTTGGAAAGGATAGAATGGATTGAGAAGAGGAAAGAGAGAAATCCGGAGAGAGGAAAGGTGGATGCATGGTGTTTTGGTTGGGGATGGAATGTTGAAGACTGTGAGAGGTCGTGAGAAGAATGGGCAGTTCTTTGTTGGAAGCTGAGATTGACCTAAGAGTAACGACTATTTACGAGGGGAAATATTTATAACTCAAATCGGACTTATTAACGAATGGAACCCATTTGAAACTAATAATGAACCCAGAGAACAGTCATATAGTATGTTATATAATACCTTTGAATGAAAGATTTATGGAACATTTTTATTCTGACTTCGTCTACGTTTTTCTACTGCATGATGCCTAAGAAACGGATGTGCATATATGTGAAATATGAACCACGCTTGGACGATACATTGTCTGAATAAAATATCACTGCAGTTCAAAATAGTGACACAGGTTCAAAAGTTAAAATTAATAAATTACTGACTAAAAGTCTGCAGAAAATATACATGTAACAATGCTAAAAATAAAAGTAATGTAACAATACAAGAGTCGAATGCGAGAAAAATACTTGGTAAATGTGAAAAAAAGGAGAGTGCCAAAAGTAGAAAAAAGAAGTAATGGCAAAAGCGAGAGTTGGAAAATCAGAATTTACTCCTTGGGACAGAAAGCTCGGGGGCTCGTCTTTCATTTAACCAAAGAAGGAGCAGGTTGGGTTGGAAACGGAACTGAAGAGAGGAATAAGATAAGAAGTAAGATAAAGAATTTTATTGCATTTACTTTTCTTTTTACTGGGAGAATAAAGCCTGCAGGCTAGTTTAAAACTTCTAGAAAAAGGTTTGGGGACTTGGCTTGCATGCATGAAGTTCTTATTTCTGACAGTTAAGATATACAGCAGAAGCACTTGAAATAACTACGGGGCATCCTTCGATTTGTAATTATTTCCTTTAAATTTTCACGATGAAATATAGAAGATCATAGCATCAAATTAATTTTTATAAATTATACGGTTTTAAAGAATATGTGGTTCCCCGAAGGATATCGAATGCGCACTGTTGTCATAAATTGCTAGCTTTTTGAATATCTTCTTTCAATTATTTCTGAATATTTTCATAAAGCACTTTACTTTAATTAGAATTTTGTGCCAACAGCGTTACTTGCTACAAAACAAAAATACAAAATTATTTACAAGAAGATAACATCAGCAACGGATAAATTGGAAAAACAGTCAGCGTGTATTTTCTCACTCCTGGAATAAGACAAAAACCTGTTTTAACCATTTTAAAAATACATGCCATTTATCAATTTGAGTGGGTCTTTAAAACATATCTCCTTGAATAAGATTTGACCATTATTTATTTTTTACGCTTATATGGTTCCTTATCGTGAGAGATCCTCAGATATAAAATTTTAGGATCATATTGCATTTTCAACAAATGTTAATTCCATATTTGAGATGATTCTTTTTGGTTATAGCGTGGTGGAGAAAAATTAGCCAAGAGAATCCACAGAGAGTCACTATGTTTGACCAAACTAATAGCCTGTGTTACTCCCTCTTCAACAGATGGCACCCTTTTATCTCAGAGCATTGTTGGATTGCTTTCCGGAGCATAAGTTTGGGATCATCTCCCGGAAAACTTTGCCAATAAATACCTACGCGGCGGGATGCCACACTGGTCCGCCTAACATCGATGAATGAGCATCTCATAGAAGTTAGTGGCGTTTCTGCACGCTTTATTCTCGTGGATCTAATGGCGGCTATAAGCAACGGGGTGCCAAACAGAGCTTCAATTATTCACACCCCATTGAGAGGAGAGGGACGATTAACTTCGTATTCTGCTGGAAGGTTTTTTATGGTGAACATTTTCATGGGCCACTAAGCTGTGATCCTACCACGGAGTAGAGAAGGTAGCGGATAGATTGATAGTATGATTAGGAAAAGTCTACTTGCATGCAAATGAAGATTATAGAGTTGAGAATTGAAAGAGTGACGACGGACTACTGAGTTAAAAAAATATATTTAAATTAAGAATCCAGGGATACGAGTATATAAGGGAAGGTACCGGCATAAGAGTGACTTTTTGTAAAGCATGACAGTTCTTCCCAAAATATATACAAGCTTAACCTTTGCAATTGAGTAAAATTTCGGAAAAATATTAAATTTGAGTTAAAAACAGTAGTTGTAAGCAAGGCAAATCCCGAAAAACCTTAAAATAACTGTTCGCGCTAGTAACTGTGTAGTTGTAGACGCATGTATGGCTGGTGACCTATTACCCCCACCTCATGCCCTTGCGGCAGCTTACAGGGCATTATAAAGATGTAGAATGAGATATTACGAATAAGTGGTAGTGTCACTTACACAACAAGATGAACATGACCTGTTCCAAATTATTTCATCGAGTAGCTCTACAACGCGATTTAATGATATTGATTATTTATGAAATATATCACCATGAAAACAACTGGAATAGTGACATAAGTCAGAGATTCGAACATGGTAATAATTTCTTTATCATATTGGAGAGGTATCTGCCTCTTAAATCCTCTAACATTCCTTTATAATGATATCAGATAATGGTACAAATAAGTGAGAATCCTGTTACATGATAGCAAACTGATAATTTATATCTACCATGACCAATATTTATGCCTTTGAGTTGCCTTTAGTGTCTGAATAAAAATTTACCATATAGAGTTTTGATGTCATCGGCATCATCACTCTACATTTTTCCTTACCAAAACGATTTCGTTGATTTTTGAGCATAAAGTCCCACGATTTCTATTAGAGCCCCTTAAAGTCTAACCAAATAGTTTTCCAACACATCCCAGGAGGCGACCTTAAGGTCAACGTGGAACAAGATCACAAAAACCTATATGTTGACAACCCCTGAGGGATGACTCGAGAATGTGTGACAAGTACAGAGATGGTGCAAAGAGTCTCCAATCTTTAGTGTAGGTCTTTTATAACAATTAGAAACTCGGTCGTCCCTTGATAGAGTCGTGGCTGCCGTGGGAGACCGATCAAACAAACTCGAAACGTCTACATAAAAATGGAGTGGATTTTCGACTGCAACTTACAACCTGGTGGTGAATCGGCGAACTAAGACGGCAGCGCAGGGACGGAGTGAGGGATCGAGGAGACGCTTGATGAGAAGGGGGGGCTATGTTAGAGAGCGGCGGACCAGTTGGACTGTGCGTGGGTTGGTGGGAACGAAGGAAGAGGAGGAGCAAATGGGTGAGAGGAAGGGGCGGGAAAAGGGGGGGGAGGTGGGAGGAAATAGGACAAAGCATGGGAGTGGGACAAGGTGGGTGGTGGGGGAAGGGACGGTGATTAGCAATTTGACAGCGGCGGGCCATTCCGGGGGCGAGGGAAAGGGCACGAGGAGAATGGGAGCGAAGGGAGGCTCAATAATTATCACGACGGGATGGAGAGAGAGGTAGAATGGGGGGTGAGGGGAGAGTGGTGGGCAAAGGTAGGGGGAGGGGCTGAGAAAAGGCGCAGTGGGGGAGAGAGGTATGGGAGGGGAAAATGGGTGTTGGAGGAAAAGGCGAAAAAAGGTCGGAGGCAGATTTGTTCCCTTTTTAGAACGGAGAGAAAAAAAGACTTTTTTTCCTTCTTCTGCCTTCATTTCGGAGAGCGGGATGAGATTAGGATGGACCGTGAGATTGAAAGATGGAGATTTGGGGTGAGAGAGGAAGAGAGAGAGAGAGAAGAGGGGGGGGGAGTGAAAAGAATTTCGAGGACTCGGCAGCACGAGTGGACAACGGTCGAAGGGAACGTTTGGACGGGAGAAGCGTACATGAAAGAGGTCACAGAGGTCTCATCACCCGTTAAACTCACTCGTGGACCAACCTGTTTTCATAAAAGGAGAATGCACTGCAGATGGAGTAGCTGACAGTATCAATATATATTTAATGGTAAAAGGTTTCCTTGCGTAATGAAGAAGTAATGTTACGATCGAGTATGAAAAGTAATTACTGAGAGATGATAAATATTCTTTTCCTCGAGAGTATCTCCTAATAGAAAGATAAAGTATTGTATCGATAAGCAATTTGATAGAATCAACAAAAAGAGAATGTATGCTAAGTGCTATGTCAACTGAAAAATATTTTCGATTTTATATTCTAAAAATGAGATACGAAATGATTTTACGTCATAAAAATAAAATTTAATTTATTCCCTCATATTCATACGAAGGTCCTGCCATTTACTTTGAATTATTTTTATTTGTCTCGTATTTCTTAAGGGCAGGCTTGTTTTATCTACCATTACTTGGCACTTGGATTCAATTGAGGTTTTAGATTATTATAATCGCAAAACATGGTTCATTGGAGAGGATGTAAAACGAAAAACATTAAAAGTCTATTTTAAATGATATTTATATGCATATTAGGATAATTTAAAATTAAAAAGTGATGAAAAGTCAAAATATTTTGATAATTTGAGGGCGGATGAAAAGTTCAGTTAAATAATGAAATAGAGTAAAGGAGAGCCGAGGGAGAAAAGGATCAAAATTTAAAACCCTGTCATGAAACGGTACACGATTGTTGATAAATCATCACCGGCGTGTCGGTAACAATGTTTTCCGTAATGTCCTAAATTGATGGACGAAGTTCAATAATGAATAATTCCGTATATTTCCAATAGAAGGATAAGATAGAGAGAAATGATTTTCATATATATACAAAAGGAATTTTTAATTCTATCTTCAAACATATGTTAATCGGTAATCGCGGCTTGTGAAAACCGCAGATTTAATCTGACTCTGATTCCTTTGATTCCAAAGGATTGCGGTGAGCAAGAATAAAGTGTATCCAAATTTTTATAAGGAAGAAGTTATTTTACAAAAGATTATTCCATCAAAGAAAGGCGCCGGTTTCTTAATTTAGATTGTAATTTATTAGACTAAGCTAAATTGATTTTTTAAGTTGAAAAAAAATAAAAGAGAATTTTAAACAACTTGTAAGATTTGATTAACTTTTTTGCCCATGCACAATTTTTTAGATTTAAAATATTGGAAGTGGAAAACGTTATTTCTTCAATGAAAATTTTAAGCTAAGATAGGACTGGTATCCTTTTGAAAATAAAACTTGTATTGAAGTTAATTCTAAAAATAGTCCACGATCAAATGCTCTTTGAAAATAAAAATTCACCATTGGTAGTACCTATTTGAGTTTCTAGATAATTCAACCTTGATATTGTATGCACCTTTGATTTGCGAATGTTCAAAATTTAGTGTAGAACGACGTAGTTTCAGGCGTATGGAAAATCTGCATCCAGGCATTTCACTACCATTAATGATGATTATGAATAGTCTTATCATTTTATGCGTGACTAAAATTCTTCATGATATTTTTAGGTACATATTTAAACGGAGTAGCAATCTTGGTTTTTAATCCAGTTTCCCAAAACCTGAAAGAGAAACTCATTCAATATCCATCCTTGGTATAATTTAAGGGTTTAAATGAATCGTAACTGGTATTTAAATTTGGAATTTGATAGTGGTTCCTTGTCGATGTTACCAGAAATTGAATTTTTATCAGCTAACCTTTGAATTTTATTTTTTAAACACGAATGAAAATTGCTGCTAATGTTTTCTCTTTTTTGTGAAAAAGGATATATTTATATCAAAGCAAAAAAAATATTCATTACTATAGTAGCATCCGTGACAAGGTTTGTGAATCGTTCGATAGAATCTATATCCGTTACATGGGTGTATTGTGGAAAATACGAGGCATCAAAAGGTGATTAAGGTATAATATTACTGTAAAAACATTCCGAATCAATGTTTATGTGAGTTGACATTATAAAAAAGTTACTTCGAACATATGCAAACCTCACCTATCAAGGGTATAGGATATCAAGGATATGTATTTTTTATACTCGCAAAAAGCATAAAAGACAGTTATTCAGTGTCTTAAGACCGAAGGATAGAGACACGGTTTTTCAGGAACTACGTATGCGGATCAAAGACTATTTTATAGCATAAGCATCCGATAAAATATAAAATTAGTCAATAAACTATCAATTTTCTTACAAAAAGGAATGATATCAAGGTCAAGCACAGAAGTTATGGATCAAGAAATCTGTGTTGGTTGGAAATATATGGAAGGATTCCTTGTATGTCCTCTATGTCAATTCTCACATTTTTAAATAATCCTTTTGAAATATAAGTAATTACTTAATCGTCCGACGACTTTGGAATCAGTCAAGAAATTATTTTAACCTGGGTAGTGACACGGTTTTATTCATTAAGTTAGGTTTAATGCGAGTTACCATTCTTTTTAGCATCGTATTTCGCAAACATTCTGCAAATATAAATTCAAAACGGCGTACGACGCACGTTGATGTACCCCAAGGTGTATCAAACCAAAATGTAGGCTCCAGCTACCATTTTACGAATTACTCAACAAAAGATAACAGCAAAACTAAAATCGACTACTAATATTGCCTCGTATATTGGCGGTCAAAATTCAAATTACGTGGTGACTTTATTACCATATGAGCGATTATTATTCCATGACCACGAAAGTCACCGCTGACAAGCACTCTGCAATTCTGACTTAAAGCACTTAATACCTCCATGTTATAATTTGCATTAATATATGTACATTAATTTCAACCGCATAGCTCCAAATCGAGAAATACCTATTGTTTTTGCTCTTCGTCGGAAAACCACGTGAACACAATGTGATAAATTAGATGCGTATGCAACTCAGACTCCAGGTGGGAAATGTTATGTAGCTTCAATAAATGTAGTCATTCTACTATAACAGTAGGCATTCATAATTAGCCAATCAGATTACACTGATCAAGTTCTCGCATAATCATCAGCTTTAATGTTAAAAAAACGCGTACACGATATACCTGAACAATAATTGTTTTGACCACGGATATGCTCTAACCGTATTCCATCATGAGAGAAGCTGCCGCATTTTGCTGATATCGTATCACCATACTTATTAACACTATTGCAGAGTTGAAAATGTTAATCCCTGTTTTACATTTCAGTACTTGAAAAGTAGCATTCGCCGTAGCTATTCTACACAAGCTCATAAAATTGGACTTGAATTTTATTAAATCACTCTTCCGCATATTCACAAACTCATTCAGCATTAAGTTTCTCCGGCTCAGAACAAATTTCTTATTGGTGGGAATTTTACCTCAGTCTCGGATTTTAAGGAAAAGGGGATACATTAGAGAAGAGGAAAGTAGTATAATGCAGATGAAGCAAGCCTGGCCTCTTATCGTTTTTTGGAATTACAATTAAATTCACAAGTCCTTAAAAACTGTCCATGCAGAATTTAATAACTGGTATTACTTTAATAACTTAGCATATAGTTATATAGGAATCTTAGCTTTTATCGAATCCTTAGATCTTGGTGGTTGTAAATTTAATTCTAGCCTTGAGAAATGACTTTCAGCTCAGTCTAAATAAAAGAACAAGGATAGCCCCTGCTTTGGCAGTAAGATTATGTATGTACTTCATGTTTAGAATACAAGGTTTCTTAATGTGTGACTAGCATTCGCTGTATTAGAAATCTATTACTTAAAATTTTGTCTTTGAGGTGAACACACAAGACAAATTTCCAAATATTTTGTAAAATTGGAGATATATTTAAGCTTTAAGATGATTGTTTCAACGAGCCGATTTAATTTTCAAGTATTGGTTGGAAATTTTACTGATTTTTCATTATTTTTTTGATTCCTATATCTTAATTATGATAAACGGTATATTATTCTGACAAATACTATACTTAATCCGCTTGTATTTCTCATAGTTGAATCCCACTCATACTTGTTAAAGAGTATTTGATTATGCAATGAATTAGTTGTCGTACATAGTGGTACAGGATTCATCTTCACAGGGTATTTACCACCATAAATATCTTTGCGAAAACTACTAGAGAAATTGCGCTCAGACCGCAAAATGCAAGGGCCATCTTGCGGTTGTGCCGTTAGTGTTGAAAGTCAAGTGGTGATGGATGACCTGGGAGCCAAACTTCTGAAGGTAATTCACCACTCTCATCTAGTTTTCATTCGCTCAATTCTGATAGACACATGATTAGTACATAAACTTGCAATAGTGCAAGCCCCTAAAAGAGCATTATTTAAAGTAAAAACAACTTTAGATAAAAAAATTGACATATAGTATTAGAAATCTGAAAGCCAACATAAAAACTAGTAGATACATTCTGATCAAAAACTTTATTGTAAAAGGCAAAGTAGGTTTTAAGTATTTCAGTCATTAGGGAAGTCGGCCGATGGTTGAGTCTTTTACTCAGGAATTGGAAGTTAAATGATAACGGAAGGAAAAAAATGCGAAATAAGGAAGGCTGGAAATATGTCGGAGTTTAGCTCCGCTGATGAAAAACGCCAAGGAGTTTCATACTTTCAAATAACCTATCCAATGAACGGATACTGTATAAAAAAGTTTATTTCAATTAATCTCAAGCTATCCCAATTAATCCCAATATCCCACTAAAAATAAGCAACGACCGTAATTCGGACAAAAATTAGTGGTATGGAAAACAGTAGGTGTTCTCAGCATGACCCCATTCCTATACTTAGATTTTAAAGCAAATACTAGAGGTAATACATCTTAAGTTATTTGGTTAGGATTGACGAAATTTAATTTAAAATGCTAATCCGAACATAACTTAAACAGCGTGCACAATGGCTAAGTTATAAAAATTGACAACTTAAGTCTACGCGCATCTAAATCCAAACAATATTTCGGAACCCTCTGCAAAGACAAGTAGCGGGGGAGGGATAGGGTCATCGATCTTACTTGCAGATGCATTGTTCATACATGCATTCGAATATATGTTGACTAATATTAACATCACTCGTTAACATAAACGTCTTTATAAGTTGAAATAATTGGCCGAATACATTACTAAATTTTGGTCTTTATATAAACATTATCGAGCACCTGAGATAGATTCAGTTTTGATATCAGTATTATGCGAGGGAAGTAAGAGAACTTGGACATGTCTCTTACGCTGTGTTTTTCTCCTAAAACATCTTGGTTTCCGAATCTACGAACGAAACGTGGTGCCATAATAATTTCCCCGGCGTCGCAAGAAAACTTATGCATCCGGTTCGTTTCTTAAAGTATCGCCTGGGCTCTTGTAAAATAAAGAGGATTCAAACCTATATCCTCCAGCATACCCGAAAAGCTCACTCTTTTCTTGTACCACTTTTGAACAAATCTTGCTGATTTTTTCTGAACATTTTCCAATTCCTGAATTTAATATTTATCCCATGCATCCTAATTACTAGCCACGTATTCCAAAATTGGCATAAATAAAGCGTAGTGAAACTTCTATACTTTTTCATTCCATTTCAATTGGAAGCGGGGACAAATTTTAGTCCACGTACTTATGGCTCATGGATTTTATTAAACAGGCAATTTATACGGAGACCGTATCACGCCTAGTTGTAGGTCAATTTATTTTTAGATTCCAGCTGGATTGATAGGATGTAGAAAAGCAGAGAAAAGCTCACTCAGTAAAACGAAGTACTTCTATGTGAAGTTGTGAGTGGGTGCAATATAGTTTCGCTTCACACCATTAAGCTGGTGATTACGTCTTCGTGCTTCATTCATTGTCGATTTGATTTGGGACTCGATTTGCAGCTTGTTGATTCCAGACTCAATTTGCAGTCTGCATCACGATTGCGAAGGCATCCGCGCATTTAGCCATGAAGAACTCTCTTTCCAAAAGTTCACAACGAAGTTCGTCACGGAACATATCAACAGTCAGATGAAAAGAGAGGTGATAATTTAGAAGATAAACAGAGTGAGTCTTCCAGAATTGAGGATTTTTGTACGAAATAAAATTAAGCTTTAAATAGAACACACACATCTGTGAAAGTAAGAATGAACACTAGATTTTCTTGGTGAGAAACCTCATGGGCTATGAAATTTAGCGTAAAAATGGAAAATAACTATGGAGCTGAAATACTCAAAAGTTAATTCAATATGATTTGTAACATGAAATGAAATGCAAACATTTCAATCTATCAAAGATGCCTTTTACTTTGGTTAAATGTTAAGGAGCAAAATTCCTATTTCCTCCATATTTTAATGTGAAATTGTTAATGAGTAGTGCATGCGCAGGCAGGTAACAATTTATTTCAAAAGGATAGATAGGTTACTAAACGTAATAGCTATTAATTAAATTCTACTGAAAATTACATAGAAAACCCGGATAACAGCTTCAAACAATTATTCCTTTCCATAATTGAATCGCATGAATAAAATAGTATCATTAGGATTTTCATTTTCAATATTTTTTATATTTTAACTTTTGATTTTAAAATATTTCATCATTTTCGTTTCACATTATTGTTATTTGAAGTGCTTATATAAGTCTCGTAAAACTTCTTAGACCAAAAACAGTCTGACGTATACATTACCATTATTATTAAAATTATTTTCAGTTCATTGAATATTAGCATTACTTGACCACGGATAGTAAAACTCTAACGACGTTATTCTATAAAAAAACCTTAATAGTGAATGATACATTTTAAGTTTTGAAATGTTTTAAGTCTGATTGCAATCTTTCAAGCATAAAAGAAATTTCATCAAGTTAAGGTTTAATAATCTTCATTCTTGAAATCTATTATATGACAACAAATCACATTGTCCAATAATATTCAAACTAGAAACCTTCAGATAAGCCTTAATCACTTTCTCGGACTAAAGCTCGGCGTTTTTTAACATTCTCTAGTGACTTCCTGCTCCAGATATTTTCGTCGAAGATATTGGCCTAAAATTCTTACGCTGCATCTCCTCTCCTCGTAGAAATGGATTCTATTCTACAATTTAATTTCAAATATTTTATCTTTTGTATCATATAAGTGATGTGAATTTTTACTGTGTATTACCACTCTAAATTTTATTTTCATAGTAAACTTTGACTGGAGGATAGTCGCAAGAAAGATTCACTAGGGTCAATACCGACCGAGTAATGCATATTTCTTAACTTTAATATAATAATAATATTTAATAATGTAGAAGGTAATTGAAAACGATTAAATTTATGATTGCAAACTAAAATTCTTTAATCACTGGATAAACTCTGCTAACCGTTTAGACAATCAGAGACGCCTGATGTTCAGAATTTGCCGAAATAGGTCCCTGTCATGAAGTCGTGAAAAAATACTAATAGATTACTTATAATAGGAACATGAAAAATGAAAACTCACAGTAAAACATTATACGTTATTCATATTACCCGTTCCGCTATGGAAAATAATCCTCACTTTAGGATTAAATCGGACCTGCCTAAAATGCATTGATCGGTAGGGGAATGATGATTATACATATAGATTTTTAGAAGGCATATCGATTTTAATAAATTATATTAGAGAAATAAAAAGATATCAAGTCTTTCAGTATTATATTTACTACAGTAATATCAATAATATAGAGCCAAGAGTCTACCAAATTCTTGGCCGACTCCTGGATGCGGCCTTACATTCATTTATGTCGAAACTGACAAAGAGTGAATACCTTTATGCCTTCAATGGATATTGGATTCTTTCGACAAAATAATACATACATTTAATATACTATAACCTCTATCTTGAAAGCACAGCATAAGAAAGCACCATTTTCATCCGTATAGAATTCCAATAATTGTTGTCTTTGGAAGCGTCGTATAGAAAATGTACTTCGTGAAAACAGTGAATAGAAAGTTATGACGATTCCAATCCACTTTGTGGATCCTACGATTTATTTCACGCATAAAAACAGATTGAGTACATGGGTAAATAATTAATCTATATATTCTCTTTTATCTGTATCTGTACCTTCTAAGGAATATGGTACATGGTTTGTTGCTGAAATAAAATTCTGAGCAAAAACATATAGTATTCTGAGAACTCATCCCAACTTATTGTCTGCACAAATTATTCGCGTCAATCCTTTCTCATCTCGAAATGACGAGTGTATTAAAAAAATAAGGATGATTAAATTGCATCTCTTATCTATAGTTGATTGTTTTTTCACTTCTCTTTTCTTGTATGACCCAAAGAGGTATATTACTACGACAAAATTCGTAGACTGCCCCAAGCTATTAAAATATTTATAACAAAGGACAGTTTTAAAAAAAATGGAAAAGCTTAACTGATTTTAAGATAAGCTGCTGACTGCTGCCACTGAAATATGTCCATCTTAGCCTCAATTACAAGTTTCCCTGAAGAAGTTATTTGAATCTTGGAGCGTTCGCATTAGTATCTTTTTAGCATGTATCTAAGAATAAAAATATAAGCTTGGTAAGTACAAATTTGTCAAGAAAAACTTCTGGAGAATGTGAAATTAAAAACATATAGTTAAAATTGATAGTGTGTACATATTACTGCACCAACAGATTTTTGTGTAATTTTCTTACTTTCCAACATATTTTAAACATGAAAAATTATGAATATGAACGGTCATTATTATAATTAGGCTATATACAGGGTTCGTCCGGAAAATAAGTGTACTGATTTTTTCCCGCCGCTCCAGGCGCGCCCAGAACCGCTCTGACGGGCTGCGATTGGAGGGGGGTATGTTGGCAAGCGACGCTGAAAAAGGCCGTCGGCTCTGAGCTGTGGTGTAGTGAGGAGTAACGCGAACCTCCACGCTCGACCCACGTCACGGAACGCGATGCCGAAGTTTTTGGAGCAGCGTTATTCCATCAAATTTGCGGTAAAGCTTGGGAAATCGTCTACCGAAACTGTCGGTATGATTAACCAGGCTTACGGGGAGTCAGCCATGTCCAGAAACATGATCTTTCGGTGGCACAAGATGTTCGTGGAGGGCAGAGAAGAGGTCGACGACGAGTCTTCGAGAGGTTCCCGATGATGCCTTCGCGGGAGCGTTCCAGGAATGGGAACGCCGCTGGAACAAGTGTATCGACTCACAAGGGTCCTATTTTGAGGAATATTAGCTTAAGATATGTAAAAGTGTGATAAATTTTTTTTCCTGAGCTCAGTACACTTATTTTCCGGACGAACCCTGTATTTCTAGACAGAGGGTATTCATTAAATGTTTTATCTAAAATTCAAATAAAATTTTTACAATAATTTCAATTTAATTGCAGAGTTTGAATTTTCAAAATTTACTTAAACGTATAGGAAGGTTTTGTTATCTACTTATTCAAAACATACGCCGGGAGGTAAATTCCAGCAGCCTCAGGCTGGGTTTTCATACACACGTTGCCGCTGAGACGTGACAAAAGTTAAACTATTTTTAACTCCGACCGCTAGGTCGTGTTACTTGCTTGCGTGACAACAGAATATCAGGGGTTAGGATGCTATTAATTTGTTCACGGAGGTACAAATATGTGTTTAATACTCAAGCGATGATAATGACTGATTGGCAGTTTATGATATGATTTATATACATATATTTTTTTTCTTTATTAATACTTTGGAATTGGAATTTTAAAGGGGTATTTTATGCATGGAGAGGATGTGGAAATATATGAGCCAAAATCAAAGAAACCATTAAAAGAAATATACAAGCTAAAATAAATGAAATTACATAAATGGAAACGGAAATCCTCTGGAATCCTATCGAAAGATCAAGTTAACGAGATATTGTATTTTTTCTTTAAATTTTAATTGCCTCTTTCCTCGAGAGGTAATCGAATCTCAAGGAATATTCGTTTCGGACTTACTACTTTCTTAATAACTCGTGAAACTCGGTTGCAGAAGTAAAACAAAGCTACTTTTCTCCACTTGTAATTGAGTTAATGCATATTTTTTCACTAATGAAATATATTTATTTAGCGTAGAGAAGAAAATATTAGAATGAAGATGAATGAAATCCCTGCTAGCGATTAACGGATTAATAATCTCGTCATGTCTATTGCTATCAGCATACATCATTAAATAATCCAAATCAATAATGAAATTAGACTAATGGGTTATTTATATTTATTAATGGGTTATTTATATTTATTAATGGGTTATTTATATTTATTAATGGGTTATTATTTATTTAAAAAAAAAGAGGTATTATACATACACACACACACACACACACACACACGCACGCACGCACGCACGCACGCACGCACGCACGCACGCACGCACGCACGCACGCACGCACACACACACACACACACACACACATATATATATATATACACACACATATATACAAACATATATTTTCATATACATAAATAAATATTATGTATATGCATATATATATAATGTACTTCCAGTAATAAAACAACTATTATTCTAATTAGCAATAGTTTTGACACTAAATTAGAAGACTCTCTTCATATGTATCCTGTTTATAGACCTTGGCTGACGTTTTTTTCAGGCTTAAATCAATATTCAATGCCAGCTATTGCTCGCCGTTTGCAACAGCCATTGTTATTTTAGGCAAACTGGACGGGCTTCAACTCGCAACTGCTGGCACTGACGTAATAATGAAATTAAATTAATATAACTCTACAATATATGCGTCACATGGTTCGGAAATAGAGTGAAAAAATGAAAATTTGCATGTTAAGCAATGCAAGTAAAAAGTTTATGATCATTACTGATTGAATAGGCCTAGAAAATAACAGAAATGAACATTTTTAAAAAGGGCCTGCTTTCAGCACTGCGACGCGGTCACCGACGGACTAAACGCGTCGAGAAACATGTTTCCCAAGAATTTTTCCAAGATCGATTTTTTTCGACGTGTAAGGTCGAGCGTGGCATAGCGTGACTATCTACCCGTCACTGCGTCACGGGGGCGCCGTTCAACTCCCCCACCCTCTTCCCTCCTTTCTCGCCAGGGCAACGACTCCCACGTTTCCCCAACAAATCCAAATTGCCATTCATGGCCTTATGAGAGACTCTTGGCCTTGTTTTGGATCGTTGGGAGAGGTGGGATGGGAGGGATTGAGGAAGAGTGAGGTTGGGGGAAAGGAGGAAGGGTTGCTCACGCAATTGCATATTCAAGCACCGCGGAAAGTCCTCGAATCGAAGGTAAAGTCGAACGAATAGCAATGCGTTTGGTATCTTCCAAGTTGATTATTATAGTTTACAAAGGCATTCCCTTTACGAAAAGCGCCTTTTTTGTAACCTGAATTCGATAACAACAGGAAATCCTTACAATAATTAAATTTAAGTAGTGGCGTAAATTTTGGTCACCGCATTGAACATAGTAAAATTTATGCTTAGAAAGGTCAACGGAGAACAAACATGCGTGAATCAATAATAGGAAAATTTGTTCTTTTCTAAGCAGAAACTAAATTATGACAGATGACCAAGTTTTATCAAATGAAATAATGACGTAATTCCTTTCTGTATAAATAAATATTTAAGATATTAGATGAGGGCATGAAGGGTTTTGGAGGAGCAAGCTATGCTGGCAGCATTGTTAATATAAGTTCATTGGTATTAGCGTCCTAGAAATAGATCTATCTATATCATAAGGTTTAATAATAATTTCTATTTCCATTAATTCTAATTCGGGTATTATCGATTTTATACCTGAACCTGTGCAGTAGCTATTAGGGCAGGCGACCGATAACTAAGGTCATTTTCGCTATTAGAGGTAGGGATAGAATTTTCAGGTAATGGAGGAAGGTAGAAGAGAAACTTCGCTTCTGCATTAGCCTATTCTTAACAATAAGTGCTCGGTGCTATAAAATGTAACGTCCTATCCGAAGGACGAAGAACAGCGCTTGAGGTGCTCTCCACATAGCACCACAAGCAAAGTTTTGGATACCACTGGAATATCCAGTCATATCGGAGATTCAAACTCGGGCCTTCGCGGTGGACAACCACCTTAAAACATCCTGATTTCTTTTCATATTTTAAGAATACACTAGAAACTTTATTGAATTCCACAAAACACAATTTTTAAAAACAGTAAAATCGGTTTCACCGACTATGACATCTACAGGTAGATTTTCCGTAGGTAAGTGGTTGTTAACCGGTTGCACGCTTTTAACCAATTGCTTTTTGTGGGGCTCATTAAGCTTTTTGTGTATTCTTTTATTCTCATAATGGAGTGGATCCTTCAATTTACGCCACACAGCGTCAATTTCGATTTTATTCGTCCTAATATGAACGGAAATCAGCTGAGGTACCATCCAATGTGGCACTGAGACACAGAAAATTCATTTGTGTGAACAGGATATCTATTAATATGGTAATTTTTGCGGCAGTAATTTTAGCGTTTTAACTTCTAGTTGAATTACATACATTGGTGTACGCTGCTAAGCATTTTTCGACTGTACTCTGTACTAATGACCTAAACGTGGCTTCCAATAATAGTTTGGGCCAAAATTACTGCAACTATATGCTTCAGTGCTCATCAGAATACAAAAGTTTAGCGTAGTAGGTAAAATTAGCCTCCCATCAGCAAGGCAAAACAATTGAAACCTTGGTGAGTATATTTTGAAGGAAAATTACCCTCTGGTAGTTTCAGGCTTGTATCACAACTTCTTTTTCAATAGCTTGGATAAAAACTCGCCTGACTGACTGAAATGCTATGATTGACATCGTTGAACATGCAATCAATTATTATATTTTTGAATCGATACAATTCCATTCCTAGGGAGTCATAGATGATAAAATAAACCTCATAACAATGTCCGAGCCGTATTCGCAGGCCATAAAATTTTCGCAGTAAATATTAGGGGCATTTTCCGGTAAAAAAGAAAAAAAACCCAGGCGTAAAGGAGAGGGAACAGAAGACTGCCCAACGCCCTATAAACGGAATAACGGAAATAAAATCAATTGGTTGCTAAAAGATTCATCCACATGGAGGGGTGAGGGAGGATCTCTCAACCGGAGCAATTGGGGAAATGGGGGAGTGCGGGGGCAAGCATCCCGGCACACGTGATGGGAATGTTTGCCCGCCGACATCTCCGAGAGTTGTCTCCTTGTGAGCGAATGTGTTCTTACGTGTGTGTGTGTGTGTGAATGTGTGGCAGGCGTGTTTACCTACGTGTGTGCGGAGGTTGAATGGGGAATGCTTCCCTGTCCCCTCAAAAAAAACTTCCATCTCCCTCTCCATCCCCAGTCACTCCGTTCCCCTATCCCTCGTCTCATCCTCCCATCGTTGGCGTTACACCTTTCCCGTCCCGTAACTCCGTCTCCCACTCTTCCTCCCTAACGGCATTCCCCTCGCTCTCACTCTTACCTACCTCTCTCTCTCTCCCTCCCTCTTCCCGGGGGCCTCCCATGCATCATTTGATGTCTTTCGGAGGACGCCTTCCAAACTTCATTCCAACCGCTCCTTCCTTCTACTCCATATACCTTCTTCAAAGTCCCATCTTTTCCTCCCCCACCGCCCTCCGTCTAAAACCCCTTCGTCTTCCAACGTTCCTTTTACACTCCCCGAGTGAAATCGGTTCACGTCGGTTTAATCCAAGTCGATCTCCATCTCCTCTTCCTCCATTTACATCTAAAATTTAATAGCGGGCGAGGACCGATGATGGTGTACTTGAGGGAATGCTTATTGGACCCGAGAGTTGGTGACTTTTTGGCAGAAAAGCTCACATCCAAGTCTTAACTCGTAAGACGCCGCAAGGGAGCCCAAAGGAGAGTATGAAGATGTATGGACGAAGTTTTTCCACAGAAAAAGCAGACATTCTTTTAGTTTACCATAGCTTTTCGCTGGAGTAAACAAGGAAAAAAGAAAAGAAATTTTTCTGGCTTAGTGATTTGGATAATATTTCCATTCTAAATGGCCGTTTCTCAGATATAATTTAGTACTGATCATCATGTTGTCTACCAAATAAGGAAAACGAAACGTCGTTATCAACTATCTGATAAAAACCCCGTATTTCATAACAAATCATAATAATGTTAACTGGTTTTATCTGTGACTCATTGCATTTATATATTCTTTCATTTTATTCCAACTCACAAGGTCTTGAATCATTTAATTATAACGCCATATTACATTTAAAAGTTATGTATTCAGACTTCACTTCGTGGGAGATGTACTTATTTATAATAATAGGAAGAAAAAAATACGTTTTCAAAGCATATTACCTTTTGGCAAAACGTATTTCAGCGGGCCACGGGATTAACATTGGGGCCCGATGAGGCCGTATCTTGGGAAAACGCCTTATACCAAATAATAAAGTACTGTAGAAAAGTACGTGGTTCCATCTGTTATAACTTCCATGGATTAAACGTTATTTTCTCTCGATTTATAGAACTTTCAATAATACCCAAATAGATGCAGATGGTATGAACATTTAAAAAAATTGAATCATAGTTTTGATTCCAACTCATATATACACTCAAATAACTTTTCACATATTTGCACTATTAGTATCTAAATTTTAATTTTTTTAATAAAAACGTCTAAAAACCAAGATACAATTATTGGAATGAATAGTTCTGAATAAATAAATTTGGAAAATAATACATGAATGAACAAGTAAAACACCACAACAATAATCTGAAAGATTTTATAAAATATACAATAAACATTTTGCAATGATCATGACATAAAATAAATAAAATAATATTTTTTGGGTCAACAGGTAAAGAATTTTTTGGACCCTTAAATTTGCGAGTTTATGTTGAAGTTTTTTTTTAAGATCACGATGTCGGCTTCTTCTACTCACTCCAAAAACTTCATTTCATTTGCTTAAAAGCCATGCGTGTGGTGTTTCCTCCTTAATCAACCCTAAGTATTCACGATAAACTACTGCCACGTATTATCTTGGGAATGTTTTGAAGCCATGTATTAATGACAATGACAGTTTTATAATGGCTCCTTTCCTACTTATTCAATTGTGTTGTCGGACATTATTTATTACCTAAGGTATCGAAAATAATTATTTTATAATCATTTCGTAAAAAGCTACACCTTTTATATTAAGTTGCTCCTCAATTGAAATAAAATCAGAGGATTAGGTTTATGATTCAAGTAGTGTGTTGATTTTCACCCTGACGGTAGGAGTTCAAATATTAATATTTTTAAGGGCACTTCCATCAATCTGATAGAGGAAATTTATGCGTGGAACTCCAATCTCAACTAAGTTAGATTTTTTATTAAATTAGGCACCCTTGGTGTCTTACAGAGGTTTACTTCCATATAGGCTTTTTCCAATGCTTCACTTCATTAAAATCTCGTCTACGCATGTATCAACCAGAGTTTGGCCAACCGTTTACACTTATAATAACCGATGTTATGCGGTCGATATTATATGTTTTTTCACCTAACGGTGCCAAAAACCTATACTTTCGACCACTTTCCATAATAAGCATATTAAAAATTACTTAAAAACCGATCAGGAGGATTTCTCTCACCAGGTTTGAGATGTTGGTATTTGCTAACGGTCACAAGAACGAAAATATTGGAAGACATTTAAAACTATTGTCCTCAAGGGACAATGAATCAACTGTGGGAAATTTCCGATGTGACATTTCCTTCAAGCGTAAATTCCCCGCGGGCCTCTATTTCTAAATACGCAGATGCAAAACGCCACACACAAGCAGGGGACGACCTCGATTCCTTTGTCTGACTATCGCCTTCCGCGGGGTGGCCGACCTTTCTCCTTTTTCGGGCCGGGTGCCGCGCTCCGTTCCACCCAAATCCTCTCCTCTCGCCCCGCCCCACTCCACGGCACCCCGGATGAAGCGTGAGGAGGAGATCGATGACGTGCCCCACGCGCTCTCTCTCTCCCCTCTTTTGACTAAACCGAACGCGTACGAAACGGGGTACATTTCCATATGTACCTTGCCCGGCCCAACGACCCCCTTCAATCCAGCACTTAGACCGCCTTCTTCTGTAGTCAGTGCGCAAAATTGGCAAGTAAAAACACGCCGACCGAGCTGACCCCTTTCGTGGAGGTGCGTGAGCCGTGCGCCGAGAGCCGTGAAAATATATTCTGTCACTACTGAGGTCAGGCAGTCACGCCCTAATAATTTTGGATTGTGCGGAATCCTTGAGAATTTGAAAATCCAAGAAAGACCCAAGACCTTATGTTTCGCAGCAAGTAATATCTCCGTTACTGCTAGTAGTGAGGTAATGCCATGGATTACTGATTCTTAAGTCGAGTAATTTGATTCCCTATTTTTAATTCATATACGTATCAAACAGATACTTCTGAGGTACAATTTATTAAAATGGATGCAATTGGGTTGAAACGTGTGAACATTAAACGAACTAACAGAAATATACCCAACTATTGCTAAATTGTCAATTAACTGAATACGAGGATTTAAATTGGGGCGATTATTTGATAACAATTTTTCGAGCGTCTGGATTTTCATGTCGCACTTATTTTTACGATGCAATTGATAAATTTTAGTTCACTTTGTAAGAAGCTCAATGGCAAGTGAAATATGCATTACAGGGAAGTCTTTCCTAGGGGAGCCAGTAGTTGCCAAAAGGATCACACAGCCTGAAATTCACGTTATTGATTTTGCGCTCAAAGTGTTTGAAAATCAACACTTCTAATCGGGAGTCCTTTAATTTTTAATAGATATAATCTTAAATGTTATGTAGAATAATGATATTGGCCGCTGCAAATAATTTAAAATGAGAAAATTCTTTTTGCTAAACGACCTTGGCAAAACGAATTCTACACTATTGGAAAGATCACAGAATATCAATGAACTCATTAAAAACGTATATTGTTATGTCTATGGCTACGGCTTTGGGACTATATATCAAAAGTTCAAGATATTTAATAGGAAAACAAAAACATAAATCAACCGAGTAAACATTTAGCATCATAGCATATTTTCATATAGGCAATTATTAAAACTATTAATTACAAGCATTCACTGCCAGAATTGGAAAAAGTTAATTTGGCCGATCCATAATTAAATATTCATCCCTTAGTTACAGTCATTCATACATTCTGGTGAATGATCATTAATTCTTAATGTTATAGAAATACACAGGAGCGTTTAATATATGTTTTATCTTGCTTTAACGAGTTTTAAATGCCATTAAATTACTATTAATCATTCATATAGGCTATTTTTTTCAAGGGTTACCTTTATATTTATCATAATTTGACCATTTGACATTCAGGAAACGTACATTTTACCGTGAAATGAATCCAATGAAATTTTTTCAAAGTAAAATGTTTCCAAAATGCTTGCAATATTCTAAATAAAAAAAAATTAAATCCCATAAAATGAAACTTTTATGACTTTCAATATCTTCAATGTGGATTCTATCCTGCAAACAGATCATAAAACTTTTTAAATCATAAAAATTAGGATAATTATACCCACACTCAAATGTCCATCAACTTTGTTTTGAAGAAATGCTGACAATACAGTAGAAGGAATACTTCCAACTGAACCCTTTTCAATTAACCTTAATTACTTAGTATAAACGCTAGACTATGACAGAGACTACGTGCAGCCCGAAAAGTTTTTGGCCTGACTTAGTAATTAGAGAAACAGAAACAGTAAAGTTTCGGCTACAAAGTTCCGGGTCTAGAAAGCCTCAAGAGTATTTCTTAAGGGAAAAAGAAGCTATGAATAATGGGAGACCAAATAAGCATTAGATAGAAGGTACCACAGAAGCATAAATATTAAATAAACTTTTCTTTTACACTTCAAAGTAAAGGCATCACCAGCAGAATGGCATGATAAGGAGGAATGGGCTAATTAATGGATTGAAACTAGGAAAGAAATGGCTTTTGGTATGAAAGACATTTGCTTTGCTACTGATTAGGAGATACGGAAACAAATATTAGAATTTGGTAAGGTACTGCTGGACTAGTCAGTTTTTATTTGTTTTAACTCCTTGAGCAGAAGTTTGAGATATATTAAAATATCAGCGCATAAGCGGGTTGATCAGAAAGATAAGAAATAGGTAGAAAATGAAATCTCTTTCAGCTTATTACATTAACAAAGATTGAGCAAATGACATTTCCGAATAAAATAAATTTCAAAAAATCATTTGTATGATTTTTCCTGTCCTCTCCAACTTTATTTATTTCTCGGTAAAAAATTTAATATATGTGTGCTAGAGCATTTTTTTCAATTAAAGATACAACGTAAATATTATAGTAATTGTCACCACATCATCTCAGTGGCAACATAAGACAATGCTATTTAAATAACACCTGATTATAAATATGACATTGAAGGTCAGGAAAAAAGACTACTAATTTTGTGTAAGAGATGCAGATCAACAGTAACTGTTAACCGTTAAAGAAAGAATAATTTTTAATAAAAAGAAAAGAATTTTCAAGAACATATAGCATTAAGGTCAAGAGAAAAAATCAATATGTTTCACTGTAACGAAATAAAGATTGACGGAGAAGAGATAGGGATCGAAAACTGCCACAATTTATTTAAAAAACTGTCAACTCTGTTGTTTATGAAAAGCAAACAAAAGGAAAGGTTGGGGACAATCTTTCCCTGATTTTTATCAGTCCTTCGCGGACCGAGAAATCTGAAAAGAGAAAAAAGAAAACCAAATTTATGATATAATTTCCTTGCCAAGTCGGTGACAAAAACGTTTCTACGGCTCGGTTAAGAGACGATTCGTTTACCCTTCTTGTTCTCGACTTCGCAATACTCTGTGCATTGAAAGATGGGGTACATTTTTTCATAGTTCCCTATTTCGTATCTCGTGTTTTGAATTTATCCACTGACGGTCCTAGGCGTGCCACGGGCGCGTGCGCCGAAAATGGTCCCCTCGAATGAGTCTCCTCACCCCCACCCTCCCATTTTCTCTCTCTCTCCCACACTTGTTCGCTTGAAATGATTTTTCAAAGCAAAAGAAACGACACTTGCGAGATTGAGGGAAGGATAGACGTCGCGGGATTTTAGAAAAATGGATAATAGGAAGGGAGGCAGCAGATTCATGGGGAAATCCCTTTTCCTGGAGAAGGGCGAGTCGAAAAGCAGGAAATGACTTATCTATTTTTTTTTGAATTTTAGACTTCATTCTTTCTGCTTCTCTACCCCGACCCCTCTAATTTATCCTTTCACCCCTCACTACTTACACTCTGAGCTCTTTCGTTCATCCTCACCAACCCACGACCCGCCCGAAAAAAACGACTCCCAAACCCTTCTCTCTCCATCCCCTCTGGTTCAATCCATCGCCTCATCCCTCTTTCGTCCTACTATCCCTCATGCATTGTTTATGTTTGCAGGCGGAACGATGGAGGAGGAAGAAAAATAGGGAGAACCCTTCGCCTTATCTCCCTTTTGTGCTTCCCTATCTTTCCGTCGTTTCACCATGCAAGCAAGCCCCGCTCTTTTTTCATCATCCTCGCCGCCAGCCTACCTGTCTTTCCCGCGCCGCCCCTCCACCTCTTAGTCATCGTCCCCCACACCGCAAGCCTACCCACCCCCCCCTCTCTCCTTGCGAACGGCTGCGGGGGAAAAAATCTGCTCTTTCACCGGTGCGCTTGGATGAGAATGGTACAAGGGAGAGTGAGGTTTTTATTTTTCAATCCACTTTTCTATTCGCACTCTAATTCAGTTGATCCCTCGATTAAAAGCTCGCCCGAGCTCAGTTTTGGTATTTGGCTCGAGAATTGGAGTCGAACGCCGTTTTGCCGCGGCGCTGATTGCTTTGAGCGCTCTGCGGATACATATGTATGTATGATTGGAAAAGACGGACGTGAGGCATTGTAAATTAAAAAGACAGTTACGTTGTTTATTCGAGGCATGTTTCAAGAGTTCAACACAACGCGATACTACTGGAATGAGCTCCTTAAATGGAATCTTAAAATATACTACAATACATTAATTTACGGAAAGGAAAATTTAAAAACTAAAATGAATACGGAAAACATCTAAAAAATATTACTATCATAAAAAAATCACCATGAAAGCTGTTGGTGTTTTAATATAAATTTTCTAGAAATGCAAGTACCGTGGTATTTAATACTAAGTTTGATCGAAGTAAATGAAATTTAACGACTAGAAATTTACGTATCTATACAATCCCTGAATGATCACTGTGTTCAGGATTAAATACACAGCATTATAAGCGGTCAGATAAACTGTGTTTAAACTTTTTATCATATTGTTTGAGAAAAGAAAAGTACATAACCCTTAACTTTACTAAACAATCACCTCTATTTAAAGAAAAAATATAAAATTAATGATAAAACATATCCAAGATCCATTTTGTTAAAAAATATAAGACAATATTCTCTCTATATCCGTTAATTATTTACATTATTTGTTTATATATTTACCCTCAAGTTTGCAGTGTTTTCGTAATGATTAGATTTTTTCTGTTCCTCATCAGTGTTCCTTACCCAACTATTGATAAAACAGCATTTACTACCGATAATAGAGTTTATGATAGCCTAAGGCACCAAACCATATTTCAAAGTGTACTCACTTCAGTCTGCACACAAGCACAATCAAATCCAATTATTCCGGGTTTTAGAAATATCAATTAGAGAAATCAATGCAAACAATAATTTTACATTTGTTTAACCTATCGAATACATATGTTCTAAAGTTCGATATCAAATCACCGTTCATAGTTTGGGGAACTTACCATATCCTTCAATTGTTAAATTCTTAAATCACTTAAAGAATTTATACTTGTTCCGATTTTGTTAAAATTAAATTATTTCATCATAACAGCCAGTTGAGGGGGATTTGACTGATATCATTAAATATCCTATTTGAAACGCGATTGGTGCCATTAGGCCCGGACAGTTAAGATGGAGAATCTTTGCACCCCATTCTTTTAGTGCATCAAATATTTATCCTCAGATTCTTTATTCTTGGTCGTTGAAACTCAACTGTCGTTTGTATTCCTCGCATAATTTAGCCTGCCTATTTCCAGTAGGATAAATGCTGTAAAAAGTTTGACGATTACGGGAATAAGTGGTGCATTAATCTTCCGTGAAAGTTCCCCGTCCATTCCCAACACTCCTCAGGCTTTCCCACTTGGTTCAATCTTCCATTTCCTCTTCCACTACTCCCCTCGTACCCCATTGCCGCGGCTAAAGGCCGCTCCTTTCACTTTCATCCCCGTGTCCTCCTCTCGGTGTCCCCAACAACCACTGACATTCCCCTACCAGCCCTCTTTCCTCCCACTTCTCTACCATCAAACATTGACCACACGAACTCTCGACTTGCATCCCAGAGCGAATTAATGGCCACCAGGCGGCCTAAGAATTGCGAGGGAACCTGGATAGGGTGCGTTTAGGCAGAAAAACTGGGTTCGTATGAGATTAAATATAATAAAGACAAAGGATATGCTTGGATAACTGAGAGAGGCGTATCTGAGGGTATATTAGAGAGATAAAGCGAAACAGAGATTGAAAATAAAGCTTCAATACTGAGAATGATACAATGTACATTTTAGCGAAAATATAAGTGGCTACAAATAACTCGTAATTCAAGCATAAAATATGATCATAGAGTTGCATTTGTGTTTTTGCGTGCATAATAATTTCATGTAAATGATAAATGTTTTGTTTACTGTTTTTTATACTAATTAGAGCAAAAGCGAACAAAAAGTTAATCTTCAATTTTCACTTCATATTTGCGCCATATAGTTAATTTTACACTTTGATTAAGTTATAAACCTTAGTTTGATATCCCTCCACCAGTAAGGATGATCTAATTAGGATTGGGGCATGTAAATTATCTATTGGCCATTCCTGAATTATAACAAGTTATTGATGTGATAACAAGATACTACTGCTTATTTTGAACCATTGACAAATATTAAACTTTCTTGCGGTGAGTTTCACGACATCAATCCCGAAATACAACGGAATCAGGTGGGTATTAAGGAGACAGTTTAGTAGAATTATAAATTATAGAAGTAATCAAAGGTAATATTTTCCGGACTGGGCGCACCACTTTTCTAAGGACCAGGTTTCCAGCTCCAAGACTTAAAGGCAATTTAAAGGCCAATGTGGTTAACATTGGCCTTTGAAAATTTCCAGTTGTTTTTGATTTATCATATACTGACTCTGTATATCGCTGCGGTATTGTGTCTTATTTCTCCACACATAACATTAAAAATACTTTTAAATCCAGTTCTTATTTGGATCTCCATTCAATTAAATACATTTTTAAATCTCAGGATTGAATATCAGTTGCATTTTAGAGGCATCGGATTGTTTCTACTCGTTTTAATTTAATTATCATTAACTTTATCACATAATTTCAGACTCAACGAGATTTACACACACCCTTGAATGTTGTAGACAGTCGTGTAAGACAGATGTTGACAGAAATGTATTTTATGTGGTGGCACTACTCATTGCTACGTAAATCCTCTGTGATTGATTAAAATGATGTATGTACTTTAAAGATAATTTTCCCCTAATGGAAACATTTAATGCATTTAAAAAATTAAAAGTTAAATCGACTACCAACTTCATGGGTGTGGATACATATAAATACTATTAACAGATGCTTTGAAGTTATTAACGGTTATTTACACAAAGGTTTTTTTATCCCGTTGGATTATAAAGATTTACGCCTGCGTTCTCAAATAAACCACCCGTGATCTTTATATGCTTTGCGGATGGACGCGATTTACGGGGTCTCAAAACTCGCTATGACCATTTAGTTTTCCTAGAAGACTATTTGCTACAAAGAAATAAAATAGTCTGTTCTCAAATATTACGTGTAAAGGTTTCACCATTACCGCACCTGAGATGTATACCCATGTAAAAATAATTTTATAGACTTTTAAACGGGCGATATAGTTAGAAATAGCTAAGTCTATGTAATTAAATTCACAAGAACCGTGCGCAACAATGTGGCAAAATTGGTTTGATGCAATGTAGATATTTAAAAATATAGGGAATACTTAAATTAGAATAACTAATCAAAGAAATAGGAAACAAGAAATAATATTTAATGAATTATTGTTATTGAATCCGCCATTAAACCATAAACAAACCATTCCAGTTCATATAAAACAGATCGAAAAACGGAAAAAACACACTATTAAGTCAAACTTTATCCACTTCAGTGGATTTAACAAATTAAATATTTAAATACGCTAGAACTATTCAGAAAACAAATGGGAAAATAATGGATAAATTTGTTCAGTTAGAACAATTTTTAGCCACATTCCTTTTATGAATTAATGAAAGGGAAAAAGGGAAAAATATATTGGCCAAGAGTTGGAAACAATGAGACTGATGGAAGAATACGACCGTGGAAAAACAGATGAAAACGGGAGAAACAGAAAGCAGGGGAGTATGGTGGGGATTTCATTCCATTCTCCCTCGCGTCGGTATAGCACAAATATTTCATCCATAAATTGAAAGGACATATAGAGGGGATGTATGAGACGGCGGTGGCACCATTCTCTTCGAAATAAAAGGTAAATTGGGAACCAAAGACGAATGCTAAGAAACGCCGGAGGAATGCCGAGAAAACAATTGAATAATGGCCGAAGCGAGGCGACGGCAGCCGGGAAAGAATCCGGGTGGCTTGGGATTTCTGGGATTGTGGTAGGGGAAGGAAGTTCTCCAGAAAAGGAAAGACCTTTTACCGCACAACTCCTAGCAAGATCTTGTTTTCGGAGGAATTTAAGTACGAAAAGGCGTGGAAACAAAACATAAAATCATCGCAAATCAACCATAAGTATAGGTTTAAGGATGGTCTATAAATATTAAAAATGTATTATGAAGAAAAAGTTGAACAATGAGTTCCATATAAGGAGAAATACAACACAAAATCAATTTTTGGCTTTAGAAGTCATTAAACAATATTTCGACTCATTTTAAGTAACTGTAGGAGATACCGCAACAGAAATTTTCAACACAGTCATCCGCTAATGCGGACTACACTTTGAATGCACAAAAACCTGTTGTATTGTGACATGAATTTTTATTTACAACAAATAGCTAGTTTTTCTCACTCTAGTCTTACAAGTACTATATATGTTTTCATTTTCGTTCTCACTCTTCAAAAATGGGAGCTCTCAAAATTTGGAATATCATTAATACATTGTAAAAACGAGCACTCATAAAAATGCGAGTGAAAATAAATGAGATATTAAAATTGAAGGCAAAAAAAAGATAAAATTTTACTCCTTGCTAATTGCACATCGAGTTGGAAATATAAACGCACGACCATCATGTTGGACGGATCATTTACACCGCAACTCCGAAAGAAAAAACACCAGGCTTTTCGAAACGAAAAACGATTTCCCTCTTCCCAACGACGAAAAAAGCAAGTCCCCTTGATCGCATCCATACCTCAACGCAACCGACTCAAATTGGCCACCATGTACGTCGTCTCTGCAGTGACAATCGTTGGCAACGGGCACAATGGGGGAAAAATAATCGGGGTAAACCAGGAGACCAAAAGCGGAAGAGGGAAAGAAACCGAGGAAGGAGGCCGCTGAGAGGAGAAAAAACAGAAAGGTTCGGTAGCTCGCGCTAAGAAGTCAGGTTGATGGTTTTACGCCCAGCTCTCTATTCCCTCCCCCCCTCCTGCTCCAATGACAGAAGATTACGTGAAACAACGACGGAGTTTACGATCTCTCCTTTTTTTCCGACGCAAGCAGTCAACAATTCATCGCCTTCAACAGTGCCGCAGACGGCGATCGATGTAAGCGTGCAGAGTGGGGCATGTATAGGTGGCCTGTGGGGACCCGTGGGAAGTAGAGGGAAAGAAAGGAGGAGAAAATGGAATTTGGGCAGAGCATGAGGTTGAAAATGGGAGATGGGGTAGCACGAGACTCGTGACACATGGCAGAGGGAGATGAAATATGGTTTGACATCATTTTACGCCTTTACGAATGTTTGAATCGACCGCCGAAGCTTAGTCACTCACCCCGGTTTCTCGCAAAACTATCTTGGGTTCAGAACACTTCCATTACTTCACCATGGATCACGAAATCCCAAAACAGGAATGCTCAGATACAATCTTCTGGAAATAAAATTAAATAAATATAAGTCAAAGGTAAAGGATCTCTAAAGGCCAGATATCGGGGACTTAAGAAGCAAAAAGGTCAGGTTTTATGAAGAAAATATGCGACACATTCTCAAGCATATCACGAAAACCATTTTGGAAAAATTGATTTATACTTTCTACACACCCAATTGCACTTTTTATTATAGCTTCTATGTTTCAGAAGGATTTTATAATGCTTATTAAACGTAAATAAAGAAATGCGTAAAGCATGGAAATTAAGCTTAAGATTAAAAAAAAATCTATTATATTAGATTCAACCAAATTGAAATTTTCAAGAACTCTAGAGGCTGAAATTAACCACAGATATTTTAAGAAAATGTGTGAATTTTTAGTAAAATTTAAGAAATCAACAAAGCAAAGATAAAATTTCAACTAACGTTAACATTAAAAAATCAGTGATATATTCCTTGATAAAACCAGTTGACCGCTGTAAGATCAAACGTGTAACTTTACATTTTTATTTAATACAAACAGGCTCTTAATCATGAAAAATATTATTTTATTATGCAATTCGTCAATAAGCAATGCGTTGCCTTAGGATATAATTTGAGGATAATCTTCGTCCTTTTTATTAAATATAAACAATTTAATGAATTAAGATAATACCTAGTTACTGATGTTAGTTAGTCATGCTACTTTGGTTATTGGAGCGTATATATGCATAATACAGAAAAGAGGAGTACAAAATGTAATGTCAATGACATCTGGATGAATCTACCGTTTGATGACACTTCTCAACCAATACTTTTACGAAGATATGAACATAATATAGCCTAAAATGGTAAAAAAGGGTAACATGTTTTTTGAAATTTGTTATCTTTACTCAATTCAACATACCGGCCATAGGTATTGAAGGTTTATTACTGACAAGGAGACTTTTAAAATATGGTTAAAGCAGCTGTTTATTTCATGTTTATAGAAGAAATAAGGAAAGTTGAGGGCAGGCAGTAAAGAAAGAAATCGAATTGGAATGGATGATTAGAAGAGATTTCACATGGGATTACAAAGGTACTGAATCGATGTATATGACTGGGGACAAAGTGGTAAGGAGCCTCGGGAAGCAATTGGTGGAACGGTTGAGGCACTAGAAATAAAAATAAATGAGTTCTTTGGTAAGAATACAGCATCATAGAGTATTCCATCTCATATAGGCCTCTTGGGAAGTAATTCAATGCCATTTACTAATTATGCGCCATCAGATTTGCTTATGTGCTATAAAAACGGACATAGCACACACACACATATGTACATATATGTATATGTGTATGTATGTATGTGTGTGTGTATATATATATATATATATATATATATATATATATATATATATATATATATATATATATATATATATATATATATATATATATATATATATATATATATATATATATATATATATATATATATATATACACACACATACATACGAGGGTCATCCGGAAAGTAGTACCCGTTCGTGAAATAAAGACACAAAAGTAAATATTAACAAACATAAAAAATTTTATTTGAAAGAGGATACTTTAAACTACTTCTCAACATAATCTCCAAGCAAATTAAGGCATTTGTCATAACGTGTGACAAGTTTCTGTAATCCTGCTGCATAGTCCTTCGCCGCCAGCTCATTGAGATACGCGAGGGACCCATCTTGCACAAATTTTTGCATAATGCAGATGGTGTTTAACAATTTCATGAACAATTGTTCGAGAAACATTGGGAAAATGCTCACAGATGTCATCAATTGTGACGCGCCGATCGTTCCTCACGAATTCGTCAACTGAGCTCACCAGTTGGTCTGTAATGACAGACGGTCTCTCCGAACGCTCATCGTCGTGTGTGTTCCCCCTCCCCATGTTGAAGTTGCGACACCACCGCCGAACAGACGACTCGTCCATTACATTGTCTCCATACACCTCCTTTAATTGGCGATGAATATCACATGGGCGAACGTTTCTTGCATTGAGGAATTTAATCACTGCCCTCACTTCACAACTGGCGGCGTTCTCAATTTTTTTAAACATTGTAAACAATCACAGAAACAACACAGGCAATGCTAGCGTCACGCAACTTGGCTCAGAGAAGGCAGACAAGCCACTGAAGCTATCTGACCTCGTCCAGCGGCTACTCGCGTCGTCAGCACTTCATGCGGCACGAACGGGTACTACTTTCCGGATGACCCTCGTATATGTATATATATATATATAAACACACACACACACACACATACACACATTACTCAAAGGGCTCGTAGCATTTATAACATGTTAGGAGCCCTTTGAGTAATTTTTATTCTTGTATTGTTCGGAGAGACTAGATATTTATTTTTTAGTCGTGACCGTCGAAAACCTTCTTAACCGTTAGATTACCTATAATAATTATATATATATATATATATATATATATATATATATATATATATATATATATATATATATATATATATATATATATATATATATATATATATATAATGTATAACACTTAGCACTAGTGGACACAGACAAAAACACAGAAACACAAAAAAAGAGACTCACTATTTTTCGAATTTTCGGTGGTCGTTGCCACCTTTATCAAGGAAGAGAGGGACAGAACCTTGGTTCTGTCCCTCTCTTCCTTGATAAAGGTGGCAACGACCACCGAAAATTCGAAAAATAGTGAGTCTCTTTTTTTGTGTTTCTGTGTTTTTGTCTGTGTCCACTAGTGCTAAGTGTTATACATTATTATTCACGTCCGTGAGACTTTCAAAAAGTGTTATATATATATATATATATATATATATATATATATATATATAACACTTTTTAACACACATCGATATATATATATATATATATATATATATATATATATATCGATGATTTAAAAGGACTAACGAAGGCAATATAACAGTTGGATGGCACAATTGAACACCAAAATAAAGTACATCACGTGTCTGACCTAAATAAGGCCTCTTGGAAGGCCGTAAGCTTTAAAATTTCTGAAATGTGAGTGTCCTTTTACGTGTTATCTATTTTTTTTGTGGCCTATGATGCCATACAAAAATATATAGCTATATATGCTATGTGTATATATATATATACATTTATAACAATTCCAGTTCCATATATATATGTCAGTCCCTTCTTTCCCTTGAGGAAGGTGGAAGTGCCACGAAAATTCGGAATACTTGTGAGCTTTTTATTGTGTTTTTGCTCGCCAGCATTATCTTCGTGTACATTATTATTCATACCATGAGACTTTTACACAAGTTATATATATATATATATATATATATATATATATATATATATATATATATATATATATAAATATATATATATATGTATGTATTCATTCATATATATCCATAACCTCTGACAAAGATTTGACCGATGTATACATTGACTAACTTTGTAGACAATTTGAATTTTTATTATTATCTAAGTTTATATCATGTAGTTCACTGCTAAGTTGAATAATTAGATTTCGGCGAATAAAACCACCGCAAAATACGTGGACAGCCTTTTTCCAATATAATTTGCCTTTCCCCTCCCCGGACTACAACCTTGACGTGGTGGAAGGGCTTGTGCGTTCCGATGACCCCTAGAGCTGTGCTGGCGGGAGTAATAATTATTGCTCCTGGTAGGGTCACCCATTCCAGATAGGTCGAAGGTTAGGAGCCAGACGAAAGGTAGTCCACGCAGCGTCTGTTCCTCAGTGAGGCGGCTGCAATGGCGTCTGACCCCAGTGGGGCGGCCAGTAAGTGATGGTGTCACGTTAAAAACACTATTGAGGAAGGCAACGGGAAACCACCTCAATTATCATTCCCTAGAAAAATATGATGGACAATAGAGATATTTTGAGTCCTGGCAACCACGGGGCTCGGCCCAATCGGCCGTGTGTCGTGCCCGGCAGCGGGGGAGGCAAGGCTTCGGCGGTCGTCATCCCATGAAACCCTTGCAAGGGAAAACCAGCAGCAGCAGGACAGAAGACCCAGGAGAAGAAGACGAAATTAGTTAGAATAGGAACGTGGAATGTTAGGACAATGATGAGGACAGGGAAATTGGAGAATGTTAAGCGAGAGATGGAAAGGGGAAATATACGAGGGTCATCCGGAAAGTAGTACCCGTTCGTGAAATAAAGACACAAAAGTAAATATTAACAAACATAAAAAATTTTATTTGAAAGAGGATACTTTAAACTACTTCTCAACATAATCTCCAAGCAAATTAAGGCATTTGTCATAACGTGTGACAAGTTTCTGTATTCCTGCTGCATAGTCCTTCGCCGCCAGCTCATTGAGATACGCGAGGGACCCATCTTGCACAAATTTTTGCATAATGCAGATGGTGTTTAACAATTTCATGAACAATTGTTCGAGAAACATTGGGAAAATGCTCACAGATGTCATCAATTGTGACGCGCCGATCGTTCCTCACGAATTCGTCAACTGAGCTCACCAGTTGGTCTGTAATGACAGACGGTCTCTCCGAACGCTCATCGTCGTGTGTGTTCCCCCTCCCCATGTTGAAGTTGCGACACCACCGCCGAACAGACGACTCGTCCATTACATTGTCTCCATACACCTCCTTTAATTGGCGATGAATATCACATGGGCGAACGTTTCTTGCATTGAGGAATTTAATCACTGCCCTCACTTCACAACTGGCGGCGTTCTCAATTTTTTTAAACATTTTAAACAATCACAGAAACAACACAGGCAATGCTAGCGTCACGCAACTTGGCTCAGAGAAGGCAGACAAGCCACTGAAGCTATCTGACCTCGTCCAGCGGCTACTCGCGTCGTCAGCACTTCATGCGGCACGAACGGGTACTACTTTCCGGATGACCCTCGTAGATATTTTAGGTCTATGCGAGGTGAGATGGAAAGATAGCGGGGATTACTGGAGTGATAAGTATAGAATAATATACAGTGGTGGGGACGAGAGCCAACGAGGGGTTGCCATTGTATTAAATGAAGAGGCAGGGAGAAGCGTAGTCAACATAGAGCAGGAAACGGATAGAATACTACTAGTGGAGATAAAAGCAGAACCGACGAACTTGGTTATTATTCAGGTATACATGCCACCGAGCAACCATAAGGAAGAAGAGGTCGATAGGATATACGATCAGTTAGAGGACATGATCGCGTGTGTTCCTGCAGGGAAACATTTGATAGTGATGGGGGATTGGAATGCGACGGTAGGCGAAGGAAGAGATGGTGATGAGGTGGGGGACTACGGTTTAGGCACGAGGAATGACCGCGGGGAGAAAGCAGTTGAGTTCTGCAGAAGACAGGGGTTAGTCATCACCAACACTTGGTTTAGACACCACAAAAGACGCAGGTATACATGGAAAATGCCAGGTGACTCAGGCAGATATCAGCTAGATTATATCCTGGTTAGACACAGGTTTAGGAATAGTGTGATAAATTCCCACAGCTTCCCGGGAGCGGATGCGGACGCAGACCACAATTTAGTTGTAATGAAATGTAGCGTACGTTTCAAAAAGATAAGGCAGGGGCGGCGAGTTAGAAAATGGAATGTAGAAGCGTTAAATGGGTTGAAAAGGAAGGAATACAAACAGGCGGTAGAGAAAATCATGGAGGATGGTAAAGGGCTTAGTACTATCGAAGAAAAATGGGAAATGATCAAGAAGGGGTTGTCTAAAGCCGCAAAAGACACTATTGGAACCGTTAACGCTAAAAGGACTAGGAAACCATGGATCACGGATGAGATGATTACAAAGATGGATGAGCGGAGAAAATGGAAGAATATGAATACAGAATTAGGCAAAATGAAGTACAAAGAATTGAACAATAAATTGAGGCGGGCAACAAATAAAGCAAAAGAAGCATGGTGGAAGACGCAGTGCGAGGATATGGAAAGTCTGCAGAGGAAGGGTGAAATCGGTGCGCTGTACAGCAAAGTTAAATCGTTATCGGGAAGTAAGAAAGGAAGAGCTATGCTAACAGTTAGAGATAAGGCGGGTAAGGTAATAGTTGACGCAGGAAAGATACAAGAGAGATGGAAGGAGTATATAGAAGAACTGTATGGTAAAGAACTCAGACCAACAAAGTTAGACATTGAAAAAGAAAATGACGTAGAGGAGGACAGCTTAGGTCCAGGCATACTAGACCATGAGATAGAAAGGGCATTAAGGGAGATGAAACTAAATAAGGCCGTGGGGGTAGATAACATTCCCGTGGAACTTTTAAAATGCTTAGGAAAAGGTGGGAGGAAGAGGCTATATGGGCTGATCCGTAGTATTTATGAGGAGGGAATCTGGCCGAAAGACATTGTGAGATCAGTTTTAGTTCCTATTCCGAAAAAGGTAAAGGCCACGTCATGTGAGGACTATAGGACCATTAGTTTGATATCCCACGCAGCTAAAGTTGTTCTCAGGATCATAAACAAAAGGATAGAGAGTAGGGCAAATGATTACTTAGGGGATGATCAGTTTGGGTTTAGGAAGGGGAGAGGTACGCGTGATGCCATTGCAGTAATGAGATTATTAATCGAGAGGAATATAGAACACAACCAGGAGGTATTTGCCTGTTTCGTAGATTTCGAAAAAGCGTTTGATAGGGTGAATTGGGAAAAACTAATGAGTATATTGCAGAAAATAGGAATAGATTGGAGGGAAAGGAGGCTAATCCGCAACCTGTACATGTCTCAGACTGCTCAGGTGCGGGTGGGAAACGGGGAGTCAGGATGGGCAGTGTTAGGAAGGGGTGTGAGGCAGGGTTGCCCATTATCACCGTTGCTGTTCAACCTGTATGCAGAGGAAATGATTAAAGAGGCATGGGAAGAACTCAAGGTAGGAATGAAAGTGGGCGGGGAATTCGTAAAATCAGTTAGATTTGCTGATGACCAAGCTTTAGTTTGTCAGTCAGCCAAGGGGCTGCAAGCATTGCTGAGTGAATTGGAAATTCAGTGCGACAGGTATGGGATGAGAATCAATATTAAGAAAACAAAGGTTATGCGATTTTCTAGAAAGAAAAAGGCCAAGCTTAACATTAAAATAGGAGGGCAAAAACTAGAGCAGGTAGAGCAGTTTACGTATCTCGGTAGTGTTTTGGACCAACACGGTCAAAGTAGTAGGGACGTAAGGAGAAGAATTGCGCTAGGCAAAGAGGCTTTCACAAGGAGGAGGGAGTTGATGACGGGGACTTTGAGTAAGGATGTTAAGAAAAGACTCGTAAAAACTTTGATATGGAGCGTAACTATGTACGGAAACGTGGTCATTGAAGCAGGAGGATAGACGTAGATTTGGAGGCTTTTGAAATGTGGGTGTGGAGAAGAATGGAGAAGGTGAAATGGACAGAGAAGAAAACAAATGAGGAAGTATTTGGTATGGTGGGAGAAGAGAGGGGTTTGTTGGGAGAAATCCTATGGAGGCAGGAAAAGTGAATGAAGGGGGTATTGACCGGCAGTGGGATGTTGAAGACTGTGATAGAGGGTAGAATGTTGGGCAAAAGAGGAAAGGGAAGGAACAGGATAGGGATGTTGGACGGGATGAAGGGAGGAAGAAAGTACTCAGAGATGAAGAGGGACCTGATATAGAGTAGGATGATGGATTTTGTGTTTTGTTAGGAGCAATAAAATATTTGTTTGGTAGTTGTGTCCATCCAAAAACCTACCTTAATCGGTAGATTACCTTAAAAAAATTTGCCTTTTAGTGGCGATTTCTATAATCCTTTAGATATTAATATTAATTTTATGAGTGATTGTGTTCTCTATGAAATTTACTTGCGGTGGTAACTGGCCAGTTACAAGTAATGCTATGTAAAATTCAAACGTTTAATAACAGAGAAGATTAACTGTAACTTAAAAAAAATCATAATATTTTTCCTCCAAATCATTAAGAATAGTTAAAAAATCTTTGAAGAGAGACTCAGAAAGCAAAGGAAAATACACGGCAAGGGTTGCTCTTGATTGAAAGAAAACCTAAAATATTAAATAGCAGGAAATAAGTGAAAAACATGACAAAATATTTTTACGTAATCTTATAAGAAAAAAATAGAACAGAGAAAATTAAACGAAAACGAGGACGTAAGATATGTAGATATATCCTTTTGGTTGAAAAAAAATTAATCGGCACTCATGAGGGAGACGATAAGTTATAATAAAAGGTGGGCGGAAATAAGAGTCAGACTATAGAAGTTGCGAAACAAACACCTATTCAATGCACAAACACGAAGGTGCTTACCTCGCACGCAGCGGGCACACTCGCGAAGGAACGGCCCATAAAGCGGCGATTTCCCTTCCTTCCCCCTCGTCTTTCGCTTCAGCAAACATTTGTATTCCTCAAACGCCCCAACCCAAAGGTTTACATTTTAACCCTTAACGTCTCGCCCCAGCAACCTCTCTACTTCTATCTCAGGATAGAGGTAGGAGGTCCTTCCCGAATAAAAAACACAAGGAATGGACCCCTGCGATAGAAGTGGGGGGGGGGGAAACTCCCCAAACAATTTGGACCGCGGGAGAAAGAAAAACAAACGCGCAAACGAAAACCGAGCTAGAGAGGAAGATAGACAACTCGAGCACATAGAAATAAAAGGGAATGGGAAATGAAAGTGAGAGGAAAATTATATGACAGATAGCTCACCTACGCGGATGATAAAAAAAATGAGTAGTGGGAAGCAAAAAGAGTAAAGTGTTTAGGGGTGCAAAGATGTGGAGGTAACGGTTTGAAAGTACAAGGAAACGAGAGAAATAGGTAGAGATGGATACGGAAAGAATGGAGGAAAGAGATGTGGCGATACGTGTGGATGTGAGAGTTCGGATGGGGAGGGAGGGAGGGATTCACTTTTATCCGGCGCCGTGGGAACCTTATGGCTCGGTCGGGTCGAAAGATATGGAGTGTGCGCAGAGGTATTTGGCGTATGCAAAAGAAAAAGGAGATCTGTTAGCGGTGTGAGGGAGGGTAAGGAGCGGGTTGGTAAATGTGGGAGGGAGGGTTGAAAGTGGAAGAAGATGGAAAGGGCTTGGGAAAATGGCGAAAGGGGAATGAATGGCTAAGCGAGGTTCCCGACCAGCGGCCACGGAAACCGTGATTGATACAAATCGACCCACATGCGCCACTGAGAGTTCGTTTTGAAAGATGGTTTTCGAGACGTCAGAGGAGGAATGGGTGAGGGAAAAGCAGTGAAGGGAGCGAATGGAGACTGGTCCCTGAAGGAGGAGGATGACATGAAGAGGAGGATGACTGAGAAAAGTAATGGATATACTGAATTTCTCATTGTCCCTCACTTCATGCAGTTGCATGAATAATATCTAAAACATGCAGAATCAAAATGATCATTATGTAGGTGAGAACATTTGTGTTCTTTTATTTGTACATGCGTGTATATGCAGTTTATACTGATATATATTTATACAAATGAAATATATATATATATATATATGTATATATATATATATATATATATATGTATATATATGTATATATATGTATATATATATGTATATATATATATAATATCAAATATATATCATAAAAATGTATTTATATATTATAAATAATACATAATATATAATTATATACAATATATTTATCATATTATATAAATGGTGAAACAGCTGCCTTTCACCATGGGTTCAGGGTACTTTTTTTAGTAGGAGTCTATATTTCTCGTTGTCTTTTTTCGAAATACCATTTTTGTGGTTTTCTGTTAATGTGTAGTAACCTCATTCCGGAAAACCATTTTAAAACTTTTTGAGCTGAAAAATTTTCGCCGATCACGGGATTTGAACCAGCGACCTTGAACTCCAAAGGCAGACACCACCACCCCCTGGTATATATACACACACACACACACAACATTATAATTTTCGATTCAACCCCGTAAAATGTAACTATAAAATTGAGGGTTTATTTTTAATTTTTAAATAAGTTAAATTTTATTTTTTTTTACATTTTTACTATCACTGTTTGCTGGAAAATTTTAAAATACGAACTGTAAAGGAAAACTCTCCGTAAGAAGCAATTCCCGATTTCATTGCTGTGGAGTTGGTGTGGCGAAAATTATGTTAGGTAAGAATACAACACTGATTCTGTGGTGGTCTTTTTTCTTTCAAACGGTAAGCTAGTTTTCTGTTTTTTTTACCAAATTCAGATGGCATAGATTAAGGAGTATGGAATACATGAAACACGGGGAGGAATGTACTTAAAGCTGAATCTAAGTGTAATATTCTCACATGAAATACCAATTATTAGCTTAGAAAGTATAGATAAATTCCACGGCAAAATGTTGGACTGTACACTATGAGCTCATTATTATATGTTGCTTATACCACGTCGTAAGTATTGTCAATGGCTAAGGTACTGGCTTCCCACCCAGAGGGCCCGGGTTCGAATCATGGAGGCGGCAGATATTTTTCAGTGGTATCCCAATCCCTACTTGAGTTGCTCTGTGGAGGGCCTTGTGTTACGCCGTCCGTCGGATGGGACGTTTAGCTGCGGACTCCTTGGCGCCTTTCGTTTAGAGTAGACTATGACGACGCCGGGTGTCTCTCCACTCTTCATCCTTTTCTTTCAATCCATAATGGCGCAAATGATCTTATCTCTTGGTCACCTCCACTAATAACTACTACTAATAAGTGTTTCCAAAGTTTATTATTTGTATCAAATACACTTATAATAGATATTCAAAACACGAGAGCAACGGCTTGGGACTTTCAAGTACAGGATAAAATGACTATGTTTCAAAAGCTGGGTAATATTTTGGAAAGCCTCGGTAAATCCTTAATTGTTTCATTTTCAGATTATCATGTTTAAGAAAAAAGTTCACGGGACAACTAAAATAAAACCGTCCCTAAAATTTAACATGCAGTTTTGCACGCCTTACCACTAATAAGAAGTGAGCTCTAGACTTATCTCTTTTTCCCACCCACGGGTTGATAATTTTAGCAATGGAAATCACAAGTATACTGCTGTACTATATTTGCTCGCAATGGAAAGCGTGTACTTAAAAAACGAAAGATCATTTAAAACCTTGAATCTATTTTTGGTAACGTTAAAAATCTGTCCCGCCTTTTCGTATATTATATTCATTTTAAGAATTGAAATTTGCAATTATTAATTTAATCGAAAATCAAGGTATATCTGCTAGCAATGTGTTATAAAGACATGGATATTAGCTCAGTAGTAAATACCATGACTGTTTTATAACCGATAGTTAGGAAAATTTCATCTGAAATTTCTTTGACAGCATACTGTGCTGAATTATTACCTTACAAAACCACAAGATCCACACAACCATTGGCCGGCTAACGTCATTAAAAATGAAAATTTGGATGCATACATCAACTAAAATGTTTTGAATTAAATTTTAACACTCAATGCAGTAAATATTTTAGGACAGCTATAAATGGGATATAGAGGTAGAGAAAATTACTCTTTAATTATTTAGTATTAATGATAAAGTAATGATCAAGAACAGCTTATGGCACTATCTATTATCATGGTTATTATAAAAACTTCCTATTTGCCATTGGAAAAATTTCCATTAAAATGCTTTTGTTCTTATGTTATATCCATACTACTCCCCCATGTACATATGTACATGTGTGTGTTTTTAGTGCATATATATATATATATATATATATATATATATATAATTAATATTAGGTAATCTACCGGCTAAGGTAGGTTTTTTGGATGGGCATAATTATTAATTAAATAATTGGTGACCCCTAGCAAAACACAACATCCTACTCTACATCATGTATATATATATATATATATATGTATATATATAATATTATTATTAGGTAATATACCGGTTAAGGTTGGTTTTTGGATGGACACAGCTACTAAATAAATATTTTGTGACTCCTAATAAAACACAAAATCCAGTATCCTACTCTACATCAAGTCCCTCTTCATCTCTGAGTACCTCCTTCCTCCCTTCATTTCGTCCAACATCCTTATCCTGTTCCTTTCCTCGTTTGCCTAGCATTCTCCCCTCTATTACAGTCTTCAACATCCTACTGCCGGTCAATACCCCCTTCATCCACTTTTTCTGCCACAATAGGATTTCTCATAACAGACCCCTCTCTTCGCCCACCACACACACACACACACACACACACACACACATATATATATATATATATATATATTTATATTTATCTCAGTATCCATGGACAGAAAATATTAGTCATAAGACTACCATATATAGACGTGTGACATTTTATTACGTATTCCTCTTTCTCAAATAGCTTCAAATTCGCCCAGAGTTCGAAATGCCTCGGCCATGTATAGGGTTCTCTACACATTACTTTGAACAACGCGCACCTTTAAAATGCAAACTGGATATAAGAAATTACTCTATAAAGTACCTGTTAAACCATAATGTTCAGCATCCAATCATCATTTCTCATGTGACAAAATCTATACATTTGACGAACCTGTTAAACTTATTGATCTACTAAAAGGGCAATAAAATTCATGTACCATGGCTGGTTTTTTGGGAATTTGTTTCCTTTCTGGCTCGTAAAGACAAAAAAATCTCATTTACTATGATCTTATTAGAATCATTAGGGAAATATGTGTTTACACTTAGGAGGTAGAGATACTTGGACGTGTTGGACAGAAGCAACATGGTGTGTTGTTGATGGCAAACGCGTATATTTTATGAAAATACTGCACTAAAATCCCATATCCGTACGCAATCCCACAGAGTTTTCTACAGGAGAGTACTTTACATACAATAGAGTAAATAGTTCAAATACCCTTAAAGCCCAGGTCTAAACTGGAAATAATAAAAAAACCTACTTTTTGCTTCAGTTATACACTGGAAATTTCGCTCAAACATCTGCGTGTTTTTTTTCTCTTTGAAGTGTTAATTTAGGTTTGAATGAACACTCGGATGCTAAAGTATGATTTTAAACACCATAACACTCAATAATTTTTGAATTTTCAAGTCTCATAAGTTGATTTTTATTTTTGCACATCGAGTTGAAGCTTTTAATCTCTATCGATAATTATATGTAATACAGTTGAAATTATTGCGACTTCTATTTTGCCGTTTAACGAAGAAAAACTAAATAATGTAGTTCATTCTTAACTCATTCGTGAGCTTTCTTACGGAGAATTATCAGCCATGTAATCTATTTGAAAGGTTATTACTGCAGTATTCAGTTGATCTTATTCTAAAATTCTACTGAAGGCATATCGCTAAACTTTCGCCTAGAGGACAATTAAGAGAGGAATAAAATTTGGAGGAATATATTTAAGTCAAAATAAATGGGTTTCATGGATATCTTTACCATAGTCTGATATTGACGCAAATGCTGAGATAAATGTAAAACTTCTTGGCAAATGTCTGGTAGGTCTCTATGTAGTTAAATTAAAGTCAAAATAGATCTCTATGAAAGTAACTACATAATCAATGTGAAATCAGGGTAATGCAAAATGAAAAGCGTATGGTCTGCAGAAATGTTTTTAACAAAAAATGGCGGATTAACGATAAACAGTTTGAATAGAGAAAAGGAATACGTTTTATAAAAATTCATGTATATGCAAGAAATGCTCAAAAAAATATGCATTCAATTCTAGAGAACGATTCTTTTACCAGAAATCTATTTAGATATAAACAATTATATTTCTAATTAATTATTTACGTAATAAAATATTAAAAAAATAACTTAGTAGAAGGAATCAAAGTTGTATCTAAAAAATCATGCAAGGTTTTGAAATACATACAATATACTTATATATTCTTGCATTTACCAGATTACTGTCATTTCGGACGATTTTAATTTTGTAGTTCATCGGAAAGTGTACTGGACATGTGGTCATCTTACAAAGAAAGTAAGGCCGGGACATGAAGAACCGAAATAATTATTAGTGATTAGCCATTACTAAAAAATGGCATTGATTTCTATGAATATTTGTTATTCAAACAATTTAATGATGAATAAACATAAAATAAGTAACTGAATTTTTCAAACAAATATAGACTCAAACTTGGGTGGTTTCAATTTCCACACTTCTTCCGACTGAAAAATATAAACGCCCCGGAGGACTCCGTCGCAGTCAGTCATTTAGACTGAGTCAATATTTTCGTAATTAATGAGACGGCGAGGGAAAAGGAAAGAACGCTGCCCTTCCGCACCGCGATCGCAAAGCCGCTGACTCCCGAGTATACGCCGGCGGTGGCGACTTGGCGGGAGTGAGAGGAAGACCGGAGGACGCCAGTGAGAGCGCTCAAGGCAATTAGCGATACCCGCAAATACACTTTCGGCCGCAATCCGTATTCACACGAAGGAGGAGCCCCGTGCGCTACCTTTGATGTGCCTCGCAATTCGGCACCCCATCCACCACTTCCGACACTCGATACCCTCCCCTCTACGTTAACCCCGCGGAAATCGTCCCCGAAATCCCTTTTGCTTTGCTCATCGTCCTTTCGCCCTTCTTCTTCACACTCCCACCTCCACTACTCTCCTTCACCAGCACCCACCTCCGCCCCCACCCCCCCATCTCCCAGTTGCGACCCACTATCTTCTTCAAGCCCCCCTCAATTTCTCCCGCGCCGTATTATTTAATAGAGGGTCGGATGAGGAAGAGACACCGACGATGAGGGAATGAGAATTGCCGTCGCTTCATTCCCCGCAACGAATTATTCACTCTCCCCCCTCCCTCCATTATCCTTTTCCCACGAAACAATCTCACCCCTCGGCCCTCCTCGGGCAGCCCCCCCCCACTGCTGCTGCCTTTCCCACAGGCGTTTCCTAAATCGTCCCTCCGACCGCGCTCCCACCTCACCTACGCTCGAATCGAGGCACTTCTATATATTCTCATTTCGGATTGGGGTCTTCCCCCACGGGCAGCCGCCTACTCACCTCCTTGCCCGCTTCCCTTCACCCTTTTGCCACCCCCAACTCAACTCAGCCCTCCAGACCTCCCGCTGTCTCGCTTCGCCCCCCCTCCCTGTCTCCGGAAAACTTTCTTGGCAGCAACCTATACCGGTCTCTACTTCGCCACCTCGTCTCTGACTCCACCTCTTCTGCCCCTCTCTGCTACATTCTCTCCACGTGTCTCGAGCATCGAAACTTTCTCCATCTGAGCCTCGAATTTTACAGTCCCTCTCTTTCTCTCTTCCTATCGACCTCAATCTCTTCCGTTCCCCACCTCTTTGGTTTATTTTCGCAACCAATTCCTCTCCGGTCTTGTACGTCACGACGTGATGTGCAAGCTCGGTCGCCGCTCAACAGACGTGCCGAATCGTGGGCGGATCTGAGCTTCACTGACGAAAGCGTAGTTTCGGAAAAAGAATAAAATTTCTCTTTTTTTGCCACTTTTAATGCGAAACGAGTTCGCAGTTACAAGCAAAAAAATAGGTATAAAATAGTTAATCATTGTTGAAACAGCGTTACGCTTTCATATAGGGTGGTGTTTGTCTAGAAGCCAGTATTTTACCCTTCTCCCTGTCTATTACTTAAGACGTTTTTTGCTAACGTTAAGATTAAATGAGATGGTAATATAATCAAGAATTAATGTAATCTAGATTATATGAAATATCAAATATGCGTCCTGCTTTATATTCAACATCCATCAGACTGAGGGTAATATTTCTTGTCTCCGAGATTCTACGTAGAAGATTTCATATTCATTATACCCCTTCCCCCTTAATGAACACCTCTGATAGCAGAAGGGATACAAGAATTCATCCACATTCATGAACCCACTGTAATTAGATAACGTAATCTACGTCCTCGTATACCGATAGTCATTCCATATACAAAATGTCTTTTATTTTAGAAAACAATATCATGATGATTACCTTCATAATGGGCATTTCAAACCTATATAAGTAACTAACATTAAATTATTGTGTAATTTCCACATTTTAATGCAAGCGAATTTTTATTTTTGTGAAATTAATTACATTAATACGGCAGTAAGTACTTTTCTCCATCCTATAACTTATTTCTCTACCTTTCAATCGATGTGATTCCTTTTGCTCAATGACATTTTTAATGGTTTAAAACACAATAATATAAATATGCATTAAGAAACATAATTTCTGTTAGTATCGTGAGATATGCTTTTATGAAATATGAAATTTCCTGTAAATAAGTTGAAGTAACTTTGTTTCTAAGTGACCTTGACCTCCATGAAGTTTCAATTGCATAGAATATGTATGGCGGGAATACATGTCACTCTTATTTTATTTTACCATTCGAATTTCCATTGATAACCTTTAAAAAATTATATTAGCAATAAAATATTATAATAAAAAGTAATGCTATAGACTGTTGAACAGAATCGTTGCGCGCTAATGAGATTAATTCCATAGAATTAATTAACGCTGAAAATAATAAATCTCATACCTTGTGTTGAAGAATGAGAATTCAAATTATGGTAAACATGATTATTTGTATCTTTTTGGTTTTAGTATATTCCAATCAAGTATTAATGCAAGGGATCAGAAAAATCTTATGGAAAATAGGGTACCAACACAACGCCACCCTTCTGGCAGCATAGAAAATTGTTTCTCATCTCGCGGAATGAGTTGCGTATTGGTTTTTAATAATGGAAATACCAAATGAAAGACAAAGTATCAAAAATTTATTTACCATTTTAAACATAGTCTCTCCTTTCTATGAAGTCCTCATCAGATTAAGCAGGTGTAAATAAGAAATAATTAGTTACAAAAATGCCCTCTTCCCATTGTTCCTTCTGTGTTCCTTCATCCTTCCTTCCTTCATCGTTCCTTTTGCCCGATTCATCATCCTCTTCGCCTGGCCATCTCCCCTTATTGTTCCTACCCTCTCCCTTGAAGGCCCTCAGTTCACCCTAAGGCTTCGAACTTCGCCCTCCTTTTCATCTCACTGCTACACTTATCACCACTATTATATCCCCCTGACTTGTAAGTATCCGCATTCTACCATCCCTCCCACCATCCGGTCCCTCCCTTCGCATTACCGTCACAAATAAGAGGCGCTTTCCCAGAGAGAACCTAGATCCTTGGCCCGCCCCCTGCCTGAATAAATTCTAGAGCATATAATACATCCTTCTCCAGAGTAAGTCGGCCAAATTCCTATACACACGTCGTATTAATTCCAGTTATATGTTTTGCGAGTCCTCACTCACACGTTTGCCAACGTAGGCTCGACTGACTTCTCCGACAAAGGAGTTCGAAGAACCATGGGGTGTGGGCGTGACGGGGAGAAATGGGAAAATATAAATGATGAAATATATTCATATTTCAACATAAAGTAATAACTTAAGTGAATTTAGTAGTAAAATGTTTGAAGAACATAGAATAAAGATACGCAATGTAGAAAAAGTTTCTAAAAACGAAAGAATTTCAGAGTAATTTAATTAGTCCGTGAAAGATTTAAACGTGGAAAATTATCGCACGTCAATGATACAAGTTAAATCTAATTGCGTAAAAGAAGAAATACTAGAGGTATCGAGAACATTCAGTAATGCATTTGGGTATAAGGCGATTCGTAAATTATAGAGAAGATATAAATTGACCTTCTCAGTGTATAGTGAGGAATCTACTTAAACTTATAGTTCTCCCCTAAAATGAGCTACCTATCTTATTTTATTTGAAAGGAATGAAAAGGTGCAGGTGTGCACCTTCGATATCCATTTAGCATAAGTAAAACCGGCAGGGCATTTAAGAGAATTACCATAACTTGAAATTAATGTGTGTGAGTGATGAATATATAAATAAATAGACAATAAACAAAGTGAGGTAGAAGGAAGTATAAAGAGTTAAATGATAAACATACGGGAAAAATAGTGAAAAAGAAGCATGGTGAAATATGCAATGCGAAAATATGGAAAGTTTCCGAAGAAAAGGTGGAACTGGTGCGCTACATAGAAGGTTAAAACACTGCTAGGAAGTAAGAAGGAAAAACCTGTAATAAAAAATAAAAAAAAGTCAGGTAAAAGATTAGTTGAACCACGGATGATTCAAGAGAAATGGATGGAATATATCGAAAAACTGTATGGTAAAAAAGTGAGGTAAGCAAGGTTAGAAAGAGAATATGACGTAGACGTGGATAGCTTAGGTCCAGGCTTAGTCGATGGCGAGAGAAAAAGGGCATTGAGGAAATTAAAGTCATTTGGGGTGGACATCATTCACATTGAACTAATTATATAGGTTTATGAAAAAATGGGAGGAAGAATTTATAGACTAATTCGTACCATTTATGAAGAAAATATTTGGCAGGTATATTTTGTCAGATCAGTTTTATTTCCTGTTCCGAAAAGGTAAAGGCTATTCCATGTGAGGACTGAATATATGAGCATCAGAATGTATTTAACTGTTCCATAGATTTCGAAAAGGCGTTTGGTAGAGTGAATTGCGAAAAAATTAATGAACGTTTTGCAGAAAATAGGGTTGATTGGAGAGATAAGATACTTATCCGCAACCTGAATATTCCTTAGACTGCTCAGGTACGATTGCCGGATTAAGAGTCCAGATGGGTAGTTTTAGGAAGAGTGAGACAGGTTCTAATTATCACCTGTGATCTTCAACGAACATATGAAGGAAATGGTAAAATAGGCATGGAAAGAACTGGAGATAGTAAAGAAAGTAGATGGGATATTTATTAAATCAGTTAGGTTTTCAGATGATTACGATAAAGTTTTCCAGCCAGTAAAGGGGTTGCAAGCATTGTAGAGAGCATTGAAAGTGCGGGATTTAGTAAGGGATAAGAAGAAACTAAAGAAAACAAACATTATGCGGTTTTTGAGTAAAATAAAGGCTAAGTAAATTATTTAAATTGATGTTCAAAAAATTGACTAGGTGTAGCTGTTTACTTACCTCGGAAGTATCTTGGACCCAAATATAAGAAGAAGAATTGCACTACCAAGGAAGCTTCCACGAGAGGGAGGGAAGCGGTGACATAGACGTTGAGTAAGCATGTTAAGAAACGGCTAGTCAAAACTTTGATATGGAGCTCGGTTTCGTACGGTGCGGAAACATGGTGATAAAAGCAAAATGATAAGCGTAGATTGGGAGCTTTTGAAATGTGGAGGATGAAGAAGATGAATTGAACAGAGAGGGTAACAAACGACGAAGTGCTAGTCAGGGTAGTAGTGGGAGAGGGTTATTGGGAGAAATAGACAGAAAGCAGGAAAGATGGATGCAGAACATTTGGTTGTCAACGGGATTTAGAAGACCGATAGAGGAGTGAGTGTTAGGAAAGCGAGGAGGACGTAGGAATAGGACAGATATGGTGGATGAATGAACCAAAGATTGAAGAAGGAAAATCATATGGATTTGAAGAGGCGTTTCTTTTAGTACCGGAGGTGAGGACGTGTTTTATTAGGGGAGGCGTATGCAAGTATATGTGTGTATATATATGTGTGTATATATATATATATATATATATATATATATATATATATATATATATATATATATATATAATGCCAGCCACTTAAATATCGCTCCGAAAATTCGGTGGCGATGCTACCTTCCTCATGGAATAGAAGGAATTGAACAGTTCCTTCTCTCTCTTGTCCCAAAAAGTCTATTAGGAGAGAATTTTTGCAAGGGATTGGCATAACTTTAAATTCTTTAGTTTTACATTCAGAAATTAAAGACTTGATTTTTAAAAGTTGCCAATGGCCTATAGCATATAAGATAAAACCGCTACATGAATGATTATTATGAAACTTTAAAAAATAATAAATCCTGGAAAAATTAGTACATTAAACTGTAACAAAGAATAAGTGTTTTATAGTTGCTTCTTTAACACTTTTTATCGCTTTATTCGGATACAAAAACATAGATTTTGATAAATTATCGTAAAATATCCTCTTAAAATTTTCTAGAAAATGAATCACGACGCTATTCATATCTTTCTTTACAAGTGTACTATATTTAATATATTTTTCCCATGCCTTTGAAATAAATTTTAGGTAAAGGCCTGCATAAAATCATCCTATTCCCGTGCCTTAAAGAATAGTCGAGCGCATCCTCATATGCTATTTTTTTGGCACGTTGGACAACCCCACCCGACCTTGACGCGGACGTTATCCGAATCGTTTGCTTCGCATCTGTTGCGGTTGGGCGTGCAGCTCGTTGGCTGACCCACGGGCAGATGCGAGGCTTCGCTGCTCGCCGTGAGAGAGGTTGGAAACGACGGTGGTGGTCGTTTTTCGCTTCGTACTCCGCCGAGTGGGTCAACCACTTGAATTATGTTCGGTCTAGGGAGCAAGCAAATATCCAGCAAGTAGTTCACTGAAGTGGCGCTGGTTCTTAAAACCTTATGAATTTAAGCCCAAAGGTAGTCGGGGATTGCTCGACCGCGCCTGGTTCTCTATGGTTTCCGTTGCAACATCACGTTTAAAAAGCTTAATTCTTTTGTAGGCAATGGGATCAAACGATTACGTACCTTTTGCCTGCAGAATTTTTACGGATTACCAGGGATGAAATTTTATCTTTGCATAGGGACAATTTCGAACGCCGTTACATAAAGTTATAAAGAAAATAATTAAAATCATTACAAAATTTCCAAAATAACAGATAAGTTACAGATATAGCAGATATACCTCACATGCAAAACTTTCCAAGGACACCCTCAAAATTCCAAAAATTAATTTTTTACGAATAAAATGAACAAACAACTCATAAAATTGGTTCACAGGTCATAAAGTTTCTCATAATTAAACAGATGTCAATTGTTGTACAAAAGATCGCGAAGAAAAAATATTGCTCAAATTAATTAATAATTATTTATCTGATAATTTTTTTACTTACAGTACTTTCCGCGGCAAAATACTGCTAAATTCATGTGAACAGATGTCCAAGTATCGAAGTAGTCAAGTGTGGAGGAAATTAATATTCGTAGCCAGCTAACGATAATTAATTAATAACGATTTACGCAATTTTAAGGAATTTATTAGGTAAATAATTTTTCTTCGACTAAAATCGTGGGAAATTAGGAACTCGAAACATTACAAAAGTGTAAGCCACACTACCGGAAATTTAATGATGGCATCTCATTCTATGGATATTTATATTCGAGCACTACATTTCCAAGGCACCAAGTGTCTGCATCTCCCTTAGTGTGGAATTTTGATCATGACCGCGGGAGAACGACTCCCATTTCCATTCTAACCCCGCGCTGAATGAAAGCCCTCGGAATTCCGAGGATAGGGAATCCATTGGGCCGAATAAATGAATGTACAGCATTCCTTGCTTTTTTCCCATTTCTATCGCGGTTGGAATTTCACTTCGTCCTTGATGGAAAAAAACGAAAATCCTCTCATCCTATTTGTCCTCAAGTTTTTCGAAACAGAAAGAAGTTCCCTGGCCTAGGACAGCGGTTTTTAGGTTGGTCAATGGATGCTGGGTATAGGGAGGAAAGGGGAGGGGGAAAGTTTAAGGTGGAAGAGGAGGAGGGTATCTGGCGAGAGGCCACACGGTGAGAGAGGATTTCCCTCGCTTCCCACCTTCCCGCCCCCCTTTCCCATGTTCCCTTGCGACGAGCTCCGAAAGACCGATGGTTTCCGGTTTCAAGGCACGAAATTCGCTTTAGTGTCCGTCCCCACAAACTCTCCCGCCTGCAAACAATGAGCGAACGCCTCTCAATCGCGTTGATCGCCCTGGTCTCGAAGGAAGCAGGAAAGATCTCAAGGGGACCCCAAGGCATTAGCGCACGATTAACCAAGAGAAACCGCAATTAAAGTAAAGCTGAATTTATCACTTTTATTTCCTTTTTGGACAGAAGCTTTAAGTACTTAACGTGCTAAAAGACTGAAAACATTCCCCTAAATGGAACGGAGCATGTTATCAATAGACAGGCATTCACAGAATAAACGCAAGCCATTGTAAACTTTTTAAACACTGGATTAAAAATGTTTGAATAATCCAGTGGTAACAAAATAATTAATTTCCCAAAAGACCGTTGGTTGCTTCGCATAAATATAGTAAAGTAAGGATTTTACGTTTGGAGATCTAGATGATAAGTGCTGTCGGTATTCCGACTCAAAGATTGTCTTGTACAATATTAAAGGATGTGATTAAAAAATCTCTTTGGATCGGTTACGGATCATTTCATAAGGCTACGGCCAATGTGTCCGAAAAAAGGTCTGGTTATTCGGTGGCTTACTTTGGAATGCTCAGAATTAAGATAATCCACAATTTGAGCCGGTTTATTATGAATTTATTTTCGTTAATTTGACCAGCAGTATGCAACAAAAATTATATTAAGGTGGAATGCCATGGAGAAACGCCAATAAATAATGAAATCATACAAGTTTTTATGAATATGATAGTTCTCCATTTTGGGTGTATATTGGTGCCGTAATAATCCATTTATCATTCATCGTGAATACGGTTATCAGATGAGCATAACATAAATACGGAACTCATTATCATTGAGATTTTATAGAACACTTTATAACCTGGACTGATTTTGGAAAGAAAAGTTGAGCTTATTTAATGATCCAAAATATGTTATCGCACATTCGGAAATAACATTTAGGTGGCATATTCCTCAAAACCATGTTATATACACTGATTTCTGAACGTTGTCCTGATCAAGCTAAGGTCATATCTGATTTAAGCATGATTTTAGGGAAAACGTTGTACTTCCTTCATAATCCAAAATATGTAATCGCACATCCGGAAATAACATTTGGATGCCATATTCTTCAAAGTCGTATTATATATTCTGCAAGATATTCATTTCCCTGATAAATCAAATGGCATATCTGATGTCCTACGTTCTATGCCGAAGATTAACCTCTTTCACGTTACGCGATCATTACAGTTACCTCTTTCAGCCTAATGACAATCTTTCATGTTTTTCTCCTTGAAGTACTCCCCTGGGCTAAATAAATTCCCCTTCAATATGAACAGAGTTTTGTCACAATTTTAGCATCTCTGGAAAGGGAGAGGTCGATCAACATTTTCATTTTTCGTTAAATTGTTCAGACGGAGCTTTTAAATGATGAGTTAGAATTGTATCCCCTATTTCTTGTAAAGGACAAAGTTTTTAAAGCAATAATGCCACATAAATGTATATATACACACACATGTGTGTATATATATATTATATATTATATATATATATATACACATATTCATACACACATATATACATACATACAGATATATATATATATATATATATATATATATATATATACATACGTATGTACGTATGCATGTATATATATATGTATATATATATGTATGTATATATGTAAATATATATGTATAATAATAATAATAATATGTCATCATCATCAGTAACTCAAACCGAGGCTTGGTTTACTGCAGCTACTACATTCTACTCTTATTAGAATGCAAGGCAAGGCTGCATATTCAAGGGAGAATAATGTGGTGGTTTCCCGTTCTGCGCCACCAGTGCCTAATGGTGAAATTGCTGCCTTTCACCATGGGTTCAGGGTAGCTTTTTAGTAGTCTAGTTTTCTCGCTGTCTCGTGCCATATATATATATATATATATAAAGAGCTAATACATGGAAAAAAAATTACGAACTACTCTCAGGTGAAGTTCCCTTATCCAAAAATTAAGAAAACCGAACTTAATATACGCTAGATTAATTGAGTCATCGTAACTATAAACATTTATTAGTCATAGCAAATCGAGAGAAACAATTTTCTCTAATTTTATTACAAATTTAAAAATAAGGTATATGAGTGTCATAGTCGATGCTAAACACTCAAAAACACATGTCTGGGTTCATCCAAAATGGTAATTATAAATTTAAGTAGACAATAATATTAATAATGATGACACCACAGAAATAGTGAATACATATATGAATTTATGTCCCTTTCTGAATCAATTTCAAAATACTTTCAGAGAATTGCCCACGACATTTAATTTTCAATGAGTTAAATTGTGGCCGCAAACATAGAAATATTTTTCTCTAATATAAATGACATTTTCAAATATTTTCTCTTTTAATGTAGATATATTTACGCATTACGAAATGAAGTTCAATGAGAAGGGAGGTATATAAGTGAAATAAAAGGTATATCAGTAGTAGTTTAAGTGGAAAGTGTAGTGAAGTGGGAAAACTACACACACATCAACGTTAATGCAAGTTGGTCAAATAAGTTCGGATTTTCATGCTTCTACACCTACACCATACCCCGCAAGACGCCGTAAGGGCGTGTAGCAGAAGTGATAGGGCACTAGCCATAAACGCACAACTGTTTGTTCATACTTGTATTTTTATACATTTTAGCTCACATAAAAAGCACTCGTTCACATTCAGGTCTATTGAAACGGAACCATAATTGATAAAATTTTTTAACGTGTGTCTTTAAGTAAATATGTACACATATTCGAGTTCTTGAATTTGATTCTGTTTTAATGTGTATCGTATATGGAATGCATTCACGAATTTCTTACAATATTTTCTTTGATCTTTTTTTAATCATGATGACACCTTTATAAGTCACGGATTCCGCATGCATAAAAATCACAGAGACTTGGACTAAAAATTTAACAACCAGGTCGCTTTAAATATACAGAATTACAAAGCATCTAGGTCCACTGCCAAGAAGGCCTTCCGGAAGGCGCTAGCGGAATTCAAAAGGAAAAAAAATAGGTAAACATTTAAACGATAACCCAAAGATGTTTTGGTCCTACGTCAGGGAGTGGAAGGGAAAAATGTCCACCGTAAACTCATGGAACAACGAAAAGGGGGATAAAGTAACAAGTAGTTTAGATAAAGCCAACATATTAAACTCATTCTTCCACGGTGTTTTCAACAAATGCTTCCAGAATATACCATAGAACCTTCCGAAAACATTTCTGCAGCCAATGCAAGCAATCGAATTTTCCACCCGCGGAATAGAGTTACTCCTTAAAAAAATCGACCCAAATAAATCTCCGGGACCTGATAAGATACCGGCTCGCGTGTATAGAGAACTGTCGTCTGAAATTGCCCCTGATTTTAATATAATATTTAAGAAATCATTGGCAGAAGAAAGCGTGCCAAGAGGCTGGAAGATAGCTTCTGTAACACCCATATTTCAAAATGGAGACCGGGAGGATCCCAATAATTATAGGCCAATATCGCTCACCTCCATCTCCTGCAAGATTCTTGAGCACACCATTGATAGTTCCATAATGAGGTACCTCTATAGCCAAGATTTATTGATTAATAACCAACACGGGTTCCGTAAAGGTAGATCCTGCGAAACTCAACTCGCACTCTTTGTTCATGATATAATTCGCTCCGGTAAAAGTAATATTCCAGTTGATGCGATAGTCCTAGATTTTAAAAAAGCTTTTGATAAAGTCCCTCATTGCAAGTTACTCGCAAAGTTGGAAACTTATGAAATACACGGGATTATAAAATACAGGATTAGACAATTTTTAAAACATCGCGTTCAAACAGTCGTCCTGGACGGTGTATCATCCGATACTGTCAAGGTCACGTCTGGTGTACCACAGGGAAGTGTCATACCCCCCTCTGGTTTCTTATTTACATAAATGACCTCAGTACCGTAGTTAATAGCAGGCTCCGTCTTTTTGCTGACGATGCGGTGATTTATGGGGGCATTCGAATGAAGACAGAGTCGCGTTAGCTAACGACCTAAATGCAATTCAGACTTGGTGCGATACATGGCAATTGGAATTAAATTTGAAAAAATGCCTATTAATACATTTTTGGGAGAGGAGTAATTCCCTCCCATTTAGTTACGAAGTGAAACAAACAGAAATCGCGAGGGTAGATTCCTTTAAATACTTGGGTGTAACAATTACTCATGATCTGTCCTGGGGAAAGCACATACGAGAAAAATGCGGTCGTGCTAATAAAAAATTGGGATTAGTAAAAAGAATGCTGGGTAAATGTGACGAAAAAGTAAAGGAACTATGTTTTCTTGCCCTAGTCAGGCCCCACCTAGAGTATGCTGCCAGTATATGGGATCCTCAAGAGATAAATTTGATTTCGGAATTGGATCGAGTTCAGCGGAGGGGGGCTAGATTTGTCAAAAAATTTTATGACCAACGCAGTAGCGTAACTACTTTGCAAGAAAATTCGGGCTGGGATTCCCTTAAACAGCGGCGTTTACAATATAGATTAAACTTATTAAAAACATTTAAAGATGGGTCCTTTTCCGATGACATCGAGAACATAATACGAACCCCAACGTATTACGGGCAGAGGGATCACGAATATAAGATTAGAGAGATAGACTTCAAGACTGACAGGTTAAAATGGTCATTTTTTCCAAGAACAATAAAAGACCAGAATGCTTGTAATCGAAATCCCCCAGGAGTCAGCTCGACATAATAAGTATTAACCTACAAGGTAGCGACTACGCATGGCTATACTAGTATATTTATGTATTTTTTTAGCAGGTTCCCCCCACCTTTCCCCATCCATTTGAAAAACCCTAACCCCCTCATCTCTTACCATTTCCTCCTAGTGCTGCACCCCCGGCCACACACCTTTTTAGTGGCTCACAGGGAATTGATGTAGATGTAGAACTATACCCTAGAGGAAATGTGTAACAGATCAGGGTTGTAATTTCCCTATTATTTTCATTACATAGGTTATAAATGACAAAAATATGGCGGGGTGTGTTGTGCATCTCCCAGGCCGAGTCAAAAAACGATATTGAGAGAACTTGTAACCAAATCGCCCACTCGCCTCGGTAAAAAGGAAATCACCCGGTCAATTTAGAGTATCTAAATTCTCCATTCACGACTCACCATTCAAGGCTACTGTTTATTTCCTTGCATAATTTACATCCTGCCGACTGTATCGATCAACTACATCACATAAACACACGAAAGATTTATCACAAAGATCGATAATCTCTAGGGTCCTAAGTATGGAGAGAAACTTGACGAGAGTCCCCTGGAGACTATAGCAACGGCCGAGATTTTTCGTCATTAGAGAACATTCCAAGTTGCTAGCTCTCTCTGAGAATGATTTTATCACGACTCATAAGGGGAGTTGAGGGATGAGAGTGGTGCTTGACAACAGCAACAAGTCGAATCACGAAACAAGCTGAAGAGGGTGGAGTACGTGACGCACTGATGATTCGTGTTATATACGACTACGACGGGCGTGTATACCCCGGCTTAGCACGACTGCTTTCTTTTCCCTTCAAAATATTCTTACGATGACTTCTACTATAGCGACCAAATTGAAGGTTGATTTTGATAGGTGAAGATAAGCTCACATCGTATCAAGTCAAGTGAAGGTTTGTAAAATTACATTTCGCTTTACAGTCACACGTATATTTCCCAATGGAGCTTCTAACATCTATTTAATATATAATATTATATAGAGTGACGAAACAAATACAATCACATTGCAGAAATGAAAAATATTTGAGTATCCAATACCTGAAATGCTGGAGTAGAGCCAATAAGATTTTCATAATTTGAAAAGACTTTTAAATTATTTTGTATATAGCCAATATTTATCTCCCGCTAAGGAATAAAATTTTTATCAATATATTAAGCCAAGCATTTCAACACAGCCCTAAAATACTATCCAGGTATTTGAGTGTAACATTCTAATCAATACCAATACATCGCTGATATCTTAGTGCGCCAAACTTGGACAAATAGAGCGATGAAAAAATATTTGCAAGTTTGCTCTTTTGCCGTTGTTGTTATCTTTTCTACGAACTATGAATATTTCCTCAGTACATTTTTTTAGGACGCAAGCAGTTCGCCCTGAGGAGTAGTAGTCGAATTTTAGTAGTAATTGTTGAAAATTGGCAAAAGTATTTATTAATTACATGAGACTATCCAGCAACAGAGTGCGTATAATACGCGGCTATTACAACTTGCAAGGAAATATGGCATGACCTCCTGATGCTTTGGATGATTTTTGCAATGCAAAACAGGGATAATTAAAGTATAAATGATATACTTTATCACTGCTCAATTATGTCCATAAATGCAGTTAAGCGAACATTCACGCTGCCACAACTTAATATTTTGCGGCGAAACTCAGAGAAGATTGCTATGAAGTATCATTCATCGTCATCACTTACCATTCATTACCATCAAGTATCAAAGTTATGGCACGTGATTTTGAAAATTAGAAAGTATGAACAGAAAACAGGAGACTTAAAACATCGAGTAAAAAGAAAAGTAAATATATCGATTTGATAAAAAATGTGCATATATAAAAAATCATCATCAAGTTTAATGAATTGGGACGAGTCATGCAAAGAAGACGCATGAAATTAATAGTGCGTAGACTATCTGAAATTGATTATATGAAGAGAGAGAGAGAGCGATTTAGATGCACGATAAGAGTAGGAAAACTTTCAAAGTGGACCTAGAGAGTATGATTTCATTGCGCGAAATTGAAATTACATTAATGCCGAACACACCCGTTAAAATTGAGGAGCAGCATGTAGGATAAAGAACAACGAAGAAACAAGGGCAAAAGAAAAGAGAAAATGGAGAACAAACAAAGGTGGCTAGACCTCCAGAGAAAAGATCCTTTTGAGCAAAATTTGAATTGTAGAAACCAATCGCTGAAGCATCGAAGTAGGAGCTACCCGAGTTCAAAATCAATAATGGTAGAAATTATAAATTCATTCACAGAATTACATCACGGAAGGCAGGAACTCTGATCTGATCAGGTCATACATTTCCACTATGATCAAAATCCGGCAAAAAAATTAATTGTATACATTTGAATAATGCCAACAGAATAAATTATTGGTCGGGAAATATATTCTTACGCATTTCATTACATACTTATGGAAAATATCCCTCACTAGTAATTCAGTAATTAAATATAAAGAGAGGCATGAGAAGAATAAACCGTTGGAAGACCAGATTTGCTCTTGAATTAATCCATCATTGCCACTGCATGTTGATTAATACATGACATTTATAACAGATTAATAGAGTTATTATAACCGAATCAATTAGAGATATCCATAATAGTATTCATCTTCCATCTCAAAAATATTTGGTTGCATTTTAATAGCATGCCCTCAACGCTAGGTCACTCCACACGCGACGTAAGCATACGAGAGTTCATTCATCCACGCACTTCAAGTCAGTTCTCGTTTGCAACGATCCTCTGCAGTTCATATTTTTGGGAGCTCCAGTTCCAGTGCCCCTCACCATTCACCAACGACTAAATACGGAAAATTCTACGGCCAAAAGACAAACCAGGGCTTGGAGTGCGCTTTACAAACTTTACAACTGTTGGGAACCAAACAAGCGCATCGTCAATGGTAATTTGAATGGCGAGCCCTGGGATAGAAAAGAACCACTCACCCACTATCCTAGTGGAGGGTGGGTGAGATGGAGAAATATAAAAGGGTAAAAGAGAGATAGTGAGGGAAATGGAGGGAGGGGAAAGGGAGTGAGGAAGGGAAATAGGAGGAGACGAGAGGGGGGGCTATGAGGAGGTAAAGCAGTTTCAAACGCCAAGAAATGAAGGGCGAGGGATTTGGAGGGTGAGGGGTAATTTCAAAACGGCCGGGATGTTCGTTAACAATCCGCAGAAATTCTGCCCGTCGTCCAATTACTCGTCCCGACCCTTGAGTCGCCGGTGCCGAGCGCCCATGTTTTTCGAGTGTGCCAGAAATTGCGTGACGTCATCTCCACCAACGGCTCCCCGTGCAAGATATGCTTTATACCGTCCATCCCCACCTCTCTCCTCCTCCCCATCCTTCTCCACCTCATTCTCCCCCGCGGCTCACTTATCACTCCGCTTAACTTTCTCTATCTCTCACACCCCCTTTACATCAGTCATACCCTTTTTTTTGGCCCCAGCCGAGGGTACCACGTCAAACCTGTCCCGAGTAAATTCCACACATTCGTTTGAAACTAGAGAGGGAGATTTTCATTTCTTTTCATTTATTTTGTTGAATTTTTTTTTCATTTCGATCTCAGAGCCTTCGACTGCCACACTTTTTTGTCCTTGCAAATGATTGATCGATCGCGTGATGAGTGTGGCCAGTTGATAAAGTTAGTGACGGGTACGTATTGCTGGAGTTTTCCTAAAAAAGAATAAAAGAGGTGAATCATGAAGTACTCATCTTCAGAGTGCATGGTACCATTTCTTTAAACCGGTGGATAACCGAAGGTGAGGAAGAAGTGATGACCCCTCATGGTTGAAAAATTCCTTTCCTTATTTAACCATTATAATGCCATACCTTTTCTTAAGTTAAAGAAATTGAAGCAATACTAATTTGACAGTAAGTCCTAAATGACATAGTTTGGAAATTCAACATTTCCATAAAAACCATTTATTCCTCCCATTAATGGCTTCATTTACACATAATCCATCATTAGTAAATAGCAGATCAGAAGCAAGTTATGTTTATGATCCAAAACTTGATTAAGTTAAGGTTCGGCCTTTTAAAACCATATTTGCAATTTATTATTTTTAAATTGACAATTCCTATTCTATAACTTCAGTAAGCATTATGTATGACGATCAATTCACTGTTCTCTTGTATAATTGTCATCTGCGTGTTGGACGTCTTATTTATAAATTGCTACAAAACTTGTGTAATGAAATTTTATTAAACAGCAACAAAAAAATTGTTAAGTATTTAATATAAAATAATGTCTGCTATATTTTACCCACTTCTATGCCTTCAGAATAGATTACCTTCTATACAACATGGATATGCGAATGCTAATCCAAAAAGAATCAAATGACCAAACTGAAGGAACTGAATGTCTTGAGTAGAACACTCAAGCAGCGGGGCGAAACTGAGATTAACTCATTTCCATGGCGCCCATCAACCAGATTAAATCTTCGCAATGTGGAATAGGAAATCCGGAAGATGATAAATCATTCCCGGTTGTCAGGTGCGGATTAGCGAGCGTGCCCATTCAAATTACTTATGCCATTCCATCACTCCTATTCCTCAGTATTCCCTTCGTTCTTCTCCGCTACGAATTTTCGCCGTGCTTCCACGGGGCATTCCCTCTCATTCCGAAGCCGTGCCGGTTGGAGAAGGCAACAGTTAGCCCTTTTCTCCTCTCCGTGCTTTGTCGCTGAGCTGCCTGAACGAAACCCTCTAGATAGGCGGACTTTCGTTCGACCTATTGCGCGACCTTGAGCGAAATTCCTGCCATGCTGGCCAATAAGGAACGGTATTTTGCTTATCGGAAAGTTTTCATCTGTACATCAATCTCGCGAAATGGAGCACCGTAGCTGGGTTTAAAAAAAAATTAAAAAGGCGTATGAAGCTAGGTGGTGAACAACATTTGTTTTCCTTACGCCACTCGCGGTTATAATGTAGGTGTAGTTGAAGAGTTCACTAGGCATCTTATTACGTGCCAAATTTCAGTTTCATAAAGGTAAACGATCTGCTTTCTTGATCATCTGAAACCCACCCAAAATTTTAAATTTTAGCCCTTGTCCTACTAAAACCCTGAAAACAAAAGAAGCATTTTGTTTTAACACCTATGCTGATGATATATTCTGTATTTTGATTATGTTACAGATATTCACTTTAATAGCTTTGCATCACTTTAATAGCACAGAGCTTTGCTGTTTTCTCTCAGAACCAAAATGATGTAGCCAAGCTTCATTTTTAGTGATAATTTTTACAAACACTACTCATCTCCAACTTCCTGGAACAGCAACTACAACGGCGAAGGAATCTACACCCGGAGCTTCATTTTTCACGCAAGAGTACTCTCGGAACCTACCGGGTAGAAACACATCTCATATAGAATTTTACCATAAGAAACGTGAAATTGAGTAGTTCTGCAAGTAGACTTCCAGTCAATGATTTTTTTATTAAGAAATTAATTTTTTTACATTAATTCTTTGGGCTTGGTATTTTGTCTTGTACTTATGGTCATTTTTCCCCATAAAGGTAGGACTTCTCACGCCCTTTCCTAATATTCCCCATGACTCATTCCCCTTATTATGTGGAACATTCCACAGGGTGAAGCTCTTTCTTCTTATTAGTAAAGTATGTTTCATCTTGCAACGGCAACCTCTAACGCGGTATTGGAGTCGAACAAATGTAACCTGTACCATCTATGATGTACAAAATTATCTAAAAAAATAAGCTTTTGCACAAAAAAATTTAGGAATATAAAATTTATGATCAACACATTATTGAACAGCCCTCATGTATCTTTGACCATTTACAGACAAAGATTATTACTGAGTCTAGGTTACCCAATGAGAAATATAGAGAAAAAAATGAAATTAGTGATGCTTCATATTATTTGTGATGCTCAATAATTTTATTAAGACCATAAAATATTCGAACAAGAGATTAAAAATTATCAATAAATTTCTGTTCTTATTTTGAAAAGATGTCTCCAAAAATACCACTTCTGTTTATAAATACAATAATGAAACTTTTCGCCATTCTCAGTATTCCTGTTATTAATAATAATTGTCAATTACCATTCAAATTATTTTGCGTTAATTTAAACCTAACTTAGGTTCAAAGAATGAGCCCTACTAATATTAGGTGGAGGAATCCTGACTCCCATGAACCCTTTCATATCTGCGTGTCCCGCGCACTTATTTCATTTACGCGATGATGCCCTAAGACCCTCTGCCAAACACCAGTCTGTGAGACTCGTGAGACTCACCACAGAGAGCGTAAACCGTCCGCTCGATCCCCAAAGTCATCTCCGCACTCGAGGAATCCCTTTTAACCCTTCATCCTCCTCTCCCAACCCACGAAACCCCATCACGTTCCACCCCCTTGTGTCCTCTTCCTCGTTTTTGGTCCCTTCCGAAATCTTCCCTTCTTCCCCTTCGGTGCTTAAAGCCCCACCCAAACTCACTTTCATATCATGCCTCGTATCTCATTCCCCCCTCTACTATCACATATACACTCACGTCTCCAAGAAAAACCTTATTCCCTTGCACCAAGTCTTGCCTTACTCCTTTCTCTCTTGCCCTACCCACCCCCTAAATCCTCGCTAAATCCCCCGATTACCTCCTACGAAATCCCAACCAAGGGAGGAAAAAAGACGCCCTGCAACGGTAAATAAAGGCTGATGTCTTTCGATGGCCCTTCCGTCGATGAGTTGAAATTTACTGCAGGGAGCCCTCTCCCAGGAGGGCTGTTCCCTTGCCGAGGGAAGGACGTCATTGCACTGCAAAGAGCTTCATGAATGTGGATATTCATAAACATTAGACTTAGGTCACTACCTAAATTCACGCTCCTATCCTGATTGTTCATCGCTACGGAAGCAGATGGCAATAACTTTTAACTCCATAAATCTCCATATTCAGTTTAGGAGAAAGTAATGTAACCATGAAGAGGTTCCTGGATTTTAAAGAAAAAAGAGGTATTGAGGTTTTCTTTTCCTTAGACCATTTTCCCGGTGAAATCTCTGTGTCCGTATGAATGTTATCAGCATTCAGTACGATCAAAGTTTTGGGTTTCATGAACACAAAATAGATGAAACATTACCAAACTGGACAGACATTTTGAATTGATAATAATGAACACCTTGAGGTTATTTTATATTAATAGAAATCGATCAAAGGCAATTGACACTTTATTTCGAATTGTTCAGTAATTTTACGATTTCCTCAAACGAATCAAAACCTGTCATTATATAAAAGTTAAAATATTTATATACCCCTATTTCTCCAACTGGTTCATTGAACTCGAGGTAATCAAACGCACCATTCTTTCTAACTCGCCTATTGCTGCAGATAACAATGCAATTGCATGTTCTCGCTTAAGCCACTTATTCCTCAACCTATCTCTCTTACTTTTGTAATAAAAAAATTCTCAATTACCATATACCACCACATTTAATTGTCATTAATACTTATCATGAATACCCAATCTTCACTGGCAAAACGATACAGAGGAGTATATTTGAGTGCAATGCTAATTTCGCTCCTTTAGAGGATACCATATAGTATATTACACAACATACCACCAATAACCATTCTTAAGCTATTCAAAATCTTTTGAATCTCTACATTTCTTCTGATTTATTCATGTTTCTACCTAAAGTATTTGGAGGTAATTTTTAATGCAAGAAACAAAAGCTCCCCATTTTTTAATTTAGCTTCACAAAATTATTTTCCTGCTCAGTATTTCACCATTATGCAATCATTATTCCCAGTTTCCATTTAAAATATGACTACATTGAATTGAATGCTTCTTAAACCTCAGCATACTGGATTATCAATATTTAAAAGGACACATTTTTACGCCCTCAAAAAACCCTATAACATGCAATTATCCATATTTACCTTTCTTGTATATTTATGTACAAAAAATTAAAAATAATTGATAACATAATCCTTATTCTTGTTTTCAACCTTGATTGATTTCAAACCAGTCATCTAACTTACATTACCCTTACACTAACCGCTATCTATACTGCTTAGTTAGTATTAGAAACTTCTCATTCATTCAATATTCACTAAGCGTCTAATACATTTTTTCTGTCATAAGCCTTTTTCGCATGAAAAAATACACAATAACCACTCTTCAGCACATATATGTATTTTTCAACTCTTTATATAATGTAAGTAGTGGATTTGTATATCTCTTAACAGGCATAAAACTACCTATCACTTTTTAGACTATTTTAATATTCTGCACATATCCTGTTCGCACTCTCCTAAATATTTTCCTTGGTATAAATGGAAGAGTGACCACTGAAGCCACTTCGGGAATTGTTTCGCAATTTGATAGCAGACATCTCCTGATGCACACATCATACCCAGGCAGCGTTTCCTTTCAATTAGCCACCTGAGGTTTCCCAGAAGGTTACATAGCTTTACTTTGGCCTTCGGATACTCCCAAATCATCATTGAGTATCCAAAGGCCAAAGTCCATATCCTAGAACCTTAGGCCTTTCCGTTAGCAGCTGAACACTCTACCCGCTAAACTATAACACCTATGCTTAATAGACTAATTGCTCTGTTATTCCCCTTCACGCCCTTTCTTTGCTCATGGGTAAAATAACTCTCTATTCCATCATTTAACACATACCAAGTTTGAGATAAAACAATCCGCCCAAACAAATCACAAATAATTCAAAATTTACTAGATGTGCCATTTAAATTTGCAGCCTTATCAAATTTGACAATTATTTTTTCGCATATTTTTTCACAGAATTTTCACCTCTTATCTCCTCCTCTTTTGTCGTTATCGCATTCTGATGGTCATTATATGTTCATATGCTGTCTTTATGTGTTCCTAAATCTTTAAATTCAATAATTTTTATATTGTCACCGTTAACAATCTGAAGATTGTTTTGATGGTTGATGGTAGAGCTCACCGAAATAAACTTCATTCATTCGCATGTTTAGAGTGGGAGGAGGGGACCTTTCTTTCCTATCCCGTCATTAATTTTCCTACAAAGATTTGATTAACGGAACATTTCACCGCTTCAATTTTGCATGGTGTTGTCCAAAAGCATAACCCTGGATCCCTCGGACACCAGCTGAAAGCTCCATACACTGGGCTATTATGCTGTTAATTATTAAATATGCGTCTTTTTCCAGCAAAAAATTTCCTCTTTTTCTCATTCACGTGATCATATTTCGTTTTCCACATGAAATAACGGCCACATATCAAAAATAATTATTTTCATGTATTTACAAGTATCTTAACGCTTCCGTTTCCGATAAGGTACATTTAATTTAGCTTGTTTTTAGCTGTTTCATGTAGCTTGAAAAAAATTTAATCAGCCAAAAGTATGAGTCTCAAAATCAAGAATCAAACATTGCATCCCATATGACGCAGTCACATTTTCAAAATGGTTAATGATGGACAATTAGAGCAAAGTTAAATAATTACTACTAAAATTGTGGTCCTAATTTTAAATAAACGCTGAAATTCGTCGCGGGTGGACTTTAGCCATCTTAATCAGAATATCAAGCGAGGGAACGTTTCGTTTGAAATAGTCACACAAAACTACGTTACGTTACTTTCGGTTCTAGAACGACGCTAATTTCGGATGTAGTGAATAGCAGATTAAGTGTAAAATAGATATTGTGTCAGGCTCCAATCGGCACAATTACGTAGCTGAATGAAAATAAAGATTGCACTTTTTCTCCATTATTTTTATACTAAAGCTTAAGTTGTGTCACCACTCAAGGCACCATCTTTAAGACAAAAAAAACCTGAATCTGTAAGAGACAGAACCTGTCTAAGGTTTACGTCTTTAACTTTAAAAACGCCTTGTATATAAAAAGAAAAGTGGAAAAATACAATTTCTTTTTTCATTCCAGAAAAGAGTTTTACTTCAAGAAAACTCGAGTATGCAGAATATAAACTCATAAACATAGGTTCCTGTTCATATAGGCAAACATTTTAGGACGGTAAAACGACTGCAGCTTTCCCTTCTCCTCACAGTCTCTCAAAAATCTTCAGACCCTTCACTCAATTCTATGGATATAAGGATCCGTTCAGAAGAAGCCCTCTCACTTTTCCCGAGTGGGGAGAAAATATTACATGGAAGAGAAGAATGATGAGAGGGGCCCACTTTCTTGTTTTTAGGACAACGTGTCCCATCGGCTTAAATTGGACGCACCATTCCCTTTTCCCAAATATATATCAACCCTTTGCCCTCCTCCACTCACCCCAACGGCTTCGTCACTGACCATGGTGCCTTCCTTTCCGTCGTGAGGGGGTGGGGGTGTTAATGGAGAGAGGACCCTCTAGGGGGGGGGGAGCATTGGGGATGGATAGATCCCCCGTGTGTGACTTCCGAAGTTCGTCCGTCAACAGGGCACGGAGATTCCCAATTAACTGCAGCCCCTCTTCCCAAAAAATTGAGAAGGGAAAGGAGGAGAGAAAAAGGGGTCATTGGGGACTGACGCGGAGGGGATTCGAGAAACGGTGCCACCCAGTCATATATAGCTCTCTTTCTGCAAATTGGTGAGGTAGTAGTTTCTCCCACTGCCGTTAATCCATCGCGGGCGTGTTGAACTGGAGTTTTCATTGGGGATTAGGGGTTTTAACGTCTGACGGCTAAAGCTCTCGCCAGGGGCCGGAAAAAATGATAAACCAGTGAAGATGACAAATATGTACGTTAATATGCGCATGCCATTTTTTCCAGCTTGGCAACTGCAAAGCATTACGGTTCGCGTGACTAGCTGTGAAAGAAATGCCTTAAGAACGCGCCGTGACTTTTAAATAAAATGAAACAATGAAGCATAAAATAATTGAAACTGGAGTACTTAATCGTTTCGTTTGGATGAAGTTCCAACTACGTTGATGGACCAAAAAGCTTTTCCACGAAATTGGAATTGAGAACACATCAAGTCGAAAACAATTTCTTGGGATGCGTGAATTCCGCGGCAGTTTTTACCAGATACACGAATAATCTCGAAAAAAATATTACTTAAGCCATTCTAATTGAGTGAAATATTGGAAAAAAGAATTAAAAGGTATTATTTTTAGAAATTATATCATATTAAGGAAGATTGATGTTCTACCGGCCAAAGTTTCATATCCAGTAAAGCTACCTTGCTGTATCTTGTTCGTTTATTTACTATGACATACCAAAATAAATACTTTCGACTTTATTTCATACAACAAATATATCAAAACTCCGTATACTGAAAATTCCACGTGGTTCTTTTTTTTCCGAGGTCCTGGTCTTCGTGTCATAACTAATTTTCTCCTTATAGCCAACGAATTCATATGATTGGCTTTACACAATTATGCTGGAGACTTTCACACTTGTATGTTACAGCCGGCAGGGAAAAGGGGCAAAAAAAATACATTTGAAAAATACGTAAGATAAAATTTCCGCTACTATTTTCAGGAGAAAAATATTGATAACACAGCAGACAGGGATAATATATTGAAGTTATTATTTATTGATACGTGTAAAGTATCATATAAATAGTTTAACTTCCTGCTGTCAGGGCTAGTTTTTTTGGTAGTAATTTCGGTAAGAATCAAACAATATATGACAACGTAACATACCAAGGGCATATACAACCATAAGCATTATATTAACATAAAAGGGCGGGATATGAAAATTTGCAACGTCATAAGTATACATTCGTAATAATCCACTTTAGATTTTAACTGGAATAAAAGCTCGGTATTAAAGAATATTTATAATAAAGATTTTCCTTCACTAGAATGCTAAAATATTTTTATAATGGCTTAAGAAGAACTTAACATTATCCTCTGGATGGCAACAAAACCTGTATATATATCCAACGGATGCGATACGTTAAGAATAGAAAATAAGTCAGTTCATTTCTGATAAGTCTTAATAGAAATAGGCAATATTTTATCGTATTGTTCTAATGAAGACCGTTTAGTACTGCAAAATATCAACACATCCCTCATGGCCAATTTAAGACTCCTGAATTCAATCTGAGAAGAAACAGTTTTTTGGTTTGGGTTGACCGTAAAGAACATTATGCCATTGATTTCGTAACGTGGTCTGCGTGCGTTGGAGACATTTTCACCAGAAGGAAACTTCATTCCATAAGACTAACAAGATTAATTAATTTCCACCCATATTGGGCAATTTACTACGACAAAGACGCATTGAAATATCACATTTGAATCCATTACTCATTCTAAAATGAAGAGTGATGACTGGGGAGAATTAGGAACTTAATGTTAAAATGGCATGTTATCATAGTATTACAAAGGGACATAACGTTTAACGGATCAATCAGCTGTGACTTTCGTTCACCGATGCTGCTACAGATAAATTCAGAAGGCCAGTTGGTGGAAATTTTGCATTCATGCCGAAAGATTCACGGTTCGAATCCGAGTGAAGGCTCTGGGAAAACCCCTCCAACAAAAATGCGTCATTTTCCACGTACTAGATCTTCCCGGGGAACCTCATGCGGCACAGGGAAATGAACTGGACTTTCTATCTTTTTATGTAAGTTTCGCATGCTGTATGGCCTAGAACAAGGCAGGTAGCAGAGTACACGGTGGTACTAAGCTTCCATCCTTGAACCCAAACTTTGAATTGATTACTGTAATGAAGAACATAACCAATTTGCAGGTGTCTGGAAGCAACTTACATGAGAGAGTTAAAAAGAGAGACTCAAAATACTATCTCTATCTATACTATCTATCTGTACTTCTTAATACGTTCATGTTGTTACAAAAATGTAACTTCTAGACGAGTAATAACCTATAAGTTTATAACCTGAAGTCGAGAGGCAACCGCGAGAGATCCCGAGACATTTATGATACAAATATAATTTTCACCCCATATTTCTTCCGTTCATTTTAGGGAAAGGAGTGAAGACGAGTTCATATTTTTAAGAAGAAAAAGTTTTTTCCAAGAAGGTTTTTCCAAAAAAGTTTTTCCCAGGAACCGATTTAAATTTGCCTTGCCCAAAAACTATAATTTACTTATATAAAGCTGAAATAATATGGATGTTAACCAGCAAGAACTTTTGGGAAATAATTAATAAATGTTTACGCATCTCTAAACATTTAAATACACAAAGATAGACATCCTTAACCTTATGACTAGGATTTTTCCACCAGATTATACTAACCTTCTCATACAGACACTTTGAAATCACTGTAATAATGAGAGATTTGTGCCCTCAAGATTATCAGCTTGCAGTTTTTCTTTGTAAATTAAAACTAAAAGTCATATTATGTTGTTTATTAAAAAGCACAAAGCCTTTGCGTGTCCTAGAATTCTGCGAATCCAATTTTCCTGTGGTGCTGGGAACGAACTCACTGAGGCACAAGTACAAACAAAGCTAGAGTGGCGCTTCTGGGTCACGTGATACCAGGGAGAGACCGCGTAAATAAAATAAAACGACCTCAGATGTGCCGCTGGATGAAACGCATTGGCTCCAAGCAATATGCCTCCCAATAATACTGCCCAGAATTTTTTGAACTTAGGTCCCCTTTGAGAGGGCGTTCTTCGATGTGTTTTGCCTTGAGAGTCTGATTGTTGGGGCATTTGCTACCGATCAATTTGCTTCTAAAAGATTGCCAAGATGGAGGTGGTAATTACCTTTTGTACCTCTTTTACCCTTAGATAATTTCTCAAGGGGTTTTCTCCACGAATTTAAATGCGGAAATGAGTGTGCTCGGTAGGAACAGAACACATACCGCCAAAAGCGGTCTACTTCCTTTTATTAAGCCATGCCTCGTCTGACCTAGCTCTATTAAGGGGACTATGGCCAAAGGGAAACTGAAGGAAACGCAGTTTCTAATTTTTCTTCTAATTCTATTAACCGGCCATTACTCCTCATCTTCTCTTTCCTTCTCTCTTTCCCATTTCTTTTTTAACTCGCCAAAGTGTGCGGGAAACCTCAAACGAATTACCTTTGCGTCCTACTCCTCATTTCGGATGGGATCTCATCGCGTTTGACCCAGTTGAGAAATGTTTTGAAGGGTGCAGAACGTACGTGGGAGAGAGAGACGGAAGGAAAGTTAAAGGTACTGCTGTAGCGTGACTGGTAAATAAAACAAATAACCCCGCGGGACCTAGAGTAACGTTTCCGCTGTGCCTGTGGCTGACTGCGTCTCCCACCATAGTGCATCGTCATCCAGCATTGTCTCAATTTTCCATCTGTTTGCATGCCATTTCTCTGCTTCACGATGATGTTCCAACTCCCGGGTTTGCGATGCCAATTCATTAATTTTTCTTTTTCGATCTTGAGGCGGGCGTCCGCTTCGATGGAGCACGGGTAAGTCGGATGCAAGTTTCCAGAATCGTCCCCGGCCTCTCTCCAACTGACCCCAAAGGAGCCGAAGTGGGGAGTGTTCTCCCTCGTCCCATTTTCCAAATAACTCGACTTTCCCCCGCTCCCTCACACTCCTTTTTAAGAAACGAAACCCGCCCTTCATTAGCAGTAATTCAACTTTTCATATCGGAAAATCTTCGGTCTGGATGAGTTCAACGGAAGAAGAGGATGTTTTTTTTCTTTTAGGAGAAACGTTATTTTTCTCTCAGATTTTTGAGTGTTTCTTCTTGAAATTCGGGTCGCTGTGGAATAACCTTATAAATCTTGGTTAATATTAATTTAAAAAACAAACTTTTTAAAAGATTTTTCGGATTTGAATGACTCAAACAAAACACAACAAATGGAGGAAAGTTAACTAGATATTTCAGTGGAAGATACCCCAACCAAGGATGGTACGAGCATATCTGGCTTTCGTCTTGACTGACATGCAATTCCTAATTTTGTCAACGAGGAAATTCAAAGAATAGAATTATTTCAACTCCCCTTTCAATAGTTGAGGATTTTAAAACTTTCCTTTTGGACATGAATGATTTCATTGAAATTGCCAGGTGAATTATCTGTAGGTTTCACGTTAAACATCAAGATAAAACTATAAATTTAATTAAATATCGCCCAATAGAGTGACACTCTCGTTAAGAAAGGTTGAATTTGATGAGAATTCTGGGATTCAATGACTCGGGAAACAATATTTGTTTAATTTAGTATAGTGTTGAGGTAAGACGCTGCAAAAAACTAATTGTACTATCATAAATACTTTGTTGTAAGAAGGAAACCTTGTGAGGGTAATGTCTTCGTATAAGTAAATTGTTATGATTAATAAGATTCGGAATTCAGGGAGAGGGAGCCATTCGAAAGAAATCCAAAGAGCCAAGAAAACTGAAAAAAATACTATGGGATATGAAGAACCATGGGATGAAAGGACTGAATGAACGATTGATGAATTACTGTAATAAAGTTCATCATAATACAAATATTACTAATCAATTCTGCCATCCAAAGAAAACGGGCCCAATACCGTACAGCGATAAGAAATAGGCCATAACACCATTGCTAACCGTGAAAATATTAATCATCTACAACTTGGTCAAATCTTTCTGTCTTTTAAACATCATTATTAGAAAACATACCCGGATAATATGCATGCCGTAGCATTCCTATCACAGTGCATCATATCTTACAGTGGAATCGTGCAAGTCCCTTGACTTTTTCATGCGACCTCGGCAAGGCAAAAATATTAGGTCAACCTAGATATGGCTCTGTCCACCTTTTGTCTTTCGTTTCATTCTAACTCGTTAATCTCGAATTATGCAAATCGCTTCGGAGGTAACAACTTGTGCTTTGCATGCTTGCGTGTCGTAACGCGGCAGAAGATGTGTGGGGTGTGGATGCCCATTTGGATACGTTTTTATCGCAACGGGAAAATGTGCTCATAAGAAAGAGCTGGCGAACTTTTCTGTTGCTCAAAGCCGCTTATCGGAGGAATGTCGCTTATAAAAAACTCAAAACACTGATTATCTCTGAGGCGATTGGTATAAAAAAATACCCAGATGTCATAGTTAATTAAATTCATTTCAGAAGTACAATTCTCTTTCATGGTCTTACCAATTCATTAGGCATATGGTGAATTGTTTATTGTTAGGCTTGTAATGTAAAATCAACTGGAACTAGTACTATCCCTATTCTTGACTCTGAAAGCCAATATCATAATTTGTGGAGATCTCAACATTGACATAACACTAAAAACTAGTGATTGTCAGGTTCTTGAAAATCTTTTGCTTTCTTATAATTTATACTGGGCAAACAAACAGCCTACTCGACTTTCTGCCTGCCTAGATAATGTAATTACCAATTATGGTCCTGAACTGTACAGTATAAGTGTTATTGACTATCTCCTATCTGACCATCAAGGTATAAGCTTCACTTTTAATACTCAAATAACTCAAAAGATATATCCAAATAGAGGTAAAACCATAATTGTGAGGCCCATAACAATAGAAGGTTTAAGGAGTTTCCAACTGCTTCTATCTTGTATTGATTGGCATGGTTTTTGCACAGACTCTGTAGAACAAACATGTTTTTCAAGTTTTTTAGGTAATTTCCTAGGCATTTTTGAACAATGCTTTCCTAAAAAAATTCTAAACTCTATCCCCACTAAAAATAAAAAAAATCTCTGGTATACTGGGGAGTTATTAGCTCTTAGAAATGATTTACTTAGTTACTACCACTCTTACAAAACCAGTGGAAGCCGGCATGACAAAGAGGCCTACTTGAAATACAAAAGAGATTATTATAATTTAGTTAGGTGTGCAAAAAATAATGCTTACAAGGATTTTATATTGAATGCAAAAAATAAACAAAAGGCAGCATGGAGTGTAATCAATCAAGAAGTTGGTCATGGTAATGGAAAAGAAAATCTTCCTTTCACCCCAGATGCTGTAAATAATTTTTTCTTAAAAGCTGTTGAAGACAATTTGTTCTCTCGAAAAGTTGATGCTGCCAATATTGGTAATATGCTGCAAAATCTTCCTCCGAATAATTTAAATTTTAAATGGAATTTTGTTACTCCACTTGATATTATATCGACTGTTAAAAAATTTAAAAAATCCAACAGTAAGGATATTTATGGTCTTTCTAACTCCCTAATAAAGGACATTATTGTGCTCATTGCGGAACCATTAGCAATGTTAGTCAATTTATGTTTTGAGACAGGAGATTTTCCAACAGCTCTAAAATATTCCAAAACAGTACCTGTCTATAAGAAAGGTGATAAAGATGATTTAGCTAACTACCGCCCCATTTCCATAGTCCCCGTTTTTGGTAAAATTTTTGAAGCTATTATGAAAGATCAAATATGTAATTTTTTTGAGTTAAATAATCTCTTTTCCAAATCCCAGTACGGCTTTCGATCTGGGAAATCTACAATTTTGGCAGTAGAGTCCATAGTTAATTATGTCATTAATGCATTTGAAGAAAAGGAATCAGTCTCAGTGACACTATGTGATCTTAGTAAGGCCTTCGACTGTGTTAATCATTCAATATTACTAACAAAGCTAGAATATTATGGTATTAAGGGAGTTGCACTGAAACTAATGAAGTCATATTTGGATGATCGCCACCAATTGGTTGAACTTGATGGCTGTCGGTCTGCAGCTCTTAAAGTAAAATGTGGTGTACCACAGGGCTCTGTGCTTGGCCCAGTACTTTTCATTATCATGATTAATGATAATGAAATGCCCTGTAATATGAAACCTAGATCTGTTTTATATGCTGATGACACTACTTTTGTGCAAAAGTGTCAACATCCAGAAGATGCAAAGTTACGATCTAGCGCTACCCAAAAACAGGCTAAGGAATGGTTTGATGTTAATCATTTACAATTAAATACTAACAAAACTCAGCATATTGTGTGCAGTCTTAAATCAAAAACAACTGATATTGAAACTGCTAAAATACTAGGAATTTATATTGATACAAAACTTAATTGGGAGACTCACATCAGTCAGACCTGTAATAAACTTAGTAAAGCTGTTTATATGTTAAGAAAGCTCAACTTTATCATTTCAAATGAGTATCGTTTAACACTTTACCATGCCTTCTTTCAATGTCATTTGAATTATGGTGTTGAGTTATGGGGTCATTCCCCTCATGTTAAACAAATTTTGCTACTGCAAAAGAGAGCTATTCGCTCTCTTGCTAATATACCACCACGTGATTCCTGCAAACCTTTTTTTATTAGGTATAGAATCATGACTGTATTTTGTTTGTATATCTTTAAGGCTCTGATTCATGTGAAAGTTAATCTAGAAACTTACCAATTAAGGTCCAACCTCCATAACTATTCCACAAGAGGTAAATCGAATCTAAATACTACTTATTGTAGATTGTCATCAACTTACAACACATTTCACAATATGAACATACGACTGTATAACTATCTGCCTACTCAGTTGAAATCAGATGGTATCCAGAGTTTCAAGAATAGGGTATATACCTGGTTACTTGCTCACCCACTTTACTCATTGGATGAATTCTTTTGTGACAATCTTCATCACATTTAAGAACTTATGTTTATATATTAAGTAATATTATGATTGACGACATTTAATATGGTTGTACCATTTTTAAAATGAATAAAGTATTATTATTATTATTATTATTATAATGGAACTCTTCCATGAGACAACACGTGAGTGAATTGAAGCGTCAAATAAATAATTTGTCGGGATTTCATGACATATTAAATGAAAAAAACTTTGCACTTTTCTACACGAATATTACATTTGAGTTAAAAAGTGCAGTTTGTTTGATTAATTCGTAGCGTCTTCCAAAAAGCAAAATAAAAAGGTACTTGGAGAATTGGCTACAGAACCATACATTATTTCACCAGTAATCTTTGTCGAAAATACTATATTATTTTAGTATATGCGAGTGTAAAGGTCTTTTTCTTTGTTACTATTATCCATAAATATGAAATAGCGCCCAATCCATTTTTTTACAATTATATAATATCCTCGATAATGGACCATAATGACAGATTTAATAAATAATATTGCAAGATGTTCAAAGTTCTGATATGTACATTGCGTTAATTGAAAACGGTGACTCCATCAATCACTTCAGATAGTGGTAAAAATATTAATTTTATATTATTTTAGTGACTAAGAAACGTCAATCTAATGATCTATGTTTTTGCAGAAATTATCGTTTTTCTATTAGTGGTCCAAGTTGCTTATAAATGAAGTTTTTTATATGAATATTTGACATACCATCATATTTTATGGACGTAAAAATGTGGGAATCTCTTAAAAATAATCATCCTCCCACTTTCATAGGAAATATCTTTCAAAGTGTAAAATGACGATGAACCGAGATGCATTAGGTAGAAAAATAGTCGATTGCAACGCTTTCACTTTAAATGGACCACCCGCAAACTCTTATGGTAGGCGATCAAAGAGTTCAAAGCTGAAAGAAAGTGAATAATACTAGTCCAATTATTACGGACTGAACTTGACGGACACCAGACTTGGCTTTCTCATTTGCCCTAGCTGTTCATCGATCATTATGGAAATGGTGCCACTTCTATGCGTTAAAAATTGAGTAGGAATAAAAAAATATTCAAATCGTGAATCGCTTCGGAAAACGCGAGTGAAAGGATCTACCGCGTCTCCTCCACATCATTAAAAGAATTCATAACTTGATCGAGGCATCCAAATGGAGTGACTCAGAGGAAAGGAAGCAGCTCACCCGTCATCTTTACTCTTATGACCTTTCTCTCCATTGGGATGCGGCACTTAACGAACATCCATCCCTCTGCCCTAACAAACGCTAAATCCTCCTCTTCAGCGGACTCTTTACACCTCCCCCTCGATCTCCTCCTTGACTTCACCCTCGAAGAACCCTTCCTCCTTCCTTTACCCCAGAATCCTCTTTGTCTCCCTTGGAAAAGGCGGCAATCTACCCCACCTCTCTCTCTCTCTCTCCCGGGACCCTCCTGTCCGCTGGCTCCGTGCGCAAGGCACCGTCCATTAGGCACGTCGCCAGAATAACGTCGCGCTATCAATTCATCTCTGGAAGCCCTCTCAAGAGCCATCACCCATCCCGCCCTCTCGATTCCTCCTCTCCCGCCTCTCACCCTCTCCATCTTCCTCTCGATCCCTCCTCCCAACCGGCCACATCTGCCTCCCGGAGGGAACTCCCTCTCAGTCCCCGGGCACCGACGGGCATTGCTATCCGTCCCGCTGGCCGCACTTCCGGCAGGTCCGTGGGCGACCCGGCCCGGTCACGGGAAATGCCCGCCCTTGAAGCACAGCCCACGCACTTAACGCTTAGCTCGCTCTCAGCGTAGATAGTTGACTTTTAAAGTCCTCATACACATGCGAGTCTTGGCTCACTGGTGATCGCTTTTTAGTGACTCGAATCCTCAACGACTCTACTATGAAGGCAAATTGCATGTATACATTGAAAACTAACATCAGCACAGTTTGCAGCGGTAGGAAAAGTTTGAATCAAGCAGAAATGTTGGATCAAATCATCGAATGAAATCAGATTGCGACTGACACGGAGGCTATCCAATAATTTGCTATATGGTTAGCAATAACTATTAAACACTATTATTATTTACATTTTGTTACAATTAGGCAAATGGCTTGGCGACAATGATTTCGTGATGCATCGCTATAATTCACATGAAGGACATATATGAAACAAAATGCAGGAGTGGGTAAAATGCGGGCGAATTAAATTCACTCTTTATATTTTACCTGATGCGAGTAAATTCCTACAAGCTGTAAACGCAAACAGCCGGCCAATGGAGTCTGGTAACAGCTGTGACTCGTAAGTTTTCTGTGATGTTCATGTAATGTCGCATTTTAATTTCGAAACATCAGGAATACAATGCATATCGTGGTGCAAATATTGTATTTGGAATGATAATAATGATATGTAATATTTTGTTCTTTAACTTTGCTTATGACTCGCAGAAGCGGAATGTATAATCTTAAATAGCTACCTTTCTGGATAGTATATCGATGGTGATCAGCTGATTAGCTGATGGGTGAATTTGATGAAGGATATAAAAATCCAATGTTCGGTAAAAAAAATACTAAGACATCCACAGTCCTACCATTCACCCACGCGCTAAGTATTCTCATTCCTCACATTTTTCTTCGTGCCCTAATCAGCACATGAATCGCAATGAAGCACGCCGTAAAGAATTGCGTCGGTTGATAATAATGCATTTGGATAATTGATATTTATGTTAACGATTGGTCTATCAGCTATTTATTTTAAGTCCTCAACGACTTTGAATTTTATTTCCTGTTTTTTAAATTAAAAAGAAAACTATATTTTACATAAGTTACATGTACATCCATGAACTTCATCTTCTATTGACTCGCTCTTCAAAACCTCATGCCCCGGTGATATGGCAATTCAGAAAAATGAGTTCAATATGAGCATACCCGACACAAAGCAGCGTTGGCTAATGATTGATTGGCACTGCTCAAGCAATCAAGCACTCCCAAGAGCAAAGGAGCACACATTTCACTGACGTGACTGCACAAATTTCATGGACTAAAAGGATTAGTTCGAGTTGAGCTAGACGCTCACCAATCGCAAACAACCTTTGGTTTGATCACAGCGGAGATTAGCTCTTTGAAGTAAAAGCTTACACACTCTGTGTTTAGGAAATAGCAAGAACAATAATTGTATGTACTCTTGGATAGCGGATTTAACTTAACTTAGGAATTCGCTATGAGCATAATTGTGAAAACTAAACACTTTGTATTTCCAACGTAAAACATAAATCCTTGAAGAGCACCAACAGTAAAGATATGAATATTTATGAAAAAAATTTTGAGAAAGTTTCCCAAGTTTATAAGTAAATAGGTTTTCATAGATAATATAATCAATACGGATGGTTATAATTTTAAGTTATCTTAAAAGGAAAACATAACCTACCGATAGATATATTCTATGTCTTAAAATCTTTATGGAAATGTTGGATATACTGAAATGGGAGAGTTTGAAAAATAGAAGGAAAAGGAATAGGTTAGGCGCGATGCATAAAATTGTTAAAAATGACGAAGCATTGGAATGATTCTGGAAAGAGAACGGAAAACAAAACTTGGAATAAACGACCACAGTTTTAAAATAAAAATCAGAACGCAAAAAACAAATAAAAAAATACTTTTTTTACATAATAACAAATACAGCATTTTGTCTCATATCTGTTCTTCTTGTGTATGCATGTGTGTATGTGCGTTGTAAGAGTGACCGTTGACTAGACTTGACCGTTGGCACGAGGAGAATTGTCTAATTGCAACGAGATTTATAAAATAATAATCTGTGGTTATGCTGACATAAAATTCATGAAAACTATGAGGATTTAAAGCTACAGATTTACATACGCCACAATCACAAGAAACTGTATATTTGAGGCTATTCAAATTCTTATAACACTCACGCGATAATTCCTTAAATAGCACCCATTTCAGTTGAATTGACAACGCAAATATCTAGAATGAAAAACTGCATTCTTCGAACCACGAGACAGAAAAAGTATATATCGCACCATTAATGGACGTATCTGCAGTCACTTGGTTATTTGTTTGCTGGAATGGATTTATATGCAAGATATTCAATTTCACATTCTGTATGCAGGGGACAATTTGACAAGTAAATATTTGGAGCATTATTTAAGTTTCATCGGGATAACCGTGGAATTAATAATAGTTATACCAACGTTTCGTTGCATTGCAGAATCTTATCTATTGGATGATGACTGGTTTATTTTTACCTATTATTGTTTCTTTTATTTTACTTATAATAGCATGGTGACTGGTTTTTCCTAAAAAAATTTAAAATATAAAAAAAATATTATGAAGTTCGATCCCTCGTCATGTTTGTGATAATTTTGAAGAACTTACCTTCCAAGGTAATTTAGAAATGATGGTTGCAATTTAATTTCCATAAAATTTCCATCGAGTCGAAGAAAATTTATTTATATATTTGCACGCTATATTTCTTTATTCATTTAAGTAAACCTATTTTTAGAATCAGTTTAACGCGAAAGAGGAGTGAACTATATATATGAAAACATAATTTTATTTCCTAGTGTAGTCATAAAAATGTATTTACGTACAAGATATTGTGTTAAACGTATTTTGATATTTTCATAAAATATTGCATCTTATCTCTAGATATGCAAATATGATCGGTCTTCCTCTCTTTATTATCCTCTCCTTCTTGCGGAACACTGTACTAGGCGACTGCATTGCCTGTAGTTTGCGTTTTACCGTACACGTTATAAATCATACATTTAGCTCCTATAAATCATCCTTCCAGAGGAGCTCTACACTGTAAACGTGGCCAATCATGGTCCTACGTCTCCCTGAATTTTTCTTGCCAGCTACACGTATTTTCTTCCGGTGTAAATTCACGATCTTTAAAAACTTCTACTAAAACTTTTAATATAGTATAAAAATTTTAGCACAAAATTCCTCCAAACTCTTATTAAACATCACCCGTTTTCCTGAAAAAATAATAATCTTGAGGAAAATTAAAAAAAAATTAAGTATTCTCGTACTCATATCAGCAAAAGAAAAATAAGAAAAGCATGAAGAATCCATCATTTAAACATTAAAATGTACGCTAGATTTCAAAACGGAGGCATCTCCGTGCGTTCATCATTTTCTTTAGGATTAAAACGCCCAGGGCTCCAATTCTCTCGATGCTCATTCTCCGAATCATTACGCCCTCCACTTTTTCTGTTTATAACCCCTGCCATTCCCAATCATCTTCATCCCTTCGTTTCATAAATACTCGTCCCAAGGCCTTTCCCATCTTCAGCGCTCCTCCTTTTACCCCTCACTCCCTTTTCCTCACTCGAACACATACCCCCCCATCCTGCTCCCTCAATACCGGAAGGATAAAAAAAAGGACGCCCGTAGCCAGGGCGCTCCGGAAGGCAACGGAAAAAAGAGCACGAAATTCCACCCTCCCTCCGGCCCATTCTCTGGTGTGGATTGATTTATGAGTGATTTTTCATTCCTTATCTCGGAAAATGGCGTTTTCAAACGGCCTGTGTCGTTACCCGGCTCTCAATTACCGCGATGTGCCGCTCTCGCGGCGTAAAGAGAGCAAAGCAGTAGCTGCAGCAGCAGAGCGGGAAAGACTTCATCGTCCCCTACCCTCTAAGCGGCGGAATAACGTTCGAGATATTAAAGTGGGGATTAGGATAATAAGTGAGCTAACGGCGTGGCCTTCGGCTCGGACCGAATTAAGTTTGTCAAGGATTTCAGCGACTCGGGAAAACTCATCGGATGGAAAATGATTTCCACGATTCCACTGAGATACCTAGTTTTAGCTGCAGAACTTTATGATTTTGGACAACATCTTAGCCAAAATGACAGCGAATATTTTGAAAGGAGGAATTGAAAAGGTTGCACGCGCGTGATTAAAATATTGCAAGTCATAAAAAAACGTTACATGAAGGGTAATAAAAATATTTGACTTTCATTACTTAATAATTGAACTTTCCAAAGGGAACGACTATTACTATTCACAGGTTTGGAAACAAATGATGGAGATATCCAAAAAAGTGAGGAAAGATAAAAGGATGGAAGATAAATTAAGGATGCATGACACATGCTGCAACAATGACTTTTCAGAAATAAACGATGCTTATATATACATATATTTATACACACACACACACACATATATCCATATATATTTATATATGGGTGGTCTGAAAAGTTTCCGACCTCGAAAATTTCAGAAGAAATGTCTTGTATCTTTGTTAGGTCGGAAACTTTTCAGACCACCCATATATTATATTTCAGACCACACATATATTTTTATATATTATATAAACATATATATGTGTGTGTGTACATATATTTTTATAAAATATCTTCGAATAAAGATGTAGATACATATATATATATATATATATATATATATATATATATATATATATATATATATATATATATATATATATAAGTTTTAAAAAGTGAAGGAGATGTGAAGTTAGAAGTTTGGTAAAATTAATGATTCCATCGTGAAAATGTAATGTCCTTCTCCTTTAAGAAAGAAGCTTCTGAATTTCACAGCTTAAGTATCCACCGCATTCTATAGTGGATGAAATGTAAACCAATATGGCCAATAAGGAATTTTTAAATAAAATATCGTGGTGCTCTCATCCCCCTTGCCGCACCCCTCTGTGGTGGCTTACAGTATATTTGGAGATTAAATCAATAATTTATAGGAGATATTCACTAACACAATTCAGCGTGCAGATTAATTGGTTTCATTTTAAATGTCCAATGTATATTGGCTATATACCCAACGGAAATTTCTAACTTGCTTGGTATTGACGACGCCAGAAAGCGGTTAGGTGTAAAATTCGTCGGCAACCTGAAACGACTGATTAGTCGTTTGGGAAAAGCTTCTTCAAGCTTATTGTTCTGGGAATCGATTATCAATCACAATCTGATTAACGATGAGATTCAATGGTTGTCAATGTAAACGGCAATAATGGACAAATGAAGCAATAGAAGGAGATATTGGTGAGGGTTAGCGGAGAAAAGAGCTGCCTTGCAATCAACCCACAGATTGCTGATGCTAGCGATGAAACGATGTTAACACACGCTCCCCCGATACGCATTATGGCTACTACCACTGTGAAAATTTTATCTCACTCTGAACTACGCCGTGAACGGTGGGTGATATAAAATATCTAAATATACTCGAATATCATAGCCTGCAACTCGGACCGCGATACTAAATTTATTCCAGAAGATAGTTTTAGTAACAAGTTTTTGATTATATGGGGTAATTTAAGATCGCGAAAAAAGCAAAAGTCACACTTTCAGTGATTGTAAAACGATTTGAACGATATAGAGGCTCCCGTTGAGAGAATTTTTATGATCCTACCATCGTAGGAACGCTCAACTGTCTGCGTAAAAAACCTTGCACGCTAGCGCAAAGGCCTCATGAGACACGCAGGGCCCAAACTGTGGGCGTGGAGTCATGAGGCCTGTTGACTCACGCGTGAGAAATAAATCATTCATCCAAAGGGTCACCTTTTTTGGAAGAAGAAATACACTCCCTCCACTTTCTTGCAGCTTTCTTGCGCCCACCCCTCAAATCGGGCCGCTGCGCTTGTTGTATGACCCCCCCATATACCAACTCCCCGAAGACTCCTTATACCCAGGCATCCCAACTGGCCAGACGATATCAAGGTCACTAAAGCAGCACTGAAATCTGCATCGCGCCCTCAGATCACGTGATGAATTTCAAAGAGAGAGAGAGAGGAAGAGCGAGCGACGCGTTCTCAAAAGGGATTGGTCGGAGTCGCATTTACGTCACCTGACACTCCATCTATCGCCGCCTAATGGAACTTAGTTTGAAAGGGGGGGGTGTGGTGGAGAGGTGGGGTGGGAGTGTGGTGGATGAAGAGGGAAGAGCAGGGAGAGGAAATGACGAAGAGGCCGAGGAAGAGGGCAAGAGAGGGTGTGGTGAGCAAGGGGCCTAGTTGGACGAGGGAGGCCAAATACTCTATGAGTGGACAAACGGAGCATAGACGACGTGATGAATGTTTAGCAGTAGGAGGAGGACAGACGAACGTTACAAAACCATTTATATGTTGCGCTTAAGAAGGCGGAGATGAGAGGAATCATTCCTTGTCTACTTCAAATAAATATTCGATTTATGTACGGTGCTTAAATTTCCTGACGATCGAATTAACTAAGCACTTGAATACGGAACAGAAAGCAGCATTAAAGCTATGATCCTATATGTATGTGCCATTGCATTTCCTTTTCACCAACATTTCAAACAATTAGTTTTTCAAAGCAAACTACCAATATCATGAATGGATTCATCTTTAAAAAACTTACCCATTGATGTAGGCAGCTAGCGTTATAAAGCTTTTTAATGTGTTTGTGAGCGCGTTTGAGGATTCATTTACTTAGCGATTGTCTGTCATTTTTTTAGAGAAACCAAACCGTCGACATAAGTGGCAGATTTAAAACCAAATCCCGTTTATCTAAAAAAAAATATCTCCCTATTATAATGGAATGTTTCGATTTTGCAGGATGCTCGTTTTTTTAAAATTAAGATCATATTGTTTACAATGGGAAAAATATCTCACACCTATGAAATATTTCCTTAACTGTTATCCAGTTTTAACTCTTCATCAATGGCCGCGAGCCTCAGTATTTCCCTGATCATGTGGGGGTGAGGATGAGCTCATGGAAATCGTGACGGCAACTTTATCGGGATTTTATTGATTTATTAGCCGTCAGTATCGACATGATTTATAAGAATTACTATCGTAACAATACTATGCTTAGGTTTCCTGCGATTAATGGTCACAATGACAATGATTAGAGCTCAGAATAGACTCGAAGATAAATATAAACAGCTTTAGATTCGACGAGGAAAGTTTTTTTAGAGAGGTGACCAACAAATATTAATTTATAGAGCGTCATTTTGAACCCCCTGTATTTTTTCACTATGATAATCTTTATTAAGGGCAGCGATGATCTATCCATGCCCTTGATAAATTCATTCCTACCAATCCCATTTCTTCGTTCATGTTATTTACATTAAATCAATAACTTCTAACATACTGGTGACCGTATTCAAAAGTTATGAATTAATTCACAAACTATTCGATGGTAATTTACTTTGATTTCTGTCGTTTGATGGATGGTATAAACTAATAAATATTGGCAAAACTGCCAGTTTACAACCCGCCAAGAATTTTATGTAAGAGCTCCTTAAGTAATAAAAATTATAAAACGATCAAATATTTATTTTTCAAGAGCTGTTTTGCAAATTAAAGATATCGATGCATCGTATCATCTAAAATGGGTTCCTTGCCCGTCTTAGGATTTAGTGCACATTTCTAAATTTAAGGACAAATATTAAACTTATAAAAGAAACAGGGCGAAAAAAATTACTCTTATCTGAAAGTATTACATGGTATAAATTAAAACGGTTATCAAGTGTATGGTGTGCAAAAATTATTTTGACATGATCTCCTGATGCCTGAGATTATAAATGACTGAAATTTGAAAAAAAACAGTAAACATACAGGTAGTATGTTAGGGAAATGAATAGGGCTTTTGCGAAGAATTAGAATTATAAAAAAGAAGTACACATAGTCAGTTAGTTAGCATATTAACTGCAACATATATATTCCATTTCTAATTAATAGTTTCATCATTGGCAAATATGAAAATATGAAGTGGCTTTCAAAAAAGAATCGGGAAACGCATCGGTCGATTATGCTCTGCAATAATTCATGGATATTGGTGGTGGAGGAGCTTTTTGAAACCAGGGAATTCCGCATAGCAACTAACAGCATTAGAGATCCAAGGAAATCTGAATAATGAACGTTGTATAAGCATTACGTTTATGCGGTGAATTCACAATTTAACAGGCCTTGGATTTCGTAGTGGCCACTAAGTGTCGGCCGTTTCTCATTCAGTTTGCTCCATAAATAAAAAAAGGAATAATATATATCTATCATCATCTCACGGCATCCCAATTCTCTTCGAATATCGGTCGTGATTCTATCAATAATAAGTAGAAATGCACATGATTACACAAACATCCTATATTAAATACTAAATATTTCCAACCGTCAAACTTGACTACACAAGTAATACTTTTCCTGAGGTAACTAGCAAAGAAGGACTATTCAAATCGACTAACATGTAAGGGTTAAAACTAAATCTATGAAATTTCTTCGAGGTCAGGGATATACTATTATGAAAAATTATAGTATGGTGACGTTAAATGAGAGATCTTTTTACTTAAAACATAATTGCTAATTTATTGCAGCTAATATAAATTACAATTTGCATTTTCAAGTTAACAAACGTGGACAGAAGTACCTACTATATATCCGCTCCGATAGGCATTATTAATTATGAACCATTTTAAACAGAAGTAGCTCTTTAAAGAAATATGAAGGGCAAGAAGTAAGTTGTACCCTGTAACGTTTCTGCGCAAAATCTACAAATTCATAGATAAATAATTTTCATAAATCATTTTTGTTTTAAATAAACGTATATTTTGTGTGTTAAGCTTTAGGAAAAAAATATTTTTAAAAAGCTTATTTTTAACTTGTAAAGGGCAGTATTCATCTTCGGAAAAATTTTATTTCAGCGCTATACCAACGCAAGATCCGTTCTGTATATTAGTTATAGTGGGCGACAGCATAGGCCGATGCCAATTTACCGGTGCCCCGCCTAATCAATCTTGATAAGGCACTGGTAACAATGCGTCTACTGCTCCGCTGACATAGGGTGCTCCGGTATAACACTGACTTTCCATGAGGTTTCCCAGCTACCAATATCCAAGAGGTTACGTATTAAGCAACGCCTATGGTAATACTCGAACCAACGACGCTTGTGTTATCCAACGTGCCGCAGTTCTCACAAGACACCCGGCCGGCCGGCTTTGTACCTCCTATGTCATAAGTTGATATTAACTTCGTGTCTTCAAATTAATAAAAATAAAAAAAAGTCGTAATAACTTCAAGCGTAGAGAAATTTCATAGAGAGATTTTTTTAACGCTTTTGTCAGGAAAATGAACAAATGTCCTCTGTAATATCCAACAAATTACCTTTTTGGAATAGCGAGATAATTTCAAACAAGTACATTATTTCGGGCCATCATGCCTACTACTTTGAGAGCAATATATCAGATACAATTAATCAATTCCAATTACTTGAGACTCGCTTCAGATGCAAAATCGCTAAACGCTAGATTGCTGTGGTGTAATTTTACATTTATTTAACCCTTGCAAAATGCAGCGCTAATCTAACTACTTCAGAGATAAGCTTGCTATTATTTCAGGCCGCAAGAAAAAGTTAATTCTTTACATCTATTAAATTACACGGAATCAGTTCACTTCTCTTGTTTAACGCCAAATATTTTTCCATGTATTTAGGGAAATGAAATTTCCAGTGGAAAACGTGTTAATAACCGAATATTTACACCAACATGGTAGATAGTCTTGAGACATTCGTGATAGACATGCATCACATATAAGATATTTTCCTGCATTTGTTGCTTTTTTCTATCTAATAGCTAATTAATCCCCGTTAAATTCAGTAAACTAATGAAAAATATATACGAAATTTATTTTTTCAATAAGATAAAATGACATAATTGCATTTCATTTAATAGATACATTTTTATCACTTGGATAATTAATTTCCTTCTTTTGGTGGACACATTTCGAGGATTATTATAAAAAATTGTTCACGGAAGTCATCTGATTTCATAGATTCTTAGTCTGCTTTCATGTCTGAAAACTTTGTGAATGTGTTGAATCCAAACCAACTCCATTGATATTTTTGTTGAACTAAGTAAATTGTTTCTATGTTTTTAATACAGTTAAAGTATGAATTTCTGATCTAACGGTTTTTAATTATGAGGAATTTTACATTTACGGATATAGATCAACGCAATTGTTGACGTATTAATGAGTACAGCATGACAGATATTACTCTATGATTTGAAAATGCTGAACAATTAAATGCCTATAGGGTCTTTTAAAATTTTCTTTTTAAAGTAAATCTAACTTTTGTCCTCCTTATTTGTTGCTTTCTTAAACACGCTGGCACCTTCTAACGAGCCTCAACTACAACTAGTTACGGGTGGTTACATAAGAGAGGACCGTTATCTTTCTCGGTCAGAGAGTAAGGCAAAGAGGATACTGAATAAGACAAGCGATTCTTCCACGCTATCGATCGCAAGCGGAATCGATTTTCGTTGATACTACCGTCTTTGCTGTCCATACGAAGGCCACTCGATACATCGCGCGCCCTAGAATTCTTCTTCATAATTTATTCAAACGGAATTCGATCGTACCCGCTCAATTATCAAAACAAAGAACTACCTACCTGCACTCCCTTGCCTCAGGTTGCGGCAGACGTCGAAGTATTTCCTTCATGAGCTGGTTCCACCGTTCGGAAATCCGTACTTCGAAAGTGCAGACGAAAAAGTACCTGGATGAGAAGTATAAATAAAAGTGTCAAAAAAAAAGGGTGAGAATTAAAATTTTCAGATGCCTACTTCATTCTCATTTGCTTTATCCTGAAAATGTATCGAGATATGTATTACTAGATTTCAGTGGGCAAGAGATGGGGAAGTATTAAAAAAATATTAATTGGTATAACCTATGGTTGATATTTTACAAACAAAAAGCGGGACTAGGTAGTAAAAATGTTAAAGAGAAAATAAATCCGCAATACAAATGAAGTGGGAAATTACCCCTATTTATTTTTCCAGTCGAATTAAGGATGTTTTCGGTAAACCTACGTACGACGTACTTTAAATAATCTAACTCAAACAATAAGTGCTTTCCAAGATTAATATTTACACAAATACTGAAGCAGTGACTATTTGTATAGTTTGCTAGTTTGCTGATTCCTAATAAAAAATGAGAGACTTGGATAGTTAGACATCTGAAGAGGTAAAGAATCAAGAAATCGTACACAAAGATGGTAAGCTAAAAATTGTGAGAATTACCTAAATAGCATCGGAGGAAAATTTTTATATTTAATTTTTTATTTGAAAAAAACAACGTTAGCTTTTACATGAATGTAATAATTACGTATATTACACGCAGACGTCCTCGATAAAATAGAATTTTGACTTTCAGAAGTTAATATACAGGAATGTATATTACATTAGAAAAATATATCCTATATAATATCCTAATATATCATTGGTAAAAATTATAGTGCAATCGTAACAGATGAGAGTTTAGACCATTTACCGATTTGTTATTTCCCCATTTGCTGTGGGGGCCACTTAACTCTCTAACATAATAAAAATACCAAAACTTTAGTCTTGGTTTATTTCAACCTTTTACAAGACAAAGATATCAGAATAATACATCTAGGTTCTTATTTTTTCAGCTATTACCTGAGTATATAATTCTTTTTTACTTTATGGACTAGAATAAAAAATTCTGTCGATATTATCTCATGCAAAAATTGCACGCCCACCACAACGCCCATTTTAAAATGTGCATGGAGATCTCGCTGGGCAGATAAAGGTAGCGTGTTTGAAACCGATTCTCGGTATGAATGTTGTGCAGGTATTGATTCGCCATTCTGTATTTTAATATAATTAAAGCTATTGGATCATCCAATAACCAAATTGTTTCCACAAAGAAGTATATTTCAAGTAAAAATAATTATTGCGCACGAATGTTTTTACCGACGAGTTTTTTGTTTCCTAGTTAGTAGTGAGACTTCAATACACTCTTAAGGAGCAGCCTAAGGTCACCGAATTTTTATTTACAAAATTAGAACTTTTTAATCTCAGGCAATTTCTTTGCCGATATCTTAGAAATTTAGCCGCGCTACGAATAGTAGAATTTGGACTGAGATAGCCGTGAATTAGAGAATTGGGTGTTAGGTCATCCACCATCCGTCAGTGTACTAATCGATAATTATTGGCATACGGTATTATTTTATTTTAGGCTAGTTCAAATTGCCATTCCTGATGATCTATACTGTTGTGGTCACGAATTGAGTGAGGAAACAAGGATTATTTATATCCCTCTGTTCGGCTGTCAATTTTTCTTAACTTCTCGTGGTGGTCTCGCCAACCAATATAATGTGGTGCTAAAATTATGAGAACGATAAATCACCGAATATTTGAATTTATCTTGAAGTGTAAGTTGTGTATGTGCATTATCAACCGTCTGTTACCGAAAGTGAATCACGCTTTAGGTTCTTAAATGAATGAACATTACTGTAGGTTTATGCTGAACAGAACTGGAATTTTATGTTACAGAACAATACTATCACGGTTGATTGGATACTAACAGTATTTAACTTACAATAAAGTAGACAAAATAAACTTTTAGTAACAAAAATATAAAAAACAGAAAAATGTTGCGAATAGATAAATGTGAAACTAATTCGGGATTATTTAGGTGCAAACTGACGTCTCGTCCGGAATTTTGGGGTGTTAAAAGAACTGGTTTAATATGTGCACACGAGGTTTGCTGCAAGGCTGATGAAGCACTGAAACACAATGCCAATATAAGTATTGTACTTCATACTTGGACTGGATTTCAAAAAGCATCCTCCTCGATTTGACGTAGTTCACCAGCTGCAGCTTTACAGACAATGGATTGGAGACTCCACTACTCGAGAGCTGTTCATTCATCGCAGGTTTATTCTGTTCGACGCCTAGAGTACGTATTTGAAGAACGCTTTGACGCAAATCTCAAATCTGCCTTATTAATCACAAAGCACCTTTGATGCTCTACTGGTACTTGTGATTCTTTCCTTTATTATTAAGGTGAACATTTGGCAAAACCTGAACTGCGAGCCTTATGTTTCCTGTCATTTATGATTCCAATTTTTGTACTCGGGGGAGAAAAATTGTTTGAAAACTTATATTATTTAGAAAAAAATTACGTACTATTTACTAAGAAAAGACAGACGAAACACGTTCGAAATTATTGGCATAAAAATTTCTCAGAAATTTTGTTAAAAAAATAATTTTTTACAATATTCAATGACCAAAAATTTGATAACAAAGAATATTTTACTAGAATTTTACCATTATTACAGTCTAAATAAAATAATTTGCGATTTAGAACCATTCTTGGATTTATGCAGCCCTATATAGGTCGTTGAGTAGACCCTCAAATACCGTAGTGTCACGTACTTGTCACTTTGCTAATCCTCCTACGTCCTATGAAAAAATGTATGTAACTCAGATGACCACCATTAGCACGAAGCATAACATTTTATATATTTTCTTTGCAGTTTTGGTGAATTCTGTCTGCGGGGGCGCAAAAGGTCAACTTCTCGCTTAAGCTCAGGTGAGTAAACAAAAAATACTAAAATATAATTATTTCCTATAAATGTTGGCAGGTGTACACAAACTCTGAATGGATACAACTCATTAATCTCAATGAAATACTTAAATGATTTTTTCTGAAGTGGCTCAGAACCATAAAATACACTTTTACGTTGAATGAATGAGTGTGAATGCGATCATGCGGCCACTAATGTGTGTGAAATTTTTTCTCCACTAAGCACGCACAAAGTTCTTTCATTCCAAACCTCATATCTAAGAAGTCACTCACTTAGGACGTATCATATGGAAATGCAGGTAGATTGCTTGAGTACAAGTCGGTGAGTTTAGAAATATGCTGCGGCATTTTGAAATCAATCAATTACTTCGTTTCGTTTAAATAAAAATGAAAATATGACAGCTGGAAAAGGGTAAAACGCCAGATTCTCCTTGTCATTCTTCATTTGGCGTGCTTCAGCTTGATTCATAGACCCGTCATTTCATCCATAGGGCGCCAGGAATTTTCCAGACATTTTTACCTTCGGTTTGGCAGCTTACATCTTCCAAAAAAACCTTTTTCAAGGAATTCTCATGGAATAATTTTCCGTTGCTTGTTGAATATATCTTTTAGAGGAAACATTGATAATATACAAATCAGCATTATATTCCATCAGGAGATAAGTTAAATTATAATAGAGTTCACCAATGTTCACCTGTAACTCTATATTTGCTGCGAGGTTTTTTCAAAGTCAGAAATAGAATTTGTCTAACCTACAGGAAAACCATTAATTGCTACAGCCAAAGAGCTAGCTAAAAATTCATTTAAGGAAACAGTGACACAAAGAAAGAGGAGTTAATACAAGCGCCGAGTTGATAAGGTCTTTTCAGTCTGCATGAAACGAGGAAACGTTTATTTTTTCCTCTATTTAATCAAAAGCTCAAGTATTTTTAACCACAAGGTCATCATCTAGTGCAAAAAAATGCAGATTCAGTTCTCACCCTCGCCAACCTTGCGGTTTATGAGAGAGAATGTAGAGGTTAGGGCAAATAGATTTGATGTATAGGTACATACTCCCAACTTTCACCAACCCTATTCTTTATCCCACGTTAGCTACATAAAGGAACATAGAATATTCAGGGTGTCCCAGGGACAGACACCTTCAAAAGGTGCTTGGATTTATTATATATTTAGAGTTACATGTTAAAGAATGAATATAATAATTAATTATTACCTATATTTGATCAAAAATATATTGTGACCACAAATATTACAGCTTGATCCCAGAAATCTTCTCTTCAAGAGTCGTGCAACTCGAACCCGCTAACAACTGACTAATTGCTAGGGAATAGCAATGCTTCTGTACGTTTTATCAGTAATTTTCCCGTACTTCGGGGAAGTAAGGTGGATTGAAGAGCCCGTTAGTCTCGTGGGGAACGCGATTAACGGCAAAGCCGAAAGTTAGGTTTTGAAACTGACCTCCGTCATGGATTATAGAGTAATAGATACCCTTGTGTGGAACCTACAACCCCAATTGTCTATGTATAGGGAAAAACAAATAACGCGCTATTAATCCGACTGCGGAGTGTTTCTTTCGGCATATTTAGTACTCCTATGATATCTTTTATTGAGGAACCCCTTTCACATTTTGTCTGAAGGGCCATACATGACTCTTGCTTGCTTTATTACTCTTCCTGAAATACATTAAACACTAACGTTAGTTGGAATCTGGTAGCAAAACAAGGGTACTCACACATCAGCCATCCGCGAATCCGTCGAATTTCGAGAGGAATTAAAGAGGGAGACGCCGCGCCGAAATAGGAATGGGGATTGATTAAAACCGTGTGCTTTTTCTCCAAATTTCAACAAACGATGGAGACTCGTTTCGCAAATAAAGATTAAACTAACAAGTTGTACTTCAGCTAGAGAGATTGTAGCTGTCGTAGCAGTCAGATTTTTTGTTTGCCAAAGATAGCGATAGCCCTGTATTTACAATGACCTAGTTCCCTCTGACTGGTCTTCCCAACGACCTTGTTTTGTTCTTATGGTGGACGTTGAGTGACCGCTTGGAAAAAACTCGCTTTGAATCCCACCCCATATCCGACACAGGAATCAACCAACGGCAGAATAAAACAAACAAATACACCGGCGCCGCCAGCGATGAAAAAAAGCTGAGAGAACGTCATGGTAAAGAGGAAAAAGAATTTTAAAATAAGAAGTTTCCATTAATTTTTATCCCATTATTTTCAGATCAATAAATAGGCACAACAAAGAACGGATAGATGGATATAGATGAAGGGAATTACTGCTTCCACTCCCATTTTCTCATGCTGCTTATAAGTCTGAATCAGTTTATATAGTCACGAGGACCGTTGCCAAGAGACTATCTTTTCATGAATAAATACATCCCCAATTGAATGAGCTTTCCAAAATGAATGTATTACCATGGACATTTACGATACCGTTTTCCTAAATTATAACACTCATGATAATAGCATAAGGAAAGTGGTGAATTATTTCATTTTACTTCTTCATACCTATTGTTGGCCTCTCCATTAGAAATATGTTTGGTTACAAAGCATTTTAATTTGAATAATGAAAATACTTTAAATTAAATTTTTTACTCAAAGAAATACTTTGATAGCATCACAGTACTACATATTCTTTGTTGAAATTACTATTGGTATACTAAAGTACTGGTATACTGAAGTATATACACACCAAGAAACCATCATTCAAATATGTGCAAATAAATGTTTTGGAATACCTCTGTATCAGTGGTTCCTTTTTACACATTTTTTTACCGCTGCAGACATTATGATCAGTTGCCATTCAAATCCACTTTTTTGCCATGGTAATGATGTTAATACTGAGAACATTTCAAAATAAGGTACATAAATTATTTTGAACAGATTTTAGTAGTGAATAATAGTCATCACAAAGTAGTGAACTGCATTTTTATTGAAGTCTTAATCGCAATGTTGTAATCATCTACTAGTCGTGTGGTTAAGATTTGGATCCAGTAATGGAGCACAAATACTCTCAAAGGAATAGCATTTAACGTGATTTTTGAATAAATTATGAAATCACCTCAGAAAGGAAACTTTAAAAATATCGATTCTTACTGAAAACACAGCTCTCAAACATGGAAGCTGATCAGGAGTGCGCTTAATAGATCGGTATAAAATGGCAACGATGGTATACGTACATGCAAAAACCGCAACCATAAGTTGATTAGATATGGGGAATAAACCATATGTTATGTCAAATTAACAGCTGTTGGCAGTAAGGTCCCCCTCCCACGCTGTAGTTTCCATAGAAGGCTCTTGCACAAAGAAAAACAGAACAGCATGGACAGGCACGACTCCAGAAATCACGCTAACCTGAACCCTGAGTTTTAGAATTGGCCACTTTTGAAGAGTTACGCCACATGATAGGCAGGCACTCATGCGCTTCGTTCACTGATTTCATCATTTCCCCGCCATATTAAATAATAAAAGCGAGGGGGGGGGGGCATTCTATTAGCAATTCTTATTTACATGCAAGGATCTTTGAGGTTGGCAAATAAATCGCTAGCGAAGGTGGTGGAGAGATCACGGAGGTCTCGAATGCCCTTGGCCACTGACGGTGCTAGGCTCCATTTAATGCAAAGGTATCCGCGTAATACGTTATCGGAGTCGTAATTCGCGGGAACGGGCACTGCGCCTTCATTAGAACGAATCGATGTTGAAGCGGTCGGCTTTGCTCGTTAATTCTTTTACGATTCAATCTATGTTCCAAGTAAACACAGAGAGAGGTATGCGAATTATTTAAAAAATATTCAATGGAGTATATTCCTTTGGGTCAGGATAAAGAGGATGCTTTCATTACTTATTGTTAGTAAAAAATGTGCACTTAGAAAGTGTAGATTTCCACTACGAAAAAACGGCAGGATATAACAGAAAATCTTTTATGAATTCAACGGTAAGCATTGAAGTTATAATATATATTCTCAGGTTAAAACTTCATTTGATTCCTAGGAAGAAAGCTGCCCTAGTGGACATAGTAACATGTGCTCGTATTATTTATAAATTGGGCTTAAACTCTTATTTTATAATCATATAAAAGTTTGCCAGGATCTCATTTGCATTGAATTCTCGACTGGTTTTGAGAAAATAGGCTCATTACGAAATAGCTAACAGAATAAAATGATTAAAGGATTTAAAGTTGCAAAAGACGAGTTAAAATATATCTACTTTTAGGTCCGCCTCGCCTTACAAAAGTTTTGGCATGAACAATTAAATGAGTCAAAGTTAACATGAGCATTAAAGCAAAATATGAACATTTATTTTAAAGCAAAGAAAATTTCCAAACGCTTTTATAATATCAGTGAAATTTTTATGATAAATTACATAAAACATGTTAAACTATCTCCTAGGAGCATTCCTTGTTCATGATTCCTGTCTTTACAGCAAATGAATTATTGACCCTCTTTATATTTTGGTCAACTGACCGATTCTACCCTTTGAAGAACCTCCTTGGTGACTCCTCCTTAGACCATTGACTGCAAAGAGGCCCTTATAACCTTGATTGAGGGCCAAAATGGTTTGAAATATATCTCTCCTCCATTTGACTCACGTCCCACCTCAAAAAGGCCGACGGGCATCCTTAAAGTACTTCTTAACGCACCAGTCAGAAAAAATGGGGATAGTCTGGAACCGCTCATGTGATTTACCCTCGACTTCTTTGGCTTCGAGGCGAGGCGCTCCGAGGAAGAAATCGCGTCCTTGTTATTGCAGGACTCTAGCATATATGCTTCAGTCAAACCCTAAGCATCCAGACTACATCCAACCAAAATAAATTGACAGATTTGTCTACGCCATTTTACGATTGAGTCCCAATTAAATATGGGGAATAATAATTATATCAATTTCAACTTTGCTTACGGTGCCCTTATATCCAAGTAATTTTTGAGGAGTACAATTTAACCCTTTGAATCATCTATTTATGCGGAGATTAATATCCATAGTAGCACTATAAATATGATTTGGAGCTCGTCCAGTAGAATATCCCGATTTTTCAAGTAATTCAGGTCAAGTAATTATAGTAAAGTATTTTATATTTTATCCAAACAACATGGTTTTATTCACTTAATTCAGAAAATTTGCAACTGAATATTTCAATGCCACTAAAGAAATTGGGGCCAACTAACTCGATAGCGGCCAGTCAGTAGTTGCAAAGTGGTTAGATTCAGTCACTTGATGAGAACTGCGTTACCACGCTTTGGTTCATCATAATGGCGCTTGGTGTACCTTAGACCTCCACGAGTGACTGCAATCATGCTACGCTGGATATTTATTTAACCCTCAACTTGTGATTCCTCAGCTGAAGGGGTAAAAGTTACGTAGTATCCAGTTGAGATTTTAGTCGATAGACACCACCACTCTGTATCGATTGGAATATGAGTGGCTTATGCTTCAGCAGGTTCCTAATCGATCAAATTTCCGGCATTCAATATCTGTTAGGTTATCTCAAAAAGCATAATTATTCTGTGCATGGCTAAATTAATCATTTCCTGGGCGCATTCATGTTGCAAGCAGGATATGAGATTACCGAGACGAGCTGTCGATGGTCATTGATAGGGAATTAGGGAGAGACGAAGAGGGGGGGGTTGAGGGAAATGTGGTGTTCGATGGGAAATCCCTCGATGATTTTCGTCTGTAGGATAAGCTATATTTTGGAGGCACTTTGTGGTGATGGTGTGTTATTGGTTGAGGGCCCGAGCGGTATGAGATAATTTCTGCAGTCACCGGGGTAGGGATGTGGTGCGACGGAAGGGAGGGTTTAAGGGTAACTTTTAAGGGACAAAAGATATTTAAGGATAGATCAAAACAAAAAGGGAGAAAAGAGCGTTAGTGAACACGGTTTCGATTGCAAGGCTTTCTTCGTCAAGCAAGGAAAGATTATGGCAAGGAAGCAATACAAATAGCGGGGAAGTAAGGTGGAAGCGGAGAAATAGGAGTAAGGTTAGGGGACGGGGGAAGGTCGCGGTGGCTTAAATCCGTGAGAACAATTAAAAGAGGGGTGAGAAAATGCTGTCCAGGTCTGAATTGAAACTATTTTCGGATTTGGGGATGAAAATTCATTCGCAGTGGCTAAGAAGTTGGCCGGCAAAACTTTTACGAGATACATGTGAGCGGGAGATATGTAGTCATTGGTTTCTATTAGATGTATGGCGATACTGGATTTTCCCAAGTTATTGTATTTGAGTGCCCAACAATTTCCGTGAATCAGATGAGAGGTTGTCACTGGTGGTTTTTATTTTCAGAAATATGTTTTTGCAAGACATGGGCTTTAAATTTCTTATGCAATGAATATCTGAACGGTAGATGAAAGATCTTTGACACAGGAAAGCAGATTTTTTAAATATGAATGTTCGAGAAAGTAATTGATATTATATTATTAAAAAGTATATTCAAATCCATAGGTGAAAGATGAATAAAAAGAAAGTTCAATGAATTATTGATCAGAAATAGGAGAAATGGTGGCGGTGAACTTGATTGGTTTCTTAAATTTCTATTTCTTGAGAACTCGATGCATCGAATTGATGTTGTAACCAAAAATAATGACCGTAATTTCCTTGAGTGGGATTACTGCAAAAGGCATGCTTATTAAGTTGAATCGAGGACAAAAACCGAGAAGAACACTACAGAAACGGGGTAATACCATTGTAAGACCGCTGGATGAAATGTATAAATATCGATATTGAATGTTGAAAAATAAAACTTTTTTTGGAACATAAATTGTGATTTTCATCATCAGTTCGAGAAATTTTCAAATCACCCTCATATAAGGATGGAAAGCGGGATTTTAGTTTTTACAAGGGAGAAAGAAATCTGAAGAAATAAGTTCTGAATGTGATGATTTTCCAAATATTTTGAAACACAATGTTGGAGATCAATTTAGGAAGGATAGCGAATTGTTGGATTGCCATTCCTAAACATTTGAAATAAAAGAAGAGGTATACATTGTTGGAATACCCTTCTGGACATTTTAACTAATAGTGAGAACAGAGAATATTTGGATAGGATTTAATGACTTGAAAACATACTAAAGAAACAAGGTTGGGATGTAGAAAGAATAAAATCCTTCTCACCGCCCTTTTAGCACACGCACAAACTGGGAAAGAGGGAGGGTCCATATCAACGAGTGGTTATTCTGTGGAGGAAAAGTAACCTTATCAAAGGTGGTCGTGCAGAGGATAACTTATGAATTTCTCGAGGCATTTCCTACCCCACCTCACCAACATATCGAGGAGACAAGAAGAAGTCCGAAGAGTTAATTCCCCTTTCGCTTATCTCTACTAAGGGAGATGAGAGTTCAATAACATTTTTCTCCCACTTCCTCTTCCCTCTCTCCTTAACTCATACACCCGTCGTGAGCGGATTCCGTAAGTCCTCAAAATAGGAATATTTATCACTTTGCAAACCAATGAAAAAATGTCTACTGTTTTCTCTTTTCATCTTTCCTCGTCATTTTATATCCGTCAATCACTAGGGCAAAGTAGAGAAGTGATAAGTCATTTTCTCCGTACGGAATCTCATTTTTTGCAAAACCCCTTTCAACCTCGGAGAGAAAGGCTACCATGAGCTGCACGGCAGACGGGCGCACGAATGCCGCTAAGAGTGGAGACAACTGCTTAAGTGCTACCTTTATAACCTCTAAGCTCTTCCTTGTACCCAACCCCTTCGATTCACTGTGTTTCTCCGGTCAGACACTCCCCTCCTCTCCTCCACTCCGTCTCCTTAAATTCCAACCATCCATTCCCTTTGTAAACCCCTCCCGCCTTAAAGTGGATGCAATTGTCATTACTCCGATATGTCTCAAGGGATCCCTCCTCACCCTGTTGTGGATATCATTTCCCAAGCGCTAGAAAGCTATCAATTTACTTTGAACAGGGAATTTACCAGCGTGGAATGCAAGACTTTTCCGCCTAGGTTATTCCTCGACACAATAAATCTTACTTTAATAATTATGTGTCAAAAGATTTCTAAGAAACCAATATTTTACCGTTTAAGGAGCAATTAAAGTTTTTCCTTCGATCGATTCTGATAAAATGGACATTATTACATCTTAAGTCAAAAGCTATCTAGTCATTTGTTTGGATGGAATCGAAGATTTAAACATGAAGAGAACTTCGAGAAAGCAAAATATAGTCAAAACATGAAGAGAAAATTAAGACCAAAATATAATAAAAACCGTACGGCTATTTCAGAAGCAGGTAATATGCCTTGGAAAATCAAGAAGCAACTTTTTTCTTGCTTGCCTTATTTGATCAATTATTTTGGCGAACATTTCGGCAACGAAACGCCTTTTCAGTCGCTAATCTGATAAATGAAAATAAGCTTTGTTTGGATCATTGCTTACATTATTAATGCAATCTATTATTTACCGGCATAATATTTATACAATTTTCCATCAGAGTTGAGATGACGAGCGTTGTAATTTTCTGAATTCCTCCTCACGTCCCTTCATTCGACCATATTCGCATTTTGAGTGCCTATGCAATTTAATTTGGCATTGCTCATCCACTCGATTGCAGTTTCACCTGATACTTTATCGATCCAACTAATAACAAAGTATCGCCCCTGAAGTCACTTGTCCACAAGTGCAGAAAATTGGCAATCTACTCGTAAACAATACATTTCGAAAATGATGAAAATAATATCTAGACGCATTAGCAGTTTTACATGGTGGGAAATCATTGCAAAAAGGATGAAAAGAGGAATTACGAGGTTGAACGGAGAGCATATTGCAAAGCAAAAACTGCTGTGTATTCAATGATCACTGTATTTAGCGCCAGAAATTGGCTGAGCGGCGCCCAGTAGGATAAGGTTGAAGTCGGCAATGAGAGGGAAAATGGAGTGGGGGACTATAATGCCCCGCAAAAATTATGCCTCTTCTATTTGAGATCAGAAACTGAGGAGTTTGGGTGACGACTTTCAATTCCGTAATGGAAGAGTATGTAAAACAATTTACGGGTAGATGAGTGATCAACAGAAAAAAATCACACTCACTACCGTTATTTCTATACTTTACTGCAGTTTTCCTCTCTCTCACTTACTTCCTACTATTCCCCACACGTTACTAGTCCTCGGCAACTTTACATGCTGCACAGTCTGCTCCTCTCTCCCATGCATAAACATCTAAAAATATGTCTGCTCTCTAAAATTTCGTCGCTAAAAAATTTATTCTTCCGGATAAATGAAAAAATATAAACCCTTCTTTTATCCCTTAAGAATGACATGGTAGTACGGATAACGTATTTTAAGCGGGCCATATCATGTCTTGGTCACATTTATTAGGCGTATGCTGCGCATTTCATGCTTTCTACAAATCTACATATTCCAGCGACACAGTGGGATTGAAAAACTTGCTTCAAATTTCCGCGAAACAATATATTTTGAAATGTAATTAAAAAACATTAAATGCAAAACATATAGGTGACAACAAGTTAAAGGTGGCATTGATATAGGTTTTTAATTGGTTGTTATAACAACCAGAAATGAAAACGACAAATTTTACGCGTTGGATTCATTTAACTTTAATATGCATTAATTCACAAAAGAGATTTTTATATTTTTAAGCGACCAAGACCAAAATGAGCAACTAGACTTAAGAAAATGGAAATACTAAATTAATTGCATTAAATTTACTCCAAAGAATTCTTCATTTTATTTGGACTCTAGAAATTTACTGAGATGAGGGCAGAAATATAGGCATTATTTCGGTGGAGCAGTTGAAATAGTAAGCAAAGATACTTTCAATAAATATCGAATAATTAAGACATTAGCAATTTACTTCGACGACGCCTCAAAGTGTGCCAGACTCGTAACACTCTTTTTAGAAACTGATCTTGCGATTAGGTTTCACCTTTCATTTGAACCTTTTTAAGCAGAACGGAACATATATCGGAGGGGCCTCCAAAAACCACTCAAGGATTTATTTTGTAACTTATTTCGATTGACTCTCATTGTTTTTTGTTCCACAATTAAACGGAAAGAGAGGGAGGAAGGCCTCTGAGGGGGTCGGTCTATGGGTCAGAGACACAGATTTACTGCTCGCGTGGTTCATGGTGAGGAGTTTATAGCACTCTTACAAGGAATAGCTCCCTCTAAAAACAAAACTTGTTAGATAGTGGTGCCCCCTTGGAGACGAGAAAGAAAGAAGACAGTCTCTGTGGCGGAGGTGAGCCCCCTCTTCTCTTTGGAACGGTTAAAGCGAAACTTCGGGCTCACTTCGGTCGATGGCCGTGTTAAGTTAGCTCGCAATGTGATGCAAGATGAATTATTCACTAATTCAATAGTGGGTTCTGCCGATTCCGTGAAGGAATTTAAACAAGCGTGTGAGGAAATACGGCCGCAATATTTGTTGGACATCAAATTCATACGACTTGTAAATTTGATCAAGACATGTCATACAGAAATAGAATGAATGTTCCTCGTACTGAGGTGACACAGCGAGGGGGACAAAAAGAGAAATAGGCAGATGCAATGATAATGAGAGATTTCGCGAGATTAGGGAAGCCAGAGTGAAAGAGATCAACAGTTCTGACACGCGAACAATCCAGCCAACATATGATTCTTAAAAGGAAATGACTGATTCATCGCGTTACTTAAAATGAAATGAAGCAAAGAAGAGAGAGGCATAATTGAAAGCCACTCCAAAATATCAAATAATGTAAGTAAACATATCTATAGTCAGTTGATGAAGGATCGATCCTTCGCTTTTTTACTCCCCTGTGGTTCGATTTTAACTGAAGTGTGATCTTAAAGATGGCGTGATAGCCTAGTGGGTACAGCGTTCGCGTAATGATTAAAGGGCCAGGGGTTAAATTTGGACACCATTGGAAACCTCTATCTTAACTCAAGAAGTGCAATTTCTCGATAAACATCTTGAGAAACCTCAAGAAGGACAGGGAATAGGACTGTACTCTGACGTGTAAATGCGCTTATCACCATGATAGCCCTTTGGCCTTACGTATGTATAAAGCTAGTTATAAGAGCTTGGGTCCCTGGATAAGGATCACCAAATGAGATTAATCTACTAGGTTAGCTAGAATGTGTGGGACTGAGATCAAAACTAAATCAAGTTGTGAATTTATCGGGGTAATATTGTAAAACAACCTGATAGACGTTGCTCGTCATTGAAGTTGAAAACAAAAGTAGAAGTTACTTAAATTTTACTTTGGAGCAAATGTCCGGGTATACAGGGTCGAATTCAATTCAATCATTCAAAAGCAAAGGGAATGACCGCCATGACAATTAGATTTTAAAATGTTTTCGTTACTCTGGTGGATAAGCAAGCTAATTTCCTAATGGTGTCCAACACAGGTTTACCATTCCCGTAGGAATGCAGTAAATCCGCAGATTAGATTTAAGTACGCACTTGCCTTCATCAAACTTAATTTCCGGGGAATGCGCTATTCAAACGAATGGTTCATTGATGCATTGTAGATTACCGTATTCGAAAATAGTTACACCTTCATGTGCATGCATACATTTAAAAACACTCAAATGAGACTCCTCCATCAGTTTTCAACATTCCACAGCCACTCAATACACTCACCACTCACACTTATTACCATCTTCAAATTTCTCCAAACAACCTTCTCTGTACACCTACCACTACCTCCCGGCACTCCTTTCTTTCTTCCTGCCATATTTTCGATTACTCATCAAAATCACATCTTAGAAGCCTCTAATATACCTTCACGTTATCTCTTGCCTTTGCGAGAAAAGTTTAAACCGACGTTCCGTAACGTAGTTTTCATTAATCCTCTCTTTATAGCACTTAGGTCCTTGTATTTAACCGTTTAATATTTTGAAGCATAAGTTTTGAAAACAATGCAATACCATTTTCCATCTTTAAATTATTGTTTACTAAAGAATCGAGTGCCCCAAAGTTAAAGCTATGTCCAACATTCCCAGTGTCGCAAATGATTATTTTCAATGGTAACGTTATATACTTAAGTAGTTACACAAAGAACTACGTAGTTTTTTTTAGCAGTTCTGAATTTTGAGGCTCATATTTTGGTTATCCTCATGAGGACAGCATACATTTGAGAAATCGGAAGTGCAATGTAAAATGTTAGGGACCACGGAGACGGGAGTAGATACAGGCCACCTCTTTTGGTACACGAGCCCATACATTAGTTTTTGGGATCGACACGACTTCCGACCCGTGTCTCGTCCGCGGACATGAAAACATTTTTAGAGCTGGGTATTTTCGACCGCATTAGTCAAGCACGGCTGATTCTCTTTTTTTCCAGAGCGAAATCTGTGATTCACTTCCTCGGTTCCAGCCCACACGCATCGGTTATTTTTAAAGAAGCGCCTTATTCAGGAGGGGGCGGACTGGTGACGGCGTCTCTTTCAGGGGATGGAAGTAAATAATGCGCTCTGCCATAGTGAGAGAAAGAGAAAAGAGTGAAAAAATGCAATTTGCATTATAGGGGTTGTTGGAATGGAAATCAAGCGGAAGAATAGTGGGTGGGGAAAGTTCTGGTGGCTTCCCAGGCTTGAGCAGGTAGAGAAAGAGAGAGTGACGAAGAGATGTGTGGAAATGCAGCCCAAATGCAATTTTCTCCAAACTGAGGCTACAAGGAGTGTCATCTTATATTTAATGCGACGAAAGTGTTAGCGGAATACAATGAGGTATGAGAGGGTAACAATGCTTTCTTTAAGTTTAAGTGAACGTCGGCTCAAGGCGTTCCTCTGACGAATGTAACATCATATCTGTGATTATATCAGTGGTTTCCAAAATGTAAGCCGAGACACTATCGGGAGAAGCGGATAAACGTCAGGCATGCCATCAATACTATACATATTAAACTGAATAGGAAACTTCTAGATATAATAATTGCTTATTACATACGTAGCATTCCTACTACGATGCTCAGATCTAATTCTTTTAGAGAGTCTGCTTCTCTTTCACTAATTTTTTAAGACTAAATTAAAATATTTATCGTCATTTGTAAGTAAGTGCATTTATATTTACATGAAAATATATGTAAATGTAAATATTAAAAATAAATATCATAAAATAATTATGAAAAATTTGTTTGTTTATTCACCCACTACCAGCTCATAGTGTAATTATCAAATATATCGTATACCATCAATGTTAGTCAACCCCAATGTTTTGGCATAAATAATTTACTATAGAATATTGCCAATCATTTGTGAACTTCCTTCCAATCAACGATCCATTTATTTATACCATTCCTTCGATTCTCTATGATTTGTACCCTACCCAGAATATACCGTCCAAAATGGCTGCTATTTTGTTCCTCTTCGCCGATTTATTTTCTCCCTAATATCACAGTTTCCAAAGATCCACTAGTTCTCAATATCTTTTCCAACAATGTTTGTAAGCATTCTTTGAATTTCCTCTAAGGGCGTGTACAGCTTTTCAACTCTCCTTCCTACGTAAGAAAGTTATTATTATTATTATTTATATTCTTCAAAAAACTTAAATCTCCATAGTCCCCAATCGTAAGCATCTGCGATTCTCAAGTATTTGTATGCATAGGTCAAAAATCAACCCTCCATGTACAATCTCCAAAATTCTAATCTTTTCCTTAATTATTCAATGTCACTCTCGGTCTTAATTTTCCTCTTTTGTACATTCTTCTCTTTCACAATTATTCTCTCAATAGCCATAATTTTTATACCTCTTCTCTGCCTGTATGTTCAATGGGTAGAACACGTCATCTAATGTTATCAGTTCTGTGTTAAAAGCCAATTTTTTCACACCCACGTAAGAACATCCATAAGAAATAAGTCATTAATAAATTTCATCCCTCTTTTTCTATATCCTTCCGCGCTTCCCTTAATCAAATTAAAAACCATTTGAAAGTCTATCAGATTTCCTGAAGAGCTTGTTTATTCTTTTGCTTCTGTTAGCTGGTATTTTCGCCAGCTCTCTCTGCAAATTCTTCACTGCTTACTTCACTTGTCCATGGCGTTTTTAAAAGGTGGGGCAAAAGTCAAATTTCAAAATTTCGATTTTTCTCCTCACCTTTTTCTAGCTGGATCCACCTTTATAATTCACAGAATTCAAGCTTTTGGAACAGACTAAACAAGCTGAGGAAACCCGACTCATTCTAAATTCCGTTATGTCCGTATGCTCATTTCTGATTTTGCGCCCGTGTTTTCAATTTAATTTATGATCCTACGGTCCTCAACATTCTGCTGCTTCACTTCCTTCCGATTCAGTATAAATATTGACCCAGCTATCTGCTGGTCAAAATCATTCCACTTCAATGCTACTGTAAATTCAAAAAAACTTTTTCCATCATCCTCGAGTGAGTAAGTTTTCCTGGATATTTTCCATTCCATTTACCTTTTCACTCATACCTCCCGTGATAATTCGTGTCTTACTGGTATTCCTGGTAACATGCGATCCTCATCCACATCTTAACCTCTTTTATTAACAAAATAGGTTAATAGTATTATTATAATAACACTACGTTTGCAAATTTATATCAAAATGTTAAAAGATTTAAATTAATTTACTTTTTATTTGGTACAGTGGTAATTTTACTGCGGCGATAGAGTTTATGTAGAAGCAACAAAAGTTTTCATGTTTGAACGAGTCATAGGAACATCATAGGAAACACTATGCACGTTTAAACGCCTAAAATTTATTTAACTTGAAATTATTTTGTCCCGAGAAACTATTAACGGAAGAAAAATGAAGCATTTAAATGGAGTATATAAGTAAGCGACATCCCACGCCAGCCTTCGTTACCCGCAGAATAATTTAAAAGCAATATACATAGTAAGAAGTTAATGAGGAGGGTTTTGCGTTGCAGTTGTAAAATGGAACCTTGTGACTCAAACTGGGTTTAAATGCAAATGAACCCGTAACGAATATTTCACTAAGTACAGAGTCACATAAAACTGCAAATTAAAGCAACTGGGAGCAGTAACCTTTAATTATCGCTTTCGTGGGAAGATGTTAGTAATATGATCCAGATGGACTGAAATTGCTCAGGCGATGACACATCTCAACAAGAGTTAAATAAAGCCTGACACAATGAGAAAGAACTAAGATTCACGGAAAAGAATTGAACCATGTTGTTGTGAAAAGGTTCGGGAGGTGGGAGAGGAACAAGGATAGCTAAACAGCTGGATGGAGACTAAAGCTTTACGATTTGGTGGATTTATTTAACGACAGAATGGATTGACCTTACTTTTTCTTCGAACTCCGACTGGTTGGGGGGACAAGCATATTACAGCAAAGCAGAAACAGAAAATAATTGCTCGGCCGGAAACGCAAATCAAAGAAAGACTGAGACCATCTGGTGGTGGGTATAAAAGTATCCAGAGCTTTCCTCTTCCATTCCGCCAACCTCATAATTCTCCATCACTCTCTCGTGTCACCACCCCTTACCCTCTTCCCACATGGCCAAAATCCCTCACACAGCCTTCCCCTTTTCCTGCTCCCTCCCACCACACGCTTTTTCTCATCATTCCCCTCTCCTTTTCCGCTTCATTAAAACCTGAAAGACACGCAACGAAATGTAATGGCTGTATGATAATAGAAATGGCTAAAGGACACGCTGACGTATGTATTCACTGTACAGCTGCTTCTTAGAATCGGCCACCATCCATGGTTCGACGACCTATAATTTTACTTGCATAATTACTGGGCACATGTTTATGTTGTGAAAAACAAGTTCTGTGTATTCCAGGTTATTATTTGATAATTGGTGTTCCAAACAAATGCAGGCCGTATCTCATTTGAACGCCATTTTTGATTTCCATGGCAACTACCGTAAAATACCGTACGATTAAATCGTTTCTCACGATATAATCTAATAAAGCTCCAAATTTCATCGCATTTCTAAATGTGGCGAATAGACATATCAAAAATGGAGTTGAAAAATCGTCAAATAAAGGAAATAGAAAAAATGTAATTACTTTATAAATAAAGGGCTGCAAGTAATACCTGATGAAGCCATATTATAAAAAAGCTACCTCCATTTCATGCAATCCTTGATTTCTCTTAGATTTGAAAAATTTTTGCAATATACTTTTATACAGAGAAATGAAGTCTATACTTCTGGGATTTGTAAGAGCAACTGCATGGAATCGCTTTCGTCTAAATCGAACTTGTTAGTAACCCTCCGGTTTTAAACAGAAAATTGTTAGATATATTCATACATTTAATGCAACTTAGAAATTCCTGGACAACTCGCCTTCCAATTTTCAAGGACTGTTGAGACGCTTTATATGCGGTAATTTTGTAATTTATTCACGGTTTTAAAAACTTTAAAATTTGCGTTATCACAATACCAACTGTAAAAAATCATTATGATTTATATCAAATAACGTGCTACAAAGAGCATGTCTTAAATTATCGCAATGTTCTTCTAATGACCGAATCATTACGGTCTGTTTTATAATTACAGCATCAAAAATAAATTCCCCGGTTTTTCATGGAACCAAGGGGAGAGTCCATTTCTGTGTGCCAAGTTTAAACTCTATGTAATGCCGTCAGTGATATATAAACTATAAAGGGAAATATTTTATTTATAAGTTAAGCCAGCAGAGCACTTTCTCCAGTCGTTCTCTTTAGCTACCAAACAAATAAAAAGGTCAGAGCCGTTAAATCACCTTATTTCAAGCTCTTACTAAATTTAACTCTTGGGACGTAAACATCTTTGATGATGATGAAGATATGGCCGCATGGGTGCATGGCACCTCGAAATAGCAGTCTCCGTAGAGATGTTAATTTGAGTGACGTTAACGGACTAATTAGTGTCACGATTACGCCTACTCGTTTCCATTTCTAGTTTCTAATACTGCCAACCAACAATTCCAGAAAAAATAAACTCAAATTTATGATCCCCATTGAAAATACTTAGTTGGTTTTGTAACTAGAACTTAAGCTATCACCGAGTTAAAAATAATCTCATTTCCGTCCTCGTAACATTCGTTGACTAAACACATGCTACACTATTTTTTACTCCTGAGTTTATAATCCTTTGGTGCTAATAATCCTTTTAAAACTTGACGTAGTAGATAGCTTCGATGGAAAGACATTTTGCTTGCACGGGAAGTGAAAAATGTTTCCAATCGGTAAATTTCTATTCTTAGTGAATTAGCAATCTTATGCATTTTTAACATCAGATTATACTTGAATTGAATTTGTACAAGAGACATTATCTCAATTAATACATGCTCAAAATCTCCCTGGTGATGTGATAAATGAATTTTCCAATGAGACAAACTCGTATTATTTCGCCAAATTCAAAATATCATTATGGTTGTCCTTAATGACTATCACTTCTCGAGTGGTGAAAACCATCATAAATGTTTTATTAAACTTAAATTATTGTTCGTGTACTCATTATGAAATTCAATTGACACTATAAAGAGAGATAAAATAATTTTTATTTTATTTTGATATCACGGTAAATCTGCCGATAAATACTCAATGAAAAAGAATGAAAATGGATGACTGATTAGCCTTCATGTAATTTGTGGTAGGAATGAAAATCTCGAGAACACGATATTTCAAAGGTATCATAAGAATATCAAAGGTAGATAGGGTAAACGCGCAAGAGAGACCTCCTCCAGCGTACGACGAAACATTTGAGGCGAAACTCTTTTTATCGATTTGTCGTACACAGTTAACCACAGTTGAGATTTTAATGCGGATAGAATGCTGGAACATTTCAGAACAAACTTTTAGTAAAAGCCATCAAAATCCCTAACGAGAACGTGTAATGGAAACTTCAATTTTGGTCTAAATACAGGCACCTAAACGCGTCGGATTCAACATACAGCTCGTTGGCCTACCTAAGTGTGCATTAATTGACGATGACTGAGGAAACGTGCAAGCTGGAAGTACAGGATCAAGTCGCAGCCCCACGCTTTCGGTTGCGCTGACGATTACAAATATATTGGACTCTTTTCATCAATTTAATATGCTAATATTCGACCACGCAATCATAAATATGAATCTATTCTTGCTGATTTTAAAAGTTATCTAGAGTAACGAAAACAAATTGACCGTGAATACTAAGAAATCAATTACGATCAATATGATCTAGATGAATTTCTCCTCAAAGTTCACATTCCGGGCGATTTATTTGTTTTTATCCCTAATTTTAAATTGACAAGTGCTCTTTGTGAGGCAAAAATTCTAAAATAATCAAAAGTAAACTTTAAATATATTATTATTATTCAATTTGGTTATGCAAATTACAATTTGAACTATAAGTATACTAATCAATGCAACAATTTCAGAGTGTAAAAATCATTCGCCTTGACTGGGATTTGAACCCAGATCCTTCGATGTCCGACCGAGTGCTTAAGCCAGTTACGTAACTGGCTAACTGGGGGTCGGACATCGAGGGATCTGGGTTCAAATCCCAGTCAAGGCGAATGATTTTTACACTCTGATATTGTTGCATTGAAATACACATTAGCGGATGACTCCGTTTAAAGTTACTGTTGCGGCATCTCCCGCAGTTTCTTTGGAATTTGTATAGGTATATTAGATTTTAAATGAAAAAAGTAAATTTTTATTAAAAAGTGTCACCACGCACGTCGGTAAGGGTAATTTAGGAACAATATTAAATGTTAGAAATTTATTTAAGCTATCTACTCGAAGATGAGTGAAGAAAAAATTTAGATTCTTCGCATGAAAAAAAAGTTAAACAACACATAAATCAATAGATATTAGAAATAATATAATTTTAAACGTTAAATTAAAAATTAAAAGATACCGTGAAGAAAAAACATTCCAATGTGATCATATTATTTCCAATTCTTAATTTAAAAATCACCTTTGGGTGTGTGAACCTACATTTTCATATGGATTTTTGAAGCGACAAACCTTTTTTACACCTATGAGTGGAATCAGAAATGAGGATGGCATTACCATTTTAAATTTTTAGCACATAAGTTTACTTAAAGATAAATATTTTTTAAATAAATGGTAATTATGAGTATCCAATTGTTTCAAAATGGTGAGAAATAAAATAATATTCGGTTTTAAGGGAACCCCAGTTCCAGAGCAGCTGATAAACATAGTAATTTCAGGTTTAACTTTGTGGAATTCCTTCATGACGAGGGTAAAAAAGAAACTTTACACTTCTCATATTAAGATTTAATGTTTGAAATAAAAGATTTAATATCTTTAATAGCATCCAGAGTAGCTAGGTAATAAAGAATCGAAGGAATTGAGACTAAAGACAAATATTTACTCTTTACCAAAATGTTTGCACCATAAAAAATCAAGTTTACAACTGGAAAATGGAAGACTAGGTAAAGTGCCTAAATTACCCGCCAAATAAAATACGTGAAATTTAGCACGCTAGGATAGCCTTTTGATCCAAATAATTTTCTGTTGTTTTCTTCCCTGTGCAAAACTCCACCACATTCTACGCACTAAACATGCATGTCGTGGGAACTGAACACGCAAATATTGGTTCATCTTTGTTAATGTGCTGTCCGAAAACTAACAAATCAAGTATTTTAAATAAAAATGTATATATATACTTCGGGTTCCTCTTTGTTCTTATCACACTTTCACAGATTACGCAAAGGGATTTAATGAGGTTAAAAAATTTTTAGAAACTCGTGGCAAAAAATAAACGTCATGAATGCACGAGAGGGTCAAAGCTTGGTCTTGCCGACAAAATAGAGAGCCAGATGAAAGAGGACGAGAGAAAGAGAATGGGAGGAAAGAGATTACAGTTTGCTCCTGTGATAATGTCTCGGACGAGTGCTCGAACCACAATGACAAATCGATATGCTTTGCTTCGGGTGGTGGGGACGTGGCAGTGGAAGGGTGACACGGGACGGTGAACGGGTTGGAAATGTTGCGGAGAGGCGAGAGGGGTCGGGGTTTGCAGCGGGGAAAGCGGCTGAAAGGCTTATTCCTTTTTATTTTTGAAGAGTTGCCCCCGGAGGCATTATTGTTTAATTAGCGCGAGAATCCCAGCTTCGCCAAGCCTTTGATCTCTTCTCCTACCCGCAGTCTCCGCTGCGAGCGCGCACAAAAGGGTGTTATCTTATCGGGGACCAAGATGGGATGATTCAAGGAGGATGTACCGTTTTTTTTACGAATACTTGATAATTCGGCAAGGCCACAGTAGTAATTCAAAATTGCTCGCGAGCGGATGCAAAATGTACGATAGAATATGTGCTCCTTCTAACACGAACATGTTACTCGCTCGGATGTCCCAGTTTCATGGGTCGTAAGGAGAGGTGCGTAAGAGAGAGAAGGTTGAAGGCAATCCTGTTATAACGTGCCCAATGCCATGTTAATTCCTGTCGCTCATTTAAAATCTTGGACTCAATAATTATCTAGGAAATTTTTACCCATTTTTCGGTCTTCAATAGACAATTATCGCCATATTCAGTGTTACCGTTTTTATGATATCTTTTTTGACAGAACATTTACTATATTCCCCAGCTATACAAGCAGAGCGGACATTATTAATATAACCTATTAAAAAGTAGGCAAACAATTGCCCAACTCTCGAAGCACGACAGGGATTTTAACTCGTATGCTCAATCCAACAGCAGATGAATGGCAACGATGCGAGGTGGCCCACGTTTGCAACAATTATGTCTCTAGCCTTGGAGTGCCTGATTTAAGTGTATAGATAAAACAAAGGAGAAATGAATAGCAACAGAAGAAAAATATCGAGATTTGAGCGGCTTCAATAGGAAAATACTTCGCGATAACCTTGTAAATTGTACGGAGGTTTTTTTATCCTAAGGCTTTATCTAAAAAAATATTGAATAAACATTCAAGTTTATATTTGTAAAACTCCAAAAAAATTTGAGCGAACTAATTAAAAATTTTTAAATTAAAAACAGCCAATTATTAGCACTCTCTTCATTTCAACAGGGAACAAAATTGAAAGTTTTGAAAGCTGGTCAGGGAAGCCCTTTTATCACGTTATCAAATTGATTTGAAAATTATATTATCGTATTTTTCATTCCATTTTCATCAATCTTCATTTTAAGTAGGAATTCGCCAGAAAAAAGATCTATATAAATAATACGTTTTCATTTGGTATACAAAAGCCATAACTTATCGGCAAATTTTTCCACTACGTGGCTTTGAAGGGGTTCTCAGAAATTTCTATATTCTGTCGTCCCACGACGAGCTGAGCAAGAAAAATGAAATTTAGCACACAGATCCTTGGTCAACAGAAATAATAAAAAGTAGTTAACCAGACAATTTTTTATTTTAACTGTATTTATTCTCGGTTGATTAGATTTTAGCTTCAGTGGAAAACAACTGGATTCGGTGCAGACTTTTCCATTTTTTGCTGGTTCAAATTACTTACGTTTGACAAATTCTATTCTTAAAACGTGAAAAATTATGCAGTTAAAAACTTAAAATTACTTTTATTATTGGTTAGTTTATTATATCTCACTTGATAAACTAAATAAACTGTTTTCATATTTGATGTTTTAAAGATTTTTTTGTCGGATTTTTGATTAGGATAAACATGACTACACTATGTTTCGTATAATTCAATAACTACTGAAATCCTTTCTATTTATACAGGGCTTTATAATAAAGAAAAAAATCGAAACATATAGCTCCATGTTTGCTTTATTAAGCTTAATTTCTAGTCTTTTTAATTTTTATGCTGATTTAAAAAAGAATAAGTAGTTTCATCCTTCTAATTTTATTTTTACGTCATTTTTGACGAGCTATGGATGAAATAATTATAATTCTATTGAATTCAAAAGCACGTAAATTTAGGATTATATGGATGGATTTTATATAAAAAAACAATCATAAGTATATTCAAATTCCGGTTTATTAAAATAGAATGTGTCCAATGAGCAAAAAAGTAAAACCGTAATTTAAAGTAGAATGAAAAGAATAGAGAAGCAATGAAAAGATGCTAAATCATAACTGTAATATATATTAGATAAAATCACATACAGGTATATCAACAGACATAAAAGGAATTTAATTAATCTTTAAGGAATTTTTTCGTTTCATCGTACTTTCGTACTTAAGTCGTGCTCGTAATCCAAGGCTAGAAAAAAGCACAAATTTGTAAATTATACACAAAAAAGGTTCTGTTTTTGAAGATAGCCGTAAATTAAATCAATTTCAGTCTTGGATGCCTTTTTTTAAGGTTTTTGCGCGATAAGGGTCTAACGCACCTATCGTGAGAACGCGGGAAATTTAAAGAGAAATAATGATAACTATTCAAAGGTAACACACATGTTAATTAGCGCACAAATCGACATCATGTCTATAAGCATTTCTCAGGATTTTACCGTCTAAAACTTGGAATTATATGCAATAATATTTGAAATAAATATTTACAAATGAAAAAAATTATTGGAAACTTTAATTTTAATTCTTATTTTACGTGGGTACACCCAACCCAGTTGGGTTATGACACCGCAGTAGTATCCATTTATATTTAAAAACATTACGTCCATAAACTAAGCGATCGCTGGTCCAAACTAACATTAATAAAACATTAATAAATCGCTAAATTTGCTCAAAAAGAGGGGATTAGCACGTTATTACATTGAGGTATATTTACACTCGGAATTATGATTAAAAAGATACGTTTCAGGCGTGATATGGGGGAATATCATGATTAATTAAAAATAGCAATTTTCCACAAAAATAAAGTTTAATGCGACCGGTTTCAATGTTACTACATCAACATCAGGTGACAGTTAAACCTCAGAGTCCAGTATATAGATGATTAAAGGAAAGTAAGGGTAGGGTAGAGGTCCTTCTTTTCCTCTACCCTACCCTTACTTTCCTTTAATCATCTATATACTGGACTCTGAGGTTTAACTGTCACCTGATGATGATGTAGTAACATTGAAACCGGTCGCATTAAACTTTATTTTTGTGGAAAGTTGTTATTTTTAATTAACGGAATTATGATTATGATGTGCTTTGATTTCTTTGAATGGGGGTATGAAAATTACCTCAATTCAAAATTAATTCGTAGTAATGCTCTAAAAGAATTAAAATCTGTTTTAACCATATTTGTCCAAGGCCAAGCTGTCAGAATCACTTTCCTAAGAAAACATCTGCTTAATTTGGGTTGCCCTAACTCTCAACTTCTCCATGGTGTGTTGGTGAAGCATTTAATCGGTTTATTATGTGAGCTACAAACAATATCATACCACCATCCTAACTCCTAGAAAGTTTCTCTGGCAGCCGGTGATGATCCACTGACATTGCTTTCTGGACCGAAAACCTGTACTGCTCTACATTGATATAAAAACATTTTAATAATCAATATTAAATAACTCGGCGAAAGTAAACGCCGTCCAAAATAATCCCCTACCCCCAACTTTCCTTATTTGAAATTCAAAACTCGATCAGTCTTACACATTTTATTGCTTCTACGTAAATATATTCGGTGCTTACTTCTACCTCCGAATTCCGAATAATAACATTCCTCTTTCCACCTATCATTTCCAGGATATTTTTGGTTGATTTCCTTTCCGTTTTTATTAATGTTTTATCGTTGAAAAAGCTAATATACCTAGAGCAGTTAATCTCGTCATATAATTTCAACTTTGGCTATTATCATAAATTCTGTCCCAAATTTGTGTAGTTCCCAGTCTGATTTCTACCCACAATAATTGATATTTACCTTAGTCATTCTGTTTCTTCAGAACCTCTAGGCAATTTAATTCTTAAAATTAATTTTCCTTCCGTCTCTGTTACAATGGCATTACGACCGGGAAAAAATCACAATCCCTTGACTGATTGGCCAACTAATTCTTGATTGTAGATAAACATAGCTGAGTTGATTATCTCTTACCTCTAACCTTTCCTATGCACCTATTACCATTTCCCATGTACACACGTTGAAAACCAGGGGTGATAACAAACGACAATCATCATATATTGTTTTCTTAAAGAACTCTTGCGAAAATGTCATTTATATGTTCGTATACTGTTTCAATCTTAAACCCTATGGATATTTTCTTGCCAACATGCAACACTGAATGCGAGGCAAATTTGTTGGAACCTACTTTATCTTTAATAATTTTCTAAGATAAAAAAAACTTACACACTAGTTCGTCTGTTTATTCAATTCATATGAATCTTAAAGCTAACTATGCAGTATTGCCTGGCAATATTCTCACGTCACCTAAAGGAAACCTATTTTTGAAGATTTCTATTCTTTCGCAAATTTAAAAATTCCGTAGCAACAAAAAAGGAAAGACCTTTCCGAACATATCAATTTACAATTTAAATTTAAAGTTTTTTATCGTTGATTTATCTAAGGCCCCGAAAATGAAATCATGGATGTGTTCCTAACCGATTAATTGGGGAATTATTCGAATTTGGGCAATAACCGAAACAGCCAAACGACGTGCCTCTCGTGTAGTAATTCAAGCAAACCAGAATTATTCCCAATCGATCGCTTATATTCCCTCCAAGTGTCAACACCCCACTTCTAAGCCGGTCAATTCAGTGCCCAGTTTGGCCCCGTTCAAGCGAATTCAATAATTATTGAGATCACGCCCGTTACATACTCTATGCACTACGATTGGAATCTCGCCTCAAAAAAAACAACCACGACCACATTTTCCCGGCTGTCCACCGAAGTCAAAAGTTTGGCAAAACGTGACGGGGATGCGTAAACATCATTTGGATCGACGAAATGGAAGCAATTGAAATGAAGAGAGGGAAAGAGACGGGTAGATATGGAGAAGGAAGAGAGAGAGAGAGAAAGGGAGAGAGCGATAGGGAGAACAGGAGAGTTTTCAATATAATCATCCATTTCAGCCGAAATTATAGGACTATTTACGAAGACAGGGGTGCGGCGTGATCAGTATTCATAAAATGTTGCCGGCATGAATAGAAGTGGGGGGTAGCATAAAAGATAGCCTTTAGGGCTAAGATGGGTAGAAGTGGGGGGGGGTAGCGGAAGGAGGGAGTGAAGTTGGACGGCTTATTAGGGACGTGGACCAAAAACTGGCGACCAAATACTCTACGGTGAATTCCGAAGGTACGAGTCCGAAATCCAAAATTTTCCCAACAGAATGAATTTTCTACGGAATAATTTCGCGATTAAACAATAACGTCCATGTTTTTCCCAATGCGACGGATGTTTTTAGGTCGCTTCCCGGCGAGGTGAAGGGAGGGGAGTTGGTCGAGAGCAGTCGCTTTTAATGGGAATTGCAAATACATGTTTGCTCTTTAAAACTCGATGATTATGGGAAAAATGACCGTCGCATATAGTATGTTTGAAGAAGAAAAACGACAATAAAAAAATCCTGTCCCTTCGACGTTTACAGCCAATAGGAATTTTGCTATACGTGGACGAAGTTTTGGAGATGAATTACCATCATTTTTTAAGCATTTAAATGAGATTATCACTCGAGGGTAAATTGCGCTTTGAGCTATTGAACGTATTGTGGTTATGAATTATTTGCATTTTCACATATGTTGGACATCATTTCTACTAAAATGCAAATGAGCAAATTATTCACAACGGAATTCAGTAACCTAGATAGCACGGTCATTATCTGATTTCCTAATGCATCCATAGATTGATAAGTTTTGCTCATGGTTTCTGTCATACACACATATACATTTTATTTAAAATACAAAGATTATTTCCTTTTATCAAATATGCGTTTACCATTATTCTGACGCTGCAAATATTTATTGTCTGATTCTACGATATTGGAAGGCAAATACCATTTCATCTAATCCAACATTGGCTGTAAAATCCGTAATGTTAAAGAAACGATTAAAATACGTTTACATGTCATGTTTACAAATTACAAAGAGCATATGACCGATAAACACTCAAACTGTCAATCCAGAACAATTTCACAACGAATATTATTCAGTTATTTTTCATCCAACACATCTGACTTACCAGAGATTCCAAAGCATTTGAATACGACAAAATGTTAAATTACATTACACCTAATAATTAAAGGCGACCCTGGAAATTCAACCATAGCGGACCGTCGATTTAAAGATGAAATTTAATAGAAGGGCTTCATTTTTTCCTCTTTGGAAATGAGTCTAAGATATTTCGTCGGGAATCTTTCGTGGAATAATGAATAGGGAGTTCCGAGAAGTAAAGTTTAAGACAAATATTTACTGAAGTGCTCGATGTGACTGCCAGTGCAAAATCAGTGCTACCTCATACTTATTTCGGTCTGGTCCATTTACGAAAAATGGTAACGGCCACATCCATCCATCCAATTTTCGCGGGTATAGGATTTATTTGGCAGAAAGAAAGTCTGGTTTGAATCTTACAAAGTCCCCGTCGGAAGAACCAACATATTGCGTCCATCTAGTCCCGTGGGAGCGTCCTTCCCCTCGATTTTACCCCTCCACTCTTCGCCCCGCCAGCGATCGCATTTGTTCTCCCCAATCCTTTCAATTCGGGATTCTAATCATCATTTTGATCCTAAAACGCGGATGACTGCCGTGCCGTGCCCCCCCCCCCCGCCCCCCCACCCAGAGCTACACCCGTTCGATGAGGGGAGAATGAAGGTAGGGTGGAAAAGGGGGCGAAGACATACGAACTTAAGCTCCATCATGCGATTCTCATCCAGCGTAAAAACCTCTCTGTTTGAGATATTGATATATCGCTCCTTCAATTTGCGACTTCTATACTGACTCCACAAAGGCGTTGTCGTAAAGGAAAATAGAATCTTTCGTCTGCAGGGAGGGCGAGGTGAATTCCAAAATGATGATCGATACAATTTCGAGAATGGGTCGCCAAAACGGAGATCTTAGAATACTCATCGGTAGAATTTCCCTAAGAACTAAGGAAGGAAAATATATCCGGATGCAGAGAGAAAAAATGCGGCGTTAAGGATGGTGGCATTTGAAATAAAGGTCTCCAACTCAAATAGTTCTCATATTCCTCTTTATCTTCTCAATTCTTCCGTTACCATAATATACAAGGGATGGAGACAAGATTTAAAATTGAAAGACTGAAGAAAATTCAGATGGATATTAGTTCTATGACGGAACTAGTATTTCCTAATGTCACTGTGCTGTATTGAAAATCAAAAGCTGTAGCAAACTCATTTTGGCATACGTATCTAGACTGGGTAATTCGTTATCCAGTTTCTTCAGTTACATGTAAAGCTCACTGGTGCGAATCAATCTTCGGAACAATTCAAAATGCAGTTTCACAACAAAGATGCGTGGAATTGGAGATGTGCTCCTCGATGTTGTTTTCTAAGAATAATTTGCTTCTGTTTGAATATTCCCAGAAAGTTTATTACTTCGTGTTTTCATTTTGTGTCATTACCATAGAGCGCAATGTGTCTCAATAGATGTTTCAACCATTGCAGCAGAACGGTTATATTCGTTCTAACCTGGATAATTAAAATATGAGAACGATAAGGCAACATGTCATCTCGCAAGATGGATATTATCTCAGATTGAAAATGAGAAAAATTCTTATAATATTTCATATTTACCAGCCATCATAAATTATTAGTCAAAAACGCTTCAGCTTTCATTTTTTCCACTCAAAAAAACTAAGATAAGATGATTTCATTGTAAATCGCTTCCTGAGATTTAAAAGGAGTAGGCATGGGAAGTAAAAAGGGAAGATAAAATTTAATCAATTAAAATCTTGAAAATGAAGTATTTAATTACTCTGCGTGGGATAAATAATTTGAAAACTGAAACAACAGAGTACAGCCGTTCAATAGCGAAGAACTAATTTGAGTTTGGGACATCAATGTCGGTTAGATTTTTATGGGAGGTGTTTTTTTAATTCTGTGACATACTGAAAAATAGTCAAGTTATTTATGAAAATCACGATTTGGGAAAGAGAAACAAAACGAAATGAAAAGGAATTAGCGCAATAACTAATGCCACCGCTGAATAATATCAACAAAAAAGCACCGTGTTCCACTGAGATACAAAATATATATTCTCCGAGGGACAATAAGATTTCTTTAAGAAATATCTTGAAAGACCGAAAATTCGGCACGACTAAGCACTGTGTGGCGTTAAGAGGACCGAACTTAACTATTATGTCCTGTTGCACAGTAACTCTATTTTGAGCTGCTTAACGACAGAGCACTGGAGTAGTGCTCACGATATCTGTCATTATCAGGCACCTATGACACGATGCTTTGTTGGCAGGGTAACAAGGAGACTGCCACCACTCAGAGGTGGCGAGTTAAACGTCCATTGTGTCGCCTGAATACAAGCTTCCCTAGATCATGCGACAAATTGTGCTCCGCTAAGTCAATCTGGAAAGCGAGGTCATCTGTAGTGAGGAAGCAGTGTTCTTGTATCTGTATATGCACTGGGTAAGGTTCGGCCAATCGGAACAGCGAAAAATAAAGTTCGGAGCATTATCAGTAGTAGTATTCCAGTGCATAACATTATAACTTAGGTTAATTTTTCTATTGCAAACATATCAAACCCTATAAAATCATATTCACTTGTCCTATAGCTGTGGTTTCATCAAGGAGAATGCATGGATGACCGTAATCAGTAGAATATTAGCATAAAATCAAGGTTACAAAACTTGTCTTCAGATTGTATGGCAGGTATGGTGTCATTCATATTATTCGGAAATTATTACTGCGTGCTATCGACAGCAAATTTTATTCTATGAAGGTCTTCTATTTTTTTTATTAATTTTTCCGCTGTATCAATTCAAATTATTTCGCACATGTTTCATAAATTTGTGATAAAAGTTTTCAGTTTGCTTCATACACACACCTTATACCAGCACAAAATAATAATTAACAAGAGTAAATTTTAAAGTAAGGTAAATGACAATTCTTAAATATTTATATCATGAAAATATCATTTGAAATTACAAGATAACCAAATGCATTCCATAAATTAATAATGCCACTCGCTGGTTTAGCCTTCTATACCCTTATGCCAAGAACCATGGTTTCTCATATTTTCACTCACCTGTAATGTTAAAATTGGCATATGCCTTCATGACAATCGCTCACTAAAAGTAAACAATGAACTGAATAAAACAAACCAGGAATTTTACTGTATAATGAAACATTTATGTTTACTGTAAATGCAGTATTTGCAAATAATATTCTACAAATGAACCCCGTTTATCATTGGACTATTAATTTTCAACGCTATTGAATGGAATTCAGGAGGAAGTCCTAGTTCCTCCATTGTACCTACCTATACTGTACGGTTTTACAGAAAGATCAGCTTCATAAAAATCACACAATTTCATTATATATATATATATATATACATACATTTATTTATTTTTTAATTTTTTCGCCTCTCATTAAGTCCTCAGAAATATCGCCCAGATAGAAGGAGCCAATAACAAGTCAACCTGACGGAAGAAAGGCTTTTTGCCACCTCCAACCACCCGCAATGCGTTGGTAAGGGATTAAACTTTGTTATTTGACCCTTGTAAATATCAAAAGTAGAGCAGAAAGCAGGAGATAAAATGCACAATAAATATAGTGTGTCCTCCAAAACAAAAATGACACATTCATCAAGTGGAATGTGGGTAACTAGAGTCAGGTATTAATCTCCATGGTGATCATACGTTATAAGAGCAGCCAGATATGATGGCATTTCATGAGATCTTATGGCAGTGATTCTAACAAATCAGACGCACAATTTATCCTATGACAAAAAATGACTAAACCTCAGCAACCACCGTTTTTCATTCTAAATACCACGGAGAAAATTGATTGACTGGTTTTTTAAATTTCGTATCCTCATATTATATAAATAGCTGTATTTAATTAAATAAAGAGAAGATGGTGATTGGCGTACACCAAATCAAGAATCAACGGGTATAGTTTTTTTATTTTCCTCAACCATGAAGTTTGAACAAAATATACGCTGTGATACTGAATTAGATTTTCAAATAACCTCGTAATATTAAACCTCTCCTAATGCAGTAGATTTATATGGTCTCTCCTCCCTGGTCTGCTTTGTGAAGGATGGAAAATTATTTTCCCACTCTTCTTATAAATATTATAGAAAATGGATGTATACGTGATGGGACATAATACATAGTGATGCAAAATATTATGGTAACACTTTTGGCTGTAAGTAATATACTATGAATGCTTGAAAGCGAATCTAACAATCAAATTAGCACAGTAATTTGATACAGAAAGTGAGTAAAACGTGAAATAATACACAGAAATATTTTTAATGGCGACACTTGATGCCTCAGACAATCGAAATGCCATATCCCGTTTTCCCATGTTAGATTAAGCCAAATAAATTACTGAGACCCGAGTAAACCTCTGGGTTAGAGGCTCTCTTGCCTGCACTTCATTGACAACATTCAAGGCCAAGCTTGTCTTCCACTTTCTCCTCATTGCTTGGAAAATTATTTCAGCGGCTTTACTCCACTTAAAATGGTGTTTAAAAATGTTTTATCTAAGATAAGAATTCTCTCCGTACAAACAATACCGCAAAATTCCGGAGGATTAATAGTTTTTTTATTTAAAAATATGCATATATATTTATTTCTTTTCAATTTTTTCGCCTATCTTTAAGAAATCATGCCCAAAAATCTTCCCATTAAGACAGAGTGTTCCGGAGAGTAAGGGTGCTTCGAAGAAACAATCCTATTAGCAAAGTAGCGTTACATGCTATATTGTTATTCATATAGTGTAATACTGATATTATCTAACGGCTTGATATGGATACATCCTTTTATATATTTGTCTAAAATCTGCTTCATTTTTTTCATTCAGGTAAGATTTTTATTTAGTTAAGAATTTTTGACGTTTTGCCACAATTGAATAGTCATCAACTTCGAAAAACAGTTCATGAAAAGCATTTTAAATTTATTCTGCTACGTGTTACTGATAATTTTACAAAAGCTATGGGTTCACATCTGCGTACGTGTAGACCCGCGTGACCGTTCAATTTCAGTTTGGATTCAGTAATCACATTAATCACTTATTAATTCGAACCATTCTCGTGGGATTATATTTTTCATATCCTGAGTGATAAAATCTAAGAGATTAAGCATTAATTCAATACTTATGACCGAGTGTCAACGTAATGTTGACCACAGAACTTTAAAATGGCATTTAATTGAAAACTTGTGCGGAGGAAAGCTATGTGGTGGCCCTTTAAAGCAAGGAGAGGACGACCATGCATCCGGTTTGTATCTTATCTTTCCTTTTTTGGCCAAATTATCCTCACAGGGTTAACGAGGATTAAAGCTGAAGAGGAGACTCTCCTGACTCAATCTCTCCCGCATTAATTAAGACGTTAATCAATTAATCAATCCTTTCATCTTAACCTTGCAAATTCTTCCCCTACCATAGGCCCCAACTTCCTTGGATCCTTCGTTTTATCTTCATATCGTTATCGCTCACCCACTTTTCTCCCGATATACTGTTCACAAAATTTCCCAAACCACTCTTTTTTGGTTAATATATATAAAAAAATAAGCTTCACCGAAAATTGGTATCTAACTTTTGGAAAAAAACTATCCCTCGTTTAAGGTAAACAGTTTAACATCTCAGTAACGTACGAAAATTATGAATGAAAATTTAATTTTTTTACGTTACACTGTTCATTGCAATGCTTAACTAGATCGTTATATTTTCTTTGAGAATAATGAAATAGGTATCACTAAAATAATTCTCATCATTCATGAGTCGTTTTCAGATTCAATGCACATATAATTCTACTTCCACCTTTTACCTTATCTCTCAAAACTACCATTCTGAAGTATTTTTATAAACATACGCTTTTATATACTCAGATGTTATTTACATTCCCTGATTTAATAGCCACTGTGCTTAGCAGATCACAAAACAATGGAAATATTGTCTGGTGCTTTCAATTCACTACTGAAAATTCAAAACTTATCCAAAAATTCATCATTCACCGTTTCACTTATAATTCATGAGTTAAATACTGTAATGCATACATGAAGATTTTTTAAACACCATTTTTCCTTCTTCTTTTACTTTTGGTCTTGTGGTCCATAGGGGTCGTGCACCCTTCCATTTCTTTGACAAAAACCTTCTAAGTATTAGTGAATCGGATCAAGACTTGAACGTGACTTCCAATGCATGCATTTTCATTCATTTGGCAACTCAATAAATGCCATTTTCGGGTATTTTACAAATGTTTACATTTTACCGTACCTAAAAGATTAAATCAAACCTTAAATTTCCCCGAAGGGAACACTCGCTTCAGACTTAAAAACATATTGCTTTGGATTAAGCCATAACTCGGACATCTCTACTCGATCCTTGCATTCTGTCAGAAATACAGGGAGCGCCATTCGATGCAAAACGCGGCAAAAAAGGGTAAAAGACCGACATGGGAAAGAAAGGCCTAGGACGTTGGGAGAGGGAAACAGGTAAAGGAAGGGTGAAAATAAAGAGTGAAGAAGGATTTGGGATTGGGTGGAAATGGGACTTCACTTGCATGTGTGCGTAGTGGAGTGGGCCGAGAGGCCGGCCGCCGAAAGATATCGATCCTGGCCAGCAGTCGTCCTTCGCTGTCGATCGAGCGATAGCTATCGACCGATTGCTTCAATGTGGAAGCGGGGGGTGGGAGGGAGGGTGTGATACCGGCCGGCAATGTGGTGTGCGCGCGTGGTGTGAGGGAGGGGAAACGGGGCAAGAGGGCCGGAAGGGGCGTAAAGGACGGAGAAAGGGACAGGAAAGGTCAGTAGAAAAGGAGAGGGAGTGTAGTTGGGGAGAGAAAGGAGGGGGAGTGAGGTTTGGTGGAGTTGGGTAAGAGATGAAACTGATAAGATTCGACGGATTGGCACCGATAGAAAAATCGTGCCGGGGAAATGAATACTCCCAAGGTCTCAAGGGTGGTGAACGGAATGTCTCTCCCTAAAGCATCTCACCAGATGAAATACACGGAAAGCAAATAGCAATAGCAATCCCGGAAAAAATCTCTTGTTCGGTCTCTGATTAAAGTATAATGATATTAGAAACACAAGCAAAATTAGGTCAAAACTCGAGTAAAATAAAGCAACACTTGAATTGTGAATGGAAACACGAATATTTGGGCAATTTTTGGAAAAATTGACGAAAGCATTAATAAATAAAGTGAATACATCAAGTTGCAAATGACATTGCTTCAATGGGAAAGAGCAGGAATGGCGTGATACCAGCTATATTGTATTCGCGCCCGCGAATGATAGAGAGAACTCAGGGCAATGATGTAAAAATCTCTCACTTCGTATAGATTTTCTCACCAAAACGAAAATGTTAATAGGATGTGGTTGTCATGAAATTAGAACATACTCAATGTATTCTAAGAACAAACTGGATTGCGTAAGAGGCATTTCAATCCAATTGCACAGTCAGTTCTCTAACTCCATATTTTGAAATTTTATATGCAACCACAAGATTTCATATTATTTATAGGGAACCTTATGACTATACGTAAACTTTTTCCTTCACAGTTCCATATCCTTCCTCTAATTTTATTCCGTATAATACTCAATATCTGGTTTGAAATTACTACTGCTCTTATAAAATATGCCCGACTCTAATTCAAGAGCAGCCTTGTCAAACAATCACCTTAAGTCACAAACAATCATCAATCACCAGTCAACTGATGTCATTCCAAGTATTGTGTATCATATTCATCGTCATCATAATTTTAAATATACACTCATTATAATTCAAGATGACCAAAGACTTCTAATCAAGAGTATGAAAAAGAATAAATTGGACGAAATTAAATTAATATGCCTTAATTATTAATTTTCTTCAAGTTTTGCTCCTCGGTGATAGCAATGCCCTATTTCTTTTCATAAATTCAAATAAATTACTCTCATACTGATAAATGTAAACAGATGAATTTTTTCTATCAGATTATTTTGACTAATATAAAAATCAAGTACTTGACGAGATATATAGACTATATTGATCAAAATCATTGATAAATTGCTCAAAGTCACTGCATCGAATGAATTCCAGTACTTGCTTTAATAAAACGATAAAAAAATCTCAGTGCGTATTTAAACTCTATATTATGGGAATATTACATACCTAGGTTTATTAGTGCTTATCTTACTTTTATTCAAGTGTACATTAATAAAATAAAATAATTAAACCCATATACAGTAGGTAATATCAATACTTCTACCCCGGAGAATCTCGAAAGAAATTAATTATGTACAAAATAAGGCATACAATAAAAATGTATGTAGTAGTTTAATATCTTTAACAAGCTCAACAAAACTCATGGGAAGAGTACAATTTTTAAACTTATCAACTACCAAATCTATTTTTTTCGTGGAAAAATAAAAAAGAGATAATTTTTTTTCTTTGGGATTATGGCATTCCCCGGACACAATGCTGCGTTATAGCAGTCTCAGCTGAAATCAGCATCGCATACATCCGAAGATTTCCCGGCTATTGGACGGGTCATGCGCTTAATGACGAGGAAATAAATCAATGAACATTTCAGCATCACCACGCGTTATGATGAACGCGATGTGAAAAGTAGATATTGTCTCCGAATGTTCCGGTTTCGGGGTAGGTATCAATGCTTCGGAAAACATAGGTGGCCCAATGGGAAAGGGTGAGGTGGAGCGTGAGACGCGTTTCCCGACCATATCATCCCCTCGATTTCCCCGCATGCTCATTTTCGTTGGCTCCTGCAAATCCGCCGCCGCCGACGACGCCACCCTTAAGACCATTGAGGCGACAAGGAGGAGAATCGCTTCCATCCGCGTGAGACTGGGACGACCCCTCCTCCCACGATCGAGTCTGAAAAGGGACCCGCAGAGCAAACCCTTCCCTCCCGACCCTTCTCCGAGCAGAGTGGATCGCATTTGCGAGAAAGTTGAAAAGACAGAATCGATATCCTTCGGCCTGAACTCCCTCAACCCTCTCCCACCACCACGACTCTCTCCTCCGTGCCTACCCTCGACTCCTGCCCCAACAAGAGGGCGAGGTCCCGTGCGTCCGTGAGCGTGTTCTCACTCTCGTGCGTGTGCCTATGTTTGTGCATCGCCGCGCTGATAGGGTAAATTCACAATCTATTCGAAAGATATCGTGGGGGATGGTTTGTTTCCTCCCTCCATTTAAAGCACTCCCGTCAATCCACCCCTCCCACTAGCGGACTCAGTTTTTTTTCCGTTAGGTCGAAAATATATGTGGGGTTCAGGGTTGAGCGGTGGACCGTGGGTATTTTTTTTAGTGTGCGGGAAGGATAACGTTTTAGGAGGTATGAGGGTTGATAAGAAAAGTAGGATGGTGGTGGGTGAGTGAAACCTTCGGGAATAATGGGGAGGAAAAGGGTAAAAGCCAAATTTTCGCTAACATATTTAGGGGCTGAACTATCAAAAGCAGGCTATTCGTTGATGTTAGTGGAAGGAATGGAAACTAATGGATTTCTATCTCTAATAATTGTATCGAGTACTTACCGAGAGGGGATGGAGCTGGATTCCGGCGAAGAAGGCGCGAGATTGGAGGTTCAATGTTCTCCACAGAGCACGATCCGTAGTCTCAGACGTGACGACGTTGTTGTTTCTGTAGAAATAAATTATTTATTGCATTGAAGTACAAATACTTTGTTTACAGAATAGTCTATGCATGCTCTGTAAACACCAAAAGGACAACGTGAGAGTGTACCTATTTCACTACAAAATTGTTCTGAAAGTTACAATCATTGAAATTTCGAATTTTTAATCCGAAAGTTCAATTCCTCTACATTAGGATTTGTTAAAATTAAAATTTCTTTTAAGGTTGCCCATTTATTCTTCCATAATCTGCAACGTTCGAAATGCACTTGCAGATTGCTGATAGTGCCAGCACAAGCACACTTAAATTTAAATGCAATCTTAACATACCAGGGTTTATACGAAGCACACATTCGTAACTTGGAGCCGGATTTTGTAGGTGACCTACTAGAGGTGGAAATCTATTTCATCCTTATTCTTAGACTTCGCATACTCCCGATGAAAACGGGCTTTCTTAATGTTTCATCCTCAGAGAAAGGCAGGAATAGGAGGAAGAAGAAGTTTTCGGGAAATGTAAGATATATTTCCAAATGATCGTGGCTATTTACAGGAAATTAATGCTGTCTCCAACAGGCATGCGAAATTTCGTCCTAAACTTCTTACTTTATTTCTCCGTCCACAAAAGAAATGAAGATTCTTCTGCGGTGGACGACGGGGAGGGAAAAATAACTCATCTCCATTCACTTAATCGGTGACAAGATCCTCGAAAAGAGATTACTTCTTTGGGTGGTATTCTTCCACTCAAGAGTTTTAGAGGCGCTTGGTGCTGGAATTTGAAATTTTACTTGAGTAGTTCAACTTTCAGGATTAAGTTTTCTTACGTGTTAGAAAAACTCAAGTTGAATTTAAAGTTTCTTAACTTGTGATTTCATTACGGAGAGGGATTCGCAGCAACGTGATACTCGCTGAAAATATCTCTAAAAGGAACTGGTACTTATTATATGACCTCCATGTTTTCGAATAACAGTGTATTCACCCTAATTAATATTTAAGAGTACGCATTCCTGATGTTATATTTTAAAAATAAATACAGTAAATGCTAAGTTCTTGTTTGCAAACATCTTAAGATAAAATCCGATTTAAAACTCATGCATAACACCCTTAACTCCGTTAACGACTGTCCTGAACTAATTTCCCTTATCAATTTCAGAGTCCCCCCCCCGAGTTACCCGCGATCACTCTTTATTCCACCAACCCGTTCCCAGATTGTCCCTCACCAAACGGTCCCTTTTCTTCCGTCTCCCCGCTTTACTGAATTCCCTTCCCGAAAGTATTGACCCCCTCTCACTTCCAGCCAACACATTTATAAACCTTTCTCTGACACATCTCTCACACCTCCCTCAATAGTATAGTCTTGTTGATGTTTGTATGTTTGTGTCCTTATATGTTGCTGTTATACGTGTCACTATAAATTGGCAATCCTGCTGTATGTGCACAATTTTTACTAAATAAATAAAATAAAATAAATAAATACAATTAAAAAAAATAAATAGTACTCATAAATATTCAGAAAACCTTTCAGCTGATTTTAGGTAGAAGTGACTCCGAATAATGTAAAGAGAACAAACAGAAATAAATAAATGCCATAATTATTATATCCCTATAGCGCCTAGAAATAAGACTAAAATTACTATGAAATATATGATTTCATTCATCAAAATTATTTCTCAAAATCTCAGGAGGGAAAGGATGAAATAATAACTTCGATGGCAAATACAAGAAAATATTTTTATGCCTAAGGGATTTAAAGGTGAAGTAGTTTTTTAAAGAGGAGCTACAGAAGGGTCTCCATAAGCATAGCTAAGAAACGGGAAAATGGTAGCCGTAAGACTTTCTTTGACCTTATTCTGAATAAACGAAAGTTCTATTTTTGAAATAAGGAAATTCGCATCCAGAATCATAATTATATTTTTAACAGAACAGTACATGCCAAAATGCAGCTAAAATTTTGCTACGATTTTCATTTGTAATTTTGCAATTTATAATTGAAATAAAATTTAACTATCCAGCATAGTTTTGCTGCCTTACATGGGAGTACGATCATAAATGGTGCATGATGAACTCTTATATCATTAATGCATTATAACATGGAAAACATTAACATAAAACATTTAACATTCCCTAATAGATTATTGGCACTTTTGTTGTTAAAATTTCATTTTCACAACTTGATTAATTGTGGACCAACAAGAGTATGGACTTATTGAAAATTGCGTGGAATATTTAGATTTTAGTCAGAGAAGACGATATAAGTTATTCATTTATTTTTGTAACGTTTTAGTTCACTCACAATACAAAGAAAATGGCATTCATTTTTTGTAACGTGTTAGCTAATTCATAATACCAGATAAATAAAATTCATTTGTTGTATTAGATTATGGCCTCCTTGCTGATGACAAATAAAAAAAGTGAAATCTAACAACACAACGTCCATATTATAGTGAATTTAGAACATAAGGAATCGGAGTAGGTGGAAAAATACATAGTATAAACAAGAAAAATTGCACGTTAGCAGAGCTATGTAGTACGGTATTGCAACAACGAAGAACTGGCCAGCCTTGAGTCTTAAAATCCTTCTGAATTAAAAATTCAGTCACACTGTAATGCTTTTAACAATAAATGTGTGACTATATACACATTTCAGGTTTATAATATGGTCAAGTAATAATACAAAGTGGTTCGACATCACAGAATACAGCGATTCGTATTCCAAAGATGTCAATGATCGATTCATCCAATTACTACACATTTTAAAATAATTCCTTAGTCAGAGTCTAAAGCTACGACTAAATTAGTCAAATTGATAAAATATATACACGGTTCATCCCCCGATCATCTTTAAGTAAGAGGAAATGTGCCGAAACAATTTCATATTCACATTTAATTTGACCAACCCATGCATTAACTACCAGCATAGTGCCATTTTTTCCATTAATGGTTAGCATTAATTTGAATAATTATCCTGATTGAACGGAATAAATTCGAAATTATGCAATCAATGATTAAACACAAATTTTAATTTCACATTAGTCTCATTTTAAGATTCGAGTCTGAAATTCCAATTGAATTGGGGATGGAAACTTCTTCACGGAGTTACAAATGGCAAATTATATAATTACATAAAACAAATTGATAACAGCATTGGGCACGCATGCATCGTCCCATGTAATAAACAAGGTATGTTATCATTTCATGAATGTGGACAAAAGTGACATTTTTAAGACATAGATTTCAAACGAGTTATATATTTAAGGCATGTATTCCGGTTCTAATACTTTTTTAACTGAAGTGTATTCTTCTTCTCCATACGCAAATATAACCATCACTCGGTCGGTACAGAAGAAGACGGTATGAACCTCGTCTCTGAATCCAGGCCCCTAGGTCTCTAAATCCTATGAGAAAGCTAGAAACCAAATGCGACAAGAAACGAAAGGCCGTCGTCGGGACCGTTCTGATACCCATCTGCCCCGCCTTCGTAGATTGCTTAGTATTGGGTTTGTCCGAGATTCTAAAATTTCCCCGGTTGCCGAGGCCCAAAAAAACTTCCACTTCACAGGAGAAGGGACCGGGGACTCAGTTCGCGGGACTCGATACGCGAAAAAATACACTTTCCACGGGAGGAAGGTTTGAAAAGGTTTTGAGAGGCTCGAGAAGGAGGGGGAAACCTCCCAGAGAGGAAATGAAGTGGGTTGACGCTGACGCCCTTTGATACCGCGTTCGGACGGGCGAGGGGAGGCTCCCTAAAAGGAGGAGAGGGAGAAGCGGAGTACGCGAAAGGGTTTCTGATATTTTTCCCCCCGAGGACCAAGTCCCGTCCCACCCCACCCCCGCGGGGCACTACCCCTCCTTGCTCCGGAAACCCTCATTCTCCATTTCCTTCCCTCTCACTCCCGCCCCTTTCTCCCATCCGTTCCTTCCGACCAACAGTCCCTCCCCCACCGGCCATCCTTCGCCGCGTACGACGGACGCCGCATTTCGAAAAACGACTCAGGATGATTGGAGAGGCGAGAGACGGCCGCCACTACAGTTCAATTGGTTGCCTTTTCTCGAATCAATATCAGCTCGGCGACTGAGGAGTTCGTCAGCTCGAGTGTCACTCTCTCCTGCTCTCTCAGCTCCCTTTCCGACCCTCAGGATCGAGGGGCAATGCCGAAGAAATTCTGCTTATAAACGAGGAGGCGTTCATTTCACGCGGCAGGGAATGTTATCGCGTTGCCTCTCGATCGATGAAGTTGCATCAGTGATGTGAGATGTTTGTGGATGGTAGGAACCAAATCTGTGCAAAAGCTCGGGGGAGAATATTTTGCATGACATTTTAAAAGTTTCCCCTCCAGTAAGTTTTAATATGTTGGCTGCCCTCATCTATCGTTTCTGGTGGTGTCTGTTCCACAGTTTCTCATTGGCTTACGAATTGAGAGGATTGATTTTACGCTCGCTTTTCAAACAGGAGTTCAATAAATTTCGTAGGACGGCAGATAATCTTTGCCAAGTTTACCTCTCTGATATGGTATTAAGCCTGAAAGATGGAGAGGCATGTTGTGGTGATTAATGACCAGCCGAAATGTGGCAAAACGAAGGGTGTGAAAATCATACATGCATGCATTGTATCACATTTTCATTAACCAACCAGGGTCGTTTGCTATGTCCATCATGTTGACCGGAATGAGAGAAACTTAGAGATATAAACCACGAACTTTACCACTCATCGGAGATAATGTTCGCAAATCGAAGAAAAGTGTGGATGTTCAGGTTTTGTCTTATTAAGCGATTGTCTTATTACGATACTGGTAGCTGCGTACAGTTTGTACCTGCTCAAAAACTTACATTAAGACGGTACACGACCAAATAATAATAAAATTTAAAAAAATACTGCCTAAAATCATGCAGTTCATTTTACATGAAAAAACATACTGATAACCGCATTTCCAAAAATAGTAGAGTGATATGAAGCTAATTTCGGACCATGGAGTTCGAACTAGGAATGCACTACTCCTACTTGTTCTACTCCCTATGAATTCAATTATACATCCACATATACAGCAGCCTTTATGGTAAGATTTTGCTGCTGTATATGTAACAGCACACATTGAACTGATAAAGATGAAATACTTATAAGTAATATAAATGACGGCAATTACCCTTTGACTTGAAAATTACGGCTACAAATATATAATTTCGAATTACGGCAAGAATGGATGAAAAGAAATTAGCTGAATTAGAGCGTTTCAATACATATAAAAGAAACTTAAAAAAATATACCATACGCCTATATACATATGATACACGAAATATTTAGTCTTGTGGGAATTTAAACTTGATTAATTTTGAAAACTGGGAAAATGGCTAATGATTTCAAATGCATAGCTAAGGCCGCGGAAAAAGGAGGAAATGAAAATTCAACATGGAGATTCCCTGTAACATGAAAGAGAATTGAAGGGGTAAGTGATGCGTCGATCGCCGTCATCCCTTTGTCACCAGCATAGTAATAATTTCTGCAATTCTGCTGCCCTCTCCTGCGGAGTTTTGCATAAGTTCCTTCGTGATTTCAATTGGTGAGTGGTAAAAAAAATCTTCAAACCCTGGAAATAAAAAAAAGGTCTCGTTTTGCTTCGCAGAATAAAAGCCAAATTGGCGGGCCTCATCAATTACCCCTCACCGTCTCTCATACGGAACCCACCATGGCCTATATAGGCTGTCGCAATAGATCCGACAGCCAGGCAGTGAGATCACTGGAGAGAGAGAGAGAGAGAGAGAGAGAGAGAGAGAGAGAGAGAGAGAGAGAGAGAGAGAGAGAGAGACAGTGGTGGCCGCCCCCGCTCCCATTGGAACAAGTGTGACTCTTTTCTCTTCTTCAACCCCCTTAACACCCGTTGCTTATTTGACCTCCCATCCCCTTATAACGCCATGCGGACTGATTTGAAAGCGTGTGCGCGTGTGTGCGTTAGCATTAAAACAGCCCAATCTACGTCGCCCGCACAAAGAAACACCGGCGTGGACATGAAAGGGAACCCCCTTTTTTTTCGGGACGATGGGCACGCGTTTGCGTTCGCATTCCCTCCCACCGCACCGCCCGAAAACACCGCCCACCCCTTTCCCGCATCCCTCTCCCGACGTCCCCTCTCTCTCGGTCGACCTCACTAACATTTCCATCGACCCACACCCCATTCAACGCTCAATCAATTCTCGACGCCCTCTCCCCCCCCCTTCCCTTAACCTCACTCTCCCATCCCTTCATTCTCACACCCTCCCTCCCGCCTCGCCCACACACGCCCGTCCGCTCACCCACCTCGTCCGCCACTCCTTCCGGTCTCTTTACCTCTCTCCTCACCCTCCATTCAAAGTACACCACCCCTAGCTGTCTCTCAGCGTTCATCCCCCTTCCGACTTTGTTATTTTTAGGGATCTGCTCAAAAAACTTTGGCACCGCGTAAGCGCTAAGAACAAATCGACGAATTTTTCCGAATTTGTGAAATGGATGGAATTACTACTCCATCCCTATGTCGTGTAAAGGGTAGGTAACATTTCGCGTTTTCCTTGAGTGTCCATTCGGGGTGAAGTTTTGAGAGTGAACATTTGTATGGATTCTCTGGATTTTACGAGGAATATATTCCTCGGCTTTTCTACATGATTCGATACCAGTAAGTCATAGATCAATTAGCGTGTGCAATCATGCGTCTTTCTATTTTTTAATAAAACTTCCGTAATATACTTAAGCACGCTTAAAATTATTCTCTCTCCGGTGATTATTTTCGGAAGGCTTTTCAACCACCGATTATGCTCGTAAGAAACTTATCGGTATGAGTAGAGTAAAATCTAATAAGTTAGTATGCCCACTAGCTTCACAGCTGAAGCTAATAATTAGTCATATTACTAATACGATACCCTCCACTGCATTTTGCCACATTTTTCCTGTTTTGTTCAAATTTCACCAGGGCTAGCCTTATTACATATAAAATATAACATTTTTTTATTGATGTAATTCTATTCGTTTTAGGCGCCAGTAAACGTGTGTTAAAAAATTGTACTACCAACAAAAACTTTTCATAAAGCACCTTACGGATATCAATACTCCATTGCGCACTTAAACAACAAAAAGAAAACATTACTGTAATATTTCATCAAACTTTTCTGTGAGCATAAACTTATTCTTTATCTTTTATCTCCCAAACGATTCTGGGTTGTCATAAGGTTTCCTACTGGCCAATCGAAGAGCTCATTTTTCCCTTTAACCGGAAATCTCTAACCCTTGGGTTAACTGACGAACTCTTTATCTACTAGGGTAACCCGACCGACTAAAATTTATTGTAATCACATGAAGAAGATATATTCAAATCTTAGCTGTATGATACTTTCGTAAGGTTAAATTATTTCATTTGATGTCTCGAGGGCAGGTGGAGGACACTCCTTTAATTTCGCAAGAATCTTTTAATATACATTCGACCTTTGGAAACTACACGGCCAATGATTATTGTTTCAGATTGAGTCAACTTACTTATATGGATAAATTGTACCTATCCCGAAATTGTTTCGAATATGACACTCAAATGTGAGCGATTCCTGCCAAATAAACTCGATTGTGAGTCCTCTCGTTTCTTTCCACTCTCATTCCACGTTCCTTCCTGTACTAGCCTCAACTACGACGGCCCCTTCTTGCAACCATCCCAGCCATCGTAACTCCTCCCTCTTCAAACCCAATCTCACGTCCGTCCAAAACAGCCTTCCCTCCCATTCCGGGGCCTCCACTTGGGGGTAAACGAGCCAGCAATTTGCCCAATCCCGACCTTTTGGGCCCAACGGTAGCGGGGATTCTACGCTCTCCGTTCACCTCCCACCGAATCCTTGCGCCAGGCACCCCTTTCCTCGGTTCTCACAACCAATTATTTTACCTGTGAAAACTGTTTAACAGCGCATCGAATCAACCCACCACCTATTTATCTTAAATTTATATTTCTATCCTTACACAAATACCTCGAATGCTCTCATAGCCGTATGTAACCATGTATCTAATTTTGTTTTCGTCGAGATGTAGTCTCTCTGTCTCTGATAGTAACACTTCCACCTCCCTGTTTTTTCGAAGCCACACTTTTTCCTGGGATAATATGAGAGATACTTGATTTCATGACGCCACTTAAACATAGGGACCTTCTTCTTTAACCATTCTAATTACATTTGGAAATTAATTGACAGGAATGCTACGACGATATTACAGCATTGGAAGATGGCTGTATCGCAAAACATCTTAAAGTTTACGCTCTCATCTCGAAATTTGAAAGTAAATCTTGTAGTTAAACGAACGGTGGATTATTTTTTTTAGTGTTTGATTGGTATGTTTCCGCACCATGTTGATTGGGTGATTAACACTATTTTATCGAAACTTCGGGAAATTACTCGGGAAAAACTTCGGGAATATTCATTGATGGTGTTACTCGCTAATGTGCATAAAAATGCGAGAATTTCACAGCGTAGTTTATCGACCTAGGTACTCGTAGGTGTTTGCTGGATTGAGCGGCTTAGGCCTACTGTACTTCCAATACTCTCCTAATTCTATAATACATAAAGCTCCACATTGCATGAGCCATTCTTTCACTCCACAATCTTTCTACCTCTCTTCATTCCGTCTAACATGACTAATCTATTTCTCCCTCAACGTCGCATACCAAAAATTCTCCCACCTATCACAGTCTTCAACATTTCATAGCCGCTAAATATGGCCTGCATCCACTATTCTTGCCTTCTTTGAATTTTCACGAACTTCTTTCATCCCCTACCAAACAGAGCAATTCATTTATTTTCCTTTCCATTCATTTTTTTCTATTCTTCTCCACACCGACATCTCTAAAGCCTCGACCCTTTTTTGTTGTCTATAGTTTACAACACCATGTTACAGGGCCATAAAAACTGCGCTCCATAGGAAAGATTTCATTTTCGAAATAAAAATATTAATATTAGTATATTCCACTAAAAATGTCATTTAACAACCCAGACTTCGATATTTATACTGATTTTTCGAGAAAAACCTCGTCTTTGACAATGGCAGTGCAATTAAATGTCGGTATGCAACAATATATCCGTGGGCTTTCATGCTATGACTAATTTCGCCGTTCCAGTATTTCATATACTGATACCCGCGGAGGCTTTGCTTCTCCCGCAGTCTGGCGTGACACACACTTCTGTGGATCATGTCTCGAGGCTACTAGGGACTCAGTTTTTCACCCATAACAATTCCTGGTAATTGATAATTGATTTAGTTTCAAGTTGCTTTCCTCAATAGTGCTTCCTATATGACGTCATCACTTTAAATGGTGGCTCCCCTGAGCCAGACGCCTCTTGATGGGCTCTACTGAGGAATGAACCACGAGGATTACCTACATCTTTGGAATGGATGAACCTAATAAAAATTTATCATAACTCCTTCTTGACAGATCTAGGGGGCACAATAACACGCAAGCCAAATCGAAGTTAACAATCTGACTTTGAAAAAGTTTCATTCAATTCCGTTGCGTGTTTAAAGCTATTTTTCCACTTAAATTGTCCTTCCATTCTTGCTTAATCTTGTTTGCACTATTTTCCCTTCTTCCCTTACTCTATGTTGAACGTTTTTGTTATTTATTCTATCCTTCCATTTGGTATTCATCAATACCCTGCTGAACTACGTTTTTATTGCTTCCAATTTTTTTACCCAATTGTCTATAATAAAGGTTTGGTCTTTTTAAATTATTCGAATTAGTTTTACATTTCTGGACTAAATTATTAACATCGAGAGATGAAATCTCCATGATAAACTCTATCCATTTACCATAGCAATTTATAAAGTAAATAATAAAAAACTAAACCCTAGCGTAATAATGTAGCGATTTTCACTTGAAATTCAAACGGAGCCCTACAATCGATAAAAAAACTTGTGACTCTACTGTACTTGTGGCATCATATAATTTTCAGCTTCACTCAAAAGATGTAAAGTTCTTACCATCATCTTCGGCTAATTGTCTTCATTGATAAGGTATAATCGTTGAGTCATGGTACCTTCAAGTCATTCCAAATCAGTTTTTAGAGTTATACACCCATTTCAATTGCCACAGTTTATGCCCATGATTGATCATTATTCCATTTGCTTATTTTAAAACTAATCTATATGTCCAGACATCGATCGATTATTTGAAATCCCATGTAAGCATGAACATTGACCCTCAAGAACATTTTTTCTTTGAATATTGGCCGTTGTTAATTTCAAACTATTCTTTGAAATTTGAAGGAAAGGAGAGGAGTCTGAGTGTTTCATTCCAGTGTAATTACTTATATAGTAATTCAAATTCCCTGGTATGACAATGTCCTGCTATCCTCTACAATAAACTATTCTTCCCATAAACCTCCTCTCTTCTTCATAAACCTCTTTCGCTTTCTACTAGCTTCTCTGATTACGAGGTTTTTTTCTGTTTTACGGCTTCATCCATTTTTCTACGCCAATTTTCTCTCTATTACCGTTTATAGAGATTATACATTTAGAATGCTCAATATGCGTTCGAAAAATACGCGATCAGAACAATACCTTAATATTCGCTCTACGAGTATATTAATATTGAACATTAGTGATTCATAGGACGCGTTTTCAAACCGCCTTTATTAACGCAATTCATATAAAAAATTTCATTATTTCTCAAAATAAAGATCATAAACGGGCATCACACAATCACTAAAAACAAAGCGGTAAGTTTAAAAACAATTTTATGATGTTAATACACCTTTTCTACCTCTTCTCGGCCATCCATAAATATGGTTACCCTGAATTCTAAGACGTTTGACATTTCCACCCCATTTTCCAGTGTCAAGAGGATGTTGTTTTTTAAATTACTCAACCCCCATTTTCGTCACTTTTCCGAGCAATTCTCTTCTCTAAGAAAAATTTGCAAAGGGTTGAATGGAATGAAAATTCTAGATAAATTGATTTATGATAAAGTTTTAATTATTACAAATCATGCTTCTCCCTCAGTCATTTTCGATTACATGAGATGATATTTGAAACAGAAAAGGAAATGGTTTAAAAAATCCTCTACTCTTAAATAAATCTTACCCATAAAATCTCAAGGGCGTGTTGCAGTTTTTCGATCACAAGTAATTACAATTTAAAAAATTTTTAACATTAGGGAAAATTTTATATCAAATACTTCCGATTTTCCAACCATTTGAACTATAAGACGTACTAGACCCATACTTCCTCTGGATCCAGTAGAGCGAAGGCCGGAAATCGGGAGTTATACAAGACCGCAAAGGTAGGCTAAGATTTGATTCCGCAAACGTACAGTGGCATATTGCATTGACAGAGATTCTTACATGGATCACCAAAAATTTAAATCACATTTTGCCCAACACTCTCCTCTTTCATTTAACCTGACATCGTCAGCCGTTGTACGAAGTTGCTCGTAGCTCTATGTCAGTTCAACTCGCCTCATTGCTAGGGCATTCATTCAGGAAGGCAGATGATTCCCTTCCCGTAGAGACGTAGTTCCGCTCAAAATAAAGCCTCGTATTTCAAGATCAATCTTTCACAGGAGGTGCGCGGAATGCAGGGCGGGCCTCTCGTGCACCCACACACATGCATGGCGGACCTCGGGTGCATTCGACGGACCTATTCCTATTCTCTTCCGTGAGCAAATCCGCCAGATGCCTGTCGAAGTTCAACGTGATTGATATCGCATGCTTTTCCTCCTAAAAGAGCCTAGCCGTTTCCATCCATGTCGAACGATAAGGTCCACCGTTACATTTTTGTTTACGATCAGACTTGGACGATAGTTTCCCTACGTTGTCTATAGTAAAGACAGAACTATCAGGTAGTAATCAGGACGTCTTTCTCACGGGGTCACCGAAATTAATATCAAAATGAATCTTGAAACGATAGAAAAATGTGTCGACTCTACCTCACCTTTCATTGACACAAATAGACTATCCATCCTTGCCCGTTGTTCGGAGAATTCAATTAAACGAATTGACCTTAACCTTTACCAGCCGTGAAAATTATCACATTACTCTTTACTGCAGTCCACTCTAAATATACAGCTGGAAAGTCGCAGCGTTGATACCAATAGTTGTTTTAGTAACAATTTAAGGATTCTTAAAACCCTCTTTGCTGTAATATTGTTTATAAAAATTTTGAAATTACATTAAAACAGGTAATTACCATCGTCACATTTTTCTTATTATTATTTCAATTATAAACACACCAAATTACATCTTTTCAGTGGCTTGAGGTTCATAATGTAGCTGTGGAAAAATATCTAGTTGTAGTTCCAAAGTGAGTTTTTAAATGAGCAGTTAAAACGTCAATTAATAATATAATCATACGCAACGGGATGAATAATTATCAAGGTCGTAGTTGAAATTTTATTTTTCAAAATCAATGTAATCAGGATCGAACGTTTCTTTCCCAATTCCATAACTCTGAACTCGAGTATACGTGAAGTTTGCTTCATCGGTTGCAGCGACAAACCTAGCCACCCAACGTATCTTTACTCTACCATGATGATTAATTTTCCAAGAAAATTTAAAACTAGTATATTGCACTTTCTCCGTGTGCAGAAATGAGCCTACCCACTTCAACACTTTAGCCTCCTAATATATCATACTGCACAAATCGTAGCTCTTTGAATTTTGAATACGATATCAAAATATATATGCTACAACGTTTAACAAAGGCACACAGACTATTAACTTATTAGTAGCAGGTATTCAAGCATTACAAGTCACGCTGCGAAATATTCTTCCGACTTGAACACGATTTGAATTTGAATTATCAAATCGTGTTCAAGTCGGCAATCGTCTGCTGACTAGTTGCACTTCAACATATTCTCAAATGGGATAAATAGGATAAAACTCACGTCAACCAAATTGATCTATTCTCCCCGATTCATACCCTCCTTATACTCTTAAATAAACTCCTACGAACGACGTCGTACCTAGGTTACGACAGTTTTCTTGGTAATTAGGTCATTTCAAGGTTGACATATACGTATAAAGTCGGATACTTCCATACTATTCCAATACCTACCTGAGTTCCATTTAAATGCGTTTAAATCAGGTACCAGTCGGTTGGACGAGATGCTATCATATCTACATCTACATTATACCCCGCAAGCCGACGCAAGAGTTTGTGGTGGTGATGGTAGGGCGCCAGCCATGCGTGAACAGCCAATAATTTAAGCATGCATTTAAACAAACATTAGCTCATACACAAAATCACTCATACACATGCATTATTGAGCAGTTGTGGATATCGATGAATTAACTGAATTAAACAAATTAAATTTAAATGAATGAAATTAAATAAATTAAATATCGTGACCTCCTCTAATAAGTTTATTTCTATGACCGTTGGGCTAACAATGAAGAATAATTCAATCAAGAATCGCGAGAATTACAATAACCCATACAATTTTTCTAATTAAATTCCATCCTCATAAATTTATTTTGATTTTTTACGAACAAAATAAATTTCATGGAGCAGCCATTTTTTTAAATAGAAAACACTAGAATATGAAATGACTTATCAACTCAACATAGTATTGCACTGGTGCGCGATAATGCACTACTGTTAATGGAAATGTATCATCTTCCAATTACGTATTTAATACGTTGGAAATTTAAGCTCTTTGAAATCAACCATGTATATAATTTTGGCGATAAAAATGGGGTTTGATAAATTCTTTATCGAATGTATAGAGCAAAAGTTAAAAATAAGCGAGGGGAAGTAATTATCCATAGCCCTCTAGATTCCCTAATCCAAGTCAGCGGACCGTGCGCCCGCTGGCTGAGCCTAAGCCGCCTCTTGTTATTTTCATACCAAATCCTGTGCGAGGATGAAATAAGAACGGGAGTAAACGGCTAGCTGAGAGTTGAATAATCAAAGATGCATTCTGCTCCGTTCGCAAAACGGGAGCTGCCACGCGTTCCCTAACGACAGTTTTTTTTCCCGCCAAACATCCTCTCGCGGAAATTTCATCCCCCTTTCCCCCTCCCTCTCTCCTCCTCCCAGAAAAAGAAAGCCTTTGTTCCTCGTGCGCCCTGTACAGAGACTGCATGCCTCTTCCTGTGCGCAATGAACTGTACACGTTTTTGGGAGTAGGAGGAGAGAGAAAAAAATACGAAAAGCATAAATAAAGGAGAAAACATTAGTTTCAGATATAAACTGGCGATTCGCAAGGGCAAGCGGCGGCGCGCGCTTCTATGGAAAGAGGGAGGGAGAGAGAGGAAAAAAAAGCCAGATGAAAAGCCAGGATGGCTGGCAGGCCGTAAAATATGCATGAGAGGAAATGGGAACGAGGGGAGGTATTTGGTGGGAGACGGGTACGGGGTTAAGAGAGAGGAGGAGGGTAGTGGTTGGGAGATGCTGCGAGAGAAGAGGCGTATAAGGCGGGGGTGGAGGGGAGGGAACCAGGGGACAGGGGATGGAAGGCGGGAGAAAGCGGGAGTGGGAACGGAGGGGATATATACAACATCGGCTGAATGACTATCGATCCCACGCGATCGGGATGTTTCGTTCGTTATCTCGAAAGGACCGAGAGGGAAGCACATTTCTATACATCTTTTCGCCCTCTTCCCCGACTCACTTTCTCTCGTTCCGCCATTTGCATATTTTAGTTCTTCATCTTGTTCCGATGCTCCAGCTCTTCCTCATTCCATCGCCCCTGTTTTTCCTTTCGTCGCTCGAAGTTTTTATTTGAACGTTTACATGGACGTTTCCCCGAGCTTAAATGCTAGGCGAGAAGACGAGGCTCTCTGGAGAAGGGAATGTGTTAAACGTCGACATTTCTATGAATTTAAAAGGGCAACAGTTGTCGGTTGTTTTTTGGATTAAATGAGAAACATCGCAAAACTCACATCTCTAAAAATAGATGGGGAATCCTTAGTTTAGGCGGTTCTATCAAAATAATTTACGATTTTCCCAGTGATTAATGTGATGATATTAATGTATGTTTCTAAAGTATATCAATCCGTGAGTTTATTAAATCAAACTGAAGAAAAATTTATACTTTTAAAATCGAAGAAATAAAACCGATTCTTCATCTTAGATGCAATGCTGACAGGTTCATACAAGGTAGGTTGGACATGGTGAGAACCTCAAATAACACGGCTTCTACTACGAGATCAGGCATTTCCGGACTTTCTCCTTCAATTCCGAAATTCTCGCAAAGTAATAAGGGATTAATTTAGTATCAAAGGATGCAATTTTAGCTAAATCATAGATAAAATAAATAGGAATAGCAAACCCCTGTCCGTTGTGAAAAAAGGAGTACAATGGAAGGTGTTTTTGCAGCATGTTACGAGCTTCATTAGTCTACACTTCCGAATTGGGAAATCAATTCCATTTAGAAATACTTAGACTCGCTACTAAAACTACGAGGGTCATCCGGAAAGTAGTACCCGTTCGTGCCGCATGAAGTGCTGACGACGCGAGTAGCCGCTGGACGAGGTCAGATAGCTTCAGTGGCTTGTCTGCCTTCTCTGAGCCAAGTTGCGTGACGCTAGCATTGCCTGTGTTGTTTCTGTGATTGTTTACAATGTTTAAAAAAATTGAGAACGCCGCCAGTTGTGAAGTGAGGGCAGTGATTAAATTCCTCAATGCAAGAAACGTTCGCCCATGTGATATTCATCGCCAATTAAAGGAGGTGTATGGAGACAATGTAATGGACGAGTCGTCTGTTCGGCGGTGGTGTCGCAACTTCAACATGGGGAGGGGGAACACACACGACGATGAGCGTTCGGAGAGACCGTCTGTCATTACAGACCAACTGGTGAGCTCAGTTGACGAATTCGTGAGGAACGATCGGCGCGTCACAATTGATGACATCTGTGAGCATTTTCCCAATGTCTCTCAAACAATTGTTCATGAAATTGTTAAACACCATCTGCATTATGCAAAAATTTGTGCAAGATGGGTCCCTCGCGTATCTCAATGAGCTGGCGGCGAAGGACTATGCAGCAGGAATACAGAAACTTGTCACACGTTATGACAAATGCCTTAATTTGCTTGGAGATTATGTTGAGAAGTAGTTTAAAGTATCCTCTTTCAAATAAAATTTTTTATGTTTGTTAATATTTACTTTTGTGTCTTTATTTCACGAACGGGTACTACTTTCCGGATGACCCTCGTAACTTAAATCTGTTTTCTATATTGTGTGCCAAACATTATCTTACATATGATATTGCTGTTAATAATGCTGTCGCGACGCAGTAATATGAAAAGTTTAAGAATGGATTTTCATGGTTAATAAGTAAGTATGGAAAGAAGAATTAACATTACTTATGGGTATGAAGAATTAATCTTATTAATATGTTAACAGAAAGTAACTAAAAATAGCCATGCACTTGAATGCAAATATATAAAAACCGACTTCCAACTACCATAATTTTCACTATTAAATTTTTTTTCTGATTTATATTTACCTCAACCTGTATATATCATCATTATATTACGTCGACACACAGATTATAATTTTTACCAGTGCCTAATTGAGAGAGAAAGAAGTTTTTGACGAGGTATTCCATTCATTTATTTATTACTCATACCTTTCTGGCAAATTTTCTCTTCTATTCCTGAGAATTTATAATGATACATAGTGTACTAGAATTAAAAACTGTGATGCCTGTTTTTTATTGGAACAGTTGTTTTTAACTAATTTCATTCAGTTGGCAAGAAACGAGGAAATATAAATAACTTGGGTACTATTAAAATAAAAAAATGGAAAGGTGATGACGCATGAAAATAATATAGTCAAGTGCATGATAGAATAATAAAATAGCTATGCAGAGTTCATATTCACCTGAGATCTCCCGAGGTTTTGTTATACACCCATTAGAATTTACTTGAGTTACTATCAAAAAAATAAAAACGTTCTTCCAGACCTTCAATTGAAAAAAATACGACAAAATTTTTAGGGTACCTATTTATCGACCCTGAGTATATTAGGATGTGATCAAAGTTCTTATATTTCACCTAACAGGGAGGGTTAATTGTTCCAATCCTTTCAATAAAAAATAAATTGAAGGAAAGACGAACCCCGCCTTCTATTTTTTATTCAAATGAAACTTGAAAACTTAATGCAGACCTTTAGATGAGAAAACTTTTCATCAATTAGAAAACATTACGGATTTCCTCCCACTTTCACTTCATCGTGCAAAATTTTTAAATAGCTTACGACAGGGAACTAATTATCTTGAAAAAAATTAACTTGGCATTCTGAAGAATTTCATTCAATGATTTCTTGAAGGGAATCGAAAAACTTGCAATTCTGTGACGTGGCTTACATAAGAAATAATAAATGAGTGGGAATGTCAGGAAGAAAGGGAAAGGCGAAGGTTCTTTCCTTTTGAGTGAAGAGCGAGAGGGCAGGGATTAATCACCTGTGGCAAACGAAGCTTATCAAATCTCTTATCCTTACTCGCTCACCTATATCTTTTCCCGTCCAACTTATTTCTACCTCCCACCCAATCCCCCTTCTCCCCACCATCGCCGAACTATCGTTCTTCTTTTGTTACGATATCCCCTGCGAATTCGTGCAAGTCCAACAATGCCAGGATACAGACCATTATGAGTAACTGAATGCAGCAATCTATTTTGATCCATAAAGTTTATTCTCACGTTTTGCGTCAAGTTTAAAATGTTCTCATTTTGCACTAAACATTTTCAGCCATGCTAACCCATGATAAGGTTATTGACACAATATTAAATCACTACAGAGCGGGGAAAGAAATTCCATCATTTTTATGTTAGCATCAAATCCAGATTTACCATTGAAACAAAACAAATTCCTCGTCACTATCGCCTGTAAAATATTTTCGGATGATGGTAATGACTGTTCTCACCTAAGACAGTCTTCGAGATATTGAACAGTGATATTTGCGAATTAGGATTTACGTAAAGAAAATAGAATTTAATTTACAAGTCATGCACATAAATTAATATGGTTTATTTATCTCTGAAATCAGTATTTCAGAAGCAATCATTAACCATAATTTATTTTACAGTGCTAAGTTAACTATTTTTTCATTTGGACCTCTGCCTAGCACTTTCAAATGAATAAGTATGAAATACCATTTAAAAAAGCTACAGTTCGCCAAGAGAAATTCCGACAGAATGCATAAAAAATTCTTTTGAATGAGTTATGATATACTATGGAATTTCCAAGAGAATTACTTATTAAATTAAGTTTGACTTGTAGTATGAATTGGAAACTACTTGCAAATACGACTACGAGAGAATATAGAAAACTTAGCGTTACCAACCGTTACAATTTTTCAGTCAGCCATTTTAAATGTTTAGAATGTAATCAGTCGTATTTTATGTGGGTGTGCTTATCTTTTTACAGAGCAACACTTGCAATATTACTGATGACAACATAAATACAGATTGAATGCAAGAGGCAAAACTTCAAGCGCACTAAATTTTAATAATTTGAAAATGGAGCTAAAACAAAGTTAAATATAATCGTTGATAGTGTTGCTGATGACAGACTGCCAGAGCTTTATCTAGTGCCACATGAAACCATGACAGCCTCTGCTTACCATCGGGTAAAGTAGTTATTACTTCAGGAGTATTCATGAACCGGTATAAAAGATTTTCGCATGATTTTATTTTGACGCGACTATCCATGGCAGCGCGGTAAAACCGATCGGGAAATATTGCGGAAAATCTGCCTTTCCAACACAGCGGGTGGCCAATTCGCTCTGAGCAGTCTGAGTTGAAAGACGCCTCCGCGTGAAGTGTGGTTTTCGACTTAGTAACACGGCGCGATGGAACATTCGCTTGAACAGCAATACGCCCACAAGTTATGCGTGAGTCTTGGAAATAATACAACCAAAACATTCCAGATGCTTCAAAAGGCCTTCAAGGACGACTGCATTTTAAGGTCACAGTCCGAGAGGTGGTACAAGGCGTTCAAGGAGGGCAGGGAGGAGATTGCCAACGATCCCCTTTCTGGACGCCGAACAACGGCCAAAACCGACGAAAACGTGAATCGTGTGTGCGAAGTTTTGCATTCCGACCGTCGATTGAGCATCCAGCAACTTGCTGACACCATATAAATGTCCACATTTGCGATATATGAGATAGTGACCGAGGATAGTAAATACGCAAGGTCTGCGTGAAGCTTGTACCGAAAGTGTTGCCACACGTCCTTCATCGTTACCAACTTCCTGGCGTGGAGCACCACCCAAAAGCATGTTAAAACGTTCCTGAGAGACATTTCCGTCGAGGAGTTCCAGGATGCCTTACAGGCATGGCAGACACGTCTTCGCAAGTATATTGATGCATTGAGAGAGTATTTTGAAGAATTTTAAGCATTTGTACAAGTACGATCAATAAATCTATTTTTCCCAAAGAAATAAATAAAATCATGCGCATTACTTTCATAATTGGCTAGGTACAATAATAGGAAATAAAATAATATAGAAAGTGGTGTAAAAATAAAAACAATGATTGAAAAATATATGAGTTTTCATGTGCAATTCAATCGACACCCAGTTCGCACACTTAGACGGTCTCCATTAGCTTTAATCAGAATAGTAAGGGAAAGAAATGGAAGCTTTAACCCCGCGATCTACTTACGTACAGTTTAACTACCTTCTGTCTGTTTTCTTGGCATAAGTTTTAAATTTAACAAATTTAAGGTCTGTGGGAGTTTAATTTTTCTGGAATATAAACAACATTTTCATTCCTTAAAATTACTCTGGGCATAAAAAAATCTACTCTGAGCATGGAAGTATCATACCTGTATATCTTAATAGTTCGGCTTTAAAAACCACATCTCATCCCTACTTTTAACCCAAGAATCCTTCTCAGGGCGAAGGATGCTAATACAGAAATAGATGTTGCTGTCCTCATTTAACATGCATATTGAGAGTTGAAAGTCTAAATGGCATGACATCTGCACATCCGGGAAAGGAGCATCACAAGAAACTCTTATGTGAAGGGAAAACCGCTCGAGTTTCCAACCGACGTACGATTTATTGCGATGTAAGTACTTATTTTTCTGCTTCAATTGAGTGAGCTTGCATTGATTTGCCTCCCGTCATTTCATCTATGGTATATCCTTTGGAGAATATTTTATTTTCAAAGTTAACTAACCCTCTTTTCTAGTGTTTATTCTCTTTTTCACTCAGAATATTCGCATATTACCTTATTTACTTAAGTTGTTTTTTTTCATACCTCGTTCTTTCTATACCATTCAATTATGCCCCTACTCTCTTACTCCATTTCCTCCATACATTCTTCATTGTTCTTTGTATCATTGTTTATTTCAGTACCCCAGCCTTTCACTGCATCTTGCAACTGCTTTTCGTGGTTAATTCATTTCAACGTCGAAACCAACGGCCATTGTATCATATTTTTAACGACTTTAATATTATATTCTATTATAACTTGGTGGACCACCACAAAAACACATTTAACAATCTATCGTGTTCCTCTTTTTAAGCAGATAATTTTATTTTTACGAATATCCTCATTTATACGCAAGAATAAAATAATATAAAGTTTTTGAATCAGAAAAGCGATACTCCGTATTTAAGTATATAATAATCTTGTCTTTAATTATTTATAGAGTTACCTCCACCGAAGTAAATATACATAGGGTACATGCGAAGGAAATTATAACTTTAAAATCTCGTTTAAATTAAAGAAATAATTCTTTGTATTCTATCAATACAAATCCTGGACGAAATTGGTAAATTTGAAAGGCAATGGTATCGAAAAATCATATTTCATAAATCTGAACATCGTTATCAAACCTCACATACTAGGTACACGCATTCCAAGAAATGTTGCTTCTTTTATTGCATATAAATTCAAAAATACAGGTCACCACTATTCACAAAGATGCATTTAAAAAACCACATTATTTAGACATTAATTTGCTAAGTGAAAATTTCCATGGGCGAGCCAACTTGTGACTCGAAGGCATTAAGCAAAGGTCCCTTTGAAAAATGGTGCACATTAGGATACCATTCTTCTCTGCCGCTCCAAGCATCAAGCCCTAAAAGGGCACTTTTGGAGTCCCACCGATCGATCATAGAAATGCCAAGTCCCCGAAAGACCAATTAATCGTGGAACTCGGCCTTTCCATGTGTCACCGCACTGCTCTCATTCTACTTCCACGACGAAATATATAGAGAGGCGTGAACGTTCGGCACACTGGTTTCATAGTCCGAGGGGCCGGTTTCAAAGGTATAACGATTCAAGAGATTCTTTCAGAATGTCTCGATTCCAATGGGCATGATATGAGAAGTTTAGAGTGTAAGAAAAAATGATTGAGTGTGAAGAGTGTTAATAGCATTATCAGAAGGTGAGCGTTGCAAATATCAAGTTGCGCGAGAAACGCTATTCGAGCGAACCTAAGTCTCACTAGTTTCTCACATCTCGTATGTTAATTTGATCTGCATACTTATTGAGGAAGAGTCAACCGGTTAAAACGGGTAAATAATTCCGATATAATCTCAGGACTACTAATAAATACTTCTTAAATTTATCAAAAATAACGTAACCTAGGAATAGCAACGAAAATACAGTAACCTACGACTAACATTTTATAATAACCTATGACTATTCTAAAGGTCCACATACTTAAAACCTTCCATAAATTCGTCTAATTGCCTTATAATTTCAGCCCTCTGCCGCATTTACCCAACATACTCAATAATTATTTAAAAATGATAATATTTTATTTCTTCCTTCACTACCTTAATAATGTTAGCTAAATATTTTCCCACATCAATAAAGTTTCTATGTGATCTAATCTTAGTGCTCCAAATTCAACTTTAACCATGCCTTCTTGTTTCTCGAAAACCTCATCACCTTCCTTTCTTGTCATCGATATCATTCCCTACCTCTCACCACGGTTTTGCAATGAATTTAGAAATGATTGGATTTCATGGGTTGACTGGCTCAATTAAAGGTAATCCAGCAGTCTCGGCTATTTCCCCATCTACTTTCATTCCTTCCTCTTTCTCTTCAAATTATTCATTTTTTACTGATTTACCATTTAACTGTTTACACATTGCGAAGCTCGATGATAATAGTCGACTCCTTCTTGCTATCCTATCACTGCCGCTTATTCTGCGTATTCTTCAATCTTTACTCGTGTAGTCTGAGGCATCAACACATTTCGGATTAGTCACTAATCTCTAAAGTCTACTCCTACTTTCAGTAATACGTTCATTAATCGCGCGCATTACTATAAATAGAAAGCGTTCCCAATTTCCACAGAGAGATCAACTAAATTTTGGTTTTATTCTAAACTTCCTCAAACCTGTGATCTGACTTCTACTTTGATCGCGATTACCCCCTTTCTTATGGCTAAACTGATCTTCCTCCAAGGACTAATTCACTTTCCTTCCATTTCTTAAATGATGATTTCAGTACTATCCTAGCTGCGTGCGAAATCTAACTAAAGCTTTTACATCCTTCCCATGCTGCCTTTCGATTTTAATTTTGAAAAAATGAATTTATCAAGATAAAATATTTAATAAATACTTTTCGTGAATAATCAAGCTCCTACATCTCTATAGTTCTACCAAGAAGCGAATTGTAATACTAATCAAAATAAGAAAGTTAAAGAAACTAAAAATTAAAGAAAAACTGAAGAAAAATAAATAAAACCGCTATTGTAGAAGATACTAAGCATTATTTGTGACCAACCCCTTTCCAGGAAAAACTATCTTCTCCGGTACCCTAAAACCGGGGTTTAATCAATGCCTCCACAATACTGTTTCAGATTCGGTTGAATATAAATTACGCATAGCTATCCTCTTTCCTGATTTAGTTGTAGCACAGAATAATGATGAAGAATAAATGGTTCCAGATAATTAAAAACGGAGCCCCAAATAAGGCGAAGAAAAATCTGTGAAGGAGAAGATACTAACGTATTGGTCGTACTATAAGGCACACCATTCTCCTGGATGAGAATAAATTAAAGAGAAAAGCTATAACAGGAATACATCACGCAGATAATCAAACGAATCGTATGCAATTAAGAGGAAATGAAGAGATTTGCGGAGAGCATAGAGATCAGCCAGAAATCTAACATTTGACACACGATAATTTGATCAGTAAAGTTTTATTTCATGTTCGATCTTCCAGTCAATAGTAGCAATTCTGTTGCTTGAAAAATTAACTGAAATGCAAAGTCTCAATTATCTCTCAGAGAATCTTCGACACAAGCTATGCTTGTTACCGTATGGAGACTAGATAATGATTTCTTATGAAGCGTGTAATCATTGTATAACTGCCCCTATTTTATCTCTGGTTGAGCGTCTGATTCCTGCATAACTATATCTTGAGAAATCAAATAAGTTACTTCTAGCGTTCCAATGATTCTAGTTGTACCAGTTTGTTTAAAATGCTAAATTTCCTATAACCTAAATATAAAAGGCTGAAATATTCTCTAGATGATCCTGCTCATGAAAAACAATTCAGGAGTGTTATAAGAGGGTTTTCATTTAAAACTGATGTTGATATCAGAAGCAGTTGACATAAACTAGCAGCGTTATCGTATTTTATTTATGTGTTGACACTGCAAAATGCACATTTGTACACTAATATTGGGCACGAAAGTGAACGCCACAAAAATGATCCAACCAAGTTTTAAGTCAAATAGGAAACAACCCGGAGGAGAATGGGATAAAGAGACGCTACACTAAGTGCCCCCGTTTAATCCAGCTTCGATCACTGGACGAAGTTGATAGCGGGCGACAAAGAAGCGATTTAGCGAAAAAAACGCATATCTGAAGGCTGACGGATACAGTCCAAAAACGGCAATCCAATTTCAAGTTCAACCGGGAAACACCCCTCCGAACTACAGGCTGAATCCTTTAAAGGTGGGGGAGGAATGAGGGAAAGAAAAAGACGCGGAAAAAATGTCTAACATTTGGGATCTTTCGCCCTACTTTCGAAGCGTATGCAAATTCGCCCGGCGAGTGGAATGGGAATAAAGTGGGGGCATCAGAAATGGAGGTATGCGGAGAAAAAGATGAGGAGGAGGAGCAGACTGGAGAGGGGTGTGGTGTGGTAACTCGGGCCTGCTTTGTGCGATTCTGAGGGGGCACATGGACCTGGCGTGGGCGTGGGGAGAACGACGGAGATGTAATGGTGGGTATGGTGACGGAGAGTAGAGGGGTCGGTGGGAGGGCAGGCGACCTGAGTGACGGGTCTACGTACTCTCCTGAGATGCGAGAAACGCTATGCCACCGGACGCCGGTCCCCTTTGAGCCACGTTACTCCCGCTCATTGTCTGGAGAAAATATTTTTTCATTGCGGAGACATTTGGAATCCAACACCGCAGGATGCTTCCCGAGGGATAAAAGGACTCATTTTATTCATCCCTACATCAAGCGTATCTCCAGCTTCGAAAACTATGCACCGTGCGCACGCGAAAGACGACTTTGTAAACTTAACCGCAAGGCAACGAAATACTCATGGTGTGTATTTCAGTTCAAGTTGTCATAAAAAAAAGAGCTACAAAAACGCTGAATTTTTAATTTGCCCACGAGTGCAATTATCACATCAGACTCTATCGCATCATTGTTACCAACGGTTAAAACCTATCTTTCCTTTGAATGAGTGAGATACCGTGTAAATACAACCGAGCTATGTAGCAAGCAGGTGGATTTAATGAGTTCTCACAGTGTCAAAATCTTTCTTTTTTTTCAAGTTAAACAGGTTCTGGTCATTTCTCTTGGGGGATTAATTAGAGGAGAAAGGAAACTGGAGCAATTAGCGAGTCCCGTGTCACTCCGGTGGGAGGCGTCACACTCACCGAGAAGGCAGGGACTATTTCGTACTTCGTCGCCGTGGAGAAAATATACCCACAGCACGGCATCCGCCGCAATGAGCGCTGGGGTGAAGTCGCGTGGCCTTTAGCACATTACTTTAACAACAGGAGATGCTCTAGGAATGCCTCCATGCTTGGCAGAAAGTGCTATTTACTAAAACTATAGCGTTAGTAGAGTTACAACTTGCTCACGCGATAAGCTCGCATGAAAACGTAAGTATCCTTAAACTGGATATGGAGAGAGATTGTACGTCAGGAAGGACCGGTGAAGGAAAGGGATACGACTCTCCGCTGCTCTCTAATCTGTAGCCTTCCGACTTCATTGTGGAGCTAACTGGTGGAGTTGTTCGAATGATTCACGGTTTCAATCGAGTGCCTCACCAGTTATCAACACCTAACAATGCAACTGGTCAGAAAGTGCTTCGTAAGCCAAATTGTAGGCATTATTGACCTTCGAAAGTGGAGAATACGTCATATATTCCATCACATTTATATAATTTTTATGGACGAATGAAGGGAGCTATATTGGTATAATAAAGTCTGGAGGATATTTTTTTTAAAGTTCAGAAATGCAATTCACTATCTTAAATGTGACGATTTCTATGATTTTAACAATGGACAGCAACCTATTCAGCACGTTGACACAGTTCATGGAAAATAACCTTCTCTAAAAGCATGGATAAAATTATATTTTATTTACAAAATGAAGGATACATCTCAGTGCATGTGATCACCATAGAATATCCACACAATAAATTACCAGAATACGTTTTCTAACACCTAAATTCACGCGCATCTTACCCTCCAAGCTACCACAATGGCATGAGAGAAGGATGTGTTAATCAGCAATCCAGAGTATTTATTATTTGATTCTTTGTGACAAAAATTTCCTAATAGCGATCGTTTTGCAGTAAATATCCCTTACTGTATGTTTGTCCACAGTAGTCTCGTGTTATTTATGAGCTGTGTGATTTTGCAAACCTCATAAACTACGTTTTAACTTAAGTGGGAAATTCATTTTCATAAATATCAATAAAATCTAAGAATCATAAAATACAGCTGACCTTCAGGAAAACTCGAAACAATCCGAACGCTGATGAAATCTCAGCCCGAAAGCAAGCCGACAAGCAAAGCCGATGTTCATTCCCGAAGTGACCTTTACTCGCTGAAATCTTTCTCTCATTACAAGGGCATTCCGACCACACACAGTGGCTATTCACCAAATCAGCACTCGTGAAGGTTTTTGTGGTGGGACATAGAATCTTCCATTTAAGATCAGAGCTGGCGAACTCTCACAAAGACGGGTAAAAACTAAATCGCCGGAGATTTCCCGAGGGAAATCGACCTCAACACAACCCATACGTGAAAGAGAAGTGAAACTAAAGCACGCTACGGAAATGCGTGTTTCAACAAAAAATCGGCCTTCTTCAGCACAGTGTAAAGGAGCACGAATGTACTCCTTCAATTTGAAAGCTTCAACTCCCGTGGTCAACTTTCCTATTAAAGACATTTAGATGGAGGAACTCACAGTGAAGACAGAGGAGTTAGTAAAGTATAATATAATTATGGATGCATTTTTTTAGATTTTAATTTCCATTTCTGGAATCGGTAACTGATTTTTCTAATCATATGATAGTAAATTGTTGCTCTTTTGACGAGTCAAACCAGTAAAGGGGTATTGATGGTTACACACTTATTTTTATGTGCTAATTTTATTGAGTATATCGTTTGAGTGAGGCCGATTTCAGGAAAATATAGATTGCACTGCCTAATCTGACAACATGAGCTCTGAGGCTATGGCTAGAGTCCTTTATGCTCAAATGTTTTCATTTTTTGTTTTTGCATTATACTTAGCTCGCTAAAACCCAAGAGATAAATATTAATTAGTGTTATTAATATTATTTGCTTATCTGTTTCAATAATTGTATGAAAATTAACACAATCTTGATGCAAAGGTATGTCCCAAACGATTAATGTTTAACCAATACATTTTTAAGTTTATTTTGGCTATATTCATAATAAAATAATTCGGTTTCTCAGGATTCTAAATAAATGGCCTTTTCTTTACTTATGTAATTCATAATTTACAAATATAAATGAAACCATCCACATGTAATAATTGGAAAATTACTGTAAAATAACACAAAAATCAACAACAGTAATATTTACAGAATCAATCATTATGACCCTATGGACATGACAAAAATTATTAGTAAAAATTTAGTTCATCGTGGCACACAAGTAGAGGTACCATAGGGTTACGGGTTCAAATTCTATTAATGTATTTTGTCATCTCCAGCTAAGCCCAGGATTTGTGATTTCGCAATAGCAGATCCTCTGGAAGCCGAAGGCGGCCTGGGGATAGGAGCTGCTCCTTCCACCCTAGTGTCTGTTATTCACTCGCCGCAGGGCGCACTGCGAGGTCATCGCTACCCTCAATTATCAAATCAAACATCGGGCAGACTACTATGATTGGCAATACTCTTAATTAATGACAAGGAGATTTAAGAAAGCTTGTTAAACACTTGTCGTAGGATGATTTATATTAAACCCAAAAATCCTAAAAAATAATCCGAGATATGGAAAAAATCATCCATCATATGATAAGGAGTTTTATACGCATGAAATGATGCCGTATATATAGACTATGCAGCGGCCCAAATTTGACAAATAGCATGTAGCCAATCCTAATGGCTATAAGTAATGATATTCCTATTTTGTAAATGGAGGATACATGTAGGCTATAATTTCATTGAATTTTAAATTTCGGATATAGCTTGATTGACATCGGATATGGTTTTTTTGTAAATTAAATCTATTATAATGTAATTTAGAATACTGATTTTTACAAGAAATTTAAACATAAATCTCTTCTTTTCAAGATATTCATGTAGATTTTTAGTCATGTATGATAATTGTAAATGTCAAATATCTGTTCTTTATGCCCATTAATTTGCTGCCATTCCATACGCATGAATTTGCTCCTTGAAATATTTACTTGAAACTTTTGTACTTGTAGTTATGTGCTGTATTTGCATCCCGCAACCATACTCCATTCGCATCTTTCGTAATCATAACGTTAATCAACGATGTTTGGTTTGGATAGGTTAAGATAAAAGTTCACCTCGAACCAGACCCAAGACGCGTGAAATTAACACATTCAAGGCAGGAGAAATCAAATAATTTCCTTGCGACAGCATTCAGGGTTAAACGAAGTTCTAATAATCAGAATATCACATCGCACGCATTTTAAATGTGGTCGTCTTGAATGGTCATCAATTAGACGCCTAGGAACAATTGGACAATATATAATATATATATATATATATATATATATATATATATATATATATATATATATATATATATATGTATATATATAACATACACACCTACACATAAACAGGGTGCGGCAACATAACTTTCTTTTTTAAAGGGGTTTTGCTTTTGAAAACAGGGAGTTATGTTGTCCTGTTCAACTATATATACCTATTATCTGTATACATCTATATCTATTATTTATTTTTTTATAATTGAAATGTTCACAAATCTCCATTTAATTTCTTCCCTTGTTCAAAATTTTCTTTACTCAGTATAATTCAATTTTCAGCGTTACTTTATACCAGCTTTAATTATCAGCTTCACTTATACACTTTTTATCCGTCTATCTCCAGTTATATACTCTCCCCCCTTTATTTTTCCCCGTTGCTCCAACCACTCTATTAATCTCTAATACCTCAGTATCATCCAGTCGACAAATCATGTGCCTAATTATTTAAATCCATCCAGGCCGCATGAACACGGGCGTGCATTAGCTTCAACGGTTTCCATTCAGGAGAAGGGGAGGGAATGGGATTTGAATGAGAGAAAATTGAATAAGTTCCTGCAATCCAAATACATCGCCATTCTCCCTAATTTGAGGACTTCCTGAGCTCATATTATTTACGAATTCTGCTTCGAATGATTGTAAGAGCCGAATATATGGCTTCTAAATATATTTTTTCAATTTAACTTTATGAGGAAACATCGAGTGGATGCCGCGCTTTGACTTGCTTGGAGAGAATCGTCTGGAATGGACTCAGTGCATTAGTGTGTTTCCTCAAGAACTCTGAATGATAACTATTGGGTAGAAAAATATACCAAAAATCCTAAGCCTTTTAACTGCTTTTATTTTCATGAAACTCATGGATAACGTACGAAACGGAGAGAAGATTAAGGCTTATATATTGTAGGATTCTAAAGAAATTCAATTAAGCCTTTCGCTGAGTTGGTGGTTATAAATAAGCTCAGGTTGCAAAGCATGATTGAAGTTCACTTTTTGTCAAGCATAAATTATAATCATTCCAAGCGAAACATTCAAATTTCTAGATTCTATTTCTTAGCTTCGTAAGAAGTGGTTTTATACTAAATTCTAGCATATTCAGAATCAAAATATATGTTGTTTGCCCATACATATACACGTGTATTCTCTCTCAAAAAATATTTTCTTCTTTTATTTGCACAAAAAACAATAGGTTTAGTAGTAATATGGAAATTTTTTTTGGTTTGAATCACAACGGTTTTCCTGTGCTCTAAATTATCTCGAAGTTGAAATCTGGAATTTATAATTTTTGGGTCAAATATAAAGTAAACAAATAGGAAAACAACACCAACCGTTTTACATCATAACAAATTTCAACCGATGAAAAATTTCAAACAAGCGTAATTAAAACAATAATTATTAATTAAAAAAAATAGTAATAGTAATTTTTTTGGATTAGAAATGAATAATCAACTAATAAAATTTAATAATTAAATTAAAAAAACATGATCTTTAGAAACTGTAGCTATGTATATTTTCCTGGAGAGAAAAGCTTTGCAGGCTTTTTTTCATAAAATTCGATTTAAAAAGGAATGATGAAATCTTTTTTCGATCGTCATGTTAATGTTTAAAAATAATACATGCTCGTGCATAATTAAATATCTAATAATGATAAATTAGATTCATTAAAAAGATCAAAATTATTGCTTTAATTTTCTTCAAACAGCCAACCTTTATGTATAAACAGTCGAGCGTAAACATTATACTTGAAACGGTGAGTTAATGTCAAAAAAAATCTTATCGTGCCCTTCTTATATTACGTTCATTAGCATAATATTATGATTTTTCATCATATAGGTTCTGAACTTGCAGATGGATATAACTTTTACAAATAATTATTAAGATTTCTCATAGTACTTAGTCGTCTAATCTACACATTACTGAAGACTGTTCATTAGTATTATGAATAGGAAGCGTTACAATCTTACGCATTAACTCCTCTTTTTAACTTTTGTAGGATTCCAACTCTACTTTAATTTCCACCGTCGGCAATCATAAGGGAATAAGTGGTTATGAACAACCATTGGATTTCACAAATTATTCTATTTTGAATTAACTGTAACATTACGCTAAGTATGGCTTTCAGTGGAAATATTATTTAGGGCTAAAAGGACTTCTAAGGAATGGGAGGAAGATGAAAACGAATAACCTGCCATTCCCCATTACTTCCTCATTTATACGTATTCTCATGCCCTTTCCTCGGAGATACAGACATTTACTTGGTGAAGATGAATTGTAACTTGCGGGACACTATTCACTCCCTATCTTCTTTCAAAGATAAATTTCTCTTAGCCATCTTCCTCGTAAGGGTTCCCTTAATCTTCCATATCATCAAAAGTTTGAGACGAGACGGTAAACGTAATAAAGCAGGATGAACCCCTTCCACAATGATGGCAGGAGAGCAAACACAGGCCCATCCAATCACGGAGATGCAACAACCTAGAGACAGAGGGAGATGGAGAAAGGCACACACGGACATCATTCCCACTTCGAAACGCCCGAATGTATCGCCAGACCAGGGCATTCCGACAGAACAGGAAGGAAGGGGCGGGCGTAATGGTGTGGTACCTATTCTCGGACGACGGTGACTTAAAAATCGTCCGGAGGTCAAAAAATCATTCACGTGTCCGTCCCAGAGAACGCAGGCTCGTTGCTTTTCCACCACCACTCACTCCCACATCGCACTCACTCCTCCAAAATCTCGCCTCCTTCCCCCTCTCTTCCTTCTAACGCCCCTCCCATTATCCTCTTCCCATCTACCCCTCAGATCCTCTTTACCACCCTCATCTCACCCCATCGGAGTCTGCGCCCTGACGTCATTTCCCTCGCCACGTGACGTCAGGGGCCGCTTCGATCCGTCCCAACGCCATGGCAACTGGAACACGCTACCTCCCTCCACACTCTCCATCCTCTCTCTCTCTCTCGCTCTCCTTCCGAAAACCCCACAGCCACACCACCATCCCAAAAAAATTCCCTCCCCTCCCTCGGCCTGCCCTCCGATCCCTCTACCCCTTACGTCCCGCGTCCCGGTACCTCCGAAGCACCCCATTTCCCTCCCGAATGACTTCCGCCTCACCCTCCCTCCACGTCCCTCAGTACCGAACTCCCGTCCTTCGATTCCCCCCGCCCAACCCCTTAAACACGTCGTCCCTGACTCCTCCCGCTCTATTCCATATCCAGCCTCCTCCCGCACCTGCCACGCATGCAAACATTCGGCGGGACCACTCACTCCTCCTCCTTCCCTTCCGAACCCCCAATACGTAACCCTCTCTCGACACTTCCCCTCAACCCCCGCCCTCTGGTGCACGTGGTCCGGTTATATTCTCTCTCACCCTCTCACACACAGCCACCCACTCGCCGCGCCGCCAAGAGATCCGTTGGCGCGGAGGTGGTAGGGGGGGAGTTTAGTACGTGTGTGTGTGTGGTTCCCTGTGTGTTGGTGTGTGAATTCCCGCATGGAGTGGTCGGAACGAAGTCTTTTTCCTTCCACCTCTCACTCAACCACGGTCCCTTCGTTCCAGCGGCTCCGACCTGCATCGTTCCCTTCGTAGCATCAGCCCTCGCATCCCCGCGGGCGAGAGCACAACTTCCTCCGGTCACGGGTGAAAGAGTTTCTTCTCCGATCGAGCAGTCTGGAGAATATATGCACCATGTGACACGTTTATTACATACATGACGCAGAATCATCTCTGAGGATAATGGTTCTTCTCTTTTGAACATTGAATTATTCAAAGCCCACATGTCATCAGGTCGGTCGGCTTACCGCGGGGATGACCAACTGTACACAAATAAGCATTGTTGCAATTGTAAGGCTTTAGCTTTTGACTACCAAATTTGGTTTCGCTTTAAACTAATAATGACTCAGAAATTATTTTTTATAATACCTCATACTTCGATAAACACCCTGTAGTGTATTCGTCTTAGAACGGCATCGGGAATTGTACCTGTACGTTCGGCTTTTATTTCCAAAAATAGGAGCATTATTTTTAGCTTTTTTGTTCTACTTATGCATGTAGCTTACGGGGAACACTTATATTATGGTAGAAGAATGCGTGTCGGAGGTTGGAACCAATCTACATATAAGTTCTATCTTCCCTTCCATATTTCCCAATTGCAAGCTTTACAATTATTGATTTGCCCTAATTGTAACGTGTAACGCTAAAATTGATGGCGCAAATTGCTTCAGCTACCGATATCCTTCCATAATCACATCTAAGACCTACTTTCACCTCTCAGTATACTTCGTCGTGAGTTCAATGTAGATCGGTCGTAGCTGTTTGTTTCGGGCAGAATAGCTAAGATAACAGGGACTTTCACTCCCTCCCTAGCACATCATAGCTGGTGACTACGGGTACGGTGAATGCTATCAAGACTTAAATAATTTCACTCTCTTCTAAATTAGTATACACAGCTGACCTGTTGAGAATTTATCCCTTTCGCTAATTTCAAATATACGAGGGTCATCCGGAAAGTAGTACCCGTTCGTGAAATAAAAAGACAAAAGTAAATATTAACAAACATAAAAAATTTTATTTGAAAGAGGATACTTTAAACTACTTCTCAACATAATCTCCAAGCAAATTAAGGCATTTGTCATAACGTGTGACAAGTTTCTGTATTCCTGCTGCATAGTCCTTCGCCGCCAGCTCATTGAGATACGCGAGGGACCCATCTTGCACAAATTTCGTAGCTGTTTTAGGTCCACAATTTCAATTTCAACCGCAGCCATGAATTGCTTCATTATTCCCGACGAAATATGCTCCGTAGTGGGGAGCATTTTAATTTTAAGAAGGACAGGAATTACAGAGATACACACTGTATCTAGCTAGAATAAGTTACATTTTGCCGTGCAAATAACTATGAAATCTCACTTCTAAAACCATTATTTCGGCAACAAAATGTGTCTCTTTAGCAAATTCATTTCGTATATTGAATTTTCAGTTTTTATTTATTGTAATGGAAGGACAATGCGCTGTATTGATAACGGTGGTATCATATATAATGTTCCTCCACTTACATACCATATTTGCAGGATAATTGAAAATTATCTAATTAGCTAACTCCCTAATACTATAATTGTAATAAGATCCTTTATACTATTAAAACATGCCATATACAGGGTCCGTACAGTAAGTATCGGGACTGGATCCAAAAATCAATATTTATTGTAGTTATCATTAGAATTACTTAATGATTGTCAAAATAAATTCCTCCTGTATCGACACACTTAGTTCGGCGCGTCTGCCACACGTCAAAAGCCCGCTGGAAGTAGGTTTCCGGAATACTGTTCAGAGCCTTTGTCGTCGCCACTTGAACCACCTCGATGTAGTCGAACCGATATCCTTTGAGCTCCCTTGTTATCCGCGGAAACAAGAAAAAGTCAGGTGGAGCCAGGTCGGAGCTGTAGTGGGGGGTGAGGCAACGCTGCCACACCGAATTTTGTCAGCAGCGGCCGCACAACAATCGCGACAGTTTCTGTTCCTCGTTCAAGGCTTTCGGCATCAGCTTCGCGCACACTTTCCTCATCGCAAGATCCTCTGTTATGATGGTGTGGACGGTTCCAACTGAAAGGCCGGTCTCCTCACTGATAGGGTCGGTGGTTAAACGCCTGTCAGAGTCCAAAACTTTTTTCACTTTGGCCACCTGAACATTTTACCAGCCCAATTAGATTAACTTAAACACTTTTATTATTTCCAATCCTTTTTTGGACCGTGGCTAAGTGCAAGTGAGAAGGAGATTTCACTATCACATTTTCTCCTGAATGAAGCCATTTCTCTGTCGTATTGTCTCCGTTTTCAAACCATCTCCTCCCTCTCATCTCTCTTTCTCACCATTACTCTCCCAGTCAGCCCCTCTCAATCCACGTCATGTCCATTCGCCTCCCTGCGTTTAGAGGTACCACGCTTATTCGAGGATTCCTTTCTCAGCCGTGAGTTTTTCTCAGACCAGCTATAGAATAACCACTACTTCAGAAGAGGTTAGAAGGTCTGAGCCACTTGGCTAAAAAAATACGGCTGTAAGTACATTGAAATTTTGAAAAAAATACGAATACATATTTGAAGGATGGCAGTGAAAGGTTCTCCAGTGAAATTTATTTTAGTAAAAAAACCTCTTGTTAAAAAGTCTTGCGTTAATAGCACTTGCGTGGACACAGTCATCCCTGTGATAATATCTTTTTTTTTAATACCACATCAACAATGCTCTTAGTTCGTGTTAATTTAATATCTTAAAACTCCACAACCCGCAGAGATACCACAAATAATAATTTACAGGCGTTTTATTTTTTTATAGTTTTCAATAAAATGATACTCCCATGAAAAAATTCTATTTTGAATGTGTTATTTTGAATTAAAATCAGGGATGGCAGAGAATACACTGGAAAACGTTTATTACAGAATTGGTCTAAACTTAAATTACGACCTATAAGTTCCTAAATTACATATATACGAGTCTCTAAAGAGAGAATTATATCTTTAAGCTATCCATTTCGCCTAAACTAACTTGAGTATACTTAGAAAGCATAAAGATATCATTAAACTCCCTTTCGTTAAAGTATCGGATTCCTGAGAGAGTCTCGCTCGGTTTCTATCACGGTGGCGGGCTACTTTCTCCTATGCCCGCTACGCTTTATTTCCTTACACATACTATATTTCAAACCTTCCAAGTCACCGCTTACCTAACAAGTTCTTTCAATTTATGGAATTGCAATAAGTTCTATACTTTTTCATAAAGACGCTTGAGTTCCAAATGAGGCTGAAGTGATTTAGAACTAATCACTTGCTATACCGATTTAATCTATATAGATTCGAGTACAGTCGTAGTGAACCTGCCAAGGGTGTTCCATTGCATTTCCGAGAATCCTACACAGAAATATTCTTAAAGAAATCAATTACCCAACGCATTTATACCCTACAATATTCATAAAATCTTCACCATACTTTATAATTGCTTAACACTTTAATAAGGGTATTCCAACATAAAAACATAGTAGTAGCTAAAATCAAATATCCTTTTTACAGCCTTGCTTTCAATTTTTGACAATGGACTCTGTAATTGAGAGATTATTACTACATTATCACCTGTATATAAATCCCTTTGCAATTAGGTAACTGTCAAGTCTGGTCAACGGTCACAAGAATGGCGAATTGCTGGGGAAGGTTGAGGTTAAATTAGATGAAGTTTGAATACGCTCAGAATGGGTGATTATCGAACAAGTCTAGCAGATAGGCGAAGGAAGGTAGCTGAGAATTGATTGGAGGAGAAGAGAAGGTAACATTTAATATACAAATATTTGCGCTAATTTGAGAATAAAATGTTTTTCTTTTCAATGTAATTGGGATAAACGAGAAATCAACCATGAGTTCATATGATTAGGCAGAATCTGAATATAAACAACATGCCGTAGTAAATCAAAATATAAGACTTTTTGGGATCATTGAAAGCACAATTACTTTAAATTAATGCTCTTAATGTGATCTCACGATAGATTTTTGTCTGCCGAGGATTATCTATTATAAGAACGCAGGACAGAATAAGAATTAGAGGGCCCTAACCTATCTCGTTCGCCAATTTATGGGAATAGTGTACTAATAGAATATATCTTAGTTAAAATTCAGTTGAGTGATTAGTAATGGGAGTATGCACTGAAAATATACCTTGCAAGTATTCTTGAATGCCGAACTCGATGATGAAGATAAATAGTGGAATTTATTTTCTTAAGTATTTTGAACTACTATGAGATAATAATAAATGACCACAACCATATTATAATATTGAATTTAGATTCACTCTGCATAAATTTCGCCAAAATATAAAGTTAAATTAATTTTATAGTGCCAAAGTGTACACCTTAGTCCTATAACTTGGTCCTGGGACCAAAGTGGTAAGGCAAAATTATACAACTCGAATATATCCGCCATAGTCAGTTCTGAAGCAGATAAACAGAAAATGATTTATAATTGGTATATCACGATTATTTTGTAACAAATAATGCTGGAAAAGAAAATATATCACGTATGATTTCCAATTACGACTTGTTTGGAATACGTGAAAGGAGTGGAGAAGAAGTATAGGTTAGCCTGAGGGTACTATCTTTCATGCTAAATAAATGTACCATGGAAACAGGAAATTACTACACCCATATTTAGCAGTGTTTCTCATTGTATCATAGCGTGTAGTAATACCCGTGGTATGTATGAAAAAGTCGTCAAAACCTATTCTACTTCATTAATTGGATTTTATTAACGTATCATAAAAACATTTTTTTTAATGAACGAAAATACATATATTCTGATTAGTTTACGTTGCTCGGTTGAAATCAAAACAGCGATAACATATAACGCAAGGTAACATATAGGTGTGAAGTAAAAATGGAGTGGAAGCGTTCTAATTAAAACATGATAAGATCAATAAAATGTTCATCGAATGAGATGTTAAAGTACTTGAATTCGTTGCAATGTAGTCCATTGATTTGAGGCCAAGGCTAAAGCCTCTTCAAGTCTCCGCGAGACCATACCAACGCTACTGAAAGTTCACCAGCCCATCACACAAAGGATGTGGATGGCCTCTCTAAGGTTTCAAAATATTTTATTGATTTCAAGGTCTCTTTTTGAGTGACACTTTTTTAGATAGTACGGTTCAACAAGTTCAGTACCCGTTCCATCGCTTGGAACGCTAAAATTAAGAATTATGGTGCCTTTCGTTAAAAGTAGGTCAACAACAGCGAACAGATTATCTCCCTTGCTCATTCCCAAATTCCTAATTACTCGCTCATCCCGTCAAACATTACCTCATCCGTTGTGCAAGTGCCATACTAAGCAACGGCTACTTCCTCTAACCTGACCCACCGAATAGGCGATCACCACCTAATGCATATGCGCGGCCTCAGTAGCCGAAACCTCCACAGGAAAAATTATTGTGACGAGTTCACGTTAAAACCGGATAGAAAATGCAAGCATCCATCAGTAATCCAGTGGAGCACGCAGAGCTGGAAACGAAAGATCATCAAGAGGGCCGAGGAGTATAAACCCTGAGAGAGGAAATAACTTGACCTATTTGCACGCGATAAAACGCGGTCGGGATCGCAAACCCCGAGAATAACTCGGGGAACTTTAACACAATAAACCGCTCCTCCCGCGCCGTAAAGCGGGGTGTGCCACCACCTCCCACTTCAGAAAGGAGGTGGGCACGGATAGGAGAGAGGAAGAGAACCCCTCTCACACTCTCCCTCACCAAAAGACCTCGGTAGCCTCAGAATCTCTCTTCCCTTCGACCCCAGGACCTTATGAAAAGATACGAAACGAACGAAGTGTGCGACGCGGTTTGAAATTTCTCCACGTGAGAGATAATTCTCTGGCCGCTATCGGAGAAGCACTCAACGGGGGGAGAGTGTGGGGCGGAAAAGGGGTGGGGAAAAAATGCGGAGCGACCCGCGCGCAAGTTTCTCGCTGGAAAGTGAAAGGCAGCGCAAAGGGCACTGTTGGGGAGGGGTTGGAGCGGAGGAAGGGGAGCGGAGAGGGTCCAGAGGAGGGGGGTGACGCGGGGGATTGAATAATGCGATGAAGAGGGGAGGGGGTGGTTGGGCGTGGGGCAGAGGAGACGACGGGTTGGGGCACCGGGGGATGGATGAGCGTTTGGAGGAAGAAGGGTGGTGGGAAGGGAGTTCAGGGGCCATTCAATAATTCCGCGGCAGCCCTGCTTTCTTTTCTTCTTATAGCAACACAAATCTCCTTCCGCTTTAAAGATTTTGAATAATCCTTTTCATTTTTAGCATCCAGAAAAATTTTTCAAATTTTATTTTACGGAAAAACATCCCTCCTCCTCCAAATGGCATCCTTCTGCTACTAGACAGGGTCTGCTGATGCGCTAAGCGGGCTTTGCAGACTTAGAGAGCGATTTTTTAATTGGACCTAGGTCAGTAGTCGTACTCATCGTTAGGATTAAAGGGAAAACACTGACTAAAACACGTGGCCCTATATCTGGATGTATTTCAAACAACATATTCATGCGTAAAGGAAACGTTTGCGCGTTTTGTATTTAATTTAATTTAAGAATTTATCGTTGCTAATAGGCAATTGCCCTAGTGGCAACGTTTACATCTGATAAACTGTCACTCTGGCTGGTCGCCAAAGTAGCTGGTGGCTAAAGTTGATAAACATTAAAAGAGATTACGTGCCTGGTATAGGACGTCAAAAATCGCATCCATTACTCAGATAGTAATAGGGTGTTTTCAAAAGAGAGACGTTACAACCGAAAAACCGTAATTGATTACCTTATTTAATACGGCATTAAATGAATTATATTTACTTTTTCCATAAAACAAGTATAAAAGACCATGAGGCGGCAGAAGCAGCCACGTACTTGAGCTCACAGTTGATGACGTATCTTTTAACTAATATATATAATACATAATAGCAGATGCAAAATGCAAGAGAACGCAAAATGTTATTATTTAAGCAAAACTGTAAAAAAGTTTAATTTTTGATAAAATCAATTCAAAAAATAACTTCAATTTGAAAGGATGGCGAATTAATAAAATATAGTACAAGGATACTTGAAAAGATACGATGCAACACATTTTCTGCAGATCCGCGGCCAGTTTAAGATCCGAATCAAGGAAATTAATAATGAAGGCTGTTTAATAACGAGAGATCATAGTTTTTTGATCGCATGATTTACAGTACTAAAATTTAATGTTATGCTATATTTTTAGCTTAATTTTTAATAAAAATATGGTAAATATTTTATTTATTTGACTTTAGCATTTTATCGGCGGGCGCCATTGACATTTGAAACATTTTCAGTTCTCAAAATGCAACAATGGACCTATCAGGCGAAGCTCCATTAAAATTTTGCCTTCATTCGCACAAATCGGCAGACTAGGCATATATTATGCTACAATAGGCTTATAGAGAGTCTGTCATTTTCAATAGCACATTAGTGAAATGGTTTTTGATGGCTCAAAAGGAGAGAGAGAATTAATATTTAAGGTAGATGGACCCAGAGATCCAGTCACTGTGTCTACAAAAGTAAAGATTAATACCACTTCTGTAATTGTAAAAGATAATCGAATAACATTAAAATAATTATTAAAAATATCTAAAATTTCATTTTGTGCCACCATCACTTTTGATAACAGAAAAATTGCACATGAAAGGTGTTTGTGCGAGGTGGATACTGAGACTAGTCATGCCCAGGGACAAGGACGTTTGCTTGCAGGTTTGTTTGCAATTTAAGTTGACCCTAAGGTCAGATGAGGAAATTATTTATAAGGTTATCACTGCAGATGTCCTTTGCACACCATTTTACCCATGAAAGCAAACATCGAAACCTTGCTTGAAAAACTCCGACATAACTAGAAAACACCAACATAGCCAAAGTTTGCTCTCTGCTTGTTTTATAAGTTTTAGATCATCGGTTAATGATGCAAAAGCACATATAAAAATATATACGTGGATCATATTATATGGACGTATTGAACATTTACCAAGGTCAATTCATTCGAAGGACCACATTTCAAAGCAACAAGCTGAATAGTGCGCCCATTATATTGGTATTGTAAATATATTTGCTGAATATCTCTCAAAAAATCAATAAAATGTGTGTTCCTCTTCTTCTTTATCGTCCAAACCAAATCCCATATCAATCTTTCCTACTCTTGAATGCGGAGAAACATTTTCATGGAGAGCGAGCGTCTTCCATAGGAAGCATTGGTGACGGTGGCCGAGGCACGGAGAGATTTTAAAGGGCCTATCGAAAATCGCTGAAGACTGGAAAAAAAAAGTTGGGACAAAAACTTAACCAAGGAAAATCCTACCAAGGAAAATCCTATGAGAAGAGCCATCAAAATTCTAAGGGTTGGAAACCTTATGTTTGGAAAACAATTGATACCATTCTCTGCTAAAAAACCATTGTAAAAACTCATTAAAATTTCAAGCTCATAGTAATGCTATCAAAATGTGAGACAACAGACACGGGAAGAAGTTGATGCTAATGATATAAAACCCACCCAAGGTGCAACTGAGGTAAATTGTATGCTTATAAGGTATTGTTTTTAACTTTTTCGTGATTGACCCAAGCTTGATAGTAAAGACAGTGGAGACCGGAAATGTTGAAAACAAAGAATTTAGCCGTCTAAACACACAATCTCTCTATTTAGCTACATATTCTAAAGTTATCTTTTGGCGTAAATATATCTGTTTAAACGGTGTAAACTGGGTCCATGCATTTAATTTGACTTTTAAATGACTAGACGGTGGGAAATTCCACTTGGGGCTAAATGTGGGATTTAAACTCTGATCTACGAGAGACAGACAAAACTGAAAGTGAAATATTATATTAAATGGCTGGTGTACGCAATTTTAAACATCTTATTACTTCATTTTATTTAATTTCAAACAAGACTATGCAATACATAGCGATTAGTATGTGTGTGTGTATATATATATATATATATAATATATATATATACTATTTATATACTATATATACTATAGTATATATATATATATATATATATATATATATATATATATATATATATATTCGGTGCGTCACTCCAGAATGGGCCGAACGATGATTGAGGGTGATTGCACGGTTTCAGAATAATAAAATAACTAAAATAAATAATAATATAAATAATTTGAACCTAATTGTAGAGTGAATCTTTTGAAGACGTAACTGGATTGGACGAAATCCAAATTCTATTCCTCTCCGGTATGGTATCCACATTTGAACCGGTGTTAATTCTTTATTCCCTATGATGTCTCGAGTGGAATTTATACAACATTGTTGTCTCAGCTCACTCAATTCACCTCATGACCGTGAGGGGTAAGAGCTGGTGCAGGTCTAACGGAGGGAGTGTGGGTCGAACCTTCTCAGGGATACTTTGAACTCGCTCCATCATTTCCCGCTAAAGAGCACCAAAATTCGCCACTGATGAGCCTCAATTAGCTCACCACCCACTGGTCTCCCTACCAAACCCTAGCATTTTCTACACCCTGTATCCCATCCCTCACTTTACCTCCTATTTTTGCTTTGGGTGGAAAAATAATGAAAGTTACATGCCTTCGAACAGTGCTATCGTCTGTTACATTTCCGTCTCATTATTACATCATTTATCAAAATAAAAATAGCTCCCTAATTTTGCGCTCAGTGATTTTCGTCTATGATTAGAGAAAAAAATGTGCATTTTGGCCAGCCCAAATTCGTTTTACCGTCGCCCATATTAGGTGTAATCTATTTTAGCAGCAATAAATCTAACACAAGGAAAACCATTAAGAAAAGAAAATACGCAATGCCTGAAGGATTTGTTAAATTAAAATAGCTATCAAAATCCTATATAAAATAAGGTAAGTAGACGAACGTTTGGCAGAGGAAAACCAGGATAGAATCGTTAAAGAGTGATAATTAGAGAAGCAAGGAAGGTCATTGGTAACAGTCGAGAGAAATTAGCATTGAATGAAACAACTGAAATCTGCAGATTTTAGGCTTCGTATTGCAAAAATAAATGATAGCGGAATTCTAACATATTTCCATGAGGATTACAAATTGCCATAGTTTAACGTTTAGCTTCCGCATAAATGAATAACTATTGCTAACGGCTGTATTTCAACGTGAATACATTTTTAAATGGTTTAATTTTTTACAATATGCCATCTTTAGAACCTTTGCATTATATTGCTTCAAGTTATATCTTCTCTCAGATAGGCATCAAGTTTGATTACCTGGATTTGTTCTCATTATACTTCAGTAATATTGTGTTTAGAGTGAAAAATTTGGCTTTAATTTAGGCTATAGATCATAAACGGTAAGAAACTTTCAGAATTTGACATATGGACTCGTAATTATTGTCACAGATCATCTCACAGTTTTTATTAAATACTCGTCTTTCTTAAAATGCTGCAATTTTTAAGTGTTCAGATCATTCATCTAAACCGGTATCCCATTTTTAATCATATGGGTATACCTACGCTAAAGTTACCATCGTAGTCTCATAGTTTTTTGAATTTGATTTTCTGTACATATTATGCAAAAATATCTAAAATAAAATGAAGTTTGGAAAGTTTTTAAGACTTTAATTTATGTCATGATGAATATTTTGTTTGATTACAGTTTTTAAATCGTCAATGAAGATCTTACGTGTTTAAGTCCTTCAGGGTGGCTTAGTACCGACCAAAAAATAGGTTTAATGAGCACATTTTTCGACGCAGTTTTGATTTCTTAGTATTTATGAATAAAAATGGAAACCAACCTGACCCTTAAAACTACGGCCGAATATGACCGCGCTTCATATTGAAAATGATCGTGTACTTCTCCAGTTTATACTGTGCGCTTCATGTATAGCTTCAGATGAGAAAAATAAATATTAGAAATATCGGTATTGTTATCAGACATTGGTCATATAATTCCTGTCTTGATTCAAAATTCAAAAATTAGGGCACGACTATCCAGTGAACTCGAGAAAAAAAACTTGAAAATCCTAAATACCCAAAATGTAATGATAAAAATGATGGAAGAATGAAGAAAAGCAATTGGAAGTTTATTTCGGAACAAATAAGGGGGATCAAAGGGTAATATTGAATCAAGGACGTAAGAAAATGTGAAAGAATTAGAAATAAAATTACTAGAAATGCAAAAACATCTGAACAGGAACGGACTAAGAGCCGTGCGAGGAAGTTTTAAAACATTTTGTCCTATAAAAAGCTATAAAAATAATATGAAACCTGAGATTATACTTAACAGTCATGAGGTTAAGTAAATGGAATTCGAGATTGACAAATTAGCCTGTAACATTTATACAACAAGACAATTAATCAATTTTGAGAAGATGATTCCCGCCCACAAGCCAAAAAACATGAAGGAAAACGGAATTCCGAAAAATTAACCTGTCGACTCCAAACTTATGACAGAAATAATCTTCCAAAAAATGGAGAGAGAGGTGAACGAATTTATGAGAAGTTCAATTAAATCGAGATGAGGCAGTAGAATAATAAAAGCTATCTTTTTTCTATTTTTTGGTGTCGGTTTCGATGCAGAGGCGGAAAGACAAGCTGACTTTTATTACCTTTGTAGATCTCTAGCTAATGACACCAGAGGAGAGCCTTTCAGGGTGCTAAGAGGAATGAATTTGTATTTGTACAATAGTGCTTTTGTATATGAGCTAATATAAATTCATGCAAGAAATAATAGTTTTACGTGTATAGCTGGTACCCTACCCCCCCCCCCCCCACACGTCCGGGGCCATTCACACTCAGCTCGAGAAAGCTACCATGATGAAATGGCTCCTTTACTCGGTTAAAATAATTTTTTTACAATTACCGATCACTCTAAAACCAAACGGAATTGATTTTAGAAAATCTACTACGTATAAGTTCTGAAGTGACTCCAGTCTCCTGTCCACCGCTCCGCTACAACATTCCTCCCCTCCTCGAAAGTCGACCATAAATCAGCCCGTTGGCCTGCAAGCCGATAAGGAGGCATGAATCAGGGGTTTATAAAATTATAAAAATGGAAATTTTTACACTGACCATAAATCTTACCATCATCATCATAAATCTTACCATCTCATCATCATCATCATAAGCTATAACACCTACACAACGTTTTCTATTATTATTTTCACGGGGTTTTCGCGGCAAAATAACCATGCATAGTGTATATGCATCACTAGATTACTTAAGTTAAGATCAAAATACATTGTAGTTCCACCTGACAGTGTATTGTGAGATTCGAGTTGATAACTTGGCGTCATCATTGATCCGCTCTATTTATATTTTCTTAGAAGCCTATGTGACGCTTGCAATCTTCTTACCTTGAGTGTCGAATGCCTTACTTTTCTGATTAATCGTGTGCCATATTCTGCGCACCGATGTACTCTCCTTCGCTCTAAACAAGCAGCGCGATTTTATTTTATATTTAAAACACACAGCTTAGACATTTCTTTAGAGTACAGAATTCTCGGAGGGTTATAAATAAATATTATTTTAATGTGAATAAAGCCCACTTAAACTTTTCATTGAAATATCCCCCCAAAAAATTGTTTTTTCAAATTAACTTTCAGCTACGCGGATAATTTTAATGAGTTTTTATTAAATTGACTGAAATTTGAGTGATACCCAATCATTATGCTGATAGGTTTATATCCCTCCGTTTTATCTTTTCCCAGGAGTAAATTACGGTGAATTCCTTTCAAATTTATCTCATAACTCCATGAGCTAACCTAAAATACTCGTATTACCTGAAAATGAAAGCACACAAAATGGCATTACGTTATTCACTTCAATTTTACTTTATCTACATAGTTTATTCGTTTTTATATGTGGTAAATCTAGAATGGACAGGGAATGGAATGATGTGTTAACATAATAGAGATAATTTTGAATTATTACGATAGAACATTGATACAAACTAAATCTCCAGGCGAGGTTGAATAATCATTTATTATGAAAGTAAAAAATCAGCTAAATAACGAAGTAATACGGGGAAATTCATTCACACACCTTATATTTAATGCATACTTTGAGAAGGCAAAAAATAAAATACAGGACATGACACAAAAAAATCTTCACGGAGAGAGAATGCCGGACGACGTAAATGTTCTTTCAAGAAAAAAGAAGACATGGCAAGAATACAAGCCAATGTGGAGAGAATGGAAGGTCAGACCACAAAATTAAATTGAAAATGGTATGAGGCTGAAAATGTTTTCAAAATAAATAGGCAAGCACAAACTAGGGAAAATAGAAGATTTTTACTATTTGCACGGCACTCCGTGGATCTCCTGCCATAGAAGGAATGAGAAAATAAATTAGTGTAAGGAAATTGAAAGAACGAACAAAAAATTGGGCAAAACTAGTGCAGACAACAGGTAAGAGGGGATGAAAACCTATGAATGTTCATTTTGAGGCTTGGATAGAGTAGTACAAAGGAAACAGCTAATGAGGCGATGGAACTGTGTCGAAGAATGGAAATTGAATTGAAAGACTAAGTAGGACTAAATAAGAAAGACCTTTAAAGATTCGGTGGTGGAATCAGACGATAAACAAATTGACAAGAGGAACAATAATGGGAACATTCTGAGATTCATAACAAATAACGAATAACCAAAAATGCAATAGTCAAATTACTCAGAAATATAAAAAAAATACAGCGGAGGCAGTGGATTTAAAAAAGGGAGTGTAAGTGATTGAAGGAACGAGGAAGGGGTAACAGATTTTGGGAGACCGATAAAAAGCATTCGTAGAGTTCACAATCGATTACGTTGATGGTATTTTTTTATTTTGCTAGTTTTTTTGCATGTATGCATAGCTAAACATGTTTAGAGAAATGCTGAAAATTTTAATTTGCGTAGTTTGTACTCTCGGATATATACATTCAGTTTTAGTACAAATAACTTCTGGAAATGATAGCAGTAAAAACTTTGGAATATTCCTCACCTGTTCCTGAGGAATTCGGAGAAAAATCGTTGGAACTTTCAATTAATGAGTTTAAAACATCATATTGATGACTCAACATAAAAAATATATTTTGTATCACATAGAGTCAATTACGTTGCTCGAAAACATATTTGGGCGTTAAAAAGGAAATGAATGAGTGTGATATCAGGTCGTCTAGAGAGGAAACTTTCAGGTTGAATATGATTTTAGCACGTTGATAAAACGTGACAAATTTTATTACCTTTCATGTGAGTGACATGGCCTTCAAAGATAAAGTCTTTTACAGCTAACTTAATGCCTATGGTTTTCGCTGAACTTTGAAATTGTATTTTGAAATTTTACGTTTAGTTAAAGACAAATTGTGCTCCTTAAACTGTATCTCATTTTGTCCGGCACGCCACACACTCCCGCTCTTCAACTTCGAATCCATCTCATTCCTTTTCTCATTTACTCTTTCCTCCTTTTAACAATTTCCTAGTTCCTGCCGCTGATAAAGATTTGCTCTCTCCCATTTATTTAGTTTCCTCAGGCCTCCAGCGATCTTGAAACTTTTGGCTCGTTCATTTCTTCCTGGGAGATTTAGGGTTTCTTTCTTTCTGGAAGGAAAGAATTTCACTTTCTCTTTTTAATTAAAAGAAATTAACTACATAATACAACCACAGCATCGTCTGATATTCTTTCCTGAATTGATTTTAACATGAAATAGTAGCGGAAATCTCTCTGATAAATATCTACGTTCTTTTTTTGTGCCACAGTGAGCGTGACCTTTTTCGCTTTTTTACTAAGTGTCAATGAATGGTAAAATACAACAAACCAAACATCATTGATGAGTAATTAAAAAAATCATCTTGCGGAATTTCCAGGGCTTCTTAAAATTTGTAATTGAAATCATTGTCCTGAAGTACAATACTGTCAAAATTATTTTATCAGAGCAAAACCGATAAACATGCACGACAGGAAAGACAGGAAAATAAACACGTACTACTTAGTATTTTCTGAGATTTCCGATTACAATGACCAAAATTATGATCCTACCTAAGCAGAATTATCGGTGAAAATGCTAACTTTCTCGTAATTACTTCATATTTTTACGTTGATATCTTCCTAAATCCCTGGCTCTTAGAATTCTCTATTCAATTTTCAAAGCTCACCTAATGAAAAAGTAAACCCGAAAAGATAAGGCTTAATGGTAAACTTAATAAAACTTTTATTATTATTATTGTTGTTTAGACTACAGCAGCTGTGAAAACTGTTGGAAATGTTATACTTGGGTTTTATTGAATATTACTAGAGGTAATTTTTAGCATCAGCACTTATTTTTACCGCAAATTTCTCTCTCTCTGACTCTTCACCACCCTCTTCCGGGACATTCTAGGGGCACTCGACGGAGCGGATGAGTACGCACGGCTAGTTTACCGACAACAAGAGGGTAGGCACTGCGGAGAGAGGAAGAATGAACCCGTGGGGACGAGTGGAGTTAAATGGGGGAAGAGGTAAAGGGGGTACACACCAGGGTATACCGGGAGTGAGTGTCGATCTCTCTATCTCTGTGGAAGTCACGAGGACGGATTAGGGATTGGGAGGAAAGGGAGAAAGAGAGAGAGGGAGAGAGGAAATGCTCAAGCGGGCGGAGGTGGAAAGGGGTAGGATTAAAGGGGTAAGGGAGGACAGGAAGACCAACGAACGTGCGTCCATGTTCGAGTGTGTGTCATGGGAGACGAGGGACGAAGAGGACCGCTGGCGAGTGGGGTGTTAATACTGCTTTAGCGACAAGTGTGGATCAAAGTCTCGGAGGATCGACCGGAACACGATTCGCCCTTCCGGACGGCAAACAAGGGCTTCGAGGTCCCGGGACAACCGCTCCGAATGCCAGAACTACGATATGACTATCTCGGGTTGTTTTTTTATGAATGTTGAATATTCTTTTTTTTAATTCTGGAACTCTTCAAGGTGCTAAAGGAAGGAGAGAATACGAGAAAATATTTGGAGTGGTTTGAAAAATTATAAATCTTCACTAATGCAATAACTGAGAAACAAACTCAACCAATCTAACATTTCATTGTTTAAAAAATTGATAATCTCAAGTCATAATTACAATTTAAGTTTCTCCAGGCACAAGTAAAGTTTCAATTTAATTAATCTTTACACTCCAAGTCTTTTCTCCGAAAATTAAGGTTAAATATCACTAAGCAGAAGCAATATAATCAGTAGTGGTATAGCAAATATAATTATATTAACTGCAAAATACTTGTGCGCCAAAAAGTAAAGGGAGATGGCCGAAGGAAACACTATCAAAGCTTAAGGGAGTTTGCATTGGAGAGGGAAGGATGGAAAAGAGCACCCAGAATTCAACAAATTCAATGATAATAATTCAGTTATTAGGAATGATTTTATCATTTCCAAAAAACGCTGAACCTTTTTCGGTTACACTCCAATGACCGATAATGCCTTAACTTAATCCATTCTTTTGAGCTATAGCTTCTAGCCTTTTCGCCGTAAAAGAAAATAATGAAACGAACCTTTTCGCAAACGGACCAAGAAAAAAAGTAACAGGAAAATGATAGATATACGAGGGCGATTCGAAAAGTAAGGTCTCCTATTTGTTTCATGAAAAATCAAATTTACTCTCAACTTTGCGTACATCGTTGGAAAGGCTGAGCATTCAGCTATTTTTCTGCATAGTCGCCTTGACGATCAATCACTTTTTGCATCCTTGTTAGCAGCCTTATAATACCGGCGTTGTACCTTTCTCCCACTGCGTCGCAAAGCCAACTGACGACTGCTTCTCCGATATAAATTCATCGCCTGTTAATGGAAGTGTACGGTGAGATTTGTATGGACATCAAAAACATGCGAAAGTGGTGCAGGGAGTTTTTTGATGGCCGAGAAAACGTCCACGATGAGCAGCGGTCGGGGCGGCCGAGTTTGCCAAAATCAACTGTGGCTCCAGTTGACGAGATTCTTCACAATAACAGGAGAATCACCCTGCAGGAGGTATAAGAAGGTCTTAATGAAGAGAGTGGCTACTTCTCCGTGCAGAATATTAAGTCAGAGGTCCTCGGTTACAACAAAGTGTCTCACCAAAGGAGTGTGTTTTCATTATGACAATGCACGTCCACACCAACATGCACGCGTCACATCAAACGACCACCCTACTCAATGAATTCGCTAGGATATCATCGACCATCCTCCTTACAGTCCGGACGTTACCCTCAACGACTGCCACTTGTTTCTTGCTCTCAAAAAACACCTTGGAGGACAGAAATTCAAGTCAGACGAGGAAGTGCAAGAAGCAGTCGTCAGTTGGCTTCGTGACGTGGTGGGAGAAAGGTACGACGCCGTTATTAAAAAGCTGCTTACAAGGATGCAAAAAGTGATTGATCGCCATGGCGACTATGTAGAAAAAGAGCGAAATGCTCAACCTATCCTACGATACACACAAAGTTGAGAATATATTTGATTTTTAATGAAAAAAAATAGGAGACCTTACTTTTCGAATCGCTCTCGTATGTCACATTTATGCAATTTATTCACAAGGTGATGGACCGATATTATAATAAAAACAACAAATAATTAGAATACAAAGTGCTAAGTAATCACTCGGTTTATGGATCTAAAAAAAAGTTATTTTAATGAAAAATAAAGAATTTAAATAAATGTGACAGACTGTGAATGGCGAAAATTATACTTGATTACTTTGAAATTGGCCCATTATGTAAGTTTATGCTAATCATCAAATCACGGTGGCATCTGGAATCAAACAAAGGAAGCTGATGTCTGTATGGAAATGCTCTAAATTGGTTTATTTGATGATGTTGGCTAAAATTAATGAGATTATTGAATGTGAATAACATATTTCCTCTTGTTCATGATACCCCTGCAAAATATGAATCCATAATTGGCACAGTACTTCAGTTCTTAATGCATTAAGCAGAGTCATGACCCAGAATAAAGGACATTCTAGCACCCGTTTTAATACCAAAAAGTCGAGAGGTGTGATCGATTTACGTGAATTATGTCAATTCGATTCAGTAATAATGAGTTTCTTACGGTTTAAATTATATAGAACTAACATTGGTGATTGACCAAACTTCATTCCTGTGATAAAGACCCCGTTCGTTGAAACAATATGTGAAAAATACTACCCTCCATCCAATTAACCTTTTTGACATTTTATTGGCGCTTTTAATTTTTTTCGGGATTATATTACATCATATATATATATATATATATCAGTTCTATTCTTGGCGCAAATTACGCACTTCACGCGCATTAACGTCGGAAAAGCAATGTGGCCATAGCGTTTAATTTTCCGGGATACGATGCAGTCTAAAAGCATACGTTCTCCGACGACGGAGAGCTAATCAGATAACTGTGACCTAGTTCGGTAGACAATAAATGTATGCCTTCTTGCTTAAAATAACAGGGCATGACAAGTTGGTACATACACTTTTCGAAAAACAACTCCTCGTGCACGTTGCCGGGGTCTATAAAACGGTCCGCTTGTTCAGCGATGCATCATCTTCATCTAAATTCCTGTAAATCCGCTTTGCATTCATGATGTCTTCCGATCGTACATTACTACGTGGTAACATTACAGAAGTTACACGCGAGAAACAATCGGGCTTCCCATTCTCATGGGGCCCAGCTCTTCCGTCCTCCATATATTCTTTCCTTTCGTTTCTTGTTTCGGGTGCATTTCACCTATTGTCTGATTTCCCTATTCTAAAAAAAATTCTGTAATTTCCCCAGGCTGACTGGGGCTTAGGCGAAATAAAATGTCGGAATCATGTATTGGGAAGCGTACTTCAATTGCTCCGACACCAATCTAATTCACGATTTTTGCGCAACTGGTTGTTTTGGTTGGCAAGGGGCTATAAATCAGATTGTATTCATCATTTCCCATAGAGTTAAATTAAAAAAAAATCGGAAAATAAAGGTGATAAATAACAGGATATCTACATAGTGGAATTAAACGAAATTAAATTTTATTACATTTGAGCTGATGCTACAACTGAGCGAGTACTTTATAGAAATCGTAGAATATCTTACTTTTCCACAGATGAAAAATAGTAATAAATGCTAAAGATGGGGGAATTACTATTTTTAACCATCATCAAACTGAACTGTATATCGAGGCATTCTCTTTGACGATTTATCATTTCACTAGAGTCAACCTTTGCCTTGAATACACATCTTGCATTTGGAGTTCTACCATCTTCTAAATTGATCAAGATGGAGATAAAATTTTCCTGCTTTGTTAAAAATGATGACAGAAAATGCCACAATATTATTAGGAATCCTCAGTTGGATATCACAGGAATCACAAAGACATTAGTGGCTTTATGCATGAGAAAAATAAAAAACCATATTGTTTACTTATGACACATAGGGATTATTTCCTTATCCGCATTATGTTGTTGTACTAGATCACAATGAGTAATAATGGGAGGTTACCTTGTGAACAGACCTGCATGAGGAATTTTTCCCCCAGCAAAATTTGTGATCACAAGAGTCGAAAATATAAAACAATAATACGAACCCGAAAATAAAATTTTAACTCCATTTAAACCAATCTATAGAACCATTTACCTGTTCACCTAACATCTCCCGCTACATGCCCTTATGGCACATTTACGATAAGTACGTAGATGTAGGTCATAATGGTTAACCTTTGACTGCAGGAACAGCAGTACAAGATGCGCACACGTACGGAGATCTATTTCATATGATTGCGGACTACTATATCACTTATTCCTCATCTAAACTCCTTTGGTTGAATAGTATTACCTTCATAAACTTCCCTCATCTTTTTTCATTCAAAATGCCTATTGTTTTCTTACCTCTTCCAAAACACACTCCCACTGTTCAATGTAAAAGTTCTACTTTCTTCAAATTTGCCCTAAGAACTTCCTCACTTAGCATACAACAAATAATACTTCCCCATTTGCATTTTTTCTATACATATGTCCCATACTTACTCATAATCACATATCAACAGATGATAACATATGCTAATAACAAAGTTTGGGAACCAAATGCACCAAGTCCAAAATAATAATTTTCATAAACCTTTCTCTTTGTTTATCCTTACTCTGCTAATTATTTCTTACCCAGGTGTACATATTTAATACCACCCTACTTTCGTCTAACAGCAAACCTATGTACTTCATGTTTAAATTAGCTTTCCTACATATCGGGAATCTTCTTTATCTCGGGTTTATATTTTACCTCATTCTATACTAAAGAGTAACTAGTGTCTGTTAAGTGATCACATTGGTCGAAACTTCTTGACTGATTGCTTGGGTAAAACTTCGCCAAAATAAGCCCCCAGCTTTAACCTTGTATATTTAATATACCTTCTATTGTTATCAAGGCACGAACCACATACAGTTTTCTTCCAATATAATCCTATATCATGTACAATTTTAATCGTTACATATATATTCCTAGTATCAATATATTTTCATCGATATATATTTCAGCTAGGCTGGGAATCACTCACGAAGCGAAGGTTATATTACAGATTGAAGCTCTTGCAGAAATTGGAAGGTCTCTTTAACAGTGATGTTGAAAACATATTAAAATCCCCATTTTAGTACGGTAGGAGAGATCATGTCAATAAAGTTATAGAGATTAAGTGTAGAACGGATAGCTTTAAGATTCTATTTTTTCCACGAACGATAGGGGATCATAATAACATTGTTCGACCGCGGTAGGGTCTTGTTTGGTTAAAATTATTCTGGTGTGTATTCACCCCCCGCCACACACCCTGTTGGTGGCTTGCAGGGTACATATTAATAAATAAAATAAATAGATATTTTTTGGCGTTCTCACTTTTATCAAAAGTGCGGAAAATAGTGAAGAACACATTTTTCTCTAGAAACGGCTAGTAAAATTTGCTTTCGATTCTTAATTACCTGGCGATTCTCTTATTATTACCGAGTCCCAAACGTTATTCATGTATCAATGAAAGTCATCAAAAGACGACAATATTATTTTCACGGATAAATCGAGAATACAATCATTATTAGGCCTGTTACATTTGGTTGTATACAAGTTATATTTTTTTAATTTTATTCTTGGTTCTTAAAGTAATTGAATGAAGAGTACATATTGTCGAAAAAAACTACGATATCTGTAGTTTAAAGCCAAAATATGCTTTTCCATGAGTTTAAAATACAATGTCCACATTTAAACATGCAGCAAAAACAGCTATGGACACACATACAACATATATAGCTACACATTGTGCTTACACATGCATACATCCTCGTAGACATATCCATGCGCTAGAATAAAATCGATGAGAAGGATTGTTGCGGTATGTACTCCCGATGTAGGATGAGACGGACGCGTAATGTAGTCAGCGGGAAATGCGGAAAGCGGGAAAATCTGCCGGAGCGTATGAATAATTGGGCGATCGAGCCGTCATCGGTAGCAGCAAGCGCACAGAGATCGCCTTCCTCAAAGCCGCTCGCCGGACGTCGGCTGACGGGAGGGTAGGGATGCGAGACTAATGAGCAGGATGGTGATGGGGAGTTGCGCCGACGGTGCGTTGATTATAGTTGGAGGGGTGTGTGGGGAAGATGTGGAGGAGAAGGGTAGCGACGGAAAGAGGGTAAAAATGGTCGTTAAACCCAAAAAAGTCAGTATGTTCAGCATTCTGACGTCATCTAATAACTAAACCAACTACTTGGGACGTGAAAAGAACAAATATAATTGAAATTGAGTGAATTGACGAGGAAAATTTACAGCCGTTGGCATTTTGGTAAACCGTAATAGATATTATAAACTTGTTTAATGCTGCGGGAATTCATTAAGAAATCCAGTAGAGATATCAGTAAAACTAAATAAAAACGAATTAAGTAATATTTTCCGTAACCTTTCGGTTGAAATTTAGATAATTTAAGTGTCAACGTCATCATATGCTGTTCAGTCGAGTGGCAGGTCATGGGCACAACTATTGTCTGTATCCACTCTTGTTCAATTCTCTCTTTACATCCTTAGTCTCGTATACTCCATTTTGTTTTATATTCCTCCTCTGTTTTTCCTTCGGTTGCCATTTTTAAAATCCCACCACACTGATGTTTAATGAAGCTTAAATTTCTCTTCTGAAAATGTTGAGCAGTGTCCCATCCACTCTAACTTTGCTTATTATATCCTAATTTCTTAACTTTACCATCCATATTATTTCCAAGCTACTTCGCACCCATATCCTCAATGGCTTATACCCTATCCTCTCTCTTCTCGAGGCCGAATTTTTCAAAACCGTGCATCAAAACGCTCCACGCGCATCTGAACAGACTCTTCCTTATTTCTAGTTGAAAATTGTTCCACGGTAAGGTTGCTTGATTTTACGTGGCTATTCTTGTTTTGAACTCTTTCACTCAATTAATATTCTGAACCTTTTTCTTGCCCCAATGTTCCTTCAGTGCACATGAAGTTCATATATTTTGATTACATTTATTTTCATAGTATGTGCTTCCAAACCAGAGTTCCTCATACATCATTGCATATCATAATTCTTTGAAGTCACTCAAAGTCATCGGTTAGTACTTATCATCAGCAAATCTAGTTAAGCAGTTTATCTTACATCCCCTAATTAGTTTTCCTCTCCAATATTCCGATTGGCATATTATAATGTGGTAACACAGAACATATTGATGACTTCCTCAGAATTAATATATAACAAGAACTATGCGTCTTCAATTAATAACATTAATCCTGGCCAGAATTTGTTAATATTTTGAAAATGTTACCTATATCATGCATAAAATTCAAAGTAGAGGTTATTGGTGGCTACTCTATACTTGTACGAAACAAATTTATTTCTATATTACTAGTTGTTTTAATCATTAAGTTTTTATAAAATTAATAAACACCTCTCAATTTTCTATAACTGGCTGTTATATATGTATGCATTTTTTTCATTGCAGGTGAGTACCAATCAATCCACTCCTGTTGAAACTCGTACCTCTGTTAGCAGGCTGACTTCGATTTACCATTTGTGACCGAAGAATGGCTTAATTTAGGTGAGTATAGGGTACAGATGAAATTGGAGGCCTTACGTCATGACGTATAATTATTTAATGTAAACGAAATGAAGCAAATCATGTAATATCGCAGCTGAAACTAGAACCCGAGTTCATTAGCAAAACATGTGTTCAATGCTATACGAAATCAATAGAAAATCGACTTTTAGTTACTTTATGAGTAAGTTCAACAAAATTACGATAATTTAAAAAAAACAAGTAGTGTCGTTACATTAGTTAAATATCAGCAAAGAGGACAGTTACTGTTTAAGGGGTTATTTCCTTGCATTTGAAAGAAAACCACGAAAGGCGTGTGCTGCAACGATACGTGTAAACAAACTACTTAAGAGGACAAATTTAAACTTGTCTTACGAACTAATGACACGTGCTTCCAGGCAGGAATCATGAATTTTTGCCGATTGAAACGCCCTCTCTGTCAGTCCGAAACATTTTCACCTTACCCTCGTATTAACTTTCTAAGTAGAAGAATTAACATTTTTTTAGAAGATATACAATGCTGTTTAGCTTTAAATATCTCTACCTTATGAGTGATCAGTGATAAGCATTTACTTTGTGGGTCTATTGACGTTATCCTTTGTAAACCATAGTTTTGCTAATAATTGTGGTTTGTAAACTTGCTGTAATTGTGGTTTGGCAAGAAAGTCAACTGTAAAATAAAACAATGGCAACAGAAATCTTAGCAACTGGAAGGCTTTTCTATTTATAAATCAAGATTATTAGATATGTAGGGCAAGGCTGGAGGACCAAAATAATAATAATAATTTAATTATCTCAGGACCTTGTTTTTGAAGCATGGGGTATGTCATTGCAGTATTATCTTTTACACTAGGGGCATAAATTCAAGCATCTATTCCATGGATAATTCAACAAATTAAAATCAGCTAATATTGATAGAATTCCTTAGCTCTACTTCAGAGTGAAAAATGATTCAATTTTTTATTTTTATAGGTAACTGCTTAAGTAATTTAAACTCTACAAAACTGAATATTTTGAAAACATTTTCAAATTATAAGTAACCGTTCTACGGTAAGATTTTGTCTGTCACAATCATTCATACCCATATTGAAACCATACAAATATTACTTTGTTTTACATTTAAAATAGGCTAAAAATATAGTGGAAGGTAGTATACATTTTTAAATCTTTTTAATTTTGGTTTTTGCTACTTATTTTATTTATACCGACAATAATTCACATTGCTCATTTCTGCAATTTCAACAGACCAAGACTAAAATACTATGCAACAATTTCGAAGTGTAAAAAGCATTCGTCTTGACCGGGATCCGGGTTCGAATCCCGGTCAAGGCGAATTATTTTTACACTCGAAATTGTTGCATTGAAATGCACATTAGCGGATGACTCCGTTAATAGTTACTGTTGTGGAATCTCTCGCAGATTCTTTGGAATATGAAATACTATTCTTGATTCTCGGGAAATTATACGCTTACCATATATTAATGGCGGCTTTCTGATTTTTGACGAATGGGGCTGTTCTCAGTAGATAATAAAACAGATGCAACTTGGAGCACGTGGTTAATGGGAATGGGCAATATGAGATTTACAGTTAAAAATTCATTAATATAAAACCCCGAAAACTGGAAAACTAGTTGTTTTCATGAGTTTTTTAGCGGACGGCAAAGAAATATCCTCTTATGAAGTGAGTGTAAATGAGCAAATTTCCATTTTTTTGTGTTTGATTATTGTTGATGGAAAGCTATAGTCAATTTCATCCAGAAACGCAACATGCTTATTCTTATTATGGTTTCCTTGCGAATTTGCATGATGAGCCACCTTCATGCTTTATTAAATTACCAGAGCCAACAAATGATGGAAGGTCACATATGTAAAGAACAAATAGTAATGGACCAATTTATTTAGCCTTAGTTCGAAAACAGCACTTCTTTGCCTTTTCATCGGACTATTTACGTTGAAAACAATGGAGACGCCCAAACCCTAAGTGGAGAAAAACCCACCCAGGCGGGAATTGAATCCGCGACCCTCGGACGGCCTGACGAGGACGTTACCCCGTCGCCACCGAGGCCGGCCTTGTGGTTAAGCAGAAATAAAATAATGCACGATTATAAGAAATCTTCATTTTTCCCTTTCTGTAAACGTCGGAAACATAAAATAGAATATTAAACCCTGACAAATGTAAAAGTTCAATTGAAGCTCGGCATTAGAGAGTGTATTCCAATTTCCATTTTACCATGCCATTCAGCGGTTTATGTAAGAGTTATTATAGTAGCTTTGCCCTATAATTTAACCGATAAAAGTTTGAAGTTTAGATAGAATTACTCCAATACCCTAAGTACTCTACTCTAGTCCAATACTCTAAAGGCATATTCATTATATGAGATGATATGTTATCTGTGTTTGAAAAAGAAATTAGGCAGGAGGCTGAACGTTTTCAGTGACTCACATATTGTTTGAGTCGCATCGATCAATATCCGCATATCTCTGCCGATCCGAATACCAATCACACAAATTCAGTTTCTCAATGTATTTTTTTGGGGTTATTTTGATTGTTTTTTAATCGATTTTGTTTATTTATTGGAAATCAGAGATATTCAAAAGGCTGAAGGAAAACAAAGAGGGTAAATGAACTTTATGAAAAAAGAATGCGATGATAATAATGTAAGAATAGAGATGGAAAAAGTACCTATGCTAGATGCTAACAAAAAGAATTTTCTGAATTAAAATATATAAATATTAAAAATAAGGGTAAATTTCGGAAAATTAATCATCGATATAAAAAATATATAGAGAAAACTTGAGTGAACTGAGTTCGGCTATCTTGGAAAAAGTGTAATACCCATTCTGGAATAGAGTGAAGCATAATATGAAGGTTTAAAAACATACTCTCCTCATGGCCTAAAAACTTGATGAGTTGAAAGGGCTTGTACATTCTGATGACCCCCAGAGCTGTGAAGGCGGGAGCAATGCTAACTGCTCCTGGTAAGTCACTCATACCATTTAGGTCAAGGGGTAGGAGTTACACGAAAGGTAGTCTCCGCAACATTGGTCCTTCAGCAAGGTGGATGGAAAGGCCTCTGAACCGGATGGGGTGGCTGTTTGAGTGACAGTGTCACGCTAATAACACTATTGGGATGGTAATGGGTAAATACCAAAATTAATTATCCCACGAACGATGTTTTACATACATTTACATACCGCTAGGTTGTGTCGTGCTTGGCAGCGGGAGAAGTAAGATTCCCTTGTTATCTTAAAAAATCCTAGCAATGCAAACTTGGAAACAGCAAAACAGAAGACGCTGTAGAGGAGCGAACAAGTTGAAATAGAGTCTCGAAATGTTGGAACGATGTTGAGGGCAAAGAAATTAGGAAATATAAACCGATAAATGGGGGTAGGAAATGTAAATATTTTAGAGGTAGCAAGGTGAGATGGAGGGATAGAGGGGGCTACTGGCGCGACAGTTGTAACGTATTATTCAGCGATGGGGAAGAGAGCCAGCGAGGAGTGCCTAGAGTATTGAACAAAAAGAAACGGAGTAAACATAGAGCAGCCGAGTGATATAGTATTATTGTTGAATGTAAAAGCTGAGCCAACGAGTCATTAGTCATTACTACTCAGGTTTACATGCCAAGAAGTGGTTAGGAGAGATAAGGAAATATTAGCAATTAAATCAAATAGTTGTGGATGGGTCTGGAAGAAAAATTTTGACAATGACGGGAGTGGAACGTGACGGTAGGCGAATAAGGGGATGGTAGTGAGGTACGATACAGGAAAAAGGAATGGCGGCAGGAAGAAAGAAGTAGAGTTCATTGGGAGTAATTATTTAATCACAACGAACACTTGGTTTAAATACCACAATATGCATTGGTATACGTGTAAAATTTCCGAGGACTCAGTGAAGTACTACCTTGATCAAAAAGTTCCCGGAATAACCACCGTGTGGCGCTCCCATCGTTCCGATTTGAGTTCTGTTTTTTTTGTTAAATTGGTACATCTGTTGTTGATATTCCCTTTAAATCTTAGTGTCATAACTTGACATTTGCAAAAGTTACGGTCGGTTTTCGGTATGTCCATCAGTGCTTCCTGCGATTTTTCCATTACTTCCTCTCGGCTGCTAAAACGCGTTCCCCGTAATGGTTTTTTAACTCGATTGAACAGAAAGAAGTCACAGGGAGCCAAATCAGGTGAATTCGGTGGCTGTTGGATGGTATTTGTTGCATTTTTCGTCAAAAAATTACGAATAATGATAGCACTGTGCGACGGTGCGTTATCATGGTGCAAAATCCACGAGTTTTCTGCCCACATTTCTGGTCTCTTTCGGCGAATTGCTTCACGCAAACGTCTCATAACGCCCAAATAATACTCTTTGTTTACTGTCTGGCCTTCTGGCAAAAATTCATGATGCACTACACCGTTGTAATCCATGAAAACTGTCAGCATTGCCTTCTTTTTTGACTGAAAACGACGTGGTTTTTTTGGTCTCGGCTCATTTGGTGAACGCCATTCACTTGCCTGATGTCTGGATTGCGTGTCGTACTCATAAACCCACGTCTCGTGTCCAGTAATGATCCTTTTGATGAATGTGGGATCGGATTCAGCCTCGCAAATCATGTCTTTTGCGACGTCAACACGGTCTCTTTTTTGCATGAAATTGAGGTCTTTTGGCACCAACTTTGCTGCTACACGACGGAAACCCAAATCATTAACCACAATGTCTTGGGCGGATCCATAGGCAATGTTCAAGCCCTCCGCTATTTCTCTGATGGTTAATTTGCGGTTATTGACCAACATTTCTTTTACTTTATCAATTTTTTCACCGACTTTCGATGTCGATGGTCTGCCACTGCGTTCATCATCTTCGATTGACTCACGACCACTTCTGAACCGCTCGTGCCACTGGTAAACGACCGTTTTTTTTAGAGAATCGTTGCCGAAACACTTTTCCAACATTTCCAACGTCCGTGCGCCACTAAATCCGTTTTTTACGCAAAATTTAATACAAGTTCGTTGTTGCAAATTTAAATCTATTTCTGAAATTGTAAAAAATCGCCAACACACACAGAGATAGATGTACTCTTGGCTACGTAACTTTTGCAAATGTCAAGTTATGACACTAAGATTTAAAGGGAATATCAACAACAGATGTACCAATTTAACAAAAAAAACAGAACTCAAATCGGAACGATGGGAGCGCCACACGGTGGTTATTCCGGGAACTTTTTGATCAAGGTAGTATTATTCTGAATATTTCATGGCTAGGTACAAATTTAGGAACAGCGAGACGAATTCACGCTGTTTTCCCAGAGCAGATGCGGATTTAAATCAAAATAACGAACTAATGATGCACAAAATCAGACTCATAAAGATAAAACAGGAAAGATGGATAAGGAGATGGGATGTGGAAGTATTAACCTGGACAAAAATAGGTGCTAGGAGGCAATAATGAAAATTGAATGAAGACAGGCAGCTGGGAACAATAGAATAAAAATGGGAACAATAGAATAGAAATGGGAACGAATCCAAAAAAGGGTACCATAATCCTGTAACCACACTATTTGATCAGTAAATGGGAAAACAACAATGGGAACCATGAATTACTATCGATATTATCAAGAAGATAGACGAGTGAAAAAAACGGAAGAACGTAAACACAGAGTGAGGTAGGAGAATACACAAAGGGCATAATGATAAACTTAGACTGGAAACTTATAGAGAAAAAGAAGCACGGTGAAAGGCGTAGTCTGAGGTTAAGGTATAGGAAGAGTGAAAACAGTGCGCTGTGCGGGAAGGTAAAATCATTGCCAGGGAGTGAGATGGCAAAATCCGTTAATACGTCAGCTAAATTATTAATTGAGCAAGGAAAGATTCAAGAAAGGTAGCAAGAAAACATAGGTTATATAACGTAAAGATATTAGGACAGAAAGCTAAGACAAAGAATATGCCATACATGGGGATAGCTTAGGCTCAGAAATAATAAAATGCGAGATAAATGACAATAAGGGATTAAAATCACATTATGTCGTTGAAATAGAAACATTTTCCATGAAACTTGAGAGTTTTTAGCCTGATTCGCCGGTAGCATAAATGATTGGGGAATTTGGCCGAAATATTTCGTCAGGTCATGGTATGTTCCCATCCATAAAAAGGTTAAGGCCATTCAACTTGAGGAATATCAAACAAAGTTTGATTTCACAAGTAGCTGAAGTAACCCTTTAGGCGACTTATCCGCTATCTGTACACGTCTCAGACTACTGAATGCGTGTGGCGGATGGAGAGTCGGGATGGGACAGTGTTAGACAGGAGAGAGAGATAATAATGCCCAATATCACCTATTATTTTCAATTTTCTATGAGGAGGTAATGGCAAGAGAGGCATGGTCAAAACTAAAAGCAGGAGTGAAATTAGGTAGAGAAAACAAAAAAGCAGTTATATTTGCGGCCGATTAAGCTGTAATTAGCCAGTCAGCCAAGAAATTACAGACATTTCTAAGTTCATTAGAAAAGCAATATGATAAGGTGGGATTAGGATCAATGTAAACATAAACAAATATTGCGAGGTTTTCAAGAAAGAGAAAGGCTAAGTTGAACGTTAAAATAGGAGCACGAAAACCAGAAAAGAAGAAAGTGTTTTGTACTAAGATGGGACAAACTAATAGGGAATCAGATGAAAGAAGTGCTTCACAGAGAAGCTTCACAAAAAGGAAGCAAGTGATTGTTAAGAAAAGACTCGTTAAAACTTTGTTATGGATCGTGGTTTTGTACGCCGTGGAAATTTGGTCACTCAAACAGAATAGTAGGTATAGATTGGAGGCTTTTGAAATTTGACTGTGGAGAAGGATGGAGAGGGTGAAGCGAATAGATTGGAAAAAACGAGGAAGTGCCACTTAAGGTGGGAGAGAAGAGACGATTGCTGGAAGAAATCCAAAGGAGGCAGGATAAATGGCATAACAGAATTTTGATTAGCAATGGGATGTTGACGATTATGATGGAGGGGAGAATAATTGGCAAGCCAGAAATGGGTAGAAAAAGGATGGGCATGTCGGGCGGAATGAAGGGAGGTTAAATTTACGAAAACTTGAAAAACACTAAATTGAAGATTGTGTTTTTTTTAAGGAGAGGCCGATATTTTTATCAATGTGCAGTCTTCGTTCATTCAAAACATACATTAAGTGGTAGAATACCATCAAATAAATATAACGGAAATTATAAATTTCTTACGTGAAAGATGAAATATCTACTAAGAATTATTGAGAAATTTTGGACAAATGAAGGAAATAATGTCTTATTTAGAAAGGCACATAGAATTGGGAATTAAACAGAATAATTTGAAATTAGAGCACATATGAGAGAATCAATAAAATGTTATCTTAAATTATTCCTACTGATTTCGTATATCCTGATTGTATTGAAACATTTTTCAGAAGAAAGAGAACTAATTTCATCAAATTAGTACTAATTAAAAAGAGTGGACTGAGATTTTACGCACATTATCATCAATGTTTATACAAAGCAGAAGACGAGAATGATTTGTGGGACGGGATCGAATCCAGGATATGATGAAGAAGTAATTGGTGTGCGTTGGGAAAATGTTTAATAGGGCTAACGGTGATGAACTTAAAAAAATAGTGACAACAAATTTGACATAATGATATAAATAATATCAAAATTCGATCTTTGATGGAAGAAAAGTGGATAATATGGGGTTGTTTGTAAACATTTTGACGAGAGAGGTAAATGCAGGGAGAAACGCAAAAATGGTAAAATATTTTTATACACAAGGACAATATTTTTAGCACTGACTTAGCAGGCAGTTCTGAATTTGAGTAATCTGAATTTCAATAATTTGAACAGCAAAGTTGACTCAGTGGATATTTTGTCGGCTGATAAATTATTAAGGATGCATGGTCCGACAGTGTTGTTAAGTCCAGTATTTATTCAACATGATGTTACAAAATAAGACGAATAAGGTTTTATGAAGACATAATATACCGTTTTTATCGTTAATACCTCTGTTTATGGGTATGAGTATTCAAATAGATTAAAAGTTCATATTTAATGAACAGATTATTCCAAAGAAATCCTCGCATGAATCCTATGATTAAATAATCATTGAAAATAGTCATAGTTTGTCAATGAACTACTTCCGGGAGGTCAGCTCGAAAGTTTAACCTGGATGTAATTAAAAATGGGAAAGTGAATTTTCTAAAAACAGTCTTGTTTATCATTAAATTATCAAATTAAATCACAATACCGCCAGATAACTTTAGAAACATCTAATATGGAGTTCCATTTGACAAGATTGTTCAAATACGCACTTAATGGAAAAGATGAAGCTAACGCCGAAAGTAACGGTAGGTCCATTTCTTTGAAGCATTAAAATAAAAATAGTTCAATATAGTGCAGGAGATGTTACTACAATTATTGAAAAGTTTCTTAAATAGCTTTTCACTCAATTTGCTAGCGATGGTAATGAAACCATCGAGGCTCATTTCACATTACATAATTTACCCGCTAAGAACTAAATCCAATGATACCGACCGGGAAGGCCTCCAATTAGCATTAAATATATAGCAGAAAAGATACGAAAAAAAGCATTACTATGTTTCACTTTTAGAAATCACTGAAAATCCATTGTATTAAATAGAATATACTTTGAATTGATTAAGGGTATGTCAATGTTGATAACCCTAATTGAATTTCTTGTATTGTATACTATTTTTACGAGTAAATTATATTCATGATTCAAAGAATATATTCATTAGGCATATTCACTTGTGACATTTTATATGTGGATACATTTGATATCACACTACGTACATGTGGTCATTGCACTGCTTCCTTTTTTGTGTGTAATCGTATGAAATACGAATACATTTGCTTTTGGTAAAGCGAGTAAAAAGTTATATTTCGTGTTCAAATATTGAATCTATGGTAAATTGAATTATTAACTATTAGATAAAACTTTCGGAAAGGTTATCATTTTTAGCTTACACCAAACCTCACTGATACAAACTAATGACGTGTTCCGTAAAATACTCGCCGTATTTAATTAAATTCCAATTACGACCGAAATTGTATTCACGAGGATCTACACGCGATAATTTTTGGGGAAGCGGGAGTAAATTTTTGACCATGGTTTTTAATCGCATTTCAAAGGAATGAATCCGTAACGAAATCAATGCTGGGTGTATAATCCACCAGACGACTCCAAAGGGAGCAATATCATGTTTCCGATGGAATGTGATCTCCAGAAACAAAACAATTATCGCGCTGGGATTTTAAAAATTGACGCAACCTCGGGGGAAAACAATGATTACACGCGAATAGCGACCGGTCCATCATTTAAAAATAAATATCGCCCATAAGGAAGCACAATACCACCATGTCCTCTTCTAACAAGATCAATACGAGCCGACGGTGACCTTTTTTGGTGTTATTTTCCACCGTACCCAGGCAAGCATTTTCGAAAAATTTCACCCGCCTTGCGATAAAATTGGCCCAACTTCATCCCTCCGAGGACACTCTAGACTCCGCCTGTTCATCAACCCGAGTACAACCGCTGGTACAGCGGCTCCTGACGAGAGAGCATGCGCACCTTCCACTTCGATGGTGTCGAAAGCAGAGCAGCACCATTCATCACTCGAAACTCCACCGCGTTTTTCTCTGCTTCCGTGTACTTTGTGCCCTTGCGATTTTCCCGCCATATTATAACGAGAGGCTTCAAAGTCGGCAGCCGTGCAGAGTGGGAGGCAAAGAGGGTATTTGCCGGTAACGGACCTACTCTTCGAGAGAAATATGCCTATATATCTTTTCCATTCCAAATCGGCAAAAATTGCGGAGCAAGTCGCTAACTTCATACATTGAGAACGTAATTCTATCGCGTGTGGCGCGTGTACACCTATCAAAAATTTCAGATCATCCGTTTTAAAAGTATTCGTTGTTTACATTTATAATTATTTGGGCTGAAAGAAAATCATATTTTATCCATATGTATTTTTTTATCTTTCAAAAAAACAAGTCTAGTATTTTATCTCCTATATTTTTATGTGATTTTTATTCATTATCTAACTCGTATCAATCAATAATTAAATACGTAGCAAAAACACATGATTTTTTCTGCTAAGTTACTTCATCACTGCTGTCAAAAGTTTGGTGTACCGAAATGAGGAGTTTACCCTTTGGTTTAGTGTGTTCAAATACTATTTTATGATGAAGTTCAATCAAAGGTACACCATCAGGTAAAAAGAGGAAAAATCTTACAGTTCTCTTTGTCAAGTACCAGTTTTGAAAATTCTCAGGGCGTAAAAAAATATTTAAGATTAGGTATTCTTCAAAAATCTGAGATTAAGCAGAAATTGAATTAAAATATTGAAATATTAATACGCCATCACTCTAGTTTTAACGAAATCGGATGAATTTGGATTAAAGCATCTGCATTCTAATAGTTGTATACCTAGCGGATTGATACGAGGGTTGTTCAATAAAGAGTGGTAATGTTATTTTTATTGACCTAATTCATGTGTCAAAATTTAATGTTATTTAACATAGCTGACTTAATATACAATTTATAAGTAGTGCACGTTTACTCGATTTGACTCCAATATAATGACACATACATTTATTTATTACATTCAAAATATGTTCGTACTAAGTTTTGTCATAAAATGTATACCTTATATTACTGCACACTGTTAAATTTCTTCTTAAAATAAGGAAATAAAAAAGTTGACTTCTCATAGAAAATCAATACATAACTCAGGTTTAATATAAAAAATATTAACGATTAGTTAATGTTTGCCTTCACCTCCTCTTCGAGGTGTAATGATTACCCTTTAAGGTCTCTCTTAAGTTGAGGAAAAAAATAAAAACCGCAAGGCGCAAGATCGGGGGAATAAGGAGGGTTTTATTTTGTTCTCGTGTGCGAGACGGCGTGCTACCCGTCGTGCACAGATTATACGGTATCCCAATTGCTCAACAATGAAGCTGACACGTTCCTTGAATATTCCAATATGATTTGCGATACACTTTTGAGTGATTCACCGGTCATTTTGAATCAAATCTTCGACGAGTTTGCGATGCTTATCATCTGTGGCAGTTATCGGACGTCCGCTGCGCGTTTCATCAACAATTATGGTTTTTCCAGGCTCGCAACCACGAAATGTTACTAACCATCGATTAACAGTAGACCTATCAACAGTATCGCCACCATAAACAGCCTTTAAACGACAATGAATCTCAGTAGGAATCACTTTTTCAGCAGTTAAAAAGTCGATAACAGCACGCTGTTTTACTCGCGTTGACATAGTACTACAATACGTCTCCATACTGCCGCTTCTCGAAATACACTGGATGAATGAAACAACCTCAAACCTGCGCATGCATGTCGAGGGGAAATCTTACTTCTATATGCCACCAAAACTGCTTTAGTAGGTGGGAAATTTCAACCAAGCAACAACTTGTTTTCTTCTTGAAATCTACCATGAGAAAATGAGATGCCAAAAAATACTACTCAAAGCGAAATGAAAGCCAATGAAAAATTTATTAGACTAAGTAAAACGAAGGGCATAAGCCTAGCGATTTTACCTCGGCTTAAGTTCCACGTAATATCGGCAGGTACGGAATTGCGAGGCGAATATAAAGATATATAATACCTATCTGGTATATTAAAGTATTCATTATTCCTAGAGTAGTTCACTTAAACAAACCAAAGGGAACTTAAATAGATGCATACATCTCTCTATAGAATCCTTCCGTCCCTTTTCATGGCTCCTGTCCAAGGCCTAACACTCTTACCCTTGCGAAGGTTAGTGGGGCATTGTGTATCCTAAATATAGATAAAACGATTCGTAAACTCAGTATAGATGATCATTTTACTAGAATGGGCTAATCTCCACAAGAATACGCAGCAACTGTTTCTCTTTTTTTGCATTACCTTGTGTGTTATATTTAGGAATATAGTGTTAAATCAAGGATTTGATGACTGAGACTGCACATTTCTCTCTTTGTCCCCATCATCCATCTTTCTTCTGTATCGTGCTAAACCGCTTTTTTTGGATTTCCTCATTCCTTTGAATTGCGTTGCTCTGACAGCCTCATTCTCCACTCCCGCCCGACATTCTCCTTCCCCGCACACCCCCGCGCGACCCCTCGGGATCATGGCAGAGGAGAAGCAGCATGAGAGACGGAGAGGGAAACGGGAAAAATGTGAGGAATCCCGGTTGGGAAGAGGGACGGGAAGGGGGACAGGAACGGAGAGTGATATTTCTCGTAAGATGAGGGCCGACGGAGAGATGAGAACAAAGCAAAGAACGACTCAGACTCGCGTTGTGGGAAGTCATGCCTTGGTGAACTTCCACTATTTTTTTAATATCCACGGAATCACAAAATCTCCAGTGGTGAAAAGTAGCAACAAAGCGAAGGTAAACAAAGATTATTATTATTTATGAAAAGCGCGGACGAGACAGGTCTTGAGCTCCCTTCCCTTCGTTCCATTATGCCTGGCCGACGGCGGGTTCCCTTGACTTTGCTTTTGCGCCCATCAGCCGCGATGTCTATTTCATCTTCTATGAGAACTCTAATTCAAGCTTCATGGGTTGTCAACAGTGTATTATCATCTATCTGAGGAATCTGCGTAACAAGTGGCTTCACGGTTTTGACATTATTCACTGTGATATTTTGTAGGCTCACTCTTGTGACAAAATTAAACAGACTTAAGATAAGACAGAAGCAAATCTTTCAAATGTCTTCCCATAATGGTTGACCAGTTATTATTAATACCAGGAAATAAAGATAACTTTTAACGAATAGACGGAAAAACCTCGAGTTTTCCAATAATAAACATGGTCTCTTTCGCTATCTACATAAAATAGAATCAAATAAATCCCGTCTTCGAAGAAAGCCTCCAGTAAACAGGCACAGTATTTACGGTTTGTAGGTGTCAGGAAAGATTAAATACCCTATTCTAATTCCTTTCCGCAGACAGTAACAGAACCCACGGGTCCCATGAGGAAGCGAGTTTGCCATTGCAGAAAATTTAACTGATTTTCAAAGTTTATAGATAATAACTTTAACTTTACTTGAACGTAGTGACACATTTATTATTACGCACTATTCAACGACTAACTGTTTTGAACGACTAACGAGTTTTTTTTATAAAACCATCTTATGATGATGATCGATGAAATATGATGATAATTCCCGATTGAGTGAATTTATCCAATTTATAAGCATAATCTGTTATTTTGCTTTGCAAAAATTATACTAGCAAATTCAAATGGTGTGTCATTTTGAAAATTGATTGGAGTTTTAAGTTATTGAAAATATTCCAGTGGTATGTGTAACATTCTTGCGCAATTCAGTACACTGAGTTTTGGGGTTCAAGCTACGCCTACCCAAGCCTCCAAACTTCTCAAAAGTGCCCCGTAAAAGTTTTGCTTTGGTAAATTAAACATATCCTGCGTCATATGTCTCAATATTTTGCCGCATAGTGTGCTGTACTCTTGGGATATGCGATTTTCTTTAATTTTGACCTCATTCTTTCCACGTCATACTACCAGGCCACCACTTCATTTTTTTCCTTCCAACTCTCTCCACCTTGCTATATTTTTTATTTCTGTACTCGGAAAGAAAGTTATCCTCTCGAACAAAAAAGCAACAGACCGAAATATGCCTTTGTGCACTGATTTAGATTATGCCAACATGCTCAAAGGGCGAGTAAAAATTTAGAAAATGTCCTAAAAAAATGGAAAATATATATTACGAATAGAACTCGTGTAATACAGGAGGAATGCCTTTCCAGACTAAAAAGGAATTACCTAGGGGCAAAATTTGAATAATTGAAACTGGTGAAAAACTGCATATGCTGCAATGGCAAACTGACGCCCTGCGAGGTTTTAAGGCACGTCATTTATAGCAATGCTGCGACATCCATGAATCACAATGAATTAATACAGAAGAAAAGTTGCATGGGTGGGTGATATTCAATGGACACATTAAAGTAGTTAAAGACGGCCGGTACAATGTTTGTTTCATGAAAATCCTTTTCCCAGCTTTATTTTCTCCGAATTTCTTAATGCAAAGGACATCTATCAAGGCTAAAGTGAAGTATTGTTAAAATTTTTCAAAGAAAGTAGCATTTCCAAATTCACCCTCTTCTTTGGTGCACAATTACATTTTTCTGTGCATTTCACCCATAAAAATTAGGACTTACAGCTATAGGATGAAATATTTTGACGGTAAAGGAACATCTTATTCAACAAGAGTTGATTAAATTCTTTGAGGAAAGACAACTGAAAGTAGTAAGATGGCATCTCACCAGCTTTTAATATTCCGTTTTAACAGGCATAATTAATCTCAAAATATGAGCCAGAATCACTATACATCGAAATGAGCAAAATACGAATTTTTAATGAAAGAAATGAGAGAGAGAAATGCTATTATTCAAAGTTTACCCTTTTTTTACAATTGTCTTATGGGAAAGCAGTGAGCCATGGTTTTCTGGAACTTTTAATTTTACGATATGAACATACTCGTATGCACAAAAAGCTAACTGAAATTAATTTGTTTTTTTTATTAATTTTGGAGAAATAAGTACATGAAATCATAATTAAATTTGTAGTAATTGAAAACTAAAAGTATATACGTAGTAGCCACGCAAATTAATTGCAGTGACATATCGTGGCGAATAGGAACTTTCAGATTTTTCAAACATTTTCTCTGCAGCTGATAGATCAAAACAGCAAATATGCACATACGCTGAAAAGAATACTTCCTAGGCCATCTGTAATATCATAATAGGAATTTCACCCAGATTAAAACCGCATTATTAAAAAGTTAAATCGCTTCGCTTTCAATGAAACAAAAGCTGAACTACGTGTCGAACATACTCTGCACCGAAAATGACAGAAGTTCTCAGCCGAAATTCGTGTTTTACTTCTTTATGCCGGCTTTCATGTTATTTACCTAGGTAGTGAAAATTGGTTTCCAAGATGAAGTTTTCTCTCATCGGGTAACGGAGGTTCAAAAGGAATCGATTGAAGCGATAAATTACATCACTAAGCACAAGTTCTGACGAAAGTATGAGAATAAATTGTAAGACAGTGCATTTTATTCTGCTTTCGAATCAGCTGATAATAACTATGTTTAGGGAAAGCAGCTGATTAAATAACAATCCAGAAATAAAAAAGTATATTAAACGAGTTATTTCTCAAGGAGTTAGTTAAATGTAATTCGGTAATGAAGCAAAAATATAGGTTCAAATTGAAAGGGATTGTTACCGAAGACATTTTATTATAAATAGAAGTTGCATGTTTGCACCAGATGCTATTTACTTTTTTGTTAGGTACGTAGTATAAATAAACGTCAAGACTGTAATCTTCTAGCAGGTGATTAACTTTAGGAATTATGCTATAAATTTGTAATTTAAAGTAGTGACATACTTGGAAAACTTCATCTGGATCACTAAAAATGGGTGAAATAGCTGGTTAATTGAGAGTTTATTAAAATGTGGGTAATGAAGCGCGTAAAAGTAATATAATACACTATGACCATAAACCTTAGAACATTTATACTGGCACAGAGAAAATATTTATCTAATCAATAAAAAAAGATCGAAGTTGCAGTATTTCAATTTCTTGGAAAGGTTCTTTAGATACAGTAAGGAATGGTTAATGCTAGCAATGTACACACTTGATTGGGAATATGCTTTGGTAATGTACAGGAAATGTACAAAACGCGTTTTCAAAGCATAATAGAAGTATTACGATTTTAACTTTCGACAATCCGTTACTTGGTAAATTGGTCGCACTGCTCTTACGTCATTGGAATGATATATAGTACTTTCCATCGATATGAAAGCAAAATAACAAGGTCATTTCATTAGAAGGATTTGTTAAACTGCATGAATTAAAATCATTTTTCATTCAGAATCTAGGTTAATACAAGAAAATATTAGCCAATAGTTTCGAAAATATTTTTACCTAGTAAACGTGGTCATTTTGGAGCTTACTTTTTTGAACCATTTTACATGACATTGAGCCAAGAATAATCCGATTCCAAAAACATTATTTGGATAACCTTGTTAGTAAAAATATGATAAAAGTAATATCAGAAGATAGATTTTTGAAATAATTTTAAAATATTTATGGTTGCCTTATACCGAGAAATCAGTAAAGAGAAGGTTATTACATAGTTTGAAATTATTATAAACGACAACACTTTAAATCAATAGTAAAATATTCTTCCTCAAGGGAAATTCACTATGACCATAGTTTGAGATTAATAATTCTTCTTCAAATAAGGCTAATATTTCTACTCGCCAAGCTACCCAATATGGTACGCTATGTAATACGCTAACATTCTTAAGCACTTTTATAAACGCATGCACTTACCATTTCAATGAATTAAATTATTCAATGCCTCATTTAAAATATTCAGAAAAAGGTGTAAGGGAATCTCAAATCCATTCAGAGAGAGAAAATAGGAGAGTAAATAAAATATAATTATGCAAAGAGTAAGGACCTATTCCATGGCTTTGACAAAAGTTGGAATGCACTGGTTATCTTCCCGAAATAAAAAAAAAACCTAGAAGAAAATATTTCAAATGGCGAATTATTTTATATTGAATAACGTGGTAAATTGTGAATTTACTAAATTAATTTTCGTTAATAGCAAGCAAGCAAATCTACTTCAAACATTTGCAGATCTTTGAGACAGAGATAACGTAATATTAGGAGATGGATATGTGTTATAGCCACCAATGAGGGCGTATTATTGCTCCGATTGGATTAAAATTTAAAATATGAGCAGTAAATCAAAGAAAACACTTATAAGGGATTTTTAAGCAAAAATTCTCTATCCGGGCTGAAGAACGAGCATTTAAACGGAAGACTTGAAGAGTACAGAAAAAAACTGGCGTTAAATATCATGCAAAGACATGTATTGATTACAACAAATTCGTCTTAAAAATGATGACTTAAGGATGATACATTTATGGATGTATGATAAATATCAATTGCAATTTACATTGCATTATTATTGCAATTTATATTGCTTTATATTGCAATATCGGTGGTTGAGAGCTCACTTATGGAATCCAGCTTAAAAGGTCAATGTCTAAATTAGGAATCTTAATACATTATTTGAACACTGCATTCCAAATTAAACTCGCGCTGCTCCCAATAACCTAAAATTTCAAATTAAATCAGACAAAATAATTTATAAAGATATAGTTTCATATAGAATCAACACAGAAGAACATACTGAGGAATGGATGGTTACTGCTTAACTTTGTGAAATACCATGTAGTAGAATTAACAAAGCACCATGTGAATTTCGCACAATTCGAGATAATTAGACAAAGCGCTTGTTAATTATTAATGACTAACTGTTTCAAAAACTAGGTAGCACTGAATTATTTAATCTAGTTAAAAATTGCATATTTTTTCATTAATTAAACCACATCATACCTGCTTCTATTTTATTTACTTCTTTTGCCATCCAATTAATTACCAAATATTACACTTTCCAAATTGCGAGGAAAAATATGTCACGAAAAATTGTACCGATATTTAAAAAAAATACCACACCAGTCCAAAACCACCAAAACCAGGCACTATAGAGACCGTATCTCTGACTAAAAAAATTGTAGTCTTTTGGAAAAATTTGAACTGGATTCGTCATGATGAATTTTGCACAAAGCGGTAGTTATAAATCAATAAAAATGAATCGGCTTGGCCTTGTTTTTCACTACTAAGTCCCTGTCACTGTGCTAACTTAAGAGAAATCGTAGATCTTACAGGTTTAGACTAAACTGCTTTCGCTTAGCATGACCGTTTCAAGAGAAATAACCCAGTGAGAGAGAGCGGATGAGATAACCTTGGCCTTTATTTGATAGAGTGGTTCATACCTTTCCCCCACGGCGCCCCTTGGCGATGGTTTGAGAGGTGGGAACTTAAAATGAAATACAACACCTCGCCCCTTATCTTTAGATGTCTCAGTTTTACCAGACGATGCCTGACACGGATGTATCTTGGATTTTAACACATGAACGCATGCGTCAAACACTTCGGATGACCCACCCAAACCCACGCATAAAACTGTGGGATGCAAAGCATGTACTACGAGGCTGAAGCGAAGTTGCATTGCGGTTTAAATGAAATGCTACGATCCATGACATTGCAGTTCGTGTTATTTAGGTTGTATTAAAAAAATATTTGGACTTTATAGTACGTGGCGAGGAAAATAGACACAATATATTCCTATCAAGCGATAGCCTTTTATCTCTCTATATCATCTTGAAATCCACCGCATAAAAGTATTAAAATAAAGGTGGAAAGGGTCGTTAGGACACTGTCCTTGAATGATCCATATGTCTGGATAAAGAAATTTTTTATGAAATGATTGAAAATCCATTTATTCTTGGCTTTTAATTCCTTATTATTTTATTTTCATTTTATACGCAATTGTGAAGAAAATGGTTGCGGTATCCCGGAAGGGGAAGTAATTTATTGATTGTTAAGGTATAGTTTTAAAGCAGCTGCTATTATTTTATCCTTGTGCTCATTGCTAATTGAATAAATAGAGACTATTTTCTTTTTCATATTGTAAATTTCCATCTCCCACATCGTTTCTAATTGGTCTAACTACATGATCATTTGATCAATAGCAAATAAATAATACATCTGAAAAGACACGTTTTTCCAACGATTTATAAAATAATTTTTTAGTGTATAACGTATAATTTACGTCTAATTGATACAAATGTATACTTAGTGGGTATTATTTTACTTTTAAATGAAATAATATCTAAATGAACTACTCACTGGGGAAAACGTATTTGACTCCACCGCACCGCATTACGGACGTTGCGAGGCCTATCTTTAGACCGGCTTCTAACCTTTGATCTAGTAGGGATAGAGGAGATCACCAGAAGCAATCAACCATCATTGGTTCCAGAGGTATTATAATTCTAGGATTCAAAATGCACAAGGCCTTTCATTACGTGAAGGCTATTGTCCATGGGAATGATGACAAAGAAAGCGTTACATTCGGTTGGGACAGAGAGAAAGTCACCTGGAGAAATATGATGAGGGCAGAGAAAGTGGTTAGAGGTAGCGGGATTCGGAAAGCTGTGACAGGAGAGTTAATGATAGGTAAGAGGATAACATGAAAAAAAAAGGATAAGGATTTTTGATGATATGAGAATAGTTAAAAATTGTGCAATTAAATAAATAAATGGGAAATAGTGTTCGTATTTCGCATCAATGTTTATACATTGAAAACAATGTACATTATGCTCCGGAGACTCCAAAAATATTTTGAGAGGAAAATAATAACAATTTTGAGATTTACGCATATCGTAAAATGGTTCAGTGCAATGGAATTTTAAATTAAGAAAGCCATGGAATTTCTTTTTCGTTCGCCCGTAATGATATCCTTTGGTATAAAATATCCAATAGTCTAGCTAACATGTTTTCTCCCGGTCAAAGAATTTCTCCTTATAAACTTATTAACTTGATTAACTCAGTTTCCAAGAATTCATGGAAATATGGTACAACCAGTTTTTGTGATACTGACGAAATATTAAGCTGTTAGTATTTGCCCCCAGGCTGAAAAATTTTAGCAAGAATATCTTAATAATTTAATCATATAACCCCCGGAACAAGCTTGTCAAAGTATCATCATTAATCAAGTTTAGCAGAGCGTTTTTATTCCGATCTCATTTGAATTTTGAATATTTTTATATGCATATATATTTATAAATACATTATATACATATATAAATAAATATACATATATATAAAAATATATATAAACATATATATTTATATATACATTGTATACATATACATAAAGGTATACATAAAATGTCATTGATGGAGTACCTCGAATTCTCGAGTTGGGATGTGGAAAGGGTAGAGTAAACTAGATAAAGGATTACGAATAATCCGGAATTGCCATTTAAACTCTTGTACTTAACTAAGACTGTTTCCATAGGTATGTTCCGTTTTCGAGAGTAAAACTGCGAAAAACTCGCTTGCACTGCGGGTGGTGGTTACTGTTAAGTAGCTTAATGGAAACCAAGATACAACGAAGAACCCGCTCATAGGTTATAACTGAGCCTTTTCATAACTCTATATCGCCGATCATTCTGCCATTCCCATTCTGAAGTTGTTAGCATATGGGTAAAGAGGAGTACGGCCTTACTATATCATCGTTCCACCAGATAGCGAGAACCTATTGGAGTACGACTGGCCGAACTGAAGGAAATGTTGAACGAAGAGGAATGGGAGTCGACGGATCCTTGTAGTCTCAGGTTGTAGAGGTAAGGGAAAATTGACGGAGAAGGGCGGGTTGGAGTGGCGTCTGGGGTTGTTGGGGGGGGTGGGTAAAGACCATTTTAGCGCCGCCACCCTACCGACTCCGCTATACGCACGCCGTGGGTGTCGCTTGGGTGGACACGCCCGTGGGATTTGCTCCGTCGGCCGAGGGGAAAGGGTTTTGCGGCGAGATGTTCTTGGCGGGTGTGCAGGCTCGAGGAGGGGTAGCTTTGCTGGCCCTGCCAACCCCCCTTCCTCTCCGGACTGTAGTGGGTAAGCGAGTATCATGTGCTCGGTCGGATGGGAAAGAGAAGGGACTAGAGAGAGAGTGGGATTAGCGAGCGTTTGGGGCAGCCGGGTGCCCGGGAAATATCGGGATGGGCGTTCCGTGAAGCTGTACTTGCCGCGACAAATTAGCAAAATGTCTCGGGAACCACAGTGGAAGAGTGACCACCAAAGTCGGACCCTTTGGCTATTTTCAGGTGTCCTCGTCGAGCTCCTCCGGAAGGGTAACACTCAGTTAACGTTGTGAGTGTCTAGTGAACGCCCTTGGGGGAAATAAAATTAAATTACCTCGCTCCTTAAATTGAACTCGTTCAATTGTTAAGCAGAGGAGGATAAATACATCAAAAAGTAATTTCCATTTGCATAAAAAATGAAAAATTTATTTAAAAAACAGATAAAGCTATTACTGAATTGGGTTATGACGAAGCATTAAGCGTGCATTATGTGCAAAAGCTCATGATTTCGCTATACTTTTAGATTCATTTCCCGGTGCCAGGTAATTCTATTATTTCTTTTCCTGGTTCACAATCCAGTGATCCAGGAAAAAAATTTCATAAAAGATCTTTTCTGAATAAAGCTGTATGGCCTCTCCGCCACAGTTCGTTGAAAGGCAGATGGCTTTCATCCCTGTGTAAATAATGTGAAGATATATTCGCGCTGACACAATATGGTACTCTATATTGTATATATTTAAAAAAAATTATTTCGTTTCGCTGTTGTTAACTCTGCCTTTAAGTGACGGGGAAACAAAGAAAGATGTTACCGAGCGTAATTTTTTATAGCGTAAGCCGCGTAACATGGAAAGGGGTCTCCATACAAATTACAACGACGCGTTTGGCAAACATCAAAGGAAATTTATTTTACATTGACAGAGTTTTGGAACCTTATCTGCAGTACGACCCTGGAAAAAAACTAATAAACTGGGCTACTCTAGATAACATATCAATTCAAACAGTGGAAAATCCAAATTAACAAAATTAATAATGCGTTAAATTTAACAAGGCATAAACATTACACTACTGACAATCACTGACAATTTAAATTATTTTTAATGAACTTAAATAAATTTTCCAACTCATTTTTCATAGCTCACCAATAATTGCATTGAAAATCTACAAAAAGTAAGCTTTAAATGGCATGGTTACCACGGTGAAAATACGTGTTCATTAGAAATTCTTAAATTTGCGCTATTATGTTCCACCTAGGATATACTATAGATAATGCATTAACAGGCGATCTTTATTCACTAAATTGCCTAGTACGATGAAACCCAGACATTCAGACGACTTATTGTTCAAAATATCATCATTTATAGGCTGCAGCTAATAACTTTACAGATTTTTTACCGAATCGTTGGTACAATATTCTTAGGCTTACTGTTCGACAACACTGGCATAGATCATACTCCTCTGTATGAGAATATGTTTTATAATTTCCTCCTGTAAGTTCCATTGTGCTATTATATCTTAATATACGCCAAAGATGAGTTAAAAAAGTAACAACGTTATCTATCCAATTTCTAAAAGCTATTAAGATATGCATATCATCGATAAAAGTGGTCTTGTGAACGTGCAGCTACTTACTGTATCGACTTTTACCCTTGGTTTAGTGTCTCTTTTACCGTAAACACCGTCTCCCTTTTTTCTCATTCGTTTAATCCATGTAGGTCTCGTCCATTGTAAAAACATGAATCGTAAAACTGTGTGAGCTACCACAGTTTTGACGTTAGTGCACAAAAATCGACCACAACTTGAACTAAAACTATCTATGAACCTCAAATTACCCACATAAAAACATTGACCATGTACAATTTTTCCGATAAAGTAAGCTTTCTGCGCATTATCAGCGTTGAATTTTGAGATAAAAAAAATGGAAAAATCTCAAGTTAGCCGGGTACACCTTGTTTTGGCGCAGGTCTGTCAGGGGAAAACAATTCGCTCCCGATTTTCCCCTGAGCGATGACCGTCCACGTTTAGCTCAGTGAGTTTATAAATAACATTTCCCCATCCTGAGAGAATAAACCCTTATTTCATTTTCCCCAGTCTGCCCTTTGTTCACTTAACCGACTCAGGGGCCCTCCCTCACTCCGACCGTACCGTGTATATCGACAATGTGCCTCCGCTCCCTATTCGGATCGCTATATACCCTTTGGTTATATACCCTTCGGTCACCATCCAAATACTCTACTAAAATTCACTTACATTAAGCAACTGGCTCCTCTGTTATTTAGTAAAAGTCATTTTAATTTTGATTTTAAAAATGGCCAAAATCTTGAAAGAGTGTCTCTTTCAATTACCTTGCTGCTAACTTTCACGAAAGCATTGTGAATTCGTTTGAATGAGCAATCCAAAATCATCCAGCATTTGCTTCATAACAGAGCAGTCAAATAAAAAAATAATTTCCCTTGAATAATTCCACCTCTGAGTGGATACTTGGGTACAATATGGGATATATTCTCTACCTGTCAATCTAATAGTTTAAACTACTGTACGGTATCACTTGACGTGTACCTTATTTACTACTTACTTACCTTATTTACCTTACCTTATTTACTTTTAATGAATTTCAATCCTTTAGCCATTTAATTCTCTGTAGTAAAATATTGGAAAAACGGTTCTTTTCTAAAAGTTAAAAAATTCTAGACTTTTGATAGTTTATTTAATTTACGGCAATTCTATTTACGAAGGTATATTTCGTAATTGATGCTACAAAATTAGCTTCATATTCTACATCTACATCTACATAATACCCCGCAAGCCGCCGCAAGGGCGTGTGGCGGGGGGTGATAGGTCACCGACCGTAAAAAGGAACAATACCACATGCAAAACAACATATTGTAGGAAATATTCTTCTGCGGACAAGGGAGTTAATGACATATCCCTATCCCTACTTGATAATCAACGTTTGGGTATTCTTCATGTAATCTTCCCATTCGTTTCTTACTCAGCATAAACAGCAAGTATGCTCTTAGGACATTTTTATAAAGAGATAAATATCCTCTTAAATTTGCATTGCAGTTATTTGATGCCATAACAATGGGTCAACTAAAAAATGAAATTAAGATTGTGGCTTACATTTCTATAACCATATCATTAACCTTTATGAAGGTAACCGTTGTAAATCACCCATTGTAGACTAATACAGAAAGACGAGAAAATGTGACCTATAATAATAATTTATTTTTACAAGCTGCTCTATCAAATAGGAATTCTTTGATTTTATATAGAAATTTATTTACTTATTTTTCTTGAAAATTTTCCTTTCCCGATCTTGGTCTAATAGTAGCATTAAAAACCATGTTTTATTTATTCAGGATTAACTGCTCACATTTGACGAAAAACTGATGGTTACCTGCGATGCATAAAATGATTTTAAATTTCCGGTCGAATAATACGTTTTGTCTCTTTAAAGTGACTATGCCTCAGCCTCCTAAAATTTACGACTTAAAACTAACAAAGTTTTATAAAGGAACTTCCACTCATTAACCGTGTGATCACTAACTCTAGCTTTCACGTCTCGCGTTAGGAGGATTGATTTCGACCATTACTAAACTGTGCATCGCGCGGTCGCTAATAGAAGGCCATTCCCTGTTCAGAGAATTTGTTGATACTCAAATAAATCTGAAACCGAGGCACGACATGGATTTGGGTGTGGTTATCCAGGGACATTGGCGCCATCTGAAACCATTCAAAAGTACAAGCTCTTTACTCAGCTACCACGCTGATCTCCTCCGATTAACGTTCTAAAAACCACCATTCCTCCACGACAACTTACAGGAAAAAGCTAATATAGATGGAGAAGAGATGGACTGACGTTGTTTTCGTCCACTACCCAAATTTAAGGCAAAACTAGTAGAATGGGGCCAATCCATCTTTCTCCTCTCTCCCTCGCTCTCTCTACACTCAAACCGCTTATCTTTGCACTTAATCCTTCCTGTTCTTTTCACTTTTCCCATTCATCTTTCCTGGCTCTGCTTTTTAACCGCTCTAGAATGTAGCCATAAACACACCCAAGGATTTCACTGTAGATATAAATTATTCTTCCTAGAATTAAATGCCATTTTGATTAATTTTTTAAAAAATGGTTCACCTGGAACAGGTATTGAACCACGGAACACCCGGCAACCATGAAGAGGCATAGACCGCAGCGTAATCTAGGATTCCTGATCAGGCAAGGTTTTTAGCGGATTTAAGGAAACTACATATTGCCTTCTACGATCTAATTAGAACAAGGACAATAGGTCAGGTAGGTCAGTCAGAGAGTCCGACTACAAAGCCTTAACTTGTTCATGAGATTGAATACTTTGAATTTAATTTCAATAGCATGCAAGAAAACCGTTCTCAAACGGAGACACATATTTTTTTATCCTTCCCAGAGTTACTGAAATATATCTGAAACCAATTTTAAATCCCCGGTTCAATAGGGTAATTTTCAGAATTTGATGCACAATAACAGTCCTTAATTGAGCTCCGCTCAATTAATGATTAAAATATCCCAATTCACATACCTCAAGTGATTAGGCCTTTAAATGCGGAAAATATCAATATTTTAACAAGAGAATGTGACGGTAGCGTTTTAAAATCAAAAGTAATATTTTTGGTAAGATTAAAATTGTCTACCATTATTTGAATGTGCATGAAAGATTCTATATTATGAGTCTCGGTGGCGGCGGGGTAACGTCCTCGTCTGCCAATCCAAGGGTCGCGGATTCGATTCCCGCCTGGGTAAGTTTTCCTCCACCCAAGACTAGGGTGTTTGTAAACATGTCCATTGCTTTCACTGTTAAAGCTTGTCCAATGTAAAGGCCAAAAACGTTCTGTTTTCGGGGTAAGGCTAAATAAATAAATTATGTAATCCCATTTGAGAAATATTTTTTGTTTGAATTGGCAATGAGCTAATATTAAATATTTTATGACAAATGTAAGCGCAGTTTTTGAAATAAGAAAGATAAATCAATTTAAACCAAGAAAATACTATTTTTGTGCTTGAGAGTTGAAATCTTTCGAACGCTCTGTGAAAATACTAAAAGATTGAATACATAAAGAGGTTCTATGAAAATCGTAAAAATGTCTGCTTCTTTAAAGAATGAGAATATGCTTTTAAAAGCGTAATTTGACAACAGCATGGACATATTTTTCTAAAAATACTGTATTATAAATAGATCAAATACCGATAACGTATCCATATGATGATGGCTCATCTGTGATTTTACACCTTCGGGACCCCTAAAAACACAATTTCTTTTCACCATTCCTGCACTGATGGTAAAAATTTTGGGAGTAATAATTTAATATTAAGTCAATATTTTTACGAGAATAATCACATTATGAATCCAAGAATATCAGCGTTTCATTGAAGCCGAACCTTTATATTCTGCTGGCTACGAAATACTTTCAGTACTACGGGGTCTGATCAGGGCTTCTTATTGATTGTCGTTACAAATATTTACTTTCTAAATGCTTCCAAATTATTTGCGGTACTTAAATATTACTATCAATTCCTTTTCGTCGCAATAATTAGACTAAACTGCCTGCTGCTTGAAATATGATGGTTTCACCTGATATAATTCTCGACAACCTTTCGAAGCTCGGGTTTCAGGACACATGTACGAAAGAGGCCCGTGGGCAGTATAATATATATATATATATATATATATATATATATATTTACGTATGTATTTATATATGTTGATGTGTACACACATATATATTACTAAAATTCAAGCCATCACATTCTTGTAATGAATCTACCCCATAAATATGAATGAAAACACAAACTTTCCGGTAACGTCCAGCTTCTGCGTCCTTGATGTGTACAGCGTTCACCCTATTTCTGACTCCACAGGCCCACATTTCGACCCAACCCCACACTTTGGGGTCTCCTCTTCAACCCTCCACGTCCCACTCCCTCCATTATGCACTCCACGCCTCCACCCATTCCCCAAACCCCCCATCCAATCCATCTCATCCCTTCCGACACCCAATCCGACCACTTCAAAAACTCCTCGAGTGACCCCGTCTGTATTTCGTCCCCTCTAATTCCCTCCCCCCCCGAACCAACCCGCCAAGCCTTGCCTTGCCTTACTCACCCCATCCACCGTCGTGTAACTGTGACATCCGTTTTGTTCGCTCTCTTCTCCCACACCAACACATACATACGGACGAGAGAGGGTGTGTGTGTGTGCATGCGTCCACCGCCGTTTCCCTCTCGTGGCGGTGGAACGGACTAACCCTTCAAACGCATCCACCTCCTAATAGGATTTATGAAACCTGGCTGGTCAAAGGGATGGGGTTGAAGGCGGGGCATTGCGGATAGGTGGGAGCGGGGGCGAAGGGGTGGAATTGGCGTTGAAGGGGAATGAGGGGGATGTGGTGGGGGTACTTGTCGCGAGGCTGGAGGGAGACCACCGACGGTGAAGCGGGAATGGGAACATCGATGGGGAAAGGGACACATGACGCACTTTTCCAGTTTTTTCCGACAGATGGATGCTTTTTCTACCGTGCGAGAATTTTTCACCACCCTCTCCCGTACCCCTCAACCCAAAGTTCGCCACCTATTCTCTATCTCTCTCTCTCTCTCTCGTCCTCTTTATCCCTGCGCCTTTTCATTAATTCCGACTCGTCACTCCGAAGCGACCCCACCTCCCTTTTCGCAACCATCCTCCCATTGCCCCCCCCCCTCACTCCCATCCACCTGAACCCTTTCCGCTTTCCAGAGCATGGGACATTAAAATAGGAGCGAGTGAGCGCGATCATCGTCGCGAGATAAGTGGGGGAAAAGGTGGGGGGGGGGACACGCGCAAAATGTGTATTTGCACACACACGCATATGTGTATTTCGAGCTTTCCGTGAATTTATCATACAATTTACTTTCACGATCGATAGCACAGTTTTAAAGACAAACATGAACGAGGCTTGGATGCATCTGTGTCACCGCTTGATTTCCGCGCTCGACATGTCTCACCGATCCCCCACCGCGATTCATTGAGCATGCGCCCTATGACCCCGGTGACATAACTGAAATCGGCCGACATTTATGTTTCCCACTTGGGCTCTCTAGGAAATTTTGGTCCATTTTATTATTTATTTGAATGGCTTTCATTATAAAATGAAAACGTTTTAAATTTATATTTAGAACGGTTTTGTCGTGAGAAGAGGTGCGCGAGTTCGCCTAAAATGATAGGGGAAGAATTAGTTGGTTAAAATAGATATTTTAAAATTTTTCACCCATGTGACGGAAACTTTGAGATATCACGATTTAAGTAAAAAAAGTTTCAAGCAAGATATTTTCACACAAAATGGAGAACCTGATCCCGGCGGATGAAAAATTGATAAATTACAATAATGATGAAGGAGAAAAGAATATGAAAGTTAAAATAGGGGAATGGCATAAAAATATGGTCATTAAAATATATGAAAACGAAATTTTTTAAATTGATAGGCAGGAAGAGTAGGAGGAAGAATAGAGGGGCTACAGAACAGTTTAAGTAATTGGGCTAAGATTGAATAGGCAAAGGAAGGTAACCAATGATGCTAAGATATAGGATGATTTTTGTATTCTCAACGCAATACGGGATAAAGACGGTTTCCTATTTAATCCAATCCAATCCAAATTTTATTATAAATTACCACAATACGACAAGGTATCAAACCAATAAGCTGCTGGAAAAATATCATACTTTTTGAGGTTGACGAGAGATGATAGGAAAATTCAAAATACTGAACACGATTATATAAGTGTAGTTGATGCTTGATATCATACAAATCCGTATAAATGATTTTGTCAAAGATAATCATTAAAAATCATGCTTCCCGTAAATCTATAACTATCTAAACAAACTTCATATTTCATTAAATATGAGACAGCAAAAAGGTCGAATATTCAGCAGTTTTTCAAATGGAATCGCGAAGTGATCTGAAATCCCAACTTCTGCATTTTCAGTAAGAACTTTAGCCCCATCCCTTGCTGCAGTATACCTAAAGACAATGGACAATGTAGTATTATGTACTCGGTAGAAACAGAGTTTGTGAAGGCTGAGTTGGTAACTACAAGTTGCGAGCGATAGAGTTCAAAGGTAATTTTTATTACTCGCATTCACCATTAAATTGCATGATCCCGATGATAATTCTGAAAGATTTAGATCTTTAATAGGCATTTAACTGAGATTTACGGAGTTGTAACAAAGATTTAAGTTGAGCTGCTTCTTCACGCTGTTGTTTTGTTTCCAAAAATGTAAGTAAGTATACGTACCTGAAATAGGTTTTACAGAGATTGTTCATATCGATGTTTTAGATCTACTCAAATTCGCATGGATGTCAATTTGACTCTCTGTGGATTCTTTTTGTACGTTGCCAGAATGATACACCATCAATTCATCCAGAATTTTCTTTAATGCACTCTGGAATTCCAAAATGTATCCCAAAAGTTGCCTCTTTGTGACACTTCATCCACTGAAAATTATAATTATTTTTTTCTCGTTTTGCTACCCTTAAGCATAATTCTCCATGTAATTCTATTTCAATAATTTCGTGGCAATGACGATTTTTTTCAAAAACTTACATAAAATTAATAGAATCTATATAAAATAAAATGTATTCTTATATTTGTCAACACAGAATGCGTTATTTTCCCTCTCTCAACCCTTGAATGGTCCTTCGGAAGGTGCATTGCAAGCCCTCATCAAAATAATTGCTGTCCTTTAAAATTCCAAGATTTTGGAAAAATAATGAAATCTGAGCCAGAATATCAGCTTAGTACGGGGGAAAGAGGATGAACGGTACATGAAATGTAGTCAACACGTAATAGAGACGTAAGTAAGGTCCTAGGTGTTTACCGGATGAACACATCTTCTCAAAGTTTTCCTTGCAAAGTAGGAGATTTCATCCTCTGCATAAATCTTTTCAGTTTCTCTTTACTTGTTCCACTTTTGAGAATTTTATCCTCAAATTCCCCAATAATAGGTAAGGAAAAGATAAATAATTTTAACAAAAACTCGATCAATAACAAACATCGACTTTCAAGAATTACATTTCGACATTCAAATCAACACCCCCTACCATCCTTTCTAATCAGAAAAAGAAAAACGAGCAAATAAATGCAACAGATTTTTAATGCTGCAAAATTGAATTCCTGCGACAAAAATCCGTTTGAAATGTTTCACTCTGTTAATTTAAATCACAGTAAATTCAAATAATATAGAATATTTAGAATGCTTAGTGTTTTTAGCTTTTTCTCGGCATCGGTTTTTACAAAATTTATTGCAAAAATATACTTTTTTTATGGTATAAAGAACAAAACCCATGTAATTAAACTTCATGATAGCTAAACCTTAATCAGATTTTTATTAACACTGATAAAGATAAAATAATGATCATCGTAGTAATGCATGCCAATTTTGGTAGACGTAATAATAGCTTGATTTTTTTCCTAAGCAAATTTCTATTACTCTAGGTATGTAAAACAATCTTATGAAAATTATTTAGTTTGACCACAAACTTAAAAAGTACGATGTTCTCGGAATTGAGAAAAAAGTAAAAAAATATATTTAGAGAACAAAAGAATCGAAGTACTAAGCATCATATAAAAGAGTAGGTTTTAAAAAAATGAACGCCGGTGATTGAAATTGAAAGTGAGACGTAAATCAACTGAAACTTCCTCATTTTTTAGATGAAATTCGTTCACATCACTATATGAATACAATTTATAAAACTTACATTAATCCATAAGAAATTCTTAAAATGAAAACAATAAAAATACAAACAAACAAAAATGGTCAAACAAAATTAATTTTTGATGTTTAATTAAGATTGTTACTTCAGATTGATAAGAATATCGAGATTTTTCCACTGTCATTCCAAAACTTCAACTTAGTTCTCCGCATAAAATAATTGCTATTGGAAAAACTGATTACCATTCAAAATTAATGATGAATAATTCGACATAAAATCAATGAAATCCTGATGAAATTAATTAAAAAAATGAGTCGTTCCACTTGTGTGTATGTGGGATCCTTGCTACTATTCAGGGATAAAACTGTCAATCAACGTAGCAAGTTGGATCCTTTGATTAGACCGCACTGAGCTGAGCGCTGCAGTCACCCGAAATTGTCCTCTTTTTTTGGTCCACTTGAACAGTCAACTTCAATGTATGGAACAGGAAAAAGGGTGAGTAAACATTGGAACTATGGAACTCAAAGGGCCATATATAAAGCCAATTCGAAGAACACTGAAAATTAAATGAGTTATGTTCCATTCGTTTGAATAAATTGCCATCTTGGCTATGAGAAAAAGGCTATACAAAGCATGCTTGTATATTGAGCTCTGTGTTCTTGTGTAATCAAGTCAATTTCATGTGTAGTGGAAAAAGTGCTAAAACAAAATTTAAAGCTTAATAAAATACGCCATAAATTATGGAAAAAGAGAGACTTATTAACGTAAATTACTGCCTTCCATACAAGAATACTCCTTCTATACTCGTAAATCCCTATAAATATGCACTATGACTCTGGGTGTTTGCCATATAGATTTGCAAAATAACTTTTAGTTTTATCAAAAAGTGGCTCATTTAATACACTAGACTGCTTTCAAAATTCCTAAACATACTTGTGATTAATAGTGTATCAATACGAAGTAGGTTTGCGTGCAGTCGTATACATAGTAAATTGAATGGTGCAATGCATTTAATTGGTCATTTGATGTAACTATTTTGTTTTATCAATTGATTTTTGATTATATTCCAGTTGATTGATAATTCATCAATACTCAATATTTCTTGGTGAAGAAAAAAAGTACCAATTTTCACTCAAGTACCGTTGGAATTAAGGCAGTAATTTGTTTTTCTTCCAGGAGGGTAGAGAAGATTGATTAGCTAAAGATCCGCGTAAAAGAGAGGGGAAGGATGAAAATAGAAGGGGAGGAGGGGAGGTAATGTTGACTGTTTGCGAGGCCTCGGAAGACAGTGGTAGCAGACATCTCAGTAACCCTGTGAGATAAGCAGAAGGGAGCCAGGGAGACTCGAATTGAGTGGAAGGATCAAAATCGAAAAGGAGCAAAGAAAACCTTATAGTGGGAAAGGCTATGAAAGCCTGGCGGAAACTGCTTGAGATCTTATGCGCGCCAAGAGATTCCTTCAAAATACTGAATGGAAGTTCAGGAATCGGGTCAGTAAAGACATGAGAGATTCGAATATCATCTAAATTTTAATGTAAATTAAAGGCGTTGGATAAAATTACTCCGCTTGGAAATTTTTTAATATTGCACATGAAATTCCAGTTTTCTAGTGCCAGACTTGCCTACGGCAAATTGTGGTTGCAGGGGGACATAAAGAATACTTTTTACCACAAGATCTCAACAAATAAGCTCCTCTCATGAAAAATAATTTGCGACAACGTTGGCTTGTTACCATTATGACTATCAATGCCTGTTGATTTCCTAAATAAAATGGTCACTTTTTAGAGAAAGCTCCAGTCACTGGAGTTGGGAAACCATTACACCCAACCAGGCATGTTTTATATATGATGCCGTTTTATGGGACTCATATCATGGGGCAATAATATGTGACTAGCATGAGATGACATGGCATGGTTTTTGCGTATACCTGACGTACACACAAAATGCATCGGGATGCGTATTTATATAAAAGATAATAAAGAGAGATTGTGATTATGATAACATGAAAATCTAACTCTTGAATGACATAAGGTTTTCATCAGCCTTTTGAACTCCTGGAATATCATTATTTATTCTGTCCCAAATTAATAATTTTTCCTTTTATTTTGTAACTCATAAAGAGTAAGTTATTGGGTACACCAAATTTTAAGGGATTTCAAATGATCACGTATTATACAAGTGAGAATAAACGAGAGCTCAAACACAAATGCAAGGTGAAGCAGAATGGACTCCTTTGTTTTAAAAAAAACACTGAAGAGCGCGCAGGTAAATAGTGGCGTTAGCTTTGGGAAACAACGCCATTTTTAGTAGTTACCATGCAGTGGTCTAATAGGTTTTATGGCCTTGTCATAGACACATTTAAAAGAACAATAATTTTGTGGTGGCGACGCAGAGGGCGCTGTGATCTAGCAATGAAGCGCATTTTCAACTCTCCGGTTCAGTTAATAAGCAACCTTTTCATTACTGGGCGACTGACGACCAGTATTCTTAAAACGTACACGCTATATATTGGACAGGCTACAACAGAGAAGATGACTTTAGCCCTAACAGGGTCCATTATTAGACCATTTAACCGTATGACTATTAAGTTAAACTTGTATTTCAGTAAAAGGGTGTTAACAATTATACGTGGGCCTTGGTGAATATAAACTGGCTCTAAAATTCCTAGAAAATACTACATCAATATATTTCAATAGAAATAATGCAAATTCCTTTGCAGTTTCATAATGTACACCGCATTATCCGAAGTTATGTGTATCAAAAGTTACGATTGTGTAAGCAAGCAATGCCCTTATTCTCATAAGTTTTAAAAATTATTCGTTCCAACTTATTTTACTATATTTATACAGAAATGCCGCATTTTTAACATAATGGTGGAGGAATTTTTAATGCTCAAGAAACTAATCATATCCTGTATATATTAACATTTAATTAATATTAAAATTAATAATATATATCATAATATATATTAATTCCATCTGAAAATCGATGAGAGCTCTTATCGAAAAGGTGTTCTCATCAATCAAATTATAAACACAAGTCGAGTCGTAATCGGAAACAAGAACGGGGCTACCTAATATTTTTTTCCTATTAGCCACCATTCCAAGTCCCCTTAACATTAACTCTCAATGTTTCATTTCAAAATATTTTAAATCAAGTTGTGGAGACTTGAGATCATATCTTAAGGTAGACAATAGTTTTTCATTAAACGCTGTCAAATTTGGTTCATCACATTTCTTGAAAATTTTCAAAGAAACCCGACGATAATGCTTCAACGCATAACAGGCTCTTGCTCATGTCCAACCATTTTCTCGATTCATTGAAATACTTCCCCCACTGCCAAGAAATCAAGAAAAATATGGCAAAATAAGTCCGATAAAATAACTTGATAGTTTTCATATCTCTGATGCAGCTGTTCAAATTAAATCAAATGAGAATCCCTTTGTGCCTGCGACTATATTTGAAATGTGATTCTTCACCTCTTTGAACGTAACACGTGGGATTGATCGTGGAGTAAGATTTCCAACACAATTTTTGCCTTCTTTCATCATTACACCTCTCCTTCAACCCCCTATTCATTATTACTTTCTGATGAGGGATTGGGAAAATGGGTGAGATGGAAAGAATTACAAAGACACAGGAGGGAGAGATAGTGAGAGAGAGAGAATGGGAATGATCAGAGGATGAGGATTGACGCGCGAAATGTATATTAACAGGATGAGAGAATGAAGCGGGAAAGAAAAGTGGGATGGTGTTGAGGAAGATGGAGGAGAAAGGGAGAAAGAGAGGGGGGGCGCAGGTTCCTTTGCGTGACAAAAAAGAGATCAAAGTCAAAGGAGGAAGAGAGTGAGGTGAGAGGAGATTGCGGGCAGGGGAGGGAGAGTAGGAATAGTGGTGAGATAAAAAGGCCGGAAAGACGAAGAGCTGCGGGGAGGAACCGAGGGAGGGAAAAAAATGTAGTCTCTCGAGCACTGAAAGCGGTGGGAGTAGGAATGCCAAGAGTGAAGGAGAGGGTGGATGGTGGGGATCAGGCAGGAGTGGATTAGATAAGGTCTTTATTAGGACGAGATTGGGTTTAGCCATTCCACACTTCCCGCCAAACTTTAAAGAGGAGATGAGGAGGTGGTGGAGGCATACGGGGGGTTTGGATAGAAGGGTCTTCAAGAGAAGAAGATGGAGATTGGAATGGTAGCGGGAGGTAGAGGGACGGAAAGCCCACGTTATCCTTGACGGGGTTTAAAGGGGAAGGGAGCAGGTGAGCGTTGCTGAGTAGAACGATTGGGAGCAGGGGAATAAACACTAAGATTACGGTAACTCAAAAGTCTTCAGTCTTCTTCCCTATTCATTTTCATCATACGCTCGTTCTTCCAAAAAAAGGTATGAGGGTCGTGTTACAACGCATTTTAGACGTTTATTGGGCAGGAAGTGCCAGTCCATTGTGCATAACCCCACTTTGATACGTTTGAGATTTTCTTCGGGGTAGATCAAAGCATTAAACACCCTGTGTGCTTTCTTGGCGCTTCGCCTGAAGTGGACGTTTCCAGTTTCCCATCGTCGAGAGGACGAAAACGATTACAAACGATTTAGGTGGCCATGACGTTCTGTGCCAAAGTTCTAATCTCATTAAGAAAGTTCAGTTCATTCAATATAGCTAAGCTCATTGCATCCTAATAAAACAAGTCAGAGGGATCAGAGAAACGGGGACCTTTTCAATCTAATTTGAGTTATTATTTCGTTTGTCTAAGAAATATTACCAAACACAGTTATCAATCCGAAGGTAGGTTTGATAGATACAGGCCTGTATAGCACACCCAATCCTGAGTCCAACGGCATGTAAAATTTACACATCAAGGCGGTGGGGTCAGTTCGTTTCCTTGTGCCGCCTAGGAAGACCTGATACCCGAAAAATGACACATCTTGGGTTAAGCTGAGGTGGCGTGAGGCCGTCCAGGGATTCGGATCCCGGCTCTTCGGTCAGTAGTCCATCACCTTACCCTCTAGACTATCATATGCCTTTATGTATAAGAAACCAAGATAATACGTAATCCCAATGCAAAGGAAAAGTCAGGCGATAAAATTCAAATAGTTAAGAATTGAGAACGGAAGCCAAATCGTTAAAATTTGTAAATAAAATACCAACACTTTTATTCTAATAACGCGAAATATCTTAAGATAAGAAAAAGATATAAAGCATAGATAGACACATAGACAACACAAAACTCTTTTCCCAACTAATCAACGACATAAGTAAGGAATTTCTAAACCCAATTTAAAAATATTTATTTATTCATCGAGTGAATTGGGCGAGGTTGAGACTTATAGTCCCTTTTTCCACCTAACCCCTAGACATTACATTGAAGACAATTGCATACAAGCAAGCCCTAGATGGAGGAAAATCCACCTATGCGGGAATCGAACCCGTGACCTCTGGGTTTGGTAGGGGAGGACGTTACCCCACCGCCACCGGGTCGACCTAATTAAAAAATATATTCCTCGGAAAACTGAATTACGTATTTTGGTACACCACTATCTCAACTCATTTACAACATTCGCCTATAGTGGCTATATACGAGTGTTTTCTTTCAGTCACAAAGAATAGCATTTATCTTAATCTTATTCCAATTCATTTATACTAATTACCGCAATGATTCCTTTAAATACAAAGATCCGATTTCTCAACACATGAACGTACTTCAGATTTATTTGCAAATCATGTTCACACGGTTAATTACGTCACTCAAATAGCTAAGCGTCGCTAATTTTGATCCTTGGTCATTATTATAAAACCACTATTTTATACTTCCAGAGAATGCGATCCAAAATAAAAAATCTTTAAAGATAATGCACGAATATCCATTAAACCCGGTTTTATAGTTAACGTATTTTAAAGTTTAAAGAACACTAAATAATAAAATATAAGATAGAAAGCCTAAATGCTGACAGATCATGAAAATATTGTGATAAATCTTACTTAGCATGCGTAATTTAGCACTAGATCACTTCGTGACACTTGTTAATTAGCAGGTTGCCCGACTGTTCATAAATTAGTCTATCCCAAGTGTTCACTGTTGACTAGGATGATATGTAATCCCGTGAGCAACAGATTTTCAATCATCCTAGATGGGTGAAATAATAATCAGATTATTGACAAGTTAATGCGAGGATTATAACATATTTCACGATTTTAGAACCTATCAATATGATAGCAACCCAGATTTCTCGTGCCATTTAACGAAGAACTATGTAGATGTCACTACTATAACGAAATATACAGAATAACACAAGTCAATTCCCTATAAAATAAACTTTTGACACATGAGATTGTCGAGTATGGAAGATAGCATCTGAATCAGAAGAATCGGGCGCTCTAGTACTATCGCCTTGATTTCTATAATATATAAACTTACAAAATAATGCTTCAGTGCATCGGCGCTTGATTTCCAAATATTATCGTAATGAAGGTACATGTTTTTGAACTAGGTCTGGCACTATCTTGAGGTCTTAAAAAAAAACTAAAATATGAAAAAAGAAAAGAAAGACCCTGAGATAGATAAATCTATTCTCTCAAAAGAAGAAATGACGAAAAATGTGTGTTCCTGGCAGACTGCCTGAGATTTAATTTGAGCCTCTGATAATTCCGGGGATAGGTGAATATATTCAAGAGCCCAACTGGGTGAAAGGGTCGTGGAAAGAAGGATAATTTAGAGATAGCGGAGTCACAGAAGAAAAGCATTCTACTACCTGATAGCATTTTATGCTTCCTTTCACCACATTTCTCAAAAATATTTGGCCCACTGTTGTGAACCTTGAATCCTAATAATCGAGATCAAATTCTCACCCTTTATTTAATGATCATGTTCATTACATTTTACTTATATTTAACACCAGTTGTGCTAATAGCTAATGTATGTACTACTAGTATATTCGTTTAAAGAAATCTCTGCCCTGAGACACAGATTCCATGCATTGCTGTCGTCACCGGTGTTGAATGAGTAATTGATTTAATAAAATTAATAATAGAAATATTTTACGCTTTTAAATGCATTTATTTCCGCATTCTCTTAATTATATTTATGCTAGACTGTTTATATGATGTTCAATGATTAGTTTCTTAATAACATTTAATATACAGTTGTAAGTGTCTTTATAAGTCGACATGAGCTTTTATATTCCTCCGTCTGAAGCCAGATTGAGAAACTTATCTTCCTGTTGTAGATGTGTGTCATTGCACAATACATGTAGTATCATAAGCACCTAAGTAACTCGGATTTTGTATTTTTTGGAGCCTATTCTTCTCGATGACTGATGCATTGTAACCCCTTCACCCCCTTACCCAATTTTATTGCGCAAAACACTTATTACTACACATCAACGAAATTGAATCATTGAAATGAACCTGTAAATGTGGGTAATATTTTTAATACGATCTAAAGCATCGATTTAATCAAGCTATCTGCAATTACTATTGCCATAGTTGACAACATCAAAGTGAATCACCGTAGAATAAAAAAGTACGAGTCAAAGTCAAATCAACCTCGTTCATACAAGTATATATCCTAAACATCTGCGCTTTACGTTTGACTATTTTCACGTTTTTTGATAAAATTCATGAACTATTTTCCCCTTGCATAAAAGACAGCAACAAATCATGAAATACTAACCTGTTTCACGCAATTTAACAAGAGTTGGAATAAATAAATATTTCAATGTAAAACAGTATTTCTAAAATAGCTGTAATCTTTCCGGATGAAATGTAGAGCACAAATACGTAGTTAACGGTTCGTTTCGGAAATTCGTGAAGTTCTTAAAGAGATTACTTGACAAAGAAAGATGATCAGGCATCGATTTGGCGGACGTAAATGAATGGCGTGGTATGGCGCTCTCAGAAAAAGAAAATAACAGTAATTATGAAATTTTACTTAGCCGTGAATAAATGCATTGTTTATATTTTACAAATGTTCAGATTAAAAATTCAGACATGATTTTTTCTTTATTTTTGGATCTTCTTAAATTTTATTTTAAAATAACTGAGATGTCAGGGTATTTTAATTAATAGACCTTATCCAACGAAGTTAACATATTCGTAATTAATCAATATAATGTTAAATTTTAGACAACATTTGTTTGGTACAACCGAGCTTCAACTTCATTTTTATGATTTTATTGAATATCTACCTAATAAATTTCTAAGAGAATAGATGCCCTCTTCTCAAAAATGGATGTGATTCCTCCGATAAACAGAAGTGAAGTAACGAAAAGATGAAGGCTTAGCTCGAATTTACATGCAAGTGCATGCATCGAGTCTGATTAACGTACGCTATCCGAGGAAAAACTCATGGAACACAAACATTTCCTCCCGATAAATAAAAAGATAAAATTTTTCATTTCACCCAATCCAGAGTTACTTCGGATAACATCCCTCTTGGGGCGACGTTTTCATCCACTCAATTTGAACCAGATCTGTCGGCAGATTTTTCCCGGAGTGCTCCTTTTTTTAACGAGGATCCTCACGTGATTCCAGGGGTGCATAAAGTCTGGAGATGGCATTGCAGTATCCAGTCGAAGCTTTGGAGAGAGGTAGAGGAGGTCGGGTTATAGGGGAGTGGAACGGAAGAAGAACGGGAAAAGTGGGGAGGTCAAATGAGGTGAGAGAGAGGACTGTCGTGGGGTGAGTGGGAGGACGGCCTCGACGAACGGAATAGAAGGGTGGGTGACCCGTGGGGTACGACTATGCACCTGTTCTGGTGCACGCAGCACGTTCAATATACATGCAAATTCAGAATGTAAATGTAGACCACGGAGACGGGACCAGATTTCATCTCCACTCAAAGTCCTCCCGTAATATGGCGAACGCCTTCCCAGTCGAACCCTTCTACCCTCCAACACGCTACCTGGCTCCTCCCACGGTCGTCGGGACGGTAAGGCAGACGCGATTTTCTTTGCCGCGGGATTTAACACTTCTTCCGCCCCGCTTGAAAGTGTCCCCCACTTCATAAAAAAAGATCAGCACTTAACCCTTTTATCTAATTAAAAATATTCCATGACCAAATGACTAATAACAGTTTTCATTGCCAACTACGTGTAATGCAAATATTATCAGGAAAACAATAGTAAACTTGCCCAATTTTAGAGCTGAATTCCGGAATAAAATGTGTGAAAAAGAGCCTTTAATCGAGTCTTTTTAGCAAAATTTATTGTCATGAAATTTAGAAGAATTAATTGTACTTGAAACGGTAAATTTTCAAGTAGTTGGAATATTTGCGTTAAATTATAATGCGACATCAGAGCCAATGGTATTAACAGAAATTACAAGTGGAAAACATGATTCCTTGTGTCAGTTTGAACAACAGTCAACTTTCTCTCTCTAATTTTGTGGGGGAATAACAATCCCTTGGAGAAAGAATAAAACTCGGACCGATTTAAATTTTTCCGGGTAATTTAGTAATGCAAGTAATCAGTGAGACTTGAACGATTTTCTAACCACACTAACTACACTATTCCTATCAAACTACGTAAATTTGGCTTTTAAAACCACATTTTTCTTCACATTGAGCTACATTCCTTTAGTATGTTTTTTATTTCACAACGTCATTAAAACTTTTAATATTCTCTCGATCCCGTTTGCTCAAGCCAATTAACGTATTTTACTCATTTAGGCCAAGCGTCAAAGTGCCAGTCAAATAGCTCGCTTAGTTCACTCGGCCCATTTGAAACCCTCCTTGGTTACGAGAGTGAAACTAATGGAATGCTTTTCTAAAAAGGTATGTAACTTCCCATAATTTTTATTTGCACTTCCAAAAAAAACAATGTTTGCACCGAATTGTTCGCATCAATTACTCCTTGTCTTTTGATTTTACATTTTCACCTATGAAAAGCCATCGCTGTTGTTCCACGCTTGATATTTCTTGGTGTCGTTTAAAAAATAATTATTCTTTTGCACGATCCATTTCTCTGTCAAAATTTGACAAGTGGGATGATATGAATTCAAAAGTCATTTTCATTCAAAATTTGACTTGAAAAAATCTTTAAGGCATGCTAACTAAATTAAATAAATTAGAAAAGCTTTAGTTACCATTTACTATTAAACAATTACCGAGAGATTTTTTAAATAAAAACATTCTTGGAACCTTTTAGTTTACGAGAATATTTCATAAACAAATGAAAATAATTGTTGTGTCCTTACTATTCCACACTTTTAATTCGAAAGGGAAAAAATAACCTAGCCCTTTTTTTCACAGTTTTTTAACAGAGTTTTACTCACAGATTTACCAATTATGCAAAGAATTTTCAAATCACATAACAAAAGCGCGAATACATGCAACAGATTCAGGCGAGATAGCTGTATAGTGGAAGTTCGTAATTATGAGAAAAACAAATGTATACTTTTCCACAAATTTAATGGGAACGAACTCTCTGTTTCGGTTCACAGAACCATTTTCAAGATCAAGGTGCCTGTACTGATACCATGTCTTATACCTGAATATGGTTCTGTGAACCGAAACTCGTGGCACGTTACCAATAAATTTGTGGAAAAATGCAAATTTGTGTTTCTCATAAAATAATAGCGGAAATTTTACAAAAAAAACAACGTGAAAATTTATTTTAAAGTCAGATTAGTTGAAGTGACGGTTTAAAAATTTAGAAAACTGGAAAATGAGAGATTTTTTTTATTTTTAAATATCCTTACCCATCGGAAATCGAACAACTCTTCTCATATAAAGTATGGTGATAGACCGACTTTCATTCGATTCTGATAAACTTCTCGGAGACACTTCGTGCATTTATTACGTCAACTTTCCTCCTCCATCCACCAAGAGGTTCCAATAACGCCCTTTCCCTATATCTCGCCCTCTTATTCTCCTCCACCCTTGGGGGATCGCTGAGAGAGTTTCCAAAATAACAACCAAGACGACGACGGCGATTACGATTCAATCGGCACTTAATGCGGAGGCACGAGCAAATCAAAGCATTGATCTACTCTCAAGGAGAGGAAGAGGAGTGGGCTAAGAGGACGGGACAACAGGTACCGCGAAACCCTTGGGAAGTGAGGCAGGAGGGAAAGAACTTCAGGACGGGAAGGGCTTGGGCTTGTTTGGATGGAACGAGGAACGAAATATGAGAAGAGAGACGCCTGTGGCTGAATATGGCGGAAAATGGGATGAGGAGGAAGTGAAGAGGTTGGGGAGAGGACAAACGGGAAGACTGGGAGATTGCGCGCCCAACCCCACGGGACAACTCGGAACGCTTGAACCTTTGCGATAAATCAATTCTTCAATCAAACAATCAATCTTCAACGCCTCCCACCTGTTTCTTGGGACTCCCGCCTCAACAACCCTTTTCGTTGAGTCGTTGTGCTCATTCTTATCGTGGGTTTCCGATCACAATTTCGATGCACTCCCTAAGAGATATGATGTTTGCTCTGACAAATTACCAGCAGAAATACGAAACAGTCACCAAAAAAAGCATGCATTAAGGTAGCCAACTAAGTTATGCAGGTGACCTCATTCCTGAGGAGTGTACTGATAGTGTTGTGAAAACTCACGGGTCGTTGCTGATTTCATGTAACAGATACCTAGGGTAATAGAAACCATTCCAATTCCATCTAAATAATTCATAATCAACATTTAAAAAATATTAACGGTAGGCTAATCGTATTCCCATAGCCCAAGGTTCTACCGCAGAAACCGCGTTGATGAGTATTTTGCATATTTAAAAATAATTTGTAAACGAAAATTAATGGACCTGAAAAAAGTGTAAATATAAAAACTAAATCTTGCTTGTGTTGGATACGTAGTTATTTTTCTTTCCTGGAGACAACAAATCCAATCATAAGAAAGCGCGGAAGATAAGAATATTAGTAAAGAAAGCAGCTGGAGAATAAATGTGGAAGTATATTAAACAGGACAATAAAGACGTAGATTTATGGAAATTAATGAAACCTGGAGGTATACGGTGAGCTAAACAGAACCAGATGGCGAAAATGCTCTGAGTTTTAACTTGGATGGTGATAGGAATAGAACCAAAATGTGACGGTTTTGTATGTTTAATTGTGGAAAAATCAGTAATTGCTGTAGGAATAACTATTGGCACAGGGCCAATCCACGCAGCAGACAGTTCCTTCGTGGTGCACCGGCCCTATTTGGCCGGCTTTTCCGCTGCCCAGCATCCCTGCTCTTCAGCGGTGATTCCTTCGGCGCATCCACGGAGTTCCCGCAGGACTCCGTCAGTGTCGTAGCATTTTGGAGCTAAGTGGCTCCGAAATGGCCGTTGGATTTTCGCTGCTTCGCCGGCGGTTGGTCCTCCGCGTTACCGGTGCCGGCGCGCGGGCGAGGATACTTGTCCACGGGAAAACCATGACATCGGTGATGCCTTGGATTTCTCCGTGGGAGGAGGGTGCTGCTCGCGTTCTGAAGGAAATCGTCCGCTCCTGAAGGGCCTTGTTCAGCGATGGGAAGCCGGCTATTTCCCATAGCAATAACGGCGTTCGCAATGCCGTGAGGTCCCGGCGACTTCCTAGGTTTCAAGGTCTTTACGGCCCCTCTAAGGTCCTCCTCGTTGATGGTTGGCGGCATCTCTTCGCGGTCTCGAACGTGGCGCGGCGGTCTCAGCGACCTCACCGGAGATTGCAACGGATCTGGCTGGTCCACATCGCCGTCTGAGGGAGAAAAGACGCTCTCCAGGTGGACCGCCATCTCCGCGGCCTTCTCTTCCGGCGACTGCAGCATCCCCGTCGGTGATCGCAGAGACGCCTCCTCTCTCGACTCGCCCCTCAGTCGCCTCGCCATGCTCCACAGAGAACCGTCTTCTGGAGAGAGGGAGGAAACAGTCCTTTCCCAGTTGGCGGTTCTGAAGTGTGTGATGACATACCCGACTCGATGCTGAGCTGCATTTAGGCGAGTTTTGACGTCTGGGCAGCGGGAGCGATGGAAAAGGCGACGGAGTCGGGTCTTTTCACGTATCAGGTCACGTATTGACCGCGAAAGCGCTAGGTGATTCCATTCCTGGGCTGTGCGCTCGGGAATAGCAACCGTGACCGCCGACTGCATGGTTTCCGTCAAAAAATCGACCTGGTGGTCGATTTCTTCGGGAGAACCAACAGTCGGAGGCAGCGAGACGGTCGCGAATCGGTCCGTGACCCGGTTCCTGAAAAGAACCCAGTCGGCGGCGGCGTAGTTTCGGAAGGTCTTCGGCGGGGTCTCCAACGGGCGTCTTGCAAATTGAAGGAGAACCAGCAGGTGGTCGCTGTCCAACGCGTTCAGCGCTCTTGCCGAGATCGCCGTCGGCAATGCTGGGTGCACGGCTATGTGCAGTACGTCGCTCGTTCCGCAAGAAGCGAAATGAGTCGGCGTACGTGGACCGATGACGGCGATTCGTTCGGTGGAAGTCCACTGCTGCAGGTGCAATCCCCGGGGGTTGCCAACCCGGGAATGCCAGTCCGGGTGCTTCGCGTTCAAATCCCCCGCGGCTATCGTAGGAACGGATCCCCCGAATATCGCCGCGAGTTCCTCGGTGCGAAGCACCGCCTTTGGCGTGATGTACACTGAAGAGGGGCGAAGAGGTCCCTCGCCACACTCCAGGACAATTGCTGTGGCCTCCGTCGGAACAAAGGCCGGCAACTGATATCGCTGTGCACGCAGGTGTTCGGCGACCAAAACCAGTGATGCTTGCAAGTGCCCCTAGGACACTTAGGAGGGGATTTTCGGTCTCGGCATCGATCGAGCCGGCGGGAGCCCATGTGGACGTGGTCCCCAAAAGATCTGACGGCTGAGGAGGCAAAAGTTTCTCCTGTCGTCTGCGTTCACGCAAGGGGACGCGGAGGGAGGCTGCCGATTCGCTGACGCTGGCAGAGGGAGCTGGCAGTACAGGAAAGGTGATCCCAAGGCGTTGACGCGGTGCAGAGCGCTGGGGAGCAGGTCTATTGGACATGTCGCCGCTTCGCCATGCGTTTCTCTTCCCCAAGGGAATGACCGTGCCTGCAGCTGCAGGTGACACTATTGCGGCTCCTTGAAGGACGATGGTGGTTGCAGTACCCGGTTCGCGCCCCCGACGGCCTCTCTGCTCTTCGTTCCTTTTCTTCAAGCCATTTTGGGCATTGAAGAGAGAAAGCTGAGTGCGCTTCATTGCAGCTAGGGCATTTCTCCTCGCTCGTGCGCGAATATTCCTGCAATGAGTGGATGCCGGAGCAGCGCGGGCAGCGAGGAGAGGCGGAACAGAAGAAGCTCCCGTGGCCGAAGCGGGAGCATCGGTGGCATAGCTGTGGATCTCTGTACACGTACAGGCGCACAGAGACCACATTATTCCCTACACTGCGTAGAGCTTTAATCGCCGATATCGGCCAGTTGGCCGTTAAGGCGATGGCCACGACGAGCACCCCTATTGGATTCTCCTGGGATGTAAGCTGACGTCCTCTGCGTGCGTCAACTCCGAGAGCTCTCAGGTCTTCCAGAAGGTCTTCCAATTCATGGCGAGGAGAGAGGCCTCGGTAAGTGAAGGTCGTCGTCTTTTCCTCCCCCACTCCCTAGGTAGAAATCTGCGCGTCGGCTGCAGACAGAGCCGAGCGCGGGGACTTAAAGTCGTCCATTGTGCGCGTTTGCAGCCGGGCGGACGATTACCCGTACGCCACAGTAAATGACTGATCCACTACAGACGAGCGGATCAGTTCACGGAAGGCCTCTCATCCATCGGAACGGTGATCGTCTTAGAAGAGTCGGTCATGGGCTGAAGAGGCGCGAACGAGTTCCTCGTGGGAACTGGTACGAATGCGTCCGCCGACATGCGAGCGCGTTTCTGAGCTGCGTCGCTAAGCGTTGTGAACGGGCGTCGTACGGCCGTTTTTGCTGACGGATGAGTGGATTCTTTGATAATCGGCGCTATGCTTCGGACGAACCGACGAGGTATTACGAAGCCGTCGTCATCCACCTGGGTACCGGGGCGTGATACGCAGGGTGACGAGTTGGTCGCCATGGCGAGAATGCTGCTTGAGGTGCAAGGTGAAGCCTCATCCATTTCTCAGGTGAAAAATGGCTCCGTCGTAATGAATAGCAGAGCAGCAACACAGGATTCGCAGGAAAACTCAGAAATCAGGATTCAAAGTAGCCGGATAGCTGCACGGCAAAGGTCCGGTCGGAGAGGTGTATATCGCTTGCCAGCAGACAGTTAGATTTATTAAAGGAGCATTGATTGACACTAGCATCATGAATGAACTTGGATAAATATTAAAAATCCAGCATTCAAGGGAAATCTAACCCAAGTAGTGGTAGTGGTGCGAAGAAATACTGAAAGGGAACGATAACCTCTTCTACTGGACGTTAGTATAATTAGATATACGAGGCACATTCATAAGGAAAGGGCCATTTGCTTATATTTGCGCTTCAGAATCCAGTTTTACTCCCACAGCGTCATCTACTGATTCATTTAAAAGCTATAGCAGCATTTGTTTTGTTTCAGTAGACGTTTGCTTGTCCGTGCATACAAACAACAATGCCCGCGACAATCGTTCATCCCGCCAGCTGTTAAGTGCGTTCTGTCATACGATTCTTGTATGCAAAATGGTTGTCGGCTGCTGAAATTGATCGGGAGTTATGCCTAGTTTATGGGCCTACAGTTATGAGTGAAGGAAAGGTTAGACAATTGCGCCGTGATTTTAAAAATGGACAAACAAATGTCCATGAAGAAGATCGAAGTGGCAGGCCTAGTATTCTTACCGATGAAATTGTTTTGCAAGAGGAACAAAAACTGCGAAGTGATCGTCGATTGACGATTAATGGCCTGGCTGAACAATTTCCTCAATTGGACGTGCTACAGTATTGTCACGGAAAATCTCGGATACCACAAATTGTGTGCAAGGTGGGTACCGGAACACTGCTGCCAAGACCAATAAGAAAATTGAAGATTTTCGTTGGGAACTCTTTGACCACCCACCGTGTCCTGAACTTGCACCTAGCGATTACTTCCTTTTTTTTGCACTTGAAACAGTGGCTCGGTGGACGTTTCTAAACCGAAGATGAACTTAAGAACGGCGTTGTCAATTGGTTCAACTCTCAGGAGGCGAGCTTCTATGCAGAGGGGTTAAAGATGCTGGTGCAGCGGTACGAAAAATGCATAGAAGTGAACGGCGATTATGTAGAGAAGTGAAGTAGGTTTTTAGCTAACTACAAGTGCCAATAAAATGTGTTTCATATGAGCATATTTTTTCCTGTGACCAAACGGCCCTTACATGAGCATGCCTCGTATTATCGATAAATCGTAGGTATTATTGATAGTATTGTTAGATGGAAGAAGCTTCGGTGATAATTATTGATACGCTTTTATTTATTCCATTGAAATAATGGATGAAATCTACGCTTAAATTTATTCAACGATTATCACATTTACCGATTAAAAACCTTTTAGTTTGTCTTTACTAAGAATCAAAACAACTTTGCTATTTTTCCATGCTTGATGGCAATGAACACAGCACACTTTTCTTCGTTTTGCTGAAAATAACCATCAGCATCGACATAATAACCCCGCTATGCACCAATAAGGGTTGTGGCAGGGGGTACAAGCACCAGGTAGGACAACGTGATAAGGGAGAAAGACAGGAAGAACAGATCAATGGTGTGTAAATGCGACACTTGGTGCCATTTTCATTATCATTATGTGTATTCACTAATAAGTTGAAGGTATCTATAATGCCAAAAAACAACTTCTCATTCGATTTAAGTTTGACTATAACTGGCGCCCATGTTACTGGCACCTGTGACACTCGATTCTACGTACACTATTGTATTTTACAACCAAATATTCATGACTGTAGAACTTTGAAATTATCACAGTGTGCATTCAAATCATACGGCAGTAGGACCACATTTCCATTTCACAACGCTTGAGTTAACGCCACTCCGACTAATTAAAAAACAATTCGGTCGCATTAACAAATTTTATTTTGTGGAAAATTGTCAATATTTAATTAATTACGATATTCCACCATATCACGCCTGTCATATCACCACCGTCTCTTTTTATTGCGACTGCGACTGTTGAGATTCTCCTTGGTCACCAGTGGTCCATAGCTAAGTATCGTAAACTGCGAAGGACGAGTAAGATAAAGAAATTCCTCCTTTTGATTTGAGTGAGCGCAAGGACTGAAGATTAGAAATTGGATTTCTCAAGAGAGATTGAAGAGAACTATTTTTACTGCTCTGAATGCTACCCCTACTTAGTACGTGAGACAACTCCCCAATCCACGGCAGCCGTGGAAAAGGGTGACATAATCCATTATTATGCGTCTATTTGACCTCTTTCACCCTTTATCATTCTAGGCTCTCATTCCATTCACTTCTCATGACACTATCTCACCTCCATCAAAGCATATTCCCTTCTTCTCCAACCCCCCCCCATCCTGTCCTGCTACTTCCCCCCATCGAGAATCAATACGCAAAATGGGACAGCCATCTGTACCCACCCACCCACACACACACACACACACACACACACACACACACACACACACACACACACACACACACACACAGATCGTCCATTCGAAGGCCAGTACCGCCCACTAGCATTCTACAGGCTTGTTTCCATCGTCGTCCCGTCTCAATTTCCGCTCCCCTCCTCGGACTGTCTGCTACTAAATGCAATAGGTTGGCATCCACCTTGGAGGTCAAACTACGAAAGATACCAAAACAGAATAGATGAAGAGAGGTTTTGTCACAAAACATTTCTTAAGGAAAAAATAATTTTTATTCCAGGACGCGATGCCACGTGATAAAGCTCAAGCTAAGTCAATTTTGCGTTGTCAAATAATCATAAACATCACATAACGTATTTTCTGTAATTCAGTCTGAATTTAGGTTAAGTTTTGATATGATTATACCGTTGCAACGATGAAAAATTATTAATACTACGTACCAAAGACTATCGCTTAAAAACTTTCGATTTTAGTTCAACATTTTTCATTAACATACATCCTAAACCTTTCACTAAACCTGCGAATGGGATCCACGATTTAGCAAATATTCATATGTGAAAATATCAGTTTGTTCCTAGGAAATTGCAGGAGTATATTGATAATGTTATTACTAAATGCAATGAAATAATTGCAGCATTGTCGTATTTACAGAACTTTGTATTTACTTGACCTATACATTATTTGATTCTCTCTGAACGTTTCCGCAAGAATTAATTTACAGAAAATCGTCCAAGGTGATACCGCTTCAGAGTTATCTCAACAAATATGCATTTTTTCTGTATCCGGAACTTTGCCATACAGACAATCGCAAAATTCACCACTCAAGTCCCGCCACTAATGGATCATAACGCTCATTGTTTCATTCCCTAGTGAATATTTCATCCACTTAAGTCAATTGTCTGGACGCTTCGGTGGGCAGAAAGTAAAATAGATAAAAAAAACACCTCACGCTACACACAGCTTCGTCCTTTTCTGTTCTCTATGCAGTCACAACACATCTCAACTGATGTAAACTTTGAAAATTCATTACTTACTTTTTCAAATCAGGTATTACGGTTGCGTATAAAATATTCTGGATTAAAATTACAAGAAAAGGGATTATCTATTAAATACTCTCGTCCTTTATACATAGTAGGACTATAAAGCTAGAAATCTTATAAAGAAGCAGTATTCTGGTTCTGTAGATTTCCAATCTTTGGCATTATCCATTAAGAAATTTGGGGTTAGGATTAACATCGAGGCTAAGGTTACTCGGTGTGCGCGGTATTCAAATAAAACGGAAAGTATTGTAAAAAAATGCCACAGAACCTCTCCATCAAATAAGATTATATATTATCGTCTTAAGGGAATGTAATGTGAAATAGTCATTGTGTTTTTTATTTGAAATTTTAGCACCCTGAAAGCAACCTTTTGGGTGTGTGGCATGGGGTGAATAAACACCAGACTAATTTTGACCCAAATGTGACCCCTACCGTCGTCAGATAATATTATTATGCTCCCGTATCGTTCGTGGAAAAAAAGTGAAATCTTAAATCTATCCATTCTACCCTTAATCTCTCTAATGTTAATGACATGATCTTTCCTACCGTAGTACGATGGGGGTAAAACTACATTTCCAGCATCACTTCTAAAGAGGCATTCTTCCAATTTATGCAATAGATTTTGTCTGTAGTTTGACATTCGCTCCGTTAAGGATTCTCAACCTAGCTGCTCTATATATTTTGGATGCCAAGTTTAACATAACAATATTTTACTAATCTAGCGTCTCTGCCATTTTGCATATTCTAAATGAGGCCTGACCAGCGAAAAATAATATTTCTCTTTGACATTCTCATCACAGTAACCTAGCACTGTCCTAATTACTTCTAATTTGTTGTTAGCTTTTGCACATATTTCCCGTATTAGTTTCACCCAGGATAGGTCGTGAGTTAGGGTAACGCCTAGTATTTAATTGAGTCAGTATATCCCATTTGGGTGTTCCCAACACGCTAGGCGTTCTGCAGAGAATTGCTATTTTTCTGAAAGTTCATCACCACGCATTTTTTTTAGTTTAATTATCATTGCCAAGTGTCTTACCAGCGATGTATAGCATTAAGGTTAGATGATAAAGCTCCTATTAATTGCTGTGTCCTCAGGATCACATATATCACGGTAAACCACTACATCGTCGGCAAATAAACGTATCTCAAAAGTGACTAGGGAGCCAATACCGGCACGGTTTGGTAAGCTATTGGAGACATTCGGTTTGACATTGTTGAAGACGCTTTGAAAGAAAGAATTTAAGTAGTTAAGCTTTTACAAATTGCTGGTTACTCTTTCAACTTTATAATTTTTTAGAGAATTAGGTGCTCACTTATTTCCCTGAACCTCCCTGACGTACAACCAAAAAGCTTTCAAATTTTCCGCTAAATTTTCCTTTAGAATTCACCTATTGCTCTCCGACATTCCTTCTTGGTATTCGGCCTAGATATCTTGTAACCGTAAGTGATCTCTTTCCTTTTGTCGCTGGATATGTAATCCCCCATAAATTTTTAGGGCAAATAATTACTTATAAAAACTACCCTGTTTGAGTATTCAGGCAAAATGGCAAATAACTGAAGCCGGTTATAAAAAAGTTGATGAATACGGAAATCCCCTTACCTTTCCTTGCTTAATTGAGCATGAGGTTTTATAGTACAAGGTCATCAGAAATTTCACAAGAAACAATGTTTCTTTTATAACAACAGTAGCCATCCTTGTAATTTGTCATCAACCACCAGAAAGTATGGATGTCAGGTTAGCAGAATTCCAAGATTGTTTATTGCTATGTATTTTAGCCTTTACCAAAACAAGAAAAAGATGTCTCAGACAGACAAGAAAGAGACGAGAATATATTAACTTCACTCAGTACTTGGGTAGTGAATCACACGAAATCTGAAAATGTCCAATCAATAGGTTTTAGCCAATTGAATCTAAACAATCAAAGACATACGAATACCTCGTACTATGTCAGAGGTCCATCAAAATTCCGACAAAACGGCAGACGGCATCTTTCCATTACATGTGAATTAATCCGAGATAATAGGCGTTCAATTCAAAATGTCCTTGAGGAAAAAAGTAGAGCGTCAATAAAACTCCTGCTTACGCTTTCGATTGAAAGATTAAACATAGCTGCGGGGGCAGTGATATTGAGTTAAACTATAACTTTGAAGTCCTTGAAATATATGCGTATATAAACTCGCGGTTTATATCAGTAAAGCGTGGTGCTTTTAAATTACTAATTAATTTAGGCAAAAGTGAAGCGTAGTTTATTACATACTTTGAAAGCAGCTTTGCTGTTGCCCTATTTTCCTTATTTCAGGCTAAAGGTTAATTTTCTCCATATTTTATACAAATGCGTTTGCTTTAATTACTATAATTAAATAATTAACTAATTTTCATAATGTAGTGTTAAGGATTTATTTCATATTAATTTGAAAGGAACAATTAACAATTTAATATCTTGGGCACGTTAAATGAATTGTCAAATATCGTCTAAAATGCTGTATCGCTTATCACTCGATTCCAAAAATTGGTGTCTAGCGTTTTTTTATCCATTCATTATAATTAATTATAATGCAAGCTCCGCGCAAAAAAATGGCTGGAAAGCGTGATTGAATAAATTTAAACACCACATTAACAATTATGATAATCACTAGAAATAACCACATTTTTCTTCATTCTTCCACCTAATGTCATATTGTAGTAATTATATTATCCCTGCTTGACTGCTACCCTACTAAGGCAGAATTTCTTCTGCAGTGCTTAAGGATACCCACTCAAATCTCAGTCCTTTTAAGTACACTTTTTGAACTATTTACTGGAACAGGAATGAATTATAAACAACATTTCCCCCAAATTTTCTATTTTTGAAGACTATCGTAAAGTGTACTTAAACGGAGATTATTCAACATAATCACATGCATTATATGCCCGAGGCTTAAATCCCCAAAGCTCGTCGTAATCTGCATTGCAGCTGGGTATTATATCATTAACTCTGGAATTCTTCGGCAAAAATTTACCACTGTATTTACCGTCTTGTAGCAATTATCCTGCACTTCAATAGATAACAATGTATGCATCACAGAAAATATTAAAACAATCTGGTTTTCCGAGGAATAAATTAGCATAATCCGAGTAAAACAATTTCGAACACCACAGTATCAAATTTAAATATTGTCCATCCACCACTCAGAATCTCCCTTCGATACGAGCCACTTCCTTAAGGAAGACAAAATCAGCGGTTGAGAAGAGAGCCTGAAGGGTATTTCATGATGGTAAGGTGCAGGAAATTACTGTCACTCCGTTTCAAACCTCTCAGTTCATTGCGTGTCGGCATGTTTGCATTAACTTCCAGTTATTTACGATATATTGCCGATGAATGAAGAAGGGCGACCGGGTAAATCGTTTTCCGTTTGGGTAACCATTTCTATAAGCTTTATGCAATTCTATATTCAGGCACGCATGCATCCGGGTAAAATGCAAGCGCCTAATCCATTTCCGCGTATTAAAAAAAATCAGACGTTGACCCAATTCACGGGGAGAGGGGGAGAGGAGTGGGGGGGGGGGCACATCGAGCGTTGAATTTCAATGAATCGTCCCCTTTTTTTTCACGTCTCTTTTTCAACACTGCGGTCGCCAAATGGAGCACGTGCAACGTCATAACCCGCGTATAATTCCTACGCTTTACGCATTTCGAAATTAAAAAGAGGGTGGGAGGTTGAATGGGATCTGAACCGTTCTCCTCAGCGATCCAAACGATGCTGTTAACTGATGTTCTTTTTACCGGCAGCCTTGTTCCTGAAATAACGTCCCTGCCGGATGACTGGAGCTAACAGATGCGTCATCACTTTTTTCCACGTCATATTCTTACAAATTCCGTCCATTACCCTGATTCCCATCGCCTTAAAATTTTAGGCACAGCGAAGCACATAACTTTCAATGGGAGCGAATGAGTGAGCGAACGTGTACTTACAAATATCAAGGAAGTGAATAATGGAAAATTCTTATAATTTTTTTACAATCTGGAAATCATTTTCAATGTAAACTATATCATGCATGCACTCCTTAAAGTGTAGAAGAAATGTTTATTTGCATAAAATATTACCGTTGATAATTATCAATACGGTAAACGGTATGAACAGACAAAAAATGTAATATATATATATAAGTAGGTATGTATATAAGTACGTCCTCTATACATTATAAAATGAACCGTGGGAATTGATTGGAATAATGAGAAACCGGAATTATTTGAATGACAGGAGTTAATGAAATAATTCAATTAATCTTTAATCTGATATAAACTTCCTTACAAACATATCAATTTTCCCCGATAATGTCGCTAATTCACCATATTGAACATATTTCTCCTCACTAAATATAATAGATTCTCGAAAAATCTGAAAATATTTAAAGTAAATCTTAAGATGGGGTCCATTCGAAAATTAAGATTCGCCGAATTTCATTCATTCCTCCATTTTAAATCATCCACTTTTTAACAGTTTTCCTCACAAATTGACTTAAAATGTTATTTAAAATGATGTCAAATTAAATATTAGGACTCAAGTATTAAAATTACACGTAACTTTACATCTTTTTTATACAAAATGAACTTCAATGCCAAAATTAACTTAACTAAAACTAAATTGGTAATCCTTTAGTGTAATATCTCAACGGTTATAAATATGTGGTAAATCCAGTAAATTTATATCTGGTAAAGTTTGGATTTTTTTGCTAAGATAAAACTCAGCACGTAAAAATGTCATCAGCAGCCATTATAATTATGATAAGTTAAAGCTCAGAAATGTCATCAGTGGATACAGATCAATTCCAGCATGGATAAAATAACCTGCGGATGGCAAAAAAAACTTTCTCTTTCCACAAGTTAGTCGGTCTAAATCAAATAGAACTTCCCTTGAATAACTCAATGATAAAAATTTATAGTAGTTACAACAGCTTTTAGTCATTAAAACTGTGTCAAGAAATCCTCTTTCGCGAAATAAGTGAATGGATGTCCATGATGACTTCACAGCATCTTCCAAAATCAGCACATGCTCTACGGCTAATGACTCAGTCACTAATCATCAAACTAATCCATACCTTGGTGTATTTGTGTTTGCTTAGAATTAAATTGACTATGTATGTAACGTTGGGTATTCAAATGTTTCCTAGAAACTGCTTCTATAGGTTCCAAGACGAAATTTTGAAACAAATAATCACTTCAACTTCCGCGAGTGCTCATTTAAGCTGTTTTTATACGAGCCAATTCTGCAGAAATATTAATGAATGAAATTGATTTGTTACACACACGGCGTATTTCTTACGACCTCCATGGTTAGCATATCAGGTAAAACAGTTAAGAGCGAGTCGCTATCATTTTAATGATCATAACTCAACATTTACACCCCCGATTAATCGAAGCTACTGGGTGTTGTTTAATTGAGCTTTTGAACATAGCTTTTTCAGGTAGCGGCTTCTGTGATAAAATAAGCGCAACCTCACGGCGGAAATATAAAACATCAATCCTCTGCTTTAGTGGTCATGTTTCTTCAAAATTATACCTCAAACACTAAATTCATACCCCGGCATTTCCCCCGTGCGTAAAGCCTCGAAAATGGTAACTATTCCATTCCTGGGATTACAAGAAATCGCGATGGGAAAGGGTTGGGGGACCTACGGAGAATGGAGCGGGGGCAGAGTTTTCGTGCGAATTCCATTCCATTGGGAACACAAAAGAGAAAACTAATTTCCGGCCTCCGCTGCGATAGCGTATATTCTCTCCCTTTTTTCAAATGAAGACGAAGCGATGGGCGATGCTCGGTGGCTGACGGGAGTTTTGCGGGCCATTATCCGTGGACATTATATGCTTCTCTGACTCCTCTCATCACGCGGACTTTCTCCCTCGTCAATTATCCAACCCCCTGATCGCTCATTGAGGATCAAGCTTTCCCCTTTTTATCATCATTATGTTTTTGCTGCGTCCTTTAAGCTTTGCCCTTCGAGTTGCCATTTCCAGTTGTCTATCTGTGAACAATGGGGCTTTTTTTTAATTCCCCACAGCCTTTAAACGCGAATATTGCGGTAGAGTTCATATCATCGCCATTCTGTGATTTCTTAAGAATCTCTCTTACGTGTTTACTAATCATTATTTTTCTTATTTTTGCATTTTACATAACTCCTTTCCGATGAGGCAAAAGAATATGTTTAATAAATAAGAAGGGTCATATCTTTGGGTGAGAAGACATGCCTATTCGTTATTGAAAAATATATAGCCAAACGCTGATTCACCATTTTATTTAAATGTTACATTGTCCCTTATTCTTCTGTTCACCTCAACGGATCCATTTATTTTTCCATTCGACTGGAAACACCTAAGTTAAATTGTTACGTAAATACAATCCGTCAGGAATGTATACTATCTAAATAACTTTTATTGCGTTCATTGAATTACTACCGCCCAATTCAACTTTATAATCAATACCTTCTTGTTTCAATGTGTTCCCAATACAATTGAAATAAGTGACTCTACTATTGAGTTTTCACACAAGAGTGCAAGGTTACACCTTCCAAAGAGTCCAAGAAGAGGGTCCACAGACCATCCTAGTGGAAGCACACATAAAAATTATTCAATTTTCACAGGAGTTATTTTACATTCTTTCAAAGGCAAACACCACAAAAGTCAAATTTATGCAAAGTAAGGGGAAAGAACTACGTGTAAAGAATCTGATAATGATAAATGAAAAAAAATAATTCACTTATAATCAATTTCAACGATTAAACACAGGTAAACCAAGGAACGATGTCCAAAATAGGATAATTTTCCAGGTTTTCATGAATAACTGTCAATATATACGTAAAAAGAAAAAATCCAAGCAACGTTCAAGGACCAAATATAATCCCGGAAAACTATTAACTGTACCAGGGTATATTCAAGAAAGAGGAGCGATAGGTTTAATGCATCAGGCCAGGTTAGATAGAGAAGGAGATTATGACGCAGATTGGGATCCCTAAGGTCCAGTCGTACTAGATGGCGAGGTAGAAAGGGCATTAACTGAATTGAAATCCAATAAGGCGGTGAGGGTAGATAACATTCCCGCGGAACTACTTGAAGGTTTAGGAGAACTTGGCGGGAAGAGTTTTGATGGACTAATTCGTAGCATTTATGAGGGATGAATTTGGCCGGAAGATTTCGTCAGATCAGTGTTAGTGGTCATCCAAAAGATGGGAAAGGTGGCCAAATACGAGGACTGTAAAACGTTGGGTTTTATTTCACAGGCAGGTAAAGTGGTACTCTGGATCATCAATGAGAGAATGAAGAAAAGGGAAAATGATTACATCTAGGGTGACCAATATGAGTTCGGAAAGAGGAGAGGCACGCGTCATGCCATAGCAAAAATAAGGTCACTAATAGAGAGGATCATAGTACGCAGTCAGAATATATTTGTTATAGTGGAGAAGCAAAGTGCCTTATTTCATCATGAAGGATTTCCACCATTTTATACCTTAAACTGTGTGATTTACTCCGTAGATTTTGATTAAACGTTCGATTGAGTGAAATGGGAAAGATTAATGATTGTATTACGGAAGTTGGGAACAGAATAGAGGGATAGGACCGCAATCTGTTCATTTCTCGAACTGTTCAGTTTATGATTGGGAGATGGAGAGCCGGGATGAGGCCGTGTAAGGAAGAGGAGTAAGATAGGGGTGTCCATTGTGACCCGCGCTTTTCAACGAATATGTGGAGGTATTGGTTGAAAATTGAATTGAAGGCAAAAAAACTGGAAATATGAATAAAAATCGGTGAGGAATTCATGAACCACTTAAATTGCCTGATGATCACATTTTAGTTTGCCAGTTAGCCGAGGTTTTGTAAAAATTGCGGAGACATTGATGAGCACAGTGCAATAGATATTGTATGAAAATAAATGTAAACAGAGCGAAAGTTACGAGATTTTTGAAAAAAGAAAAGCTAAGTTAAATATCAAGATATAGGTACATAAAAGCTGGCGGAACAGTTAACCTATCTTGGAAGGGAGTGGGGACATTGGAAGAAAAATTACGCCAGGCAAAGAAGTTTTTACAGTTTTTAGAGAGATGGGAATTGATGACAGAGACGTTGAGTAAGGATGTTAAGAAACTGATGGACAAGACCTTGATGTAAAAGGTGGGTTTATACGGCGCGGAAACATGGTCGTTGAAGCAAGAATATGGGCGTAGATTGGAGACTTTTGAAATATGGATGAAGAGATGGATGGGAAATGGACAAAAAGGAAAACGAAAGACGAAGTGCTAGGCAGTCTAGTGAAGGATTTTTTAGATAAATCTAAATGTGATAAAAGATGGATACATATTTTTTTAAATTGACAATGAGAAGTTTCCCCTCCCACGAACTACAGCCTTAGCGTGTTGGAAGGGCTTGTGCGTTCCGTGGACTCCTAGATCTGTGCTGGCAGGAGCAATGACAATTGCTCCATAAAGGTCTAAGGTTAGGAGGCAGACGAAAGTTACTCCGAGCAGTGTCTTCTGTTCCTCAGTACGTAAGGCGGCTGCAAAGTCGTCTGAGCCCGGTGGGACGGCTATTGAGTGATGGTGTCACGTTAAAAACACTATTGAGGAAGGCAATGGGAAATCATCTCATTTATCATTCCCAACAATATAATGATGTACACTAAAGAGAATATGAGTCCTGGTAACTACGGGACTCAGCACAATCGGTCGTGTGTCGTGCCCGGCAGCGGGAGAGGCAAGGCTACCGCGGTCGTCATCTCACGAAAACCTTGCAAAAAAAAACAACAGCAGCAGAACAGATGATTTAGGTCTATGCGAGGTGAGATGGAAGGATAGCGGGGATTACTGGAGTGATAGTTATAGAATAATACTTATTCAGCAGCGGGGACGACAGCCAACGAGGGGTTGCCATAATATTGAATAAAAAGGTAGGAAGAAGCATAGTCAACAGAGAGCAAGCCACGGATAGAATAGATAAAAGAAGAACCGACGAACTTGGTTATGAAGCAGGATGATAGACGTACTCCTATATTGGAGTCTTTTGAAATGTGGGTGTGATGAAGGATGGAGAAGGTAAAATGGATCGTAATGGGAGAGGAGAGGGGACTAGGATTGGGAGAAATCATTAGGAGGCAGGAAAAATGAATGAAAAGCATATTGATCGGCAGTAGGATGTTGAAGAATGTAATAGGGGGGAGAATGTTAGGTGAATGAGGAAAGGGCAGGAATAGGATAGAGATGTTGGGAGGGTTGAATGGAGGATAGAAGTACTCAGAGATGAAGAGGGACTAATAGAGTAATATGTTGGGTTTTATTTTATTAGGAGAAACAAAATATTAATTCGGTAGTTGTGTCTACCCAAAAACTACCTTAATCGGTAGATTACTCAAAAAAAATGGGCCGTTTAAAATTTTAATGGAGGGGAGAAATTCTGGCAAGTGAAAATGGGGTAGATATAGAATAGATATGTCTGACTGAGTGAAGGGAGGGAGTATCGGAAATTGAAGAAGGGTAAATTTAATGCGCAATGCCAGTTTGTACTTTGTTCGGAGAGTAATATAAAAGTATCGTTGGAAATTGTAGTATGTGTCCACATAAATGCTACCTTTAACGGTAGAAAACCAATAAGAATAGTAAAGAACAAAGGGAATAATCCGGAAACTTCTTAAGGGAGGCTACTCATGGTAGTTTACCGTCACGTATTGGAATATTTGCTCACTGGTCAATATGCTTATGAAAAATGTAATCGTCCTAATATTTATTTAAGCATAAGAGTTCAAAATAGAGAAGTTAGCGCTTACACGGTGCGCTCATTTCCTTATGGATGGATGGAGATGCTTGCCACTTGGTATGGAGAAAGATATTGACGGAGGTCTTTTGGTCAACAGTTAATGACAGCAGAAAACACAGAGAGATAGATGTTTACACTTTTAAACTGATGCAGTTCTTCATGGTTCCTAATTATAGATAAGTTATGTTTAATTTATGCGTCATACCTGTAGATTGATCATATTACATGAAATTCTCTTTTCGCATCTTTTATTAGAAACAGATCATATTTAATTTGTTTTTAAATCAAATTGAAAGAAAATTCTTTAAATTAATCAGTATTTAAGATATGTTTAAGTGCGTAGATATTACAGATTTACAGTAGAGCACATGTGCAATACGAGGGGTGTATTGGGATGGCAACAGAGATGAAAAGGTTCATAAAAAATAAAACCTTAGATTCATAATTCAGAGGGCATAAATACGAGTACCTGTTGGCTGCCAGAGTCATGTATCCAGTTGCTTAATAAGAAATATGGTATTTGGGATAATTGACACCTGGATTAAAAATGTCTTATGCAACCGCAAGAAAATAGTAATTTCCTATGCTATGGGTTCATTGGAGCTGGTAATAACTTCAGGAGTATCATAGGAAGTTTTAAAAGTAGGGTCTCTACTTTTTTGTTTTACACTAATGGCTTAAGTTATTATGTGAAAAGCAACCTTGGACATTTTTCAGGCTGCAGAGTGATTCATAGAGAAATATGGATATTGCGGGATACTCTCTATTTATACCAATGTGTGGTATAAGAATGGAAGTTAGAATGAAATATCAGAACATGTGTATAACTGAAGTTTTGGAACAAAGGAAAATCAAGACGTAAATTATAAAATAGATGGGGTCAAATTAAGCATCTTAGGACAGGTTAAACACTTGGGTTTTACACCTATATCAAACTTTTGTGAGGCATACGCATCAGAAGAATATGCGAGTCAACCCAAAAGAAGCTAGGTGTCACCATTAGACGGGCTGTAGGGAAATGTAATGAAAAGGCTATAGAGATGTGTTATTTCGCTACAGTTAGGCTACATTGAGTACGCGGCAAGTATTTAGCGCCCATTAAAGAACACGTTATTTAAGCATTTGGATAATTTTCAGAATCAATCCGCCAGGCTTGTTGAAAATTGTTAGTAGAGAGGGGATTAAGCGTGATGGGTATGCTGGAGGAATTAGGTTTGAAGCCTCATGATTCTCAAAGAGACCAGACAAAAATGCCTTTTATTAGGCACAGGGAATATTAGTTTAAATGACACATCGACTAATTAATAATAACACAAATCACATTGATACTTTGAATTACTGAGAGAAAAATCAGTAAACCAACGTCACCAACAGACTCAAGTACTCGCTCTTCCCCCACACGATACTAAATGATGAAATCATACCAAAACACCCGAATATATTACCTTAAATAAAGAACTTTGATATTTTGGTCAGTATTTCGTTATATAGAGTATAAAGACATGCTATGTGTACGATTTTCTGCATACATCTTCAAATTCATGCAGGGACTGAAACTTTGCATTACAATTCAACAATTTAAGAATGAAAAATCGTTCGCCTTAAAACTGCGCAAGTATTATTACTCGTGCTCCAACTCCCCGTCATATGGCCTTGACCATCCACCGTCAGAAATCTTGAAATCTAAAAAACGACTCGCGGTTAGTATGAGAGAGATCTAAATATTCGTGAAGGATTCTCGGGTCTTCCACCGGGTCAAGGGTTCCATATTGGCCGACGTTTCGATGCCCGACTCGTGCATCGTCTTCAGGGTTGATGGCTGATGCCCGAGTCGGGCATCGAAACGTCGGCCAATATGGAACCCTTGACCCGGTGGAAGACCCGAGAATCCTTCACGAATCAAATACGCCGGAAAAGCACCAGATCTTACTTGAGATCTAAATATTTATCAAATGCAGTAAAATTTCCTAGGTGCAATGGAATAGAAAAGATGCAATTTTTTCGCATGAAGGGCTTGTCTTTGGCGATAAGTGGGGAAAACCCCTTTGGAACTAGGAAAATTAAAGCTAAAATTTTATAGCCATCCCATTTTAAACCAAGGATTCATTGGCGAAACATTTATTTTTCCGTCGTATAATTTAATGAAGCAAAATTTATTCTGTTGAGGCAAGAACCTTAGAATAGACGCAGGAACTCTCTCGAAATAATTGTTAATCCGACCTCATTTCTGCCTCGAGGCATCGCCCCATCCGAACATAGCTAGCTACTCGCACCGAGCGAAACAACGTTCGAAGAAGAGTATTTCCACTGATTCTTCGGCATTATTTTTCAGAACCGTTTACCGGACGAACCCCGCATTCGACATTCACGGCGCCATTACGTCGCACACGTCGGGCGCAAAAAAACTTGGCTGGTTCGCGGAATTATAGGGGCTGGTTGGGAAATAACGACGGATGGTAACGCGTCCACGTCGGGTGTTGCGCTGCTGCAGAGAAGCGAGACAGAGAAGGAGAGTGGGGGAAAGCTCTGGTTATTATATCGAGGAACGAGGGAGGGTGGATGAGATGGCGGGAACGGAAAGTAGCTTATCGGTGTTGAGTTGCCTGTTCCGCAGACGTGCTCGAGGGGCGCCAGGGATTCGGATGGAAGCCTCCCCAAAGCTGAAACCCCCGCCTCTTCCTCGCAATAAATTTTCTAGGTTTCGCACCCGCCTTTGTTCCCCTCCGACTCTAACGAGAGCCGGAAAACTGAGGTCGGAACGTGAGACGAGAGCATTTATGTGAGCGGTACTCTAAGTCCGGGGAAATCTCATCGTGCTCTTGACAATGAAGCTGGAGATATTTATTTTAAAGCCTCCCACCATCCTAACACCCGCGCATTGCTATCGGATCGTCACGCTCGGGTGAGTCGAATACCGGCCGTGATCTAATTTTGGGGGTGTACGTCGAGTGACAAAGAGGGGTAATTATTGCCCGCGAGGGTGAATCTGAGATGTCCGGAAAATGGGGAAGCTAATTTGGGATACAATTAGTCGGATTCCAATACGCGATGGATACCTTGTACCATTTGGTCATTCAGAGGCTAAAGAATGTTTTCGCTGACTCCCGTTGCAACGGTTAATGACTTGAATTCAAATAACCTATTATACACATATTTAAGACTAATTTTATAGTTTAGGTGTACTCAAATTAATAGGATGAATTAAATTAAGTTCAATTATAAGAGTATTTTAATTCTGATTTTAGAAAAATGTGATGAATAACAAGGCACAAAGTTCATGTAGAAATACTACATGAACACGGATGGCAGTTCATGAAGATTACGAGATAGCAGGGACCAAAAAGCATCTAGCCGCTAGAATAAAATTATTTCAGCAGTTTCAGTGATGTAATTTTATACATGGCAGCGATGAATAATGCAAACCCTCGGATGAACATTCAACTTTGATAGCGGAACACTATTTGTTATGTACTCAGCTCAACTGTCTCAACGACGACACCTATTCACCGCATATTTCCAAAAATACAATTCCCAGCCGGAATAAGTATGCGTACCGGACCTCCTCTTCCCTATGCACAACGATTTATATAAATATATAAAAACACAGATGTAAGACGACGGCCGAGCCGTCGAAACGTCAAAACAACATTGTGGGAGTGTCCTTTCTTTGTGTCTCAATGGTTTAAAAATCTACATCTGTGTTTTTATATATTTGTGCGTCACCGAAGAGCGTTCCATTTCGAAGATATTTTTATATATGTATATATATATGCATATATATATATATATATATATATATATATATATATATATATATATATATATATATATATATATATATATATATATATATATATATATATATATATATATATATATATATATACACACACACACACACACACACACACACGAGGGTCATCCGGAAAGTAGTACCCGTTCGTGAAATAAAGACACAAAAGTAAATATTAACAAACATAAAAAATTTTATTTGAAAGAGGATACTTTAAACTACTTCTCAACATAATCTCCAAGCAAATTAAGGCATTTGTCATAACGTGTGACAAGTTTCTGTATTCCTGCTGCATAGTCCTTCGCCGCCAGCTCATTGAGATACGCGAGGGACCCATCTTGCACAAATTTTTGCATAATGCAGATGGTGTTTAACAATTTCATGAACAATTGTTCGAGAAACATTGGGAAAATGCTCACAGATGTCATCAATTGTGACGCGCCGATCGTTCCTCACGAATTCGTCAACTGAGCTCACCAGTTGGTCTGTAATGACAGACGGTCTCTCCGAACGCTCATCGTCGTGTGTGTTCCCCCTCCCCATGTTGAAGTTGCGACACCACCGCCGAACAGACGACTCGTCCATTACATTGTCTCCATACACCTCCTTTAATTGGCGATGAATATCACATGGGCGAACGTTTCTTGCATTGAGGAATTTAATCACTGCCCTCACTTCACAACTGGCGGCGTTCTCAATTTTTTTAAACATTGTAAACAATCACAGAAACAACACAGGCAATGCTAGCGTCACGCAACTTGGCTCAGAGAAGGCAGACAAGCCACTGAAGCTATCTGACCTCGTCCAGCGGCTACTCGCGTCGTCAGCACTTCATGCGGCACGAACGGGTACTACTTTCCGGATGACCCTCGTGTGTGTGTGTGTGTATATATATATATATATATAAACACAGATGTAGATTTTTAGAATATAGAGACACAAAGAAAGGACACTCACAATTTGTTATTTGACGTTTCGACAGCACGGCTGTCGTCTTCAGAATGGCGTTCTCGGGGAAGAGCGGAGAGGATGTGCGGGTGAGAGGTGGGGGAAGGAGAGGTAAAGGGACCAATAGGAAATGAACAAGGGGGGGGATATGTAGGCAGCCAATTGATGCATTCAGTGGGCTTGGTTCAGCCCGGGCGGTTTGAATGATTGGGCCACCCAGATATGCGCCATCTCGCGGGTTCTCACCTCTATTATACTCGCAGATTTGGGAAGGATTTCAATCACCGAAACAGAGAAGCAGTCGTCAAAAGATTGGTTGTGGGAAGCGGTGTGAGTAGGGATGGGATAATTAAGAAAGGTGGGAGATTTGGTGGAATATCGGTGGTTATTCATGCGGAGGGAAAGTGCGGTCGTGCATTCGCCCACGTAGAAGGCAGGGCAGAAGTTACAGGAGAGGCGATATATAATATTTTTTGAGGTACAGGTGGCGAGTGGTTGGGAGTTGGTACTGAGTGAGGGGGAGGGTCTTAAAAGATGACAGCATTTGCAGCGTGGGCGGTTGCATGGTGCGGATAGGGGCGGGGGAGAGACGGGGGTGCTTGAAGTTGGATTTGTGGACTTAAAGATGTCTCGCAAGTTCGACGGGCGTTTAAACGAAACAGAGGGACAGTGTGGGAATAAAAGTGATGTGGACTGAGTGTTATTGATAATTGGGAAGAGGTCACGGATTAGATGTTTAATTTTGTGTGTTCCGGGGAAGAAAGTGGTGATAAGATTAGGGCATTTTGGGCGGTTTGGTTTGGGGAGGGGAGTGTATTGGGTTGACGGTTTGAGGATTTTACTATTTAGCAGTTTTTCAGGGTACCCACATTTTCTGAGGGATTCATGCAGCTGGTCCAAGTATTTCTGTTGGGAGGGGGTGTTGTTGCAGAGACAGAAGCCACGGATAGAGAGTGAGAATGGGATGGAGCGCTTTGTGTGAGGAGGATGGCAGCTGTCGAAATGAAGATATTGTTGCTTATTGGTTGGTTTAATGTGGACTGAAGTGTGAAACGTATTGTTTCCCCCTCCCTACCCCGTTCGTCCTGCCGGAATTTATGTTGGCAAATTGAAAGAAACAATTAAATATAGCAAGAGTAAAAAACAACATAAACATAAGGAAAGTCAATGAATTCAATAAATTGATTAATCACAGAGCAATATAGTGTAATGACCAGAGAAATCAGAGCCTTTTCCAAAAAGGTTTTCTTTTAAAACTTTCAAAATTCAAATGTCTCCATTATGATTATTTCACACAATAATTTTCAAATTTGAACATTTCCATCATAATATTCGCTACATGAGCTTTTTAGGCCAGATTATGCGGTATTTCATGAACATTTCCGCGACATGTTTCAATTTTCTTCTAAAATATATTGACGAAAATTGTCCTAGAAGACCATCTCAGATTTATATCCGCCGGATAAAAATTTTCATTTCTATAATTGGCAAGATCCTCGAATATTATATTCTATGATTTCCTCCGAAGGACCCTCCTTTCACTGAGCCCCCGATCTCCCTCCACCTACCAATGCAGACGTGGTCACGATTCCCCTGAGACACCCACGCACGTCAACCACGTTCAAAATAATAACCAATCCCGAGAAATTCCTCACAAGCCCATTTACACTTCCTATCCTCCCATTCGGAAACCAAGCTAAAAACCTCCTGCTTTGACCTCCCCACGCTTCCCCAAAAAGCAGGCCCGCCTTTCCCTCTCTTACCTCCCACCTCCACCCCACACCTTCACAAACCTTACTCCCAGCACGACCTGTTGCTCCTTCCTTCTCCCTTTCCTCGCCATCTGTTCCAACTTACGCCCTTTCCCGACCTCCTCTCTTCCCTCCTCCACCCTCGCGATCCGCCCCCACCGAACTCCCCCACCGCTTCCTCTCGATCCCATTCCCGCCCCCGTCCCACATTATCCACCCTCAACAAACCCCCTCCACCTCTCTCACTTCAACCCCGCACCGTCCATCTTTTCACCCTCCCTCTACAAAACCCACCCTTATACTCCGACCCGTCTGAGGGCGTATATCTCCGTCCTTATCCGTCCTCCCCTCCAGTTTATAGAAGGGGTGTGTAGACACCCTCTCGCACCCTGCTCCATCCTCCAACTATCACCCCAACATTCGTACGCCCCCACCTCTCCTCGCACCTCTCGCCGGTTGTGACGCTCCGAGGAATTATTGGCAACTAAAAATTTGCAGGCCCTCTTTTGCTGCATCCCCATCCCCGCCCGCCTCCTCCGCCGTTCCCAACTCATCTCCCTCATGTCGTAATTTAAACTGTCTTCCCATGCCCACCTCTCTCCCGTTTATACAACTCTTTCCTCTCTCCTCTCCCCTATATTGTTGTGGGTATCCTGTTGGCCCAGTCAAACTCGCATACTTGATGTTCCAAGATCTTGCGAGAGCTTAACACGGATATTTTACTCAAAATATATGGCTAATTATATCTTTCAATTGGTGAATCAGGGTATGGAAAATAACATATTTTTTCTTATTGAAGTTAACCTCTTAGTTTTTTTATGAATATACTAGTAATACAGTAAGCAATAATACATGTAACTGAAAGGTTTACTTTGCTTGCAGACATAATCCAATGTACCACCTAATTTGTCGTAAAAATTAATCACATCCCTATTAGCAAACAATTTTTTCTTTCTGAAACACGGTCAAAGTTATAACTAAAGCCTCAATTTTAAAGTACAATGCCATACAATGTCATATTTGCCTTTCCTTTAGCAACAGAAGCTGGGAAGGTAGTTGACAATATCGCCAATTCTAGGAATTGAGTAAGACTTAAAATTGAAATTTAGCAAGTATTTCGATTATTACTTGCCGAATAGGCAGATAAATATGCTTCGTATCCCAAATTTTTATAACCTATACGTATTTCAAAACATATGCTCCTCTCTGCATTCCCACTTCTGCAAGAAAAATTATGAAACACTTAAAAGTGTTTCTTCTTCGCATTGATATACTCGCAATCAATTCAGCTAAATCTTCACTCTTTACCTCATCCCTTTTCATTCCTATTACGCCTTTTTTTTACCGTGTCTTGCCCATTTACCCATCCTTCTGCTCCGATATACTGCCAACCTCCCGGTTTCCCGCTGAGGGTTCCCCGACTTGTTAGGACCCGCAGTTTGTTCGAATGTGTGTTTGGGGGCGTCGAGCTGAGCACCCTGGCAATTACCTGGTGATCGAATCTGACCGTTTCTACCAATGCGCAGCACCGACACTTGAAAGCGTAAAACTTCGGACAGGTGGCGGTGGCATCAACCGCCGCCAATGGCTCCGTGGTGAGACGAAAGTTTATTTTTCAATTACTTGGCATTAATGTCTGGTGTGAAGCTGGCACCACGGGGAAATAAAAAGAGTCAAACTACGGCTGGATTCAACGACAAGTTTCATGATCCGAAACGGCAGTGAAAACGGTGATAGAGGCATAAAATCGTGTTTATGCTTTGCGGAAGTTCACAGCTCTGTAAGATCGATCCAGTACCAAACATGACGATATGTACCCTGGATTTCAAAAGGATATATTTATCGAAGCTAATTCGAACGTCTTCAACAATTTGCATTTGTATGAAACAGTAGTTCAATTCAATATTTCGAGTAATTGATAAATAATTGCTTTTTAGTTTGAAAATGGCTGCCTAGCCTACAAATAAGACTCGATTAATGTAACTAATAATTGTTATTCATGCCTTGGTAGGAGGAATACTGCGCATTCATATTTTATTATTTTAAATATAATTTAATAAAAAATGTTAAGCTAAACTTTACATGTTAAAATATTAATGTCAAAGCGTAATTTTTTTTCGCTCACATCTTGTTCTCTCATACATTTGAGAGTAGGTTAAAGGTCGCATTGGTTTTTTTTACGCCCCAATGCATTCTGGGGGCATGATAATTTGCTTATTTCATGAATGGTACTATTTACAAGAAAAATCAGAATAAAAGGATAAGATATTTAAAAAATCTTTCTACTACTGCCCCCTTGGCCACGGGGGATATTATTAGCATGAGGTCTAAGCTTTGTAGTAATTTAGTAACTAAAGATATTCATGCATTACTATTGTTGTCCGAAAAGATCCAATAGTCTTTCCATGATTAATCTATTTTCTGCAATATTTTCATTTTAATTCAATGAGTTAAGTAATGGTATTAATTTGTAAAAGTAAAATGAACAGTAGTCTATGCCATAAACTCATTGACTGCCAACCGAAGGAAGTATAATTAATCAAACATTTCATTATGGTCATGTAGAACATGTGTTTCTTGGCATTCTGGATCGCTTCCTACATGCTCTGTGTGTTATTGGGGAATGAATTAAGGAAACATGCGCAAGAGTAGTGTGAACTTCACATGATAACGTTTACACGTATTACCAAATTTTCGGCAATTTCCCTTCCATAATTCTTCTAACGATAAATATTGTACCAGATATAGCATAACCTAATGCTTTATTTTGCTTCAACTATGAAAACGTTTTAATTCTCCAAATTCATCGTTGTCATGTAATGAACATGCATTCCAAAAACGTAAATAGGCTGTAAAATCAACCGTTTTTCATGATAAATGTAGATTTTTGGATATTTGATCAAATTAAGAACATATTTTCATAAGTCAATCGCAGTCTCAAGGCTACGTACTGAGGGTACTAATTAAAATAATTTCGCTGAAATTCGAAGGAATTACTTATAAAAGGGTAAAGTTGTCTCAGAAAATAACGTCTGAAAAGAGAAATTCACATGCTTTGGCACGCAAAATGGTAAACGTTTTTCACAAGAGTGTGAGGTATCTTTCATTTTCAAGTTTTTATTCATTCCCTTTCTTTTTATTGAGATTATTCCTTTATCGGTAAAATACTTTGAATCTTATGACGCCAATCTTTCTTTAAATATATTTATTTCAGGGCCTGATTGTGGAAGTACTACTTCGACAGGCCCTCAATGAATAATTCTGCTAGGTTTAATGCTAGTATTCTAAAAGGTAAAGTTTAATGACCGCATCACTACAACTCTATATATCACACGCACTTAATGAGTAGGATAGCCATCTTTTCCAAAGGTACGCAGGCTCGCACGATGATGGTTCTAACGTTTACTGTCGCATCATAAAGTTTTCCTTCCTCCAGCATAATAAGCTTTAAATCATTGGGAAACTCGTAGAGCACTGTTGTAGAATGCTTTAAAGGTTATGAAACCAATTTTTTAAAAATATTCAAGCACCAATTCTCATAAGTAAGTCAAAACAGCTCTCATAACTAACGCCCTACCCAAGTATGTTTGATCCCATGACCTCGTGGTGTTTACGCTTCGGTTGTCCATTGTCATAGAACTTGGGCGTCACCATTGAGCTGGTAGCTAAAGATAATTCATATTTCTTGTTATCAGGTTTCACCGTTCGTTTAAAATAATCATGGTTCTTTAAACACCGCTCACAATGTTGTGAGCATGCCAAAGTATATTATAGCAGATGATGATTTTGGCAGTTTTGAGACACCTACATCACGTCGAAGCATGGTATTCGTGAGGTACAAGAATACTTTCTTATTCACAAGTATATGTTGGAGTCACTGACCTTAAAACCACTGGTAATCCATCACTTAATGCCGGCTATGCGTCGGAGATTTATATATACTCTGTGTGATTCACTTCTAACAAATTATGCATGACCCTCCGCTTATATGGAAGCCGAGAGAATTTTCTTGCATTTGGATTTCAAGTTTTCTCAGGAAAGCGATAAATTACGGCTCAGTGAAGGGTAATCATTTCGCTTCCGGATATCTATCTGAATATTTGGCATGAGCTGTGAGCGCGTATATATTCACTGCGCTTAGAATAACCCTCCGATAACTGATCGCTTAGATCTTCAGCTCTCCCATTCGATTCAAATCTTTCCCATGCCTCAGCGGAGGCGCTGAATGATATATGGAGCATTGGGAAGCAGAAATGGCCCTGAAGACAGCAACCCTCGGGAATAAAAGGGTCCCCATTAAAAGAGCTAAGAAATTCAAGTTTGAAATAATGAAGTAGCCCCTGAATAATTCAGCGTAGCAGACGTCGTATCTCAATAATATGCTCATTTGCAAGCTCAAAGTAAGACTATCTTGACTAAAAAATGTGGTATAATATTTTTTATAATCATAGTGGTAAAAGCTAGATACTATGCTGTCCGGATGTAAACTTTCAAGGGAATATATTTTGAAATACGTCCTATTCATAAAATAATTTTTTGGTAATCGGAATGACTAATAAGTGATTGCCTCTTTAGAGGTATTGCTTGAATTCCCATAGTTATCGATTTCGTACTTTCATTTGTCGATTTATACTAAAATAAATCTTAATTATTTAATTATTAATCCGTGTTTACAAACATCTCCGAATAGAAAATTAAGTTAACTGGTTAAGAAATATATAAGAGTTTTCCTAGTCTTATTATTTTTTTAAGAAAAATTTGAGATGATTACAAATTGAGTAGCTTCAGGCGTGATGTGGTGGAAGTCGAACATAATGAATAACTGATTGAAGCACTTTTCCACTTGACAATTTTTTTTATTTTACGACCGGGTTTCGATGTATTACATCATCATCTTGACGTGATGATGATGTAATACATCGAAACCCGGTCATGGAATAAAAATTGTTATCAAGTGGAAAAGTGCTTCAATCAGTTATTCATTAAGATAATTAGTTTAAGAATTCTGAGTAAAGTACTTTAACCTAATAGACATCAACATACAAACCATTATGACATATGTCAGGACTCGTTTCAACAGTAACTGATTAGAGAGCTTTGATCATCACAGTTTTCAACCTTACAAATTTTTAATCCTCATAAATTGTGCATAAATATTAATTAAACAAATCTTCATAAATTATTCCTTTGGTTCTATTTTACTATGTTAAATAATATCTTAAATTAACACTCATGAATTTATGAGCCCTTAAATAATTTTAATTCACATGCATGTGTTGGAGTGCTATTGATCCTGGAGGAATCACATCTTAATCCCTAAAATAACCTTTATTTTGGTAATAATATCACCTAATCACCAAATTAAAAGACCCGAAGTCTCAATATGAACCGAAAAAATACCCTAAAATTACCCCTAACATTAAGACTAAAAATTTTAAATGACTCAAAGAAATAAGAAAATCTTGTCATGTTAACTAAAAAATAACTACATGCAGTATGCACCCTACGAGAGCATAAATCTAATCTCTTCTTTCTCACTTCCCTTCCAGGTGTGTAAAACTCTGCCTCTATTCACTTAACTCTTCTCGTACTAGCAACTAGGGCAACCCTAGAGGATTACGATGTCAAGCAAGGTAAGTGTATCAGAGGGAAAAACAAAGACAAATACAATTCTTGAACTCTCAATCAGCGTCACTCACATATATTGAACTAATGCGCCACAAAAAGACCTTTCCCTAGGAGGGATGGAAAAAAAAGAGAGAATCCACCCGCCCCTAGAGCCCGGACCAGAAAGAAAAAGAAAACACGTGGAGCTCATAAAAACCAGAATCTTACGGGAGACTATATTCGACGAAGCAATATAAGAGGTGATATTTTCTCATCCCCGATGCCGCGAGAGAGGAAGGGACTGAGGGCAGGATAGCGTCTTGGGCAAAAGGGATGAAGACGAAAGTAAGGAGCGGAAGGGAGTGAGGTGGGAGAGTTGCGAGAGGTGTGGCAAGAAAGGAAGCAGTGAGATCAGCTCCTGGAGTTGTGTATGTGACCGAGGGAGGTATGGGGAGAGCGGTCGGAGAGAGAGAGAGAGAAGCAAGGTGAGCGGGAGTTGGTTAGCCAATTCCGCACGCAATCCGATTATTGGACGATGGCTGCGGTCCAATCGATAAGGCGTGGGAGGGTGAATGGAGGGGAAGGAATAGAGCAGGGGAAGTGGCATAGAAACGGATACCGCGGAGGGAGGAAGATAAAATAAAGGGCGTTAAGACTGGAGGAAGACTGGCGCGGCAACGCGAGCGGGAGATATAATAGAAAACAAAATGGAGATTGATACTAAAACGAAAGGCTTCGAGACGCCACGGCAACTCCTTTTTCTTATTTTTTCTTTGTTCCCCCCACATTTTCCGAGTCCGCTATTTATTCGCGTGGGCTAGTAGATTCCACGGCTAGGTGGCGGGGCGAATGAGATGGAATGGGTTTCGGTCCGGCGGTACGGAGAGGGGAGGGATTTAAAGGTGGGGGAAGGAATCCCCGCGCGGAATGATACGGCCCCGTAACTTTACGATCCCCAGTCTCCTCGTGGCCTCGTTGCATATCTGAAACCGTGTAATGAATCAATTGAAATGTTCGATCCTATTCACGCGTACACGGCTTCTCGGTCCAATGATCACTGGTTGCACTGCGGATAATTCTTTTACTCTGAATCCGCGATTGCTGAAAAATTGAAAAAAAAACGATCGTCTCTGCATTCATGTCTACTCTTGTTGTTTTCAAGTAGTGTCCTTCTAAATTTCCATCAAATTGATTCCTACAAACTGAAAAGCTTGTACTACAACAAAACTTTGAGTACATTAAAGACTTTAAGGGAAATTTATGGCAATATGAATATCGTTATACATTGTATACACTCTTTCAATAATTAAACTATCAACATTTAAGATGTTGAAGCTATTGAAGCTTCACCTACCATTCATGACCTAATTGCAAGAACGATGTTATGAATGATGAACTCTATGTAGAACTCCAAGGTTGAAGTTGTAATATCACTACGTCAACAATGGATGGTGTATATCCAAGTATTACGATAAATATATTGATAAGATATTTCAGAGTATTTTCATGTCGAAGAATGTATAAAATAACAACTGAAAATTAGTGTTCATATATTAGGAAAGGAGCGAGGGTAGAATAATGCCATAGGTTTCTTATTCATTGGATTTGCCTTGGTGGCATGTATAGCAGATATATGGGTGAACTCACTAAAATTAATCATGTGGTAATATCGAGTTTTGATGTTTATCTTTCAATTCAGAATCGAATATGCTACTTATCAGCTCAGCAGTTAGTTAACAGAAAAGCGTATTCCCTATGGTACTTCCGGAAAATGTTTTCCATACATTTCTTGTGTATTCACCTAAGTTACATGAGCAAGGCTGATTTGGAAGTTTATTTCCAGCGGTAGAGATGGAAGTTCAACAAATACAGGTAAAAATGTTATAGAATATATCTGATATTTCTTTATTTTTCGCCAATTCAGCCCCTACGAATAATTAATAGCTACTTCAATTCCATTCATTATACGGGCATTAATTAATTTCAGTCAAAGAAATGTTCTGTCCTGATAAACTACTTACATACTGGTGCTTTGATCTCACTAAGTTTAGTGTAATAAATTTAGTGTAAATTGTGAAGTATATCATTTATTTCAATCTTGAAAGCGGTGTGATAGCACATTAAGTAATTTTATCCTCAGAGCAAGACGGCGATGTAGTCAGTACCGGCTGCATGCATCAGATCCTTCAAGTTACATATTTGCTTAGATAAGGAAGGCGAGGACTAAAGTTGTTATCCACACACTCAGCGATATTCATTTAAAACACGAAAGGAGACAGTTTGTCAAGCAATTATCGAATTTGATATGAATCGAATTTTTATGCCACAATTCCTGACCCCACTTCCCCAAATCGACACTAAACATTCTCTTCCAGCTTAGGTGGTTCTTACCTTCAAGAAACTTTCATCGGACCGTCCACCTAAAACATCTCGGGAATTATTGGCTAAAATAATATGGATAAATGACAATCTTCTGACCTATACCCATTAATTACCTGGAAAGATTACTCCATTTAGTGTGGACATTCACCAACTAACCTTGAAAGTTCATTTGATAATACCACGAAAAGCGGTTAGATAAAAAAAATATTTGCCATTTTTATTTCTTTTAATCCGAACCCGAAGGTAACGAAGAAAGGAACAAAAGTTTTTTCCTGTGGATTCTAATTATGTAAGTATACAAAAGTGTTCAAAAGCGGAAGACGGGGATATTAGGAAATAATGAGGAAGCCAGAATTGACGAGTTATGTCAAATTAAGTGTTTTAATAGGTTTCCATAATAAATGAGACATTAATTTGATAGAGAATACAAAAATTAAGTATTCAGACAACGTATGGAGGTTTCATTGTATCATTTAGGTGCTGAAATGAAAAAAAATATTCAGATATAACTGCAGCCATATCGGGAATTCGACAAATCCATTATACAATATGTCAAATTTTAATGGTGGAATAAGTGTGAATACCTACGTGAAAAGCAAAGACTAATAGATTTATAGACAAATTTTGGTTATTGAAAAGCCCCAAATTGAGTCCTGAAAAAAGTAAATAATATTCGATTAGCTGATTTCTGTTCTTTTAAAAATAGTTCATAAGACAACTTACTGATTTACGAAGCAAAATATGTATAAATACTTTATAAAAATGATTTTTTGTAAGAGAGTGCTATAAAATTTTCATTTAGTAACATAAGGTGTGATGGCTATTTTTTTAAATATCATTATTGCTTAATTAAGGGGTTACATGTGAAACTTTAAAACCCCTTTAATGCCGAGCGATACCAATCAACGAATTCATCATTTCGCGAACTGTCCCTTCCTACTCGGCTCATTAATTCCATACGAAAAAATATCATTTCGTTACGTAGGCCACCGGCAACCCAGTTCTAAACGGCAGAGACATGGATCTGCAACCCATTGCTCCATCAGCGATCCCGTAATAACGTCCGCAACAGATCCCGATTCGAAGATGTCACTCTTCATAAAGATATTATTTTCCCACTGAGTTCTCTTGTTCCTTTAAAGCCCCCAAAATTTCAGTGTAAGAGGACGCCTCGATAGTTTAATTGGCGGAAGCACTCGGCCGGACATCGAGGGATCCGGGTTCGAATCCCTCGTGAATGATTTTTACACTCTGAAATTGTTCCATTCTAATGCACTCCTAGCGGATGACTCCGCTAAAAGCTACTGCTGCGGCATCACCCACCGTGTCTTGAAATTTATCTGGTATTACATTTTCATGAATTTGTACTACTTATTTTTAGACTGCGAAGGCTCAAAAGTTCTAGTAATAACTTGTACAAGTGGTTCCGTTTTTGGCCATGTTCGCAAGAAGAAATGCTGGGGGCTTCGCTGAAAAATCCACATTTATAACATTTTTGTGGTTAAAGAATATCCTTGAGAATTGAGTGCCAGCTATGGTTTATTTCGATGGTAAGTGCATTCAATTTTCATTATAAGTGTGATAGTCATATATAATGGGTAACATTTAGTACTGACCCATCAACATTTTTTGTCGTGTTCATCTAACTACTGTGTTTATATTCCTCAGTCAAAAAATAATCCCGAATCAAAAAGAATAGTACCTCTGCTTATGCAATAGGATTTTAATTCAATTTTACATTAAAATAGCATACTCCTGACGAATATATTGCGATCCTTCAATTTGTTGCGTTGGAAAATAAGTCCATCAATTTTAATCAGCACATGATAACGGGAACACATTAATACTCATTTATGTTATTCTTCTATTTCTATTATTAATTACTCATTTATACTCTTTCCATTCTAAAAATTCATGCAAAGCAAAACATAAAAGTAACACGCACTGGCCCATTCTATAGGTTTATATTACAAATATTTTAATTGAATATCTTCATAGAAGTAACTTGAGCTATAAAAGATTGTCAGAAATATGATCGCTGGGTTAAAATCAGTTACTTTTAGACAGTTGCCATATTTCACAGGACACAATTAGTGCTGTGAAAGCGATCGCCCCACTCATATTGCCGTAGGTTTCATTCTCCCAAAGAATCGGAACGAAATAAATAGAAGCAGCTAGGAGAAAACGCGCCCGGGAGGAAATAAAAGGATGAAGTGGGATTACTAGTCGAAGGATGAGGAGACAAACGAAACGTGAAGGACCTCAGCCGAGAGAAAAAATATACCCGCCGTAATTACGGATCCGGAATTAATTGGGTGACCAAAAAACTGCTTCTTTCCCCTCTCCCTTCCATATCACACCGCCTCACTCCACCACCGTCTCCCTCCACTCCACCCCAGCCCCACCCTCTCCCATCCTTTTCATCCCCTCCGTGGTAGCACCAACGTTGCTACTTCAGTCACATCTTTTTCGAAAATTGCAACCAGCACATACAGGCGGGCAGTTTCTTGCTTCGCTCCGAGCGTTCCTTTCCTCTCACCCTCCAGTTCGAGGGAAGGCCGATTAATTAGCGTTTCCATTCAGCCAATGACAGAGATGTAGAGACAAAGATAGAGGGAGTGAGAGAGAGACAGTGAGAGAGAGTGAATGGAGTAGAAGGAAGGAGGGACGGAAGAAATCGAGGGGAGGGAAGGAGTCGAGGTATCTGCAGCTGAAGGAATATACAGTAGGTTGTTTCGTCCCATTATTTCCCAGCATCGCATCGATTGAAGGTACACAAATTCTACATTTCACCCATTTCAGCGAGGCGGCTGAGTACAGCCATATTTAGTATACTTAATTCAAATTAAAAAATGCAATGGATTGCGTACAGGAAATTAAAAAAGATGCCAATAATGATAAAAAAACACGATTATTACCAATCAAATCAGAGTGGTGTTTTCTCAATCCTGAAACTACCACATTCGCGTCATGAAAAGAGATATATAGTAAAACTACTCCTCAACATAGCAATTGATTAATTAGAAACTCATTTCAACCAGCCCCTGTTTACTAGCCACTTGTACTTTTAATTGTCACGACAATTTTTCCCATTAGCATGATTTTAGTAAACATAATCGAAAAACATGAGTGCATGGTACTCTTGCTTTTTTAGTAACGTGAAATAATTAAGTCCTTAACATAAGAAAAAATTAATTTGGCAATCGAACTTAAGTAATACCAACGTATAAAAATATTAAATTATCATTGACAAATTTGAAAAATTATCGTTCAAACAATACATAATTATTAAAATAAGAAATGTTTTCTTCATATGAATCAGATGACTTTTCTATCCTCCACCTATATCATTTCAAATTATCCACCTTTATTTTGCAACAGACATCTTAACTTTCAATACTCCCGCATTCATAAATGACAATAATGAGCTAAAATACCAATATTTCTGTTTTTTTCCTTATATCTCTTAAGATCCCTTCTCTTCTTCGACCCCTTTAATAATATGAAGTTTTATATATTTGATTATACTAGAATCAGTCAACCAGTTCATGTGTTCCTCCTAACTACTAATTAGGTTTATACTAAGTTGAAAACAAAAATAAGTAAGAGGCTAATGAATGTAGCGTGTTTTCCAAATATTCTCTATTCTGTTTTAATTCAAATGCAAGACTAATGAAAGCCTACTTATTATGAAGTACCATTTGTACCAATGTTACCGATTATTAATTCATGGTATAAGAGTGGAAATTTCGAGAATGAATGCGCTTGCTTTAATTTTCCGCTCTTTTGATTGGAAATGAAAATTTTATTAAAACATGACGACATCATTTATTCATGGAAGTTTATTTTGAGGAAATACCACGAATTGTTCTCATCAATTTAAAGTTATGGAAAGACGATAATGCTATTTCTGGGCATGAATAAAATACAGGTCAAAGAGTTGACTGAGAGTTAAAGATAATTCAGAATCAAATAAAAATATAAAATTGCTAATATTTGTATTGAAAAATCCTGTGAAATTACCAGAATTATTTGGTAATATTCAAATTCCATGCTCATTCAGGCAAAAAGAATCAGAAATAAAGGAAAAAAATGAAATATTATTCGGTAGTATTGCGATAATCTCAGTTAACATTCGTGAGGATATTTAAAAATTTATTTAAATTTCAAAAGCGTAAAACTAGACTAAATTTTTACGTAGCTTATATTTTCATAATTAACATATGGTAATTTTATCATCCATTAACTGCGTTAATCCGAAGATTCTTCTAGGAAAACATAACGGGGGCAGGATAAAGATGGAAAGACGATATGTCTTAATTGAAAGACGATAAATATTTCCCTCTTCATTATTTCAATAATATAAGATAATTTTTTACAGAATGCGTTTGGGATCTCCTCTTAATGCCCGATTAAATAATGGAGAGAACGAAAGTCGTCCAGAGTTTATTGATGAGTTAATTGTTATAGTGAAAATAGAACGAATTTCGGTTGAGTTGACCATTTAAAAAAATAAAGCTACACATTTTCGATGATATCACTGAAATTAAGCGTCTTGGGTAAAAATATATTAGCAAAATATTTGCTAAAGACTAAACAGAATCAAAGGAAGTTTATGCTTTTTAGAGAAATTGCGACATTTATCGCTTGCTAACCAAAGTTTTATCGGCCCGATGCAAAGGAATTCGACCTTCAATTCGATTACACATAAAAAAATTCTGCCCAAAATACCGAAAACTCAAACAAGATAATCTGTACTCGGGGACATGTCTTCCAAAATTCAACGCTCGTAAGTTACTCTAGTTATCCTTAGGATAGCGAAATATAAACCTCGTCCGTTAGAACGTCCCATTTTACGACGCCATATCTCCACTGCCCATCCAAGAAAGGACTTTCATTTCTGGAGCGGACAGGAGAAACCCCGATCCCACCCTCCACTCCCCGCCGACCAGCCTTTCACCGCCTTCCCTCACCGACACTAAAAAAATTTGGAAATATCCAGCTGTTTCTCTCGGCCTCTGGCGCTGCTGTGGCAGTTACGGCCAATGCGCAATCTGACCGATCACCCATTTAGTTCGCCTCTTCGTTTCCTGCAGTCTCCTCCATCGATACACTCGGATTTCCGTGAAATGATTCTTCGTCAGGGAGATTGGACGAATACAAACAGAATGGTGCTCTGAAAGGCGCCTGCGTTAGCTGCGCGAGTAGGTGAGGCAGATTTAGATTATTAGCGTTATACTTATCCCGTTTTGACATTGAAGGACTTTCTTCCAGACGAGAGTGTTTTTCCAGACGCTAGAAAATATGTATGTATACTATTTATTGGGATATTATTTTTTAATCAATATAATAAGAGTTTTAAGGACTTGAGCCCGAGGGTTGTTCTAGGCGTTTTTCCCTTTATAATTTCCTTGAAAGAAAACCAGCGTCTACAGCTTTCCCAAAAAAATAATTAATTTTTCCTCGAATCAAAATTTTTACCACGACCATTAATGCTTCCATCCTTGCTCTTTCTTGTGGATTTCCACACCGTAAATAATGGAAGCTTGACTTCAGATGTCTCCTATCTCTCACATGGAAGGACTGAATTTCTGTTGTTAAATCGTTCATTAAGAATCACAAATAGTATATTATGCACGCAGTTTTTCATACCATTGCATTATTAGTGTGCCAAACAGCTTTAGAAAAAAGTTTCAAGTTTCTTTTTTAAACCAAAATCATTTATGATAATTGATTACAACATCTACAGAATCTTCACCTTGGAAGTCGGCACTATTTTACTGACTTTCAGGTTGGCAAGGCATGAGTAAATTAATTGTAATCTCTTCAGTTTGTCTTCAAAATGGGCATAGTGAGGGATATAAACCTAGGACCTTCCTGTATGAAGACGTTCTCTCTCTACCGAGCTCAAGTATCATCAGTTTGTCTTTTGAAGCTATGCATTTATATTATAAAATCAGATTCAGAAATTGTACGCCGTATGCAAATTATTGTGGGTCCTTTTAACGATACAAGAAAAGAACTGTTTTGCCACTATGAATCTCTATTTCCATGCCAGAATGTAAAATATTAAAAACTGCTATTTTTCTGACTGAAATATTTTATTTTTCTATTGGAGTGGATATATTGGACGAGGAAGTAATAATCTTCATGTGATCGAAAATATACAATATCATTTAGAGATAATTTTAATGCTCCTCTTTCATATGACGTCGTTATTGTTCTGCTAACAACACTAGAGCAAATGGAGATTTCTCTACACTATTATGTAAACAAGACAACCAAACAATATGAATACAGCATTAAAGGTGAAAGGGTGAGATAATGCAGAAAATGGCTCTCCTTTTGTGTGTGCTCCGACAGCAATTTAAAATTCAAAATAAATTCCTAGAAACTGCGGGAGATACCGCGACTGTATTGAAACGGAGTCATCCGTTTAATATGAATTACAATTCAATAGAATTGTGGGAAATACCCTCAGTAAGAGCAGGATACCAATAAAACATAAAAGGTTGGTCATGATTATGCTTTCAAGGATAGCTAAATATCTTGGCATTCGTGAATCTTGCTCAGATTTTGCAAGTTATAATTCTATGATTTAAACAAAAGGATAGAGAGTAGGGCAAATGATTACTTAGGGGATGATCAGTTTGGGTTTAGGAAGAGGAGAGGTACGCGTGATGCCATTGCAGTAATGAGTTATTATCGAGAGGAATATAGAGCAATTATTAATCGAGAGGAATATAGAGCACAACCAGGAGGTATTTGCCTGTTTCGTAGATTTCGAAAAAGCGTTTGATAGAGTGAATTGGGAAAAACTAATGAGCATATTGCAGAAAATAGGAATAGATTGGAGGGAAAGGAGGCTAATCCGCAACCTGTACATGTCTCAGACTGCTCAGGTGCGGGTGGGAAACGGGGAGTCAGGATGGGCAGTGTTAGGAAGTGGTGTAAGGCAGGGTTGCCCATTATCACCGTTGCTGTTCAACCTGTATGCAGAGGAAATGATCAAAGAGGCATGGGAAGAACTGGAGGTAGGAATGAAAGTGGGTGGGGAATTCGTAAAATCAGTTAGGTCTGCTGATGACCAAGCTTTAGTTTGTCAGTCAGCCAAGGGGCTGCAAGCATTGCTGAGTGAATTGGAAATTCAGTGCGACAGGTATGGGATGAGAATCAATATTAATAAAACAAAGGTTATGCGATTTTCTAGAAAGAAAAAGGCCAAGCTTAACATTAAAATAGGAAGGCAAAAACTAGAGCAGGTAGAACAGTTTACGTATCTCGGTAGTGTTTTGGACCAACACGGTCAAAGTAGTAGGGACGTAAGGAGAAGAATTGCGCTGGGCAAAGAGGCTTTCACAAGGAGGAGGGAGTTGATGACAGGGACTTTGAGTAAGGATGTTAAGAAAAGACTCGTAAAGACTTTGATATGGAGCGTAGCTATGTACGGTGCGGAAACGTGGTCATTGAAGCAGGAGGATAGACGTAGACTGGAGGCTTTTGAAATGTGGGTGTGGAGAAGAATGGAGAAGGTGAAATGGACAGAGAAGAAAACAAATGAGGAAGTACTTGGTATGGTGGGCGAAGAGAGGGGTTTGTTGGGAGCAATCCTATGGAGGCAGGAAAAGTGGATGAAGGGGGTATTGACCGGCAGTGGGATGTTGAAGACTGTGATAGAGGGTAGAATGTTGGGCAAAAGAGGAAAGGGAAGGAACAGGATAGGGATGTTGGACGGGATGAAGGGAGGAAGAAAGTACTCAGAGATGAAGAGGGACCTGATATAGAGTAGGATGATGGATTTTGTGTTTTGTTAGGAGTAATAAAATATTTGTTTGGTAGTTGTGTCCATCCAAAAACCTACCTTAACCGGTAGATTACCTTAAAAAAATTCTATGATTAAGTTTTTAAGGTAATACCTTTGTTAATGTACTTGCACCTATCCTCAAAGGCAGCGTCAATGCCTTCTTTGTCATAACCCCAACTCTTGGTTATAATAAAATTTTATGATATGAAACTTGTTTATGATACATTTATATCACTGTATTCTCTTAAGTAATTGTGTAACTTGTAGATTACTTTCTCTTAAGAATAACATTTGAAATAACTTCAAAATTAGATTGGTCCTCAAATTTATCATTCTGTTTAACGTAACTGCATAAATAATATTGCTTCATTATCAAGTTTAGAGAAAAGAGTGCAGTGACATAAACAGTGCAGAAAAATGCAAGAGTTGATTAATATATAGGAAGTAATATGCTTATTAATGCATCAAAAGATAAGTCTTAGTAAATATGAGACATACTCGGATATACATTACGTACTTCCGGTGGAAAGAATAAATTTATTCTTCATCATAATTTTTTATCTTTTGTTCATTAACATCAATAGATAGCTAAACAGAAGACACTGAAAACAGTACGGATCTAAAAGTACTGTATTCTAGGAAGCTGCATTGGCGATTAAAAGAAAATTCACATGCAACAAAAGTGAAAATACCAAGTGCATGTGGAACGGCAGTGTTTTTTCCTCCTAATCTCACGAGGATAATTCAAATATGTAGGAAAAGAATTTCAATCGAGAACCTCGCATTTTCCGGAGCACTTGACGGAGTATTAATTTGACAATTATAAAATAATATATTTCCAACCACATTATGTAAGGTGAATACCATACATCTAAAACAAGTTTATTGTGAAAAAAAGGATCCCTGGATTAGATAATGTAATAACTTTACCATAAATAGGACAAATATAAAAAATGGCAATAACGCATTAAATTTCGTGTCATTAAATACGCCACAGCTATCTACTAAAGTTTAAGGGGAAAATAAATGAGCCAAAGTACAGACTGTTTTGAAAGCGTAGGTCAAACGATGAATTATTCCGTCGACGGATTTATTCCCCTGCCGCAAAAGGAGAATTGAATCCATATATGTTACTCAGCTGTTCAACCGTCTGGACAAACACAGAATAGGGACCTTCCCGCAGCACCGTTTTATTTTTATGAAACTCGGAACCCACACTTTATCTATCATTTCCCGGTCACATTTCAAGCAAATTAATGGCCTCAATTTTCAATTGTCTCGACCGCGGCCATTAGGTCTTGCAGTTTTTAATATCTTGCTAGGCTCTCCCTTCCTGACTCTCAATTAATTTTGACCTAATTAAATAACTTCGATTAAAACTGTTGAGACACTATTTCAATCTTCTCATTTGTTTTTCAAGCAAAGTTAAATTTTTCACACGATTAGTTTTCAATAGTGGCACATGAAGGGCTTAATGGATGAGCTCAATTACGGTAATTCGATTTAGTACTGCATGAAATAAGATGAATTTTCTTTTGGGGTAAATTTATTATTATCTATTAATTTAATTGATTAATTGAACAAAATTATTTATTAATAATAGTTATACTGAATTCAAACCTCAAACCAAATACCTTTCTAGTTTTTTTAGAAAATCTTCGAGCCCGTAACCTTACTTCTACTTCAGCTTCATCGATAAGTGGGAAGAATCCATAGGTATTGGTAAAAACTACATTTCAGGCTCAATTCGGGCATCGATGCCTGATACTCGGGCATTGCTCTTTATCTCGTCTTTTCCAAGCTATATCCTTCGAAGTTTTTCACTTCGTATCGGAAATTTAATGATTTCTCATCTCTCAACTATTACTTAGGAGAACTTTCAAGAAAATGATATTTTACTATTCATTGCAACAACTTCCTTTCTTACCTTCTTTTCATAACCCTTAGAAATTATTCATTTTAAATAGTCTTTTATGGATTAAAAATCCTGATAATTTTAACAAATTACTATACCAACCAATATTCCTAGTTTTAAACTGAGATTAGCCGATAATTAAGAATAAGAAATAATGTAAGAAAATGGTTTCAATAAATTAACACCAGCACAAAAATAATGTTGGCTTCATAAAGAAAAAAATAATTATTTAGCGTTGTCTCCTTAATATCGTATTGCGTTCATTAGAAAAATCATTACCTAGGTCATAAAAACTTCCTATTATTTTTTATAAAGGAGCCGCCTCAGGGACTCCTAATGCATGGGAAATTTTACGTAGGGGTCCACCTTGGAGTCTCACCGAGTTGAAAAACTGCTATAAATATGAATTATAATATAATAATAGCACTCCGTTAACTCCCAAAGCTTTCCCTATTCATATTGACCTCTGTGGAAATAAATTAATTTTTTAGTATGCTTGCATTACCTATTTAAATACAACCTTTAACTCACAGATTCTCTTACTCTCTGCAGCTATCATCTTTCCTTAATTAAAATTTCCTTTGACTTGTGTGTGTGCGTGTCTGTGGGGGTGTGTGTTATATATATATATATATATGTATATATATATATATATATATGTGTGTGTATATATATATGTATATATATATGTATATATATATGTATATGTATATATATATGTATATATATATGTATATATATATGTATATATCCCTCCCCGGACTACAACCTTGACGTGGTGGAAGGGCTTGTGCGTTCCGATGACCCCTAGAGCTGTGCTGGCGGGAGTAATAATTATTGCTCCTGGTAGGGTCACCCATGCCAGATAGGTCGAAGGTTAGGAGCCAGACGAAAGGTAGTCCACGCAGCGTCTGTTCCTCAGTGAGGCGGCTGCAATGGCGTCTGACCCCAGTGGGGCGGCCAGTAAGTGATGGTGTCACGTTAAAAACACTATTGAGGAAGGCAACGGGAAACCACCTCAATTATCATTCCCTAGAAAAATATGATGGACAATAGAGATATTTTGAGTCCTGGCAACCACGGGGCTCGGCCCAATCGGCCGTGTGTCGTGCCCGGCAGCGGGGGAGGCAAGGCTTCCGCGGTCGTCATCCCACGAAACCCTTGCAAGGGAAAACCAGCAGCAGCAGGACAGAAGACGCAGGAGAAGACAAAATTAGTTAGAATAGGAACGTGGAATGTTAGGACAATGATGAGGACAGGGAAATTGGAGAATGTTAAGCGAGAGATGGAAAGGGGAAATATAGATATTTTAGGTCTATGCGAGGTGAGATGGAAAGATAGCGGGGATTACTGGAGTGATAAGTATAGAATAATATACAGCGGTGGGGAAGAGAGCCAACGAGGGGTTGCCATAGTATTAAATGAAGAGGTAGGAAGAAGCGTAGTCAACATAGAGCAGGTAACGGATAGAATACTACTAGTGGAGATAAAAGCAGAACCGACGAACTTAGTTATTATTCAGGTATACATGCCACCGAGCAACCATAAGGAAGAAGAGGTCGATAAGATATACGATCAGTTAGAGGACATGATCGCGTGTGTTCCTGCAGGGAAACATTTGATAGTGATGGGGGATTGGAATGCGACGGTAGGCGAAGGAAGAGATGGTGATGAGGTGGGCGACTACGGTTTGGGCACGAGGAATGACCGCGGGGAGAGAGCAGTTGAGTTCTGCAGGAGACAGGGGTTAGTCATCACCAACACTTGGTTTAGACACCACAAAAGACGCAGGTATACATGGAAAATGCCAGGTGACTCAGGAAGATATCAGCTAGATTATATCCTGGTTAGACACAGGTTTAGGAATAGTGTGATAAATTCCCACAGCTTTCCGGGAGCGGATGCGGACTCAGACCACAATTTAGTTGTTATGAAATGTAGCGTACGTTTCAAAAAGATAAGGCAGGGGCGGCGAGTTAGAAAATGGAATGTAGAAGCATTAAATGGGTTGAAAAGGAAGGAATACAAACAGGCGGTAGAGAAAATCATGGAGGATGGTAAAGGGCTTATTACTATCGAAGAAAAATGGGAAATGATCAAAAAAGGGTTGTCTAAAGCCGCAAAAGACACTATTGGAACCGTTTACGCTAAAAGGACTAGGAAACCATGGATCACGGATGAGATGATTACAAAGATGGATGAGCGGCGAAAATGGAAGAATATAAATACAGAATTAGGCAAAATGAAGTACAAAGAATTGAACAATAAATTGAGGCGGGCAACAAATAAGGCAAAAGACGCATGGTGGAAGACGCAGTGCGAGGATATGGAAAGTCTCCAGAGGAAGGGTGAAATCGGTGCGCTGTACAGCAAAGTTAAATCGTTATCGGGAAGTAAGAAAGGAAGAGCTATGCTAACAGTTAGCGATAAGGCGGGTAAGGTAATAGTTGACGCAGGAAAGATCCAAGAGAGATGGAAGGAGTATATAGAAGAACTGTATAGTAAAGAACTCAGACCTACAAAGTTAGACATTGAAAAAGAAAATGACGTAGAGGAAGACAGCTTAGGTCCAGGCATACTAGACAATGAGATAGAAAGGGCATTAAGGGAGATGAAACTAAAAAAGACCGTGGGGGTAGATAACATTCCCGTGGAACTTTTAAAATGCTTAGGGAAATGTGGGAGGAAGAGGCTATATGGGCTGATCCGTAGCATTTATGAGGAGGGAATCTGGCCGGAAGACTTTGTGAGAGCAGTTTTAGTTCCGATTCCGAAAAAGGTAAAGGCCACATCATGTGAGGACTATAGGACAATTAGTTTGATATCCCACGCAGCTAAAGTTGTTCTCAGGATCATAAACAAAAGGATAGAGAGTAGGGCAAATGATTACTTAGGGGATGATCAGTTTGGGTTTAGGAAGGGGAGAGGTACGCGTGATGCCATTGCAGTAATGAGATTATTAATCGAGAGGAATATAGAACACAACCAGGAGGTATTTGCCTGTTTCGTAGATTTCGAAAAAGCGTTTGATAGAGTGAATTGGGAAAAACTAATGAGTATTCTGCAGAAAATAGGAATAGATTGGAGGGAAAGGAGGCTAATCCGCAACCTGTACATGTCTCAGACTGCTCAGGTGCGGGTGGGAAACGGGGAGACAGGATGGGCAGTGTTAGGAAGGGGTGTAAGGCAGGGTTGCCCATTATCACCGTTGCTGTTCAACCTGTATGCAGAGGAAATGATCAAAGAGGCATGGGAAGAACTAGAGGTAGGAATGAAAGTGGGCGGGGAATTCGTAAAATCAGTTAGGTTTGCTGATGACCAAGCTTTAGTTTGTCAGTCAGCCAAGGGGCTGCAAGCATTGCTGAGTGAATTGGAAATTCAGTGCGACAGGTATGGGATGAGAATCAACATTAATAAAACAAAGGTTATGCGATTTTCTAGAAAGAAAAAGGCCAAGCTTAACATTAAAATAGGAGGGCAAAAACTAGAGCAGGTAGAACAGTTTACGTATCTCGGTAGTGTTTTGGACCAACACGGTCAAAGTAGTAGGGACGTAAGGAGAAGAATTGCGCTAGGCAAAGAGGCTTTCACGAGGAGGAGGGAGTTGATGACGGGGACTTTGAGTAAGGATGTTAAGAAAAGACTCGTAAAAACTTTGATATGGAGCGTAGCTATGTACGGCGCGGAAACGTGGTCATTGAAGCAGGAGGATAGACGTAGACTGGAGGCTTTTGAAATGTGGGTGTGGAGAAGAATGGAGAAGGTGAAATGGACAGAGAAGAAAACAAATGAGGAAGTACTTGGTATGGTGGGCGAAGAGAGGGGTTTGTTGGGAGCAATCCTATGGAGGCAGGAAAAGTGGATGAAGGGGGTGTTGACCGGCAGTGGGATGTTGAAGACTGTGATAGAGGGTAGAATGTTGGGCAAAAGAGGAAAGGGAAGGAACAGGAACAGGAACAGGATAGGGATGTTGGACGGGATGAAGGGCGGAAGAAAGTACTCAGAGATGAAGAGGGACCTGGTGTAGAGTAGAATTTAGGGTTGTGTTTTGTTAGTAGCCACAAAATATTTGTTTGGTAGTTGTGTCCATCGAAAAACCTACCTTAACCGGTAGATTACCTTAAAAAAAAAATATGTATATATATATATATATATATATATATATATATATATATATATATATATGTATATATATATGTATATATATATATATATATATATATGTGTATATATATATTTTTTTTTAAGGTAATCTACCGGTTAAGGTAGGTTTTTGGATGGACACAACTACCAAACAAATATTTTATTACTCCTAACAAAACACAAAATCCATCATCCTACTCTATATCAGGTCCCTCTTCATCTCTGAGTACTTTCTTCCTCCCTTCATCCCGTCCAACATCCCTATCCTGTTCCTTCCCTTTCCTCTTTTGCCCAACATTCTACCCTCTATCACAGTCTTCAACATCCCACTGCCGGTCAATACCCCCTTCATCCACTTTTCCTGCCTCCATAGGATTGCTCCCAACAAACCCCTCTCTTCGCCCACCATACCAAGTACTTCCTCATTTGTTTTCTTCTCTGTCCATTTCACCTTCTCCATTCTTCTCCACACCCACATTTCAAAAGCCTCCAATCTACGTCTATCCTCCTATATATATATATATATATATATATATATATATATATATATATATATATATATATATATATATATATATATATATATATATATATATATATATATATATATATATATATATATAACGACTGTACGGAAAAACTCACACGAGCGGCACAATAATGGGCTGACACAATAACACAAATAGAATAGAATAGTAACATTTAAAAGGACTTTCACACGGTAAATTGTTCGAGCTTTCGTCCCTCTCAGAGGTCTTCTTCAATTGAGCAATTGAGAGTAGAGTCTCACTTGAAGAAGGCCTCAGAGAGGGACGAAAGCTCGAACAATTTACCGTGTGAAAGTCCTTTTAAATGTTACTATTCTATTCTATTTTTGTTATATTGTGTCAGCCCATTATTGTGCCGCTCGTGTGAGTTTTTCCGTACAGCCGTTATATATATATATATATATATATATATATATATATATATATATATATATATATATATATATATATATATATACATATATATATATATATACATATATATATACATATATATGTATATATATATATGTATGTGTGTGTGTGGGTCGCGGTAGCCCAGGGGGTAGAACGTTGGACTGACCGGAGGGCACTCTGGGCACCTGCAGCTCCACCCAGGCTGTGATTTTTCGGGTACCAGTTCTTTCTGGGAAACCATAACTGGCGCAGGGAATGGAACTGGCCCCCCCTACCGTGATGTGTGAATTTCACACGCCGTCGGGCTTAGTACTGGGTGAACTCTACCATCATCTACCAAACCGACCTTCGGGTTGATTACTGTTTTTTATATATATATTTATATATTCAATCACATGGAAATAGATGTAAGGAAAAGGCATAGGAACACAAAAACAGAGCAACACAGGAGAGGTGGGGAAGAAGTAATCAGGCAGATCACAAACGCCAAAATATTTCCTTGACCGGGATTTGAACACCGGATCTTTCGACTTGCCGGGCCCGGGCCGGCAAGTCGAAAGATCCGGTGTTCCGGCCAATAATACTGTGGAAAGAGTTTTTAGAGACATGGGAATGAACACGATGGTGAAATAAGACGTGGAAAGAATGAAAGGAAGATCTGGGAAACAATTCAGAGATAGTACTGGAAACTCATAAGTAGAAGCAAAAGTGGCTCAGCCAAGGTGGAAGGAATGCATAGAACTTATATTTTAACGAAATTACGTTGTAAAGTTATTAGAAGAACAGGTTTAGACAAAAATAGAATGCGACGACATTGACGACACCGAATATCCAGGCACCTTTATTTTTGGGATAAAAAATAAAGATAAAAAAGGCATAGAAAACAAGATTCCAATAATTGATAAAATCCATTCATAAAAACTCAAATATTTAGGAAAATGTAGAACGAAAAGTTTAATTGGGCTCCTTTGTGGCATATATGACGGTGAATTAAGGCCAGAAGACATTGCTCGATTAGTATGAATTCTCATCCCAATAAGGGTAATGCAGCATTTCCATTGTGGAAGGGCATTAAGATCTAAAATTTCATTTAGCGCGGGAAAAAGGTAGTGTTTAGAATCATTAATAAAAGAACCGAAAAGAGAGAAAATGCTTACTTAGGGGGAGAACATTTAGCTTTTAGAATAATTAGGGGCACCACTGACTTTTGTTATTGCGGTAATTAGATCACTGATGGAAAGGAATACTGAATACACTCAGTCAGGATATATTTATTGGATTCGAAGATTCATAAATCCTACCTCAAAGTATTTTTGGCCATAAAGATGAGCGCATTGCATGAGGTAAGAGTAGATTAGAGGAAGAGGCGATTTATTTGAAAATTATGCATGCCCCACGCCCCAAAATAATCGAATAGTGAACTAGTATGGTCAGTGATAGGCATGAAAGTAAAATGTAATAGCACAATATCACGCGTGAATTTCAGGGCACACGCTAAGGAAATGATTAGAAACGATATGCTGTTAGGATGAAACATTCAAATATCACTGTGATAGAATAGAGATGAGAAATAATCATAAGATAAGAAGAAAATGTAGTTATATAAAATTTAGAAGGCCAAAGTTAAACATTTAGGTTACAGGAAAAAACTAGAGCGATTAAAACTCTTCACTTTTTGGAAAATTCTTTCAGACAAAAATAAGAGCAGCGCACAAGGCACTAAAGAAGAATTTCGCAAATCAATGAAGCTTTTACAGAAACAAAAGGTTTTATGGCGAGTACCTTAAGGGAAGATGCAAAGAAAAGCTAAGTAATAACTTTGATATGGAACGTAGTTTTGTATGGCACGAAAAATTGGTTGTTGAGGTAACAGAATAGACTCATGAGATACAACTGTGGAGAACAATAGAGAAATTAAAATTGACGTAAAGAATAGCTGGGCATGGTAGGAGAAAAGAGAAGGCTATTAGACGAATAATTCAAAGAAGCCAGACACGTAGATACAAGGCCAATGATGATGTAATGTGAAAGAGGCGAGAATATCGGGATAAAGTGGTATGGAGAGTAAAACTAGACAATGCTGGATGGAATGAAGTAAGATAGTGTCATATCAGGTGTAGTTTAGAGGATCAGCAGGGGTTATTCCGTAAACCCATCAAAAATCTATCGAAACGAGAAGGCTGCCGTTAAGAATTTCATATGATCATTAAGTCTTAAAACCCATCATATCAGAATCTAAATTAGAAAAAGAATCAATATTTTCAGTAATATTCAACACTTTAAATTTTCGTAAAAATAAAACTGTTATACTGAAGAAGAATTTATTACCCTTAAAATACGTTTATCATATGAAATGTATTCTTACCTTCCTATATAGCCAACATTCTAATTCATATCCTCACATATTCAATATCCTTTTAATACTCTATCAAGAGATAGGAAAGTTCTTTTGCGGTAGAATAATTTATCATTGCCACTAATGTACTCAGAGAAAGACATTTTGATTTCACCATAATAGTGAAAGATTTCCGAAAAACATTCATGTCGGTAACACGAACTGTGACGTTGAAAAAAACGGAATTCATTTAACATTTCATTCAGGGTGTTCAAAGAGAAAACTCCTCCATTCAAAGGACGAAATGTGATCGGTGAATGCGTGGCGCTCCTGCTGGAGATGGCCACCTAGTTCCCCAAAGGGGACACGTAAAGAAGCTGGGTCTTACGGTGTGATGGGCAGAGCAGAAGAGAATAAAAAGGGAGGAGATAGGAGTTAGGGAACGAGTCCTCGAAGAGATTCCGAGTGAGGCAGAAAAAGAGACAAAGAGAGTTCATTGTAATGGCATCCGCGTGCGCTCCCCTTTTCGGGACGGTGATCACTGAAAATGCGGTCTTGGTATAACAATTAGCGGTGATTAAGTAGGGCATAATTAGGGTGGAGGTAACTAGACGCTCATTATCTCGGAGAAAATGAACGTAAGACTGGATAGATTACTTTGAGTTCCTCGAGAAAAAAGGGCGCATTTATAACGGAGACAATGGCCAAAAAAGGCTGATTCATAAATGCGGTGTAGTGAATGAGGCACACTGTTGAAAAATATATAGCTATTAATTCGATTTCTGCAGTTATTAAAATGCAAATGTAAATTACTACAATTTTTATTTTGACAAATAGGTCGATTCCACATATCTTGAAAAGTAAATCTAGAAGTTAGCCTTTTTTCCACATTATTTGCGAGTTTTTATTTGATAAATACCCTGGCGAATTCGATAATTTTCTAGAACAAACAAAAAGGAAAATTTTACCCATAAATATTGGGAAAGGTTCCAAAAATATCTTCACGAAAATTTGAGAATAACGGTGTAATTTTGTAATGCATATAAAAAATATACGATGAAATGAAAATGGAAGAAAGCTAAGCAGATAATGAATTTTGATTCAGGAACTTCTGAGGAGCAAGATAGGCAATACTCAAGCTTGATGGAACTGGCCGAAAAAATATGCACATTAACAAATGGACTAAAGAAGGATTTCGACGAAGTTGAATGGAACAAAGAGTTAAAGATACCACGCTAAAACGGCAGAAAATAATCCATCACGTCTACAAGAATTAGATATCAACCATTCATATTAAAAAAGGAAGGGTAACAAATACTAAAATGAACAGATAAAGTTAGATAATGATGCAACCTTTCACTAGCACTATAATAGGCAATAAAAGGGACTCAAAGGGAATGGCAAAGAAATTGATACATTGATGCATGACATTAATAGATGAGATCGCAGAAGTTGCATATCGTAAATGCTGGAAAACCTAATAGCAACAGATTGCTTTGGGCCAATTATTTCAAGAATATAATAAGATTATCAACAAGAAGTAAAACAAAGTCCTCACGAATGGAAGAGAAAGACTGAAGGCGGATAGTATGACTCCGTGTGTGAAAGTAGAGCAAATGGAATCCTTAATGTACGTAAGCAGCAGTATAACTTGGCATGGAGGACGTTCGACCGGTATGAAACGAAGAATAGTTCAAGCTAAGCAGGCGTACGTGGAGATGAGCCAGTTACCATGTTCAAAGAATCTAAGGTTACCAACGAGGGAGCAGTTCGTCAAAACTTTTCTACGGAGCGTGGAACTCTACGGATCAGAGACTTGGAACATTAGAAAAGTGGACCAGGGAAGAATAAACCCTTTTGAAACATGGTGCTGAAGGAGAATGCTGTAGATTAAATGTACAGGCAAAAAGATAAACGAGGAAGTACGAGCATACAGAAAAGCAGGTGAGGTTAAGACTATATGGGGAACTCTACCGCAAAAAAGAATTAGATGCATTTGGACCACCATCATGTACAATGGATTAGTTAGAAACATAAGAGAAGGGAAAATCGATGGGAATATTCTTTGAGGAAGATCAATAGGCAAATAAATAAGACGAATTAAGAAAGACATCAAACATAGTTTTCAGAAGGTGAGGGCATCCAAACTGAAGACAAAGGAATGGAGGGCTGCATTAAACCAATTTTAGGATTAAAATAGTGATGATGATAATATGAGAAATAGTATACATATTGAGCAGGTATAGTTATAAGGTATATTATATATACATACAGGGTTCGTCCGGAAAATAAGTGTACTGACTCCTGGGCTGGGCGCGCCTGGAGCGGCGCGCCCAGCACCGCTCTGACGGGCTGCGATTGGAGGGGGGTATGTTGGCAAGCGACGCTGAAAAAGGCAGTCGGCTCTGAGCTGTGATGTAGTGAGGAGCTCTGTTAACGCGAACCTCCACGCTCGACCCACGTCACGGAACGCGATGCCGAAGTTTTTGGAGCAGCGTTATTCCATCAAATTTGCGGTAAAGCTTGGGAAATCGTCTACCGAAACTGTCGGTATGATTAACCAGGCATACGGGGAGTCAGCCATGTCCAGAAACATGATCTTTCGGTGGCACAAGATGTTCGTGGAGGGCAGAGAAGAGGTCGACGACGAACCACGGCCTGGACGCCCATCAACGACACTAACCGACGAAAATGTGCGAAAAGTTCGCGATGTACTAAACTCTGATCGTCGTCTTAGTGTTCGGATGATAGCAGAGCAGTGTAATGTGCCAAAAACAATAGTGCACGAGATTATTAGGCACCAATTACAGATGCAAAAAATTTGTGCAAAGTTGGTGCCGAAAGTGCTCAGTGATGATCAAAGACTCAATCGTTTGGAAATCGCGACACAACTTGCGGATCACTGCAAAAATGATCCACATTTTTTAGAGGACTTCTTTCTGTTCCCGAAGATAAAGAGGAGTTTGAAAGGAACGCGATATGGGACTTTGGACGCTGTCAAAGAGGCCGTGACGACGTGTCTTCGAGAGGTTCCCGATGATGCCGTCGCGAGAGCGTTCCAGGAATGGGAACGCCGCTGGAACAAGTGTATCGACTCACAAGGGTCCTATTTTTAGGAATATTAGCTTAAGATATGTAAAAGTGTAATAATTTTTTTTTTCCTGAGCTCAGTACACTTATTTTCCGGACGAACCCTGTATATATACATAATATATATAAGTATATAATAAGTATATTTAATGCAAATTGAGCGTGTTATATGCCTGTTGAGAGATATTTGAGTTTCCAAAACGAAAGGTTGCTAGAAAAAGGTAATACAAACTTAACGGAATAGCTATTATTTATTTATTTCTCCCTAAATGTCACTTCTTAAATAGGTTTTGGTTTATTCCGACTTGATGGTCTTGGTCTCTTCCGTCATATGGCCTTCTCTTTCTTTTCCTCATTTAGTTCCTATATTGCCTTTAATCAATGCGATGGAGTAAAAATTCCGATAACGGAAAGTTATCATTTTTAGATAACAACTGATGTGGTATGCTGATACCTGTGACTGAAGTATAAGTGTACTTTGTGTTGATATTAGACTTTAAGTAGTCGGAAAAAGGACTTATAAAATTGATAGTCATGGCATAATTTTTTACATTTCCGTTGAATATACCCATTTTTTACCTTAACAGTAGGCTTCTTTCGCTTAGTAACCAATAACCTTATAACCTCATGAAAGAAACTGGGCCTTCTATGAATTAGCAGTCATAATTTATGTATTGCTATTGTATACAATCATACTTTAATATCATAATTATATGGTACATGCAACGATACATAATGAATGAAAACCTTTGATAAATAAAAATGACTTTAATTTAAGGTCTTTTCATTTTTCCTGCCTCCTTATGATTTCTCCCAACAATCCCCACTCCTCATCCATCATACCTATCCCCCCCTCATTTATTTTACTTTCCGTCCATTTCACCTTCTACATCCTTCTCCACGCCCACATTTCAAAAGCCTCCAAACTCCGTCTATTCCCCTGCTTCAGTGACTATGTTTCCGCGCCGAACACAACTACGCTTCATATCAAACTTTTAACAAGTCTTTTCTTAACATCCTTAATCAACGCCCCTGCCATTAACTGCCTCCTCCTTGTAAAAACCTATTTCCCGAGTGCATTTCTTCTGCTTACGCCCCTACGACTTTGACCATTTCGGTCCAAAACACTTTCGAGATACATTCCTCCTTATCTGGTTTTTCCCCCCTATTTCAACGCTGAAGCCTTTCTCTTATTTTCAGGAAAATCACATAACCTTTGTTTTATTTATATCGCATTGATTCTTATACCATATCTATCGTTCTGACTTTCCAAATTCACTAAGCAATGCTTGAAACCCCTTGGCTGACTGACAAACTAAAGTGTGGTCATCAGAAAATCTAACTGATTTTACGAATTCCCAGCCCACTTTCATTCCTACCTCCAGTTCTTCCCATGCCTCTTTAATCATTTCCTCTGCATACAGGTTGAACAGCAAAGGTGATAATTGGCAACCCTGCCTTACACCTCTTCCTAAGACTGCCCAAACGGACTCCCCGTTCCCCCCTCGCACCTGTGCAGTCTTAGACAGGTACAGGTTGCGGATTAGCCTCCTTTCCCTCCAATCTATTCCTATTTTCTGCAGAATACTCTTTTAGATTTTCCCAATTCACATTATCTTACCCGACTTATCTCTAATTGTTAACACAGATATTCCCTTCAACTTCCCGTTATTGATTTAACCGTCTTGTATGGCGCACCAATTTTACCATTCTGCTGTAACTTTCCATATCCTCGCCCTGTGTCGTCCATCAAGCTTCTTTACTTTATTTATTATCCATCTCAATTTATTATTTAACTCTTTGTACTTCCTTTTGCCTAAATTTGTGTTTAAAGTCTTCCATTTTCTTCTATCATCTATCTTTCTAATCATTTCATCTTTTATCCATGGTTTCCTTGTTCTTTTCCCTTTAAGAGTTCCAATAGTTTCTTTTGCGGCTTCGGATATACCTGTTTTTATATATATCCATTTTTCCTCGATAGTACTTAGCACCTTTCCCTCATTCATAATTTTCTCTTTAGCCTGCTGATATACCTTCCATGTGAATCCAGTTAATGCATCTACATTCCATTTCCAAACCCGCCGCTCCTAACCGGGCCCTACACTTCCCTACAGCTAAATTGTGGTCTAAGTCCGCATCCGCTCCAAGGAAGCTGTCAACTACATCACACCATTCATAAATCTGTGCTTAACCATAAGATAATCTAACTGATACCTCTCTGAGCCAACTGCAATTTTCCAATTATGCCCACACCTTTTGTGGTGTCTAAACCAAGTATTCGTGATGACTAACACCTGTCTCCTGCAGAATTCAATCGCTTTCTCCAGCGGTCATTCCTCGTACTGAAACCGTAGTCCCCCACCTCGTCACCATCTTTTCCGTCGTCTATCGTCGCATTCCTATCTCCCTTAAGTATCAAATGTTTCCCAGCAGGAAAACATGCGATTATGTGTTCTAACCGATCCTATATCCTATCCACTTCTTTCTTCTTCAGATTGCTTGGTAGCATGTACCACCAGGAAAATCGCCTAATTGCAACGTAATTCTTAAATAAAAAAATAAAATGTATATACCTGAACAATGGCCAAGTTCGTCAGCTCTGCTTTTATCTTAGTAATATTCTATCCGTTACTTGCTCTATGTTTACTACGCTTCCTCTTACCTTTTCATTCAATATTATGGCTAGCCCTCGTTCGCTATCGTCCCCACCACTGTATATCATTCGATAACAATCACTCCAGTAATCCCGGCTATTCTCCCATCTCACCTCGCATAGACCTAAAATATCTAAATTTCCCCTTTCTATCTTTCGTTTAATATTCCCTATTATTCCTGTCTTCAATATTTTTCCAACATTCCGAGTCCTTATTCTAAATAATTTGGTCATCATCTTCTACATCTTCTGCCCTTCTGCTGTCGGTTTCCTTTGCAAGAGTTTCGTGAGATGACGACAGCGGAGGCCTTGCCTCTCCCGCTGCCGGACACGACACACGACCGATTGGGCCGAGCCCCGATATTATATCATATTCTCTATACTTTTCATCATAAAATTCTTCGGAATGATAATTGAGATGGTTTCCCGCTGCCTTCCTCAATTTAACGTGACACCATCACTCAATGGCCGACCCACTGGGGTCAGACGCCTTTGCAGCCGCCTTACTGAGGAACCGATCCCGCGCGGGCCAACTTTCATCTGCCTCCTAACCTTCGACCTATCTGGCATGGGTGACCCTACCAGGAGCAATTATCATTGCTCCTCGTAGGGTCACCCATTGCTCCCGCCAGCACAGCTCTCGGGGTCATCGGAACGCGCAAGCCCTTCCACCGCGTCAAGGTTGTAGTGCATGGGAGGGGTGTAATACAGCTTTTGTAAGTTACATTTGCATAAGAAGGTATTTATTATGCACAATAAAAAATTTCTTCTCCCTAGAATGGATAATTTTAACTTCATCAATATCAATCAAAATTTAGTGCACCTGAATATGCTTCCTCAACTAACTAAACTGCAGCGGCAGGTGAGGTTTTCGCTACTGTACTTGTCAAATTCGGTTAAGAGATTAAGTATAAATATCTTACAACCATCCAAAGAAAGCTGTCCTTCAGGAAATGCAATTATTTTTTTAATTCTTCTGATTTTATCCCAGTATTTTAAATTTCACATAACTATAATGAAAGCAGAAATTTCAAGTTATTACTTTGTGATTATTATGAAAAATACCAAATCAATCATATTTCTGCTGCTTCGAGTCTTTATTCTTTCTATTCTTATTACGGGATACATTTCCAAAATTAGCTCAATAAAATTAAACTCCGTTTTCGCGGAGTACGCAAAAAATAAATTTTTCGGGTACTATCTCTTGGGATGCCCTCGAAAACGATTCGTTAGCGAAATTTCATATCCTCTCCATAGACCTTGTTTGTGGTAAACGTTCAGAGTTCTCTTCGGTTTTATATCCAGCAAGTAACTTCATTAAAATAGACCAGCGTGCTCTGGGCAGGTCGCGTCTGCCCAAAAGTTTTTAAATCCATTTCATACTCGGGGGAGCAAATGGCGCCATCTAACGGATTAAAAGTCGACGAGGGAAAACCTAGGTGGAACTTTAGAGCAGAAAGATGGCAGAAGAAATAAACCTAATATTTGTCTAAATTTACGTGTGCACTGGTTGCAAATTAAACTTTGCAAGAATTTGCCGTTTTCGTGAAAAAACTGGAAGAGGAAACAAAATATCTTAGGATTACCTCCGAAGTCAAAAACAAACTATTTCTCATGAGCGGCAAATCTTTGAAAACCAGATGAATTCGTGGGAAACGATCATCTTAAGAGATAACAACCGAAATCGAACTTCAAAACGGCCAATTCCAGACGCGTTATGTCGAACTACGCACGTCTTAGGAAAAGCATTCGTTATAGGTAATTATCGTGGAGTAATAACAATCACTGTTTTGCGTATACGTCAATTTATATTGTTCATACTGTTTTCTCCTTTAGTAAGCCATTATATAATAAAAAAAAGAAAATAAACTAAATTTAAATGGCTAAATATGACAATGAGTAAGTATAATTACTTTTTTATGCATCAATCTAGTTTCTTTTCATAATTATATGAACATTTTTAACCTTTTTAAAGACTATTGGTAGAGTGAACAAAATAATTAATCTCAAACTTAGAAACGAAATACACTCTAATTTATATTCGTAGGGATTAATAATGAATGGGGGAAAATATAAAATTAATATAAAGGTTAAGTCAAAAATTATAACATAATTATATTTTATCCTTCAAGAAACTGTATATCAAGAAAGTTGAGTTCTGCAACAAATTTTATTTCAAACTTAAATATAGATAGTCATGCATCCTGTTGAAACCCAGATTCTGTACATGATTTTGATCAAATAAATAATATATTATGAATGAGTTTGTGTTTCGGCGACAAGTCTGACGGATCTATCGACATTCATATTTATGCTTCTGAAGCCTGGTATAAATTAAGCTAGATGATGTTACTCATCTCTAGAGTCAAACGCTGCCGGAAAGCAAAGCAGCTGGATAAACACTTCAAAGGCATCAAACCACGGCGTCCATGTGAATAGTTACGAGAGTTCCTTCCTCCCAGGAAAACGCCTTTTAGTTTCTCGAACATTTCTTGAACCACACGAATCCCAAGTCCAGAATTGACTTCTGGTTGTAATTATTTATGTTCCCTGGGTCACAGGAAAAAATACGCAGATTTTCTAACCGGGACGTTTGAAATGACCGCTAAACCAAACATTTTGATAGAAGGGGGAAATAGGGACCAGAATTTATTTTACAGAGTAAATTAAAGCAAAATCATGAAAGAAACAGTGCTGTAGTTACAATAGCAATATAGTATTATTAAACTCTCCAGTATAACAACTCTTATGAATTCAGTTCATGATATTTTCTTGCCTATATATGTTTGTGTATGTATGTGTATATATATATATATATATATATATATATATATATATATATATATATATATATATTGCACACGCGAGGGTGGTCTGAAAAGTTTCCGGCCTAAGAAAATTTCAGAAAAAAATACCTTGTATCTTCGTTTTATATATATATAATATATATATATATACTATATATATATATATATATACATACATACATATATATATATACATATATATGTACTTATTTCTCTATCTTTTTTACTGAACATTTATCTCTCATCCATGACTTTGGATATTCAACGCCTACCTAGGACTAGAACAGCAATTATAATGCACGAACATTCTATGCCAAAAAAACTATTGAAATATTTTAAAGTACACGCATAACTTGTTATTGTTTTTTTATGATGATGTTAATATTATGGCATCAATACTTAATGATAACATCACCTTAGCACCCCAATTTGTATTTTTACCAACGGTATTGGTTGTACATTATTGATACTTATCAAAATGTGCATCCCTAGTTGTTTCAAAGGGTTAGAATAAAAAATAACTATTTCATTCCCCTGGGTGGAATATTTTTAGAGTAACTTCAAAATATTCTACGACTCCATTCTTTCCGAGACCAATACACCCCGAACAAAAATATCGAGAGAGCTTGATCATAGATTTCCACAGAGAACTAACAAAAAGTCCTAGAAAATAGATTAGTCCTAGATATCAATTAGTATTCCAGCCATTATGTATTTTGATAGACCGGCTACATTTTCTTGAGATTCGTATTTACCAGGTTGCGTTCAATATATCTCAGGCACCCAATTGGAACCCGAAATAATTACGGCTTTACCAATAATTTATTAATGTGAATTTTATTTGGAGCGATGGATAGAACGTGCTAAAGAAGATTATCGTTAATTTTACAGAGAAAATAGTAAAATTTTTTGCACTTCCACACACTTTTTAATATAACACGACCATGGTTTCGATGCTGCGCATCATCTTCACCAGAAAATGATGCGCAGCATCGACACCATGGTCGTGTTATATTAAAAAGTGTGTGGAAGTGCAAAGTTGTTTTTTCTCTTTCTTTCACCCTCACCATGAAAGAATTCCACCAAGTTAAGCCTGAAACTGTTAGCTTTAGTAAAATTTTTCTTCAACTTCATAATTAAAATTTTAACTTAAGCCATATTCGATCTCTCCGTATTTTGCAGACATCAAAGAGACGAAAAAAGATCCAATAAGTTAAAAATTACTTCGGTGACATTTGATTTTTCAAAATAAAAAACGAGCTCAATCGAGATGGAATACAATTTCTGTCTAAGCCAGGAATGTTTTTTTGATAACTATATCCTAGCTAAGAACTTGAATTCTGCTCTAATAGGTCCCAATAAAATATATCATATAAGTTTACCCCTCCTTAAAATAACTCATCATCAATTGTATCAAAGATATTCCCACGTACGGAAGGAAAATATATTTGGTACTTATCTAATGCGTATTTATCATGCCAAAATTAGTGAAATCCAAAATTTGTAATATGCATTAATTATCGTGAAAATGTATAATTTTATGTTATTTATTTAGCGTAATGTGTCATCCATATGTGGTATGCCTTTCCTTGATTTGACTTAAGTATTGCGTCATTAGTAGCATTTTAAAATTGAAATTGTCCTGTTTGCCTACTTCTGATGATGAAAAAACTTGGCCACATAGGTGTTTTTTCACATTGGAGAACAGGAAATATTCACATGGAGGATATGATCTATATGATATATAAAATCATATGGAGGTGAAAATGGTAATCAATTTCTACACTTACGTATATGTCAACCGAGGTGGTAGTTCAGTAAATGGAGTGCCGGGATACCAATAAGACGGCTTGCGGGATACAGGAAAGGGATTCCTGGAGCCTCTAGATACCGTCAGCTTCACACAAGCTGTGTGATTTTAGGTTACTGGATATTTATGGGAAGCTATAGGGGGCACAGAAAACGGAATTGGGTTTTCTACCCTCATATGTAAATATCACACGACGTTGGGCTTAGTACGAGGGGTGTTCAAAAAGTATCGTGATTTTTGTGTTTTTTTTTCAATTATTTATTTATTCATGAATATCTATTTTGCCCCCTTCTAAGTAATCCTCATTAGATATTATACATATGTGCCAACGTTTTCTCCAATCCTCGAAGCACTTCAAAAAATCATTTTTTTTGTTATTGTTCAGCTCCTCCTCTGATGCAGTCTTTATCTCGTCAATCGTAACGTAGCATCGTCCTTTTATGGGCCTCTTCAGTTTCGGGAACAAGAAAAGGTCACTGGGGGCAAGACCCGGGGAATACGGTGGCTGCGGCACCATTGGTGTCTTGTTTTTGGCCAAAAATTCGCGCATAAGTAACGATGTGTGAGCAGGGGCGTTGTCATGGTGTAAAAGCTAATTTTTGTTCTTCCATAAAGCCGGACGTTTGTGGTGGATTGCTTCGCGTAAATTGCGTATAATATCAAGGTAATATTCCTGTGGCAAGAACTCATGATGCACCATGCCCCTGTAATCGATGAAAACTGTCAGCAAAATTTTCACATTCGACCGAAATTGGCACACTTTTTTCGGTCTTGGCTCGTGCTGCAGCTTCCATTGGGATGATTGGGAGTCTGGGAGTTTCCACGTCATAACCATAAACCCATGATTCGTCACCAGTGGAGCAACCTCTGGAGAAAATTCAAGAGTCCAACGCAAGTCTATTAGCAATATTAATGCGTATCTGCTTTTGGTCGAAATTGGGCAATTGTGGTACGAATTTCCCGGCGACCCGTGTCATGCCCAAATCATTGGTAAAAATCGAATGGCAATCGATATGTTTAGGTCCTCAGCAACTTCTCTAACGGTGATCCGACGATTGGCCAAAACCATTCTCTTCACTTCATCAATGTTTTCGTCTGTTGTTGACGTGCTCGGGGGTGCGGCACACTTTGTCGTTCACATCCTCTCGGCCCTATGAGAATATTTTGTACCACCGATAAACTTTGCTTCGGCCCGACATTTGGAATGCGTCTGGCAACTTAATTTTGTTGTTCTCCCAAAAGTTGATACAGATTATTTGATGCATTATTGGAACAAGGAAAAATCGAAGACAAGCCAAAACACGTCCGAGCAAAACAGTTGTCAACAATTAACTGAACAATCAAAATGGTCGAACGTTTTGACATAAGTGAGAGACATAAGTTCCAACATAACGCCAAAAAAATCTTAAATCAAATAAACGTAACCCGCAGAAATTCAAAATTCTCGATACTTTTTGAACATGCCCCATACTAGGTGAGCTCTGCCCTGAACTGCCCAAATAGCACCCATTCCAAGCATAAATTTAGAAAACAATCATTCCAAAAGTTTCGACGATCTCATTGACTTTATATTCAGTTAGCTACTCAACGCACTATAATCATATCAATGAAATTATAAAATAAACTATCCGAATTTACATCTTCTACTGAATAGCTTCGAATCATCCTGTCACTACCATGCAATATATGTGCACGTATCTCCTAGTAAAACTGACACGAAATTTACCGTTAAAGCTGGGGGAAAATGCGTATGAAGGAAGGTCCCTCGCTCGACTGTCCCGATGAGCAGCCTTCCAGGAGCAGCTAAACGCATTCACGTCGGCCTGCGTTTCACCCGAGTGCGATGACAGTGGACCACAGGCGTTTCCGTGTTCTCCCCCCGCGCTTTAATCCGAGGAAACAGAAGCTTGGCGGAGAAGGAAGACGGTTTGGGAGAAGGATAGTTGGAGGAGGACGACGAGGTGGTTTTAGTACCCTAAGCCGCCTCTTGCCCGGGCCACAAACCGGAAGTCTCCATGGGAACGCCACACCATCAACGTACTGTATTGGTCCTTCTTTGGAGGATGGGAGTGGAGAGAGTCAAGAGTGATTAGGAATGCGACGAAATCTTCAGGACTCAGAAAGCGGAGGTGGATCGAGTAAGGTGGCTTGAGTCAGGGGAAGAAACTTAACTGAAAGCTAAACAGATTGATACAATTGATATAAACAACAATCGGAAATTTCAATTTAAATTGATTTGCATATTATAAAAAGATGTTTGATGATATCCTTAGAATCACTTAACGACCGAAACTACACAAAGGGGGGAAAACTTTGCTGCGTTTCATTACTGTATTTATAACACTCTTCATGTTTTTCATTCACATTGAATGGATCCGCAGCACTATTAAGCTTAGTTTTGAATCAAGTTCCCTTCATTTTGTTACTCCTGTCATAAGGTTGGAGGAGAATGGCCCATTAACCCAGATGATTCCTATTCCTATATTCCTATGGGGCACTCGCATTGTTTGAATTTGATGCTGGTGCATTAGCGTTCCGAGGGACGTAATTTCCGTTCGGATAGTTTTCTTTTACGGAAGGGGGCTCCCTGGAACATTGTTAATACGGAGCTGCCAGCACTCTACGGTGCGATGCCTCTAGCAGAGAGTTTACGATATGTTCTTAATGCTTAACGATCGATATTGATTAGAGTGAAAATATGAGAGGGACGGGACTAAGGGCGTTGTATCGCAGTGGAGGGTTGAGGTGGAAGCGCGAAGAATTTTAGTGGCGGACTTTTGAGCGGGAGAGGTTGACGAGAGAGAATGGATGGGCGTGCGTGTGTGTGTGTGTGTGAAAGAGAAATGGTAAACTGGAGAGGAGACAAGGGTCTCGAAGGTTGAAGTGAGGACTTTGATATGGCGAGGGTTTCCCTCGATCGGAACGAACGTGCCCGCAACGGTGGAATGAGATTTTAAGCCCATACACAACGGGGTAGATTGAGGGGGTCGCGGTTGGTCGGAAGGCCCTGCGAATCCCTCTTCCCTCCTGCCCCTCTCTGTTTGCTTGCCAACATCAGGGAGAGGGACACTGAACGGGGTGGAGGGAACCGCGGGAGGGATTAAGGCCTGGGTGTCAAACAAGAGACCGGCGGTGGGCGGGCCATGGGTATTTTTTCCCCTTCATCCTCCTCGAGAGGTGGAAGGGGTTGCAAACAGGAGAATCGGAATTCCTGAGCAAGCGGGATCCGTGAAGTTAAGGGGGATGAAGAGCCTGGAGAGGGATAAACCCGGGGGAGGAAAGGGAAAATGGCGTTCGAATTACGTACACATACATGTTCTGCGCATTGTGCGGATGGGAAAAGATAGAAATAGATAGGATTTAAACAAAAGAAATGTCGAATATCTCATCTCTGAACTGCAGGTTAAATGATGAGATACCATTTGTTCAAACCCTACATTAAAAGCGGCTAATTTCAGAACAAGAAATGCTATATAATATTTCTAAGGAGGAAACCGGATAAAAGAAGTGAGTGCCCATGTCGAACGTCAGAAACATACAATGAACATCAAATTCAGGAAAATAACTTTTGACACATTCTACACTTCCCTTAGCTCCATGAAAAGGAATCTGTCAATTCAATATACGTAAAAAGAATTGAAAGGATATCAATGGCTTTCCAGCCAGAGTATCACTTTTTGAATGCTTTCCCCGATGCAATCAGGTTTATCCGTGATGAGTTGAACAAAATAAATACATAACCTGAAACTACAAGGATTGATTACCAAAAGGAAAACGAAGGAGATATGTTAAATCTAGAGTCAACTGTAAATATCCATGTTACAGATCAATAAGTCTATTATAATGGGAATACATCCATGATATCAATAACTGAAATTAAATAGTTTAGGGTACTATGTTTTACTCAAAAGTAGTTTGGTTTTAAATAGTTTCATATTTGCAATGGAATATTAACATTTTTGGGAAAAAATATTTGAATAAATTCTCTAGATTAGTCAAAATATAATTTACAACCCTACCATTGTAATTAAATTTCTGATTAATGGTGATAACAGCCATACATTTCAGGAGCTTGAAGACCCTTTTGTTCAAAATTATTTCTAAAAAGAATACACTTTAGTTACTCTGATCCGAAATTCCATTTAAGGATTTTCTAGGCACTTCTAAACTGATATGCTTGATTGAGCCTGAGATATAAAATGAAAATAACATAACATCTCAATTCACAAAAGGTCCTGTAGTAGTGTGTGAGGGTTCACTATGAATCTATTTGTTATCTTTTCTCATTCATGATTCGCAACGGATTGATGAATGAACAATAGATTATGATGTTCCAATATTTGACTGTCAATTTTCAAGGAAAAATTTTATAAAAATTAGTCACAAAGCCATGTCAATGACGATTTGTACGGCAGTAAATATAGTATAAAATAAAATTTCATCATTCTTTCATCATACTCGTAAAATTCAAAGAGAGAAAGATCCCTATTTCATCACATATGCTTTGGTCGCACTTAGGCTACTCATTTGTACCTTACGCTTTCAAAGCAAAAATTAAGTCAGCATAAACCCACATAATGAATTGCGTATACCTCTCATTGGAGTTTTGTAATGCCTTGCTTAATTATATTATATCCTCTCACTCTCAAAGTCATTTTAAAAATTAATTTAAATTGGAAAATCTGTTTATTTCTAATTTTAAGCTTTGACAGAATTCAAATAATTATCAATGGAGCCAACTAGTATGAAAATTAATCAATTCGCTTGATCGAACGCGTCACACTCTTGTAACTGAATTAAGCACGGGAGGACCGCAGCAAAGAGCGGCGATAAAATCAATCTCCCATCTTTCGGCCATGCGGCTCTTGTTGTTGTCTTTGGAACGAATTCAACCCGGCGCCTCGAAAAAGAGCAAAAGACGCTTTTATTTCACTATTTCTCCGTGAGGTATATATACCTATTCTTCCCGCCGGATATATTCCCCTTGGCAACCATTTATAAAGCACTCCAAAGCTCTTTCCCCACCCATCCTTAACCCTTTCTAAATCGTCCTTTTCGCTCGTGCAACCGCGTGGGTTCGTGTGTGTCTGTGTGTTTGTGTATACACACACCTCACCAGAATAACCCCCGAGTAGTTCCAGTGAAAGGAGACTCAATTTAGCCTGTTTTAAAACTGTGTTTAGGTTGCGGAGTCGGGAGAGTGAATCTCCCGCCCCATCCGTTGGATCGGCTACGGCACTCACTCCCGTCTCCCGTCCTGCCCACCCATACCACGGACCACCGCCCAAGGTGGCCGCTCCCCCTCGCCTCTCCTCTTTCCCCTCTCTCGAACAGCCAGGCTCACGGAGATTCCTCCCCCCCATCTCTAATACTGCGATAATCCGTTGTATTATTTTTGTCTGAGGAAATAAACTCGAGGAGGAAGGCCGTAAAAGAATGCTGGCAATGCTCATTCAATGAGATAATTCTTCATTGTCAAGTCGTATGCAGTGCTACTGAGAAATAGCGATGACAGGGCTTCATACATGTACATCATTGCAGGAGAAAAATATTCAAGAAAATCAATATACACGGAGGAAGACAGTAAACGCGAGATCTGTATGAGTAATATTTTCCTGTAAATCGATGGCGATAGAGTAGGCTCGAATTTGGATCAATTTAGACCAAGACTTTATGTTTAATGCAAAGGTTATCTAAGAATAGTTCGCATTACGTTATAAAGTCTGCTGATTGAGCATGCATAAACCCAGTACTTATCACACCAACGATTTTTACTCTCAATCAAGTTCGCTATTTCTTCACATTTAATCCTGAGAAGACCTAATTTCTACCGTGATTATTTACGGGACTCATCAAATGCGTGGAATCGTTTTCGGAGGACCAAGTATTTTTAAATTTTATATGGGTACTATTTGCTATGGAATGACTTAAAATTCTCACTTGCTACTTTTACTATACCTATCAAAAAAAAGGTGACAAATGAGCGCATTGCTACCTTTGTTTTTAGTCACATGATTTTTGCACTGCGAAATTTCTGCATTCTGATGTTTATCAGTGGGACGCCGTTAAATAAGGGTCACGGAATCAGTTCTTTTAAATTATTACTTAAAAGTCCGACATCAGGTCCTCTCTTTATATTACTCAACTTAATCCCCAATTCGAAAACTGCCAAACACCTTAAACATGGTTAAATGTCTTAAGCAACCTTCAGCGATAGAAATCAGTCAAGTCCACTCATTCGTTTTGCCTACGGAATTGATCCTTCCAGAAATTCATTACCCATTATTTCGCTTCCAGAGACCAACCAACTCTAATTTCGTAATTACGTTCGCAATACATTTCTTTGGATAACCAAAAGTTAGTCCAAGAATTCATTTCAACGAGTGCCTGAAACTTCATATGAAGCTACATCTTTGTATCACGATGGTTCATAAAAGGGAGTGTTAGCATGCCATATTTATTTAGTTTATAAATTACTTTCTATATGAAATCGACAGATTCTGATGAAATTTAAAAAAAATTACATATGCAATAATGAAAATTTGGTCAAAAATACTAGATAATAGGAATTTTTGAGTGCTTAGCTTTGGTTAGGAATGCCTTTAGAAAAATATTTTAACGTTGATTCAAAATGCTACTTACAATAATCCAATAGCGTGTACAGAAAAGTGACCGAGACCAAAAACCACAAGCTTCGAGTAAAATGAAATGGAGGGTTATAGATAACCTATCTTCAGATAGAAAAAATAATGAATCAATTTGTAAACTAGAAATCTGCCCATGTTCCCATATTTTTACAAGGAGGTCAAGATATTCTGGTCACTATTCAGGAGTAATTTATGCAAAAATGGTTTATCCACCTAAAATATTTATTCCACAAATATTAACAAATAACCCAAATTCTAAGTGCATCATGAGTAATATTAATAAAATCTTTGAATTCTCATATACCTAGTTTAAACACGTTTGCAAGAAGTAACAGTGAAATTTTAAGGAGCGAAACAGCCAAAGGAATAACTGGCCTGGATATTTCCCAATAGATAAACTGAATAAATTCACTAATAATCCATTTCACAATATGAAATTCAGGATTTAAGCAGTTTTGGCAATGATATAAAGGCAAATTAATAAGTGTATGGGGTGATAAGTACTTCGGGGTCTTAAAAGAGTACTTTATTTTGATCTTATAACATAGTAAAATTTGATGATGCATTAAATTTTCATTCAAATTACGTTAAATGATCATTCAGACTAAATAATAATAAATCAAATATATAACGACAGATTTGATCGACTTTAGCACGTACTTCGTCATGAGGCTATTTAAGAAATTGAAATGGCATAACTCCGTTCAAATTGGTATATTTGGGGTTGTATAACACAAGACACATTTGTGAAGTAATTTTAGAGATTGCTTAGTGTTTTGACTTCTGAGGCAACACTTTTATCCCTCGCGTGGCTTTTCAAAATCTTCTCGGGGCAGAACGGGTGACGTTTCAAAAATTTGTTTTGGCACCCTGGAATTTAATCCCACCCCCTCTCAGCCTTTACCTCCAAAATTTCTCTTTTCGTACTCTCCCACAAAAACTTCCCCTCCATCATCCTCTAGTTGGCAAGTGACCAGTGAAAGCCGGCTGAATCACGGTCGAGGATCAAAACGAAAGGATACCTTTGAATCCAGTCAATGCGGCGAGTAATACCTGACGCAGAACGAGACTCAAAAAGAAGCCCTCCCAGGCAGACTTGACGGAAAGATTTAATGAATGCCTCTTCATCTGTAAGAAATAATACACCAGCTAACATAAATGGGAACATTGAGAGGCCGCTTAATTCCGACCTTGCTAAGACTGAGCTTTTACCCCAGGTAGACTTGAACCAACAGTAAGAATAAAGTCGTTGGCTAAGGGTATCCAAGAGAAAATGTTAATTTGTTTGTAAATATAAGCAGGGGAGAAATGCGGCATGTGAAATGATTAAGTCAAGCTGGAAAACACCCTATGGTGCAGGAGAATTAGAAAGTCTTCATTGTCGGAATTAATTTCTCTTCCTCAGCAGCTGTTCTTTAGGGATATGCGTCACCAGCAGCTTCATTATGACTAAGATAAACGTCAATTTAGAAATAAGAATCGATTTCTGTCATATCCCGTTATATCCTTACTTGCTACATTTAATTTGTCACGCAATGTTATTTTGCCCATTCTCGCTGTGGTTTAATTAATGAAATCTTTACTGATGAAAAGCATGATAAACAAAAACTTTTAATTAATAGTCCTTCATTTTGATCTTTCATCTTTTCTATCAATATTTAATTTCGATGAATGAATCTCAAAAAATTAATACCGAATATCATGTCTACCAAATTTCGTAAAGATATATACCATTCCTGTCAATGAGGTTTGGCAACTAAATTTTTATTGCACTATTTCATACAAGAAAATTATTTATAAGCAATATGTGCATAAGCAAATTTAGTCAAAGGCAATAGTATAATAATGCAACCCACGACGAAATAAAGCATTTCGTATACTTGACTAAGTAAACATTTATCAAATTATTTTTCTTCATCTCCATGAATAAAATCAAAATGCCTGACTCACAGATTCATAAACGCAATGTCTCAGACTCTAATAGCAGGAAGTTCACAATCGTCCGGATGGTTCTTTTCGTGGCGTAAGAAGTACCAAAAAAAGTAAATTTTCTTGGTATATTCACGATGAGTCTAATCCCTACTTAAAAGTCAAGAAGTTAATATCTATAAATACATATATATGAGGAAGAGTTATCAAAAGAATTATAGCTAAGCAGCTTTAATATTTTACTTTTCTCCTTTCGTGAGATAGTAACATATCTTCGTATTTAGTGATATAGTTTTCAATAGCTTAAAGTTTCATAGATAATAAAATAATTTGAATTTAACGTTTTCTTCCATTTCCTTCTTTTCTTCCTTCTTCACACGATTTTTTCATAGAAAAAATCTGTTACTTAAAAAAATCGAATTACTAATTCAATATTTCCCCGATCTCCATTTTCTGTTATGTTTCCGTTGAATTGTATCGATGATTTCAGCTGATTATTATACAGAGATATTTTTGCTCCATAAGTATACATAATTTTTAGTACTATTGTAACTCTACCAAAAACAAAAATGTAACGGAATGATAACTGTACAGTGTGTACACACACAAAATGCAGAAGAGACATATTCGAAATGTTTTCTATGATATCTAACATTTAAAGCTAGAGAATGACTGTTAGTCTGTAGCTAAAATGTTCATGGAAATGCCAACGGATTTTAAGAAGAAAATGTCATGTCATGCATATCAGAACTCACCGAACGTCGCCGACAGCATAGTTCCAGCCTCTATTTTCTCTTCCAGACAGTGTTCCCTCATCTCTTCCTGGCACATTATAATCACACGATGGATTGAAGACGTTTCATTTTATGTCGCAATCTCTTTCTCCCGGAAAGCAGCGCAACCCACTGTAAAAGAAATTCGTCAAGTGACAATTTAAAACTAGTAAAGTTTCATGCAGATAATATGGAATAACTCATTTTAAAAAGAGAGGAGTAGGTATTGATATCAACAGCATTAATTACTGTCACTTCAATTACAAAACAGAGGTTTTCTATGAGCTGAATAGATGACATTGATCATGGAAAAATCGTTCTTTGAAATTTAATTGTTTCCGTCCTGATCAACATTAAGTACAATACGACCTCAGCCGTAGGTTTTTATAAACATAATTATCATACGAGACAGACAATTAGGTGGTAGTTAAAATTTTCAGGAAATGGGAAGAACGAAGAGAATGCATTGAGCCAACAACGTTGGCAAATATTTTATAGTTTAGCGTCCAATAAGGCGAAATTTAATATTGGCTTTTAATTGACCTCTTCACATGGCTATTTAGGCCTATTTTCAAATGTTATCTTCATATTATAAATCACAAGGAGTTATGATAATACTGCCGTCTAAAATCAGGTCTAGATACAATATTTTCTCCCACTATATCTCTACGTCTAGTCCCATTATCAACTATGTACAGGTATATCATATACTACGTTGATTTTTGAGGGATTTTGCGTATGGAGCAATTTGTGGGTCAAGGATTCTCAGTTTGCATTATTCCACCCCGAAAGATGCTCCATGTAAATCGAGAAACGTGAAAATGCATTATGCTTCATGCGTATTATCCCTCGAAAGTCAATTTAGAATCATCAAATATATGCGTAAGCCAGTGATATTATAAATGTTTATGTATGTATTCAAAAAGTTACACGAGGAAAAAAATTAGAATAAATTTCCTCCTAACTGCTAGAAATAACATTTTCGAAAGTTTGCTACGTCGCCTCAGCAGGTTAAATTCCTCCATGCACGTGAGTAAAGATTTCTCTTCTCAAAAACAATTACTCTTATCCCATCCGTAATTAGCCTCATTTAAACGTCATTACGCTGCATTTTACATAATGTGGAGCATGTTGGCGCAATCTATGGAAAGAAACTTCGACTCGACGATTTCTTGTTGTGAAGCGTACCGAATGAAACTGCATTGCCTTTTCGACGGCGCTGTGACTGAACGATAACTCAAAAAATGAATCCGTCAAGTAGCTCGTACCTTTATACACATATATCAGCACAATGCATTTTGATTAAGCCTAAAGATAGGAACTTGACCTACATCGACCTTCAGCACTCACAATGGAACAAAATGGTGCGGATCTTTTGGGTATCGTGTTGAATTTCTTTATTCAACAGCTTGGACGATGCAAACAGGGTGACTCTGTCCAAAAGAAATTCTTGGCATCCAATTCGTCGGTCGCATTGCGGAAGAATTATTTCACCGAGAGCTCCATTCATTTATTACTGTAAAGTGATAATCTGATCCCTTTATTTATGGTTTATTATTGTCAATTGATAATCTGCATCAATACGTGTCTACTTAATAATTTATTACCCCCATGATTGTGTCCAAGGTTATGTCGCACCATCCAATAAATAATTGACGACAATAAAAAAACACTGTCTAAGTTGGGATTCAAGCTAACCCTTATTATTGCCAATCAGTATACTACTTCGTAAATCGGGGTTCCTTTTTCAGCAAGAGTAAAGAAGGAACGTAACCAAACATTGCCTCTCTTCTACCGACAAACTAGAAAAAAATCTTCATTAACTTGATTTAGATTTAGGAAATATTGAAACATGCTTCACTTTGTTCATTTCTTACCCCAAATCATCACGAAGTTACGCTCAATTACGCTCAAAAACGCCAAAAAAGCACGTTCAATCCAAGAGAATTTGTTGCAGTTGGATTATGGAACTAGTGCCCACCTAAAACACTGGATGATGCCACAGCATTTCAGCGATAAGTTTAGCAAATCTACCTGTGTAAGAGGAGTCAAGCGGCTGAATGTATCACCGGCAGCTGTTTATATTGCGACACTGTTAAATGTCTCTGCTAGAATCACGGAGGTAAACACTTCGCAAGATATATTTTCTGGTGACGAGGGGCAACGGTCGTTAACCTAAGAGTTACTTGCGTGGTGCGTTCAAAGGGTTTGCCGCTGAATGCTGTACAAATCCTTGCCATCCGTCTTACGAACCCCCTTTTGCCTCCTCTATCTTTCTACTAGTAAGCCGACTTAGGTCCTGATTAACACTCCTATGACCAGGCAATACCACCGTAAAGCATTGAGGATTTCGTGATTACGCTCTCGTTTTTACGAAACTCTAATGCAACAGCGAATAGTTCTCTTCAGCAGCGATACATCATTTCTATCCCATTGGCTTTAAATAAAGTGTCTCAAAGATCATTACAATAAATTACACACAGAAATCCAAATCAACGTACACCAAGGTTCATTAAAACCATTAAATCTTTACCATATTTTTCCTTCAAATGAATATTTGGCCTTATTGTACTTCATGAAAGATATTTCTTGAATTTTATCCGTTCCATCATTGCCTTGCAAAATACTTTCCCAAAATTTGTGGCCCTATACATTGCTTAAATGCTAAACTTTCTGGCATGATTGATAAGAATGCTGGGGATATCGAAGCTCTGGGATATTTAATAGGGAATGATAGGGTAAAAAAAATCCAAATCTTTAAAATGAAGCATCTGGAAATTAATTCTCTCCTAAAACTCCCAAATGTGTGTTCCCGTATAATAGGATATTAACTTTATATTCTTAAAAGAGATATTGAAAATGCCAAATTTTTACCGAGAAGGCAATACATATTTTAAAAATACAATGATTAATATTTGTTTTCAGAACTACCATGGCTTTATATTAATAAATTTATACACTTATGATCCGCAATATTAATATTTAATGTTTATAAAGATCTTATGCATCTGAATCTAATTAGTATTACCTGCACTTAGGTGCTTATTACTCTACGCGGAGGTATCAATTACATTTCTGCATTGTATAATTCAATTTCATAACTAAACGGATACTTTACTGCTTCGAGTTCTTTGCACCACAATGGATAATTATTTTTCAAAGCTTCAAAGGAAAACCGTAACTTTTCCGATTATGAAAACCAATGTAAATATAAAATCATTAATATGGCCAAATAATTCATGAAAAGTGTAAAAGTTACGGGAATAATTTTTGGAATAGCATTTCTCCTTGGTGGAAAGCAAAATCAGTCAGTTACAACTTGTAGCCCATCTTATTTTTTCATAGATCGATGGTCATTGGTCTATCATTAAAAAATATTCTTTAAACGGGAAAACTTTGCAATTCATTTATAGTTTACCGAGGGAATCAATATAAAGTACATATAACGCTGAATTTCTACATTCAGAAATGCTACACCTAATAACCTTACTATACAGGGTCGCACCCAAAAGTGGTAGGACTGATTTTCTCTGGCGCGAACGGAACGGTGGAGGGGGGTCTGCCTGGCAGGGTAAGGTGTAGGGGGCTCTTAGCAACAGACCGACACCAACCTCAGTCACCTACGGGCTGTCGTTGAGTGAGGACACCGTTTTTAGTGAAGCAAGTTTTTTGTCCGCGTCGAAAAGCAAAATGAATCTGAATTTAGAGCAACGTTATTCCGTGAAGTTTTGTGCGAAACTCGGGAAGACGGCCACTGAGACCCTCGATATGATCATGCAGGCTTATGGGGACACTGCTTTAAGCCGTTCCACAGTATTTGAGTGGCACAAGTTGTTTAAAGAGGGTAGGGAGCTCGTTGAAGACGACCATCGCTCCGGACGGCCGTCGACGGCAAGAACCGACACGAATGTGGACAGAGTGAGGACACTGCTGAACACAGACCGACGCTTAACCAGTGAAGAAATTGCAGACCAGTTGGGTATGTCTGCATCCAACGTCCAACGCATTATTTCACAGGATTTGGCCATGCGCAAGGTGTGCGCCAAGATGGTGCCGAAAATTCTGCAATGGCGCGCTCGTCGTCAGACAGCTCCTGGCCAAATACGGCGTTGCCACGTTGCCGCACCCGCCCTATTCTCCCGATCTGGCACCACCGGACTTCTTCTTCTTCCCCCTGATGAAAAGACAGCTCAAGGGACGACGTTTTGACTCGATAAAGGCCGTTCAAGAGGCTTCGACGAGGGTCATCAACGGAATCCCCAAAGAAAATTTCCAGCGGGCGTACGGGGAATGGGAGCAACGTTATACTAAGTGTGTAGCAGCTCAAGGAGCATACTTTGAAGATTATTAAGTCGATGTAAGTATATCGTCAATAAAATTCTTTAAAAAAAATCAGTCCTACCACTTTTGGGTGCGACCCTGTATGTTCGCCCAGCCGATACTACAGTGCTTGCCAGGCCAAAGTAATGTCATACTTCTATACATTTAGTTATTTTTACCTCTCCTAACCTCGGACTTAATTTAAATGTGGACACTCCCTTTTGCAAAATATATGGGTTAAACTGGCCATTTTCAAAACAGAGATATACTATCTCATTAGGTTTTAAAATAAAGTGCATACTTAATCATTATCGATAGGGTCAATTTCTCATTAGACAACACGAGTGACGGGGTCCCACAAGCAATTTAGGATTTAGGACAAAAAAAAGATTATGAATATGTTTTTCTACGTTACTTGCAATGATGTCACCGTACACAATTCTCTACCTTCACCCCCAGGTATTCAAAATCGAGTCTACAACAAAACGATAGTCTTCCTCTCACCAATATCACCAAATCTGTCTGCCGTCTTTTCTCCGTCATATTGCGCGTTCATACTTTTCTCTCCTTTCGCTCCAACTTCTATTTTATCCTTGGAACCGATCCATTTATATTCCTCCAGAGATCCCATGGCAAGATTTAATGAGATATATCGTATAAGATCCGTTTAACTAATGCCGCTAGTTTTTTTTCATTTCACAGCATACGATCTAATCTCCTGAACCTTAATTAGGTTATAATATGTTCTAAATGCAACTCCATTGTCGATTAAGGCCTGAAAACGATAATTACATGACCGAGATGATTTTAATATTTTCTCAGGATTCACCCCATCGTTTTGAAATCTTACCGTAACAAATCTTAGCACTCGTTAATACAATCTTACAAAGGCACAGTAATAAAAGTTTCAAATAAAATGAATGAGAAAATTGACCCTGAATGGAAAATAGATGAGATTTAACGAACTCCAAACCGGGTACTAATGAGCCTCTCTTGCCTGCAGCCTTAAATGGGGAACAAACATTAAACGAATATGCGGGTACGACTTGATGAAATTTATCTTTAATGGAAGTACCAATTTTGATGATATATTTGTTAGCTTAGCATTTAAGGTAGGTTTTGATTGGACAAAGACCATAGACTTACATTTCTCAGTCAAACAAGACAAAACGTGACACCTTACACTTCATATAAACTGTTTTTCAATTCCACAAACATTCTCTCTACTGTTATGTCTTCCATTGTACACATATTTACTACAGGTAAATACATAAAATGAAAATCTAATGGAAAGGTATAATTTTTCATCAACTAAACCACTTTTAGATTCACTGATTGATATGCGTATGCTACTCAATAAGAAATATCAATCAAAGATTTAACTTGCGAGAAACTCCACGCGATGCAGAAAATTTGTATGGAGAACAATGTAAGCGTTACAGAGCATTTAGGAAACTAGGATGAGGCTCACCTCACAAACTAACCGAATTAGCGTATAATACTACATATATTAATTAGTTAATTATGACCTCAAAATATTAATAATAGCATGCATCGGACCCTTAAATATACAGCAATTAAACCACACAATTTCAAATTGAAACAAGAACTACCCTTTAAATACAGGTGAACACCATTTGATTATTTTTTCCTATCACGAGTGACTACGTAAATAACAAATGAAGCCTTTATCTATAGATTAGCTGGACTTTGCGGCTACCACAGACTGCTGTTGATACTTTCAGTTAATTGCGTACGTCACTTTCATAAATTGAGCTTGCTACTATCTTGTTACGGTTTTAGTATAACAAAGAACTATTAGCATTAAAATTTTTTGAAGGAATGTCATTGAAAAAGAAATAAATTTGTAAGAATCACATAGCATAAATAACTGAAATCATCGTGAGACAACACGACCATTCAACTACGGAATTGTTTGGGAGAGGAGGTAGGGATTAGCTAATATTGACTACGCAAAAGGAGCTGAAAAGTAGAATAAATTGAAGGTTCAAGTCCTCAGGAAAAATGCCCAAGGATACTGAATATATAACTATGAAAAGAGACTCTAGAAGAAAAGTAAATCTACATAGAAGATGTTCGATATTGGAATTTAGTAGATAGCGTATGTTAAGCAGTTGAGGGAGAGTGTGGATGACTGCACAAAATAATTAGCTTCGAGTTTAAAAATATGATAAAATGAGTAAGGTGTAAAATCATGTAATAATTTATTTTAAAGTTAACTTTGCCAATTTAATTCAACAAGGAATAAGTATCTTTATGAAAACCAGATGGCAGAGATATATTTTATATGAAAAAGAATTTCTTTCCATACAGAACGAAATATTTCTTTCTGTTGCTCTAACTGACAAGCCAAGTAATGAAGTATCAGGTGCTAGATATATCGCTGTATTTACCAAGGCCTCAGGCTTTGCTTCTCTGATTGTTGCGCACAGGACTCTCGATCATCCTATCGCACGCCGCCCGCATAAGGCGAGAGGATGGAAGAGGAAGGTAGAAAAATTGTGGGGGATAGACAAGGAGATAGAGGAAAGATTTATCCCTTGGTTCCTTCCTCCCTGCTTTTCCACGCTTCCTCGCACGCAGATAGATGGATACAAAGATGAAAGGAGCGAACACTGCGAAGAACACCCTTGACGGACACTTGCAGATAAACACGCCAAAGGGCAGAGCGGCGTGGTGGAGTTGCGCAGCAGTACCGGCGGGCGGATCCGACGCAATCCTTCCACCTCTCTTCAAACCTCCCAGCCGGGAGCGCGGTGGGGTTTCAACGTGGTCTATCTTTACCACTTCCCGTAAGCTATCGGTGACGGAAGGAAAATAAGTTCGAATCTGCTGGAGCGTTTGAGAGGCCCGAAAAAGTCGTCACCCGAGGGTAGAGGAAATGACACCAACGGGGCAAATTTAGCGAGGATATTTCCATTTAATATTCAAATCCCTCTGGAAGGTCAAGCAGTGGTCTTTCCGGTGATCCTCTTGGCTCCTGTTTCGTTTGATGTTAATGTTCCAAATGAAAGACTAGAAACCAGTGAATTAACTATTTTGGGAATCATAATATTAAGGTTTATTCCCTTCAAATGAAATTAATTTGAGAAATGTATTCAGGTACTTCAGCAAACTATGATAAAAAATGAGAAAATGTAACAGGAAAGAGTTGGTTATAGATGTTCTAATGAAAGCAGAAAAATTTAATTTTTCTGGGTCAGAAAATTTCAGATGGCTCTAGAGGAGCTTTATTTTTAAGGAACCATGTGGCTTTCCTTGAAAAACATTCACGCTTGGTGGAATTCGCACGTTTTTACATAATATTATCATATTTTTTTGCATTAGGATTTCTACTTAACACGATTATATGACAGCTTTAACGTTATCCATTTATATCAATAAGGAGATAAATGTAACTAGAAAAAACCTACTAATGGGTATGCGCGATAATTTATATTCACCTTAAGAATATTTTAACACCGAGAAATCAGATGTCAAATGAAATTTATTTTTGAATAGACGGTTGGGAGTTGTAGATATACTATTTCTGCGTTGTTTACGTTAAATTTTGCTAAAAAAATAGATTTCTATTTTTATTGATAAAAATATCAAATAGTAATAATATTTAATTCATTATTTTTCACTTAAAATTACCAATATTACCATGAAAAAAATGTTCAATTAATTTGCGTTTTAGCAACAATTATTCACACATATTATGTAGCAGGATTTACTTCGCTATTTATGCTATTTCATGCTCCATTTTGATTTATTTGCTCTTTCAAATAATATCGCAAAACTCCGAATCACAAAGAATTTGGTGGCTCGTTAATATAAAATATGGTTTCAATGTATTTAACTATAAAATGGGACCAAGTGATTCTCCGCAGCTAATGAATGTATTTCATTTCAATTATCAGAACTAATGAGATATATTTTCTGAAATGTCCTCTTTAATTTCATTACCTATGCGATAAGAACGAGGAATTCCTCATGTTGAAAATAAAATGCATCATGGTTTCTTGAAATTAAAATATATACAAACCTACCTCACACAAATGTTTCGGAATTTACTTATTTCAACAATCACTTCATTTATAAAACATAATTGATTAAAAATAGATTTTTATAGAAATATTTGATAATTCTTCTTTTCCTCAAAAATTGATTTTTTGCGGCTATTTACTATCAAAGAAGTTCACTGAATATGATGAACTTTAATTTTGTTCAAATAAATATACTTATAATTGAATACAAGCTACGGATTGGTACAGTGACAATTAATTACCTTGTCTCTCCTAACAAAACAGAACCCAAAATCCTATTTTACAAGTAGCCCCTATTCAACCCCTTTTACTTCCTTCATTCCATCCAACATCCCTATCCTATTCCTGCCCCTTCCTCGCTTGCCAAACATTCTCCCTTCTATGAAAGTCTTCAATATCCCATTTCCAATCAAACTTATCGTCTTGATTCATCGTGCTAACTTTTCAAGACACTCAGAAATGCTTGCAACTCCTTGGCTGACTGACAAAGTAAAGCTAGTTAATCCAAAATCCCAACTGATTTTATGAATTTTCTACCGACTTTTACTCCTGTCTCCAGTTCTTCCCATGACTCTTTGACCATTTCATTCACATATACGTTGATCCAAAACATACCTTGAATGAAAAATTACCGATAATAATATAAAATGTTACTAAATATTTTTCTATTAATTCAAAGTTTTAAAATCCATGTGTGTTCATTAAAGGTAAATACTTTTAAAAGTAGAATTTCATGTTAAAAATGCTATTATTTCTTGTTTTCATTCTCACTGTAAATATAGCTTTAATGACCAATAAATTTAATAACATATTTTAGAATAATAAGTATATTACCACAGGATACTACTTCAAAGTAAAGCCCTTAAATGTTGACACATTCATGTGTGCATGACCCCGTCATGAAATCAATGACGTGCACGATGGAATTACATTTTGAGAGTTTGAATAGCTACGATTTATCCGAGAAAACATTATAGCTGAAAACACAATTTAAACACAAAAAGACATCTTTTGACGACGTAAATATATTTAAACTTCTATAATTTAATTGTATTTGACCAAGGAAAACTGCATGGGAACTCCAATGAACGATATTTTCATGTTAACCCAGTAAGGTTAGCGTGCCCACTCCATCCCAATCGACCTACTTAATTTTTTTTTGCTTTTAATAGAAATAATTTCCCGTACACCTTCCCCAATAGTGACAATGATTTTTCTTTTTATTTCGCCCACCTCAAGCCTCTTTTTATCTGCATCAGTCACCTATAAGGTAAATTCTAATTCCTGCAGCATCTCCATTAAAATCAACAAACGTCCCGCATCCAAGGGAGGGAGGTATGAAGCTGTTCTCATTTTGCTCATCCCATCTTCGTTCACCAAGGCAAAAATAAAAAGCAACAGAGCCGAAGAGCGCATCGCAGCGCTTCGCCATTTCTTTGAAACACGGCCATGCACTTCTGCAAGGAGAGGGAGAGAGAGGCTCCCCTCTGTGCGTTTACGTATAAAGCACTTTGAGGCGCAAAGCGAGCTCCTGGAAAAGTTAACGGTGGCGCCCTAAGAACACTCCTCTCAAACCCACCGCAGGATTTTTCAACGGAGTTGAAAGCCCTGGGGATTGTGAAAAGAAAATAACTCCTTAGTCATCCCATTATCCTGCCATAGCCTCTGCCCTGTAGAGACCATTCGAGGTGAATATTTTCGATTAACCTCTGCCCGGTGAGTCATTTACAGACTTTTTAGAACCACGGCATGATCAAATCGATAAGAAAAAACCTCTTTGCCTATGCATTATGTATCCGAGAGGGACGTTAAGTTCGACCAGATGAATCATCTTATTCTTGATATTTTTAATCCTGTAACTTACAAATTCCTTAATCAATACCAAAGTTTCATGAATTCCAGTATCAAACCTCCGTATCAGAGATTAAACATTTGCAATGAGCAAAAATATGGAAAAATACAAATTGGTCATCAAGATAATATTTTTAAACGAGGTTCTAAAATATTACCATAACTTGTTTAAGACAACGAATTTCGTCAAAATTACAAATTTCAGGCATTAGTATCGTCATGATAGCAATTTACATAGTTGCTGATGTTAGATAACTGAAAATTCAGGAAAATAACTCATAAACTACAAATGAAAATTTCTTGCCTATTTACCCAAGACGGTTTCATTGCAGTTGAAGTCAAAAAATGGTTATATCTGCTTTTAAATACTAGTTAATATCTAAATTTCAACGGAAGTGCGTTTTAAGACAAATATAACAGCCACATTGATAGTCGTGTCTTCCTTGTTTCCTCCCGCCTTGGTTTATTTTGTACCAGTTTCACAGGCATTCCGGCGAGTATTTGCAGATCAAAAGCGAAATAGATGAATTTTTACGAAACCTATTCGTCATTCCAGTATTTAATGGTGTGTATGTTTGCATCACTCCCTTGAAAATGCGTCTGGAATAGATGTACATCACGCACCCATCTATTCCAATTTGGCATGATTTCAAATGCTTCCGCGATAAAATAGATCTGTGGTCGGCTTTCTTTTGCGAACAGTTTGATCTTTCCCAAAGTCAATGCCATGAGATGTTCCAATTTGTTATATTCCAGCGGGTCTGTCTGTTTTTAATAGCTCTTCGATGTCCTTGATTATGGCTTTTTAGAAATCTGGACGCTTGTCTAATACACGAATTTCAATATTCCGTTTACCTCTCATTTCTTTCCCAACCCTTTCGAATTATTTTATTAAATTGTATTGGTCATTTAAAATGTTAATATTTCAAGTAATTTGATTTAAAACGAGGGTGCAGATATTGTCACCACACAACTGTATATGGCGGTCACGTTGCCCTGGTTATCTCCTCCGTTGTAACTGAGGGTAAGTTGCAGGTTTCTGAATTATCCCCAGTGAGTCCTCATCCATTTAGGTACTATAGATTTCTGATTTTTTTCCAAACGTGCTTAATGGAGGAGAAAATTTCGGCAGAAATCTTTTTCTAAGGAAGAGGTCGCTTCAAACTGGCAATGGAAGAAAGGTTAGATGCAGAAGAGGCGGCTTGGTAGAAACCAAGCCTTCTCCTCTAGCCTTCAGTTCGGGGTGTTGAAAGCAGTTAGCGTGTGAATATCGGACCATATGGACCTTTGGGTCTCCTTTATTAATAACCGGCTCTTTTAAGAAGTTTATTCCGATTCTACGTGCTCCAAATTAAATTTACCCCAGAATGGCATTTTCAAAATATAGCCTAGCGTTCAACTCAGGGAAGATCAGTTCTCTTGCGATATGAGTCTAGTAGCAGGGACATAATGAACATTAAGAAGCAGTTACATCAATACAAGTATTCTAGCAGGTTTTTAAATGATTAAAAGTTAGTGAATACGTCCATTTGACATTCCTTCTCGGAATATTGGTCCTCTTCTCTCCTCTATAAAGTAGACGGATACTTTAGACTGAAGAAGGTTAATAAGAGAGGGTAATGTCGATCGGATACATTTGCTCAAGACGAATTTCCTCATTCTTCTCTCACACATTCAATGATCGACTTCGAATCGATCTTTCCATTGCAGTTAAATTTCAACGTCGAGTTTATGTGGAGACTTCGACATGTCATCAAATTTCACGTAGAAAAACGCATTCAGATCACTCATCTTATTAAAATCCCTAAATTTGAAAAATTATTACAATATTTTGATTTAACGCCACTCTAATTAGAATGGAAATTACGTATATAAAACTATCCATCCTTTGCCTATATAACACCATCAATACTTTTGATCGATTATCAATATTTTATTTGGAATATTTCAAACATACAAACTCAAATATACAAATCTTCAATGCATTTACAAATAATTCTATCTCATTACCGGCGGCTCGGCATCGAAATGTGACCGGTCAGGGAACATCCATGTCCGAATTAGGATTATCTCTTGCGAACATAGGGTTTGTTCACATACGTATTAGATGAATGGTAACCACAGTAGTCATTTAGAAGCTATCTATAGCTAAGGCCACAGCGTATTTCAACATCGGCTAAAGTAAATCCACCACGGGGCAACATGACATCCATTACCGAGATAGGATTAAAACCCACAGCCATCGAGTAAGTCATCTTCCAAGTGAATCTAATTATCCATCCATTAGCTGCCCGTAATATTCTCTCTTAGGCGATTAGTTCATTGGTACTTTTCAATTAATACAGCAGCCATAATATTTTAGGCAATTTGTGTATGATTAACAGGTTTTGAACTCTGGACACTTTTAGTTTGTGAATCGGGCGAATCTAGAAAGTTCCCAGTCACATTTTACTTAAGTGCCTACACATTAAAAAAAAAATATATTAAACTTCATTTCAATCGTAAAAAATGAGCGAAAACTTGAAAACATACAAAATGCTTGAGAGTTCAAATCTGGATGACGAATAACTCGAACTTAGCTAAAGCTGTCTAATTTCCTGGCTATGTAAATCTTCCCGGAGGAGGCGAAGAGGCAAACTGATTCTCAATCCCGAACGTGAAAATTAAATCCACCTTCAAGCTTAGCACCCAGTGAGTTCCATTCACTCCTATGTAACCGAACTTCAGGTTTTAATAAACAAGAGTATGGACTAATTTTTAATAGATTATTTAGCCAGCACTGGTATAGTATATTTGGTTAAATATTTTTATTTTAAATTTTTATTTCATTTCAATTTCCTGCACTTGCTTCAAATAAAGAGCGAAGCATTTATATGAAGTTAGCTAATGAGTGGTATTAATATAGATTAACATTGGGACCGGTTAGGGTGAATATAAGCAAATAAGTTTTTCAATCTCTAATCAACTAATATGACCCCACGAATCCACATGGTTTGACCTGCCTACGTTCTTCATAGATTAAACCAATCGATTTGAGTTATCCAATATCGATTCCTCAATCCCTCTACTCAAAATCATCAATCGTGAATCAAGAAATTCCCGTGAAATACCTACGGGAATTCCTATTCTAGGGAGTAAATTGGTGCCGCGTCACCGACCACATGATTATCGGGGTCGAGACGCACCTTCCCCACCCCCAGTCGATGCCCGAAATAGAGTAACCACCACCGTTCTTGCTTGACTTTATCAGACCCCCATAAGAGATTAAAACTCATTCTTACGTCTTCACGGTTCTCGGGGAGCATATTCCATGGCGAGGAGGATAGCCTGGGGAGGGATTTAATGATTAATTTCCGTTCTCGTCTGAATGGCTTCTCTCTAGCCAGAAAAGCCCGTGAGTGGGCTATGGCAAGCGCAGTAGTTGGGATGCCAGGGAAAAGGAATGGGAGGGGAGTCCTACACCTCCCCTCCGTTCGATACGACATTTCTCTCGTCTGACCCGGTTAATCTGCCGAACAGGACATTCGCCGACTGCTACCAAGGTTGTATGTGGACAGGGATTTCTAGTTCTGACACAATAATCATTACTCAATGTGTACGTAAGTGTACACTCAAAAATAAACAATTAAGTAGGATAACATGGCATTCATTTATTACATTACTATTTCCCTAAAATTCTAGCTTAATAACCCTAAGTTTAGCACACTTACGAGACATTTCAGTTAGAAATGGAATTCATTAGACTCAAATGTCTATTTAACGTCTACCGTCAAGATAAGTGGTGCAAAATATATTCTGTCGCCCGCCGTACACCACTTATCTTGACGGTAGACGTTAAATGGACATGTGAGTCTAATGGATTTAATTTCTAACAGAAATGTCTCGTGTGCCAAACTTAGGGCTTCAAAGTTAGAACTTTAAAACATACAATATATATATATATACATATTAAAAATAATTTCACATAATATGTGAAATACAATATATAGTTCATATATATTGTATCGCCGTGTATGTATATGAATGCACACACACGCACACACACACATACACACACACGCACACGCACACACACACACACACACATATATATATATATATATATATATATATATATATATATATATATATATACATATATTCGTCCTGGGAAACCATAACTGGCACAGGGAAAGGAACTGGCTCCCCTACCATGATATGTGAATTACACACGCCGTCGGGATTAGTATTGGGTGAACTCTACTTTCATCTACCAAACCAACCTTCGGGTTGATTACTGTGTTTATATATATATATATATATATACATATACATTATTTATACATATACATTATTTATATATATACATATATATATGTATGTATGTATATATATATGGTGGGGATAAGGGGTAGACCAGAGGTAGCGTGCTGCCTGTGTCGATGGTTGGATTCTCGTGACCGACGAAAATTTTCAGTTTAGAAAAAAATTGTTAATAGTTATTAGGTACGAGGCAACTACACATTAACAGAAAAAATACAATAATGGTGTTTCGGAACGACGCAACGAAACAAATAGATCCCTGAACCCAAGGTTAAAGGCAGCAGTTTAACCATTAAGCACTGGTGGCGCAGACTGAGTGGGTCGGCCCGGCATCAGCTGCCGCAGCTGTGGGTGAGAATGAAGTTCACGGTATCGGCCGCGGGTGATTTTCCTCCCTGTAAAATATTCCGGAGGTAAACTAGTCCCCCAATCGGATATCTGGGTGGGGACTACTGGGAAGGGAGTATCAATCAAGGTGGTTAAACGCAGAATAGGCAAATGGAACACTTGGTCATATGGGGTGAGCGGGAAATCATAAAGTGCCGAGATGGAGATATATAGGCTGGGGATAGACATCCTGGGAGTGAGCGAAATTATGTGGGCGGGGGTGAACGACTTTTGGAGCGACGGCTACAGGCTGACACTCGGGAGACAACCAGAAAATTGGCATCATACTCACGAAGAAATGGGCAAGGAAAATAATATCGTGCTGGAAAAATAATGAAAGGATATTGATGATAAAATTAGAGGCAGAACTTACGGATACAGTGATAGTATATGCCGACGTCCAGCCATTCAGATGAGGAAATAGAGGAAGTATAGGAACAACTGGAAGAGGTTCTGGGAACAGTAAAAGGGAAGGAAAACCTCATAGTGATGGGTGATTGGGAACGCTGTGGTCAGCGATGGGGAAGTAGCGTGGGATGCCTCGGATAGGGAAAACGAAACGCCGCGGTAGAGAGACTGATAGAATTCCACAAAGAGGAAAACATGGCAGCGGTAAATACTATCCTAGACCAACATCCGAGAAGAAGATACACATGGATGATGCCTGAAGACAAAGCACGATGCCAAATTGAATACATTTTTGTCAGGAAGAGATATAAAAACCAAGTAAAGAAGTGTCAGAGCTACCCTGGCGCAGATATAAATACCGATCACAACCTGATGATCATGGACAGCAGACTGCGGTACAAGGAGATGAAGAAAGAGGCACAACAACCCAGGTGGAACACAAAGATACTGGAAGAAAAGAGCGCAAGAGAAAAGTTCACCACGGTCATCGAAAGGTAAAAAGAAGGAAATGATGAAAATACCAACACTGACGGTCGATGTAAAGAAATGAAGAATATAATTGCCAAATCTGCAGAAGAGCTCCTTGTGAGTTTGGCGGAAATATCCAAGAAGCCATGGATAACAGCTCAAATAAGAGGCATCATAGATGAAAGAAGAAAATACCACAATCCAAGAAATGAGAGTGAAGAAAACATCTATAAACATTCGCGGAACCAGGTCATACGAGAGTGCAAGAAGGCAAAGAAGGAATGGATAGAAATCTACTGCAAGGAAATTAATGACACCAAGAAAAAGAGAAATAGCGAGATAACTTATAAACTGGTGAAGAGGCAATTAGAGGAAAGGAGAACAAAATCGCAAAACCCACAGCCGCTGATGGGAATATACTAATAGATGATGACGACACTGGGAATAGATGGAAAGAATAAATTGAAGTACTCTATCAAGCTCCCAAATCACTAAAAGCAAGACTTAATTAAAAATGAAAGCATGAAAGGTAAAGACAATCGGGGTACGCAGATACTAAGAAGCGAAACAATAAAGCACAAGGAGTTGACAAAATAAACGGAGAAATAACTAAGGCACTCTGAGTAAAAGCGAAAGGCGCCCTCCATGGAATAATCAAAGATAGCTAGGACAGCAGAAAGATACCAGAAGACTTCGAGAACAGTATAATGATTGCAATAACGAAGAAACCGGAAACAGATAAATGCGAAGAGCACAGAACATTAAGCCTGGTGACTTCAGTATCCAAAATTCTTACTCGGATAATTAGCCGAAGGAAGGATAGAAGGAAACCTCTCAGAAAACCAATTCGGATTCAGGAAAAACCGAGGAGCAAGAGGGGCAATTCTCAGCTTGAGAATTCTGGCCGAAATAATGAGACACGTAAATAAGCCATTATATGTGGCATTCGTAGACTTAGAGAAGGCCTTTGATATCGTCAAATGGAAAAAGATGTTCTAGATACTGGAAGCGCTCGGATTGAACCACAACGACAGAAGAATTATCCATGACCTCTACAACAATTACAACAATTCAAACGAGAAATGGAAGAAAAATAGAAGCCAAAATAAACAAAAGAGTTTGACATTGATGCAACCTCTCGCCAGCAATATTGAGCGTATCCCTGGAAGAGACAAAAAAGGAAACACAAGAATGGGATATCAAATGAATTAAGGTTAATGGAGAAGAAATCACCATGCTCCGGACTTGCAAGTAACTCTAAGTGCTATGGACTAAATCCTAGAGGAATATAATAAGAACATCAACAAGAAGAAAACTAAAATCCTTATGTGTGGAAGAGAGAAGCTAAACGCAGATATCGTAATTCGAGGGGAGAAAATAGAGAATGTGGAATTTCATTTTAAATGTCAACATATATAATTTAAGATACTACAACGGATATAATTAAAGAGCCATTATAAGGTTTACAAGTGTGTATCTTGGAAGGAAATTTTCTGCAATACAGACTCCATTTGAGGTTATGTAACTGACAAGATATTAAAATAGCGTATACAGCTGAAAATATAGATTATTTATTTTTGGCAAGTGATTTATGGAAGGTGGTTTTTCGAATCGGCAAGCCTAAAAAAAATATAAATACGTGGATAGCAGCTCTACGTTTGATTTGCTTGATTCTAAAAACTTACATAATTCATTTTCTCTACACATTAGGTGTGATTACAAAGATTTGTGGAACATTCACGCTGTCTTCGATCAATGAACTACACTGATTGCATCAGTACAAGTGACCGACAGATAAGATGTAGCATACCATAGTGTGTTAGAGTTTTAAGTATACATGTGATAAGGTGCAACTTCAACTTGTGTTATGCTGCAAATTCAATTCATTATCTAAGAGATCATTAAAAAATAAAGGTTTAAAAAAACTGCTTCGATAACCACGATTGGCTGAGCTCAGCAGGGTCACTGAGAAGTGTCATTTTTCAGCTGGAAATGTCGTCCCCTCAAACATTTCTAATGAATTTTCAAAAGCCAGAACGACATTATGATTCAGAATCCCAAGGCAAAAGTACATTTAATTTTTATAAACTTCAAAATGCAAATAAAACTAATAATATCATAAATTTTCCTGTTATTTCAAAAACGTAATGACTAGATCATATTTAACAATGTCGTAAGTGAAGTATGAACTTGGGAAGGCGTAAAGTCATTTTTTGTTTCTTAATAGCAGGGCCTCTATTAAAAATTCGCATCTATTTCACTTCATTTAATACAAGTGGAGCAATCTCCATCATTTAATATTTGACCGTAAAATTTTCTTCAGTTTCAATTTCACAACGCCAAAAGCGTCCGTCATTGAAATGCGATTTCCCTACTTCATTTCGTTCAACTTTAAATGCACCTGTGCCATCGAAATTAGTGCTCACACGCTTATATTTGTTAGCCCATTAGGTTAGGAATCCATTACCAAATTAGAATTTGAGCAACTCCTCAGCTCACCCTCCTTCGAGGCGTCGACGTCAATTTCGCCAATCTTTCCTACCCGCCTCTCGACTTCGCTGCGCTTCAAATATTCCGTCTTCGCTCCGAAGCCGCCCTAGCCTATAAGTATTAATCAGTTCCGCGTGCAGTGGCGCACCCCCGCCTTCCAACAGCTGCATTCACACACACACACACCACAGGCGCATATAGCAACCATGTGCTAACACTCATAGGGGTTCACTACTAGAGAACCCCGCTTTCACGAGTCCCTCTTAACTCATAAATGTATTTGTGTCCCAGGTTTTTATTGCATACGGCACGTAAATAAGTACCGAAATAAACCAGCACTAGACTCCTTGAAAGGTGAAATGCAAACTTAATTGATCTGCTATAAAAGCGAGATAAAATTTTAATCATATGCACAAATTACATAATCTCTTAGAACTGCAACGTCACTAGATTTGTGGTTAACGCTAAATTAGCTCTCCGAATTTCATTCATATTCAATACGCGTTCTCCTCAATATTTATTTTCTATCAAATACATTTCCTATTATTAGCTCATTGTAAATAAATTTATAGCAAGTCAAAGAATGTATATATGAAGGAAAATAATGCCAATATCTATCACAGCATGATTACATTAAAAAATGGTATTCTTATTTCTATTAAACGAGGCTTTGAAATTTCCGAGGGATAGGTTAGAGAAGGAGGATGTAATCTGTCAAACTCGTCGTCAATAGCGTCGACAACTTATAGTATATCACCTATTTTTATTTTATTTTTCTCTTAGAACATCCCTGGTGGTCTGTGTGCCTGGGGGAAACAAATAGGCCACTCAAAGATTGTCGCTAGGGTTCCCAGGGACCGAAGCATGAGTGCTGAGTTCCGTGTTCAGGAGCCATTTATCTCGGTAAATGAATCTCTATCCATAGAGAGGACATTCATCAGATATAACCATTTCTCATTGAAAAACGTTAAGACAACTCTATAATTTTAGTGCAACCTCAAGTCGAAATATTTTTACACTTTAAAATGCATTGTAATGCGCATTAGCGGATGACTCCGTTAAAAGTTACTGTCGTGGTATTTAAAGCAATTTCTTTGAAATTGAAAAAAAAATCATGGTAAAAGATTGCAATCCGCCAGAATTTTATTATTGCTAAAAATAGAATTTAAGAGACTTAAAAGGGTGGCATAAGAGTACTGAAAAATACAGGATTTACTATCTTTACAACTTAAATAAATATCTAATATTAAAAAAATGGCTCAAAAAATTAAAGATAAATTAATTTTGGCAATAAAAATCGCAGCGGATACATAATTTTAATTTCATATTGAAAAATTGGCAATTGCATACAATATAAAATATTTTTACACATTTTCCCTGCTATAAAATTTGATTTCACGTATGATTAAATAAGCGCTAAGTAACGGTTGGAATAGAGATATTTTCCATTACACCAAGGTGAAAAATTCCATAACCTCTACGATTACGTTCTAGATCTGAGTTCAAGGTGATCGATAAATAGCCTTAATGTCTTATGAAATCAATACATATATAAAAACCATAATCACAGTAATCAACACGAAAGTCGGTTTGGTAGGTGATGGTAGAGTTTATCCAGTACTAATCCCGACGGCGTGTGAAATTCACACGTCAGGGTAAGGGGGCCAGTTCCTTTCCCTGTGCCGGTTATGGTTTCCCAGGAAGATCTGGTACCCGAAAAATCACATAGCTTGAGCTAGGTCTTCATAGGTGGAGCTGTAGGTGCCCTGAGTGCCTTGCCCGGGAATCGAACCCGGGACCTTCCACTCCAACCCTCCGCGGTAGTCTAACGCTCTACCCCATGGACTACTGCGACCCGCAATACATATATAATATTTTATATTTAAAATAGATCAAAATTATAACGGAAACAGTTCCGATTGAACAATTCTTGGATCATCGCTTGAATAATGCATTTAATAGAGAGAAAATCCATTCACATGGAAAAGTGACGCATTTAAATCCAAACTAATCGAGAATGAAATGTATGGAATACCAATAATCACCAATTACTGTAATTATGCTCCTAATTGTTTGATGGCCTTCTGCCACGCGCACTTTTGATGGATTTCAGGGTTAAATGGACCTTAGCAACCATCATTTAGTATACAAAAGGATTGAAATATTTTGCGAAATAAAAATAGAAATATGCGGAAAAAAATTAAGACGTGTTTTTTCTCGTAGTTAATTAAAATTCTTATGCTTTAATTTCATTCCAATATTTATGGATTTAACTGGAAGGGTAAAATTAAATTTTTAAAATAAAATTAAATGGACAAATTTCAGCAAGTTCCAATTACGCATCTCCCCTTTTCTGCAGCTTTTTCAACGGGATATCGGAATAAAGAACTTAAAAAGACGTCGTTATTTCTTTCATGCTTTCTTATAAACTCAATTCATTCAGTCATTCTTCCACCACCTTGTGGGATCCCTGGTCGTCCATCGCATAAGCATTACCATCCATAACGAAAGAATTTTCACCCAATTCTTAAACCGACTCGAGAGAAGCACCTTTGGCCCATCTTCTCCGACCTTTTTTGACTCCTATATCCCATCAAAAACTTCTCTCCACAACTTCTGCCTCCATCCCTCCAAGACATTTCTTTTTCTTTTTTTTTTACTACACTCTCATTTCAATTTGGGAAAGGGATTTCACTCATGTTTTTTTTGGTCTCCCATGTTATTTTTGCCGAGTCTGAATCAGAGGTTCTCAATTTCGCCCGTTAATTCGTTCCCCAGTCCGTCTCCGACCCATTTTTCTCTCCACCTTTCTCCAGAGTCATCTTTTTAATCGTCCCCGCGCCCATTACTTCCGACCCATACCCTTTTCCCCATACTCTAAAACCCTTTTTCCCTGGCGGAGTGCTAAATTTTTCTCGATTGCCTGCTTTTCCTCTGTAACTCTTGTTGCCGTGAGTGATTCGATCACGCCATAATTTAAACGCTTCTTGTGTACAAATGGTGTAGGTGAACTACAGCAAAGTCCTTATACAATTTACTTCACAGTTTCTAAATAAACATTTATATTTGCATACATTTTTTCTTCGTAAAAAAATCGGTGAACGACAGTGACTTCGGCTGAGAATATAATTGATATACTAATTTCAAATAATATTTTTAAAAGAAATTGACCTTGTTCAATGCTTTAATGAAGGAGTTTTTAATTTTTCAAATGATAACTATGATTACTCTACTACTAGTGCTCTCAATACAATTCCCGTTTTGAATTAAACGTCAAAAACTAGCATTAATTTTACCGGCTCAACCGACCCTATATTAGGATGTTTTTAAGATGCCTATCCTATAGTCAATATTGATTTCTTGTAGTTGGCTATAGGATTGTCACCTTTAAAACTCATAGCCAATAGTTCACACCCCTTTCCTTTTTACAAAAGGATGTTTGCAAAAAGATGAAGGTTTTTTGAAATTTTGAGGACACCGGAATGAAATGAAAATATATTAATGGAAACGAGTGCAAAGGAATTTGAACAAATATGAAATTATTTTGGTTTAAACGTCTTACATTTTCACAGTACGCTTTCATAATTTTTTTGTGTTCCTTTTGGTGAGATATCACTTATGAATTGACGCCGTATGACGCTACTACTAATATACTATTGGGCATAATAAATCACCTGAACTTTGACTTCATCGAACATTGAAAATCAATATAAGTTGGCTAAACTTCCTCCGAACAGTTTTCATTAAATATTTCTTAGTGACCTTTAATACGTTGGTTATTTTGTAGCCACTTGAGACTTAAAACTTTGACGTTCTACTTCCATAGAACTCTTCCACAGATTTTGAGTAAGGATTAACCCTGAAAAGTCTCTCTGAGATGTCGACAAAGGCGAAAGAATGTGCGACAGCATACAAACACTTAAAAAGCACAAATAAAATCCTGTTCCAAGAAATCTTTTGCGATATAATCTTTTGAACCTATTCCAAATCATATTCTCAAGAGCAATTTTTATCTCATTCAATATCAAAATGCTCAGAATACTAATTCAATAAAATCTAATGCAACAATACCAAGGCAAATATGCTATTAGGACATCTGCCATCATCATGCCTTCACAAGTCGCTTTCTACCAGACATTTGCTCAAAATTTGTATAAAGTTTATTATAATAGAAACTATATATATAATATAAACTATATATAAAAGTATATTTAAAGTCTTTATTACAAAAACAAATTAGAAACCCCCACTTTCTACATAAAGCCAGAGAAGTGACCAGCATACGACGGGGACGGGGTCAGACGTGTAATTAAGAAATATATATGTATTTACTGTCTTAAGCGTTTGAAGGAAAGTTATAAATAAAAACATGATCAATATATCACAACTTTCAGTATCAGGAAGACCTACAACAGCGGCGTTAGGTTTGCCTTATCCTAAGTTAGATAAAATATTGAGGAGAAACAAGAGCTTTAAAAGAACCATCTCAGAAGATTCTCATTTTCCTTTGATGGTATAATCTGCAAATCAGTGCGGGGTTAAAAAATTCTTCAAGTTATTATCAGACTGGATTAGATGAATAATGGAACGTATTATAAATTCTGACCAAAACAACCGCAGAATTGATCAGGGTAAATGGTGGAATAATTTCGCGTTTTTGGCAAGGAATTTTTCATGCCTAACATTCAGAATAAATTACTCGTTTTTCCACCCTGCATCTCTCCTCCTTTCGTTTAAATCAGATGATCCTCGCCGGAGAAGAAGAATGCAAAACGAAAAAAACAAATTCCGTGGACGTTGCACTGGAATATGTGTAGTATACTTTTTTTTGGAGATGTTGGTATGATTTTTGATTAAAAAAGTCGTATTTAGTCTCTTGAAATATTATTTCTGAAAAATTAAATTAAATTAATTTATTTTCATAGGTCCCCCCCATAATCTACAAATTTAATGTGGGTTCACGTTTTTAGATATTTCAATTACATAGAATTGGAGTGGTGGGTTTATTGCTGAAGACTCCTAAATGGATTGCTCATCGATTATAGATCAAAGGATAGGAACCAGTCTAAAGGTAGACCTCGCAGCATCTCTTTATCGGGAAACTGCTAAAATGGCGTGTAGCAAGGTGGCACCAAGAGGGATAATACAACGCTAACAAATACCGAGATAGACAAATGGTACACCATAAATTATTTATCCCACGGAATTAAGATTGATGCAAAGATAATGATGAATCCTGGGAAGTGCGTGACGCTAGGTGCGAGACGATAGGTGGTGGGGTGGGTATCTTGTTTGGCACTAAGACAGCCAAGGCTTACGGGATCGTCATAATACTTTGAGTCTGCCTAATAATAAAGTCCTTGATCAACATAACTTAAAACAATCAAATAACAAAGAGGGCCGTGTCCATTTAAATGGGAAAAAATGTAAACTATTCAGTTCAGTACTGGGGAGCAAGAAAACATGAAGCTAGAGTTGGAGAGAGAGAGAGAGAGAGAGAATATAGCCATATTTTTAATGGCTGAGCGATGTGAGTTGGAAAGATAACGGTGATTGTTTTCATGACAGTCACATATTAATGTATATCGGAGAATAAAGCAGCGAGCTTGGAGTAGGAATGATACTAAACAAAATGGTAGGATAAAATTGGTGAACAGATCAGATAAGTTATAGGACAATGTTATAGAGCATCATTAATAGAGAAAAAGGTAGGAACAAGCCAACTGGGTTCTTATAAAGTTCATACACCGTAAATTAATCCAAGAGGGAAGACGAAGACCGCGAATAACTAACGGAAATGGGTGTTCGGCGTTGATGCGGTGGTGGGTGAAGGAGCATGAAAGTGAGATGGGGGAGTTTGATTTGGGAATAATGAGAGAAAACTGAGCAATGTCAGTATAGCTATGCAATAGTAGCTTCATTTTAACAAATACCTGGTTTATAAACCAACACTGGTTGTAGATAAACATAGAAAATCTCCGGTAATTCAGGGAGATATCGGTTAGAGTATATTATTGTCAGACCAATTCAGGAACATCATTATCAATTCCTATAAAAACCCAGAAGTGGACGCGGATTTGAATTATAATTTAATGGTCTTGAAGTGTAACGTCATATTCAGGGAGATAAAGAAAGGGAAGATGCATGAGAAAATGGAATTTGGAAACTTTAACCGGGACAAAAATGAAGGAGTAGCAGAGGAAAGTTGACAATCTTCCGGGTGAAGACGAGACATTGAATGTAGGAAAAGGTGGGAAATCCCTAACAATGGAAAAAAATTCGCACTTTATGGGAGTAATAGGAACGGTAAATAAAAAAGAATAAAGAATGTATGGAACAGAGAAGAGATGATTAGTTTTCATTAAGAGAGAAGGTAGTGGAAAGTGTATACTATATACAGGACTAAGGATAAGAGAGTAGGTCGTGGAGGAGAGATCAGTCGAGGATTTGGAGTTTTGTAAATGGCTGTGTTGCAAAAGAAAATGAAACCATGAGTGGATCAGGAAGAAAAATTATTCACACTATTCGAATTCTGAAATAGTACAAGTAATAATCGACGCAGAAAACCTTCATGAAAATGGAAAGAATATATAGAAGAGTTACATGGCATTGAAGGTAATGTAGCTAATGTCTCCTACGGAAGACATGAGACATTAGGCCACAAAGATGAGACTATAACAGGGGATACAAGGTTTCTTTAAAAAGAATCAGTAACAATTTTTCCTGTAGTATGCGAGAAGGGCTGAATTCAGACTCGGTTAAGTGTGTACATGATTGCAGATCGTATTGACATTGATGAGATGACAGCGCACACCATTATCACTGAAAATTCGGTGATGCGAAAGATCTGCGCTAAACTCGTCCCAAAAGTCTTGGACGACCAAGAGCATAGTATATTCTAGTGTCTGCTTGCGAAAACCTTCTGCTACAGAATTGCGAAGATTCCCCACCCCCAAGTCCCGACTCGGCACCAGCAGACTATTTCCTATTCCCAAAAGCGAAATACTCCCTCAAAGGACACTACCATCAGACCCTGAGTGTCGACAAATACAAGTTACAAGTATACTTGTAAGTTTGCTCGCGTACCCTTAAGAACCTACCGGAACCCACCTACCAGGGAGCCTTTGAGTCGTAGAAAAGTCCCTGACAAGAGTGTGTCGACGCTCAAGGGATGTACTACGAAGAATTTTGAGGCATTGTAGCAATATCTAGAATAAATCTATTTTTCCGAAAATTTTCCCGATATTTTTTATCTGAACCGTGTATGATGTCCATTGAAAAATCTCGGGTTTAGGAATACCCGACTTGATATAAAGAACGCATTGAAAGAAATAAAATCAACCACGGCTGCAGGGTTAGAGAGCATGCCTGCCGAACTACTCATGTGTCTGGGAAAAAAAGGAGGGAATTGACTAAAAGACTTAGTTCGATCAGATTAATGCCCATCCCAAAAAAGGGATAATCAGCAGCATGTAAGGACTGCAGCACCAACATTTTTATTGCCAACAGCAAATGTAGGTACTTGGAATACTCAGGTACTCATCAACAAAAGTATGAAAAGGGCGGTGAATAATTAACTGGGAAAGATTGTGTTCGGGTATGAAAATGGTGGGAATACGCCACAATGTAATGATATCATCGATACAAAGGAATAGAGAAAATGTTCAGGATGTTTGGGCTCAACTGCTTTGCATTCAGGTTGAAGGGCCAGCTGCTTTCCCTATGTTACCCTTCGGTATTCCGTGAAGTTAAAATACCTGGAATATTTCCCAACTTGGATGCTTAGGTGTAGTCGTTCACAGGCATATAATGAGAACTCTCCAGTCTGGAGTCGCGTGCGCTACCCTCTTAGCCACAACATCTTCCACTAATTGAAGCCAATAAATAGAAATTATTTTAAAAAGTCTTGAACTTATTAATATGCTTTAATAATTCAAGTAGATGCAACAAACAGTACACAAAAGTCTGACTCTTTTTATTTTCATGATATTTCCCACCAAACTTCAAATAAAATAATTCTTTCCTTCATGTCCTCCATACACGGAACACATTTCCCCTTCGTTCACTTCACCTATATCTTCTTCTTTTTAAAAAAACCCTTCATTCCGAAACTGTTCATCTATTTCTCATTTTTCTACACCTTTTTCCACATCCCTGTCTCCACCCCCAATCGTTTCCACGACTACCACATGGACCACGCACCACAGGTCCCTTTCACATTTACGCAGGGAACCTGCATATTCTCTCCAAGAAATCCTGTCTCCCTCCCCCCCCCCACATTCTCTTCCCTCCCGGAGGCCGTCACACATCGGGCTCCTCGTGCGCCTGACACCCCCCCCCATGCCCACACCTCTCTCTCCCACGCCCCACCCTCAACACACACGCGCGGGGTGCTGGAATGCACGCTCCCCGCGTTCTTTTGTTGTCGGCGTCCCTTGCTCCCACCCTCACCCGTCACGGAGACGTCGACGCCGAGCGCGCACACACACCGACGATCGTCCACTCCCTCCAAGGGACTCCACCAGTGCAGCGGGCACTCTATCACTCCCTCCCCACCCTCCTTCAGTCGTCGGAACAAGGTCATAGCGAAATTGAGGCCCGAAGGTGGGAAAGAGAGGTGGAATAGGATGCTTTGTGATCGTCTGTCAGTCTATCCAGCAGCGTAAGGCGATTGGTGCATTGGGCGAGAGAGGGGGCGGGGGGAAGATGATGATATGGGAAGTGGCGATGATGAAGAGGATATCGGGAGGTGGTTTTTTCTTCTGGGGCATGCACTCGTTCGCTAATCTCAGTTTGAATCCATACTGCACTGAGAGACATTACTCCTACGCTTACTTCACGTCGTCAAGCGTGTCCACGGCATGAGATAAGAGAGCAAACCGTAGAAGCATGAAGTCTGATTCTAACTTACGTTTAAGTTTACGCATTATCAGTATATATCGTCCATCAACACAAAGAGTAAAAACAACTATGTAGCACAAGGTAAAAATTGGTAAACAGGAAAAAATGTTTCTGTACTCATAAAATGAACAATCTTAAACCGCAAATATTACTCCAATTCGTGGCGTTATACATTTGAAAATATTGCAGCGATATCATAGATGTATTAGATGCCAAAGCTTAGCTCACACAAGCGGTATTTCAATGTAAGAGCCTATTGGAATTCATTTTTCAGTTAATTATGTAAATACATAATAAAAAAAGGTAAAAGGTTTATAAGGTAGCTGACAGCGTGATGCTAGAAGGATACGTCTACGGCATTTTCCATCAGATATAAATATCACCACTTCAAAATTGATTCGAAGATGCATCTAAGAATGCGGCCGTCTGTTTTTCGATTCAAAATTTTGTAAGCATATTTCGCCATACGCTTTGAGTTCAGTTAAATTACCACCCTTCCAATCGTTGTTGCCCCAATGAATATCAAGATAAGATATATTTTTCTTCAAGTTTCGGTTCAATTTTCGTAAAACAAAAAAGTTCGAACATTAAACCTTTCATTTTATCTTTTTGGAACTTGACGAGAGGTTGCGCAAACAAATATTATTTAAACGAACAATACAGTTAGTTTAATTCAATTTTTGGCAAAAGCCAAAGTCTATGGCGTCAATTACTCTAATAAGCGTACATTCTAGCTAATTAAGAAATAACTTTCATTTTGTTAAAAAATTTTCAAAACTTTTAATATTATTACAAAATTCACATCTCTTATGTCCATACCCACCCTGCCTTTTGTCAATAAACAATTCAACTTAAAATCAGCAATAAACTTGAACCACTCCGGAAAATAATTTTTTTTATTTACTAAAAATAAAGAGTTCAGTATGTGTAAAGAACAACTAACATGCACATATAAATTAATCATTTGAATAAATCATATTAAAATTTGAAGAATGATTACATTCATTATTAAAAAGCCAAATTTTATATTTGTTTCTTTTCTCCGCGATTAAATTCACCCATTTAAATTCATACAAATGCGGGATTCAGAATTTCAAACGCATTTATATTTTATTTACTCGGAAAAGTTAATTGAAAACCCCCAGGAGAATGGTTGGTTTTTAACAAAAATTGATACAACGGGAAGTAGAATTCACAATACCAATTTTTCCATGATCGCAATGTCTGTGTTGACAACTTGAATGCTTTTGGAAGTCTGAAAGGGCCTCCAAAAGCTATTCAAGTTCGAGGACGAGCGGCAACCTGACAGTGTTGAGTAGTTTTTTCTTGCGGCGTTATCGCAGAATCGGATGTCAAAATTGTTGTCCGATTCCAACGACAATCTCAGGTTTTTGAGCAGTGGAAATCTAACACGAATGAGTATTTTCCAGAGGACATATATCAAGCTAAAACGAAGTCGATAGGACAAGCCAATTATAGCCACAAAAACCAGAACCAGACCAGTTCAATCTAAAGATGGCATTTAACGTGAATATGTTTGTTATTTAATGTGATAAGGCAATGCAACTGTCATAGCAAGAAATGGGGATGGATGAGATTGAATTCTGCAATGAAGGAAAAGATTATGAGAATTTAAATATCTGGATACGTCAAAATTCTCATAGCATGAAAAAATATTACTATATTAATAAAATGATTATTAATCAATGAATTCAATTACTTTTGGAGAATTGGTATGATTAAATATTTGACTAATGCGAAAGAAAAGGAGCTTTTCAATGCAATATAATTCACCAAATTGAGAAAATCAGTAATTTCTATTGTATTTGTGCTTTTTCTCAAGTACTGTTTGAAAATTTGAAAACAATGTACTAACATAACTTGGTTAGTTAGAACAAACGAAAATTCAGTGCTCCTTATCATAAGCATAACAATAAATACAGTAAATATAGGGAAACTTAAATTTCGGTAAAACGTAAGCCATTCAATTCTACTCACCCCGCATAATAATATGGTATAAAAAAATCTAATGCCATGCAATGTTCCATGATTCCGTCAAATAAGTTGTAAAACGCTAACCGACAAGGAGAGAAGCGAGGAAGTTGAAGTTTTCGTGAAACTTCCAATTTGAAAGGCGCCCAAAGAAGGAAGATATATGACGATAGTCAGAGAAGGTGGAGTAAGCGTAAAACGAAAGAAGAATGGACGAAGAAAAATTGGAAGAGGAGGACATGAGAAGTGGTTTGATAAAGAAGAGGGCCTACAGGAAACAGGACCAAGGAAAAGAACGAGTCCTTTGTTCGCAGGGATCTGCGGGCGAGGCTCCCGATCCTTTCACCGGGTTTTGTATGCGGCTTGATAGTAAAATGAATGGAAAAATACAAAATTAACTCCATCTCCACGAATGCAATACATACAGTGCACTCGTACTAGAGGGCAAACTTTTAAACCATTTACACTCCAAGGAGGAAAATATTTGGCTTCAAATTCGCATTCAGAGAGGAATTGAAAGCATTCTGACTGTGTTCCAGTATACCTGCTGATGTGCTTTTATAAATAAAATTCATACTCATAGAAAAATACAAAGCAAGAATATTTTTTCAGAAGTTCGTGAAGGTCCATGGTGATTTTTTTGCATAAAAGTAAAAAAAACACAATACTATATATTATTCTCTACATTTTCATATTTCAGAGGCACTTATGGCGGAATTAAAAATCACTACTAGAAACGTACGTACAGGGACGCACCCAAAAGTGGTAGGACTGATTTTTGATCCATGAATTTTATTGACGATATACTATACTTACATCGACTTAATAATCTTCAAAGTATGCTCCTTGAACTGCTACACACTTAGTATAACGTTGCTCCCATTCCCCGTACACCCACTGGAAATTTTCTTTGGGGATGCCGTTGATGACCCTCGTCGAAGCCTCTTAAACGGCCTTTATCGAGTCAAAACGTCGTCCCTTGAGGTGTCTTTTCATCAGGGGAAGAAGAAGAAGTCCGGTGGTGCCAGATCGGGAGAATAGGGCGGGTGCGGCAACGTGGCAACGCCGTATTTGGCCAGGAGCTGTCTGACGACGAGCGCGCCATGGCAGAATTTTCGGCACCATCTTGGCGCACACCTTGCGCATGGCCAAATCCTGTGAAATAATGCGTTGGACGTTGGATGCAGACATACCCAACTGGTCTGCAATTTCTTCACTGGTTAAGCGTCGGTCTGTGTTCAGCAGTGTCCTCACTGTCCACATTCGTGTCGGTTCTTGCCGTCGACGGCCGTCCGGAGCGATGGTCGTCTTCAACGAGCTCCCTATCCTCTTTAAACAACTTGTGCCACTCAAATACTGTGGAACGGCTTAAGGCAGTGTCCCCATAAGCCTGCTTGATCATATCGAGGGTCTCAGTTGCCGTCTTCCCGAGTTTCCCACAAAACTTCACGGAATAACGTTGCTCTAAATTCAGATTCATTTTGTTTTTCGACGCGGACAAAAAACTTGCTTCACTAAAAACGGTGTCCTCACTCAACGACAGCCCGTAGGTGACTGAGGTTGGTGTCGGTCTGTTGCTAAGAGCCCCCTACACCTTACCCTGCCAGGCAGACCCCCCTCCACCGTTCCGTTCGCGCCAGAGAAAATCAGTCCTACCACTTTTGGGTGCGAACCTGTACATAGATGTTGCATAATCACATCCACATGAGGAAGGCAATCAGTATTCCAATTTCTGTATTTTTTCAATTTTAATATAGTTCCTCATCCTTGCTAACAGTTAAAATAACGCATTTTACACAGCATACATTTCTCCAGAGGCTACTTTAAAGTGTTCCAAAATTAAAGTAAAACATAAATTACGTGCAAAAATATAAGATTACTATTAAATGTTTTTAGTCTTATATTTTGCTTAGCATAATATGTTCAATATTTTTCTACAGGGCGAAATGTATCGGCTTTTCAGAAGTAAGTAAATTAATGTCAATTGTCCACGCATGCATTTTCTTGCATGTAGTCGATACTTATAGTTTTGCTTACGCGGTGACCCTTAAAATTGATATTTTTACGTATAAGAGTTAGGTGTTTCAAATGTACGAGGGTTATTTTCATGTTAGGGCCTCTGGGTTAAAAAAATGCAGTCGTTAGAAAAAGTATTTATTGGTGGTTTTAGTGCCCTACAATCCAAATCAATTTTTCTACATCTACATAATACTCCGCAAGCCGCCGCAAGGGTGTGTGCGGGGGAGGGATTTCTACATAATCGCCATTCACTTCTAAGCACTTTTGGCAACAACTAAGAGCTTTTTCTAAGGATTTTCCCTTCGGATCATTAACCCATCACCAAAGAGAGAGACACTGGTCTCTCTCTTTGGTGATGGTCTGTCTCGGGCCTCGAAAAATTCCTCTCCTCCCTTCGCCGGGAGGTAGAGGAAGCATGCAGACGCAGATTAGTGATCAAGGCCGGCCAAGGGAAGGCAATGGAGGTGACGTCATACTGCCCCGACAGAAACCATTTCCTACGCTGGTGAAGGTACACAAAGGTATTGTGACTGGCGCTTCGTGCACAGGGCACGCCTGAACATGCTCCCCCTTAACGCGACGAGGAGGGGTGTCCCAGGCATAAACAGGAAGTGCGGAGCGGTTGATGAGACCCACACACACGTAATTAATCACTGCTTTGCGTGCTTCCCCACGAGGAAAAGAAGGTGCGAAGTCCTAGAAATGCTTACCACGCCCGTCTTCATGGAAAATACAGATGAACAGGAAAGTGGAAGGTGACCCCACTGGACTCAGACCCGACCTGGTGATCACCGAGGTCCCAAGCGGGTCGGCTGACATCACCACCCCATTTGAAAAGAGAATGTTAGCATTCCAGGCGCCGAGACTGGTAGAAGTGGTAAAATACGGTGCCGTTGCGGAGGGGCCGTGGGCATGGACAGGGTACGGGATTATGGTGGATGGGAACCAGAGAACGAGAGAGTGTCGTGCAAACTCAATAACCGCCGTGGCTACATAAGGTCTCCGCCGCAAGATGGTGTCAGCCACAATAAAGTGATCGCGGGACATTTACACACAATATGTCACGGGAAAGAGGCATTACGAGTAGTTGCCATTGGACTATTGATTTTTGCTGAGTATTTTTGTATTGTTTTTTATGCTTTTGTTACCCTAATTATTCTGCCCCAAGTGCAAATAATTTGTTAAGGGTCTTTCCTATCTACTATCTTCGGGAAATATGTAGTTATGTAATATATTATTAATAAATAAATCATTTTGTAATGAAAATACTTGCAGAGAAATTTACTTTAATGAATACCTTTAAGCTTAACTATTCTACACGCTCAACACTCGAAATAAAATATTCATTTTCAGGAGCTTTAAGGATCTCATACTTCAAGGTTTTGATATCGTATTATTGAAACTGCAAGAATCCGTATATTTATCTGGCGGGGATATATTTTAATTATGACAATTTCATGCATGTGTGCACAATCTCTACCACTCTGATGCTGCACGTAAACAACCATATGACGAGCAGCACCAGACACCGAGACGCATAATGATGTGAGGTCATAAAATCAATGGGACACGACTTCGAACGATGGTTTAGAGATGAGTGGAGGCAAGGAAAAACGTTCAGGAAGGAAACGGGGAGAAGGGCGAGGGCTGAGGGGAAAGATCGAACAAGACGACGAATAAAGGGAGGAGGAGGAGAAATAGATGGTGGGGGGAATGAAAAGGGAGACCGAAGTAAATTGAACGCCGAGTTTTGACGAGGGATGAACTTTTTCCGAGTCGGCTGGGAAAGGCGAAGGTGAAGAACGAGCAAGAGAAATTTCGGGTGCGGGAGAAGGGGGGCGCGTGAGGGATGGAGTTGAAAGGAAGAGAAGCCTATAGGCGAGAGGAGAGGGGAAGAGGATAAGCGAAAAACCGGTGGGAGGGAAGCGTAGTTGCAGCGAAGGGAGTGGGATGAATAATGCGAACTCTCGAATCGATGACACACTCACTCACACACACACACATACAAGAGTTTTTATACCCTTACTTTTTCCTCCGCTTTTTTTTTCTTCCGCCAAACCCCCCATTCCCACCCATCCTCCACTGCTTTCCGGTGGGGTGAGATAAATGTTGGGCATGAGGGAGGACAAGAGGAAAGGGAGAGGCAGATAGAAAGAAGAAGCGTCGGAGCTAAGGGGCTTGCGACGCATAAGACGGTGTGGAGCCTGGGATCTGGACGGGCAAGTGAAAAGGACGTGAAAGTAGAGGACCGGAAGGGAAAAGAAAGCGAGATCAGTTGGGAGACGGGGAGACTATTTAAGTCTCATTAACGCACCTACATGCTACCCCACGAGACATCCAATGGCGTCATTATTCAACGGCAAATGTATTTAAAAGATTAAAAAAAAAGAATGTCAATCGCAATGGTAAGTGAATTTAATTTCAACGCATTTGCTCCATCTAAAGATATTAATGTGGATATCACACTCAGGATAAGGTATGACAAATTAGTTACTCATTATTAGTAAGGGAAACAGCAAAAAGGATTATACAAGTACTCGTACTAAACCGGTTAAGAGACAATTCGGAGAAAAAAAAACAAAATCCCAAACTGACCGAGATGTTGATGGAAATAACCAAATAGAGCATGAAGACATTTGAAATTGATGGAAAGAAGACATTGAAGAATTCAAGGGCCCAAACTGCTTGAAGGAGGCTTAATTAAAGAAGAAATAGTGAAAGAAAACTACAAACAAAGCGCTCGGACATACTCAGAAGCAAAATCATTGGAATAAGTGAAAGACCTGAAAAACAAAAAGGCATCTCGTATTTTCAGAAAACCCAAGGTTGCAAAACAGGGAGCAATGGGTCAAAACGATCCTATGGATAATGGCACTCTGCGGAGCAGAGACACGGAAAATTTAAAACGTTGACCAGGAAAGAATAAAAGCTTTTGAAACATGGTGCTGGAGGAGAATTCTGAAGCTTAATGGACAGATAAATGAGGAATGTTCAAGTACGTAGAAGAGCAGAAGAGATGACGACCATATGGGACAGACTACTGCAAAGACGAACTAGATGGATTAGACACATCTTGAGGTACAATGGATTAGTTATAATTACAGAAGGAAAACTTGATAGGAAGATCTGCCGAGGAATACCGAAAGCAAGAATATAGAACGAATTTAGAGGAACGTAAGCAATGAAGCCATCAGGGGGCGATATAATTAAGACACAATTGGCAAGAATGGAGGGCTACAGTAAACCAGTCTTCGCATTTAGATACTGATGATAGCGATTTACTCCGGTTGACTACTAACCGGAGGACTGGAGTTCCATTTCCGCTGACATTTTTGGGCTTAACTTCACCTAAGTCTTGGCTTTCCTTAGCTTCACTCCAGCGGAGTAACTTTTTGGGTTCCAAATCTGGGAAAATTTAGACGACTCGAAAGGAACTGGCTCCCCATGCATGATATCCGAAATTCACACGTCATTGGGCTAAGTAATACGTGAGCTCTACTCTCAACTATCTAACTAATCTTCGGCTTGATCACTGGGTTGTATTTTTATTATATATCTGTTGGATGGCACAGCCGTGACATACAGGAAAAAAACCTTGGAACGCAGAAATGGAAACTCACGCAAGTATTACAATTTTCGGTGTCTCGGACATCGTCTTCAGCCGAAGGAAGGAAATGATTTCATTTGCTTTCGCTAAATTACAGAATTAAAGCAATAATCGATCTAGCTCAATCACCCTGTATAGCATTAAGGCTTAGTAAAAAAATTGTGACACCAAATTTTATTTTATGAGGTAATTTTAAAAATAATTTTCAGCTTATTGGATATTTCATTTCATTCAAATTGTTACAATGAACTTTTTCTTTCATTGCAGGTGAGGAAAGGGAAGCTACAATGCTCCTTGTTGCTGTGCAAGCGTAAATTGTTTCTGTCAAGCAAATCTCGCGGTGGGTAACTGAACGATAACTAAAACTATCTTGTACCATTTATTTACGTAGTGAGGGAAACTTGAAGTTGTGTCTAACTGGATACACGGAGTCACATTATTTGTGCATTCCTGTATTCACATTTATTATCTTTAAAGCCTATAACATATCATGTCCAGATTTTACATCATTTCCTCGAAAATACCACATTCCATTTCATGTCGGGCATGACTGGCCATTTTACTCATTTTTGCTATCTTATTTATCGTATTACATCGACGGAATGTTGGAAAAAAAATTTTTCCTTCTGTTACCCATTTTAATCACCCATTACCCATTTAGAAGATACCCATTTTAATCATGCTAAGTTTAACACAGTTGAGGTTTGACGTTCCAGAAAATAAATTCAACTTCAATAATTGCTATATCGATTATATATTTTACAGTTGATACTGATATAAATATGTATAGGCATTTAATTACTTCCGCAAAATTATAAATATCCTATAATTTTGCCAAAAACTGGAGGAATTGCCGAAACCACTCAACTATTTGGAAGTATTTTGAACCATATTTTTAAAATTATCAAATGAAATATTTGAAGCAATACCATTAGAAAGGGGGAATATAATTATGATACATCGATTTATGGGGAAACAAATAAGTGAATACCTGTAATTTATCTAAAAAAATATGTAACCTTTCCAAAAGCGAAGGGCAACTACATCAAATACATAACTTTCCACGTGAAATGGCGAGGGAGGATTGGGAGAGGAATGGAATATAGTAGGGTTGGCGAATGTGTGCGGGTGCTTGAGTGTATATGAATGATGTCGGATGGCGTCGTCGGAGGGGAGGTGATGGGTGGTAAAGTGATGGACGTGGTCGCATTGCTAAGTGGCACGTGCATAAGGGATCGAATAAGTCAGGACGAGCAGTGAAAGGAGCGTGAGAGAGGATTTCTTTCCGGAGGCGTCCCCAACCCGAATTCTTAAAAGGCAACGTGACGCCACGGCATTGGCGGGAAGAATTTGAGGAAAGGGAAAAGGAAAAGATGTGCTCCTTTCATGAGAAATGTGTGCGGTATTGACTTTTTGAAAAGTTTTATTTCAATTCCACTTGGTGCTGCCGTCTTGTTTGCTGAACATCTCCCAAAGACATGCGCAGTTACTTACAACTTGTTTTCTGAGCTATTTCCGCACTGCATCAACCATACTATCCTGAATTCCTCCACAGAGTCTTGTAACAAGAGGTGTTAAGCCATCAAACATTAATCTTACTCTAGTAAAAAGGATTAACATATCGTTTAGCAAATCACTTGAAGCACCAATCGGTGTGGTAAGTTTATGTTGTGTTTGGATGCTTATGGATAAGTCACTTTTTTAGATTAGAAGGAATCTTAGCCATTAGGGGACTGTAACTCTGCGATTTTAAACCAATCTTTGTGTAATATAAAAAATACACTGATTAAAAGGATATGCAGGAATTTCACGCACATCCAACAAATACGAGTAAAACTGATAAAGCTAAAATATATTTGCAAATTTTCAAAACATAGAATTACTTTAGAACACTAAAACAAAATTGTTACCTAATATCCTGCGGTACAGAATGCAAGGATGTCGGAATATGTCTATTGGCTAAATTACGTATTAGCTGCTGCCCAATTTTGCTAAATTCCTCAAAGTAATAATTAACTTGCACTAAACTCAAAACCATACAAAGTTACGCAGAACGCATCCCAATAAACTAATTTATCATGGTTGCTAGAAAAACCTACTTCAACCCGTTGTTTACTTATTTAAAATGTATTCTAAAACATTAAATGAATGAAATTGGGAACATATCATGTAAAAATCCGATCCAGAAATTTGTAACGTAATGAGCTATCCACAGTATTGCCACAGAAAATTGAATCACGCGCAATATTTTGAAATTTTCAATGATTATATATATATATATATATATATATATATATATATATATATATATATATATATATATATATATATATATATATATATATATCCATTATCATCATCAATTAAATGAAATAAAAAATTCCTCCTACCAGAGAAATTCTCATAATACTACGCAATAATAACTTGGCAGAAATTTTTAAATATTTTCCCATTCACATCTTAAAGATAAACTCGAGCAGGATGAGTAAGGATTTTTATTGAAATTGGCTCGTGTCACGGATAATTACTACAATCCATGAAGTATATAGATTAATAATTAAACAATAAAATACTTGTGGGACCTATGGAAATATAACAATATTAGCTGTAAAAAAGGCAACTAAAATATGTTAAAAATTCAGCACGGAGGTTTCTTAGAACTCAATTTCTTCCAGCGTAAAAGAAGAGTGGAACTATAAAAAAGACTCATAAAGAATGCCAACAGCTGAGCCGAGACAAAGGGAAACCAGCACTTTGTAAAAGCTAAAAAATTCTCTGGAAAAAAATTTGACAATTCCTGGGTGAAGTTTCCAAAACCGAAAAACAATCACTAAAATTGCTTCGAAGAGTAGATCCGGAAAGTACTGCGTGGGAATAAGGGGACATTTTTCTAGAGTTCACAATGCAACGGGCTTTGAAAAATATGATTGCCGTAGAAAGTTTTAAATGATAGTAAAAATTCAATTTAGGAATAAACCAGTTATAACAAAAATTTGTGGAAACAAGTTTGCAGGGTCAGTTAGTTGTATTTACCTGTATTAGGTGAGGAAGAATCACAAATTGTTAAATAAGAAGACTTAGGTACGGAATACATTAAATGTAATCAGTGTTAATATGAAAAGAAAATAGATGAACAAACCCCGCATGTAAATGAATATGCTATAAGATTATTAGAAAAAAATTTGCAATTATATTACTTTTTCCCTATTTGATTTTCAAAGAGATTGCTTTAAAAACGTGTATATTTAAGGAATAAAGGGCATAAAAATTCGAATGCATGAATAGTCATGCATTCTATGGAAAAAGAAGCCACATATTCACCGCGTTATCTAATCGATCATACGAAGAAAAAGAATTCTGAGTGATAAGTTTTGATCAGATCCTTGGCAAACGATAAAGAAATGAAACCAATGAAAATAATAGACTTGGGTACCGCGACAAACAGAAAGTTACATACTGAGTAGCAGAAGATTCAAATTACCAGAAAATTTAGTACCTGTATATGATTTTGAACTAAGTATTAGTATAGAAATTTAGAAGTCACGAATATGGGGAATATTTAATTGAGACATAGAAATTAGCACTTAGACCTTTCTACAGTTTACATCTAACAAGTTCTTTCGGTAGGATGAAAGAGAAAAGCAGCGAAGCATTTATTACAACAGAGTTAATAATAGACCTCGTAATTTTAATTACGATTAAAATAATTGGAATGACTTGGCATTTTATCTGAAAATCTTGAGATTATGTTTTCTATAAAATCTGACTCCCTGTTCATCTTATTTTGGAAGAACAGTGGATCTGAATATTTAAAATTTCTTTGAAAGTGGCTCCCTAAATTAATGAAAATATCTATCCACGAAAAAATATGTATTTAAGAAAAAATAATATTTGTGAAGGCCTATGAAACTAATACCAGGATAATTAGACCAGATCCGAAAGGTCTCCTTCCCAGGAAATCACACGACGAGTTTAGTTGCGGGGATCAAGAGACAAAACGTTGATTTCAAACCAGAACCCTTCAAACAATGTCCTTTAGCTTTTGACCCTATAATACTACTCCCGTCTTATATGTTAGCTTTCCTAACGATCTGGGTTTTTCTCATTATATAATTTGCGTCAATGCTTTTTCACTATAATCAACCTGATTATTAATGTTACCAATTTGGCGTATTCTGGAGGCTGTTATTATTTTTGCATAATTGCTAAATTTATATTTCAGAATCCAAGGATCGGAAATATATATCTAACCAATATTTTCTAGTAAACGACTTGAAGTCTAGTTCTTTAAGGGAGGTCTCGTCCAATTTCTTCCAATTTAGGACGCTCCTAGGACATAACAGACGCGTAAACTTTCGAATAAGCAAATTATGATGATTTTATGGCACTTTTGCAACGTAAAATTTCTTTCAACAAAGTTAAGATATAAAAGCCTAAGATACATAAAACCAATTGAAATACAAATAATATTTTACATGAATTCTGTTAAATGTCATTAGTAGAACTTCACACCATATACGCCGAGTAACAAAGACAAAGTTTATATAATTTTTATTTTACCAACAGTAACGTAGGCCTATTACACTGCACCTATTTTAATCTCTTACTATGGTATTAATATATTTCACAACATAGTTGGTAAAAGTAATTTTACACGACGACCTTGCTTAGCGCCACACCATCATGGGTTGGTTTTTTATTTGTGGATCTACTACCACTTCCTATGAATTTATGCCGGTAGTTTGCAATGGAAGAATTGATACTCACGCCATTGACGGAGATCGTGTTAAATGACGATATGGAGAGAGAGTAAGCTCGAGAAAGAGAGAGGGCTGGATTTTGGTATGTTGGAAATAGGAATGCCTGAGGAAGAACAATCCTGAGGTGCGATCACGCTCGAATCCTTTCAGAAATGTAATTTTGGATACAAGATTAAATTCTCCCAAAGGAGAGATAAGACTCTGGAGGAGCGGCAAAGAGAGAGAGAGAGAGCCTTTTTTCTCACATCTTTATTCTAGCCTGTGCGATGAAATAAAAAATTGTTTATCTCTACTTATTATAGAATATGAAAATATCTGTTAATAGATATTACGTTAATTGATTCAGCGTAGTTAATCTTATAAAGGCCAGCAAAACAATATGCATGTATTAATTAAATAAGAAAGATTAATTAATCACGCACAGAAAGGGTATTGGCAGTAGTCTAAAAAGTCAAAATACCTTTACATGTTTTTCATTCAACATATTAAAGATGAATGAAAACAAATTGCGGTAATGCTGCAAAAGCAACTCTAGTGAAACCTCCCGCTGGTGAGCACCCGACAATCCTCACATTCAAACTACCATTAAATTGGTGTAATTGACATCTAACCAATTTAGAAACATTTACGTAAATACAAATAAATAGAAATAGGGATTCATCAGTAAATAAATCTATTGAGAAATTTCTCATGGACTCTAACTTCAGGAACAAAACGTTTTCGTTGAGTGCTAATTCCTATCTTCCAAAAACCGAACAAACACTGCTCTTGAAGTTCATTTTTAAGTGAAAATCATCACTTGGCATCCATTAACAATCTATTGCATTAACCATTACCAACGGAAGTGTGTTCATTAAATGAAAATTTACATTTTTTGGCGTACTTGAATTTAAATGAAATGTGTTAAAAATACAGTATTTATTGATCAACTAGACTTAGGACTGTAAATCTCAATTATTTCCCAGTCATCATCAAATATGAAGAAAGTCTTCCCAGTTTTGCAACCGATACATAGCGCATGAAAATGACTCGACAGTTCGATTTACGCAATTTTATTCAGAAATGTTTATTGGGAATTCAATTTGGTCTCCCTGACCTTAATTAAACGAATATTGGGAATGTAATTGGCATTACACCTTACCCTATTGATTCATTGCATGGAGCTTACGCAATTAATGCGATCAGGTAATTCATCTGGTCTGAGGAATATTTGGCCTTTGCCTCAAGCTACGCAGTTAATAATGCATCCACCAATTACGACTCTGAAAAATTAATGGAGAGTTAAAGACCAATCGAATGGACAAAAACAAATATTGGAAAGTAATTTTTTATTCTCAGTTCAGCATTTTGTCCAGTCCAGTATTTTCCATTTGGATTGCGGGGAGATATATGCCAGCGTAAAATGGGATTTATGAACATATTACAAAAATGGGTAGATATCCTTTTACTCTTTGAGGTTTCTTGAAAATGAAGTAATTTTAACAATGCTAAAAAATATCTGAATTTTGAAGTTAATTAATTTAACAGCCTAAATTTTACGTAGTGACATAATTAGTCATTAATGACGATCGTGCAATTAATATATGGCACAGTTGAAACGTACAGTCCGATAACCTACTGAACTTTTTCAGTTAGTTTTCCCACATGTACTCGTATACGAGAAATTATGAAGGGAAAATATTTGAAAGTCTAAATTACTCAAAAGGTGCACAAAGACATGTTATTTTTTAAAGTAAACAATTATATAACTTAATGATTTATACAATCTACCTATAAGAATCAATATCATTGAAAAAAGAGGTCATATTTTAACTAACTAACTTATAGAAAGATGTACGCGCATGCTATGAGCTTGAGAAAATTACTTTCACGACGATTATAACAGAACTACTTTTAGATAGAAAAATTTTAATTTTCGACTCATTGTGAGTATCGTCTGAGTCTTTTTTAACGACTATAAAATTTAGATCTCTTGAAGCAAAGTGAGTGGAGCTTGACGTCAAACGAGCCTTTTCCTAAATCACTTAATGTGCATAGTGACAAGTGCAACAAAACGGGAGCAAGGTGAGGAAAAAATCAATCCTGATTCTCTTTTTCCGCATTCAAATCCGCAAGGAAAGCGGGTTGGAGAGGACAGGAGGAGGAGGTGGAGGGTGGAGACTGATGAGGGCAAAAAGCAGCTACCTATGGAAAAAGACGAAGGTTCTACGAACACGCATCGAATCGACCATTTTTAAGTGATACTCAAAAATTTTACCATGCTCGTTTTCTGCTCAGACACAAGGAATAGTCGGTCGCTTGAAAATGACGCATAATTTGGAGTGATATTCGACGTCTATTAGACTAAATGACAAGAGACCTAAGAGTAGAAAAGCACTGTAGATGTATTTATAATAGTGACGCGCCTCCATTCCGATCATGATCATCCGTCGTTAAAATTACGCCACGATCATCCCTCAGAGAGAAATATCCAACCACGCCCCTCCCTCCCACAACTCCCACACTTCCCCACTTGGGCCCAGCCTTTAAGCGATGCGGGAGAACCACTCCTCCAGAGTAACCCGCTCTCCTCCAAAAATCCTCGCCGTTGCCCCTTCACCCATCATCCTTAAAGCGGCTTCGGATGAGGCAGATTATAATCCTTTCGGGAGTGTTCCCATCGAAAATGGATTTTCCACTGAAATTCACATAAATCCAAGCCACGTTTGATTGGATGGAAGAGGAAGAGGGAAGAAGGAGGGTGGGAGAGGGGAGAAAGAAAGGATGAAAGAGGGATGAGGGCCAAAGAGAGGAGTAGGGGGTGGGTGGGTGTATGGGGAGTCAGTATGCGATCAAAAAGGTTAAGTCTGCGTGACAGCGTCTGGAGATAGATAAAGGGAAGGCTGCGTTAAAAGGACTGATAGGGTGGAAAGGAGGGAGAGTGAAAGACGGTGAGAGTAGCAAAGGGACCGGGAGGGAGGAGAAAAGGCTGAATTGAGAGAGATGGAGGGAGGGAGAGGAAAGAGTAGATACATGACGGAGGAAGGAGTGATGAGGTGAGCAGTGGTGCCAACGGAAGAGGCAAAACTTGCCCTGCCCACACGAATGAAACAGCAAACGTATGGAAGACGGCCTCGTATACCATGTGTCTACCCCCTCCTCTGTATTTGTGGGCAAGGTTCGCATTGATTTCAAAGACTTTGGTCAAGCTAAACCTGGCCGAATGTTCACCAAAAACGGCATTTCAGTACTAGGGGAAAAATCCAAACCAATACACAAGGAGAAAATTTTCTTTTAGCAAAGAACTAAGCAATTTCGCATTCTTCATGGTACCACTTGGTCGAATTTAATCATAGTGAGAGAACAAAAGCGGAATTCAAAGTAAAAACTCAAGTTTTCAACTTTTTCAAATCGATACCTAAATGGGGCAGTAACTCTTCAACTAAATATATAGTAATGCATATATCTTTACAAATTCACTATACTAATCAACATTATACCTTGTCTATTTTCCTGCTTGGAATTTGTTTGATCTGCGATAATTTGTCGGTAAAAAAAAACTTTTCATATCACTGGAAAGCCGAGTGCTTGCTAAAGAAGTTGTTTATCCAAGGAAAAGACATTAATGCATGGTCATAATAAAATAAATATTATATACATCATTTGAATAACGACACCACCATAAGTACAGTGTATAGTTATGACTCTCGACACTCCATTTTACAACTAGACGATTCATCAGTAAAGAAGACGCACAAACGTTTCAAATTTGAGGGATTAAGCATTGCATTTACCATTTCAGAACAACTGTTCAATTATTTTCTTCTCCGCATTTCTTTGCTGGTCCGCGTGCGCCTGGAATCCAGATAGGCTATTTTCGACTATTCATCAGGTTTCTCACGGGCCGGAAAACCAAAAGTTTACACAGCACTAATCAACACTCGAGGAAGGACTCGAACCAGCGACCTCAGGGAAATCGGGCAGAGACTTATACGACTAATAATAAAATTGAAATAACATCACCATGAGGATAAGTAAGGAAATCCCATTCGGCAGGCTTGCCTGAATATGGTTTATACCTGATTTGGATTCAAAGGATTGTCAATTATTGAATGGCCATAAAACGAGTACATTCAGAATCAAACCCTACAAAATAAATTACTATATATTTATAGAGCTAAATTTGTTAGAGCATCTGCCCCGGCAAGTTTAAAGTTCCGTGGTTCAGTTCCGGTTCGTGGTTCAAGTCAAGGTCCGCCTTTCTACGCTTGTGAACTGCTCGATTCCACTTTCCCCGCCATTCCTGTGTTTGTCTTTTATATGAGTTTCCATCTCTTTTCCAAAAACCTATATCCATGGAAATGAATATATATATATATATATATATATATATATATATATATATATATATATATATATATATATATATATAACGATTGTACGGAAAAACTCATACGAGCGGCACAATAATTGGCTGACACAACATAACACAAATAGAAAAGAATAGACACATATAAAAGAACACTTACACGGTAAATTGTTCGAGCTTTCGGCCCTCTCAGGGGCCTTCTTCAAGAGAAGGCCCCTGAGAGGGCCGAAAGCTCGAACAATTTACCGTGTAAGTGTTCTTTTATATGTGTCTATTCTTTTCTATTTGTGTTATGTTGTGTCAGCCAATTATATATATATATATATATATATATATATATATATATATATATATATATATATATATATATATATATATATATATACACACACACACACATCGAATATTACGACTGCTTATGTCTCCCCCGACAAATGCGCCATTAAAGTTGAAGATATTATGGATGTCCAGAAAATTTGAATTAAGAATAATCACTTAAGGCTACCCAATGTATTTCAGCCCACAATTATTCCTTGCAGTTTGTTTAATGACCCAGAAACTCACATTCTTTCATATGACTTTCTCTTCCTTGGAAACTCCGATGAATTCCTATCCAATGATTTTCCTTTCTATCAGAGTAATTTATTGAGTCTAATGATGCATGAGGTAAATATATTAAGAAAACAACCTGACTTCCCACCCATATTTTGGGTAATTTTTCAATAACCAAAAATTTTTTATGAATAAGAGCAAACCGAATGTTCCTTAAAATGGTATATTTTATAGAGTGGATAAATGAATAAACATTAAACCGTGTAATGATTAGTTATCAGATGACGCATGTGATATTTTATGAATATTAAATTGATAAATATGCATATTTTATTTGCTAATACATTTACAGATTGATAATAGTGTATAAAATGCAACTACGCATACATAAAAAAAAGCAATTACGTCCAAAGTAGAGAGTATTAGTGAGTGCGTTTTTACCGGTTGATATATTTATAGCTGTTTTAAATACATAATCGGAATTGAATACCTCATATGTTGGCAACTCTGGAGGAAGACGAACGACCCGAGGGTCGGTTGGCCGCGGCTGCGGGGAAAGATCTATAGAGAGAGAGAGATAGAGAGAGAGAGATAGAGAGAGAGAGAGAGATAGAGAGAGAGAGAGAGAGAGAGAGAGGAGTGCATGGGGGGGATAAGAATGTGGGCAAAGGGTAAGCGCGGTGGGAGCTTTCGCGTAGAACTGGAAGACGCGATGGTCATGAAGCAAAAGCATTGAGAAGAGCACCCGGGTAGACGACTCGGCAAGAGAGAGAGAGAGTGGCCTTCGAATACCATATGTTAACCGAGGCTCGAAATAAGAATTTAAAAGAAAAGAAGGAAAGGGGCAGCGAAATAGATTTAACGGGCCATTCATTGTGAAATGTGACTTAATGCTCCAAATAATAAGAGAGGTAAACGTAAATAAACGTAAATTTCCATCACAAGCAGAGGAAAAACTTTGAAGCTTTCCACGAAAAAGGCAATGCTCAAGTTTTCCTAAGTGAGCCATTATGTCCCAATTACGTTATCCATGATAAAATTACGAAAAGAGCATCATATTTTTAAAATCAATCTCAGCCGCTTCGGGATTTCCAGCATCAATTTAAATTAAAGTGAGGAAAATATCAGAGGAAATAAAAAAATGCCAAAGTTCACCTCTCATTTGCGATTAGCGGCGGTATATTTCATATGTTTAAAAGTCCTGGTCAAGCAAAACTGAGATTCGAAATATTATATTTATGTCAGTAATTATCCTACAATCTTTAATGAAAACAAGCAAACCGCGTTTCAGCACTCTTTGTTGCTAAAAAGTTGCTGAAAATCTTTGATTCAGTGCATGAAAAGGCTGTGCAACTCTGAGAAACAGAAAGGAATGCTATTTTTAAAAAAATAAATGCCTCCAGAAAAATATCCCTTTTTCCTCCGCTATTTTGAATTAGTTTAGGTATCCAAACCCTTCGATTGAGAAGCTCTACCAATTGATTATCATTCCCCATCCAATCAGCGTTCATCACCACTCAATGAGCGCTGTGCCGAATCTTCATTTGATTGCTAACCACTCAAATATTTATCCGTGAATCAGCAAAAGATAAAGCCGAATCAACATTCCACTCATTGGGAATAATAACCTCGTTCAATTCCATTGCAGTCGCTGTGAACTTAAATCCATCATTATGGAATAACGTAATCACATAACCCTTCGAAGGGAATTTTCTGTTAAAAACATAACTTGATCGTAACTCTATACTGAATAACCACTGGAATATCATATAATTCAACGTGTAGACTGAATGCTAGATGGCGTCAAATACATTCAAGTGTCTGTTTCGCACTAGAAATAATCGCGTTTAACTTGCATTAAAATGTATGAGCTAAACAAGCTTACTTTCAATCTTTCTCCATTACATTTCAATGCTCGTGCATAAAACTAAAACTGCAAAATAGAGGCTACTTGGTGGGACAATTAACATGAAGTAGAGGGGCATCAAACTAATCCTCTAATTACAATAAATGGTTACAACGATAAAAAATATGTTAGAATGCACATTAAAAAATATAAAACTATAGAAATATTACACATAATATCTAATGCGACATTTGATGTAACTCCAGGGAAAAACCTAACACAGTACCGAAATTCCAAGATTGCAGCAACGCTTTTCCGGATATAACCAATGACGTACCTCATACTTATAGTAAAAGGGATAACTTTAATTAGAGTAATAAATGCTTTAGCATTGAACAATGTAGCCGGCTCTACAAATATCGTTTGACCTTCAGACTGCATATATCTATTCACTTTCTCTTGGCAAAATTTATTTTAACAAGCGGATTGACATCAATTATATTTATTTATTTTTCCATGTGGTACAGGCTAATCATTTAGACTCAATCGTTTTCTTATTTAAAGTGATGCCAATTTAATATGTTTATCCCTATTGGTGCAAGCCCTTACCCTTCTTAATTGTCACTTGTCAATTTATAATAATAATTTCACCTATTTATACTGAGAAGGACTATTTGTCAAGTAAGTGGTTTAATGCCCAAAAATGCATTATTCTATGTTTTAGAAAATATCATGGACTAGTCCAAGTTTATTTCTTTGATACTGGATACACGTATACTCATCTTTTGTTTGGCCAACGCACCAATCATTGCCCTCCATATCCCATTGCCTCTCGGTATCACCAGCATCCTTTCTTCCCACTCTCCCAGCAACCTTCTCTTTTTCCCATCTTTGTTTTTTTCGTATATTTTATTTCATATATGTATAATATATATATATATATATATATATATATATATATATATATATATATATATATATATATATATATATATATATCAAAATATCCACTAGTTTTTTTCTGCCTATACCTTAGGCCTTAATCAACCAATCTCTGCTACTATTGAATCCTTTTTGTATCATAAGAAATTTTTATTTTTATTATGTTACTACTTTGACCCAAATGAGTATGTGATCTGCTCTCTATGACAAACACTGAAATCACAACTGGAAATATTTAATTTTCTCAGGGTGTATAGCTCAACCAAATCATTTTTATCTATTCTTAGTCGAGTGAACATTGAAGTTTTACTTTTAACTCGCAACGAAGCATAGGCTAAGTCCAAAGGATCAAATCTCACCTGTTTCTACGAATCGCAAAGCATTCTGACGTGTGCATACGATAAAATCTCTCCCCGAAGTCGTTATTTCGTTTAGTGAGGGTTCAACGGATACATTATATATTTCATGCGCAGCTTTGGTAATATTCTCGCATAGTCAAATGTACTTCGAAGTACGATAGAGCTTATCTCCCTGATTCGGCGCACCATAATGGAACATTGAGGACAATTTTTGGCAGTGATGTAAATGTTGTTTGCCTCTCTCTCCGTGGCTCATTTTTCGCACTGAAAGGTTTTTAATACCCTTAGAGGGAGATGCTCACCTCAATTTTTCAAATAATTAGAAGGAAATTGTACTGAAATAAATAAATATGCACATGTGTGCGTAGGAATGTGGTTAACATGTGCACGAAGTCTCGCAAACTAGGAGTATTAGCGAGTGTTTCTCACTTCTTCACTTTTCCCCTCGAGTAAAATACGGAGCAGTGGTAGTGGGATTAAGAGGTTTGAAGATTACGAGCTGAGATTCCGGCGTAAAATAACCAAGAAAAGGAACTGTGGGAGGATACATGGCTGCTCGGGTGCTGCGAAATTACCTTCCCTTTCCAGATGGAGGCGGATGTATCCTTTTGCCTGTGTGTGAAAATCCCCAACAATTCCCCGTGTAATTCCTAAATTCTCGTAAAACTCTCTATTTTTTTTAATGCATGAAACACGTGATTAAAATGGCTATCCGATATTTGTCCTCGGGAGATTGTTGGTACCATGTTGGCTTTAAATCTGTCCCACACTTACGGGCAAGATCAATGCCAAAAACACATAACCACACGAAACTAACGTAGAATCTCCTTTATATTACATCTATATATGACGAAACTATGCTACACTGTGCACAATATTTACTGAAATCATATCGAAGTAAGTCAGTTTGCTCGGTCAACATAGCGTTTAGACCTTTTTTTTACCACTGAACCCATTCCTTAGACGGAATGCAAACTTGAGATCTGAAATCGAGCTGCGATTTTCAAAGTGATACTTTTTAATTGTGCATCAATTTTTTTTCTTTACCGGAGTAATGACTTGGCTGATTACCATAGCTATTAAGTTTTGCATTACATAACTTATTATCGTCATTTGAAGATTAAGAAAACCTGGCCAGAGACTTGTCTCAATGATTCTTATCCACATAGGTCATTTGAAATTAGAACAATAACCTCGAGCAAAAGAGCATATGAAGCAAGCCTAATAATTAATTCCATCACGCTAGATTTTTAGGAATAAGAAATATACCTTCTTTATAAAAAGTATACATTCGTTTTGCAACGATAAATATCACATATTTAACGTCAATGTTGGAAGAGATTAATTGCTTTTCTGAAAAGAGAGTACACCAATATTGGGCCTTAAATTAAGCAAATATGGTCCTCCATAATGAAATATGTAGTATTTAATCAAATTTTCCATTTGTCACCATACCAAAGAGGTGAAATTAAATTTTAACAACGGATGGATCTCAACTACAGCAGCATCATCTTATTTCTAAGTAATAATTACTTTCTTCCTTTTTCGTGACATTCATGTTAGATGTCATTATTTTAAGATGCTTAGTTGGCTGAGTTAAAATGGCACCGTTCGATTAACTCGATATATCAAATTTAAGGAAAAAAATATTTCCATTAAGTGGAATGCACTGTTTTGACTGGACTTGAACCAATTCGTCTCATTCTCGGTTAAAGTTTAACGAAGCTAAACATAATATGATTGGTAAGTCATTTTGTTACCCTTTAAGTATTATTTATTTCTCTTGTGTGTGCTTTCTATAGTTAATATTAAACACAACTTTCAGAACACATGCCACATACGCTGCCAGTGTCATTTTCACATTTCCCATGTTACTACTCATCTTTAGGGCATAATAAATTAAGTTTACAAAAAGGCGAATGAAAGTAATTGTGAGTAGGATTCTATATTGAAAATAACGTAGCGTTTTACTTATTGTTGTTTTGATCGCGATTTGTGTGAGGTAAAAACAAAAGTTTCGATTTTAACAAAGAGATATTCTTTCTTATTTATTGTAAGTGGTCAAATATTCTCACAGGTTGTTTCCCTATGTATTTCAGAACTGCTAATATTGAGCTATAATACACATTAAAAAGATGAATAATATATGGTCATTTTTGTAGCATAACTAAAATGAGGTATTGCCAGATAATGAGAAAAATATTATTATGTCATCAAAGTTGAGGAAACAACATTTGAAAGCTTTGATTTCTAAAGCTTCCTGAATTCACAAAAACCTATTAATACCATAACCCATATGATTAAACCTTTTTGTGGGAGTGCGCGCACAATAAGACATGTCATATTAAACCTTAAGAAAATAATATAGCTATTCTAGTACCGATAGGAAATACAAGAGAAATAATCAACATCTTTTGAAAAATACTGAACATGGCTATTAGAAATATTTAACGTTGCGCGACGAAGTCCTTCGTGCTGTGCAGACATCAATACATTTTTAGCCAGAATGGTCTGGAAGTTTTCAAACGACTTAGGCATTACACATTAATTTCCTACTTTTTCCTATTCCCTCATCCATTTACGGAGCCGCACAATTCATTACATCAACACCGTATTTGTGTCAATGGGCAAAAACCGGACCTAATTTTAATGGGGTGTGGTTCAAATGGAGTTGGTGGTCGCGTCATGACCTCTGCTTTCATAACACTGTCCTCGCCTCCACTTCCTTCCTTCTAGTCCCCGCTTTCCTTCGCCCCCACTCCGTTATCGCTCAAAATGGACACCAGTGGGAGGAACCTGGGCTGGGCGGGAGTGCAGATAGCAGTTCGAGGAGATGAGGCTTCCAGCGGGAAATTTCTATCCTTAAAGAGACCGACCCTTTCGCTACGCCCTTTCATCTCTTCCCTCCCAGTCTCCTCCCACTCCCCCGACGAATAAGACCGAAAGCGCAAAGCAAATAACGCGCCATGATTAGTTTTGCCGACGCTTTTTTTTCTGTTTGCTCACCGACTCGGAATACTTAATATTCTCGGGTAGACTTTAATATTCACAAATATATTTTTCCCTCTCGAGAAGAGCAAAACTACCAAACATAAATGGCGGTTTTTCTAACCTAGCATAATTATATTTTAGGCATTTCCACCCATAAATATTCCAATTCATTGGGAGTACTCGAAAGATTTGTTGATGGCCCATAGAATTAGAAATCCATATCTCCATCGAATCTTCGGAAATTCTACAATACGTATCTAAGTCTCCCATTTTCATTACACATTTCAAATCGCTGTTGATAGCATTTAATCATGCATAATGTGTGCATTGTAATCATGAACTATCGGGAAGTTAGTAGAGTACTAGTTAGTCTTACCTGTATATTTGGGGCGAAATGCTGTTCCGGGTCAATACTCTGTACAGTTATAAACTCCTAAACAATTGAACTAATATATAAATGAATTATAACTATATTCACTGTATAGGGTTTATTATTGACAACATACAGGTATATCTTGCATAAACTCATTATTCCAAAAAATGTCACTGGAATATGATACGATTCTTACTACACTTGTTGTTTTTAAAACGATTTTACAAGTGCTAGAAAACAACGATTTTAGTTAAATTTATCTCTAATGTTGCGATAACCATTGATCAAATGTAGGTGCCAGATTGCACAGGGGAGAGTATATGACCTGAATATTGAATTCGGACATATAAGAGGGAAGGGACTTTTGATAATAGCCTAAAAACTAATAAATATGTAGGAAACAAAGCCGAAGAAATTTCCAAGAAAATTGCAACGTTTTAGGTGCATGATAATTAAAAGCAGTTATTTTATAAAATCATTCGTTCGAAATGAATACGGTAGACTTTGTAACAAGTATCTAATATTCGCCATGCTTTCATAGTATAAATTATATTTCGAATGAGAAAAATTTACGTGCTTATGATTCTCTAGGTATAGCTCCAACGGGAAGAGTCACACTTTAAGAATAAAATGGAGGGAGAATTTCAATAAAAACCGAAGAATTAAATATTTATCATCAGTAAAAATCCCAAACTTCACCCAACAGAAAAATCGCAGTGCATACATTATACAATCACTAACCCCCAAGCGTTATGGGAATGGAACCCGCGACCCTTGGAATGTTAAGCAAGGGTTTTCACTCGACGCTATAAAGGCGGGCAGTGGCTAATGGCTAGTAACTAAGGACTCATCCAGAGTTAAATATAATTGTAAAACTGCCAATTAATATTTCATTCATATTAATATTTTTCATAAAAACATACAATCATTCATTATTTTCATTAAGGTAAATATCTTTAAAGGATTTTCAGGGACTTGAAGCTCAAAATTCTTCACGTCCCGGAACGAATACCACAGATTACCGCCCAAAATTATGGAAATCACGAACCAGTTACTAGAAGTAGTAAGTACCTAGTTCCTGGCACACAGCTGATTTGTCCCGAGTGTCAATCTGCGATCATTAAAGTAATATGAACAAGTATCGGACAGTTAAAACTTCACAGTTTAAATCTACCGGAGAGGTTTGCTGAATTTATAACGCGTTCATTAACGCATAATCAACGTTATTACCAACCTTCCGATAGTAGAAGCTATTCGTTCTATACGTACTTAGGAGGGACCATTTGGTCTCAATTTCGCCCAAATAAAGACCTCTATCTATCTACTACACTTGGATTAATCACCTGGACAAACGAATGCGATATTTAGTAACTCCGAAGTAAAATCTTTGCCACCGATGGAGAATCCAACTACGTCCTCCGCATGAGAAACCCGTACAATTCCTATAGTGGTCCTGTGATCATCCGTAGTGAATACATAGACACCGCAGGTCATTAATAAAGAAGGAGCCCACCCATTTAATGCAGGTGGAGCGAAATGAGTGGTGACTGTTGGCAAAAAAAATTTGAAGCATAGAGCCATGGGTATTTTGGATATTTTTCCTCGAGCGTCCATATCATTCCTCCATACAGCAAGAAAATCGACTCTCTGATTCTCCCATCAATCCCCCTAACATTAGTTTTGATCCACCAATTTGCGGAGAATGAGAGGAAATCGAACATCCCACGAGGATCCTCAGCTAACTTCCCGCCGACCTCGCGGGCGTATTCATCCGCCGTGTGGGCGGAGATCGGGTGTGACCGGCAGGATACAGCTATGGATTGCTCTAAAGGTCGCCGCCTTGACCATTCGCGGATCGAAGTTCGAGAGGCTTCGGCATGGGAGGTATGAGAACTTATAATATGAGATTAATGTAATACAAAACTAGCATACATCCATGTATCGACTATCGTGATTTTCTGGATGTAAGACGCATGATACTAGACAAAGTCGCTCAAAAACCAATATCTTCATATCTTGCATGTCCATGAATGGATAGAGATTTAACAAGTTTTGAAATTTTGATCAGTTCTGACCATATTTAGCGAGTTTAAACTTAACGTGAGGTCGCCGTAAGCACTCTTTCAAATTTAAACCCGGTTAGAGACAGCAATATTCAAGTTTTCAAAACATCTACATAAAACCAACATATAGAGAAACACATGATATTCAGATGTGGGCGATAAAATAATTTTATTAGCAATAATATGTTTGGGTAGTTATTGGTGGTAAATTATTAACATGCACTTAAAAACACTAGAAGTTAAACTTTTCTCACGATTCTACTTCTATTGAGTTCTAGATCTAAATATATTGGCTTATGGCTGTTTGACGTCAGTTTTCAACTACATAGTAATAAAAGGAATATATATATATATATATATATATATATATATATATATATATATATATATGCGTGACTTAAGGTCTTAGCGTGGTGGAATCTAAATTAACACCTTTTTGAAGTTTTTAACATAATGGTGCTCAGAAAAATGAAAAATTGAAGCTTTTTTTCTTGGGAATTTCTCTTTACTGAGAGCACCATATTGATTAAGATAGGACGCATGCACATGAAAGGTGCGCGCAAACATACAAAATTCAACATATATTGAGCCTCAGTATTTTATATAATGAAGAAAGAAACGATAAAACGCAGTTAAACCGTAGAATTTCAACAAAAAAGTAATGTTTCGAGTATGCAAAATAGTCTATATCTATTCATCGCCTTAATAAGCCGGCATATCAAAGTAAACACTGTCAATTGCCCTGTATTTCGCTTTTCAAATTCTAAATTCTATTCATTTATTGATTTATCAGCCATTACATCCAAACTCCTGACATAAACCGATCATGCATCTCCGGTAAAACATCGTTTATAATCAGAAAAAAATATTAGTACCCACATACGATAAATCACAGCATCGATTTGTCATTCATTCAGTGCACAATGAGTAAGCGATCGGTATCGGGTGGAATAAATGGTATGACTGGCTTCCTGAGACTGATATTAGGAAATAGAAATAATTAATACTATTCACTTTTATCACTACCGTCCGTGAACTCATATTTCCCATGCAGTCTTAAACATCCATCCACTTCTCTCTTCCTAGGTAACGCAACTTTTAACCCTCCCACATTTGTTTTAGGGATACCATCTCTTCTTGAACAGCGCTCGATGACCACCTCTACTCCATTTCCTTATTTCATCTATTCCTTCCCCCTTTATCAAACGCAATGGCTCATTTGTCTTGTTTTTTTATCTCAATCCCTTTCCCAAGTTTCGGAAACACTTGAAAAGCCTTCAGCCATTTCATTGGCATCAACGCTTCTGAACTACAGAAACCCACATATAGCATCAATGTTTTCATCATTCTTTTCGTTACTTCCCGGAACATTGCTTTTGATTTCTCCTAGCGATGCTCCTAATATCGATTCACGAAAGCCCGTAATTATTTCGAGGCACTACAATAAGGGAAATGCTATATTTTTAAGGCAGCGAATTTAAATCTATAGATATCCATCAAAGTTCACATATCCCTAGGAAGGGGTTTCTTCGGTCGGTGATGGTGTGTAAGGAGTCGAAGGGGTGAATGTGGATAAAGGATTTGGGGAAAAGGAATCTCTCGAGCAATCGATAAAAGCAGGACCAGAATGGGGCCAAATGAGGATTTTATAGGGTTAAGTGGTTTTCAGTTGGGGTTAAGTGGGTTTCCAGAGGCACGGTCGAGAGAGCAATGCTTCCTGTCTTTGAGGAATGACCAAAGCAGGAAGAAGAGGAGGAAGTGGTGACGCTAATACTTCTCCCCAAAACCCACGCTTCCAATGCCAGCGATACGAGGAGGGTACGGTGACGAGGGCGAGTTTGAGGGGTGGGAGTGGGGGATGTTGCCTTTGGGAGGAATAGTGCTCAACGCACGACGGAACAAACCCTCGTTAGCCGACGACAACTACGTCATCATATCCCAAAGAACTCTCCTTCCTTCCGATCTTAGGTCAACCTCTCGTCTCGATTTCCATGTCTGAGAACGTACTCGTGAAGCCTTTAAGTGCAGGATTACACATCCGGTAAAATGAACAAAAAAAATGAAAGTTCTCGTGAATGTCCATGTCCTTATTCTAAATCCACCTAAAGGTTGGTTTGGCGATGAATAAGAAATAATTTGTTCAAAAAGACTGAATATACATATAAAAGAATAAGAGCGAGTCAAATTATATGTTAAAAGGAATCGATTAAATTTTATTTTCTGCCCAAGTAAGTTGGCCATTGTTTCCTTGATGATTTTATTAAAAAATTTTAAGCGCTGCGTTTGACCTCTTACAAGTATTTACTTTGATTGCTACCAAATGACCTCTAGGCTTCTCGGAACCGATTTCATTACTGAAAAGGTTCTTTGGAGAATTCGGATCACTAATCAAATATTTTATCATATAATTATTAAAAAATAATAATTTCAATCAAAAATCTTTTTGATTAGGGTAGTCATCAATAATTAAATTTTATTACTAACAATACATTTAAAAACGGGGAAAAGAAAGATAGATCAATTCAACGTATTTCTTTTTCCTGTGTGATTATCAATAGAATTCACTTCCTCCAATATATTCACTTTGACTGTGACATTTTTAAATAAGAAAGGGGAAAAAACTCCAATGGCCGTAATGTGACATACTATTTATACAGACTGCGGTGTACAATCAATTATCAATCAATTTGATTATTAAAAATCTCAATTTTAATATAAAGGTCACATTTTAGAATGAATTAAATGTGATTCGGAAGTATATTGTGAGTTTATGTGGCTTTACATTAGCTCCAAGAAAATTTTCTCTGCACATATAAATCGGACATTTAAATACACATAAATGACAATTACAATCCTATCGAGCCGAAAAATCTTTTCTTTTGTTCTTCATGTCCTTGATTCAAAACAAATGAAGTAATCATAAGAATATTTTATAAATTACTTTGCGCGTACACTTAAAAACGATATATTTTATCAATAAATTTTCTGGTAGAGATTCGGCATTACGTCGACGATTATTTATCATTCCCTTCTCTTCGCATCACTTGATGACAACAACAGACAATTTACAGAGAGACTCGAAAACTCCGGACGAATTATACCGTTTTTCATAGGGACGAGCGGGTAGCTTGAACGACCATGAAGAGAATTTGGGTGAGATAAAACGCGGTGATGAATGGAAACAACGAACGAGAATTCTTTTGTTTTATCACTCACGCCGAATCTCATCCTTTCTCCTGCGTTTCAGTTCCCGATTCGTTAAAATAATCGGTGTGAGTGTGTTAAAAAAAACCTAGTGCGAAGTCGGAGATATCTTCGGGGTGGAACGAAATCACTTAGCGAAGGACCAACGCGATGGGACCCATTCTTTTAGCCCGGTGAGGGGATAGGGCACTCTCAGAAATCGCGACGTCCCTGTCGGTCAACCTCGCTCCCTCTCTCTCGGAGCTACTGCGCAGGGACTCGTGGGGGTGCGGAGATAAAACCCAAAGACCTCGGGGAACGAAATTAATGGCCCTCGTCCCATAAGGACCTCTCGCACGCAAAAGCGCGCTCTTCTGTCCACCACCATTACACCACCTGACTAACACATGCGTCGGAGCGTGAGGGAGGGAGATGTGAAATACCGAGGTCCAAAAACCGGGAGTAGCTATAAATTGCACCCTCGGTATTTGTTTTAGGATATACTTTTACCTCCCCCTCCCATACTCCCAATTATGACTAACCTTGGGCAGACCGCAGCCCTCTCTAATCCGTTGGCGCGAAAATTTCTGGATAATTACATTTCTATGCGATAATTACATTTTTTACATATATTAGCATATACAATTAATAAACTACAGCACACGATATTAACGCAATAAATCTGTGTCACACAGCCTCAAATGAATATTGTACGAGCAAACAACAATGGAATACGAAAATAAAGAATTATTTTTTGCAAGCTACATTTTTTAATTACAGATTTTTGAAGGGATCTGGGATGCTGGTAAAGAGGTGTAATCAGTGACATCAGCGGCTACAGATGAAGCTTACGAGACTGTTTAATGACTGGGTGGAGAAGGGGTCATTTATAATTGATAAGATTACAGTAAATATTTATATGGTGGGTTTCACAGCCGAATTAAGCCAACATCCACAATCTCAGCTGACATATTTTTACTGCTATCAAATTTTCATCATCAACGAGTTTTTAAGCTTAATTTCAAGTAGGTTTTGGAAACAATTGGGTAACAATTAAAGCCTCCTCGTTGATTTTAAAAATAAGCTTTTTTTTCGAAGAACATTAAGCTCAAAAACTGTGATAGTCAGTCAAAGACATGAGCAGTTTCAAGGGCTAAATTATCTTACATTTACCAGCACCATTAATCGTTTCCCTTTGCAAACCCTAATAAAAAAATCAGCGAAAAAAATAGGACTTGGAACTTTTTCTGCAGTTTGCTTATTCTTCGTTCGAGGTTTTCCTTTTCTTGTGTTTTCCTAATAATTAGGTAAAGAAAATTACAGAGGGGATAAATGCAGTTAGCATCCCGAATTAACTGTTATCCCCTTATCTAGTTGCAATAATAATCACGTCAACCACCACACTTTCGTAACCGCACCTTTCCTAATTTTTGCACATTGGAATCTCTCACATCTTCTCCCCTCTTTTACAAACCCGCCTCCATATATATATGTATAGGAGACGGGTTTGTAATTTTTCTCTAATTATTATGAAAATCAATTCGATTTTGGGAATATTTAATTTACTTTTTTGATATGCAATATAACTATTACTTCATAAAAATTAAACTTTTCTCAGGAATATTACTACATTATATCAACCAGCGAATGACTGCTAAACAAATAATTTTATAGTAGCAGTAGTAAGTATTACAGTGCTTATATCATCGCCTTCTCCGTCAGCACGAGTTGGGTATTTGTAATCCCCAATGGTGAATCGTAGGCAGCATAGGTAACAAACAGCGTTGTGGAGAATGTATTGATTATGGGAACTCCCACAAGTTCTAGCCATCATGTAATGAATACTGAAATCAACTCAGAAATCTATTTCCAAATCACTCATCAATCTTATGAGTATAAAAATTCACGATAATTACGGCAATTTATGAAACGTGTAATTTAATGAAGTTAATCTTTAAGCTTCAAACATTTGAAAGGAGTCCTTTATAAGATAAATACACCCTAAGATGTTGTCAACGATATATTCTTGATCAGAAGTTTATCCAAGGGAATTAAGAATTATCCAAGACAAATTAAACTTTAATAAAATTATCACGATATAAAATAGCTAAATATATGGCTTGATGACCATTACTGGAACCTAAATTAGGCTATGAGATAAAATATGTCGTCATACGGTTACATTAAATTCCATAACTCCGTATCACATATTTAATTAGTTGCTAATTTCAAATTATGCTGTTTCACTCTTTTCTTTCAAGTTGACCTTTCAAACATGTGCTTCTTCGTTGCTTTTTCCGGCATTTATCTGATACTTATACGCACACGAGCGACAATTCATCTCAACAACATGTTGCTCTGTTTAACTCTAAAAGTATCTCATTTAAGTTCAAATTTCTCATGGCTGTCCTGAAAGATAATAACATCTTCAAGAAAAATATAAGCTTTAAATCAACCTTTAAAAATGTTGCGCCTGAACCTATCAAACTTTTCATTAGCTTCTAAATTCTCCTGAAATATCTTTTCGCGAGTTGGATTCCAAATGTTCACGACCAATTCAATTTTGGATCTAATGCAATGAAAATTATAGTGTGTTTATTCAATTATAACTTATCACTAGATATATTTCTTCTACATTTTTTACATTCACGTAATTTCATCAGAGTGGCAATGGCAGGTTTGTAAGATGCAATTGGCTGTGAACCAGCAGTTTAGAGACATCCATCCACCGGATGTTGAAAAAAGTGCACTGCGAGCGAGTTTCCTGTTTTTTATCGATGTCTCGTGGAGCTAAGGTCCACGAAGTGAGACGGAGCATAAAACAAACGAAGTCAAAGAAATGAGATTCGCCTCCAAAGAGGGATTCCGCGGGTTGAGGGAATGGAGGGCTAAGAGAGTGGGAGCAGAGCATGGGTGGTTGAAACTCCCATTTCGACACGTGAACATTCTTTCGTGAAGGCCAAACGCTGTTTTATTTTCTTCGCCCTCTATTTTCCCTTGTCATGTCCCGTTTTTTACTCCATCACACTCGACCGAAAAGAATATAAATAAAAGAGAAAAGTGACGATGAAAATACGGAAAGGACAGGGGAGGGAAAACAAACCGCTCCCGATTCGTCTCCTTTCCTCCCATTAGGCGCAAACGTCAACGTGAGGAAACAACTTGCAGGCTCCACCCTAGACGAATCGAGTACAAATTGGTTTGGATGCGCTTCCCCGCTTTGCAAAGTACTCGTATACTTCTCCCCTCCTCCCCATAGGTTCTCCGACGTACACCCTTACCACGACCCTCTCCGCCCATCAACGCTTTCCATGCCTCTCATTTTCCCCCCCGCCCACTCCAATCTGCATTCCCATAGCTACCTGCCCATCTCCTTTTTGCTCAAGTTTCCAATTTTCATGTCACGACTACCAAACGAAGTTCAGGTGACAGGAGCACGCACACCACTGTTCGAACATTAAATTACATAAAAATAAAACAGACGAAAACAGTCTGTGCGAGCACTGAATGCACTTGGTGAATTCGGAGCCATAAACGAAAACGTGATCTGTATGATAATGCTTTTCCTAACTACGAGTAGTTCGTAATTCTACTTTCTTACCTTTTCGTAGTTATTTAGAGCCCCCGTGAAAATTTAGGTACACACGCTAATGATTAGAAAATTTTCATTAAAATTAAAACGATTTCATCTTATATTTTACATGATCAAAGTTTCAGCCGTAACTTAAGCAAAAGAGTCACGTTTTTCGTATTGTTTCCCAGCTACGCAAATAATACAGAAGTTCTAGCTCATTGAAATTACTTAAAATCTTCTTTCATATTTATGATTATGGATGATAAATCAAGATGCTAATAAAATAGATAAAAAATATACCAGGGTCTCTTAGCCTGATAAAACATTACTATCTTAATAGCGAGGCAATAGCAATAGTACTTGAATAAGCACAACTGTTGTCATTCACTTCTAAGTACTGCGAGAGATGAAAACTTGATGAAAGGAATAATTTTACTCATACCGGAAGAGCATCATGATATACTTGCAAGCGAAAGATAGATAATTATTTTTCAATTTATCCCACGATAGTTCAACGTACACTTGAAAGTAATAAACTTAGGAATAATGTTTGTGTATCTCCTCTATCTACTTCTGCAATGGACAAGTAACTGAAATTGATACTAACGTACGGTTCACAACATTCCTAGAAAGAGACGAATTTCTAACCACTCCGCATTATTATTTTCTTCTTAATGGGGAAACACATTCGAAAAGGACATATTATTTTCGGCATATTTTCAAAATTAGTTTCTCACGTCAAACACATAGCTCTCAAGTTGAGCTTTGGCACTTCCTCTTACGTCTTATTATTTTATTTGTTATTTTCTCCTGCCTCGTCTATTTTTAATCCTCAATTATAACGCTTGGTTCTCATATTTGTACCTGATTATTTACCAGGACTTCTCATCACATTCTCTACTTCGTATTCTCTTCCCTCAGTTAATCAACGCAGCGTTGATTATAATTTATTTCAAAACTTTTTGAAAAGATTTTATTTTTAGACGTTTCTTTAGTAATTAATACTAATTATTAAAAGACCATGGTGCATAAAATAATTCCCATTTATTGTCTCCGGTTATCTGTTCAATATATCCAGCTCTTTTGACTTCGGCTCCTTGAAGAACACAAATTCCCCTTTCTGCCACGTTTAAAATGTTCCAGCGTTTTCATTAACATCATCCATTTAACTAGGAAGGATTTCATTACATTGGTCAAATATGGTGCTACCAAATGATTTTATTTACTCTTGCCTTCTTATCACCCCTGCTCAGCAGACCATGGTCATTGCCTGCACGTGCGTCATACAAATATTCTCATTCCGGTTGATGCTTCATCAATTATTGAAATAGCGGCCTTCTATTTGTGCATAGCGCCTTCACGCGAATTTATTTTCAGGTTAAATGTTAGATGTAGCCTAATGGACTCCATTCCACCTGCACGATTAAAGTCGTTTATCCCCCCTTCTTCTTTCCCTCTCAACATTTTTCTCTTCCCTTACTTTGTTCCAACCCCTCTTTCGCTCCCTCCACCCCGTACCCTTCCACGATTCCTTTGGGCATTCAAATTGTCTCTATGGCTGTGTACACTTCCCCCTTCTTTCCCAAACCATCTGAGTGCTAGGAAGGAGCTCCACGTCAACTTAATTCAATTTCCTTAAAAGTGGCGAAGTAGAGGTTCTGAGGCAAGACAATCTTAGCCTGCACACACACTCCCGTCCTGAAGAACCTTCCTGCTCCTTTGGCTGCCTTTCTCACTCATCCCCCTGGACCCATGCCGCAAGGACCTCCTACCTTTACCCCTACTTCATTTCTCCTCCCTCATACCTCGCTTTTCCAAACCAATCCCCCTACATGCACCGTGCCACAGAATCACCACTCCCTCGACGTCAACCTCCACTCCTTAATTCATGCATTCCATTTCCTATACATCCCCAACATAATCTACATGTTCTTTTTTTCACTCCCTTCCAAAGACACCGCGCATTATCCTCTATCGCCTCGCACGCTGTCATTTCTTGTTTTTATTCATGTTTCCTTCCGGTTCGAATTCGGCTCTTATTTGTTTCCTTCATATTTGAATGGATACCTTGAGGGTTTACGCAGCTTTTTTTCCACGCCACACCTTCTTCGGGAAGGTTTTCCCTGGGAAAGAGCGTCGGAGTGTTGGACGTGCTGCGTCCGGCTTAAGTTTTCCCTCACCAAATTGAGACCGCCCCTTCCACCAGAAAGCAAAGTCTTGATCCGCCGCTATTCATTTGGTGGATATTACTTCCCAAACATCATTTCTAAAGCAATGAATTTCCCGTCGTACATCCTTCGAGATGTTGTGAGGTTCATCATTTAGCTTCTGCGGCCTTGGACGCGAACTGAATTCCGAAGTGGTCACTCTTCTCATCGATTACGTCAAACGTTGGAAATAAAGAGACGCTCCCCCATCAACGCATCCAGTTATCCTATTACTCTTACCTTCCTGATAGCTAACATAGAATATATAGTTTTTGATAACTTTTCACACCCTATAGCAATGTTATTTATGATATTCCATGCATTGAATATATCTTAGAATTTTCCTCATGGGAAATATGAATCGTTTACTAGTAATAATCGTGAACTGCCCACAATACATCGGTAATAAATGACAATCTCCGATTCATCGCCAGTTATATTTAAGTTGATAAACATTATGCTCGTATTGAAGGTCAATGATCTTCGAACTGTAGTATACATATATCTACTTAAATTACGACTGCAACACTTGCACAAATATCATCGTTCTTTCCAAATGGAATCCATTTTAATAAAGAGTTTGCGTGAATTAGTGCACTAAAAAGCATAAAATTTAGTAGTGAAATTAACTGGTGTTATTGTAACTATATGTGAGCAAATACTATTTGATGTGAATCTGTATCCTCTTATAGGCGCGGATACATGGTTCTCGACCTATACTTAAAAATGTGTAATAATTATATTGCTAGGAAAAGTTAACCAGTTCCTTTCCCTAAGCCATCTGAGTTTCACAAGAAATTTCTGATTACAAGAAAATCAGAGACATCTTGAACGAGGGATGTCCAGATGCACTAACCATACCTGTATCTGAACCTGGAAGTAGCTGATCACTACTCGTACACTCGAATTAAAAGAATGTAATTTAAAAACGTCAATTAGCAGACCTAATTTAAAGTTTATAAAACATACATTTACTTTTAGGCCTTTCAAAGAATGTTTCAATTATTAACAGATAATAATTAACAAAAATGTAATTTTAAGGAAAATATATAGTGCATACATTTACAGAGTTTATTTTAGATAAACTTGTTTCATAAATTAGATTACTTCCGTCATGGCAGTTCTAGCAGTTATGGTAACATTTATCTTAAGGATTTCGAGGAATGAAAATGAAACAGATGTTTCGCAAAAATAATAAAATTATTTTTTCGGATACCAATAGTCAATCTAAGCAATTAAATCCATTTGAAAGCCAGGGTACCCAATCTACAGCTTTCTGGCGATGTCATAAATGCCCAAATCTAACATAATTATGCACGAGGTTAATCATTCAGGTATGTCAGTATGATAATGATGTTCATAACAAAAGCTTCTTTCTAATTAGGATCGAGATACTGAACAAAGAAAAACCAAGTGAAAACGGGACTTTTTATGAAGAATCAAATGAAAATGAAACGATAAGTAATGATTTTCATCGGCGCCAAACTTCACCTATTCCTTCGATATATACTATATTCCAGACTCTCGCTCTTAGAACATACTGAAAACTTTCAGATTTTCGTTTTGTATTCAGAAGGTGGAAAATTTTGCGATGCCTTTGCGCAGCGTAAGAATTCCTTACAGCTGCCGTCGATGATCCACGTGAAACTTTTATGTGAGTTTCGTACTTTTCTTCCCAGCTTAGTGTCATTTGGGAAAGAACAAAACCGAAATCTTGTGATGCCATAGTAAGATAAATTTTAGAAGAATCTCGTAATGCGGGAGCACTTCGTGTTGTAGTCTCGTCAGTTTTAATTTTCGAAAACACAAATTCGGTCATCAAAGTCTCCCTGTGAAGGTGTTTGACCTACTTTTGATAAACTTGCCACTCCGGATGCTGAAGGTAGTTCAGAAGACAGCAACCCAGACAGAGAAAGAAGAGATCCAAGGGCTGTTCCCATAGGAACCGATGGTTGAAGAGAAAGAGAGGAGGAGGGAAGGACACTTTAATACATCCAAGAGAGTAGCTGGTTCTTCGACTGGAGTAATCATTCCGCCTCTTACGTTCCCATGATATCGCCGTCAGTCCATCTTCCCACTTCTTTCCGTTAGCTTTCGCACGCATTCAGAATTTATGCTGTATTTTTCTTCTCTCACACTCTCTCCTTAAATTAAGAATCGATACCATTCACCAAAAGAATTTAAGCTCAATGGAGCACGTGAGTTTAACTATCCCCGTAATCAAAAGCCTTTAATAACGAATGCAAGGCATATTTTTTAGAAAGAATTAACTATAGACATTTGCGAAATGAAACGCTGAATTTCTAATAAATTAAACTAGCCTTCTCACTGTGAGTGAACAGGCCACTTCTATTTCTAGATTTGATAACGATGAGTCAATTTGTGATTTTTTATAATTTCTGGTCGTCATATAAAGTATTGAAAATTCGGAGGTCATAATAACACTAAATTAAGAGTATAGGTTGGCTTATATAATAAAATCACGAAAAAAATGAGCACGTCATGTGAAAACACACCGGAGTTTGAACCCATCTTTGAATTAGCCTAGAAGTACATTTCTCTCCAAATTTACCTCGCCATTATGCACGAAATCATATTATTACTCTTATATTTGGAATATTTTTTTCATATGTTATCATATGCACTGTCAATGATGACATGAAAAAGGAGAAAACTGCTCCTACCCTATCAAATTAAATTCCTCCATTTTTACATATACCTGTTTGTATTGTTTCCTTGGCTAGCAACAACTAGTTTCAACGCTCAAGCGTCATCATCAGGTACCTGATGATGACGCTTGAGCGTTGAAACTAGTTGTACGTGAATAAAGGACAGTGGAAAGATACATTGTATTCTTCATTTAATTAACATGAATTTCCACAAAGTTGAGCCAGGAACAATTGAATATTAGATTCGCTATTTATATACGCCCACGTTCTGTGATAAACTTTCTGATGGAATATGGGACCGTATGTTATGACTCAATACAAACCCTCACCAAGTAAGAAATTAATAAGGCCCGGTTTGATAAAATTACTTGATTCAAAAAATTAAGTTTTGTGCAAAAATAAATCTGTAATAGGAAACGAAGATTACTTGGACGTTATTATTGATTTTATAATGACAGCTACCTGATTTTCCACTCTCACGCAGACTTATTACGTAGGACGTATTTTCCTTTGTGTTACTAACTGGAAAGCATAATAACCTTAAAGTCAACCTCAACACTCTCTAGATGTAACCTTAATTTTTGTCGGTATTGTCTTCTTTTGAAAGAAGTATGTGTTGTAAGATCAAATAACAGGCATAAAGTTCAGAAAAATTTTCAATGAAAGCTATAGCAATACCTAAGTTGGTGGTGATAGATTTGGTTTCTGAATGATTAGGCATGCTGAGTTGCCCGCAACATTATTTAACTGTTGCGAGATACAATCTTACTTCAATTTATCTCCCTTTGAAACGTTGTTAACGGAGTTAATAGAAATTGACTAAGCTGCTTCGGTTCCTCGACTCTGGACCATTGTAGAATTCTCTTCTATGTAAGACGACGAATAATGGTTTACATAGATCTTATATAAAAGTACCTGCGCCAATATTTAGACGTACAGCCCATGATAATAACATGGCCTAAACAATCAAAACAATGTTTTTAGTAAGTAAAACCAATTCGTTTTTCACGTTAAATGAAATGAATTGAGGGAGTAGATTTATGAATATACCACTGATCTATGTTTATTACTAAACTGACACTTAATCTCTTGATTGCATTACCGGAATCAGAAGTACCAACTGATGCAAGTTTTTTGGCAATAACATAAGACAAAGTTGACTTTTTTATATTAAATTCAGATTTAATCAGTTTTCAGCCAGACGATCACGTGATAAGTGACGTGTTTACATCCTAAATTGACTACTAAACTTGTGATGGACGGAAAATCAACTCCATGATTCTTATTTAAAAACTGCCTTTCTGCGAATTTGTTCAAAAAACTGGAGTAAACAAAAAAGAAGCTAATTCGGAGTGGATATTGCATTAAAGGAGTCAGAACTTCCTATAGAACATCAAGAAATGTTTTTGAGCCCCAACAGCATCACTATTGATGTGCCACGAAATAATATAGTAGTAGTAGTATTTAGGGGAGGCGACCGAGAGCTAAAGTCATTTGCACCATAGGGGATGGACTGGAAAGAATGAAGGGTGGAGAGAAACACGGCGTCGAAATTAGCCTACTCTTTACTAAAGGCGCCAAAGGGTCCGCTGCTTAACGTCCCATCCGACGGACGGCTTACTCACTAAAAGTGCCCTCAACAAAGCACATCAAGTAGGGATCGGCTTACCACGGACAAATATCTGCTGCCATCGGGTTTCGAACTATTGCCGTCTGGATAGGCAGCCAGTACGTTAGCCACCGCACCATCCCAATCCCCACAAAATAATAAATCTAGCTAATTGGATGTTTGTAAATTTTCATTTTCGCACTGCTGTTCTAGTTTATGCATGGCAATTGCATAGCTATATAAAATAATTAGAATATTTCAACTAGGTCAGTAACCTGATAAAGATAATGATGCTTTCAATGTCTATTTAAAAAGAATTTCAATCAATCAAACCAGTCAAACGGATTAAAACTCTTTCTGTTTGGTAAAAAAATTTGAACGTTAACATTCGGGTGCCGCAAAAAAAGCCAAAGACGAATGTTGATTTCTTGACTGTTTGAAGGTTATAGGAACCTCAGAAACTACTTGACTGGTAACCGCGTTTTTTGGGGTAACGTCATTCAACGCGTTCCTCCAAATTCCATTGTCAGTCCATAACTATGAGTCAAATGGCATTTTTCTCACCGCAATAATCCTCTCCTAGCGATACATTGATAATTCTTCCATAGCCGTAACAGTCTCTGACATAATGGACGTTACTGAATGTATCTGGAGGATGGTGCGGTGGCTTAAGTGCTAGCTTCCCACCGAGATGGCCCGGGTTCAAATCCTGGAGACGACAGATATTTTTAATAGGAACTAACACTGATCTCACAAAGTCTTCCGGCCAGATTTCTTTCTCCTAGATACTACGAAGCAGTCCATATAGACTCTTCCTACCACATATTCCTAAACCTTTTAGTAGTTCCGCAGAAATATTATCCACCCCCACGGCCTTATTTAGTTTCATCTCCCTTAATGCCCTTTCTATCTCATCGTCGAGTATACCTGGACCTAAGCTATCTTCATCCACGTCATGTTCCTTTTCTATGTCTAACCTTATTGGCCAAAGTTTCTATACCATACAGTGCTATATATTCCTTCCATGTCTCTTGGATATTTTCTGTGTCAACAATTATTTTACCCGAATTACTCGTATCTCTAACTATTAGCACAAATTTTCCCTTCTTACCTTCCGATAGTGATTTAACCTTGCTGTACAGCGCACCAATTTCAGCCTTCCTCTGCAAACTTTCCATATCCTGGCAATGCGTCTTCCAACTGAAAGGTAATAAATATAACTTTAAAATCTACACAAATGTCTCTACTAAATTACGTAAGTCATATACAATAACAAATTAAATTGTTAAACCAGACGATATATCATATGCGTGCAAAACGCGGTCCGCAAGAAGAAGACCAATTTTTTTAATTTTGAAACGTTTTGGTGGGCTGTATTTAACGAACGATGATGGCTGCATAATGGTAAAATGCACCTACGACTCACTTCCCCACTCACAGCCCTCGGAGGTTGGGTGGCTGCTGGACGGCCTGATGCGTACGGTTCCCGGTCGGGAACTGTACTGCCGATAAGAACAGTTGAAAAAACCCCATTTTAGAGGGCTAGGGCAAACAGTTCCCTCTAGTGGTAATTCAAAAAAACATAACGAAGCAACGACGCGAATATTCATCCACAGCAATTGATGTATCTATCCTATAGAGGAAAACAAGAAAATAGTGATCACCGAGGAGCTTGACATCTTACCGGGGCATCAGTTCGGCTGCCGCAGCGAGCACTCAACGACGCATCAAGTCGCACGCCTACTGAACTTTGTCACTGAGGGTTTCAACCGACGGCATACCACCGTCGGCGCCTTCTTTGACGTTAGCAAGGCGTTCGATCGGGTGTGGCACGAGGGATTGCTGCGGAAGCTTGTCTGCTTCGGTTTCCCTCGTTGGTGGACGGCGATCGCGGCATCCTGGCTTCGGGGACGGACCTTTCGAGTAAGCTGGGAAAAAGCATTATCAGAGAAGCGGCACATCCGGGCAGGCGTTCCTCAAGGGAGTTTGCTCTCGCCGCTTCTCTTCAACTTCTACTCGGCGGACATCCCAGCAGACTTCGGAAGCGACGTCCTCGTCGCGACATACGCGGTCGACAGGGCTATTCTGGCGAGATCTTCGCGGCAGTACCAGGCGGCGCGGTACCTTCAACGGGCGGTCGACGACCTCACCGCGTGGTATTCTCTCTGGAGATTCGGAGTAAACGAGGACAAAACTCAGGCGATCGTCTTCTCCAAGGGGCCGAAGGAGCCCGGCGAAATCCTCGTCGGGGCAACAGAAGTTCCTTGGCAGAAGTCTGTATTGTACCTGGGCGTAGTCCTCGACAAGCGTCTCCCCATGAAGAATCACGTGAAGAAGGTGCGCGGCATCCAGGCAGCACCAACTGGCGTCCATTTTTGGAAACCCATGTCTCCCTATTCGTCGCAGAATTCAACTGTTCGCGGCTATACTGCGTCCCTTCCTGCATACGCCGCACCCGCGTGGTGCGGTATTATGGGGGAAGGTGCAAGGAACGCGCTCTACATCGCGGACAGGAAGAACCTGCGGGCGACGCTGCGACTTGGTTGGAAGCCGGGACACGAGGCGCTATGGGAAATAGCCGGCATCCCATCGCTGAACAAGGTCCTTCAGGAGCGGACGATTTCCTTCAGAACGCGCGCAGCATCCTCGCGAGCATCCACGGAGAAATCCACGGCATCACCGATGTCATGGTTTTCCCCTGGGACAAGTATCCTCGCGCGCGCGCCGGCACCGGTAACGCGGAGGACCAACCGCCGGCGAAGCGGCGAAAGTGCAACGGCCATTTCGGAGCCACTTAGCTTCGAAAAGGTACGACACTGACGGAGTCCTGCGGGAACTCCGTGGATGCGCCGAAGGAATCACCGCTGAAGAGCAGGGATGCTGGGCAGCGGAAATGCCGGCCAAATAGGACTGGTGCACCAAGAAGGACTGACAAGATTGCGAGGTAAAAGAGATAATAAGCCTTATAGAACCACGGTTACCAAGACAGAGAAATTGGCGAAGCCATAAGAGATAATTTCGATGACAGATCTCCGTAGAAGAAATATACACTGGACGGTAGAAAAAGAATTCCTACCGTGTATTTAAGGATAAGAGATAGAATAGGTATAATTTAAAAAAAAAAACAATTTCAAAGCCACGGAGTCAAATCAAATGCACATTACGCAGCGTGAGAGGCAGGGATAAACCGCAAACGGAGAGAGTATACAAAATTAAATGCCAAACGTGTAATAAGTGTACGTCAGGGAAGCGGAGGGAAATATCAAGCCAGAAAAAGGAGTATGAGAGTAGATTTTGACTCGGGCATTAAGATTGAGCGGTTGCGGAGCATGCCGCAGGTAGCCACAAGTAAAGGCCTGTAAAAGTCTGGGCAGATACGGTCGAGACCCGACCACTCAGTTGTTGCATGCCACCGCCCCATCCAAAGAACCCCAAAAAGGGGATTACCGGCAGCTACCTGCGAGAGGGACCCAGCACGATTTCCCATCGGGTCGCAGCTTTGACTCGTGGTACCGTGGACCGTGGTACATTAGACTGATGTTTGTGCAAACTTGTGTGTGTAATTCGAATTCGGTAACTATGACGGCTGTACGAAGGAAAGGAAATGGGAAAGGGGAGAGTAATGGTTGTTATCTGCTTTCATTATCAGGAAGAGAAGGATAAATCATCCTTTTGTGAGATATGCTGAAGGCAAAAGAAGAGAATTTTATCCAGAAACATGACCTTGGAATGCACACACTCATAGGGATAAGGAAGGACCAAGTTGATCTAGCGATGCCTTGAAGTGAACGTGTACAGTTCGAAAACAAATGTTTACTTTTGTCTCCTTATATTATTACAGTCCGTATTTTTATTTGTGAAACTATTATGCATTTTTTTTTCAATTTCTTTCATATACACCTTCCAAGTTTACCTGTTTATAAATTTTTCCATTGATTTCACCAGGCACGTTTCATTAGTTATATGACAACGGTGGAGTTTGGAAGTGAGCTCCTACAGTAATGTAGTAAATGTAATTCAAATCAGCTAAAAGAGCATTATTTTCCATCATGACCTTTGCAAAAAATCATTACAAGTACATATTTAGCAGAAGCACTTTACTCGCGGCTTCTCAACCACACTATTTTGAAGCCATGAAGGCCGAGCCAAAGTTGAGACCTGAGTTTAATGTCACCCAATCCGAGTATGTACAGGTACGGCTAGTTCAAGCCGGCCGTGATGTTAAGTACACTTGGCCCAAACGCCGTTATACTAGAGTCGAATAGGTGAATCTATCGGGTCCCGGCACAATACGACTCGCTCGACTCGCCCCAAGCGACTCTATATATACCGAGGCTGGAGGGTGGTTTTTAAGCAAAGAGACATTAGGCAGAAACATATTTTCTAGCTAAGAGATAGTTATTGCCGGCACGAGAGTAATCGCAAGAGAAATACATTTCAAAATGTTGCTGATTGAAGAGGAATATTAATAAAAAAACAAGCAAGCAATTTCAATTGAGGCCAAGAGGAAGAAGGTCGGTGACACCTGGTTGACTGTTGCGACCGAGAATTTTCCAGAACACATACACACCAACCTCCTTCCCCCACCAGAACAAAATGATCATATAAAAACTTAATGGCTCATCGAAAAACTTATAGACCGTCCTCCTTCCAAGTCTGCAGTAAAGGAGAAGAAACTTCGGCAATATCCCAAACCTGAGGTAGAAAACCCAAACTTTGCAAAAATGTACTCCAAACAAGTTGAAATAACCATAGTTAAATTATACTATTATTATTATTATTATGAGACACATTGTGATCGGCACGTTAAAAATCACAGAATGAGTAACAAGAAGTAGGTACTGTTGGATCCACATCGCGCATGAGATAATTTGCTATTTTGATTAATTTGGTCGCATTGGAAATAGGTGGAAAGAAACCCTAAGTAACCCAGTCAGTAATCAAGCAGTCAACGGTATCAAGTTCTAATCAATTGATCGCTTACAGTGCATGACGACGTACAGCAGATGTCCTGCATTAGTATGGTTTAATAAACTAAATGTATGAACCGGAAAAAGAATTGGAAATTTCCTGTCACCTTCAAGAAGAAAATTCATGCCCTAGGCTTGGAGAACCAGTGCACTTTAAAGTCCATCATTTCTTTGCCAATAATTAATGTGAAAATTCCGAAGGTATTTGGTTTACATGTATCTTCCCAATACGCTATTGCTTATTTTACCACTAAAGTCATGAATTATTAATGATAATTTTTTACCAAATACGTTTAAGCACTGTGTACATAAATAGGTGAAGGTAATAAGATAAAGGTTGCACTATTATTGAGAAACGCTGATTATTATTGTTTCAGATACTGAGAAATTCTATAGCTTTTCTGCGTCAGTTGTTAATGGACCTCGATTAAGAATTATTTCGAATTTTTGTTTCAAATAAGCTTTCTTATTCCTCTGTGTGTAAGGGTTGCTTAAATATACCAAATGACAATTTCATAAGTCGTAAACCCTAAACTTAATTTACGGATTAACTTCATGACGGATCTGTAATTGATTCAAGGAAAATATAGTTGAATTACCTGGTAAAAAGGTTATTATAGTCGTACGATTCAGGCAAATTCATTCATATTACATCCGTTATCTGGTTATGACAAATTAAGTATGCATCAACCAAATATATTTCATCAGTAATAGCATCAAAGAAGGGTATCTAAGCACCTGCATCACTCCATACAATTAGTTTTTTCCATTAATGAAAGTTCTGTCGATTCGGTCAATTGAATTGGGGTTAGAGGGGAAGAAGGTTGCCAACCTACCCACCCAATCCCGCACGACCTCAGATTATAGCAGTCTTATCCTTTACTTTCCTCCATTCCTTAACATGGTACTGAGAGATAGAGTGAGATAATGAGAGGGAGACCGAGAAGGAGATAGAGAGAAGAGGCGGCAGAGAAGGGGGAGATAATAGAGGCTGAAAAGGGGAGTGGAAATGAATCCAATCCACCCATCCATCCATCTCTCGAAACAACAGACTCTCGATTATAAGCCTTTGCCTCCACTAACTCTCTTTCTCAACCCTTCCTGCTCCAACTGAAGAACAAAAGGGGAAATTCGAAGAAGAGAAGTAATTCTACCTTCCCCATACCACTACCTTTCCTTTCACATTCCTCGGCCCGCTTCAATATTTTTCCTTTTGTTTTATAATGCGATTAGGGACGAGACGAAATACACTCTCTAAGGTGTCAGCCATAGAAATATATTCACGACCATGATTAAGGTGGCACCAGAAGCACTTCTTCAACAGGATATATATATATATATATATATATATATATATATATATATATATATATATATATATATATATATATATATATATATATATATATATAAACACGGATGTAGATTTGTAGAATATAGAGACACATCTTCAAGTCCACAAAACCAACTGCGAGCACCCCCGTCTCTCCCCCACCCCTATCTGCACCATGCAACCGCCCACGCTGCAAATGCTGTCACCTTCTAAGACCCTCCCCCTCCCTCAGAACCAGCTCCCAACCGCTCGCCACCTGTACCTCAAAAAATATTATATATTGCCTCTCCTGTGACTTCTGCCCTGCCTTCTACGTGGACGAATGCACGACCGCACTCTTTCTCCGCCTGAATAACCACCGATATTCCACCAAATCTCCCACATTTCTTAATTATCCCATTCCTACTCACACTGCTTCCCACAATCAATCTTTTGACGACTGCTCCTCCGTTTCGGTTATTGAAATCCTTCCCAAATCTGCTAGTATAATAGAGGTGAGAACCCGCGAGATGGTAAATATCTGGGTGGCCCAATCATTTAAACCCCCTGGGCTGAACCAAGCCCACTGAATGCATCATATAGCTGCCTTAATATCCCCCCCACCCCCTTGTTCATTTCCTATTGGTCCCTTACCTCTCCTTCCCCCACCTCTCCCCCGCACACGTCCTCTCCGCTCTTCCCCGAGAACGCCATTCTGAAGACGACAGCCGAGCTGTCGAAACGTCTAATAACATATTGTGAGTGTCCTTTCTTTGTGTCTCTATATTCTACAAACCTACATCCGTGTTTTTATATATTTGTGCGTCGCCGAAGAGCGTTCCATTTCGAAGATATATATATATATTTCTATATATATATTATTATTATTATTATAAGGTAATCTACCGGTTAAGGTTGGTTTTTGGATCGACACAACTACCAAATAAATATTTTGTGACTCCTAACAAAATAAAACTTAATCCAGCAACTTACTTTACATCAGGTCCCTCTTCATCTCTTACTACTTTATACATATATATATATATATATATATATATATATATATATATTTATATGCATTTATATATACACACACATACATATATATAATTATTTAGAAAAAAATGACATACTATATGAATATATTTGACGTATCGACGGCAAGAGGGTCAGATGACGTTCTTACTGTCGAAACGTCAAGTGTATTCGTAAGTGTCCTTTCCTTTTACCTTTTCTTGTATCTTTCTCACAATCATAAGTAAGTATATCTTTTCTTTTATTTTACATTTCGCTCTCGCATTATGCCCTTCCCTCATCTTCCACAATGTAATCTACTTCTCAGACGTCAAAAGTACTTCGCATCTCCCTTCTGGTGTGGGAGTTGTGAGTTAAGTATTTGGGTACGTATCACAATTAAACTCCAGGGATTTTATACAATCTTACATATCTGATGCAGAATAATATTGTTCTTTACTTGTTTAATAACTCTTAAAAATGTTGTATTTTGTGTTGACACATGCGTATGTATTTTTTAGTTCTGTACACTCTTTTTTTTGTGTCTGTCTTGAATTTTATCTAGAGGCTTAGACTGAATAGGAGATTCGTCTCATCATCATCCAAAATAATGTTCTTAATCTGCCAAATATCTCTTCATCATTTTTCTCTGCTGTATTATCTCACTATGGGCTAAAATTGTATGCCCCATTTTCATTATGTATTCCAAAATTCTTTAACTTATTATACTTTTCTCTCCACACTCTCACTACGCTATTTCCCATCCGGCTGAGGTCAGTAGCGATATACTATATGTAATCATCATGTTTCGAAATATTCCGGTCTTCTGGGGTAATTTGCACCTATCCATGCTTCTAATACATTAGTATGGTACAACGTAATGGTAGTCAGTCAACGTCTGCACTTCTTGATTCCCATTCGAATCATCTTAAAGACAGTATGCTACATTATCTCTTCGAGACATACGTGTTCTCATTGACAGTTCGGTGTTGTTTATTTACCTAACTTCTTCCAATCCACTTTAGCTTACTTTATTATTGGAAACTATTTCCTCCCACTCCTTTTCAATGCAATCACGAATTCCAGTCTTTTTTAATCCTACCAGATTTCTTGTTTTTTAACAATTTTTTTAAGGTAATCTATCGGTTAAGGTAGGTTTTTTGATGGACACAACTACCAAATAAACATTTTATGTCTCCTAACAAAACACAAAATCCATCATCCTACTCTATATCAGGTCCCTCTTCATCTCTGAGTACACTTTTCCTCCCTTCATCCCGTCCAACATCTCTATCCTGTTCCTTCCCTTTCCTCTTTTGCGCAACATTCTCCCCTCTATCACAATCTTTAACATCCCACTGCCGGTCAACCCCCTTCGTCCACTTTTCCTGCCTCCATAGGATTTCACCCAACAAACCCCTCTCTTCGCCCACCATACCAAGTGCTTCCTCATTTGTTTTCTTCTCTGTTCATTTCACCTTCTCCATTCTTCTCCACACCCACATTTCAAAAGCCTCCAGTCTACGTCTATCCTCCTGCTTCAATGACCACGTTTCCGCACCGTACATAGCTACGCTCCATATCAAAGTTTTTACGAGTCTTTTCTTAATGTCCTTACTCAACGTCCCTGTCATCAACTCCCTCCTCCTTGTGAAAACCTCTTTGCCTAGCGCAATTCTTCTCCTTACGTCCCTACTACTTTGACCGTTTTGGTCCAAAACACTACCGAGATACGTAAACTGTTCTACCTGCTCTAGTTTTTAACAATATATTATTAATATTCACAATAAGATCTATATGACTAAATGAGGTACCTTTTCGTTGAATTCAAAAAGATTCAAAATGGCATTAATATACGTGTAGAAGTATAAACTAAAAATAGGATTTCCGTTCAGAATTTGAGAGTCCCGACATTGGTAAAATAGGATTTAAATGAAACCAATGGGAATATGAAGCGTCATGTAAACCCATACTTGTAACCACGAGGGCAAGCTCATCCGATTGCAACTGACTGCTTCTCGCGAGACATTTTCGAATGCTAATTACATATATAAATGTACTCTCATCAATCATTAAAAGTGAACCATGCAATGCAAGTTTCAAAGAAACAAGCTCCATTTTTTTTAATCCTCGACTAATGACGATCTAGGCTAAGATACTTCACATTATATCATCGGATTGATATAAAAAGTACGGCCTATGCACCACAAACACAACAAGAAAGATAAAATTGCAAATGAGTATTTTTTTATAACTTGATACTAAGCTTAAATAAACCAGTGCAGTTTATTAATTCCACGCTGACAAAAAATTTCTCTTGTTTCGATTATTTTTCTATATATGAATACGGATTTAGTGCATATATTAAAAATCCCTGGAAAATTACGGAGATGTAATTACTTCGTTTCAGGAACGCAAGCTTAGCATAGCTTATGAAATACCACATACACAATGTATGTCAATATACGATGCTAAATTCAAAATCATGGACCTTATAACCCCAATTATGTTCTTAAGCGGATAAAATAATACTTTGTAATTCCACAATTACAAAGTATTATTTTATCCGCTTAAGAATGAACCGATTCCATAAAATAACGCCTGAAACCATCGATTACCCAATTATGTTTTTCCAAAAGGTACAGAAGCCTAATTCAGATTCAAATTTACAATCTTTTCCGGCATAATTGTATAAGCAAAAGAGAATTTGAAATCTCTTCTGTGCTCCTAAATGTAATATCATGGGCAGACCCATGACTATAACTTGCTTTTTAATATGTTAAAAATTGCTAAAAGGCAGAGATATTTGGTGACCGTATATCGTGGGAACCTGTAACGTATAATAAGGATCCCAAATTCAATAGATCAAGAATCGAACGATACACGGGTGAATGTATAGTTTCATTGACAACAAATGAAGACGTGGTGTTTGGCAACGGGAGGAGAAGAAATGGAGTGAGGCGTTTACGGAAAAATGGGAATAAAACTGATGTTTAAGGCCAGTATTCTTCTCACGAAACAGAAAGCACAAGGGTCAAGCTTTGAAGCTGTTTTGATGTTATTCATCCGTTTCTATTCAAATACTATATATTCTACCTTAGAGAAAAATGTAAACTACGAAAAATAAAAGTTTTTCCGATTTAAATTCATCGAAGAAAGTAAATGTACGGGTAAAATGACTTTTAATATTCTTGGAATAGTATGGCCTCTGTCATTCATCAGTAAAGAAATACCGACAACCATCATAAACTGAATCATTTTAAAATAATGTTTCAAAATTTATACGACATTTAATAATAAAAAAATAATATAATAATCTGAACTGAATTCCTTATTCTTGAATCAATGTAAGCAATTACTGTACAAATTAAAATAAAAAAATATTATTCTCTAGAAGAACGTAAATATTTTCTCCTCAATGACAAATAAATAATGCATGCATTTAAAATATACGCTAATATTTCATATCAATAGCTTTTTCCTTCAGAGTCACCTCTTTTTATGCGTAGAAATAATTTACTTAATTCTCATATTATAACTTAAATGTAGCAGCAATTCTAATAATATGAACCTAACTGCCTCTTCTTGTTTCTTGTCGTTAAAATACAAATATTTTTAAATATTTATTTTATAAAGTTTATGCATATTATTTAATACTTTAGGTAACATAAAAGGAAGAGAACCTCAATGGCTTGTACCAAACAGATAATGCACACTTTCAGCTAACGAGATGACACAGGATAATATTGCCTCCTACGTCCCAACGAGTACAATTCCATTTTCTCGTGAAATACTAAATGTTTTTACTACTACATTGCTTGTACTTAAGCATAAAATAGATATTGTCCGGCAAAAATAGGTTCATGTTTACCTCCTGAACCGACGAAGAAAGCAGTACCAGAGAACTGCTCTCAACGTATACGGGCTACCATCCACCCTCTCATTAAGTTAAATATGAACGAAGTTATGACAGCTAAATGATCAAACAGTACGCCATTAGATATTTGTTATAAATTCAATACTAAATATTCATATAATAATTTATGTAGCCCCGCATGTGCCAAAAGACATCTAATTATAATAGCAATTCCCGAAGACCAAATTCCACCAGCTGGGAGTGTAAATTGGAAATTAGCGATATTCTCGGCCAATATTTTATGCTCCTGACGTAATTTCTGTGATATGGAGATGCCTTACGCCAGTCAGTAATATAGGGAGAGAAGAGAGACTAGTGCCGTTCAGAGAATACAATCCTCCGAATACCAGATAAATTCAATTTGCGAATCCACCAATTCGCGCGCCCAAGGCTCACCCTTTAAAGGGTCCTTTGTATGGGCGTGCTTCCCTTTCCTTCTCTTCTTCTCCTCTTACCCCCAACTACACACGTTGCCTCATCTCCCTACTCCCTCCCTCTCTCCCTCCCACCTGCCTCCCTTATCCGATATTCCTTCCGCACTCCTTTTTTTCCGAATTCGCTTCTCCCTAAAATATTCACGCCGCATTCCGGAATCCTATATCTCTCTCTCTCTCACTCCTCTATCCCCTTCTCCCACACTCCTGCATTCATCCCCTCATTTCTCCAACACACCCTCCTCCCTTCCCTTCTGCCACCTCCCTAAACACCTATAGGCTTGTTCTCTTCTCCAACCAGGGACAAATCCCTCATCCCCCAATTTATTTTTAACGCCTACCTTCCTCTCTAGAATCTGTCCAGTTCGTGCATTCTGTTAATCGTCCATCTTGGCCTTGCCTGTGGTTGTACATGCAACCATCTATCACCCATTTTTACTGAGAGTATGGAAATAAAAAGTCTGCGCTGATCTGTACCAGTGCCCAGACCACATTGAAAAAGTAGAGGTGCAAAGACATGAGTGGTAAATCCATCGATAGGTATTTAAATCCTTTTTAGATTTATTAATCAAAATAAATTTGAAAATAAATAAAAACATTCAATTATCCGCCATCTGACGTCGGTGCCTTATTCGCTCGTGACTACGACTCTTACAAATAATTTAAAATTGAGGCTTCCTTGTTATGGTTACAGAAAGCAAACGTCTATGTGTTAAGTGAATACAATAATTAAGTGTGATGTCACTTCTCACATGAGGACGACCTACACGAAGAGAAACACTTAATCCTCAATGACCCTGCAAACCGAGTTATTACTTGCTAATGGTTCTTATGGGAAGTAAGATGCTGGTAAGTTGAGTGGTACTCAATACCCTTACCTGAACTCTCACCATTTCCCTTGGATCGATCCACGTAACGAGATCAAGACAAGGCTTTCAGACAAGCGAATAAGTTTCATAGGATTTGCTACACGATATGATTCAGGGAAAATTAAATATTATGCATAGAAACTGTAATCATAGAAAAAATAAAAAAAGATAGAGGATAGTAAATGAATCACCATTTCATAAACGTAATGTTTACTATATCTTCCCGTATACGGGTACGAAATTGGGTCCTGACTGCACGAAAGTTTTGGCTGAAGAAACCTACTACGCGAAAACACATTCACACCTGCGAAGCCTTAATCAACATGCTTATAATCATATTGGCTTAAAAATAGGTTATTTTATTGCAGTGGTTGTGAATAGACCCACTTATGATAATCAATGTTAGATTATCTTCATAAAATAAAGTTTTTCGAATATTATTATTTTAGAATTATATCGTTACGGCTTGAGAGTGCATTGTATTCATTCATTGAGACTGTGGCAGGTACTCATATAATAGACGACATATATCAGATGTGGGCTAAAAACAAACATTTTGTTTCGTTTATATAAGTGTAATTATATACTAATTGAAGTTAGTGCTGAAATGGATAATACTGCGAAGAAAATTGCACTGAACTAGTTTCGAAAATTCTGTAATTACCATTCTTTATTACTACCATTTATTCTTCTAAGTACCATAAAAAAGCTCAGTACGCTGTCTTTTACATACATGGGAAGTCATTATTATCTAGATGGCTCTCCTTGGTGTCGAATACTGTTACCTCTTTTTTTCTAAATTGAACATGTATATACTCGACTGACTTGATCAGTACTCTGCAATACATTTCCAATTTTTCCACATTCCATCCTATCGCCCAGGAAATACATTTATCCCACCTCGAGCTCCACCATAAGGATGTCAAAACATTATTTCTGTGGGCCCCGGGGCTCATGGGAATTGACGAAAATGAGAAGGCCTATTCGGAGGCTGAGGAGGTTTTGAATAGGGAGCCCTGGGATCTCTATGGTATCGGCCGAGAGTCTGAAAGTGGCGTTAAAGAACGTGCCCCAAAAGCAATGACATTTGGCGGATGGTTACCGGGAACAACCTTCGTACCCTGAAACCTGTGGCTTTCGCATGATCATCTTCTGCCCCAAGTATACGGAGAGAGGTCACCATCTCGCGATTGAGAGTAGGACACTATACTCTGACTCATTCTTGCCTCTTCACTGAAGACCACCTATCTGCAAAGACTTCGATTCCCCTATAATCCTCTGACATATGCTGATGGAATGCTAGAAATAATGGCCAGCGTACCGGGGACTAAATGCCGAGAGAGACCTAGTTTCTGTACCAGGTGATAACACAGATGTACATAGCCGAACAATAGCATTTTTCAAGAAATCTGATCTCTAACGCCTCCTGTAACATGTGTATGATACATCAAATAAATCACTTCTTGATTGTAAAGTTATTTTAATATCAATAATAACGTAATCGCTTCATGTTCTATCCATTTTATGTTCAAGGATATGCAGAGGTAAAGTTGTGAGATGTGCTAAAGAACCTTAGCAGTGAGCGCTCCCAGATGAATCTGTGTTTTCTATTACTGCTCTATTTAGGCAGTTAAAATGAGTTCATCACGGATGAAAATATTTAATGAGTACTCCCTAAGCATAATCTATTGCAGCAATAATTTAATACCAAAACTTTTTCTTCCAATTTACCTTATCTTATACTTGATACTTTGTGCATTATTATAGTTATTGTTTTGGTTTAAAATAAAAAAGCTTGAGGCTCAAGAATCAACTGAAATATTAAAATTTTTGAGACGAATTTTACAGCACTTTCGGTGAGTAGAAGCGTAGCCGAGGAGCTGGCATCGGTGTGTTGGTGCATGTTTTGAATAGTTTCAGTAATTTGTACTTTGATCTGCAATAAAGTTTTCCCCCAATATAGTCCACTTAATTTTTGGGACATACCCTGTATACTCCCCCAATCGCACCTAGTTTCTCTTCATTTGTTTTTATTTCTATTCATTTTACCCTTTCAATCCTTCTCCACATTCATATGACAAGAGCTCCCAATCAACACTAATCATCTTGTTTCAACTATCAAGCTTCCACACCGTATAAAACCACGCTGCAATCAAATTTTACTCAAAAAATCTTACCTTAACATTTATAATCAACGTTTCAGACATCAACTACTTCCTTCTTGTAAAATATTATTTGCCTGACGCGATTCTTCTTCTTGTGTCCCTAGAAGGGAAAAGTATTCTGTATCAATATTAGTCTCTTATAGTATAACCATTCCCTGCCACACACTCTACCGGCGGTTTGCAAGGTACCATTTACGTATAAACTAGTATTATAGTTTCTAGTTACTTCCTGGAGATCCCAATAGGGGTTAGTTTACCGAAGGAATATCATATTCAGGAGAGTTACATTACGTCATTTTTAAAAAGACGAAATAAAAATTAATTTAATTGACTGTTGCTCCTTATATAATAATGTGGAATTTCCCTGTTGCATTTTTAGTCACAGTATTACATCATTTGAAGCTATTTCCATACGCCTGCAGTTAGATGAGTGTCGCTTTGTTTTTCTCTTTATCGTTTTTCCTTTTTCGATTATAACTCCCTAGAAAGGGTTAGAAAAGACGGTATCATGGAGTACACTCACTAATTTCTTAACACATGTAGAGATATAAATTTATTTGTGGCACGAAATTTAAAGGTCCCATTCCTCAGAGAAAAATACCCAATGGAATAAAATGCGTTGGTTTTTTGACTATCTCAACCGTAATTTCAAACAATTTTTGGGTAACTTTTAGGCACAACACTTCCGCTACCTGCCAGCGTTTATTTAATAGCTGACCCAGATAATGGTATTATGCATCGTCAAAATTCCTAGAAATGTTATAGAGTGGGAATCTGGACATGTAACAATGCCAGTCGATTAGTTGTTACACGCGGGTGGAAGGGAAAATGGATGAGAGAAGGAGAGGCAGAGTAGGCTGATAATCCCATTTACCAGAAACCTTTCCATATCCCTCACGCTTAGCTAAACTTATCTCACGGTACATAATCGCAGGAATACGGTATTCAACCGGAAAATTACCTTTCCGCGTAGCTCGATTAATTTGCAGGAAAAGTGTGCTTACGTGAAGAACACATTTTACCCATACGGGTATGCCCTAGTTCTCCCCAGATGCAAACGTAGAATGTTTGCTGATATTAATGCCAGCGTAAATTAACAGGATCATAACGTTGTTTTCTTTAATTTTCTTCCAGCTCAACAATGCCCACGCGCTTGAGAAATGAATTCTCTTTATGTTAGTGCCTTGGCTGTAACTGAGAGGAGTAGCATTAATGCCTCAACAATTAATACCTCAACACGTGATTCTAGTTGAAAATTCATAAATTTGTGACAATAACAGAAGTTCATAGGTTCAACGAAATTCTTCGTCTGAAGACTTATTAATGACTAACCTTTTGTAGCTATACCCTTAGTACTTAAAAACAAAGAAAAATACATTAATATGGTATTAAAATTTTGTTTAATCCTTCTCGAGAATGATTTATGAATCAGCAAAGTACTAGGGTTCCGGTGCACAGCTCAATGTTTCCAAGGAATTTTCTCCTGCTTAATGTACCATTGGGATAGTTAGTAGGTCGGTGCTCTAATGATCAATTAATGTCAAACAGCAGGAAATTATAGCTTAGATAAGTAGTGCTTCAGTCATAGTCATTTTATAGAAAATAAGAAAACCATTATTCATATAAAAACTCGAATCAATTAGCTTAGTTCACCTTATGAAGTAAGAAACACCAGTTCTATTAAGTTCAGAAATCACCTAGATAAAATCTGATTTGTCATCTGATTTGAATTTTCAATAAACCTATTAGCCCTTTGAACTACCTGTTAAATGGTGTCCTCGTCTTTTTTATAACATTACTATTCTGAATGTTTGTGATAAACCTAAGTAAATTACTGGGTATATATGAGTGATAAGACCTTTTGATTAGAGCCGTGTTCAAGTGAGAAGTTTGGAAATGCATATGAGGTGAGGAAGGATTAAAAATTTGATAGATTATAAAGATAAAGTAGGTAAAAATGAATCAATCAACTACATCATTCACTGGAGTAAAGCCTTCACTTTTCAGAAATGAAGCTAGAAGAAATTACTTTTGGTGAACCATTAATGTATCAGAACGGATTAAATAACCTGAACATGAATGCGTATTCATATGGTAATTGCACATTGAAGATACAACACTAAGCACAGAAATATCTCATACTTATATTATTCACGTAAACATCTTCAAAGAAAAGTCTGGAGCAACAATGTCATGAAAACAAAGTTTCCGATATTCTGAGACCTCAACAGCATTGTAGAACTAAGTTTATTAGATAAATACTTTTAATAGGACTTTGACAAAATAAAATTCGTTTTAAAGTACAAGTTAATGCTGGTTGCATTTATTGAAATAAAATGGAAATGGCGATAAATGAAGTCACACGAAGTTTTATTTCGCATTTGATGAAAGTTACAAAATTCTTTCCAAAAATCATCAGAAAATCGTTGCGTGGAAATTCGCCGTAAATTAATTGGAACTAAACATTTTCTTATAAAACGAATAGTGGCATATATCTCTTGACGCCAACATACAATACTGTTACTTTGAGGTCCTATTCAGGGCTTCTATGTTGAATTAAAAGAGTTCTATAAAAAACAGGTTTATTAGTGATTTATGCCTTGGTATCTTCATGAAAGGAGTATGTAAAACCGATTCATCATCCTTCATCCATGGCAACCTATTTTCGTGTGGTAAAGAAATAAGACGAGTTCACTTTGCTAAAAAAATTCTAACCCAGGACTTGCCGAATTTCAGGCATTACAGCATTTTTCACGCACCGAAGTGTGCTAACCGTAAGGAACGAAAAAGAAAATAAAACGATTATAGTGAAAGTATTCTGAACAGTTTACCTTAAATTATCCCCAATAATATGCCAGTAATCGAGTGCCCATTCTAAGTCTCCAGTATGCGTTACTTCCCTATCTTATAGGAATGGGAGGTATCCATCGATATATGGATATTCGTTAATTTTTCCGGAGACATTATCACTAAAATATTTTTAATTCCTGGTACTTCGAGTCAACGAATTTCTGACATAACATAACATCGGTTTTGGTACCAGTACGTACCAGGATAAGGGAAAATAAAAAATAATGTATTTTCAAAAAGTGGAAATTTTACAATAGTATATATACAATAGAATATACTATACCACCCGAATAATAACCCATACGCGCTAGATGATGAACCTACAACAAAATGGAGCGCAGTTTTATTAAGAGTGTACAACTACTACAGTAACGCGTGGAAACCCATTTTGAGGAACATCAAGGAAAACAAGAGGCGGAAAGCGTCCGACCAATCAGACGTGACCTGACCTCCTGACCAAACTATATAAGGCGGCCAAATACCTGAGTACCGACATACCCTGAAGACGATGGACGACTCGGCCATCGAAACGTCGGCAAACCTACGAACATGGACCCGGTGGGAGACCCGAATAATCTTGGAAGAGTATACAACTTTCAAAATTCAACTTTGATACTTAAATCCCCAAACCTGCACATTTTGGTGCTCCCTTCGACTAATTCTGCGCAATGAAATTTACTTAATCGTTTAATATTAGCAAAATGCTTAATAATAATATTTCATTATTTAAAATAAAAATGTCCCTTTGCTAAATAGAAAAGTAAATCGTGTATATTAAAAAAACGTATTCAAATACGCCCATACGTTTCCCGTCACTACCAAGTGAGGAATAGTGAAGTAGGGGAGGGCTCCTTATTTCCGATCTTCCATTTCCCGCCTCTTACATCCGTGCGTCCGAAAGTCCCTGGTCTTTGCCTCCTAACCTATAAAGCCAATATAGGAAGATAGCAAATTCGTTAGGCTTCCGAATCTGAATTTAGGGTCCACCCTTCCGGTCCCATGTTTACGGTCCTCAGCCAACTAAACTTTCGGTAAATTGGTAGAATCGGGAGGGACGGTCCGGAGGCATTCCGATAAGCGTTAATCCCGCTTACGCTCTCCTCATGAACAAACAATGATGGTGCCGGGGACTATAGTCAACTATGTAGTGCACCGTCCTCTAGAAGTGTTACATTTTTTTCTTACGACCTCGCCCAAATTTATAGTGAGAGAAGCAGACATGTTCAGGGTATCTAAAGCCACCCATCCGCCACCTCCGTTCACGGTTCCCTTCAAAGTCCCAAACTACCGGTCCTGAATTCTTGTGCCAGCCCGGGTATCACTCTGTGGTATGGCACGGATATGTCCCATAATTCCTTAAACAACAAAAATAGCCACCACCTTATTTAGGATTTTGAATGATATTCAACGTTAAAATATGTCAAACCTCGTCCAATTATATCTCCCAAGGAGTACTTTTTCTATTGCATAGGATTAATAGTTTCTCCACATTATGTCTTATGCAGAAATTAAGATGACTTTCAGGCATTTTCCTAGCTTTGCACATTATTGCGCGTATACCATCTAAACTGGCATCTGACCTACCATCAATATAATCAATATCCGCTGTCGTTTTTCTCTAATCAATGAATAACGATATCAAGGTAATGAAAATATTCGCACAAAATCTTATATACAGTATTCTGCATTTTCAAGAAAAGGCATGCGTTCAAATTTAGTGTTTTATTGAATCTTCAGAGGGCTGCTTTTTCCCATTTGAAAATAGGTTTTTCGAGATATCTCAGAGCAGTCGATGCAGATAGCTATTATCGGGCAAGAGTTTTAAGAAAATTTTATTTTAGTCGTATTAATATAATTAAATTCTGTTTTAATTGTGTTTCCACATAATAATTACAAACGTGACTTATTTATCGTCAGCTTTATACCGAATAGGAAACAACGAGGTAATTTTTATAATTAATTACCTATTACTTTTTCAATTATTATTCTAACATTGACCTACATAAATGCGACAAATAAATAAGCATAAAAAATAAAGGAAATATCTTCCCTTAATGACCAGAATATGAAAACTTATTTTGCATTTTACTGAAAATAGTCGAAAATTTTCCAGTTTTATCACTATTTTCTCATTATAATTCTGTTGCCGTACTGTTAAATGCATTTCTTTAATGATTTCACAGAAATAGCCTCTCTTATTCCTTTTATTTCTTATCAAGTGATTCGTCTTTTAGTAGATTTAATAAATATCTTCCTCGAAGAAAATGATACAACTGTTGAGCTTTTGTTTTTGATAAAAAACTGAGTTCGGGGAAATATATAGGATTTAATTCAAATTCTGACTTGTGGTATCTCTAAATCACTTTTTTAAATTATTTTTGGAACATGGAATCTCATAATATTATTTATCAGAAAAATTTTAACTGGAATTGAGTCGTAGCACAACTTTTTACTCCTGTTATGCCCAGATTTACATGGAATGAAAAATTCGAGCGACTAAAAATCACTAATTCTCAAATAATAGTTTTTAGCTATCATTTTAGTAGTGCAAACACTATTCAATTTGTCTTTCGTATTTCGCGAACTTGTCCTCCACTTTTTCTTTAAGTCTGAGAGCTCAAAGGTTGACCAATGTTTGTGTATTGTGGACCACCTGCCTGCAGAGTGTCATTCCGGAGCATTTTGTTGCTGATCGGAGAGTAACGTGCTCAAGCCCTGTCGATTTCCCAAAAAAATTTCCAGTTAAAATCTAAAATATTATTTTCTATCAACTGAAACTTCGTGAGAAACTGCAGACAGTACAGGAAAGTGGCATGTCCTCGTTCCCTGAATATATGAATTTCACAAGACCAACCAAGAGAAAACATCTACCTTAGGTTGAAAAACAAACTTTTAGTTAACTACTGCGGTGCATGTTTGAGGTTACTTCCATGTGTGTGTGCGTATGTGTATATATATGTGTACGAATATATAGTAATATATGTAGATACAAACATACACACACACACACATATATATATATATATATATATATATATATATATATATATATATATATATATATATATACACACCCACAGGAAGAAATAAAAGGCACGGTTTCAGAGGTCAGGAATATATATATATATATGATTATATGTATATATATATATATATATATATATATATTTCTGACCACTGGCACCGTACCGTTTATTCCCTCCTTTTGAATCACATCGCCTTGAACCTCAGTGTTTATTTTGATCCTCCCTTGTGTACCATTCTTCAGAACAGTTCCTCACTACGCAGCCTCTATTCATTCGAGATATCTCTCTTCGAGTTATATCTATCTCGGAGTTCGTTTAATGCTCTTTCCTTTCTTTTCGTACTTTCGCATCGAGTTCCATTCTTAAAAAATATACACTTAATTGTCATTTAATATCTCCTTAGCGTATTAAAATGTTTAATTACATCAATGGCAAAATCATTTCGTAGCATTTAGTATATTAATCACTTAGTGACTTACGCAAAGCTAAATCTTAAGACTATTTGAGTTTCCTTAATTTTCTGTCTCTAATCTCGGATTGATTGAAATTTAAGATTTATAAATATCTTCCGTGTTTATCTATATAAGAGCATTATTCTGTCGGCCTATTTTCAAGCGCTTTCGACAAATTACTCATACATTAATCAATTGTCTTACCTAATGGATATAAATACATAAAATAACAAATACGTTTCTAATCCAATGGCAATCATTGGAAAACTCTCGATTTGACATCCACCCAATGCTAATCACGTAAAATAGCTACCTATGTATTCCAGCGACCTTCTGTAGTTAACGATCACGTATATTCCTTCTCAGGTTCAAAATATTAACCATAGAAAATGATGAGCCAGTAATCTTCAAGACTAGGGAAATTGTTTCATATATTTGGTATGAAAGGCCTGAGACTATTGATTTCAAAAATACAAACTTTTAAAAACTCTTAAAATAAAATAGAAATATATCATGATATACTGCTGGCTTAGTCAATTGAAAAAACATTTAAAAAATAATTACCTTAGCTTTCCATACCAGTATAAGAAATGCTAATTCTTTCCGCTTTTATTTTTCCAAGTAGAATGTCGACCTTATTTCAATATGTCAACGCCAATCAATATGGAAATCAAGGTTCTCGTTATTTCTATGTACATTTCTGTTCAGATTATGTTCCACTCCAAAGAACAAAAATCTAAGATATTTTACAAAATAGAGTTTTATCTGCCAAAAATTCCCTAACTTGTTTAAAATTGCCATTTAAGTAGTTCAATTCCAACTAGTACAACATTTCTGCATAATCCTTGATAGAGAGAGAAAATAAATTTTTGGATGATTTCCTGCTTATAAGATACCAAAATAGTTGCAATGAGCATTAATTTTGTATTACTGTCATTCTGGAAGATAAAATTTATTTCATTGACACATACTGACAAAGAATACTTTTATGAAGTAGTGATCCCAGGACATTATCGCCAGTGGAAAATGGAAGGTTCGAACCATTGGAAATATGGTACTGAAGGTGCAAAATGACGAACACAGAATGGACTGTCCGAAAACTAACGAACAGTTTCTATGAGGCATGGGAAAATGATTAAAGTTGATGAAGGCTCTGAAATGAGGGAAGGATGATTTTATCGGGCACACGTGAAGGCATGATGGCCTGATGAAGGCGGTTGTTGAGGGAAAGGTGACCGGTATGAGCCGCAGAGGAATACCCATGATGGGAAACTTAAAGCAGAAATGGCAGACTTCAAGGCAAATATAAGAACATATACATTAACCGATGAAATAATTGAGTTGAGAGTTGTGTCATATGACTTATTAAGTGCCTATGATGATGATGATTACTGTCTTTTTAATAACCGTGAAATAATGCAATAAGATTGAATTAAAACCTTCTACATTAATATTATTTAACTATGACGCTTGCTGAACAACCCTCTATCAAGGTTGAATAAAATTTTTGTACACTTATGACGTATCTTAAAACATAAATCAATTTGTATTTAAAAATATAGGTAAGTCAAGAAATAGGTAATAAAATTCAATTCAGGTACGTGTCTCCAAAGAAACTTGACATAAAGTCAGACGTGAAAATGGTTCATATGTTGGAAATTAGGAGACAATGGTACCATACCCATGAACTTCACTCAATTATCACCAACTAAATTACTGTATCTATTTTAAAAGCCCGAAGCATTCTTTAATTTACTTGGGGGAATAAAATAATTTGCTGTAATCTCGCCTTATTTCCTCGATAGGAATGTGCTCCTCCCTCCATTTTATCAAGCACCCATAGTCAGTAGTAATAGAATGAATGGGATTTTTCATCGCCTGCGACAACTCGTGTCATCTTACAAGGTAAACTCTCAGATGAAAATCAATTACCAAAAGATATCATTCATCCCGCAGGCGTGATTCAAGCGCTCCATCATCGGGAAAATCAGCGGTTCTCCATCTGTGTGGTCGTTCGCAGCTAGGTTTATGGATATGCTATGTTATAGATAATTTGACGTTTATTAATACGTATTTATATTTTGTAAATGAAGAATTAATTTTAACCGAGAGTGATAAATGCTCCATCTTGAACTCATTGTCCGGAAAGAAGGCTGAGACAGGGTGATTTTGAACTTGAAAGAACGCTTTTTAAACTGCAAAAAATTACTTAAAAATCGTTTTCATTTTCGGAACAGATAATGTGTTTCCACATGATATGGTAAATACTAAAAAGTGAAATATAAAAAAATATAAAGTGGAAAATTATAATATTTCACCGGAATATGGTGGTGGGTTAGCCTACGAAATGACCCAGCTAAACAACACTATTCGGCGGGAAACCCGAGAGCTCTACGCTCAGTAAATATTAGAACATTATGAAAGAAAAAACCTTTTGTAGTCCCATTCCGAAACACAAAATTTGTTTCCTTTTCTTTCAATGCCACCAAGATACGCCTGAAACCATTTCCTTCAGCATGAAAACGCTTTTTTTGCTAACTGGCATTCGATTCCGCACTTCTAACTAAATAGCTTTCGCAGGCAAGGGATCAGGAACTAAATGCCAATTTTTCTTCGTATTGGTAGTTAACGATCGAATAATATGATTAGAGGCAACCATGTCTAACCAGTTAACTATCTTAACTCTACTTTACTGGAAGTCTACATGTATCTGGCGTAGTCAGTAGTAAATATCGACCTGACTAATTTCCAACGTAAACCTTTGGCAAATAGCATGCTCACTTTATGAATAAACCTCATAAGGCTTTGTTAAACAGAAAAAGGAAAAATTTTTTTCTAAGATAAAGCAGGAGCACAGTTGTGTTCCCTTGCCTATCGTTAGAGAGAGTAAACATTGTTGCATTTTATTTTTTAAAAAAGGGTGAGGGACTGGACATAAAATAAATTCAATTTAAAACATTTCCTGTTTTTAGCATAGATAATATCCAATCTTCAGTAAAAAATAATTGATTGGATAATTATTAATACATGAATCCTTGAACTACATCGTGACACCACTTAACCATCAAGATTCATAAAGCCGCCTTAGCTAAAACTAAAAGGTTCTAACTATGTAAAGTAAAACCTCATAGGATGAATCCCTCAATTTTATCTTGGCTACCTTTTAAAAATGAAAATGTCCTATTCCGCATCATCTCTTTCACCTGATCATGAAAATTGCCTTTGTTTCACATTTAATTTCAAAATGGCTTTACAGTTATTGCACGATAAAAATGCGTAAAAATTGGAAACTAACTAAATAAAATTATTTAATTGCAGTGTTTTTATTCTACTTCAGCTTCCAAATAAATCCTTTTTGGTCTTAAAATCAATAGAATCCAACCAATTGTTAATCCATTTTCATGATGAACTGTTACAGGATTTGAAGAAGCAAAGGATGGAGAGGGAAATAGTAACATTTCCGCCCACCAAAATACTTTTCCTAACATGATACCAACGAGAGGGTAAACACTGAACAGACACGACATGAGCGCACACACCACATCACGCAATACAAAGCCATGGAAACTAAATTGTTCAGTCATCAAAAACAAAATAGGCGCACTTTCGACCGAAAACACCTTTCCTTACAGTCCGCCTTGATGTCCAAACACTGCCCAGCGGGGACTAAATGTTTCATCGATGGACGTGGGAAAAAAAGAGGATAGGATAAATAGAAAGAGAGAGAACTTCGTCTACATCGGAGTCTTATTTTGAAGAGAAATTTTAATGAGAATAGCGCCGGTGACGGGGGCCACAGTAACGGATGACGAGGAACGTGGTGATGAGGACAAGAGAAGAAGAGGGCAAGTAGGGTAACGATGAGATGAGTTTGTTTGCTCCATCTTCGGGGGATATGGGGGCATAGGGACGAGGAAGTACTGGAGGGGGCCAGGGAAGAAGGATTAGGATGAGTGGGCGGAGGTTGAAGAGGAAGTAGAGAATAGATTCCCTTCTCTCGCCAACCCATTCCACCCACCTTCCTTTGCTTCTCCCTGCTTTCGCGCACACACTTCTACCACACGCACATCTCCCCTATCTCCCTCTCCTCCCGGACGTCGTCCCAGTCTTCCCTCTTTCCACCCCCTCGCATCCTCGCCCGCCCGCCTACCGACACATCCCCTTCTCTCCTCTCTCTTTCTACGTGCCTACGCGAAGCCATCTGGCGGAGGTCAAGCGAAACGATCGATAGCGACGCTGTTGAGGACGAAGTGTACGCGGCGGAAGAGAGGAAAAGAAAGGGAGAGAGGGCAGAGGGAGGGAGTGAGGGAGAGAGTGCGCGCTGGGTTGGGAAGACAGAGTGTGAAGGACAGCGAGGGGAAGGGGAGAGAGAAGAGGGAGAAAGCATGGGAGGACACTATGAGGGCGAAAGAAAGAGTGTGCGAAGGAGAGGGATAAAACACGGAGAAGAGTGACGGGGAGCGAAGGACGAAGTGAACAAAGGGTGGGAAGGAAATCGAACAGTAAGCGAAAGCCTGGAAAGGGGATGTACGGATTGAAATTTCTCCCTGGAAACAGTTGGAGAAGTTGCTCCGTGGACGAATTTAATGCTCCCAATGATTATAAGCGTGGGACGAGGCCCGGGCGTGGTTGGGTTTTGGTATGGCATTCCAATTCCTACCCGGCAAGGGTTAAGCAAATAAGTGAGGGACTTCATTTGTAAAAAGAAGTCTTCCTACAAAAGTTATTCGAAATTTTTGCACGAATAGAAAGCCTAGAAAACTCCAGAACTCATAGGACAATGCGGTAAACATTATTGTGTTTCATCCACGTCCAGTGTAATCTTTTCAATGAGGACAACCTAAATAGGTACTGATAATTGCAATGGGTCATTAGGAATTACAGTAACTTTCGATAATATGTAATTGGGCTTTGGGTCATTTGATCTAGAGGCTGCATATATTCTGAGATACATTTTATCTGCTTAAAAATAAAGCTTGTATTTTCAAAGTATTGTATTTTTTTACCGTTACGGTCAATAATTACCTATTACGGGTCGCAAAGACTGAACTATCATATTTCAACTTTAAAAAACTCACTCTACGGGGTCACTGATAAAAGTGCATACTGATAAACCCCACAAATGGCAAAATAGCCGTTAAATTGAAAGATGGGGAGAAGATAAGAGCGGGGTGGGGATGGGTAAATTAAGAGAGGAGATTGGAGGCAGAGGGAGCAGACCGAGAGAGAGCCAAGGAAGTCAGAAGGGGAACAAAAGATCCAGAGGGATTTCAAGAAAGATAATTAAAAAGGTGGTTGAAAAAAAACGCCACAGGGCCCCTTGGTAAGTTTTAGCAAAATCAAGAGCTCCGAGATAACTACCAAATCAGTTTATTTCAATCACAAATATACAAGCAGAAGCTGCGCTATCTATTGAAACGTGTATTTTGTGAACTAGCCTACACAGCAGCGAAACGCTCGTAAAATTGCAGTAATTGGATAAATATTCTTTGTCCTAAATTGGACACCGTAGCAATTTGAAAGATAGAAAAGAAAGAGATATGTTGAGAAAGATGTTAAAGTAAAATTGCAACTCAGAGGTGAAAATAAAATCTGAATGAAGCTACTCTACGAGACTACGGGGATAGCGTTTGCTTCTAATTTTAATCAGTGAGCATGTACACATGGAAAGCACTTCAGGAGAAACTGTGGATAAACGAATCTTTATGACTCGAAGAGAGAAAAAAGAGCGTTGAAATAAGAAACGAATTAATAAATGTAAAGAAAAGAAACTAAAAGGTCGGGGGACGAAACGGGGAATGGGGAAGGAAGGGCAAGGTAGTGGGCAGAGAAGGGAGATACACGAGACAGGACTAGAGTGTCGATTGTTTTGACGGAAGGAGAGAGGTGCTGAGGGCACCCGCCCGATAAGGGAGGGGATTAAGGAGAGACTATTTTCGGCGGAAAGGCTTTTGGGAAAAATGAAGAGAAAGGGAAGATGAGGATTTTTGCGGGGGCGGGGCGAGAGAATGAATGGGTTTCGGAGGGACGAGAGGGCTGAGAGCGGCCTGTGTGCCTTTTACACCAGGAACATCATCAGGAAGGGAAGAAGGAGCATCGGAGAGAAAAGGGAGTTACCGCGTAAATCTGTATTTATAATGGTTCTTTCGCGCAAAATACACTTCCGCCCTGTCGGTTTTTGTAAACCCGAAAAGAAATGACATTTTCAATTTATTTTGTATCCCATTTTGCCCTTCTATTTAATCCTAAGTTGCTAATAGCCAAACTTTCAAACCTTAAGGCTTCGAGAGGTAATTATTAGAGTCGTCGAACATCGCTGGTCATGGGTTCGAATCCCTTAGGGACTAGACATTTTGCTCTCGCATTAGGGATTTTTCTGAATAGAATCTAGAGTCAGATATGACAACAGCCGTTAGAGCATCGTAAAAGACTAATTATGAGCACCATCATTTTTTCAATATTTACTATAAATATGAAATATTTTCTTATTCACACTTGGGAAAAGTTCTTACTATTGTTTGGAAACCTCGTAAAATTCATTATTTACTGGTAAATTATGACTTTAAAAATAATTACTAAAGTAATCTTACCAGTAAATTATAACTTCAATAATAATTAATAAAATAAATCTTGAAAAAGTAATTTTTGAAAAAAATTAAAATATTATTCCAATGCATCATCATAAAATTTCAAATTAATTAATCAAACCAAATAAACGAAAGGAGAGATTCACGTGGTGGGCGTCAAATGACTGTTGAGTCTCTTCTACAAGATCTTCAAGTAAAATCAACCAAAGAGATAAGAATTCATTCATGTAGAATGGTAGAGAACAGAAGTTTAAAAGAATGCCAGTTTTTACAAATGACATTACAACGGAACGAATACGAAAGAGAGGAGTGAATTGTAAAGACGTGAGAATACATATTCCAGGTATGGAGACTATTAATTGCGCGACAACCGCTCATAGCTACAAAATATCACGTGAACTAGAAAGTGACAGTCTTTTCCCTCCAATCCAAATGATATTGAAAATCGAGGGCCAAGGTCACTCTGCTCCATGAAACTAATATGATACGACTTTTCAAATGTTTTTCCTTCTGTAGTTGTGCTTGACAATTTTTTGTTATCTGAGTAGATATATTAATATAAAGTATCCCGTTACTCATAAATACATAGTAGTATTGGCTAAAAAATGAAATGTCACTAGGCGGGAAGAATTACTCAAGTAACTAATATAACAATATCCATGTTCAAGCGGCATAATAAGGAAAATTGTACCAAGCATGCCTATTTCAACTTGGATATTGATACCTCACATCTCACAGAAAGAATGGCTTTTTAATGTCACGCAAAAACCAAAAGGCTATAATTTTCCAAAATAATATAACCTATATTTTGATAATAATCGAACTGCTGTAATATCATTAAAAATATACCCAACTTAATTATTCGTAAAAAGTAATGTCCACGCCGCAAAAAAGAAACAGTAATTCATATCTACGCCGCGGAAACTTCCGTGCGAACAGATTTTCTCTTGCACGTTGATAGAAATCACATCTGGAATTTTCATTGCAAAGAGTAAGTTTTGAACGATCCCAGAAAATGAATAAAGCCTCTTGAGATCTTGCCAGAGACTTATCCAGTTACTCAAATTGCAAGATTTCTCGATATTTTTACCCTCATCAGCATCCAATAATGCTTGCCTCCTTCAGCGGTCCAGGTTGCCTACTCGCTCTAATCCTGCTTCCATAGGGCTAGCTCTATTTCCTATCGCATACTCTGACGTATCACTATATTTCAATATCTCTTGCAGCAACATTTCTTATGTTCTATGGTTTTCCCTAATAACATCCTTTCTTCCTTTAAACCATCAACCTTCACTAGTTCTTTCCATTTCAAATACTTTTCCCATCATTTCAGTAGCCCGCATCTTAATATGGTTGCAAAATAGCCACTGTCATTAAAATGGGTGGCAATAAATGGATGGTATCACCCATGTCTGTCGGCTTGGATGAGCCCTAACGTGTTCACCATTATTCTAAAATAATGTCACGAAAAGAAACGTTTAAGGGGTTGTCCTTGAAGTAAGAACGCAAAATAACTAAGATAGCAATTTGCTTACGTGCACAATTGATTGCCCGAAGTTCTGTTGAAAATCAGGCGTCTTGTGGGCGATTTATAAGAATTATATGTGCCCACTATACAAGTTATGCGCCGATATAAATGATATCCCCTTCGCTAAATGTATGAATGCCCGTTCAATAGAATTAGTTGAGGCATGAGCGAAACATCAACTTCCTACTTTCTAAAGCCCTCTTTTCTTCTTGGGGTAATCGTTAAAAAATACAGCTTTCCTCTCTTTCTCTTTCCGTAATTTTTGCATGTGATTTTGCCGTGATACCGAAATAGAAAACCGAAGAAATTCGTCTTCCAGCGACACCCACACCCACACAGCAAGAATTACTGCACACCTCTTTTCCCAAAATATCAAAGGCAAATGATACTTTAGCCCATGACGGTAAAAACATAATTTTCCCCCATAAAAATTAAATGAGGACAGGGAAGAAAATGTTGGCAAGTACAAAATAGCCGGAAGACCACAACACCCTTGACTCGGGGAGCATTCACGCACACAACTGCCGGTTGCCAGCTCCATTTATATTGGTCCAAAACGGGGAAGTGGAAGATTTATGTTAGCAATTTATGGGCTTTCAAAGTGTCTACTATCCGGAGAGATCACTTCCGGAAAAGATGACTCTTATTGCGACTGCTTGGCAAACGAACTGATAATGCTAAACCTAGCTCAGCATTCCATTTCCACGAATGATCACCGTGAAAACACTGGCACATTCTGATTTTTTATTTCGTGTCATAACGAATTATAATTGCCAGCTTCAATCTCCTCACGTCATATGAAATTTAAGAGGTAAATAAATAATTGATGCCCCAACAAATCCCTACCATCTAATTTCACACCTTTTTTACATGGTCAGTATTGTGGAGGTACATTCCTTCCCCGGCCCGAAAAAATAGTTTTTAAGAAGACACTATAAAAATTCGAAGAATTTCATATTGGTCGAGAACTCAGAACCCCAAGTCGGTTTGTGCGTCATTTATTTTCTCTAAAGACATGGCAATATGTTGGCAAAGGTTTGTACTATGATACCTGTAGCACGGTTCCTTTAACGTTTTTTGACGCTAATAAGCGATTAGACATTACATGATGAGTGTCTTCCTACTGTGAATCATGTAAGACTTAACATGAAAAGTTTATGATAACTATTAAATCCCAATTTGACATACAGTTATCATCCATATAAACCCAGATGATATAAACGAATATCAAAGCGCAACCTAGGCTTTAAATTTGATCCAATGAATCATCCATTACAAAAAACACCTCCGCTCCGCTAAGTTAGAAAAGCTCGTAGGAATAGCGCAAGGTTGAGCCATAATAAAAAATAACAACACGAATACCAGCAGAAATACAGAACTATTGCTAACGTTGAAGTCAATCAGAATAACGAGGAACGTATGAAAAGTCTTAAGATATTAATAAATGCCTGGTCGGTATATCATTCAATGATTCATTAACTCAAGTCTTAGAAACGGTTATTTCGACGTCCCAAACGCGTAATATCAGGAAAATTTATTGAGTGCTCTGCGCTCCGATAGCAAGGTCCGGTGCTCATATAAGTTTTATTAATGAATTCCCCTGAAGAGCTGCATACGACTATGCTTAAACTATGAAACGTGGTTGGGAAAACATTACCCTCCAATTCCCTTACAACCCATAGTCTGTCTAACCACTTGGTTGGGATTCCCGAAGTTCATCCCTCGCTTTGATACCCGCAAGCATAACGCTAGGAAAATTAATGGCACTCGAAAACGCTTTAACGTGAAAATGAAAAAGACTTAATTACTGGGATAGTTAAAAATGAGTTAAAATTACTTTAGACCTTCTCATACGAGTTAAAATGTCCCTTTATTTTGGGCGTTTACTAACACTGAGTAGTTATTACCATACATATATAGTTCAAGGAATTATCAAATAGGGATATATTTTGTAACTAGGGAAATATGTCACAGCCACATCGCTGTCAGGCGTTTAGGTGATGGGACTTTTACAATTGTAGTATCATTTTGTGTTCAGCCATAACGAACCCTATTCAAAAGCAAACATTTAAATGCACACAATAAATACAAAATCTCAACAAAATTATAAAATTTTGAAGTTAAATAGTTTCCACTAGTCCCACATTAATTCCCATGCTCCTTACAAATCTCTTGAGCTAGGTGACATGAGTTGAACGTGATATTCGACGGCCATAGGTATATTCCTCGCCACAGTTAGAAGATACCCCCTCTGTATATTAAGCAGCACAACTCTTCCCTCCCTCAGATAAATGACAACAGCCACCACGATTCTACAGTAATAGATTTTGTAGTTGACATATAGTCAACTTCTGAAATTATTTTACACCAGTCTTCTTAGAATGAATACCACCCCTTTTTGTTTTGCCTAAGAAGTACATTTTATATATAACATTCTTGATTTATTCTGATCTTCATACATGCTATTATCTTTACAGGAGATCTATGGAAATAACTGAGCATCACCAGCACACACAGACACACACATGCCCACACAACACAAAATATTTCGTAAATGGTAATCTGATGGGTTGGAGAGCTCAGCTGGTAGCCACACAAATGGATTCAGATTCCAGGGATTTTCTGCCCACCAACATTATATGGCAAGCCATGACTTGCCCAGAGAAAGAAAACACTCCCATGGATTGTCATTTACTCTTGAACAAAATTTAACTCTATTGTGGCATTATTTTAACTAACTATAAAATAATTATAGAGAGGCCTTATAGGTCACAAAACAGTTTAGACAAGCAGTAATTTCCAATAATTTAAGCATATAGATTAAAGCAAGTTCTTGAAGACTCAATCAAAGAAGCATACCTTGACTTTGTGGGGCTCACTGTTTTTGAAAATACTTGGTCATCACATTACTTCACAAAGTGAAAACCCTTCACTAATACTACACACATGTACACCTTTTAGAAACTAATACTCAGCAAGCAAGGAGAAAAAAGTGATAGAAAACCCTTACACTTGAATTATTGCCTCATCAAACGTACAAAGTTTATTTGGGATGAATTTTAGATACTGGTGATTCAATAATTAAATAAAAAAACGAATAATAGTAAAAGGAGTCCAATTCAAGAGAAATATTTTGAAAGAGTATAAGTTTTTACAATTAGTTTCAATTTGTATGATCATCTGAAAGCACCATATCTGAATTATAATTTATACTTATTGCAGAGATATGACAACCTATAATATTCGCATCTGATACAAAGTTATGTTTTTATAGCTATAAATGTATAGGAATGAAAAATTAAATTATTTAAGGAATCACTTAGCCATTGATCACGACCACATTGCAATCAGATTTAAATATTCACATTGTCAATTTTTATATGATTATTTTTCCCCATTTTCTATGTCTTATGTCTTAAAACTCCCTGCCATGTTCAGTTGATTGATTCATACTATTTAAAAATTTAATTCAACATATTGATGGCATTAATATTTTCAATTCCAAATATTTGACACTTTTCCAAACATAATAATGGTAAATGGTACACATTTCTATTTGCATATGATTACAGTCTTATATCCAGAGCATGTGCTAATTAGCATATTCTATGATTTTGGCAACTGAATACCAGAAAAATGGAATCTATTAAGTTTGAAGCATCTTCATAGTAATTACACTTTGCACATACCAGTAAGGTTTAATACAAATTTTCACAATAAATTCGCTTTTATTTTTCCTCTATACTTTGAATTCAAAGGAATAAAAATAAATTTTTGCACCAAAATGTTTAATTATTAAGCAATAAATGCAACAATGTAGAATAGGAAGTGATACAGCAGATTTTATGACAAATCAAATAGTTTGTACTGCTCACATTTTACTTCATGAACTATGCATTCCAAAGCCATTATGTTGGTATCTATCTTTGCCCTCATAACTTATGCTTGTCCAGAAATTTACATGAGAAATTATTACTTAGGTCAAATTATTCCAGCCATTCCATGAGTACCAAAAATGAGTTTTACTTTTGAAAAGACCAGGATTTCTTTTGTTTTACTAAATAATTTATTCGATCTAGCTAGAATATATAATCTTAAAACTACCACTCGCAATAATTAAATTTATCCACATAAATAAGCACCTAGGTTCCTGAGAAAGCAACTAAACTCATTAAAATTATTTTCAGCAGAATTTCCCTTCTTATCATCGACTCCTTCATTTTTGCAGAAGAAATCTTTAAAAGATTTAAAATGAGTAGCATGTTGCACTTGTTAGTAGTATTTACACCCATACTACTTTTTTAGTTAGGTCAGGCCACAAACTGCATACTTGAATAGGGTGTTGTTAATTCCTATTGCTCTCACTAAGCTAATTGCAAAAACATTAGTGACTTCAGCCATATATTTGGGAAAAATTCCATGATTTTCATTTATGTTGTCTTTTGTCATTGCTTCTTAGTAACACACAGTCACATGCTTTAACAGTATGACTTCAGAATGCACTAGTTCCAATCCTGGACATGGTTCATGAATGATTACAAATGGGCTATAAAAATTAAAATTATAATTCACTTTTATAGTAGCAATTGCATATTGACATCATATTTAAGTAGTCATGTCTCCAGTGTGTGAATTTCAGTGGTACCTCTCATAGCAACAATTTCTCCTCGACAAATAACTTCAAAATGACCACATTGAACAGCCACTGATTAATACTTTATTAGGCTCAATGTTAAATTAACTTCTACTAGACGATCATGAGCCAACATAACTGTGATCAGGACAAAGGGTTCCCCTTCAAGCGATATGTACCTGCCATAGGCAACCAGATTAAATATGGCATGCAAACCTTCCCATACTGCAAGGTCATCTAATGTGGTCAGCCTCTCATCCATATAAATTAGTCCACCCTGCATTCCTTTTCAATTTTGGACTTCTTGTAATTGGAAAATCTATGATCCTTCATGCTTTAAATATGTTCACAGAGTGCATAGAGAGAGTTGGAAGGCAAGTAAGAAACCTTGAAATACTGCTTATATAGTCATGGAATGGCCAGATGCACTGAGTGAACAAATGAGGAATAGGATATTTTTAATCTTAATTTGTGGATGATGTACCTTGTCATGCATAAGCCTTGGAGTAATTAAAAGCTCCTTTAAACTTCCTGCCAATCAACAAAACAGCTGAACCTCAACCTCTTGACCAGCGTGTCATCCAAACTAAGGAAAGGGGCTTATGAAGTCACTAACAGCAAGGATGAATGATTGTGAAAGTTGTTTTAACTTTGCAAAAAAATTAAAATTTGAGAATGTCAGGTGAATGAAAGAACCTTGGTATGGTCTAGAAACTAACTTCACTGATGTGTATTCTCATAGTAAGTAATAATCATACCAAAATAAGATATTGTATGCATTCTTGTGGTATTAGTATCCCTACACATCTATTTATCACAATAAAGTTCCTCAAACCTACAGTTCACCCAAAGTATGCATTCATCCTGACTGCTATATTGTTTCAACCCCTCTTAGACCTGGATGACTACTTTTTCAGAAACCATATCCATATATATATTTATATATAAATATGTTATATATGTGTGTATATATATACATATATATATACATTATATATATATATATATATATATATATATATACATTATATATATATATATATATATATATATATATATATATATATATATATATATACATACATATAATGTCATTGAACATGGCCAAATTATAATACCTGGCTGCAAGATATTAAAAAGCTTCTAATCCAACATAGATGCATCATTATCAAATGGATATATGGCACTATAAAAATACATGATATGTGCAAAGATTTTGAAAATACGATGCAAAACTCTTGAAAAATAGTACAAACATGAAAACAAAAATTAAGACAGTATGTATGTGCTGTATATTATTAAATTTTAATTCAATTTTCAATACACGTGTGTAAAATAGAATGGAAAAAGACTAGACTTGAAGACATCTCGCACCAGTCTATTTGAAGTAGTGACATGACATACCTGACATTTTATGTGATCAATTTCTGTTACCAATGATTGAAAGATGGCTGAAGAAATCATGGAATCAACTTGATTAGACACTTGATGTTAATATTATTAATTGAAAACACAAAGTACTAATGTGATTGGGAGATACATCATATGCAAAATCAGATCCGAACCCAAAACCTGGCTAAATCCTTAAATGAGCCATTTTTTTCAGGAATGTTTGCTCCCTGTTAGTCAAAAATATTAATATTTTGGCAATCCAAAAAAACTCATCTACAAACTGTATTGCAAGTGGAGTCTACTGCTTCCTGAACTTCAACTATCACAACTAAAAAATAAATTCCTCAGAGGCTCAATCATAGTAACTAAAATTCCAAATGAGACTTATTCATTCCGTTTTGATTGATATGCATTTTTTTCAGTCCATTTCATGGTTAAAACTGTCATGTGTTAAAGGAGAATGAATAGAATGTTTGACAACACATCATAATTTCTCTTACTTGGAAAAATTCATAAAAACGTAATCTTTATAGAAAAATTTGAAGTTCTATTAAAGGTTGACCTTCTTTCATTACAGTGATCAATTATTCACTCATTTTAGTATAATTTTATGGTAATCACATTCAACAACAAAAGTGAAGAAGTTTCTCCCAAAGTCTTTTTCCTATAAATGCAAGGCCTAACAGCCTGACCTTATGCTTTTGAACAGATGAGCACAAATTCTAATTGGCAGTTTAGTCACCATTGTTGGACTTCCTTAATAAGGCCAAAGAGTAGTAGTACATCCCCCTTAAAAATATTAAAAATGGAAGTAAATTTTTTTAAATTTCATGAATGGACTTTTTATATTCTTACCAACTTAATGTTGTTTTAAATAGAGAGCATATAATGTGGAAAGATAAAAGAAATATGTAACATTTCAGATATTAAATTAAATATGTTAAAAATCTACTGCATAAAGATAAACTGGCCTGCATTTAGTTGTTTCATCTTTCCACATCATGACAAAATTTCACAATATCAGAGTTTGCACATTCAACTTTAGATGGCACATATGTAAACTATATACATAGTTGCCCATCTACCTATTTGTAAATGATCACATTTCACATCAAGTAGAAAAGCAACTATAAACTGTGACTCCTTTGATAATTGAAAATGAGAAATATGCTATCATAACTTATTGTCTATTCTAGAGTCGTTTTTCCTTTTATTTTTTAACCATTCTATATTTCATAGGTTAGGTCAACGTTTGAGTATTTCTATTAAATATAAGCCTTTATGCCGGTGCATTTATTTCGTGTGGACGATCATTTATGTTACTTTCATTAAGTCCCTTAACTCCTAACTTCCTTGATTAAAATGCTTATATTCACAAAACACCGAACTTCGCGAGCGGCTGCTTTCAATTTCAAATGCAATAGGTAAACAAATATTTTTATCACAAATTAACAATACTCATCTTGGTAATTTTTAGAAATTAGCAATAAACGTCCCTTCAGTTACTCAATTTAAAAATGACTGATGTAATAACGTACATTAATATCGTCTAATTCTACCGATATTACCAGAAAATCTATTGGTTAGACATCGCATTAACCTGAAAAATTCATGATGGGATTAACTCCGTGGTAAAATTGACAATATCAAGTAAACATTTTCAAATTTTAATACCACTAAATCGCTAGCGTAACGAGTGTTCTTACTGCCAAAGACAATAATAAAAAGTGACATCCGTTAAACACCAATATTCAAGTTGGCGCAGGAAATTTAGAAACCCTGACAACATTTGTATAACTTTTAGGATAACTACAAAGCCGTTGGGGAGGACACCATTCTTCACCAATTTAGTGATTACAGTCATGTTAATTACCATTACATTTAATACTAATTTTCCCATGGTAGTTATTTTCTTTCCGACGGTTTTGCGTGTTTGTAAGTCATTATTTTTCAAGTAACTTTCTCAAAATGAAAATACATTTTACGAAGTATAAATGTATTATAGACCTGCGAGTCCCGCAGAGGGATTACTCACGAAGAAGAATAATTACTGCTTGATATTAAATTATATCTTAAAAGTTTCTAATATCTAATGCCACATTTTTACCTTAAAGTATAAAAACTCCCTAAAACATTAAGAAAATAAAACAATAGAAACACAAAAAATTGCATAAAAGCTACCTACCAAACGTTATCATCTAAGAAAACAATCTCACCATATTCTCCGACTCTAGGCAACAAGGACTTGTTTTTTGATATTTAATATACTTTGACATATTGTAATTTAACACTCGTAAAACAAGTATTTACTCAGTGTATAAATTGCATTAAATCCAACTGAGGCTTTGCAACTCACGGTAATTCTCCTCACAGAAACTGTTAAACAAGATATGTTAACTTCATTATCCTATCATCTTTACCTTTATCGCCCAAAAGAAGTCGATCTTCGTCTTTAATGCCCATTAGGATTCTTCAGTTCCTCGTATACCTGTGAAAAAGTTCCACTTTACCAGTCAATATGTTTCCAACTATGAAAATTGATAAATGATGTATCTAAATGAAAACATTTTGGGCCAAAAAATATTACTCAGCCAAAGGATCTCTTAGTGCGTAGGCGGTTTATAACTAATGCATATTACATTACATAGGAGGAATAAAAATTCATAAATTTTAAGAGATAAAACTTAGAAACACTTCACATGCTCATGACCACTGAGAAACGCGGAAATACCGTATTTACCGATTGAAGACAGAGAGAATGTCGAAATACCTTTTATGTAACAGCAGCGATATGATATCCGTTGGGTCCCGAGCAACAACTTTCACGAAACAAATGTAACATGAACTTAAAGAAGACAGTCAAATTGCCTATGCGTTTCGTGCTATCATGATGGTATTAAAAAAACTAAGCTCATCGGTAACTAGAGTAGACAAATTTTACTAAACACAAAGAGAAGCAAATGAGTTATCTCATGCCACTGAATTCCACAGGAAAAGCAAGATGATGACTGATACGCGGAGACAAAAATCTGTCTTTAGGATTCTCAAATATGGCGCTCGATCAAAACTTCCACTATCTACGCCTTGTGGGGGCTGAAGGGAAATCTTTGCGCGGTGGCGTTGAAAATTACTTGCCTAGCTACCGTGGCTGAATATGTAATTCACATTTTGTGCGCGTTAGCAACCAGTAAACAGCACCTTTGAGGATTCTTCGCCCAAGTAAGCAAGAAACTCAACAGGTTAGGACTGTCATAATTTGATTTTCAGAACTTCATTTTCTTCCTCTGAAAAAGAGCCAGGTAGTACACTTTTTTAAAGGTATTAATGAATAGGTATTATCAGGATACAATATTGCAATAATAAATGAAAATTTAACCGTTTTTTCTATAATTACTCAATAAAATGAGAAAAATTGTTGGTGTTAAGCCCTATTGTACAATATTTAACTCCTTTAAAGTTAGATCTACCCCTAATTTCTGCTGTAGTACCCTGCTAAATCTACATCTGTACTGCACCAAAGCGTGTTATCAGAGTCGTTAATTTACGAATCACGAAAGAAATGCAAACTAAATTTGTCGTGGGCATAACGTCTATAATGTCATTGTTTCTCTCTCCACTCTCATTAAAACGAAGAGGTATAAGACTATTAGAGATATAATAATACTAAACCAGCCATATTATAAAAACAATATCAGCAGGGAGAAATATTCTTCTTCACATTTAAAAGCCTCTTGGGCTTTTCTTAGTACTTTTACAAAATATCCATTAAACTCAATTCTTTTAATATTAGTATGAAAATCAACTAAAAAATAATATGAATCCATAACTATATACAATTAAAATCTACAAAATTTACATATCATTATGGATTCCCTGTTTGCCAATTAAAACGTTCTAATAGCCTCGAAATGTTCAGTGCCTCAAGTTTATTCAATGAGTTAAATTTGTACTTTGCCCATTCTGCATACAATATACAAAATTATCATACAATAAACTATGATTATTAAATTGCCCATGCTGAAAAAAGTAAATAAGTATAATTACTTGGGGGGTAATCATTGACCAAAATCTTTTGTGAGCATATTTTAAAAATGAATGAATGAATGATACATTAAATTATATCCTTCTTCAAGTTCACTACATTTCTAGCTTTGTAAGTTTGAATGTCATCAAAATAGAGTATTAGGTACTGGTTGGAAGTTTTTTTAGGATATGCGATAACCGTCAGGGGATCTAAACTGGTTCTACAAAAATTAACATACTAAAAAATAAACAGTGAAAATCCTTGAAGAAATGTCTGAGGCTAGATAAAAAATTACTGATATTATAGATGGAAGAAATATCTTTCAAAAATCAGGAATTTTGCTTGTAGACAGGCTGTTTACATATGGCATCATAGTAGGAAACTATTTTTATGGCAAATATATAATACTTGATTTAAATAAAAAGGAATTTCCAGCAAGGGACAATATTAAGTATAATATAATAAGAAGTATCAAACAAATCAAGGTAGAAGAAAATTGTAGGTTACCTCTAATTTTTAATGAAATACCTAAAGAATATTACAGTCAGTAAAAGCTGTGAAAGAGAGAATAAAAGATTGACCATTAAACTTAATGGATTAGGGCTGGGAATAAAACGTGACCCAATATATGTAGCTTTATAATTGCAACACTTTAAGCTATCATGATTGTATAATTTTGCAGCTATCATCCACTCATAGTCAGCAATTAAGGGGGGCCTTGGTTCGCAGGGATATGAGGATAAATAATAATATGTATGTATATAAATATATATATATATATATATATATATATATTCGAGTCAAAACGTCGTCCCTTGAGCTGTCTTTTCATCAGGGGGAAGAAGAAGAAGTCCGGTGGTGCAAGATCGGGAGAATAGGGCGGGTGCGGCAACGTGGCAACGCCGTATTTGGCCAGGAGCTGTCTGACGACGATCACGCCATGGTAGAATTTTCGGCACCATCTTGGCGCACACCTTGCGCATGGCCAAATCCTGTGAAATAATGCGTTGGACGTTGGATGCAGACAGACTTTAAACAACTTGTGCCACTCGAATACTGTGGAACGGCTTAAGGCAGTGTCCCCATAAGCCTGCTTGATCATATCGGGGGTCTCAGTTGCCGTCTTCCCGAGTTTCGCACAAAACTTCACGGAATAACGTTTCTCTAATTCAGATTCATTTTGTTTTTCGACGTGGACGAAAAAGTTGCTTCACTAAATACGGTGTCCTCACTCAACGACAGCCCGCAGGCGACTGAGGTTGGTGTCGGTCTGTTGCTAAGAGCCCCCTCCACCTTACCCTGCCAGGCAGACCCCCTCCACCGTTCCGTTCGCGCCAGAGAAAATCAGTCCTACCACTTTTGGGTGCGACCCTGTATATATATATGTATATATATATATATATATATATATATATATATATATATATATATATATATATATATATATATATATATATATATATATATATATATATTTATTTATTTATTTATTTATTTATTTATTTATTTATTTATATATATATAGACTCGAATGCTCTACTTAGTCTCGGTCAAGGAAACGTTTTACGCTTGTGATCTGATTCCTTCCATCTTCCCCAACAATTGTGTTTGTCTGTAATGCGTGTTTCTATCAATTTTCCTTGTATCCATATGAATGAATGAATATATATAAAAATATATATAGTCTGTCGAATGGGACGTTAAGCTGTGGGCACCTTGGCGCCTTTCGTTAAGAGTAGGCTAATGCCGGCGCCGGTTTTCTCTCCCCCCTTCCTCCTTGCGTATTCATCCCTAATGGCGGCGCAAATGACCTCAGCTTTCGGTCGTATCCCCTAAATCTACTACTCAGAAAACATAAAGGCAAAATAAGTTTTAATGTTCTACTTACTGAAAGATCTTGAATCATATCCTAATTTAGAGTTTATACATATCTTAGGAATGTGTTGTGGTAGGCGTTATATCTGTTATCCACTAATTTATTTGTTTCTTCATATCCCCTGGTCTTGATGGTATCTGAACGACGAAAATTAATATTTGCTCGAGAGATCCCTCATTACAGAATGAAGTCGAAAAGTATGGTTACTCATATCACTCTCGGAAACGAATTTTCACTGGCTCCATCAACATGGGAGACGATTTTTAAAACGCCTAAGCATTTCAAGTCTTCATCCTTTTCACATCGTACGAGAGCTTAGGAGCGCGATTGTGGAGTGCTGCCTCGTTATCTTTTGTGCCATGGCCAGGTTAATATTTTGAAAGTAAGCTTACATATCGCTCAGCAGAATCTAGCCGAGGGGAACACGATCCACCATCTGCCGCTTTGCACAAAGAGTAATAAGGATGGAGTACAAATCAGGGTAAGAGTTACGGTAAAGGCGACCCCGTTGCAGTAACTTCTGCCTTGAGCATAAGAGTATGAAATCCGAGGGCGCAAATAGGTCGATCAATCTCATGCAATCGGTTTTTGCGTCGGTGGATCTAAATTTAGCGATAAAACACGACCACGTAAAAAATTAAATGCAAATCGATGATAGCCTCCCGGCACTAAGATACGAGGGTCATCCGGAAAGTAGTACCCGTTCGTGAAATAAAGACACAAAAGTAAATATTAACAAACATAAAAAATTTTATTTGAAAGAGGATACTTTAAACTACTTCTCAACATAATCTCCAAGCAAATTAAGGCATTTGTCATAACGTGTGACAAGTTTCTGTATTCCTGCTGCATAGTCCTTCGCCGCCAGCTCATTGAGATACGCGAGGGACCCATCTTGCACAAATTTTTGCATAATGCAGATGGTGTTTAACAATTTCATGAACAATTGTTCGAGAAACATTGGGAAAATGCTCACAGATGTCATCAATTGTGACGCGCCGATCGTTCCTCACGAATTCGTCAACTGAGCTCACCAGTTGGTCTGTAATGACAGACGGTCTCCCCGAACGCTCATCGTCGTGTGTGTTCCCCCTCCCCATGTTGAAGTTGCGACACCACCGCCGAACAGACGACTCGTCCATTACATTGTCTCCATACACCTCCTTTAATTGGCGATGAATATCACATGGGCGAACGTTTCTTGCATTGAGGAATTTAATCACTGCCCTCACTTCACAACTGGCGGCGTTCTCAATTTTTTTAAACATTGTAAACAATCACAGAAACAACACAGGCAATGCTAGCGTCACGCAACTTGGCTCAGAGAAGGCAGACAAGCCACTGAAGCTATCTGACCTCGTCCAGCGGCTACTCGCGTCGTCAGCACTTCATGCGGCACGAACGGGTACTACTTTCCGGATGACCCTCGTAGATAACAGACCGAAGATCGTTAATTAACTCCGACCCATACGGATGTTATCCTTTTCAGCCTATGAATTATTGCTGAATCATATCATTCTTAATTAATAAAATAATCATATAAAACATTATTTACTAATATTTTGTCTTTAAACAATAAGTAAGATTTATTAAAGTACACCCCGAACATTAGATGAAAGGATTCACATTTTGCTGACATCTTCATATGGTTACTTTGTTGCGAGACAAAACAATGGGCTTTTGCAATGGTGATTAAACCTAATTTAGGCGAGTTTTCCGACATTCGTGATCAAAACAAGTAAACTAAGGTACTTTATTTTTACTTTGATGAAAACGGTTCTCTGGAAAGTATTCAGCATTGAAATTTGCAGAACTGAAAAACGAATTTAATCGCAGTATTCCGTAAGAAAAATTCCAATGACCTGCTTTCTAGGAAGTTACTTTCAAATGTACTTAAATTTTGACGAAAAAACTATTGAATTTTGCCTACCAAGATGCTATTGAAGGAAAATTTCGTCGAATTTTGCAGATGTCGTAAATTATATCATGTGCTTGCTTACAAATAACGAGGAATGAGCACTTTGAACATGAATTAACTATAATACGCAAATATTACAAATTGGAATAGTTTCGGTGAATCCAGAGGCATAACAGTTAAGATAAGATATGTTGGCTTGAGCCATTTTTAAATGAAATCTAATTGCGAATCATCGTAAATGCAACCGAGGATACGCATTTGGAATGCATATGGAAATTAGGAGATAGCAAAGGGCGGAGCCAAGGACGAAGACACATAGGATGTGAATTAAGTGAGACTGGTTTTTGCAGCAGCGGGGTATAGAATAGTTCTTTAGCAGAGCAAGTAAACACCAGAAATTGAGAAGAACTCGCGGAAGTGGCAGCTGGGGCATGCAGTGGAAATTCAAAAAGAAAAATGGTTGCTCGTTAGTGCACATGCTAGCAGAATATTTTTTCATGATTTAAGCCGTGGTTCTGTTCTAAGCTGTGTTTACCTGCACTCCACTAATCCGCAATTTCTCAGAAGTTATCTCCTCAATATGGTCTCATAATCAGGTTATTTTTCCAGTTCAGTGAAATCTAAACCGCAGAGCAATATTGTATTTAGACGTCCCATATCTGTAAACCCAACACTGATTATGAGAGCGCGTGTGTAACGGAGCATGAGATGAGTGGATAAGAATCTAAATTATATTTCGTAATTTTGATTCGAATGTGAATTAGTCCATCATTTATGGCAAGAAGACTCCTACGTACGTTCTTCAAGAAGTTTTCCGTCAAAATATATCTCCACTCCGTTAGAGAAAATGGATTCCGGCACTAAGTATCTGAGTAGTGGATGATTTCACGAATCTGAATGAAGGGCTGGCTCTATTTACTGAAAGTCAGGCAATTGCAAACAAAGCGCGGAGAACAGGAAATCCCTGAAGGACATTAGTTTGTTACGAAGTAATAAAAATCCTCAAAAGTAGCATGGGTGGCCTAGATAGGATATTTACAAGCGCAACTAGGTTTTGATTGAAAACTTAACAATGTTCGCAGGATTCCTTCTCTGTCCAGCACATTTATTTTAGCAGAGAGGCTCGTTTTTTTAAATCATTACTGAAATCACAGATCTTCACTTACGCATGCTCATTTTCCACATATTTAGCAAGGAAAAACAGTTCGATTTGCGTAGCCCCGAGTGTTAAAACAAGTTTTACTACCTACATTTTAAAAAAAATTATTAGTATGGAAACGAAATCACCTACGTATAGCACTCGCTCACCAAAAGGTTAGGAAACAAATAATTCATCAATAATTTAATAGAATTTTCAATAATGTTTGTAGCTCAAGAGGATTTCAAAATTTTATTTAATAAGAGCTATCTTTTAGGGTGACGATGGTACTAACATTTAAAAAAAATCCAGAATTATTGAGCGACCACTTTAATTACGGATTAAAAAGTGGTTTCTTCTGTTTCGATTCCATGGGTGATTTAAAGCAACTAAAAAAAATTTCCGGAGCCGAAAACTTTAAAACAAGGGCCGTATATTCTTCAACCCTCATCAGCAAGGGAATTATTATGGCCACAAATCACGAGGGAACTAATTCGTCCTGGTCCAATAAGAGACGCGGGCCACCCCTGAAAGATTTAAATACGCTCTCTTCCAACCGACCAATCGCGATCGCATTAAACCAGAGATTAAGCATCCTTCAACTGTAACGAAAACACATGGTTGAACGGATATTCTTGTTACAGACAAATCAACTCAATTTACATTACGACGGATGTCTCTTGCCAATTGCTTTCCTGGTACCTTGAACGGCATGCAGTATAAGTTGACGCGCTCGAATTAAACACTGGAAGTAATTGGTTCATCATCGATAGCTTAAGCACGAATGTAATTAATTGATTGATTCCGTTCGTCTTAGATTCTAATACATGAATAATGATAATGAAACCCTTCCGCATGACCTCATTAGAATGCCTTTAAATAATGTAGCCCTCTTTACAGTATTGTTTGTTCTAGTTTTAATCTTTTTAAGATTTTCCTTCCACCCCTCGTTTCTCTCCGTTGGGGGACTCTCCTGCTACCAGCAGCGTTGGGTCACAATCCCTACCTATGTCCTTGGGGAAGAGACCGTTTTATAATACATGCTCATGTGGTAGTGGAATTTTGCCTCCCTACTTTTCTAATTGCACAGTATTGGATAAATTTCCTACTGCATCCTAAGGTGCCATTATTTGTTAGATGATAGTATATGCATTCGCATACGTGTAGAATGAAAGGATTTTTACATGAATGTATATGCCCCTGTAGGTATAGTTTTGCATGTGATGGTGTCCCTTTTTATGGTGACCTAACACCCCCCGCCACACGCCCTAGCGGCGGCTTGCAGAGTATTATGTAGATGTAGATGAATGATAGGATCTTGGAGGGTCAATGTGCTGGCTTATTATTGTCGTCCGTCGGGCCCTTTTGCGAGGGCCTTTATTTCTCCCCTGGAGTTGCTAGAGTACAATTTGATCAGAAAATACCTTTCCAAGATTTCTTACTGATCACGTCAAGAATTCGGAAAGCTTTCGAATGCGTACCCAAGTAGGATTACGTAACAATGCATGGCAGGAATCGTAATGGATTTGAACAAAAAGACGGTAACCTGCATTACGAGCGGCCTGATTCAGTTAGTGGGAACTCCAAACGAACGCCAGTAGAGTGAAAAGCATGATGAAATGAGAGTGAGAAATTCCAAATGGGAATTGAAATTGGGAAAAACAATACACTTCGTCTGTACAGAGATAAAGCAGTATTTCTATCCCTTTTGAGTATGCGGACCACGTATCTTGTTTTCCTTAAGCCTTGAGTTCTACTTCTCGTAGTCAAGAAAGAGGAAATTAAGTAATGTGAAACCTCAATGGCCGCCAACTCAAATTAAAGAAAGCTTGATGAACAAGGAATAAGTAGACAGATTGACCAATCGATGAAGTCAATTAAAATCTTTTAACTATCGGCTCATTTCATGACTTATCTCTCTATCCTCTCCATTTCAACCTTACTACCATTCCCTTCCACTGCAGCATTCGTGTTTATTCTAATGGCGTATAGTTTTATTCCATAATTTCTCCCAAACGGTTTGAAATTTAACCAAAATGAAATTAAGAACATTTCTTATTGCCAACCTTGTATTTGATCAAATAATCTAATAAAGGAGAATATCCCGCATATAAGAATTTTTTGATTTTATTTGTATTATGTTTATATATATATATATAATATTATAATACATATTATATTATATATATATACATACATATATTTATACATACATACATATATATATATATACATACATATATTTATACATACATACATATATATATATATATATATACATACATACACATACTATATATACAGGGAAAAGATATGTTTATTCTAATTTTAAAATGAAAATATCAATTTATTAATCCTTATTTAATAAAATATTTATTAGAGAGCTTAAAAGAAACGCATTTTATTCATTTATAGTAGTTCTATCTTGCAGCAGTGTAGTTAAACGTATGCGGTGATAATCGTTGGCTGTATATCATATTATGATATACATATAGTATATTGGATATTGTATTGTAGATGGTGTAAGAGCAACAAATCAAAAACCATTTATTACCAGATTAAACATTTTTTTTAAGATTAAAATTAATTTCCTGACCATGTTGAACTTCCTTTCTTCCTGCGAACACACATGAGTGGCTACAATAAAATACGATGACATTTATCACAATGTCTTCGGAATAAACAAAATTCATTGATTTGCATGATCTTCATGCTCAGTTTACGCTTTCACCGAATAAAATTGCTAACTGTTAATCGCCATGACATACAGCTGCGTTGTTTGAGGAGAAACCTATGTTAAAGTCAATAAATCGGAATAAAACTGCAACTCACACTCGATATCAATGAAAATAATGTCTACTTTTGATAATATCGGCGGCCGTGAGCGGTAATTTATCGTCATTACAGGGGTAGCAGAAAATTAAATGATAGAATCCATCGAGAGCATTAAAAGGACGACCAACATTCGGAAACTTTCGTTCCAGATTATTTTCAATTCATCAACATACTTCCCCCCGTCGAATCCTTCCTGTAGTAACCACGCCAATGAATCCAACGAATCAAACATCAGCGTGCTTCTATTATGACATCATGGATAAAACTGAATAAATACTCAGCACATTGGACCACACTGCAGTGCATATTGACATGACTGAAAATCAAATCCCCGAGGAATCGTTTCGTACCTTGATGACCCCGAGCACCCGTTGAAACCGGTTGGCAAATATGTATTGTGATCAAGGTCAAAGTTCTAAGGGTTTATTCAATTATATTGGTAACCGCATCGTTTTATCACACCGAGTCGGTCAGATTTGAACGTTTGCGATGAACCCCTCCGCGGTCGAGAAGGATGGCCGAGTTTAATACCGCAGTTGGTCCGAAAGGGAGAATCCATGTCCAGACTCTCCCGGTACGGGAAAAAAATTCGATGATAAATAAACGTCCTCCCCTCCTCCACAACTCGTTCCCTTGTTCTCGTCCGGGGTTTTCTGCGTTCTCTCCTCCCCGCCCCCTCGAAACCCTTCCCTCCGTCCGCTAACTCACTCCGGCTACCTTCTTCCCCCTCTCCCCCATCCCACGTTCGAATCGAAACAAAACCCTTCCGATTCACTTACGCCGTCGGACTGGGATCCGAGATTGGAAACTGGATTGCGCTTCAAGGAAAATTCGCGGGTAATTGCGGCGCGGAGTGAAACCACCCTTTTTTTGTAGGAAGAATTCCGATCGATTGACTTTATTAGCCAATTAAGTATTTTAAACATCACATCCCGGATTGAAATACGGACTGATTCTTTCCGATGGACGGTAGCACGGGAAATGGAATTCGGGACAAGAGAGAGAGAGAGGGATAGAGAAATATGCGACGACTCTGATGGATATTAACGATGATATAGCGTAAGTCTGCAGTTAATGAGATAAAAAATTTAGCACACATTTTGTCACGAGTTCTAAGGCGGAATTTAACGAAATATCAGAATGAAAATATATCCTTCATCAAATGCTCAAATTCAGTCGTATGAAGCACGAAAAAATGATCAAATTCATCAAAACGTATTTACCGAAAAGCACTTGATTTTTTTTCAACTGCAAATGCGGCATAAATGCTCTCTCAATTTTTCACAATAATAGAGGACGCATTTTCGAGTTTTTTTTCTTCATGAGACTCAAATGAAAGCTTGACAAGCAATATGGCATTAGTATATAACACATTTCAAAAGGATGTCTAGTCGTCGCAGCGTTGTCTAAGAGTTTTAAAATATTCTACTATATTTATGTGTGTCGCACGACGAAGTAAGGATGGTTTTCAAGGGAATGGCGCTCATAAAACATGCAACCGGGTACTGCAAATAGTGCCACCCAAAGAGAAGAATCAGCTGACATTAAATATAACAGTGGTGCACAAAACGTTTATTTATGTTCCGGGTCAAGCTTTATGACCGCGATCACTGCGGAGTTATAGCGTTTCCTGTCGGAAGCATAAACGTATTTCAGTATTTATAAGGATTCCACTTCTCTTGAACAAATTATTAAGACTGAAAAACTCCGATCGAAAAAAAATTCCGCCCGTTGAAATAACATCTTTCATACTTTTTTAACACACAATGGGACCTGTTACGCCTAAAAAAGACTACCTCATTTTAGTATATTTCGTGTTTAACTAGGGTTTCCCGTGTTAAAAAACCATTAAATTAAGAATATGTTACAGTTAGTTCATTCATATTACATTTAGCTTGGGCTAACTTCATGAGAAAAGACAAATTAATCCATTTATTCAACCTCTATAAGTTATTTCCTTTTTTATCCATATGCTTTCTTTATGCCGAAAAGAAATTATTTATTAATTTTAACCGCGATTATTTCTAAGTTGAGGCTCTCAGAAACAACGAATAAAAAAGCTAAATATTCGTTGGTTAAAAGGAAATTAAAAAGGAAGTTATCAATGAGGAATCAGAATTTTTGTGAACTACAAGATATTAAAGATAACATTTATTCTAATTAGTATGAATTATTTATCGAACATGTCAACTTATAATGCATTTTCAGTACAGTATGAACACATTGAGCCATCAGACGTAAAAAATAAATTTTTTAATTGAATATTCCTTAAATTGATTCTAGCATCAGCCATAAACTTCCTGAGAAGCGGACTCTTCTAAAAATGTATACTGCTTTTCCAACGTGAGAAATTGCCATGTTTTCATTATGCAAATCAAGTCATCGCAATACTTTAAGTCGCTTAAAGTAGGATATTTCTATTATTCCCATTTTCATTAACAACGATCTTAATGTTGCTCCCTTACTGAAATGTCATGGTCACTCGTTACTATTCTCCATCGAAGCGTAGATTAAGGACCACATTTTTATATTAGAATTTTTATTCCATCTAAATTTAAACTCATAAAAGTAATTTTCTAATTATAACAGTTTTCCACTTATAAATTACCTAAAACATGTTTTAATATAATTTGAGGCATTCTTCCTAGGACAAATTCAACAGCCATGGCGGATGAGGGATTTGAACTTGGCTCTAGTTCACCCACGCCCGCGGTTAGGTGGAATTCCTTTTTTTGCATTTGCTTCATTTTATTTTGTACATTCTCTGAAATTTACGTTTGGCCAATATTTTTTACCTTAAAAATCCATTTTCCAATGTCACTTCATCTTTATGAATTTTTTTCCATTGGCCAGTCTAAATACGGTATAATTATGAGTATGTGTGCTCTCAGAACTCTTCCTTACCTCCGCTCCGTAACAATATCCTGCCCACCCTTTCTCACTCTCTCCCTTCAACTCGCGACACTGCTCCTTCCGACCTTTCCCCCACCTCAGGGTGAGGGAGAGATAGCCGTGGCGCTGGTGGTAGTAATACCATTTTCACTTGGGCGCCGCGAGGATCTCTCTCGACTCGCACAGCCTCCGAAGCCCACACATAACTCCTCCTCCACTCGCTTCTCCCCTCGCCAAGAATTCTCCACTCCAACCCCCCCTTCCCCTGCTGCCACCTGCTCGTCGCCCTCGATAACTTCCCTCGACGTCCTCAGAGCGCGCCGCGCTTCCTTTTGTCCCTCTATCTCCACTACCCTTCCGTACGTGCCGCCGACTATTATTCTGTTACTTTCTCCCTTCCACCTTCTTTCTCTCTTTATCTTCCCCCCTCTAACCTCCCCGGCTCACTCCTACCTCTTTCCGTCAACAACCCCCCTGACCCCGACCCCCACCCCCTATCCACTCGTCCGCCGCCATTCATCCCTCCCCGTCCTCCCGTCCCGCGCCTCGGGCACCGACGTGAAAACACCGAGGGTCACCGAGAGGATTGATAGGTGTTAGAGATAGGAGGATAGAGAGGTGTTCGCCGGGGACGGGCCAAGAAAAGGACGAGGACCTCGTGTGTCGAAAAAGAAAGGTTGCTTCACCGCGTCTCCCTATTCAACCTCCCCCCCCCCCTAACCTCCCCCCCCCCCGCCACCAAACCCAACAACGTGTTGCAGATCACGGACGGGCGAGTTCACTTGTTACTGCCGCCGACCTTGAACAGAAAATTCCACCTCCCGTCTTGTGTGCGGGAGGGATGGGGGTGGGAACGTAGGGAGGAAGGGAATTTGCGATCGAAACTTTTAAGACGGATAGCCCCGCCATTAGCCAGGGAAAAGGCAGGAAACCGTTCCTTCGGGACACTGCATTCCACGATAGAAAGTAGGTAATTATAACTATGAATGAAATAATTTACGCCATTATTTTATCATGAGAATGTAAAGGACTGCAAATGAAATACATTTCTCTAAATTACTCCACGTCAACCGTAGAACTTTTTTATCGCCTACTGAGCGTAAACTTATTTGTTATACTTAAGGCTAATACGCCGATTAATGTAAGTATTAATTCGATTTTAATTGATAGTGTTAACAGGTATTAAGTAGCAATAGCATCGTTTTGGATAGATAATTTTACCCCACACATGATAAGACAAATCTATCCATTACGTATCAGGAATTACAGCAATCAAAACAAACTTTGATGAAAAGAATAACATAGAGAAATTTCTTCATTTGGGATGCCACGCAAGCAGAATTTTATACATTGGACAATTACTAGTTTACTATTCCGGCTCGATGGCCAAACTCCATTCGCTCCGCATAATGTAACAATAAATCAGAACAGCACAGCAACATTTGCTACATAGCTGAATAATTGATCGTATATTGTATCGAAACCGTAATCTTGGCAACAGGACGCACCCTAAAAAGCATCCTCCACTGACCGGGAGGCCGAATTGGATATAGATCATAAAATAGAGACGTGGTATTCCAAAAGTGCTTCTTCCTCTTATCCTTGAACCAAAAGGAATTCATGAAATATTTTAAAATAAATAGCAAAGCAATGAGCTCAAAGGTTATGCTGTAAAGAACCTAACGCTTGAAATTTTATTGTTTTCATCCTAGAAAAGAAGGAATTACTTCTGATTACTTCATTTTTCTAAAATTATAATAAGGATTATTTAAAACATGTTCATAGGAATATGAAAATTTTGATGGGTATGCCAACATAGTTCTTGGTAATGCTTACGTCGGGGACGGGCCAAGAAAAGGACAAGGTTGAAAGTCATGGGTGAAGTACTAAATCTATTTCTTTGGTTTCAGAGTACGCAACATATATATAGCATTTGCTGATGATGTCGTTTTTATTTATCATAGTTCAACGGAGAGACTGTCAAATATACTATGCAATCAGATCTAATACAATTGAGGCTTTGTTTTCAAACAAATAGATCGGAAAATTAGTGTAACAAAAGCAAAATATATGTGTTATGATATTTTTAACATACACTAATTTGGCTAGGGTTTGTCTTAACATTCGGAAGGCTGTCAGATGAATTCATTCGATAATTATGTAACCTTTGGACGGATATCCAGCTATAAATACCTAGCATTAACCCTATGCGATTACTTAAAATGGTAAGTTATCGTCCTTTACAGTTCCTACGGTTTTTTCATATAATGCTTTAGTACATTATTAACCAAGTTATGGCATATTCTACTGGAGTGGAGTTTATCGCAACTCAGTAAAGCCTGCCATTATCCATAAAAAATAAGAGCAATCTCAAAAAAGAATCACTTTGAAAGCTCCTTCTCTCATTCCTTTTGTTTCAGGTTTCTTCCATTTAGGCATTTATTTATTTATAAAGTTATACGACGTTTCCATATAAGAAGTGGTGAAATTCGGTTACTCCTGTAGAAGCTTTCTACTTTTACCTTGCTTAAGACTCTTATATCCTTGCCCAAGCCAAACCTGGCGATATTTATAAGATGCTTCATGCATATAAAACCTAAGATGTTCAATGTACTACCGGATTCCAGCGTCAATACAGAATCGATGAAAATAATAATAATAAATATACAAGCTTGGATTTTCAAAATCAAGGTTCTGGGGGATAAGTTGTAGCTGTGTGGAATTATTAGTGCTTGCTTGTTGCAATAATATTAAATAATTTACTATTTAATTTGTATTGAATTGTATATGTACTGTTCATTTATGAAGTATGCAAATCCTCTCGCATGCAAAGTATGGCCAAAAAATGTTGAATGGAGGTCTTAACACAGGAATAACTTCAAGGGATACCTAGAGTTACTCCAAGACTGCTGAGTCTCTATGCCGGAACGAATAGTGTATTTATGTTATGATGGAGTCAAAAACATACTATTAGCATTGAACATGTATTTGCGAACCCCTTGGTGCCTTTCGAAAAGAGTAGGCTGATTCCAACGCCGGATTTCTCTCCACCCTTCCTTTTCCATCCATCCCTAATGGCGCAAATGACCTTAGCTCTCGGTCGTCTTCCTTAAAACTACTACTTTTATTACTACAAATAACGAGGTAATTGTGTCTGGATGACGTACAAAAATATTTATGCTCCATGCAGGGTTTGGAGAGTGCATGCTTGTTTCCAATTGTAAACGCGAAAATGTTCCATACCTATAAACAACTATTCAGTTCTTTCTCTGTAGAGTATGTAATTGAAGAAACTATAATTCAGTAGAATGTACCATAAACATGTGAGTAATAATAATGCTTTCACTTATGACAATAGGTCTTTTTAGAAAAATGGCTTACGTTAGTAAAATATTTTTCATAGCAATAACCATTTATCTTGGGAATAGGCAACGGCAATAGCTCCAATTCAAAACATTTTTAAGGATATTTGTATTCGAGATTAAGAAATGAGGAAACAAAAAGTTCAATAGAAATCAAAATAGAATAAATCATGCAATATGAAGAGGCTTGAGGAAGTGGCTACGGAATTATGTATCCTCATTAACTGCGGAAAAATAAATATTGTGATTTATTTCCGGAAAAGATTTTAAAATATCATGTCCATACGAAGGCTGGAAGAGCCTGACAACTCGATATTAATGACAACACAATAAGTCATGTGAAATGAAAGGTCTCTGAAAACATTAGCGACACAAGAAAAATTACGTTTGAACCCAGTGCATCTGTCAAAGGAAAAATACTTCTCAAAATAGACGCACTGTTTTAAGTAGAATCAGTGGCATAGGAAGGAGAATCTCTGAGTTGAATTTTGAATGATCAAACAGCAATAATAAACATGGCGCACGGAGATACACACCATGCACCTACGACACCTACAAACTATACGGATAAGATAAATAAAATGATTGGCCGTGCATGAAATATGTTCTTCCCTTGTGTAAATACGAGAAAAGGTGTTTCGTGGCAGCATCACCAGAATTTTCCCGATATGAACTTTGAAATCTAGGACACGGCTTAATCAAAAGGCTCGTTACATTGAGCAAAAGAAGTCCCAGGTAATAAAAATACATTTTAAATCGGGTCAAGTGAGTGAACATTATTTCAAAAGTTAAAAGAAAAATTTTGAAAGATGCGGTCTTAGAAATCGGCGATAGAGCCTAAGGAAAAATCCATTTTGGAATGAATTGAGATCTCCGGGTACATTTCAAACGACATGAGATAAGATATGTAATGCTGATTTGAGTTAAAACAATTTAATTAGGGTTTTATATACGTGCAAATTTTATCAGCCCTCTCGCAATCAGTCTTTTTTCCAGGGTATCTCCCAATTGCAGTTACTTGGAGTACATATAAAATACGCCATTCACGGAATGAACAGGATTTTTAATTACTACCTCGATATTGGTAGCCTATTGATTGCCCAGCAAGACTTTTCTAATGTTATTGTTGGGAGTTAGATCAGATAAAACAGCTATTTGCCTTTCAAGCATAATAATTAGATATTTCAAAAATGTTTTACATAATATAAATAGAAAAATAAATGCAGACATAAATGTGTCAAATATTTAAATTACAATAGATAGGGCTGAGTAAAAATACACGCAAAGTAATTAATCGCATCCTCCACTTGATTATGTCGATTAAATCTTTTAATTATATAAATAAAGGTAGTCTAAAGATAGAGGAAATGTAGTATTTGTATTACTTACAAAAATTAAATACAATTTTTTTTATTTCAATAAATTACCTCAACGATAAAATTTAATTTAGCATTATTAAATTCCAGACTCAAAAATATAATAGATTTACCTAAAATATACTTGAATTAGAGGGAAAGTGATTGAGTAAATTCATTATGCGTGTAATCGAAAGGTTAAACCTCCAGAATGTATGACATTGGAAAATATTTTATTACCAAACCACATTCGGGGCCCTCCAGTCATGGGAATATTAATGTGACAGGTCAGAGTAAAACTTATCTCCTGGCAACACTTATAGTACGAAATCGAAATATTCACGAAAGGTGGAAGAGAAAAACAAACCTTTTACGTATTGTTCAATTAGAAGTTTTCAGAGGAATTATCTGAACCCGTGATCCATCGACCAACGGCCGTATATTATACTCATTAGGGTACGAAAAATATGAAATTTAAATGACTATATATATATATATATATATACATATATATATATATAGAGAGAGAGAGAGAGTTTCACTTGAAGAAGGCCTCTGAGAGGTCCGAAAGCTCGAATAATTTACCGTGTGAGTGTCCTTTTAAATGTTGCTATTCTATTTGTGTTCTATTGTGCCGTCCCATTATATATATATATATATATATATATATATATATATATATATATATATATATATATATATATATATATATATATATATATACACATACATATATATCGCAAATCTTGCCTTATTTTTTTATTTACAAAATCGCAAATATATATATATTCCACAATTTTGATTTGTCTAACTTGGTGTGTCATATCTATTTTTAAAAAGTGAGATGAAATGCCTGCATTTTGGCTGCGGTTGGAATGAATTATCTTGGAATCGATCTTAGGTAGATATGGTTAAAGAGAGCGTGAATGGACGGAGAAGATATCGAGAGAGAGGAAATGAGGAGCAGATGGAGCAAAAAAGGACGCACAACTGGGAGAAGATTTCCTCCGTGGTGGATGCCGCACGCTCTTGTAAGACCCCCGACAGTTCGTCGACAAACTTTTATTCAAAAGCAAACGGCAACCAAGCTTACTTGAAATCTATTTTGAGCAAAGAGATAACTTTTATTCGTGAAATCCTCCTCAAATCCTTCGATCAAACTTTTAACAATTTGAGTGCCTAGGGATTGAGGATGAAATCAAGCAAAAGCGAAGACCACGTATTTGGTGGCATTTAAAGAGGAAAGAGTATCAGCCGATTATTACAATTGGGAGAAAGAGAGGGGATATCAGAAGATTTTGGCAATTGGAAATCTCGAAATATTGACCATAAAGGTGTACCTAAAAAGTAAATTAATCAAATTGAATTAAACGGATTTTCTCCATTCTATTTAAAATTGTCTTTTTTAATTTAATCAAGGTTAAATTTCGGTTCTGCACCTATAATTATGTGGTGAAAATGGTAAAAAAGTTATTTAATTCCATATTCTGATAATCTCGCGGTAAAATTTTGGTTATGTGTAAAATATAAATACAACGATGATCATTAACGATGTAAAATATTAAGCTGCGAAAATAACGATTTTCACTCAAAATTTAATTTCTATAATCAATTTTTTGATGGGGGTGACCAGGATATATATATTTATTAAAAGTTGAAAGCGATGTTTGTTTTCTTTAAACTTGCAATAATTTCAGTAATAGTTATTTTTTCATTTAAAATGTAAATTTTTCTCGTTTAACCCAAAATGGTTCTTGAAAAATTATTTCAGTCCCCTTTGCCATAATGCTGATAATAATGTTGCAAAAAAAATATTTGATACAATTCAATAGGACAACGCACAGAGAATTATTTGTCTACAAAAAGTCAAATCATGTGAATGCTGTTTAGGCGTAAATGATAAGCCAAAATGTTAACGTGTTGAATCCCAGCCAGACAATCTAAAACTGATAGACTTCGGGAAAATCAAAATACCGATATTATGGGGGTGAACAGCTCAAGAGGCTCTACGGCTCGAAAGAAAAAGCTTCTTAGAAAAGAAGTGTATCAACGTCTTTAAATAAAAATCTTATTCAGGTTTGATTTCTATTATCCTATTAACCATTAAAATTGTTGAAAGCGATTTTTATTTTCATTCAAACCAACAAATAAATAAAATATTATTTTTAAAATTTAAAATGTAAATTCCTCTCTTTAAACTCAATATGCCAATGGTTTACGATATTAAACTGAGCCTAAGTACTGAGCATATAGGAAACAAAATAAGGTAAAAAAGAGTGACTGGAATCGTGAAAACAGCTGATGTGCTTATTCGAAAAGTATAATCACAGTTTATTTTCACATTAGGCGAAACTAAATGTGGTTTTAAAAGGTTAATCTTTTTGAAAATTAAATGCGCTTTGATTTTACCATGGTAAGAAAGACACATATAAAACATCTAATTGATTTCAAATAACAGCGTATTTTCTCTGTATTGCTGGTGAGTTATTCCGCAAGACGAAATGGAAATACCTGGAAAATAAGGGCTTCCGTTCAGTGTAGGCTAGCAATACGGTCAAAACCTACCGGAAAATATTAAAGGGAATAACGATGAAACTGGTTTTGATAGCAACGGTCCTTAAAATGAAATTTGGACTGAATTTAAATGCGCCTTTACTATTGATGTTGGTTCATTCAAATATGATTACTAAGCATAAACAGCTGACGTGCTCTCGTGCTGCAATAAAAGTGGTAAGAGGATTCAATCTCTTCGGATGCAAGTCTTTTGAAATTTTATGTGAGATTTCTCTTAATCTTCTTTATTATGGGTGTAATATCATACTTTCTCAAAGCATTAGTTCGTAATAAACTCAAAAGAAAATATGTCAGTTGCACAATATCTATGGCTTCCTTTCAATGCGCTTAGATGTGTACAGTGAGCGTCTAGTGGATGAGATGAATTTGAGTCTAGGAATTTAGGAAAGAGAGTTGAATAAACGTTACTGGAATGAACATGGATAAAAAGTTTGAATATACGCGTATAACTAATACTCGTAAAACATTAATAAAGTGATTCGGAAAAATGGGAGAAAGAATATTATTGAGGTTATTTGTGGCATTTATGAGGAAGAATTTCAACCAGAGACATAATTTCGTAAATTGTAACCCCATACTGAAATAAAGTGTGGTTTTAGAATGTTAAGGATTGCTCGATTAATTGAGTATATGGAAAGATATACTCAATTAATCGAGCTATAAAGGTAATTCGAATAGTTAAAAAAAACGTGGAAAACTCCAAATGGCTTATTCGCAGAACAGGTTCAGAAAAGTTAACGCGTGGCGGATTACGTAATAAAATCAATCCCAAAGAATATAGAGAAAAGTGTAATGACTTTTTTGTCAGGATCAGAACGGGCAGGTACGAGAGCGGAACGTTCGTATTAACATGAGAGCGAAATTTGTCTGTTTTTCACCTACAGAATGATTTAAATGACCACAGGTTCAACGTGTCAAATATATAACCAGTATTTCTGACGACAATGGGTAAAGAGTATGTAGCATTACAAGAAGAATTGAGCGTTTTAATAAAATATCTATAGAGTATGAAATTTATAACTGAAAATTAAAATAAATTTAAGTCTGAAGAAATAGTGAATAAACGTAAAAATATATTTAGGGCTTTTTGCCTCAAGAACCTCTATTATTCGATGGAATTTGGCATTTCTCGAAGAATTAGAGTTTGCGAGATGCATGCATTGCGAACAATGGTGGCGATATTTTGATGCTAACGAAAACAAATTCTTGGAAGGAGAAAAGACAAATCCGAAGAGGGAGGTGGGGAAAGCGGTGAAGTGCATATCAAGAGGGCAATGATGAAGTCGTGACAGAAGGCAGGATATTAGACAAGCGCGAAAGATGGGGAAGGGGGAAATTGCCGCTTTGGGCGGCATGAAAAGAGGCAGGCAGAAGTGTGAAGGGTTGAAGAATTACGATAAACATTATCCGGCAAAATCAGTTTAGATTTCACAGCACTTTAAGAAGTTCCTAGATTAGTTGATTAGATTTAGGTGACCGTGAAGTTGTGTGATAGTTTTAAGGGCCTGTTCAAACCCTCCCTGCCTCTGATAGTTACACTACCTCTTATTATCTCATTCGGGGTTTTCCTCTCGACTTCTTAACGTTTACTTTTCCTTCCACGCTTGTCTAAATTAAGTTATCGTGCCTTAAAATGTGCCGATAAGTTTTACTCTTCCTTCTTCTAGTGTCATTCAGAGATGTATTTCTTCTAACAATCTTAGTAGAACTTCTTCGTTCAGAAATAAGCAATAATTTTGCACAGAATTAATGGGGGTAGAAAGTTTGAAGACATGAAAAAGGAAATGGTTTGAAATGGAAGTAGTTTGGGCAATACGAAAGTGTTTCAGAAGTTCTGAGAAAGCGATAATATTATCTCTAGTAGGCGACTATTAATGACTTCCTTTTTTGGGTTATGTTGAATGGTTTAATGGAGCGATTTTCAACAATAATAAGTACATTTACCTCCATTACAATAGACCTAATAACCTTTCCGGCGAGTGTGTCACTTGTCAGACTATTGTTATCACCTCAAAGTCAAATATGAATGTTATACTAAGTGAGGGATAAAGATTCTACCAGCTTTCATAGGCTATTATACTTGAAAAAAATGGGGTCGATATTTGAAAATCCCCTCTACACACCCTAAATTCACTTGCTGATCGTATTTTTGGTTGAATTACTTACAATGAAATATTATCAACATTTCAAATGTAAGAACTTATCCGTAGAGGCAAAAGCAAACGCACTATTTTAGATGCTTTCTCGCCTGTTATAAGGACTGAATTGAACCTTGTGTTAAGCATGAGTTTTGCGTAAACTCTAATGGTTCTGTCCATAAGAAACGAGATAAAGAACGAAGGATTTTCGATAATCTAGGGATAACTAGACCCACAGAAGAATAAACAAAATATGTTTATACCAATTTACGCAATTATTCGAAATAAAGTCGGGTGGAAAAGAAAATACAGGCAATAACGAAAGTGTTGTCACAGAAGAGTGATCAATATTAAGTGGGACCAGCAAATCATCAATAAAATATAAGAGAAATAAATATATCGAAAACACTATCCAGAAAAAGAGTGAAACTTATCTGACTTGCACAATCACTCTTTGGGGTAAATTATGAAGAGAAATGTTGAATACAAGGACTTCGGAGAGAAAACGGTAATGGAAGACACGAAGAAGGAAATGAAGGAGGTCAAGGGGAGGAAATATGGGAAAAAGTTGTGGCTGCTAATTGAGCGGAAAATAGAATGGAGTTCTGGAGCAAAGTAATCCCAAAATTTTAAACCCAAATGATGAATATAAAATGGTTAAAGAAGGCAGAAAGTAAATAGATGATCCAGGAGGTTCAAGACTTAATTAATTCTCTTACTTCATCCGATTATTTCTAACAACTGATGGGAGCAAGAGAGCGTGAAATGCCCCATCTTTTCAATTCTGATGCAAATGAACTTGGCAACTCAGCAAGAAAAACATAACCGGAGTCTGACTAAAATATGACTTCCTACCTCGCATTACGACTTCCTTGATAAAAATTCCAGACCTCGCTATTTCCTTAAATTAACCTCCGGATTCCACTTACCCTTTGAATTTCCGGACATGAAACAAGAAAGAGGAATTTTGAAGTTTCGTCATTCAAACAATATTAATTTTGATTTACATTTCTTCTTTTTTCAAATATTTCAAATATTAAACACAATTTCTCTCCTAAAGCTCCGTAAACTCAACCCATCGCAACTTTTGCAAACGAAGACCTACTTTTGACACTTCATTGAGTACGGTACAACTTTTGAACGGTTTCATCAAATGAAATTTACGCGAGGAATCATGTGTGCACAATTTAATCTTACAAGCATGTGGTACCCGCTCGTTAAAACTAGGTTTTTCTTTCCGGTGCGCATATTTAAGAATGCAAACATTTGTATTTAAAAGTGATTTGACGACTCTCGTTAAATTGTTAACGGTTCCTTTAAATCTGGAAGAATTATATTCTTTGCAGGTCGAAAAAAAAATAAACCCACGCCAGTATTTTTCTGACAATCCATCCCAGAGGCGACTCCAATTTCCATTTGAGCGCTTCGAAGTGACGAGACCTCGGATTTATGGCCACTTCTTCGTCCTGAATGGGAATTCGATACGTCACGGAACGGCATGCATGAAATTACGCGACATTCCTTCGCCGCCGTTGAGGGGAAATAGCGACTTCCTCCCAGCTAGAGAGTAGTAACCAGACGGCCAGCCGAGCGTGAAATGCCGCTTCTCCTCCTCCTCCTTCGGTACCGCACCAAACACCCAGAGTGTTTTTTTTTCCCTCCCCTCCCACCACATCCCCGACGATCCGACATCGATTAAACTGGTCGGCGGGCGTCAAGTGTTTAGGCGAGAGCGTTCATATGCTTGCATCTCACCCTCCGACCCACTTACGGGGAGCCCTCTCATTTATTACGCTGGAGCACGGTTAGCGTGCGCACACTGAACAGGCGGTGAGAGCGATGAGGGGTGCGCGGGGGAGAGGGTGGAACGGGGTTGAAGAGAGACTACTGTGACGTCATTAACGTCGCCTGCTTTTAAGGGACATCCAACGCCCAGACTGCACTTGGGAGTTCTTAATATCCTCCGACTTCGCCTGCGTGAGTGCGGACAGAGGTAATTGTCTGCCCCAACTTCATCCCTTAAATCTAGGGATATTCGTTTCGAATATGAACTTCAAATGGCCCTTAGTAATGCTTTGGGAAGCTCTTAAAAGAAACGACTGAAACCCTAAACAGAATAACAGTTACTGTTTTTTATTATAAACATTAAATAAATTTTCTCTTCTTAATTGTTTAATTGTAACTGTTAAATAACATAATTTACTTACGATGATCTCAAAACCTAAACCCTTTTGTTAAAAATATATTTTGGGTAAATAATTAGAGCTGAAAACACGGCACCCGCTTAATTAAATGAGCTTTTGATGATGCTTGATGAAAGAAGCCGGGTTTTCACCACGTGAGTTGGCTTCATTGGAAAATAGTTTCACTGATTGCAATCACGGCGAAACCCATTTTGTCTACTGAAGCCAACGCATGCCGTGAACACCGGGAAGAATGGAGATATCTACGGCAAGACTCAGCGAAAACTTGCGAAAATTTTTAGACGATAAATACCACCGAGACTGGGTGTATTTTTGAAGCAAAAATGAATGTCACCGTGGCTACTCTCTACGCAATGATTAATTAATTCCTTTTGATATCAAAGAGTAGCTGATATTCATTTGATACAATGATCAAATTACCTAAATGCATTTCATCCGAGATAGAAGGAAAAAAGATGGATTAATATCCTAGCGTGTCTAGCAGGTATTAATAAATACAAGATGGAAGAGTTTTTTGCTCCACTTTTCAATTTCAAGAATGCATTTATGTGAATTTATTTTTAATACGTATAAACGTATCTTAATACGTAAACGTTTCTCGTATAAACCACGAGAAATTTGATACAATCCCTCTTTATCTCTGTTTTTCTCTCTCTCCCATTCTCTCTCTTTTCTTTTCCTCACTCTCACATGCGCACACATATTAAAATAGAGGAAAGGAAATGAAGGCCTTTGTTATATCGTTTCATCAGTATATCCATGAATATACGTACACCTGTATACTATTATTTCAATAAAGATTATCTTCTGCTATCTTTGTAGGATGATTGGTTTCGGATAGTTACGCAGATCTTTGGAATTTAAATTAATCATAATAAAAAAATATTATTATAAATAATAACTAATATAAACTAATAATAAATAAATAAACTTTTCGTCAACATATTACACTTAGGTTTGGTAGTTTGTTTTCATCCAAAACCTAACTTAACCAGTATATTTCCTATAATAATAGTAATAATTTTGCTTAATATATGAGATAATCATAATTTCTAACATTCATTTCATCTTTTTGAAATATTAAGGTCCATTTTACGCCACAGACCAAAGCGACAATTATTGTGGTTTAGATGTGTGGCACCAAAACCCTTTCGGATTCAAAGTTGGAATAAGCAAAGGAGGGGGTAAAAAGGCCGGAAGGAAAAAGAGAAGGGTAAAAGAATAGAGGAACCGAAATAAGACAGAATCCAGTGAGTGACAACGAAGACAATGACATTACAGATGACTCACCAGGGAGTCGACCACACCCTGAAACGCCAGTCGTTGACGCCACTCGCCTCGGAAATGAATAAAGCATGTTATCTAGGCTGGTTGTTAAGGCTGACGTTACCCCCAGTCGCTCCAAATTTACGACGAATCACGCAGAATCCATTTGTTTATTATTTTACGCCTTAAACACTCGCTGTACGGTCCTACTTCATTTAGAATTTTTGTTAAAGACATCATGGTAAGAGAAATTAATCAGCAAATGGTAGGGTAATGATATTTACCGAAATTAGATTCTATTAATATAATTTTAGGCAATGTGGTTGAAAAACCCTAATAAACGAGAATGTATCTCACGAAAATGTATCTTACGAAATCTGTTATTTTTTTAATGCAATGAGCTTATTCTCAAATTCTATTTATATCATTACACCACAGTAAAAATGGTTTCATAGCAAGTGCGCGCTCCATTTGTGAATATTTTACCGTGACGAGCATATGTTTTATGCCAATGGTTTTCCCAAATTCCAACCATGTCAGACTGTTGAAAGGTGAACGAAAGAAACATTTTTCAAAAGTTATCGTTTGTGATGCTAGATATTTTGACCACCTAGTAATTTCATAAATTGAGGATTCTTTCCGTCCGTTGAATTTCATTTCAAAATATTATCTCTTAATAAAAATATTCTTTATCTTATATTTATTATTTATTTAATCTATGTATGCATTTCATCCATTCCATTTTGAAAACATATTTCATACACCCTCAGAAATATTTGGCACTGGTTCTAAGCACAATCTACAGGGTTCGTCCGGAAAATAAGTGTACTGAGCTCAGGAAAAAAAATGTATTACACTTTTACATATCTTAAGCTAATATTCCTCAAAATAGGACCCTTGTGAGTCGATACACTTGTTCCAGCGGCGTTCCCATTTCTGGAACGCTCCCGCGAAGGCATCATCGGGAAACTCTCGAAGACACGTCGTCACGGCCTCTTTGACGGCGTCCAAAGTCCCGTATCGCGTTCCTTTCAAACTCCTCTTTATCTTCGGGAACAGAAAGAAGTCCGGTGGTGCCAAGTCCGGGCTGTAGGGCGGGTGCGGCAGCGTTGCCACGCCGTGCTTGGCCAAGAAGTCACGACAAGCGACAAGCGCGGTGTGAGACGGCGCATTGTCGTGATGCAGCCGCCAGATGTTTTTGATCGCTGGCCGGACGCGGGTGACTCGTTTTCGAAGCCTGTCGAGCATCACACTGCTCTGCTATCATCCGAACACTAAGACGACGATCAGAGTTCAGTACATCGCGAACTTTTCGCACATTTTCGTCGGTGAGTGTCGTTGATGGGCGTCCAGGCCGTGGTTCGTCGTCGACCTCTTCTCTGCCCTCCACGAACATCTTGTGCCACCGAAAGATCATGTTTCTGGACATGGCTGACTCCCCGTAAGCCTGGTTAATCATACCGACAGTTTCGGTAGACGATTTCCCAAGCTTTACCGCAAATTTGATGGAATAACGCTACTCCAAAAACTTCGGCATCGCGTTCCGTGACGTGGGTCGAGCGTGGAGGTTCGCGTTAACAGAGCTCCTCACTACACCACAGCTCAGAGCCGACTGCCTTTTTCAGCGTCGCTTGCCAACATACCCCCCTCCAATCGCAGCCCGTCAGAGCGGTGCTGGGCGCGCCTGGAGCGGCGGGAAAAAATCAGTACACTTATTTTCCGGACGAACCCTGTATTCCTTCGGTTTATTTTGATTTTAGAAGACATTCTAGTCTACCGCCTTGTTACAAATAAGTTTATGGAAAATTATTATTTGCAGCACCTGCAAATAATAATTTTCCTGAATAACTGAATCGGAGAACAGTAAAAAGAGAATTTTAAACATTCGCAAGACGAAGGGAAGCGCTGAAACATACTTCTCGTAGTAGTAGTAGTTTTTAGGGGAGGCGACCGACAGCTAAGGTCATTTACGCCATAGGTGATGGACAGGAAAGGATTAAGGGTGGAGAGTAACCCGGCGTTGGCATTAGCCTACTCTTTACGAAAGGCGCCAAGGGGTCCGCAGTTTAACGTCCCATCCGACGGACGGCGTACTCACTCAAAGTGCCCTCCACAAAGCACCTCAAATAGGGATCGAGATACCTCTGAAAAATATTCAACACCGCCGGGATTTGAACCCGCGCCCTCAGGGTGGGAAGCCAATACGTTAGCCCCCGCACCATCTCGATCCCCACATACATCTCACACCGGTTTTGGGACAATGACATATCTCAAGGCATTATGAAAAATCCTAAGGATTGTGGACCAAGATAAATTGCATCTTCTTGGTAAACGTAACAAAATCATAAGATTGTATTGCTATACTCAGGAGTACATCAAAGGTGATGATAATTTCGAATGACCCTATTGCGATTCATGCAATAAAATATCTATCTATTGAGCCTCCGTAATATCTAAAGGGGTTAAATATTTTTAATAAATTAATGTAATTATTTAATGCATGAAAATATTTGGATATATGAACCATAAGGAACTGTTACCCGCAAATCAATCGTCCGAAATATAAGCAAGCTATCCGCTATACTTTGGCCGCCGAACGCAAATAAAAAATCCAAGTTTAGGTGCATGATTTCATAAAAATAATTATGCTCCTTTGTGTTAAACATGAAAAATTCACTGAAAGTTGTAAATATCTTACGCTACTGAGAGAAAATATCATATAAAGTAGTACTATTATATATCTCACCATATAAATTAGTGATATATATATTTTAATATATTTATTTTGAACTATAGCAGCCAAGCACTCATACAGGAAAAATTTAATTTTGGAATCAACATTTTAACCATATTACCCTTCAAGCCAAGCATTCTGAGGTAGAAATCATGCAATGTGTATGCAGGTTGGTTTAGTAATCCACGATAAGATATATTTCCGAAAGAATATCGTCAGACGGTAACAGTTGTGAAGTGAAACCAAGCAATAGGAATTTTACTCGTAAACGAATGCTAGAAACAAAAAATAATCTTTTGAAAACAAGGACTTCTGAAAAACAATCTGCCATTTAGCCAACAGAATTTTGTGACACTTTCAGGGTTAATCGCAATTTTCTTAAGCTTAAAATTTCAATCATTTCTATGAAATTTCTAAAATTATTGATACGAGTTAAATGAGTTTTTAGACTGACTGATTCAAGAAATTGCAATAATAATATTTAACCAGTGTAAAAAAGGTTGAACGAAATATTGAAAATTCAACAAAATAAATTATTTTTTATTTGTTTACAATAGAATAATATAATTAAGGCAATAAATAATCTCAGGTAACTTTTTCTGGGCTCTATGAATCACTTTTAACTAAATCCGAATACAGGTGCGCACAGTGCTTTTCGTTTTGTGTTACAATTTTTTCTGCTGCTTGAACGTATTCATAAACATACGTCCTTGTTGATCATTCCATTTACCGCTTTTGTTTGCATTTATCATGGGCCAGAATCTCTAGTTGATATATTTTCATTTACAAGTGAATGTCTACATTTTAACTTTTTACAGAATTCTTTGTGTCCAACCGCATTTGAACTTAGTGAGAGACGAGGCAAAGGCGACCCATATAATTGTTACTTTACGCCACGAAAGTCACAATGTTTATTATTAAAATATCTTCCACACTAGTCGAGGGGAACAAACAAGGTCACGTGAATTAAAAGCGTATCATTCTACTCGAAATACATATTTAAGCAGTATCGTACGATCTATGGAAGGGGTAGCGGTACCATTCTTATTACCTTTTCCATTGAGCCATGCACAGAAATTGAAGAAAGGCGAGTCATGGGGACGAGGCAAAGGCGGAAGTAAAGGGTGACTGTTTGAGTACTTGAGTTTAATTTAACGTTAATCTTAAATTTCACCTAAAAATTAAAAAGTCTAGGAAAGATTACAAGGTAACCTCAAGAATTCGAGCGTCCGCCATTGATTCCCAAAGACTATGTGCCGAAGAATTCCAGCAGGGAGAAGATATAAAAGAAAAGTTGTCGATGAAAGTGACCGCTTCCTCTCTTTCGTTTGTACTTCACGAATCAAGAAAGCCGTTAGACTGGCAAGAATAATCTTGCTAACAATTCCATAAAAGAAAGTGCCATTGCTTATTAATCCAAAAATAAGGTATGATAATATATTTGACATTAATTCACGGTTAATACCGTTTAAAAATTCGCACTTAGCAGGGGAACTATTCATTTAATTGCATTGAATTCAAAAGTTTATTTCTAAAGCCTGACGTTACAGTGGCCATCACTGAGTAATTAGGACACTTCGACGCCTGAGATTACATCACCCAGTGAATTTACCTCAGAAGGTCTCACGTGATAGCGCACCTAGTATACCTGAGGTGGGATTAGCCACTGAAACCTTCCAATTAGAATTTGGCCGCGTCAATCACCAGAATTGTCATTGATACCGAGCCTTTCTTAAAAATGCCATAAATTTGATGCATATACCACTAAATTTGAGGTTTGAAAAAATAATATAATTTTTATTCTCATTATACTTTAGCTCGCTCTCTATGAGCAAAACTCTCCATCAAACCCATGCGATGATAATGAATCAACGATTATGAGATCAAACAAATAGGCACCTGTCGTAAATTTAAAAGAAAAAGAGTATTTTCTTCGAAGGAACAAATAAATCCGATGCAGGGTACAAATTTTATATTTGGTTTCTCCCCAATTTCTTTCCTTTTCTGCTCATCTTGCAGAGAATTTCATTTTTATAACAAGATAATTTCAAAGTCCTTCGGCCGAACGGAGATGTGACATCTGTTTCTCGTATCGTAGGATTTCAATTTCAACTCAAAAAGCCTGATTTATTCATCTCAAAAGTTTCTATAAGGAGTGAAAACATCCTTGTTTATAATCTGCCGGTATCTGCAGGCAAACAAGGATTAAATTAAAAATTGCTAAATGTTTCATGCATGGAGTACCCGGAAGGATATTTAACTGGATTTTTTCCTTCTCCGATCAATCCTAAAGAGTGAAACAACAGTCGGTGTCCCCACATGGATTTTCGACCCGAAACCGCGTGCGGAAGGGCCTTATTTGCTCTGAGTCGTTCGGCGTAGCCATATTAGGGCTTGTAATGGTTTGTAAGCCAGCCACAGGAAAATGGATAGAGAGAACATAAAAATGGGACTGCAAGTGGTAACTAGGAATGAGGAAGGACTTCCTGTGTTCTCATTATGTTTACACTAGTACACATGTTAGTATTATTATTTTGAGCAAACGAAATAATGTGAATAAATCAAAATCTTTACTGCTGTGATCCTCATTTCTTTGTTTCCATAAGTTCTCCCATTCGATTTGGTAGAACATCGTATGCCTTAGATATATTAAATAACATCTGTATCTCACAAATGGTCGCGCTGAAACGATCCACAGGTAGACAAAATAAGTCTTTAATTCCCTTTAAAAAAATCTCATGATTTGTGGGGAAATAATATAGTATTAAGTGATGATGAAATTTAATTTTACAAAAGATATACATGTAGAGGAATATAAAGACCACTGAATCTGTTTATACACTGGAGAAAATCTTCATCACTACACAATTATAATAATAATAGTTTTAAAACTCTGCATCATCGCTATAATAATGTCTCCGTCTTTTAATCTGCATTGCCGATAACAAGATTATCTACATCGTATATTCAAAAAACGTATTCGTTTGACAGAATTACAAATCATGAAAGCTAATTAAGCTTTGACGATTATTATTTTATATCCTTGAAATTTATTTTTGCAAAATGGCGTCACAAATTATAGGGCCATGACCCTTGTAGCATTATAATTCCTCTCAACACGATACGAACATTCTTCCGCTAGGAGTCTCCCGTTTCATGAAACTTATTATGAATGATGAATGGCATCATATGCGATCATCCACTAAGTTTTTACCAAAAACAAACTTATCTCAGGTAGCAATATTTTAATGATAGGACGTTTAAATGGGACAATACGATGGTAGATTGGGCACGGCGTCTCGTATAGCGATGAGATATTGGAATATATTCTCATATAAACCTAAAGGTACAATTTCCGATTTTTTGTTACCAAATGTAATTGTATGTATGTATGTAAACTTTACTTAAAACTTTCGGTGAAATACAGCAGTGCATCTCTGAATATTCTCTTCAATAGCAGTTGCCTCAAAAACGGAGTGTTCCCAGCGTACGTCCAGGTTCGTGCCACTTCGTCGTCCACAACGGCCATCAGAGCGATACGCAAGGCGAAAATCCAGTGGTTAAGGGAGGAACTGAAACTGTGGTATGCAAGAAGGGATTCCTTTGCACATTATTTGTTCTGTCTGCACGTAGAACTTTGCTCTAAGTTACATTTTGCGGAATGGATTACATTTGTGGATGGTGTAAAAGAACTAGTGAGTAAAATCTCTTCTCGCAAATACGTAACCCAGGGGAAAAAACTGAGTAACCTTATTAATAGTCCACCTCAAAATTACCAGTGCACTACTAAAGAAAATAGTCCCCGCACAGTATCGAAATTTGTTCCGGCCGCAAGAGTTGTCAGCCTTAGTCATCATACGTTCACTGAGGAGGAGAGTAATATCTTAAAGAAAGGGTTGAAGTTTGCTCCCTCTAAGAAAGTTTCCGAAGCCGACATTAAAAATCTAGCCGCAGATTGCGAGGTTGCCCTTCGGAACCAATCTCTGGCTACCAAACACCAAGTTGCTGAAATCATCATGTCCTCATTGAAGGAAGCAGTGCCAACAACAACCCGCTTTTCCAGCCTTCAGCAACATACGTCCACCCTCCGACGCCTGAAGAAGACTATTGGCAAGGAAGACCTCATCATCCAGAAAGCTGACAAGGGATCTAGTGTCGTAGTGTTGGATAAACGAGTGTATGTGGAAAAGTGCCTTGAGTTCATCAACAACAATCCTATTACTCCGTTATCCAAAGACCCAACCGCGAGTTTCCAAAGTGAAGTGAAACGTGCCGTGTTCAAGTGTAAGTTTTTAAATGCTAGGGAAAAATTTAGTTTAATCCAAATGAACCCCTCCGCCCCCAGGTTGTACCGACTCCCCAAATTACACAAAAAAGCCATACCTATTCGGCCTGTCATCTCAGCTGTGTCCGCCCCTTCACACATTCTGGCACGAAAATTAGACGTTTTGCTCCGAGATCTCACAGGTTTTAAACCTAAATATGGAGTTAAAAACTCTATAGAGCTAGCCCGAAAATTGAAAGATATTGATGTCCCGGAAAAAGCGAGGCTAGTCTCCTTCGACATTAGCAATTTATTTACTTGCGTACCAATATCGGAAACTTTGCTTAGGGTGGAAGAACTACTCAAGGATTCCACCATTGCCCAAAATATCTCAGACGAATTGGTCCCCCTCATCAAAATGACAGTTAACCAGAATTATTTTAGTTTCAACCACACCCTTTACAGCCAAACGGATGGGTTAGCTATGGGTTCCTCACTGTCCCCCTTCCTAGCCGAAGTCTTCCTCAATTCTGTAGAAGAACATCTTTTTAATGCTGACAATCAGCATAACAAAAACGTGGGCTATTGGTTTCGTTACGTGGACGATATACTATGCCTATGGACCGGAACCAACCGACAGTTAGACTCCTTCCTTAATTTCCTAAACACTCTTCATCGGAATATCTCCTTCTCCATGGAAAAAGACGTCAACGGCACCATCAACTTCCTCGACTTGACAATCACAATTAGGGATAATAGACACGAATTTGCAATTTATAGGAAACCCACATATACAGACCATATAATTTCTAATGATTCCGCACACCACTTTTCTCACAAACACGCAGCCCTCCACTCCATGATCCACCGCCTCCTACACATCCCCCTTTCCCCCAAAAACTTCAAAATTGAACTCGTGAATATCACTAATATAGCTACCAACAATGGTTTCAACCCCAAACTAGTTGACACATTACTACGGAAAAAACAAAAAGCAATGGCCATAAAAAGCATTTTCGTATCTCAGCCCGCAGTATCTAAAGATTTTAAGTGGTGCTCGATCCTGTTTCTGGGAGATCTTTCATATAGGATTTCCAACTGCCTACCCACCTCACTCAAAGCAGCCTTCTACTCACCTATAACCCTCTCCAAACTTCTAGCCAATGGAAAAGACACCCAGGATAGCCTTCTCAAATCAGGCATTTATAAACTGAAATGCGAGGATTGCAACAGCGTTTATGTCGGTCAGACCGGCAGGAATATCAAGTTACGAGTCAAGGAACACGCTAGGTGTCACAAAAATCAGAATAACAACTCTCTCTTCGCCAAGCATTTACTAGAATTCAACCACAGCAGTGACTTTGTCCCAGAGATATTACACACACTCCCAAAAGGATTAAAAATGGACGCTCTCGAGCAATTAGAGATTAGAAGGCACTTGGTGAACCCCAACACGACACTTTGTAATGAGCAATTATTCCCATACCCCTCCCCACTCCTCTCCGAGAAATTAGCCTGGAAATGGTCAAAACAATTCATCAACGCACCTGCGAGCCCCCACCCCCCTCAAATCCTTCCAACCCTCCCCGCCCCCACTCTGTCCTGAGGGTATATATGCTTGCTCTGTCTGTTTTGCAAATTTGTACCTGATGATGCCGCAAGTCGGTGAAACGCGTCGTGCCGTATAATAAAATCTGTGGAAAAGTACTAGTCTTTCTTTCTATTTCAATAATGGAAATGTAATTGTATTAAATTGGAGAAGAAAATGAATTAAAAGCGACTATAGAACTGATAGAAAGTGCATACATGTGTTGGTTACATCCTCACTCCAGATATAACTTCAACTCTGGTGATTTCTTTAACAAAGCAAATCAATGTTACAGCCTTTGTGCATCAAGAAGGTTGTACAAGGAGTAGGAATAGATGAAAATCTTATAAAAAGTCATTAAAAGGAAGGTAATCGGATCTAAAATTTGCTGTCTCCGGCGTAACTTTATGGAATTTATATAATATATTGAAATTAAACAAAATTATTGACTTTGTAGTTCCACAACTTTATTTAAAAACACGTCCCAGGTTTCTACGTTCAACATCATCATCAGGTATTGAACAGGTTTCGACGTTGAACATCATCATATTGACCTGGTAATGACCTTCGACGTCGAAACCTGGGTCGTATTTTTAAATGAAGTGTGTGGAATTACAAAATCTATAATTTCATTTCATTTCAAATTAATGGGATCTACTTTGAGGCGCGATGGCCTGACCTTGGGAAAATTAAACGGGAAAAACTATGTAAGACCACAATTTTAACTAATTTGGACTGGTATCAAAGATAAGAAGTATAAAGACGCAAGTTCACTGAAAGAAGATATGAATTAAGAGCTACATCAAACAAATCTTAAGAGTGATGAGCAATAATTATGATAAAAACAAGCAAAATGTTTTGCAGCGTTAGGTTACACGTAAAAAAAATTAGGATTATGAGGATGAGAGAGCCCAACTCCTGAAATGGATGGATATAGGTTGTAACGTCGTCATGATCGCACATTACTTCGCGCTAGACTCTCCTTCAGCTGACGACAACGCCTCTGGTGGTACTTCCACCCTACTAATCAGACATCTTTGCAAATTCAATAGCCTCAGGCCGCACGCGCTCCAATTCCGTCCTTGCACATCCACCTATTCCGCCTTTTAATACTCATTCGTGACGACGAGAGAGAGAAAGGTTCTTTCGACCATCTAGTCGGGAAGAATATCCATTTGACTAGATTTTGAGTCATGAAAGAGAATTAATCTTGGACATTAGAGAATTCCGATAAAAGGGGGAGATCCTTTCAAAGAGTGTTTTCCGCATCATTCCTCAGAGAATGAGGGATGGCTGCAATATCCTTCGATGAATTATACTCCATACGCGCCCCAATTATGCTACATAATTCATATAATAATGAAAAATTCACCTAACAGTTACCTGTTAGGTGATTGCTTTGGAGCTGCAAGCTTTATGTAGCCGATGGAATTTATTCGAACGATATATGAAATATTTTCAGTGGTCAATCTCTAAATAATATTTAGTTTGCATGATATAGATATAATTATGGGAAGCAATCGCATTAATGAGTGATCAATTTCAAAATTTCTATGAATAATAATGGGTGATTGAAATTTCGACTTTTTACCTATGATTTTTTGTGGCCATGAATATCTCATTTCCGTCAAATAATGTTAATAAACTCTCTTCTATGCATTTTTGCATTGTATGAAATACGTTTCCAGTTTATATAGAAATTTTACTATTAAGATTATTATTTATTACTATATTAAGATGAAATGTGTCCATTGATATCTCGTATTGTAAATGTAGCGTTTGCGAAATAAAATATTTCAATTTAATTCTTTTCGCAAGGAATTATCCGGTTTTAGAGATTTAATGGTTTAGTTATTTTAGTCCCACTAACAGCTTTGAACATCCGCACTGCAGAAAATAACTTCTCAATCAGTTCTAACTCTCCTTATTTTTTCCAGGTCAACTGAAATTACGAAGAGAATGTTTCAACCGATAGTGCGATGGATACGTTATGCTTCATGGACTCGGACCACATATTAAAGGTGGGTGACTTGTTCATGATAGAATCATTTGTGTTCTTTCTGAAAAATGATGCACTCAATTTTTCAAACAATACCTTAGTAATTTTCAATGGAATTTCTTTTAGTAGGTCTATTCTATTTAAAATTTTATTGGAAAGCGGATTCGAAAAATGAATACTTATTCAATCTGTGCCCGTTGTGTCAAATATCATTCTTGAAACCCAATGTCAAAAACTTCGAAAAGAAATATCTCGGGTATCCCTTGATAAAGAGGACAAATAGTCTATTGTTCTGTCCTTAACTAAAAAGCAAAAAGTCGTGTTTCACCATAAATATCCCTTAGTCCTATTTCTTTCAACAGTAACACAATAGGGAAGCTGGAAAAATATAAATTTAAGAAACCACCGGCCAATTTGGAATTATATCTGGAAAATTTCGTCTCTTGTATTTTTCTCAGGTTAAAAAATTGGAATTTTATGTCAATACCAAACAGATTTTTTTAAAAATAGTTCTGCCAAAACTATTTAAGGTACAAAGTGGAATCCAAAAGTAAACCTGCTCAATTGGGACGTGAAATATGTTCATTCTCAAGCACGTTTTAGGATCGTCGGATAAACGCTCTCAGACCTATCTGATTGCGGGCTCCCTCCGCTCAAAGTTGAATCAATGACGGCACACACTTATTAGAACTAACACGGCTATGTGGGAGGAATAAAGGGCAATGAGTTCGTCCTCTCTGAGACGCGCGCTACGATTGGAAATTGCCGGTGACCGGAAGAGCTCAGTCAACCGGCAACTTGTGCATCGACCGACTGGGAGGATAAATTAAAATCATACACATCCATATGGATGCCAAGGGAAAATCCAATGCTTAGCGCAGCAGCTGATGAACTTTCAGATGCATCAATATGAGAGTAGCGCATTTTGCTATGAATTATAAGGGCACTAAGATAGTTTTACCGTAAGTAGATCATAGGACAACGCTAGCGCAAAACAAGCCAAAATGTAGGCATTAGCGGAAGCTGCGATCGAAGTACTGGTACTGCTTGCATTTAATTGCCTTACATAAGAAAGGACGTTTCACATACTTGAGGAATCCCGTCCAAATGAATTCCTAGGAAACTCGTAAGTGATTTATTCAGGAAAATTATAAGTTAGGGAAATCGTTTGGAATCCTAAACCTCCGTCCCTTATCTAACCCTATAGAAAAGCGCATTTATAGTATGATGGCAAATAATAATAAGAAAAAATAATATCCAAGTGGCTTCAAGCATAAGTAAAACAATGAATCTTTTACTTCGAGAATGAACATTTCACATGCTCCACGTAGGAAGATTAATATTTGCTTTGATAATTGATTTGATACGCATGATACGTAGTCTCCTTAATATATATTTAATGAAATGTACACCAATAACAGAGGTGATAATGAGTTTCACAATTCTGATTCTCTTTAGCGGCCACTGGGTGAACAGGCTCTCCACCAAAAGGGTTCGAAGTCGGACCTTGGAAAGCCCCTTCTCCCCTTCGGACCTCGGAAAGCTAGCCCATCCCCCTTCCGCTTACCTCTCCTGTGGTTGAAGAGGAACGGCGACTAGGGCCTGTCATGCTCATGGGGGCTTGTTAAACGTTTGCCCTTTCGATCACAGGTGTTCATTCGTATCATATTATTCATGCATTTAATTTCCATTTCTATACTCGTACAATGATACATTTACGTACAGTAACTAAGTTTTGTAGTCAGTTTTACGAGGGTTTCTCGATTGGCTCTTGAGTGCATATTACGTATAATCCATTAATGTTTATGTAAAAAAACAATCGATCTAATTGAAACACAAATTACATTTCTTCCGTTTGAATCAGCTCAAAACAAGGATCGACAAGTGTGGTAATTAACATCATATTCAATTTACTATCATCCTGTTCCATTCCAACAAAAATATGCCAACGCATATAAACTGACTAGTGGGTGAGTTTATATACGTGAGTTTAAAAGGACTTTGCGATTCAAGTGTAGGCGAGCTCGCGGATAGAGTATGTCTATAATGGCGACGGATGGAGGTAGGTTTTGCAAAATAAATCATCAAGTGAATCATTCGTCAAGTGAGGGGACATGGATGAGTCGGGATGAGAATACCCGGGGGTGATGCACTTTGTTGAGAAACGGTGATTTTCAACACGTGGGAGTATAAAAGTGGCCAAAAGCGTATGAAATGTGGCCAAAGTTGCATATTACACATGTTATTCTCTTGGCAATGGTATAAAATGGGAGTGGAAAGTTAGGAGGTCAGTTGACGAGAAAGAGGGAGAATTTTATGCTCCGTGGGAGCTGGCTAGGGCTTACGTGGGGAGGGAGATGGGGGTTAGAATGAGAGGGGTCGAAGCGTGTAATCGGCGGTGAGAAAGTTTGAGGAAATATATCTTGAGTGCTGTGGAGGCGTCGGAACGTCAGTAAACGGCATTTAGGTAATAAGTTCGGAATGAATTTGTGATAATACATAAGATAGATTTTTACAAAGATATTTTTAATTTATTCTGTGCCCGATAAATACGTATGCCATTCTTACTTCAGCACAACTGTTGTGGTCAACGTTTTTCTGGCACGAGGAGAAACGGGATCCACGTTTTTATACCACACCATAAGGCTATTGTTCAAGATTTTTTGCAGAGTTGCAAATTCTGTAAACCGCGGGTTGAGAGTGTATATTTAATTGATCTTTTTCAGTTTGGGGGGCGGTAGTTATTGCAACGTCGGTATAGTTGTACACGGAGACTTCTCATGAATAATTAAAGTGCAAATAGATTTTTTTCAGTCCAACGATAATCTTTTTTTTCCTGGGAGAAAATAGCACGTTGAGGCGATGAGCACACGACGGAATCATTCCAGCGATGACGAATCGGAACGAGCGGGTCTGTTTTCTCCTCCATGTGAGCCTTCTTCAATGAAAGATCCAAAACTCTAAAACAACACCGCTGTTCGGCGTGAGGGGGTAGGTAAAAAACACAATTAACCGTGCGCCGTCACATTTGGGTCATCACGAGGGAGTGCACGAGGATGGAGAGCGGGGGAGGGAGGGGGGGGGCAGCGGGGAAGGAGGAATCCATACGCGCGGGCTCATCCGTCCCGCGAAGAAACATCCGTCCCGCCCTGATCGAAGAGCATTTTTGCCCGTCGGGCTGCAGCGTGGCGAGTCGCTCGTGCTTTGGGGGGACATGGGGGGGAACGATGAAGGAGAAGAGGCGGGGTGGCGAGGGTTAGGAGTGGGGGATGGGGATAGGAAGTGATTAAAACGAGGCGGAATCGAGTGAAACAACTGCGCCGAGCGGAGTACTCGCGTTTGATTGAGGGAGAAGTATGGAAGAGGGCGTCCGTAAATATTACGTGCAGTTTCGACCGCCGCTAACGTACGGCCTGGGGGCCTCATTTTTTTCTCAGACCTATGCCAAGCGCTTTGCTCAAATTTTCATGCGAGATTTCAAATATTTTCACCAGGAAATGGGACCGAAATAGATAAAAATATAAGTGACGACATGGGTCATTTTCTATTCTCAGTATTCATTATGCATGCGGAACTTAAAACAAGCTTGCTTCAGATATTGCACGTCATGTAATATTTTATGTCATAACGTTACAGTCCGTTTTAGAACCAAAATAGAAAAAAATAAGTAGTAAAGAACATATCACTAGTAGGAATTACTCTGTAATACACACACACACACACATACCATTCTCGGCGTCCCCTTTATGAGTGGGCTGAGTGAAAAAAAGATTCATCTTCAACTGATACACAAATGACCCACCAAGGTAAAATGAAGAATATTAATCAAATAAAAAACTTTGTTACACTACGCGTTTCATTTTAATGCTATTCAAAAAATTAAAGTCTCCAAACAATCATCACCGGAAGGTAAATCACTGTATAATATGCTTACATTTTTCTCCAATCATATCAAGCACGTAACACTACCAAATTGTCTGAAACGTTTCTTTTGAGTTGTTTTTCTTATGCCGGATGGAATAAATAAATTCCTGCCTACATTTTTACCTTTGATCTGCACATTTCGTCAAATCCGTGAAAGGTTCGAAGGGGAACATAATGATGTGACTCAATTGGAGACAAAACTTGCTTAGGTGGCACAAAGAAAGAGGAAGGAGAGACAGAGGATCTAATAACAAACTATAAATAAATATCAAGTTGATGAGAGGCAGCTTATTTCTTGGTCTCTCGAGTGATAGAGAACAAGTGACGAATAAACTAATCCATTAAATTTTAATTCTACCATGAATGCCTTTTCCGCATTGCCGCATAAAAGGGCGAATCACAGGTCGTGAATTTTACGGTTAACGATTGAAATGGCCATGAAATTCACACTTGTCATCCGTTATCACATTAGTTACGATAAAGTTGTACGATCGGCAAAAAGATCAACTGGATATTTGAATTTTTTTCATCATCATCATCATCAGTATTTCAATCCTGGGATTGGTTTACTGCAGCCCTCCATTCTACTCTATTTAATGTCAATTCATACCTTCTCTGTGGTGCGTCATTCTTAATTTGTCCTATGTACTGCCTCTTGCTCTTCCTCGTGGAGTCTTCTCTTCTATTTTTCCTTCTATTATATTCCTAATCAATCCATTTTACCTCAATGTGTGTCCAATCTATCTATTTCTTCTTTATCGTAGTGTTCTCCATATGGTCTTCCGCTCTTCTATATACTTCCTCGTTCCTTACTTTGTCTTTCCATTTGATCTTCAGCATTCTCCTCCAGCACTATTTGAAACATTTTTGTCATACTTAACCGAAGTACACAGCTCCAGCACATAGACAAACAGCTCTATTGCATATGACTGGTTGTACGTTAAAATATTTTGTAAGCTGACAGAATTGGGAAGTGGATTTCTCGTTCCAGTATTACAAAAACAGTGAGTTTCTCTTCTATATGATAAATTTCCTGTTGCAGAAGATATTTTTTCCTCATTACTCGGGAGCAGTAAGCACAATCTGGAAGTCCAACCGTACGATATGTTTCGTCGCTCCTCCTGAAATGCGTTCCCATGCGAACTGCAATTGTACCTTCACTGACGGAAGTTTTTATGTTCCTACTTCTTTATGAGCGCGTGATATGAGTGAGTCAACGACGAGAAAAACCACTTCTGTGACCGTTCAATGGGCTGCCAGAAAGACAACACCTCGCCCATGCCAAACCATTTTCGGTTCTCCGTCCGCTAAATTTTTAAAATCCTCTTTCACCCGAGCCTGCAACTATTCGTTTGCTTTATCCTCCCGGTTCACTCGTGCCGGAGGAGGACGCTCGATTGCAAAAACTCAGTCCCAGCCGAGTTCTCCATCCAGATGTCTGACAGTTTTGTGTGCCCGGCAAAAATAAAGTACGAGGATGCATTCTCGCGTCCGACAACCAACCGAGACGCGCATCTTCATGACTGTGCAATCAAAACAGTTCACTCGGTGTCCCGATGCAAAAAAAATGCAAGAACGCTGCTGGCAGCTCACCAACCTAAAATAACGTGGAGATCGAAAACATCGCCTATTTTCGAGATATATCAGACCCATGCAACTTATTTCACTTCTTTGAAGTGAAAGTCACACATAGCACTGATAAATCACGAGTGCCACCAATAAGGGATGTCTCCCTAACTCGGAGTAAACATAGGGATGATAGAAACTTTTAATTGGTCAAGTAGTGCAATTCAACATGACCTTTCTGTTACCGTAAAAATTATATTAGGATTCACTGGGGAGATTACAATGCACACAAATGAGGACGGGGAATTTAATAACATACATTATTCTTATTCCTGATTAGTTTGAAAATTCATGCCAAATCACATGTTAGAAATGCTCAAGCAGCTGATTGATGCCACGCACCGAATAATTTAATCTAGATCAACTTTCTCCGTTTGCGGTCTCCTTGCAAAACAAATGTCCCTATTGAATCATTTAAGATATTGATGGTTTCTGGCTCAACTTTGTGGAAGTTCATGTTCATGGAATGAAAAACACAATGTATTTTTTCACTGTTCTTTATTTGGGTAACACTAGTTTCAAAGCTTCGACGTTATCATCATAGGTACATGATGATGATTCCTAAGCGTGGAAACTAGTAGTACTCAAATAAAGAACAGTTGAAAAATACATTGTGTTCTTCAGTTCATCATCTTAACGTATATTTCAATTGAACGAGGATGAAACCAGCATGAGATAGCCCGGAATGTGAACTGGTTGAACAAAGGGACACTCGCAATTATATTGAATTATTCTTCAGACTGTTAAAATAGCAAACTAATTGGAAAGGATATTTTTATTTACACTAAATATCAACCTTCAGTGGCGAATTTGTTTATTAGTTCGAACACATATTATTTACCACTGTAAACAGAAGCACGTCGCAAATTCGCATGAATTTATTTATTTATGAATTAAATTGAGTCGTTTAAATTGAAAATATGAGCCGTTCAAACTAACCATAATTTTCTGCAGGCCCGGAAAATTTTGATGCCTCGAAAAATTGTACGTCAAATCCGTAGGACGTGAAAATATTAGTGTAGAATATTTCTCCCTCAAAATCGTTCATGGAAACGATCACAAAAATGCAGGACATGAAACAAATCATCGAATAAAAACAGAGATGATATCTCGTCGCAAATCTATGCAATTTTAAATCAAATTGACAGTTATAATTAACTAAGATTAATGGTAATTCCCCCCCCCCGCCCGACATAATATATCAATAAATTTTTGAACGCATAAGCTTACAGCGTGCCAAAGTGTCGACGAATATTTTTTTTCTCCGAAATTTCCCGCATTCGCCAAGGGTTTTGCATGGTGTGCGCGTGTTAAATAGAAAGTGACAGACAGGATGTGAAAAATGGTCGTGCGGTGATAAGCGGCCAAGCTATCTGGAAATTCATGGAATTTCGAGGAAATTAACCCGACCAAAGCTTCACAAAGAGTTGGCATTGGGAGGCGCCGAATGGATATCCCGGCGCTAGGGGACCGAAGTCCATCGATGGTAAGAGACATTTCGTACTTGGGAATTTGGGCTCTTGGGAGAGCTGGGAGGGCGATGGCGAGGTAAGTTCGCCTGTTGTCTTGAGGGCTGAGGGATTGAGGTTGTCGAGGGAAAATGAGGTGAGGGAGGGAGAGGGAGAGTAGAAGAGGAATGAGGAGGGAAATCGGAGGGAGGACTGCCAAATGCGGTTTCCGTGTCCCGCACAACATTGGCTTGGTTCACGAGCGCCAAAACCAGGAGCGGTGGCCATATGTATATCCCTTGCCAGTGCTGGCGCTCGCGTTACCACATACATCCAATTGAGTTGCAGTTTTCAATTTCCCTTAATTTCCGATTTCTTGCTGGCAGGAACCGTCGACATTCCCAGGCTTTCCGACTCAATTATCATTCATTTACAATGTTCTAGATTTCACACCATGTTCGAAACCACAAGATTGGAATTTTCATTCACAAGAATGAAAAGTGACTTTTCAAAACTGCCCTAGGTGTATAGTCGGACTCTTATTGAGCTCGTGTTAATTGATATAATCTGAGGATAGCAAAAAGTGCAATAGCAATTGTTTATAGAACATTTTAGATTAGCCCAGGAGGTATCATCATCAAAAATTCAATGAGATTAGAGGAAAATTTACAGAAATCGCCAAATCGGAAAACAGTTTACATATACATAGGCAATTTCAAGCTACAGGTGGCAGTTCTGACATGACTAGGATATCTCTTACATGGAAGCTTTATGGAGTTTTTATCATAAATTCTGTCCATCGTGAGTCGCTAACTGATCAGTTTACGATACATGATACCCATACTATTACGAAATGTTATTTAAATATACTCGTAAATATCAGGCATACCATTCACTTTCTCTCTCAGGGTAGCCGGAATCAAAATATCTCATGTAAGTTACTCTAAGGAAGTTAGTCACTTTTACTTATTTCCACCATGCCATACTCTTACATGCCTCTTTCTCCTCGGTTTATATAATGTTCCATGCATGCTCTTTTGTTCCTGAGACTCAAAATATTGATATAGAAAAGCCTAACTTTAAGGGGAAAAATGACCATAGTTTCAAAATAAAAATAAGGACGCAAAAAACAAATAAGAAAAAATACTCTTTTTTAAATAGAACTATTATTGATTGGAACCAGCTGCCTGGAGGTTTGTTTGAGCCCTTACCATCCAATTTTAGGAGTTTTAAGAATAAATGTAAAGCAGCCACCGGGTGATAAACTTCATTGTAGTTATTAAAATATTGTTTGTATGTGATGTGGACGGCATTTTGTATGTGATGTGGAAGTGTCATTGTATGTAAAAATATTTTGTCTCTTATCTGTTTTTATGGTGCGTGTATGTATGTATTTTTCGTTGTAAGAGTTATCTTTGACCAAACTTGACCGTTGCCACGAGGAAAATCACCTGATTTCGACGTAATTCTAAAATAAATAAATAAATATTCCTTCTCTTGAGTCCAACAAAATTCACCGATGGCGTGTCTGCCACTTCATCTCAATAACCTCACTTTTCTCGCAGACACCCGTTTAGTAATTTGCTTTGTTTTGCATTTCTCCTATTTTCACCACGAATTCTCCTCAAATTTAGTCTACACAAACTATTTAGTTCACATTTATTCTAATTCTTGTGCACCCAAGGTTGCCCACCATAAAAATCACGTGGAGGGAAATTTTATTCTCTGCCATCATTGCTGCTTCAATAAGTACTAATTTATTTTATATTTATTTATATTACCACAACCTTCTGCCAGCATTCTCATGCATTTTAGAAACTTCAATTATTGTATTTAATGTTGTAACTTTCTGCCAAGATTCATAAAATAATTTTATGTTACATATGCACACGCTAAAAATGTAACCGAAGTATCAATGTCAATTGTCATGAAATACAAATAAAGCGAAAATATCAACCGAATTTCACAAATAATTACTATATATTAGTTATTTTAGCAACTGTTTTGTGACATTACCAAATTAATTCAATGCACCAATATGATCCATCACCACAATCAAAAGCCGAGAAATTAATAGTGTGAAGGGAGTGAGGCGGAGATTTTAATACATCAATAATTAGCATCTATCCTATTAAAACCTACGAGAAAGGTGAAAAAATTATGGAGAAAAAAATGAAGACAATGCCTTTCATAAAATATAAAGTAAAGTATATATTAATGGAAATTTATGACAATTATTTCATTGAGGTTAGAAAGGATAAAGAAATTGAAAAACGGCTGGTAAAAAAGATAATCCAAAGACTTAGGGATAAATAGAAAGAAATATTTTGATAAACATATTTGAAGAAATATTTTGAAAAGATTCAGGTCATTACTCTTTGCTACGCCAATCTAAAAACAGAAAAGTAGCAGTAAAAGACCCAAGAGCCATAATTTCATGGACAAAATGGATCACAGTCGAGCATAGAAGAAGAGAAAATAGAGGAAGCGGCTAATACGAGTAAGTTCTGACTTGAAAAAGGAGCGAGAAGTGTGTGATGCAATAGTAAAAATTGAAAAAAAATTTAATTAGTATGTTTTTGTTTTCTTCGAGAATTTCGAGTAGATTTTCGGCAGAACACAGTGGACAAAGTTAATCATAATATTGCAAAATATAGATCTGGACGGAAGGGATGAACGCCTTTTCAGAAAGATGTATGTGAATCAGCCTCACAAATAAGATTAACGATGGAGCATAGTAGTGGCAGGGAAAGAAAAGGTTACTCACAGCATTATTCAGATTTTCAGAAGTGGAAATGAGGCAGGAAAGATGGATTCAGAGTGTTTTGACTGGTGATGGGATGTCGAGGACTATGATAGAGAGGAGAAAGTTGGGCATATAAGGAAGGGGTAGCAATAGGATAGAGGTGGATGGAGTAGGTTGTTATAATATGAGGAAGGGGTAGGTTGGAACGAATGAATGTAGACAGCATATAGAATTGAAGGGTTTTTTGTAGTGTCGGATGTCAGGTTGTGTTGTCAGGAGAGGCAAAGAAATGTATCATTCCGTTCCGTGTACCGTTGTATAGTGTGTGTCCATGCAAAACATTAAATGGTATCGAAACAATAAATAATAATATAAATGGAATAATATGCAACTGGAAAGCAATCTGAGTACTTACTATACGAAATTTATGATTACAACAAGGTCCCCTTCCTACTCCTCAGTTAAAGCTACTGGGATTGAATTAATGGATCCAAATAAACCAAACAGAAGCGCCTATATATGGCAAGAGATCGAAGACAGACTAGGCCTTTCACGAGGGTTGCAAAAAAACCAAGATGTCGGCGAAAGAGACGGAAAACGAGATTTTATTCTGATAAATGGTTATGCCGCTGAACTCGTTGGCGTTGCCTGAGATTGAGCATCGTGACTTACTCTCCGTCAGGAAGATTTCAGTACAGTGACATTATCAACATCACTTATCAGCGGCATGTGCTATACGGTACCCAGAATTGAAGATTTGATTGGATTTTGACTCTGTTGGACAAGCAATCGTAATCCGGTGAAATTTTTTCCAGTCCTTTACTAGATTATACGCCATAGTGGGAATGAGATAGGAAGAGCTGTTGAAGGGTGAATGGAAAAATGTTGGAATTACAAGTTCCTTTTATAGTTTTTCCTAATGAATTTAAAGTCGTGAAATAACATATTCTAAACAGGAATAACCATATCCTACAGCACTACTCAAGGTAACTGAGAGGTCGACGAATAATGAAAGAAAAAAGCCTCATTTCGGAGAATCGTTTTTTAATCAAAATAATTCGAAAGCCAGATTTCTATACGCCCTCCTTCAATGTCATTACAACAAGAACTCTCATCCTCTTGGATACATTCTCAGACCCAAACGAGTCTGTTCGTCGGTGTTACCACTTATCAGCATCAAATCTCGTTTCCCGACCCTTTCTCCAACGGCTTGGTTTTGTACAACCCTCCTGAGAGACTTAGTCACTCTTTGGTCTCCTGCAGACTCATTTATAAGCGCTTCTGTTCCGTTTATCTGAAGACACCAATCCCCGTCATGAGCAGTCATTTGGCGTGCCACTTCATTAAATTGGTTTAATTAAAATTCTGCCACAACAATAGAATCCAGCTCGATAGCTATTTGTTGGGGATAGTTGAGGGCCCTAGAGCCCTTTCATAGTAATAATAGGCCATACGGCGAGTGAAATGCGCAACTTCAAGTTAATGATTCAATGACTCTGTCTAAGGACCTCCCATTGCTTCTAATAATTGTAGATTTTTTAATGTATTCAAAGACATCACCTGGATTTGATCCTCCAGGGCGCTACATTCTGTAAGTAAGCGTACAATATGGCCACATAACGAGGCCAATTAAGACCTTATAAACAACTTTCGTTGGCCGAAAAAACCCCAGGATAACTCGGTCAAATTTATTTATGATGGAGATTAATGAAACTAAACTAAATAAAGCCAAAAACTTTGCAATTTTAAATACATTTTTATTCAACGCAATCATTCCTTCAATTTTGAGCGTATTTTTCTGGTGATAATGATGCTTAGCACCGAAAATATGGTTGTATTTGAAAATAGTATAGGTCTGCAATCGCTGTGTTTGAGTCAACATTTTAAAAATTCGACATATAAGACACGTGGGTTTTTCAATTAGTCCTTAGGAAAAATTCGAGAAAATATTTTTTTCGACTACCAAGTTTTCGTGAAAATATGAAAAACTGTAAGTTCCTTGTGATATGCCTGTGGCCTCAAGTATTTGATGCGTCGATCACTCGAAGCCATATGGTGAATTTTTTCAATCATTTCGGCAGAAGTCACTTCCACTGGACATCCCGAGCAACGTTTATTATATGTGGATGTAAGGCCACGTTTAAGGTCATTTACCCATTATAAACAGTCGCAAACACAGGGGAAGATGTGCAATGAACTTCATCCAACTCGGCTGTTATCTCTTTCGTTACTAAGCCTTTTAAAAAGAAAATGTTTAATCAAGCAGGCAACTCCTTTTTTTTCATTTTTCTAAGCAAACAAAAGTTTGTTGTTTCAATCGACTATTTAAATTAAACCAAACCAAGTGATGAATATCGCTAAAACTCAACCAGCAGTCGAGTGTGAGATAAAACTAACTAAAACCAAACATTTTCCTATACTGCGAGCGGTATTTCTTGGATTTTTAAGGAATAATTTATTGAACTACCCATAAATTGAAAGTAATTTTCATTACCCTTGAATTTCAGAAGTTTTTTAGCATTTTTTTCTACTTAACATAGTCAATTAACTGGGGTCGGAGATGACTTCTTCGAATATATACAAACATATTATTTTTTAGCAATTTTTGCTCCCACGGGTAATATCGTTTTTCGGGAGCTGACACATCGTGAATATTTGGCTCAATTCTAATGAACTATATGGTTCTTATGTTAATACGTTCAATCCACGGTTTTATCAGCAAGCTGAGTCTCTCATTTAAATTTGTAAATAGTATTTATATTCACGCATGTATTCTCGCAGTTCGATTCTGGGTGCTAGTTTGGCTAAGGGTCGCTCTCTCCGTGATGTGGGCGTAGGAAAGGGTTTGGCTTTCGTTGCTGTGAACTGCTCAAAGAAACGAGCAGCTAATCTGATCTAAATATTGTAAAAACATTGACGCGCCCCGTCATCGTGATTATTTTCGCAACTGAAGATGTTATTTTGCGCAAAAAGGAGCAATTTGCGCATTATCTGCCTTTAATGCTGTAATGAGTTCAAATATTTTTCTCTGCGTCCTCCCCTGTTACTCTTTCTCCTAAAAACTCCTCTACGTGTCAAACGTTCTCATGCAAATGTACGGCATTCAGATACTTTATAAGTGCTATAAGAAGGCAATGCGAATGAAGCTAATCACCAAATTAAGAGCAATTTGATGACTCTTCAGGAGAGATCCGCCTTAATAAGACAAGAGCGAGAACAGTGGAGTCAAAACCCCCAAAATAACGATAAGTCAAAAAGCGTTCACCAATCTTTAACAATGGGAAAACCTTCAAAATATTTAATCCGGTCGATCAGTTAAGACAAAACAGCTAAGGAAAGCCTCTTTAGCAAGTAGCCTCTACAGAGTGATACTGACACTCCTCAAGTATATGAGTAGGATGAATATTTTTCATTTCCAATAAATGCCATCTTAATTAGTCAGGATTATTAATGGTAAAAGCATGAAATCTTAGGATTCGAAAGAGATATCTTTACATAGACATACATAAATTATCTTTATATACGCTGCTGCCACTTGAATTAATTTAGGCTGTTCTCCAAACATTTTATGCTCGCTTTTAGATAACACATGGTAGAGGAACCAGAATCTTCACTGAAAACACTTAGTGTGTATAAGTACAGTTTACACAGTTACATAAGCACAGAAAAATTTTCTAAGAGTACGTGGGAATCGCATTATAATTTGTCCTCCATGGTGATAGCTGAAAAAATGGTGTAGATTTGAAAATCAAGGAGATAAATTCATATAAATTTGACTCTCTAATTAAGGTGACAATAAGTTCGCTGTTAAGTTGACATACTTTAAAACTTCACCAATTTTATCGAATTTTTATCACTGCCATATTTTTAAAAAGAAGTGCTAATTACTAGAGCAATAGATACAGGTCTTCAAAACTTTAACTGAAAAGGGGACTACCGAGAACAAACTTGAGGACATTGTTGCACAGGATGAATAAAATTCAGAAATATGCTTTTCATATTAGTCTTTTCAATAGGGTTACGATACTCAGGGCTACGTATACTATTCAATGGAGGAACGTTTCACATACGGAAGTGCACAGTTCGAAAACACTACGGTGAATGATAACTATTTATAGTTGCTTTGGTGCAATATTATTATATTAATTTTGATACAAAGACAAGTTCCGAGAGTTCAAGCACTGGGGTTCTTAATGTTACCCAGTATCTTCCTCATGCCTGAACTTGGTCATCTATAAATTTTTGTTCATGTAAATAATGATATTACGAAACGTTACAGGATTTGGAAGTGGGAGGGGCAGCATTCTTTGGTTTCAGATAATTTTAATCACAAAATTAAAAGACAGATACACTTCTAAAATACGTTAAAAGCTCCCCAGTAAACCAATAAATTAAATGTTAACTGATAGTTAGACATAAAGACTACCTAGAGGACCTTTATGGTAAATAAAATCGGCCAATAAGTTTAAGATATGTCAAGAGGGGATATGGCGTAGACAGGGACAGCTAGTAAGGGATAGGGACAGAGGGACAGTAATAAGTTCAGTAATACTCAATCGCGTGATAGAAAGGCCTTTAAATAAATTGAAATCAAATATGGCTGTAGTAATAGATAGATAAAATCCCTGCAATATTGTTTAAGAATCTAGAAAAAGCCCACGGATTATTAATAATGAGTTAACTTGTAGTATGTACAGGAATGAAAAGGAATTTGGTTCAATGTTGTCTCAAATCCAAAGAGGGAAAGGCAGCCATAGAAGTGGACTACCGAACAATAGGTTTTTATTTCGGACACAGCCTGAGTGGTACCCAAAATCATGAGTAAGATGATGGAGAAGGGGACAAATAATTACTTAGGGGATGATCAGTTTGGACCAAGAAAGAGGCGATCACGCGAATTTCATAGCAGTAATGAGGTCACAAATAGAGGGGAACATAGAATATATATTCGCAACCTGTACATGCCCCCGACCTGTACATGCCCAGATTTAGGGTGATCAGTGTTGGGAATAATGTAATACGGCTATGTTTCCCCGTGTTTTTCAACGTAGATGTGGATGATATGGTCAAAGAGGCATGGGAACAAGTGGAGACAAGAATTAAAGTCGGTGGAGAATTCATAAAATCATTTAAAATGGCGAATTGTCAAGCTTTAGCAAACCAATGAACCATGGGCTATAATCATTGTTGGACGCATTAGAAATTCAATGCAAAAGATATGAACTAAGACTCAACGTAATAAAAATTAATGCTGTTTTCGAGAGAGAGGAAAGCTAGGATAACCATTAAAATAGGAGCTCATAAATTTGAGCAGGTAGAATAGTTCAAATATCTCGGAAATACTTTCAACCGCCGAAGAAGTAAAGACCAAAGAAGCTTTCACAATGAGAAGGAAATTGTTCAGAGAGACATTTACTAAGGATGTTAAGAAAATTGAAGTGAAAGTTTGTGCATGGAGCAGTTTTTTACGGCACAGAAACATAGTCACTGAAAAAAAATTATAGGCGTGGTTTGGACGATTTAAAATGTGTGGAGAAAAATAAAGAAGGTGAAATGAAGATAAAGATAAAGAAAGAAGTATAATATTTGGCATGGTGGGAGAGGGAGAGGGAATAAGGTTTTTAGTAGAAATCCAAAGGGTGTAGGGAAGGTGGATGCAGGTACTTCTGATTGGGAAGGTGGGGATAGCGGCAAGCGGGAGGGAAAAGAAAGCAGTCAAGCATGAGGGAAATGAAAGGTCCTTTTTAAACAAAATGAAGGCAGGAAGGAAGTATGCCGAAGTAAATAAGGATTTATTATGACATTAGGCAATATTTTGTGATAAATTACTATTGTACATATTTAAGAGAGGCTAATAAATGTGTCGGTCTTCTGTCTGTTTACCTTCAAAACCTACCTTAAATGGTAGACTTCCGTAAATAATAACATTGAGCAGAAAATTAACACAATTATGAGCGCAATATCAGCTATAGAACACTAAAAATTAACAATGTAAAAGAAATATTTAATATGATCGCAAATGCTTGATATATTTTGCAAACTAATGGAAGGTTTCGTTCGAGAAAGAGTTTCGACTAGAAACTTAATTCTTATTTATAATGTAAATATTTTTATTTCTGCATTAATCAACGTGAATTTTGAAGAGAGAATCTAAAGATTACCGTAAAATACAACAGTATTAGCTAAATACCTTTAATTTAATCATTAGTTACCAAATATCACGGGTTTAAATACAACCCTCTATTTAGACTGGTTCATGGAATGCAAACTGTGACACATTTCATTCATTTCGACCGCCATTCTAAAATAACAGATATTTTTCATTTTTTTAAATTTCTTGTGACTTGTGGCTGAAGTCATCAAATTCATTCCAATAAATTAATATTTATACCTTACTTTTGGCCGTGAAGTGTCACGACTATTGTATCCGTCATGAGCAGGTAGCAAAACTGTCACTCATAAACAAATGTCACGGGAAATAAAATTTAATAACTTTCATTTTTGATGGAGAAAGAGATTGATTTTTATCCACAGAAAAATTCCCGATGTCAATCTCAACTACGGTTCACTTCGGCACTCGTCTCACGCAATAGCAAGCACGGAGTTCGGAAAGAATTCTCCACTTGAATATTCGAAACCCTTCCACTGTGACAGCAAGCCTTTTATCTGCAAGAGCGGAACGATGCATATACATACAGAGCGGTTGCCTTGTTGGCGACGTTTATACTTTAGTACTTGTCCAATAGCGATGGCTGAAAGACGAACCAGAAAAGCAGGGAGAGGTAAAAAAAAATATACATGAGCGAAGAACGCTGGCGTATTCGTGTGTATTTTTTCGCGTGTGTGCTCTTCGCCGCTCTAGCCCCCGACTCGCAAGGCTATTGATTGATGTAGTCTCCTGCGAGCCGCACGCTAACGCACGAGGCTCAGTCTACAGGGAGAGGATCGGAGGAGTTGTCTTGAGGGAAGACGAAGAGGAGGAGAGGACGATCGGGGAGGCATGGAGAGATGGAAAAGGAGAGAGGTAAGAAGGGTCGTCTGCTTCGTGAGCAACGCGCTCAATCCTACGCCTCGAAGAGCAACCGAGCCCTGACGGGTGTTGCAGACCCGAGGACGAACGCAATGGGTTGCCGGCGGGTAGCCGATCCCACCTAACCCCACCCCCTCCTCTCTAACCATTTGGCGTTTGCGTGTGTCAGTCTGCTGCCTTCTGGGAAGGAGACGAGTGCGGGGTCAGATCTGGTTGTACGTTCGTATCTACGCTCACTCTAACCACGTTCCCTTCCACAGCAAACGCCCTCTCGTGTTTCGCTTTTTCCTTTCGCGAAAACATCCGGTCGCATCGGACTCCCTTGACGGTTGAGTCTTTAGGAGTGGGGAACAGTTTATTTGTTCTATTTTCCTGGAAGGGGGGGTAATAAAAAAAGACTTTTCCACCGTCGTGGTAAACTGACGAGTGGTGAGTGCGAGCGGATTTTTGACCGAGCAACTGTCTCTTTAACCCATAGTGGAGAAAATGGAAATTAAAAAAAACGCGAAGCGGATTGCGCGGACACACTAAAATATTTGATTTCCAATTTTTCATTCACAGTTTTCATACATTTTTCAATCCTCTGTATTTGACCTATCAACATTGAGTGGTATTGTTCGGCCGACGCGTGAAACACTAAAGAAAAAATCAAACGAAGAGAACGCTCGTGCAAATGTATGCTAAATAATTTATCCCATGTGATAAAACATAAAATCATTTCACAAAAACTCTTCACCAGTATCAAGAAAGGGGGGCTTCATCTTTCTAAATCTAAATTAATTCGTACGACTAATGTTATTTTAGAAGTGAATTAGCATTCTAACCTCAGGTGACACAGTGAAAGGAAATGTCTGTGTAAATTTCACACGCCATAGGTCTTAGCACGAACCATACTCTCATTTATCAAACCAAATCTTCAGGTTGATTTAATCATTAGGGTAGTGATAGCAGTAATTGCTGCGAGAAACAATTCAAATGGCAAAATTACCCGCCTATTGCCTCCATCTTCATTTCCTTTGCCTTCATTCACTCCAGACCTCTTTTTAAATTTTGGTCTCTCCTTTCATTTCCTATTTTTCGATCTCCTTTTAATTGGTTGGCAAAGCAAGAAACCTGACCTATCGTGCTTTAGATATATCACATTTTAAATCGCACATGCAAATATTATTGCACTGGTGGTGTTAAGCGCGCTCATTTTAGCATACGCTCAACTTTTACGAGAGCCCGCTTGTGAGGTCTCGCTTATAAAAATTTGAGTTTCAGCGTGAGCGCGCTCAAAAATTCCGAGGGTGTGCCTTAAGAATTTTTGTCGTGTTTATTTTTAAATGTCGCGCAGTATTGTGACTTTTTCAGAGCGCAAAACTTCGCCATTACAGGGAATTCTTCCCGTCGAAATCCAAAAAACAAACAGTGCATTTGATATCGGTACGGGTTATGCATGTACTTTTTCATAGTACATCAGGAATCAGTACGAATTTTCTTTGTTCGGTTTAGGTCAGGGAATTTCTTAATGGGTTTATCCAAAGATTATTTGTTTTTAATTTGTCAGAAATGAAAAAAAAATATATTGTATGCTAACCTCTTAGATAAAGGAAAATTTTCGAGTTCTAATTTTTTAAATATGATACCATGCCAAATAAACCAATTTATTTCGCATAATAAATGGGGTTTTATTATAAATATGTTTATTTTTTTTTCTATCCAAACAGTACTGGTTAGCAGATTATATTCATTCGTTGTGGATGAACAGAATCAACCTTTTTAATGCTAAAGCCGAGATTGCTTGCTTCAAGTACTCCAATAATAAATATATCAGCGCTTTCGTTTACTTATAAAATTAAACACTTACCATTGAATTTAGGTACGTGTTTATCATATAAGACCATTTCAATCCGTTGAGACTGGAGTCAAGCTTTAAGTGCTGGAAGGGTCTCACTTTTTGAAAGGCCACTGGACTTAATTGGAGCTTATGAGTTGAAGAAGGAGTATGAGTTTGAATTGAACTATGTACAGAACTGGATAATTACATTATTGGACAATGTTTATGACACTTTGGAATAAAATTTTTTTAAATCACTCACGTTTGCATATCAGAGATATCATAGTTAATCGGTACGTAACCGCTAGATCAACATTAAATTTAGAGTAAAGACAAGGAAAATTTCAGCAAAATTTTAATTACGCATAATTTATCAATGTTCAAAAGTCGTCTGCCACACAGGCAATATGACCGATTTTAGCCCGAAAGATGCGGTGGCATACACATCCCATGGATGAAGGGTTAGCATCCAATTAAGGAAACATCGAATTATTGGTGGTGGCCTCGCCTTATTTTAAGATAAATTTAAACAAAACGATTCCTTAGACTACATATGATCTTGATTATTGTTTTTCCTCCACTTTTCTTTCTTTGTGCGTTTTTATGAGGTTTAAAAGTTTTTCAGTTAATATACTGAATAACATTAAAATAATTAGGGTTATTCATGATATATTTGACCAAACCTTGCTGCAGCTTTGGTTCCAAAGCGAAATCCTCCTCGTTATCACTCAGCTAAGTAGGAAATGCAAGACTCCTTTCGGCCAACACAATGCCATCCATCGTTAAATGGGTCAGATCTGTCTTCCCTCATCCGAAACAATTCGTCAACAGCATTAGGCAGTTTAATGGATATGTAGTAGGTCCACCAAAAATATTTTCTATTATAATACTTCCTAGTGCCTCAAAATATTTTATTTAAACACACGTAGCTTAATGTAAGTAAATTTCAGATAACATATTAATTTAAGACTTTAAGAAAAATGTCTGAAATATATTACAATGAGGTTGGTGAAAAGTTCTAATCTTAGTCTTCTTTCATCATGATTTCACACATTGTAAATCGACGCGAAAGGCAAACATAACTACGAGTCAATTTTTATCGTTAGAGTTAATTATGAAAATTTTAGACAAAGCCAAATTTCTAAAGCATCTTGAAATATCTTGTAAATAATTTCTACCGTAAAATAAACATTTTTCACGTGCGTCAAAAACTTTTTCCTGACCTCTTTACGTCAAAGCCCCTTTTATGCCCTCATGGCCATGTACGCATCTGGGGCAACTGAGACACCATAAAACTACCATTATGACCCATCGCCGCATATAGAGAAGACATTGTGTGAGCTGCGCTGGAATTTTATGGAATTCCATTAGATGTGGCTGCAGTATTAGCTCGAAAAACTTTTCAACAACTATTTACGCAGGATTATTTTATTAATTTTTAGTTTCTCTCGCATGCAGAGTACAACGATTTTCGGGAACAAATGTTTTTGGACGGGAATTTTCATATATAAAGGCATATAAAAAGGCTGAAAAAGTTGGTAGAATATTCAATACACTTTTGAAGAGAAATTTTGTATTCGTCATCACCCTAAATTGAAAGAGGCAGAGCGAGGGCAGGAATTCAAAAATAAAATTATTAAACGTGAAAGGAAATCAGTCACCACTCAAACCGTTAGTTGTTTGGGTAAACAAGCTTCGGTAAATATCAATGCGGTAGATATTATTGATCGGATGCTTAAAGTAGTAAAGTTAAAACAACTCTAATGGGAATAGCATGTAGTTACTTTTACAACGAAACCAAAGAACGACTCTTACAAGATATATGAAATCCACATCACCGTAGGAAAATAGTGTCTTAACATAATATTCCTGCATGTTTATATTCAAGAAAAGTAAATCCATTTTATGCAGTAATTTATTACCTGAGTGGCCTTCAGTACTCAAAGAGTGTACCCCGGTATGAATTAAAAACCTTAACAGTAGTTTTATCCAATCCATTTAGGATTTTTCGGAACAAAGCCCCCAGCATTTTGATGCCCTCACTAGTATCAGAGCCAACCAAGTTTTTAAAATTTTAGAAAGTAAAGCAAAACTGAATTACATTGGCTTCTATCCATTTGCATACATTTTTACCGAAAATGGTTATTTTTGGCTGTATAGGTGATGAGATGTACAGAGGCAAAGTCATTTTCTAATTAACTCCCCACGCCGGGAGTACGCCCCGCGTTAGGTAAATACTTTCTCGAAGTATCTATTTCACCATCCAGCTTTGTTTAACAGGGCAAAATAGCAGCGAAGAAGACGACCCATGGAAGAAATAATAGTTATTTAAAAATTTCTCATGAATAGGTGCACACTTCATCAAGAATGTAAAATCATTTTTTACGGTTCAAAAATCAGTATACAGATTTACTTTGGGAATTTTGCATCTGTGAATATCCACTTCCACAAAGTCTAAAAATTAATACTTTCACATCAGACAAAACTCTTGGACATACTGTTCCGTTCAGTCGTAATATGCTTACAATAATATTAATAAATCCTGAAAAATGGAGTAAATATTTTATTTCTAATAACAAAGTAAAATATTAAATATTATTGGAAGAAAAGGCAACTAAAATGGCATCAGAATCATCATATTACGATCACGGTAACAAAATAAGATACTGGATGTACTATACGTGAATGAAGAAAGGCGTTTAGGCGAAAAAGTGTACTACAGTATTCAATCTAGTCTAAGAAAATAGGAAAAATATCTTTCAAGAAAGGAAAACTTGTAAAGCAATTTCATTTGAGGATTTGACACCAATTTGAACATGTTTTTTGGCCAAAAAGTTCTGAAGATGTCAGTGAACTGTGCAATTTAATGAAGTGTAAAATGTATAAAGGAAAAGAATGAGATTTTCAATAAATTTTTGTCATTGACTACCGGAGTTGAAATTGTACGGGAGCAAGATTTAATCAACAAAGAATATGACCTTCATGGATCAATAGAATAGAATGGATGATAACTGGCAAAATACATGTATATCATTCAAAATGAAAAGTTTCATGTGAAATTCGAAATAAGGATACAAGTAGGTATTGATTTTAAACATTAACAGATTTTAAAATCATGGTTCATTTTGATAAAGATATTGAATGAAAAAATAACGGTAGAATATTCCCTGAGCTTATATCAAATAACTGTTCTTCTGAAATCTTCCTAGGAAATGATCACGATTGTTAAAAACAGGTCTTTGAAGCCTTGATGCCAAGTAATAACGAATTCCGAGTACTACTTCTTTGGGAATAAGCATAAATATAATAGGGACAAAGCAGATCCCGGAACCCAATATCAAAGATTACGCGAAGTAACCTTTGCGAAAGAATACATGTACGGCGGTTCTTCATGGACCAAATTTAAACTATCACATAGCCCTACTCCCGCACCATATCGTTCGCTTCGTCAAACAGGCCATACGTTTCGGTAGGGGTGCTCCCGATACGTGAATGCAGTCAATGCAGTTGCCTCCCACTCGGCATTTGCATTGAACGCATGAGGCTGTAGGCTTAACCTCCTCCGTGTAAGGTGGGAGGGGCGGGAGGTAATGTGAAAGAGGCCTGCGTTGGTGCGCAATGGGGAGGGAGACGGACCGAAAGAGGGTGGGAGAGGAAGGAAGAGGCGGGCCAGAGGAAGGGGCGAGCAGGGGGTTGGGTGGAGAGGAGAGAGAGAGAGATTGAGCCGCACGAGAGGAGGCCTGGGATGGAGAAAGGAAAACAGTGAGACGGACGGTGGGAAGGGGGGGAGAGAGGGGGGGAGAGAGGGGGGGAAGAGAAGGAAGGAAGGAAGCAAGGAGAAGAGGAGGGGAATAGAGAAAGAGGGAGAAGGGGGGAGGAGAAAGGAATAGTGGTGAAGAAAAAGCAGATAGGGGAAAAAAGATAAAACGGGGCGAGTTATTCAATTGAGTGGGGCTGGAAAGGGAAGGAAATGGAGGAGGAGGAGGGGGTGGGTGGTGGTGTGGAGACCGGGGCGTGGCGGGTTGGGAGTGGCAACGAAGGGCGTGTGCCACAGCGTAGATCGATACGTGGCCCAGTGTCGACACGGCGAGAGAGAGAGAGAGGATGCGGAAGGGGGGAGGGGCGAACGGGGGGAGAGTGTGGAGAGAGAGAGAGAGAGAGAAAGGGAGGGATGTTCGCAAAGGTGGAGGGGGAGGATGGAGATAGGCACGCTTTAATCGGGGTACGGGGGCAAGTCGGAAGGGAGGCGCAAGACGAGCGAATCGGACCTCAAATATGGGTCGGGCATGGTGCTAAGTACAAAATTGTATGCACATTTGTGACGGTTTTTTTTCGTTTTTCCCTACGACAACGGTTTTTTTTCCTCGGTTATTCCTCGCTTTCGGACAACGAATATAATATTTATTCATGAGTGGACTCCCTGACCGCAGGAGTAATTCACCAAGGGAAACTATTAATGTGGTGCTTAGACCGTTCACATGCGATCATCACGGTCCATCATAGAGATATATATGTGCGTGTTTGTGTGTGTGTGTGTGTGTGTATCTGTGTGTGAGTGTGTATGTGTGGCACTGCTCGGTCACTGTACACAAAATTGAACTATTGGTGTATAAAAAATTATATGCATGTTAATTTTCTGGGAAGGTAATGGCTGATTGTGGAAAAAAAATTTAAAAAAGTATGCATACGTTAATATAGCCAATTGATTAAAAATAAATTTCATTAATGAACCAAACGAACTTGATTTCGTTAAACATTTATACAAATGCAACCGTGTGTTCGTCAAAATAAAAGAATTGCTTCCATTTTCTCCCATAAACGCCGATGTTTGCGGAGGATAAAACGATCCAATGAATCTGTTTCTTCGATAGTTGATTCTCCCTTACTCATTACTTAGATCCAGCACACAACGTGCAATATTAATGATCTACATGGATCATTAACCGTGAACACTCTATCAGTCACAATTCAAGCCTCACGACACAATATAATAATGCAGTCCATTTTAAGGGTAGCTGTTCCTTACGTGAATTGTCAGTTTACAGCTGAAACTAATAAGGGAGAATACCGATGGCAGATTATAAATGCAGCAACAAACCGTATTTAATATGATGAGAAATAAGAAAAGTTCACACTTACGGATTGCAAAAAATTTCGCCACAGTATTTTGAATCATTAAAATTCACTCTAATATATCTTGTATGCCTCTGTCATTAGGATGTACCTCAGTCAAAAAATAGCCAATATGTCTACACTGTTGAACAATTCCACCCAATTCAAATAATATTTGGCAGAAGTTCATTCTTCTAAACCAGTATAATCAGCTGTAAATTTCTTTGAGGTAAACCATTCAAATAATCAACTTTTTTAACAAATTTAATTAAAATAACTATAATAACAGTTTATAAATATTTTTTAACATACAGACCACTTTAATGGTAATATTTATGTCAATACGCGTCCTAATCTAAAAGCATTTGGTTTTGTAAAGACCACTAGGAAAAAACCGCGTCAAACGCTACATCATATTTAAAGACGATTAGATTAGGCGTTCTGATAGCCGATCAATGCGTCACTGATAAGGTTGAAGTTTCATACTAGCCTTGATTTGTGGTTATTATGAATAATCGCACGCACAAGCATTGATTTGAAACAAGTGTTTACTTAATACAACACCGCTTATAATATAATATGGCTTAGCCGTTAAGTGGACAGAGCACTGGACTACTAACCGGAGGACCCTCCTGGGTTTGGTTCCAGAGGACGTCTCTAAGCACCCACAGCCTAACCCAAGAATATGTGATTTTTGGGAAACTAGATCTTCATGAAAATGTACAAGCGGGGCAGAGGAAGGTACCCTACCCCTATCCAAATGTACAGGTATGATTTTTACCCAACCTTTTGAGCTTAGTACTAGGTAAGTTTGACCGTCACTAATCCAAGCAACTTTCGGAATGAATACTGCGAATAATTTGATGAAAAAATTCTAATTTGGTGCATTATATATATATATATATATATATATATATATATATATATATATATATATATATATTTATAAAGGACAAACACAGGAGAAACAGGAGAGGTGGAGAAGACCGAATCGAGCAGATCACAAGCGCAAAAATATTTCCTTGTCGGGAACTTCCTTCTCCCTCTCTATTTCCTTCGTTCTCTCACTTGAAAAAGATGGCTTGACCACCGAAAATTCGAAAACGTGTGAGTTTTCTTTTCTCTTTTGTGTTTCTGTGTTTTTATTTTTGCTCGCTAGTGCTAACTTAATATTCATTATTATTCACATCCGTGAGACTTTTACATGAGTTTTATATATACATACATGCGCATATGTATAATGTATGAATATGTATATACTATATATTTATATTTATTTATATATATACTGTGTTCGTCCTTTATATGTGTTCCTATCGCTTTTCCTTATATCTATTTCAATGTGAATGAGTATTTGTTCGTCGTTTGGAGGGAATATATATATATATATATATATATATATATATATATATATATATATATATATATATATATATATATATATATATATATATATATATATATATATATATATACATATATGTACATATATATATGCTGTATTTTTGATGCTAAAACTTGACTTATTCTAGCGTAGACAGTATCCACATTTACATGATCACAGCATCAATCACTAGATATTGTCGATATTGGGCCCGTCAGAATGGAGAGCTAAATCATTCGCTCTCCTTGCAGGGCGTGTTGTATTCCCAGCGTTGTGAGGCCGCCATTGCTATCGACCACGAACAATCTGACATCGCTCTTAATCCGTGCATTGTGGAGCCGCTGAATTTCCAGTACATTCGAAAATAATTTCATATCTCCTTGGAAGAGAGGGAAAAGATTAAATGATTGATTTCCGGCTGAAACGGAAAATGAATAAGCTCCCAATTCATCTTATTCTCCGTCGACGTGTTCTCCCACACGGAAATGCGCCTTACACAACAGGTCCCAAATCCATTTTTCCCCCGCAAGGGACGGAGCCTTGACACGTGATCCTATCATGTGGAGTATCGCGTACTATCCCTTCTCCCTCGACCCCCAACCTAACCCCCCCTCCACCCCTGTCTCTCCCTCCTTTTCTCCCGAGCAAGGTTCCAAAACGAGCCTTTTTCTTCTTTTATTCCTTTCTCATCACCCCGGGACCAATCGTAGCGGTGGGTTGGGGGTTATATTCTACCCGAGATGTCCGCCGCCTTTCCTTCCTCCTCCCCTCGGCTTCCCCATCTCCCTTGAGTCCCCTCCCCGCCCCCGCCCCCCCGCCATATCCCTGTTTCATATTTTGATTTACTCATGTTTCCTCCAGAGCTCTATTCTCTGGGTTTTATTCGGAACCTCACGATCCCCTCTCTCTCTTGTTTTCTCACCCGAGATTATATAAAGGCCATTCCCATTATTGCGTGAGATTCCCAACAAAAAAAAAGAGTAAGCCGTCGCGTAGAGGTGTCTTTGTGGCGAACGTTTAATCATTTCCGTGAAAAATTTCTTGACGATCCGCACGGCGCAAAATGGGTGAGCGGTGGAAGCCGATGATACAATATTAATTTGGGGAAAAAACACATCAAAACGTGAATGATCATGTGAAATATTTGGGCCCGAAACCACTTTTATTAGGTCAAATGTTTCGTAAATTTTGGTACGAGAAATCTTGAACGTAAGTTACGCCAGAGTCACCCTCATGTTTAATTTGAATCGACCTTCGTGGAATCGTAAGTTTCAGTCCAATTTCTCCATCAAAATATTGGTGGGAAATTTTCGTGTCTGAATAATTCTTTTTAATTGAATTAACCAATCGGAATTAAGCCTTGAATGACACGCCCATCGATCTCCAACTTTTGGTCGGCTCTATTGCGAGAGAAGAGAGTAAATAACCGGCGTAGCAATAATAAATTTCTAGCGTCAATGCATATTTATGCGTGCGAATGGTTTTTGTTTATTTGTGGCTTGTAGTAGTATATAATAGGGGATGCGATCGTCATCTGAGGTTTTTTGCGCCATTAGAGATAGGTGGGTGATTTGGTAGAGGAAGTATGTTCTGGGAATTGGAGAAGGATGGAGAGAAGCCTTAGCGTTACGTTAGCCTGCTCTAAACGAAAGACGCCAAGTGGTCACACAGTTAAATGCCTCATTCAACGACTTTACTTGAAGTGTTCTCCATATAGCACTCATGGTTTGAGCATTGAATGACATGGGTTTACCACCGAACAATTCTGACACCAAGGGGATTTTAACCCAGAAAACAGGGGTAGAAAAGCAGGATACTATCGCAATAACCTGATTTAATTTTTAATATTTTGCCCATTGACTTTCATCATAAGCAAACAGCTTAATATTTGTCTTCTCTCTGTGGCCCAAAGTTCTATTCGCGTCAAATATGTGAAAGCCCCGTCAAAGTAGTGATTCAAGTCTAGGTCATTAGATCGCGTGATACCTTCACTTGCTTTCGAGATATCTTATTCAATGTTTCCAGTCAAAATTCGAATGAAGCTTAACATACTATTAAATCAAACCCACGGTTTTCGTCCATGCAAGCAAGATAGTAAATTTTGGCTGAAGAAGACCATGCAATATGATGCAAAAGTAATGCAGGGCCTATATGATTTGGGGTGAACTGTGTAGGGGTTTTACTCTGCCTGCTCTGATGCGATTCTTTAACTATCGTATATCAATAACATAGTTGAAATACTTTTAACGAAATTAACACTCTGTAAAAAATACCTAAAATATCAAATAGTCCACAATGATGTTTATCAAAATACAATAATATTTTTTGATAAAAAACAAATTTATTCCAAGGATATGTTATAATCTCTAAAAGTTCATCATTATTAATTCTTACGATAGGCAATTTGATGGATAGTCACTGATCCGTGCCTGAATTTAACTGTGGAAAAATTTATTCTATGTAAACGTAGAAAATAAGACAATATAAACGCAAATATAAGTTTAAATATTCCAAACGGAGCCTTTATTCAGTTATGATTTATTCAAATTTCAGTAAAAAGAGATAAAAAAAACAACAAAATAAATTAAGTGTGTATTCAATGAATGAAAGTATATGTGGAACAAGGGTTACAACTTGCTTCTACATCTACAGAACCATGACAGTGGTAACAAGTAAGATTACTAATTCAAATTGAAGGAAAATGTTTTTTTTCGATATTAAGCTGACTTAGAATTAATTATAAATCTCAAAATAAGAATGCTCCAAAACTCATAATTGAACTTTTACAAATTTCATGGATAAGCGAGTCTGTTAAAATATAGATCGCCCTTGACTGGTAGAGTTCTAAATGTGAACAATATCAGTAAAGCATGTGTATTTTGACGAAAATCCCTGGAGATAACGGATGCGGTGCCATATTTGATTTCACCTCTTCCACTTTGATAATTCAAAATTTTAATTGCATAGGAAAATATTCAATCACTTAAATTAGTAATATAATACTATACACTAGAGGTCCCTCTCCCTTTTCCCATCGGGTTCCTTTCGGAGCAAAATAATATTACCACCGAATGAAAGTCTAGAACATTAGATTTAGATCAACTTTTTTGAGCCCATACGTAATGAATATCACAGACGGAGATTAATGAACCTGTCGTTTTTGTAAATTCAAATTAAAACATATTACATATTTTTTGCCCTTCTCTCTATTAGTATCACCGTGCTAATGCCATATATGTTTGCTATACAAGGAGTCTTTTCTCCCCGACTTCCAATGATGGCCAAACCACCTCGCTACACTCGCATAATTTGCTCCGCCGCCAATCATGCCAAGGGAGAAAAAATAAAACCAAACAGTACTTAATTTATAGAACTCATTTCCAAACAATGTTTGAATTATATTATTAACATTATGATAGCCTTGTATTTTTATCCCATTCTTTGATAGACGTACATGTATTATTTAGTGTTCCTACGACTATACATGGCTACATAAAGGTATATCGATGTATACACCAATATTGTTCTCACATTCTTCAACAATGGCCTAGGTGGCAAAGTGGACGATTTTCAAAGAGGGTTGAATTTTAGGAAATTCTGGAATATTTTTGTGAAAGTACTCGCAATTTTGAATCATAAAAAAATATTTTTTTATAAAATTAAGAGATTTCATTCAATTTTCTTTCCTGCGACACTTCTCCAGAGTTCATATAACCATTATTTCTAATTTAATTTTGCAAAAGAAATTAATATTTCCAACATTTTTTATCGAAGGTAATGTGAATGGTCTGGAGTCAAATCTGAGACTTAAAGTAAGTCGCATTATCTGCGTGGGGAGTGGCATTTTATAATGTGCAAAGTTTAACAAAAATGAAACATAGAATTAAAACGCAGTTTTAGATATCTTTTCATTAAAGATAGGATTATTATTATACAGGATAGGGTTATGCATGGCATCGTAACATTTTGAAATTTAGAACCAATACCTCCGAATCGGTAATTTCTACTCATAAATCGGATACTTCATCAATAGTTCCATTATGACTTACTTGCATTTCAATATTTAATTTGGTGGCACTGTCGCAAAATTTTACTTTAACATTTCTCTCTTCGGAACGTGGTAAATGAATTCGAACTTTTTCGAATTTCGAATTAAAAAAACTTCTTAAGACGAGTTATTCGAGTTTGAGGAATGTGTTTCATTGGATTTTCTCTAGTTTTCCACCTAAGCCATCCCCTCCCAAGCCCCCTTTTGTCAATTTCTAAAAGACCTATGTAATCTGCCTTTCTCGCACTATTGCTTCAGACTATTTTATGTAATGAAGGTAGTGATATGATTTAGTGTTTCATGGGTTTATAATGTTGCCGGCTTTCATTTTCACTGGCAACTATGTTTCTTTTACAAATGAGCGTGGATAATCGCAAAAATTTCACTACCACCCTCCTATTCGTGTAGCTTACCCCGCAAAGGCTTTCGTCTTCTCCTTGTTGATTTCTCTTCGAGCCTATTCATGCAAGCTTACCACTTCCATTCCATCCTCTTTTCAATAACTACAGGAACATTTTCCAGCACATTGAAGCTCGAGTGGTTGAATATATGAGTTCCAGGGGATTTCTGCAGAAAAGTCTCTTTTAACCATCAGGGAAATAACACATCCCCAAGTTTGTTAGTGTTTTTTCCACAAAGTCGCCATCACTCCAAGCAATGTCCCTCTTTGAAAAATTTTAGATACAGTATTTACTCAAATTTCTAGTTCAGAGCACATATCTAATGAATTCAATAATGTCAGATGAAAAATGGTGCAGTAACTTGTTCATAGAATGAGGCACTGATTGACTTCCCCACTTTTTGATCTAATACTAATTTTGGTAAACAGGTCAAAAACAGCTATTTACATCGGTAGCAGCAAAATATACTGCTTGTCCGTGTGATCTTCCGGTAACCCAACCCGCTGATTAAGTCAGTGACATGCAACACGAGTATTCAGTAGGTGCTGATGCTTGTTTTTCATAACCGGCATTAGTCTTCGCCGCTTTAATTTTCCTCCTGTCTCCGCTGATTTTCCCGCTCCCGAGCATCTCTTCTCGGCCCACTCACTCTCCTTTGCCGTCCAAGGTCCTTAACCGCTAAACATCCCCGAACCCATCTTCACGCCAGAAAAGCCCCCCCCCCCCCACAACCTCCGGTTCCACCCTCGCTTCCCTACCCCCCGCCTCCAAAACTCCTCCCCTTTGCCGTCTTGCGAGGCGATATTGGAAGCATTCCAATAATCCGGGGGGTAAATATCAAATCTCTACGGAGGGAGGGCAAGGAGCATCAAAGTAAACCTTTTCTCCCTACCTCTCTACCCCAACGCCCCGGCGGAAAAGAGGCTTCGTTTTATTTTTTCCTCCATCGGCTCCTCTCCCTAGTCCGACTTATTCCTCCATGCCCACTGCCCTCCCTCCCTTCCCCAATTCCGAAACACACGCAGCAACATCCCCCGACGCGTCACCGTCTCCTGGGTGAGGAGGAGAGGCTGGGGGGAGGAAAGGAAAATGGACCTCTTCCCCATCCTCCGAAGAAGAGACAGGGAAAGGACGAGGTTCCGTTCGCACCCCATCCACAAAGAGCGTCGACCAATCTCGTTTCTGCATCTCCCTCCCCGTCCCGCGTGGTTTGATCGCGTCCCTCAACCGCAGCGGACTGTGGGTTGAGTCCGCCCCCTTGTGGGCCTCTCTTCCCGATACTCCCACTCTATTTCCCCTCCCCTCCTTAGAAGACTCATCCTTCCATCGCCGCGTGAACGGTCGCGCGCCCCACACTCGCACCGCTCCCTTCTCGGTCCGCCCGACCCCCGACATCCCGTCGTCCCGAGCCCCCGCACCCCCCACCCCCCTTGGAGAGACCGTCGTGTCCCGTCTCGGCGGAGCGCAAACACGGAAAATTCACGGCGCTCCCGATATGTGCGTGACGTGGAAGCCGCTGCTCCCGATTGCTTTTATCGGCACGACGAAAATGGATTCGGTTAAAGCTCGCTCATCTATCCATCCCTCTTCTTTTTTTTATGTTTCTCTTCCTCGGCGCGACGGTCGTGTGGGAAAGACACATCTATATTCATGAGTATACCAAACACACGCGTCATATTCCCACGGCCGATTGGTTCTCCCATTTTACCTTGTTTTTATGCCCTAACCGCAATTCCTTGTGCTCCTTACTCTAGGTTTATAGAATGTGCTCCGGCCTGGTAACGGCCATACCTTAAGCTTCGTCAATAATCTTAAATTCTAAACATCAAAGTGTATTAAAATTATTTTCATTAATGTCTGTTTGATGGGTGTTGGGTAGTACCAAATTGCTCGAAACAGTGATGTGACAGAGCGTAACGGTTTATATTCTTCCTCACTAGATAAAATATTGACGTGTCACGATATGAAGTATGGGCAATGCCAATGTGCACCATCTACCATTTTCATTTCACCAAAAATATCTTGGAGACAAAGACAACTAGGAAATGCCAATCGCTTTACAATAGATGACCTAGAATTGGTGTTACGGGGAATGGAGCTCATAATAATATTATTACCATAAGATAGTATTGATGGCAAAGAGTGAATTAAGGCTCAGTTTCTACCGATTAACTTTATTAATTTTTTTTATTGTTTTCTTTGGTAGGGACTATCATACAGAATAATACGTAAAGCACATTATCCATTTACGGTGGCAGTTTTGAACAATGCATTCATTGCTATTTAGCTAAAGTTTAAATGCTCATACATGAAGTGTTTAAGAGAGTATTCAATTATTGTAAAATTTAAAACGTTAAAAATAAATAATCTACATGTTTTCTAATACTTGAAATTAAATTGGTATAAATTTGAAAGATGTGGTCGTGTGTGACTAGATGAAGCCCGGACGTGTATTATTGTAGCTCCCGTTGAATAATGCCGGAGACCTAAGCTGAAAAAAATATATATTTTTCTTAAAATCTAATATAAGGAATTTAACATTATATTGAGCAGAGTTTTGTTATAAGTATACATGTATAAGCGAAGGTAGATTATGGTTATTCCATCAGAGTAACGCATTAAAATTCATAATTACAGTATTTTAAAAATTCAAGTTATAGATTATATTAGCTCCACCGCATGAGACTTTATTTATGATACATGTAGAAATTAGAGGTAGCAGTCAGTAATCCACATCCTTAGACATATGCGATGGTGGTGGTATAATCATGGTCGTATAAATCAAATACATAGGTATACTACATGAACGCTATGAATAAATTAAATAGCATAGGTGAGTGATGCATTAATACGAGTGTTTGCAATGCTTCTTTGGGAATCAAACCTGAGCAAATTTTATTTCATTTGGAAACCTATATGCCATCTGCATTACATCAATATGTTGTAATCTATTTAAACAAGATATCTCGGCTGTTGAATACTTATTGACCCGCCACTCACAATACATGGATCCACACTGGCTCCATAAGAGAAAGACAAAATAATTAAGGGACGGAACAAAGCATTGACGAGCACATTTTTTCCCCCGGAGCCTCAGTGATTGAACGCCACTACGAGCAAACAATGAACAACGGATTTCCCCAAGATTTGCATTAGCATGAGAAAGCACGAGGCGGGAGAATTCCAAATCGACCACTGCCGGGACCAGGGAAACTAATGCGGCGCTGCGGACGAAAGATAAAGAATGGGCGGGGAAGTGAGGAGGGAGGAGACGGGGCGAGGGATGGGAACACGAAAACAACGGGCGAGAGAAATAAACCGGTGACACGGGGAGGTTCTCGGGGAGGGAGTTTTGGGAGTGGGGGCCGGAGTTGGCGAGGGTGCGGGAATATGGGGAGCGCGGGATCGAAAGAAAGAGAGCAAGGAGACCAATAATGGATGAGATGGGAGACGACAGAGGAAACAAGTCCATGCTCGCTGGCGACCTAAGATTTTTCCTCATTCGGATACATTATGGGCGATGTTCTTATGGCACCCAGGTAATCCACCTCACCATTATCATCCAGGTGGGCCCGCTTCTATGAATCTCCGATATTGCTTTATTATCTTTTTCATGAGTACGTTTATCATTTTCAAAAAATTACGGGACGTCTTCACCCCCACAGCAATTAACCAGAAGGTTTGTTTGAATAAAGTGATGGTAGCTCAATGCGTACCCTATACGTTGTGTGAAATTCACCCTCGGAGTACGGATGGGTGGGGGGAAACCCTTCTCCCCTGAGCCACCTGTAACTTCTCAAGAGGATCCGCTCCTCGAAAAATCACTCACTACCATTGTGAAGTCGAGGGTGTCCAGCGACATAAGCAGACGAATGCACTACCCGCTAGTCGCTAGTTTACCGCGCTATCGTCGAAGATGGATATCAAAGTGGTGGGCTTCCTTTGATTTTGACAGTAATTTACTTATTTCTGATATAATTTCGTCGTTTTTTTGGCTTTAAAGCGACTGATACATAATATAGCATTTACAAATGTCTTAAAAATATGGTTTTGATACCCTGGAGTTTTCAATGAACACGTTCTGGGAGACAATAAAGTGGTCAAGTTACACCATGGGTCATAAATGCATTACGATTACGCGCATTCTAAGCCTTAGCACTACCACCCACGTTTTAATCGATATTATTACAATTTAAATTACCAAGGGGAGGTAAAAGCTGTGATATTTCAAAATCGCGGCATTTCATAACCTGGTAAAACATAAAAGCACGGCTTCATAAAGGCATACTTTGACTTTGGGTTTCACGTACGCACTTGACCTCTGCTTACCTTCTCGGTTCCTGCTTGGTGTAAAAACCAATGCCCTTCCATACCAACCCCTCAAACTATCCGTCTTCAACCTATCCTCCAACAAAACCCAAGCACTCTAACACCCCAACCCAATCCCCCCATCCAAACCGCATTAAACCCAACTCCCTGATCCACCCATCCAACCTCCTCCAGCCCCTCCAAATCCATCCTTCCAAGCTCACTCTAAAATGATACCACGACAATCCCGGTCGTAAAATATGGGTACATGAAATTGCGCGGATAATGTAAAAGACGTTTATGTTAAGTTGGTTATTTGATGTCGTGATTACGGAATGTAACAGTTATGTGAAATGGATTTGTTTTCAGCCCGGTTATGACATACAGCGGTTTTGAAATGCCGCGGTTCTGAAATGTAACGGTTGTGTGCAGTACGTTTATCCAATGTGATGTCGATACGAAAAGCCTGTTTACGAGCGGACGTGATATTGTTCGTACAATTCGTGACCGGGGCTATTGATCAAGCAGTTTATATCCTCGCCTAGGCCATTTCCTATTGCAGGTACGTATTTCACTCATCCATTCTTTGGATCGTAATGAGTCATCGAGACTATTCATCACGACTATTTCACCATTAAAAGAGGAACCAATATCGATTACTCCCGAGCAGTACAGCATGAAAATTATGCAACGCATGCCTGGGGCGCCCCAGTGCATAATACATAACTTTGTGGTGCTTCATGCGTATACCCTGCGATAAATGAAATTGCCATTCCACTCATCAAAGATTGGTGAGATCATTTTTACATGTTAAAAGTAAAAAATTACGAAAATTAAATCGCGCTCTTCATGTTTACGATTTATCATAATGTTTCTAATATAACAGTAGTCAATAAAGGCATCGGAATTCCATTTTATCCCGACAGACCTGCGGTACCTAAAACGCCTCTGCATAGCAGAGCGTACAGTTCCAATCGAATATTTTTACGTAGACATTTCCGCTTTAACCTCTTTTTACTGAGGTCGTGGAAAGTAAAATGACTGCGTAATAAGAAAAAATGGTCTGCGAGAGAAAGCTCAAGACGGTTTGGTGGTCGTAAGGGTCTATAGAGAAAGAGTGGGATACGGAAAGTTGAAGGGAATGAGATGTGCGGGGATGAGAGCCTGAGCTTGTGGGGTTAAGGGCCAAGTTTTGCGAGGGCGCTCTGGGCAAGAGAGGGGATGGTTAGACAGGAGGAAGGACAAAGAGAGGAGGGAAAGACGAGAAGAGGGTGACAGAAAAAAGAAAATAGCAACGGGATAGTGAGGAAGAAATTACTCTAAAAGATACAGAGGCAAAGAAGAAAGGGCAGTAAATGTGGCGAAGGCATTTACCCGGACCCCATATGTTCAAGCACGAAAAAAGCTTGAGAGTTGGTACGGGTTTTCAAGGGCAAATATATTTTTAGCTGGCAGAAACAAGCAAAACATTAAATCTTTCCACGAAGGAGGTGCATTAAAAATAGGCGTAATGTAGGTTTGGCCAGGGCTAAAAAAGTGTTAAAACCAACGATTTCGCCTGCAAGAAAATTTTGAGAAGCACAAAGGGATTCTCAATTTTGGTATAAGCTTTGGTGCATCAAAAGAAACATCGGGCAATATTATAAATGTGGGACAATAAAAGAATCTCACTTGTTAAAGGCTGTGCTAATTTCAAAAGAACCAGGTAAATGGCCTTGATCAGTATTATAGGTTGACGGTAGTTTTTGCGGTTGTTGCAAACAGTCAGCAACTACTTATCGTAGAATAATCCTGAAGAATGTTTACGAATTTGAAGAAATTTGGAGAAATATACTCTTTTACTTATCTAGTATTCCTCAGTTAGGTACTAATGAAAAACACATTTTGGCAGAAACATTAATATTCCAAGGCATTCTTTGGCTTATCATTACATGGCAAACGAATACAAAATTATGGCGTATTCATAGCATCTAGTTGGGCTATATCCACCAAATAATGAATTCAATTGATGATTATTGGACAGAATCACAATAACAAATTCCAAAGAAACTGCGGGAGATGCCGCAACAGTAACTTTTAACGGAGTCATCAGCTAATGTACATTTCAATGCAACAATGTCAGAGTGTAAAAATCATTCGCCTTGACTGGGAATCGAACCCAGATGAGGGATATGGGTTCGAATCCCAGTCAAGGCGAATGATTTTTACACTCCGAAATTGTTGCATATAATCACAATACTTCTGGTTTTTCTCTGACATTCCCCCTTTAAGATTGCACCGGAGAACTCTGGGCGGAATTTTAACATTTTTCCAGAATTTTCCTAGCAAGTCACTTCTCTTCCGATGAAGACAGAGTAGAATTCCGTCGAAATTATCAAGAAATAACGTGTGAGTGTTCCTTTTGTTTTCCTGTTGTTGTATTTCTATTTTGTTTGTTACTGTGTAATGTACTATTCGGCACTTCCGTGTTACGTCTACGAAAGCATATATATATATATATATATATATATATATAGATATGCTTTCGTATATTCAAGGAAATCCACGCAACGGGGCGGCAACATTTGCTAATTCCCACATTAAATAACGAGGCTATATTAAGAGAGTAACCCCTTTTGAAAAGCATTCTATATCTGCAATAAATGTCTTATATTAGCCTTAAAATATCTTGCAAATCTATTCTTGGTTGTGTTAACGGTAAACGCAATTTTCCTCGAAGAGAAACGTTTACGATTCGATTCTGTATTCCTGACAATCAATTTCAATAGAAATTAAATAAAGTTCTTGCCGTTTGCTCACAAACAACCGTCGGGGCGAGACCCGAAAATACAACTTCAACAAATACCTCATTCATAATTATACTCCAGCTTTTGACTTTAGGAAAGACTACGCAATACGTGTCACGCAGTATTACTCTCTCATCAGTATTTTCCGTCTTGCTAAAACTTCCACTACGGCATGTTCTATTCCCTCTCCACGTTCGCACAAAGGGTCCCTCTCTGACGTCTCGCTCTGCTCACTCCAAGCAAGATTAAGATACGATGCAAGGCTATCCGGCAATAAACCGCACCATTCCACTATGACGAAGAAACGCTATGGCAAAATGAAGAAACGCTGTTTCATCCTCATTGCCAGACACATGCAAGACGAGGGATGACGTCGGGGCAAAATCCTCTCTAAAATAATGAACGACAAACAATGCATGGGAGGAAACTGCCGCGACTCTGTCTGCTCCACGTTAATCGGATTAATCGTGGCTGCTCCTTTTCCCTTAATCAAATCTTAATGGTCTTCTTAATTCGTCTCAACATTCCCCTATGGCTGTTGGACTCCTAATCTCTTTGACTAATCGTGAGGCATTCGCTGCATCTGGAACGACCCTCAGTTACATAATTATTCCACCATGGAGGCCGACCAAAATAGGTCGAAACTAATCTTAACGATGTCTATATGGAAATCCAGTTCGAGTAGGAGAGAATCTCTCTTTAACATCAGCATCTGCTTACACGCAAAAGTAGTGTATGAATCGCTTCAGTGCCGAAGGTTGAAATCTGTTTTTCCAAAGAGAATTCCATTAAGCATACAATGATTTCTTGTGAACAGAGCGCTAGGGGGGGGGGATAAATCATGAGACCCGTGGGCTACCTACAGTTGATTTCCCCTCAAGCGAATCATCTCGACTTTTCCTGCATCATAAATGATCAATGAAATTACTTTGTACGACTTATTCAATTTTTCTTTATAATGCCATAATAATTCAGTTTTTAACATGAAAAATAACACAATTGAAAATATTTATTTCGTCCATCAAAAGTGCAAGTATAGCAGTATTTACAATGAAGAGTATACGCTTTTGTAAAATATTTAAATCTATTTTTCAACACCTTTTAATGAGACTTGCACTAATGCTAAATTTATCTTAATAAATGATACTATTCCGAAATGGCGGTTGAAAGGTAAACGTGTAATTTCTTTTCGTGGGTCTGAATAAACACTTGCCAAAATGTGGATCATTTTTCAAATGAAAAACTTATATCTAGTAAAATCGGAACTGCTTACACACACTTATACGAACTGACCATCGGAAAAATCGACCCATTGAAGGCGTCAGTATCCGCCAAATTCCAAAAGTATAATTCTCAATCGTTAAAATTTTCACAAACAGAGTGTACACCCTAATGAATTGTTTTGAAAGAGGAGAAGGAAGAATATTCTAGTTTGTTCTTGGTTCTTCTTTTGCATTCTATATTCACAGCTCAATCTTCAGCAACGGCGCAACAAATCAAACTGGAGCATCGTTCGTTCAAGAGATTTGCCCTCCCCAGGGGCCGTTCACAATAGTTTCCTTTAAATATGTATCCTGGTAACGTAATAAAATTCACCTTCTACAAATTACATTTAAAGTATAAGTGTGCATATTATAAAGCCTTCCGCAGGGAAATGACAAATTTAATGATAACTAAATGCATCCTGCAAGGCGTAAAATCAGGGTTAATTCATCATTTCATACGTTCAAGACAAATTCATCATTAATATTTTAACTCGTACAAGTTTTGGTAAGCGCCTTTCAATTTATAGAATTACAAAATGAAAATATATATTTTACATTGCGCAAATTATTATGGCCCAACGTTTTAGGATTTGGCACAGAAGAAACAATTTTTATGTCATTTTATGCTTTAATATGTTTACATTTTCCGTCTGGTAGCGGATCATACAGTACCCCAAACCGTCCCCAAAATAGGGGCGTACTTTAAGAAAGCCTCTCGCCAAACTATTATTTCCGTTATCCCCTGAGTTCACGCTTGGGTTAATTTGGCACCCACCATTGCAGATGAGGAGGACCACTCTCCCCACCCCGGAATCCTTCCAACTCTCCAGCCCCTTCTTTTTTTACTCCTTAACTCCCTGCCCCAACCTCCTTCTCTTTCAAAATTTGGTTTTATTTCGGCCCTAACCACTCACCTCGGGATTCGGCCCGTCATTCCGATAAGGCCTCGAGGTCTCACGCGAAGACGTCAGACGTTAAACCCTCCCTTATTATCATCATTCGTAATTTCAACCGTCTGCCTTCTACTCTCACTCCCTGACCACCCCTCTCTTCCCTTTAAATCCCTTACATGCGCGCGGGACGCAGGATATACGCAAAAAGACCGTACCCACATTTTCCGCGGCGTCAGGATCGCAAGAGGCTTTTCCCCTCCCTCCCACCCTCTCTTACTCCCGCGCAACTCCATTGACCGGGAAAGAGACGCGGTGGGGTGGAAGGGTGGGTGTGTGCTGAAGAAAAGATACACGGGCCGCATCGGGAATCTTAAGGCGACTAATGAGCTTCCGCTTTCGCAAACGGGGCTCATCCATCTAGCCCTCTCAGTCTCCTCGATCTCTTTCCTCGCTCCCAATTCTGCCTGCCACATCTCTTCCTTCCTCCCTCTCTCTTTTCCCTCCATCCTGTGCCACAAACACGCGCTCCGGTACCCCTCTTCCACGAGGGTTGTGGATGACGGCACGCACGAACGCGTTATCCCGGAGAAGATGTGATTTGCAAGGAGCGCAACCCCCGATAAGCAGTTCCCTTGGGAGACTCCAGAAACGCGTAACGCAATAAGTGTAACGCCTTCAGTCTAATCAAAATAAGCCAAAGACATGGGTAGTATAACGATCTAGTGTGAGGGTCACTGTGACGATAACAATCAGTTTTAAGAGCGCATCATCGCATTGACATTTTTCGGAGATATCAAGAGTTAAATCCGCATGGCATTAAGAGTGTTGAGAACGTTACCCCAAAAGGGGGGAAAACACCCGGATGATCCTACTTCCTTAATTTTTATATCTATGGTAAATATTCTTAAGGAGCACCTGTTGGAAAACTGAATTGGTACTCTCAGAGAGAAACAAATGCAGATATTTTCCCTAAGTTCCGACAGTAGTAAAACATGATCTTATTCCCCTATTTCATAGATATCTAGGCCTTTACTTTAGTTCTCATAAGACGAAATGGTCTCCTGCTTAAGCGCAGCATAACGCTCCATGCAAATAGGAATATCTCGTTGAGTACTGTGCCTAAATTGAAAGCTGCCTCGTCGATCGGATCTTTCTTTTTTTAAGCAAATGAAAAACGAGCGCGGTTTCACAAGAGGGGGGAGCTCGGAGCTTCCCCCTTAGAGGTTAGGCAGGAACTAGGTGACCAGATTTCATGGCAAAAATCAAATCACTTCATTACAATGCCATAACATAACCTTTTGAGTGATTATTAGAAGGGATAAATATTAAGAAGTGGATGAATCGAGGGAAATATATTTGTGCAAGTGATGAAAAGAAAAACAAATTTCGCTGTTGTAAAAATTAAAGTTCCAAAATGTTCAATCATTTAAGGCTGTCTTTATTTCCACAATTCCATTTGGCTAAATGATAATAATTGAATTTTTGAATAAAATTTTACTCTGGTCATCATCATAATTTGTTTAAACTAAAAATGATTTCCAAATGGCGAGGGATGGGAGAAATTGGATTATGTATTTTAAACGACCGCAAATTTACGGACATCGAGGTTTTAATTAAATTTTATTTATGTTCTGTTAAAATTTGAAAATTCTTATTCCATTTTTATCACACTTATCATTAAATCTCAGGCTCTAAAAGATAAACGAAAATTCATCGAATGAAAAAAACGACGCAAAAAAAGCAATATGCTACTACACCAACACTTTAAATCGAATCTCCGTTTAGCATCTGAATTCACTCATGCGCAATAAACTTAATGAATACAATTAATTATAAATAATTTTACGGAAGTTGAAAAATCATTGTGTGATTATATTTCGACAGTTTAGTGATGTCAAAAGATTGATCTGAAATATTTCCGAGAGGCTTGACATGATACGATACCAAAATATCAATATTTAGATAATCAGTCATCCAAAATAGTATGCACGTATTTAAGAATCGCCCCCCTTATTGCCGATTGGCGAGTGAGTTTTAGGCTAACCAAAAGTAAGCAACAAGATCTATATAATTTTATAGCATATAATGCAAAGAAAATGAAAGCAATAAGTCTCTGATGTGATGACTACAATGCAACAAACTAGCTGTAATTACCCATGCTTGATCAAAAACTCGGCACCTTTTACCAAATAAAATTACTATCTATATTTTTTCACCATTAGGAGTCATTCATTAATGATGTCTCAGACTAGGGCCCCTAACAAGCTCTTATAGCAAGCCTTAAACTCTACGAGGAAATTAAAATTTTGAAAAATTCAACTCGATTATATTTTATTGCTTGAATAACACATATTAAAAAACGAATTATTCAGACTAATACGAGCATTTCTACTACGTATCAAGAGCTTTGACATGGAATGCCTCGTAAGTTTGAAATTTCACCAACGAATGTAGAAAAGTTTATTCTTTCCAATTTAGTGTTTTAATTAAAAATTACTAAAACTGAATATTTTCTCTTCTATATTACAAGACTGTCCACTGTCTCTCCTTTTTTAATATATTTTTACACAATTAAAGTCTAATTTTACACGGGGTTCACGAAGACAGCCATGAGAGATGGAATTCGTCCGGAAAATTTTTAAAAGCTTACTGCTCATGCAAAACGATAGAAAATATGTCTAATGTCATACTCACAACTTCCCAAAATACTATAGTTAAAATCATAGCGTTTTCCTAGCAATATCTTTCCACCCTTTCAATTAAGAGACCGAGAACAATGAACCGTCAGATATTTAAATTTAGCAATACTTTGGCAAACTTTCAAAGCCAATTTTTAAGCGCTGACTCCAGCTTGGCTACATGAAAGATAGTTAATAGCTTTTAATGGGAAAAAAATTAAATATATCGGTCCAATTAAAACTATACAATAAATTAGGATTTCTCCGATTAATGGTTTCATTGTCCAAAAGCAGGTGCGCATTTAAGAGCGGAAATCCTTAGCGAAACAAAGCCCCACTCCTCTCCGGCCCGTAAACTGAACCTCCCGTTCTTCGCCTCCGAAACAAAATCATCAAAAAGGAGTAGCAAACCTGCTCACGCACCTCAACGCGCTTAATAGCCCGTAATCCCCTTCCGGATCATTGAACGGCAGGCATTCTTTTAGTATCCATTTCAAACAAGAACTCGTTCACGACTCCATCCCTCCACGCGAAAAATGTCGCGAGGGAAAGAAAAGAAGAAAGTTAGATCTCAAAAAGGCCCTCCCTTTCTTTCGAAGTGATCAACCTGGAGGAAAATGTATATCTTTTGTGCTTCGGCTCCCAACTCCCATCACACACAGACACACGCACACACCCCTCGATCAATCCGTCGCCTGGCTCACACCCCTTACCACATAACTTCCTCCGCACCTTCCTCCCTCCCTCCCTTCCCCACAGAAGCCTCCCCTGACCCAAACCCACTCCACCCCCCCACACACGCCCACCCGTCCGAGATTCATTATCAAAAGTGCCTCCTTTGACGACAGAGAGCGGAGTGGTGGGGAGTGGGAGGGGAAGGAGAAAGGAGGGTAGAGTTCTCTTCCCGTAAAGTGCCCTCGGCCACAAAGACGCCCGGAAATCCATAAAAGTGCCTTAAAGAAGGCGAGCTCGGTGTGGAGGAGGGGATGTGAAGGAGGCGGGGAGGTGCGATGGTGTGTTTTGGGGGAGGGCGCGTGGCGGTGGGAGGGGTGTACAGTGGAAGGATTGGGTCGGGCACGCAGGGGAGCCTTTCTGCGACCTTCAGAGGAGGAGGGTGAATCGCGTGGTGAATATGGCGCCAAGCTTACCACCACGCTTACCTCTCCTCCACCTCCACCGCTCTCCCTAGGAGCCGCACCCCACCCCCCCTCCCCCCTTCAGCCTCCTCCCCTTCGCGCTCCCAGCCGCGCGGAAGCTTGAGCAAGCACATTAAGCGGGGAGGAGCATTAGACACGGCTCGGGTTGCGCGGGATGAAGGAATTGCCAAACATCCGATCGTGCGTGAGTCTCGAGTTCCGACCGTCCCTCTCCTCGAATCGGGACGTCCGTTCTTTGTTTTTTTCTTTTGATTTTTTCTGAGATCCAGGTAAAAAGGCGTCCGAATGAATCCACTTACCGCAAAGTAAATTAGTCACCAGGCATTATCTTCTATTCTCCCACGAAACAAGTGTACCCCCCCCCCCTGAGGAAATGTATTACTCTTATGATCCCGTTTCTTTATGGTGAAAATATTTCATTCAAAACACGAAATACTTCCTTTCCAAAAACCTCATGAGTATTTTTTGGAGCGGTGGAATTTGTAACTCTTGACTCATTCTCATGAAAGCATTCTAAGTATTATTTTTATGCCCTCTTCGTTTAATTTTGAAGTCCAAAAATTTTAAAGTTATAAAGTAGATAGAGCAGTTTGCACTTTGCGCCCGGGAGTGCACAAAAACTTGTGGAACACTCAATAGCCGAGGTGTTACTTGATGGACGTGTAAAAGACCATCTCGCAGACGGATTAAATGCTTGGTGAAATCTTCGCTGTCGATTTGGCGTCACCGCGTCAAGTCTAAATACGTACATGCATAATAAACTTAAGATTCCACTAAGTTGATGAAAGATTAAACATTTAGAGTTAAAAATAACAATATTTAAATCATATATTTCTGAATGATATTGAATATTATAAGGAGTTGTGATTGAAATGAGAAATTGTTCCAATCGAGTGGATGGAATGGGATATATGGAATAATGTATGGATATATGTATAAATATATTCTAATTTGGTCTTCAGAATATTGCCAGCAAATGCATAACAGTATATTATCATGGCACAATTTTTAAGACTAACTTTCGGCTGAATGTGGTGACAGTTATTTCTCTACGCGATTGGTACAAGCACATAAAATGACAATGGTAAAAGTTCACACGGAGCTCAAAGAAGTTTTTTCTTGGGCAAACAAAATACTTTTCAGGAAATCCACTAATAATTTTCCGGAGAAGAAGAGCGATCATGACGCAATAAATAATAAGCAATCCGGAGCTAAAGGCCCTGGATATCCTTAAAATATGTTTTAACAAAAATATTGTTTTTAAGGACAAGAACCTGAGGTAAATGATCCAAATTAATAATATTTCTACATTCTGATTATAAAACCCGTCAACTTTAAAAAGCTTATGCATATATTTTGAATAGCTGACCAAAAATTGTGATTTTTCACAATAAACCATAGTAGTATATAACAAACATTTCTTCCCTTCCCCTTCTAGCTCGATTACTGAAACACTTTTTAAAAATATCATCAACCTAGCACATAGCTGAGCACATAGACTTCTCATACCTTTGGTTATTTTTTGATTCATGCCAATATGTTGAAGCAACTCATTCCGAGCAACCATACCCAAAGTTCTTGCGTAAGTACTTCGCCTATTCGCAAAGTAAACCCATGCGTGGAAATGAAACGACCAAACATTTAACCTTCCTGAGTGGGCCGTCAAAAAAGATCTTACACTTACGTCAGAGCAAGCATCTCAACTCTCTCCGAAGTTGTGCCAAGGAAGAGGAATAAATTCCCCAGCATGGCCTTCATAACAGTAGGCGGCCCAAGTTTCACAAATAACCGCCAATAACAAAGTCATCGAACCCGATAACGCACCCCCCCCTCCCCCGCGAGCGCGCACATACACACCAGAGTGGAAAAACTCGACGTGCTCCCTATTTTTCATTCCATATCTTTCTCATCACATTTCTCGGTTTCCGCAAGATCCCCCATTCATCGTCGACGGCGGATAACAAGCGATTTTCACCAAATCAAACAACCATGTTTGTAGGCTTACGTTGCGATGCGAGCGTAATGTGGTGCAAAATTCAAAGCGGTGTTGTCCGTGCGGTCTTTCATGCCACCGGAGGGGAATGAGAGGCCGGGAGTACAAGGGGGAGGGAGGAAGGGCGTTCTCCGATAATGGTTCCACTGGATGTGCTCACCGACCCCACACCATTTCCACAGCGCCACGCCCCCCTCCCCCTCCGCCTCCCTCGCTCCCCCCTTCCTTGGTCAACAAGGGAAAGGACTGCTGCATACGTCATTTTAGGAAGGAACCCGTTATGGCGGCCGATCCATGGGAGCCAGGATAAATATTTGTGTCGCCTCCTCATTGTGATGCCTACCTCGGCGAGCGGTGGAGTGAAGGAATATTGATATGACTGGTGGTTTCGGGGGAGACGCTCCGAATCCGTTTAACTATCGCCATTTGGTTTCGTTTAATTCTGGAAAACTAAAATAACAAAGGCATTCCTGGACGCAGAAGGAGGAAATGTAATCCTTGTAAATTTCACGCTTTGTGGATACACTTGCGTGCAGGTGAGAAAACATATTCTGAATAGATTTTCCTGGTCTAAAATAGTGTTTATGTGCATCGACTCTAAAACGGTGGTTCAGTTTTTAAGTCGACAATCTCAAGTCAGCCAAAATTAGTTAGTAGCAGTATTTTATGGGAGGCGACCGACAGCTGAGGTCATTTGTGCCATTAAGGATGGAGAGGAAAGAATGAAGGGCGAAGAGAAACCTGGCGTCGGCATTAGCCTACTCTTAACGAAAGGCGCCAAGGGGTCCGCAACTTAACGTCCCATTCGATAGACGGCGTTCTCACTTAAAGTGCCCTCTTCAAAGCACCTCAAGTAGGGATCGAGATACCACTGAGAAATATTCTACGCCGCCGGGGTTCGAAACCGAGCCCTCTAAGTGGGAAGCCAGTACAATAGCCACCGCAACATCTTGATCTCCGTCAACCAAACTATAATTTGTTGGTTCGATGAATCGGCTAGCAATTTCTTTGAAATTGGAAGCTCACAGATTCCGTGGACAACAAAACCAATTCTGTGTTCGAGATGAAATTTATTGAAAGGTATTTGCGAAGCTATCATTGAAAAACTCATCACGTTTTGCCTTAAAACGATTAGTAACAACCACATTTCTCACTCAGATCACCACAGTGATCAATCGAAGGAATGTTTTGATAGGTGAAGATAGGGCTCACCGCGCTCTAAACCAGAACGTGAGAGAAATTCACACATCCAGGTTAGAGAGGTGACCAGCTGCTTTCCTTGAGTGCTCACTGCATCACCAAAGCCATCACTCGGACTCTAAACAACGATAATCCGATCAGCAGTAGAACGATCGAGCTATCTACAACCACACAACACCCCGCAAGCCGCCGCAAGGTTGCACGGCAGGGGGTGTTGTGGAGGGCACCAGCCATTCATGCAGAAATATTAGCTCATATATGCATTTAAAAGGTACATATTATAAATAAATCAGCCAATACACGAAAACACTAGTTCACATACAGACGTGTATACCTAGAGACATACTGAAATAATTGGCGTGTTTGGCTGAATCATGAAATTGCAATCTTTGAGTTTATATATACGGGCTCTTGGGTTTCAGTTTGTTATGAATGCGTATCGTGCGATGGAAGAACGTTTACTTTAATCTGTTGGTGACAGCTCTTCCCCTTTTACTTCATCCCGATGTTCAAATCTACCAATATAATTTGTTTCTTTAAATACCCTCTCGGTTTTACAAAAATAAAGTAGGTTTCCTGTAGCTTTCTAAAAGACTGCCTTGCCTAATATTTTCGTAAATCAAGGGGCCCCGCACCTAGTTCTTATTATATAATCGTCACGCTTACTCTCTTCTCGTAACAATTTTCATAAAAAACTAGGGAATTTTCTTGCTTATCGGACTACGAAACCACATAATTTGCCTGGTGAAGCCTTTTGTACACCATATAATTAATTTCACAAAAAGGACATTTAGCGGAACCGGATGAGCATGTGAAAACCTTTCTCGATGGTGTTTTTCACGTACAGTACTCATTATTTTCCCTTCCTAATAAAATTTAGTCAGTGCTCAAAAAAATATCGACTACTTTGTAATGCGTCTCGTACTTTAGCATAGGCTTTCTCTTCACGAAAATGTGATTGTGACGCAAAAAATAATTTTTTTATGGTTACCCTTGCTAAATTTAACTCAAACTCGGGAAAATGAAACGGACTCGGAGTTGGCACATGCGAAAGGAGTCGACAGCAATTTACACAAATTACCCCATTAAGTACATTTTCGGTCCCGCTAACAGCACAACAAAAATTCGAATCTTTTGGGTAGGGAAAATGAATGAAAACAAAGGCTTTCATCCGTTTTCTGCCTCAACGCTAGGGAGGTCGGAAAATTTTCGTGGCATAATGGGTCAGTTTTGCGTCACTATTCGTCAAATTTCCGCACGCCCCAAAAGGCTGAACTCGCCCGACTAGGTCGTTTGCAGCAGGGCGTGCTCATGAGGTGTAATCACGTGAGAATAATTCGCGAGCGCTCAACAAGTGCACCCGTTCACGGACACCCACCAGTACTCCTAAATATGTCAGTCACGTCTGCAGTCACACGAGTTCACAAGCCATTTAGCTCAAGGCACACCCTTCAGGCGATCGCACCAAGGGATGTGAAATCAAATGGACTGTAAGAAAACTACCATAGTAGAGTAATTTTTCAAAAGAGTAAGCATTTGTTTCATTGGTAATTACGCTATTTTATTCTTTCATCGCATTTTCCATCCTTTACAAAGTTTTACTACGCGTTATGGCGTACAACTCAATGCCTAATGATAAGGAGGTCATCTTTATGCCTTTTAATAAAATTGAAAACTTTTTAATTAATCATTATATTTTTCAACAAATTTTTATGGACCACCTACCCTGATTTCAATTACTAAAACGTCATTCTTAAAGGTATTTTATACAAAACTTTTCCAAAGTAATCCATTAAACAGAACGGTGGAGGGTGGATTAAGCAAAACTGGAGTGATGAGGGAAGGGACGAAGATGAAGAACATAGGGCAGGGGATTCCTTGACTGAAAGAAATAACTGGAGGAGGAGATCTTGGGAAGTTGGGGATTGCTCGGGATGAAAAGAAAATTTAAAAGTTAGGAACTGCATTAATCTCATAATGTGTCCGAGCTCTTTTTTCCGTATTACGTTTTAAATAATATTTAATCTGAATGAATATCCATCGTCCGAAAGAGTACCTGGCCCATCGTCAATGTACTGGCATTTATTTTTTTTTAATTATTTGTCGAAGATTGCAGCCATTCTTAGTGATCCTTTAAAGCAGTTATTCTGCGCCAAAATAGCGCCTATTACAGAGAGGCCTGGCAGATTGACGTCAATGGCTCGCAATTGGTTATTCGTAAAATAAAGTGGAGAAAGTGTCCACTAAATCCTCAGAAATTAGTTGGCAAAATTTTTCCCATCACCATTCATTGCCAAATGAGATAGCGGATGGAAACTCAGCATCGACGATGTATCTGGGTCATTGACTACAAGGGAAGAAATTGTCCTCATTTCATACTCTGCTCATCAACCCTGATCAACACAAATTCGATTCTTGCATCATTAGAGATCATTATGGGATTCACTAAATGCTGAGATCTTTCACATCATTTAAGATGGGTGACGAAATGACAAGAAGTGCTGATAAAACTCTGGCACTGGATCCTCAAGGGCATAGACTCTTTTCTGGTATACTCTATGATTTTATTGCGTACCTTCAACTGGTTTCCACAGGTTCAATCTTAAGTTTCTCACTATGCATGCCTGAATGGACCACAGAAAGCATCGAAATCATCTCCTCCTATAATGTAAATGCTGGGAGTAAGTTTGCGTAGAACAATGTTTTTCGCAAAATTTGCTTTTATGTACTTATCGTCCATTAAAATTAATTTGATTGAAAAAATTGAACCCCGATCTGTTGTATTAATAAGCTGAATAAGCAGAGGTCACACCACATAGTGAATTATTAATTCGATTTGAATGGCCATGTCATCTAACTCTACTTCACGTAATTGTATTATTCGAGTGCACTTTTTTTCCTTTTTGCATTATTTTATGCATGCATTTCATTATTTCCTATATTTTATACGCTAGCGTTCGAAATCATCCGGCTAAAAGGAGGTCAATATAATTTCATCTCCCCTTTAAAGAAAAACATGATCGTGTCCCCAAAAACTTTAAGTGTTACTTCAAACTTCGGAACCCCTATGAGCTTTTCTTATCATGAAATGAAGGCAATTACAAAATCGATCAAAGCTTGGAAGTACCTAATCAGAAAATTTTACGTTCCCAAGGGATATTTCCCATTTACACCTAACGGGCAGTGTTTCCGACAGCGTAATTAAGCGGGCATACAAGAGGGTCAAAATGCTCTTCACTCTTGCACCTATCGAAGAGGACGTCAAACAAATTGACGATGGCATGGATGAATCAAATAATCGCCACTACCTGCACCACCGCCATTACCAACGTGTCACTTGGTGTGACTGGTCAAGCGGCAGTAAATATCCATTCTGAGCCAATGCAAATATTTCCTCAAATAAGTTACTCAGAACTTACTGGCTGCAAAAAATTTACATTTAAAAATGTATTTTATTTTTCCTCGAGGCTTCCATCAATCCTATTCTTCTTTTTTTCTCGGGCCTAGTCGGAATTACTCAATATCCAGTCTCACAAAAAAATTTCTAAGGCTAGCCTGAAGATTTTTTGTAACACTCCTCCTCTCTCCGCACTGCCCTTGCGGGACCAAATCCAAGTGTCTACCTCAAACTGATAAGAGGGCATAATAACACTGGGAAGGGTGCCAAATAACGAGTCCATAGATTTTGAACACTTTAATTTATCAGCTCTAATTTATGCTTAAACAGCAAATATTATCGTTCTTATTTGAAATCCAAATGAAAATTTACTTACTTAAAATGACTTGGTGTCAAACCAAAAAACAGGTCTTTTCCACCGTAAATGAGCATCTTACAAATCACATTTATGTCATTTCGCGGAAACTGTTAATTATAGACAACGATGGTAGAATTCATCCCGATCTTAACGATAGCAAACTTAACTATGTAGTCATTCAAAAGTAATTCCTAAAATGATTACAAATTATGCATGAAAACGAGGCATAGCTACTAGCACTGGTACGGCAAAGGCAATCATTCCACTGTTCGAACATGCTAGTCGGCCCAATCCTCCTGTGGACTTGATACATTGAATTACATTCTATCACTTCTGCGAAATATAAGAACGCTAACGGAATTGCTTCATTATAAATGAAAATTGACAGTAACTTTTAATCAATTTCTCATAACCCAGTTAATGATTTCAATGAACTAATCATGAAAAAAATTACAATAAAAAATTCCAGCCGGCGCATCGTTTAACAATTAGTGTTCAGACGTGCGTATTAAATCTTTTTTTTCATACTGCAAAGCTGGTGACGTAACTGAGTGAATTAATATAAACAAATAAATTGATTTTCCTGATTCTGACAACTTCATTATGCGTAATCCATAGTAGTTACATGAATGCAAAACCTATGAAAATAATGTCCATAGTTCGTCACTTGAAACAGTATCCCTTTGGGCTACTCTCTCTTTCTGAAATTATGGTAAATTTCAATAATTTACGCATTACTTTTTATTTAAGTTTTAAGCATGTTTTTATCTCCATAATATTTGGTTTAGAGTAAGCAATGCTCTTCTACCCTCGCTGAAAAATGTATTCCACAATCATTCCCCCCTCTTCTCTCCATTTACAATTCTTTATAGAAAAACCATTCCATAGCCCAAATGAACGGATACCCTCTTTTAATCGAAGATTTTTATAGCTCCCTTTGAACCCTACCTTTCCATCTTACCTCCCCCACCTTACCCCATGCTCTAGCAAAAAAATGAAGAATTATGGAAATGGTTGTACGCCGCCGCCCCACCTGGAAACCCCGAGCAATGCGTCAAATCGCCCATGACCCCTGAGTCAAGTCGGGTCACCATCGCGCACGCAGAGCACGATGCTTCCATGTGGCTCCATGCCAAGGGGATTTGGCAGCGCCAAGTGCAAGGCGGGACGTCCGATTCCAACTCCCCTCCTCTCCCGCCCCACAAATAGTCCCCTGCCACCCTCATCGCACTGTTGGGGATCCCGGCCCAAGGGTGAGCTGGGAAACAAGATCGGGGAGTTCTTCTTCTTCCCCGGGAGGGTGTGGGGGATGAAGAGGTAAAATAAACAGTGGGGCTGTGATCGGCGTAGCCCCTCCGGCCATTTCGGAGGAACTGGGGCTGATAAGATGCGGGCGTGGGGCGTTTTTAACCCGTAAACCTTCCCACCCTCACCCTTGCTATTGAAAAATTGCCGATGGAGACAAAAGAGGACTGGAAGCTTTTAAACCTTTCCTATTGGAGACGATATCTTCTATCCTGGAGGCGTCTAAGAGAAGGGGAGATATGGCTCTCGAGGATGGAGTAGCTCGGTGGAAGGAGGACAAAGTAAACACGAAGAATAAACGAAAGGGTTGGTAGCAATTCAAGAAAGGAATCGAGATGATATGATACGACTCAAGCGTCACCACGTGAGAAACACGAGCAGGTATTATTGCTGACTGCACGGCCAAATAATTATCACGAGGATCGTTCAGGGGTATTGCGAGACATCTACACATTACACACAATCTTTGATTTTGACATGTTTTTCGGATGAAATAGGTGAGTCATACCACGAGGCTTTAGACACGCCGTTGAACCTTGACCTTTCGGATTTAGATGAAAATAACAAAGTGTTTTAGTCATTTTGAAAACATACTATTTGGAGCTTCTTTGGGAAATGTAAAAAACAGCTGATTAACGTTCATTTTTCAAAATGTCACCATGTTGTTTTCTATTAGATATAGAAAATTATTTTTAAAATTCTTTCGGAGGACACTCACTCATTAACATATATCTGAAGGTAAAATTATTATCGGTGTTAACAGATAAGTTGTACGTTTTTTTCAATTTAAACGCGAAGGAAAATTTAATTATCTGTAGTCACTAAAAAAGCTACATATTTTACAATATTTAAACCTTACAAAGTCAGATATTTGATTTGGATAACTTTCTGGTAGAAAACCTTGAGACGTAAACTAATAATATTTGAAATTTTTATTTTATAACATTTGAAAGATTTTTTTTCTATTTCAGAAAGAAAATATTTGAAGTATTTGTCGGTAACAATTAATTGCGACCAAAAATATTTTCAGATAATTGTCGGAAAAATCTCTCATTCAATCTTTTTCTCATTATTTTTAATAAGCATTCCGTTTTTCGTAAGAGGTATATCAGTGCAAACAATTAAAATTATAAAAATTGTGAAATTTACATAAATTTATTAGTAACCTTGCATAAAAAATAAAGGCAAGTTTTCTTGTTAGGAAGGCACAAATCACCTAAGTTGTGTCAGCTTTGAATTAATTACTTATTTGACACAGTGATAACTCCCTATTGAGTCCAAATACAGTCAACATAGTTTACATTATGCCCGTGATATATTAGACAACAACTTTTCATGGTGAACAGTTGGCCATTTACCATTCATTATATCACGCTACAGTTGCGTTGCGTTATATCACACTACAGTATTCGGGCACTGCTTAAGTTTCTCCCTCTAATGCTGAGCAATGAAAGAAGTAGTTCAACTAACACAACTGTAATCCTTTTGAGAGATATTGTGAACCATTGAAAAAACCTAAATATATTTTTATTTTATAAGAAAACTCTCCAAACATTTCACTTAACATGATAAGGTATAACGTTTAAAAAAACGAGCGAAATTTAACTTTAGGCAATTTAAAAGCCCTAGAATTGAAAACTTTATCATTAACATTTATTCTAACATTAATATGGTTAAAAATAATTCATTAAAAACTTTTAGTGGCTATAATTTAATGTTACATTAATTTCATACAGAAAAGGAGCCATCAAATGTCTTTTTACGCTAATTCTGCTCTGAGATACAAGGGTCATGAAAATTCGGTGTTTTTTGAAAAAACGCTATTTTGAAAAATGACCCTCATTTGGCTGTTTTTTTAGGTTTTCGAAAAACACTCCGTATTGTTTTTTTTCAAATGGACTAGCATGTTCTGCGATTATTATCTAAATCCGAGAGGTCAAGGGTCAACTCCGAGACCGAAGTGGCGCGGAATGGCCCAGGTGCTTTTGATAAAACGACTGCAAGAGGCAGATTTTGAAACAAATTTACCAAAACACACATGAATGTTTATTGAAGAAATTTCAAAAATCAAATTGACATTAAACGTGTTTATTCGCGCGAATAAATGTGCAATTCACTGAAGCGGCAGTTAATTTCAATATATTAATTTCTATATCACTGAAAATTGTGTAACTTCTAGCATGAGCACTGTTTTTGGTACAGAGTACTTAGTTCAAATATGATGACACATTATAAGCTTTGATCGTAAAAATATCTAAATATGAAAGTTAAAAAACAATTTCAAGTAAAAATCTTTTCTTGATATGACCACGAGCGATCAAAAGTTGTTTGTCCGTGAGAATGAATAAATCCTCAGAATAATTAGTCATATTCGCTGATAATAATAAAGAAAGAAATTAGAATTACTGAATTTGGTTTTTATTCTGTATTAGACAGCAAACTATTCCCATGTCAACTATTTAGTTTCATTAATTTTCTAGGCAATTCAGTATATCGTATTGCATTCTAATATGAATGGGAAAGAATTTTTATGAGAATATTTTTTTATGAAAATCCTTATTAGAACACATGGATAAAAGATAAAATTGAAGCAAACAAGCATAAAAAACGAAATCACGTCGTTTTAGTTCAAAAAAAGTACAAGACACGAAAATAACCACACCACGGATACTAATAGCCACACATCCACGGATGGAAAATAAGAAAATCGTAAAAGCAAATCTGTAAACGCGAAGAGGATACCAAGGGGTGAGTTAGAGAAAAGCATCAAAATTATCAGGTACGTAAGTATTGGAAGAGAACCATAGATAATAGCAAAGTATCGATTCTGTTTTCTCATCCCGGGTGCTGAATGGTGGAAAAGCGGTTCCCAGGCTTGTCTCCTGGAGACGGGCGTGCCTCGCATGTCAAATAAATGGAAATCACGAGACTGGATGGAAGGAAGGTTGAGAGGGTAAGTGCGAAAGCGCCTCTCACGAGCAACAAGTGAAACGTTAGGTGAGAAAAATTCGACTCCGGCGTGAGTCGGCTTCCAAAAGGAAGCAAACGGAATAGCCGCACTCCCCAAACAGCGGGCGGCGCGCGTTCGTCGGCGCGGAGAAAAGGTGCTATCCCGCTGCCGGCCAACCGCCCTCTCGGAACGAGGTTTATGAGATACGGGTTCGGTGGCGGATCGGAGATATTCGCCGGGTAGAGATAGAAAGGCAAACTCGCGAGGTGTTTGAGTGGCTTAAAGAAGAGATGAATTGATGGGGCGCATTCGGAGGAGGACAGGGAAAGTGAATGGAGGAGGCATCGGGAAGGATCAAGATGTCAAAGGGTTTTATAAGAAGGGTAAATTTTCAGATAGGACAAAAGAGATAGAGGGAGGAAATAAGCATTTTGAACATCAAGAAGGGGTTTCAAAACTAAACGAACTGAATAAGAAAATAGTGCAATGGGATAATGCTTCCATTTTTTCATTGTTGAAATAGGAGTATTTAACAATGAGTGATAGCTTTTCAAGAACCATCCATAACCTTCCCCTCTGCAGGGTAAGGAAGGGTACCTATGATAATAGGGGAGTCCTTGGGCGTGGAAGACGCTCTTTGGGGGCGCTCCACCTTTCTAAGTTCCCATCGAGCCCATGCCGACCAATCGGTGACACGCACGCGGCCCTCGGGCCGGTCTCTCGGTCGGTTTTGAATGAACGGAGGAAGAAAAGGGTATAAAACGACCACCGGGAGGAAAGGGAAAGTTTTCGGGGTTGTTATTCATGGAGCGCGGTGGGTCGAGAGCGGGAGAAATCAATAAGCGGGTCGAGCCGCTTTTGAAATTCCATCCGTGAAGCGAAACAAAACACCTGCGATTGAGTAAGGATTTAGTGAATGAGTTTTCACTGACGCGGTAGCGGAACAAAGCCATTTCGGGTGAGGGCAAGAGCATCCCTCAAAATAAACCCGCACCTGATATCTCCAAAATTTATCCACGGTCTTAAGTCCAGCAGTGCTTGCGTCTGACTAAGTTTTACTATGACTGCCTCGTCGATAAAGCCGACGGGAGCAACGGTATGATATACAAAGTCCCAGCCGAACAACGTGAGCAACACAGTCGATTAAACCAGTATTAAAAAAGGGAAAGTAATATAATCCTTCTGACGAAATGGATTTCATATCCTTGTACCATTTGACAGATACTTTAAAATTCAATTTTACGTTAGGCATTCCTACTTCATGGACCAAATAAATATAGATTAATAAAAACCTCGTTCCATGAATACGTTACATTGAAAAAATACAAAATGTATACAATTAGAAAACAAAGCCTAATAATTTAATGTATTTTAGGGTTAAATTTCCAAACCTTAGTAGCTATATATGATAATAGCACTAAGGTCTTCAAATCAAGACGTTAGAATAAAGTCACAGTACTGTTAGGACATAATTTAAGAACATCCTGAGTAATTTTTGAAGAGCAGACAGGATTAATCAGTCAGGAAAAACTGGGTGATAGAAGAACTCGGCGAAAAGAAGCGTGGAAAACGCATAAAAGATGCCGTGCGGCCAAAAAGCACTCGCTTGATGCCCGTATACTAATTTTATAGATATAAAACCATTTTAATTGAAGGTCCTTTTTTTACACTGGGTAAGGCTACATTTTGAGACCTAGGCGTCATAGGCAAAATCGTTCATCGTATTTTAAACATTATTTTTCCATCTTATCATCCTTATAGGTCTGAAAAAACAAGAAATGTGCAATAAACTGGTGAATTATGTACGTTCCATTCATGGTGTCAACGTATCGGCAATAATGATACTAATAATACGTCATACAATATAACACAGTATAAAATTCTCCGCTTTGGGTCCAATTGATTTCAAATACTGATTCGACTGGGTTCAAGCAATGACATCTCTTACGGTGTATTCCTACGAGAAAGTATCTTTGAAGAAGAATATGTGTATTGTATATTAGGCACGGATTTTTAAAAACTAGTCAAAATACTTTAATCTCTTTCGTGAGGGCCAAATTTAATTATAATTTTTTTTGTTACAAGTTAATAAACACCCGAAATTAGCCTTGCATAACTTTAAAAGCATGTATGATTTTGTATTTCAGCTCCCCTGGATTTTATGTAAATCCCCAATGTAGTTAACTCCATTTCACAACAAAAACGTACCACTATTTATTATCAACATAGGATACGTTCAATTGTTGTGATCATCTTAATGGAAAAAGAATTCCACTTCAAGAAAATATATTCAGCGGTCCAGGTTTTGACAAATGACATTTACGCCAAGTGTGATGAGACGCATATACTATGGTCATATATATGTGACCTCACGGCCGCAATTACACCAGTAGGCTCTCCAAAATGCAACACAGAATTGAAAGAAAATTTCCCCTCGCATAAAATAGATTTTCAATGGAGTTCATGAATCGAGGAATATTACTATAAGCTACCATCTGTGAGATTAAAAAAACGCTAATCTTTCCTCAAAAGAAATCCATGTGACAATTTTAAATTAGCAATTAATCAAAATTATCACAAGTCGTAGATAATACCCTTCTTATAGTCGTAGATAATACGTCTTGGGTTATATAAAATATTTGCTTTGTAACCCCACCTTACAATTACAATTGTAGTATAATCCTTATCATAAATGACATACAAATAATTACAGACAATTAATACAATATACAATTACAGACTATCTCTATCATATACCATAGTGCTACGATATACAATAGTAGTATAAATTAAAAATTTTCAAAATGGAATAATGATTCTGGTCCTGCCAAGCCAGTCAGTCCTGGCTTGGCAGCAAGTGCCACACAAAAATGATAGCTTCAAGTGTTGCAATTATAAAGCTACATATATTGGGTCACGTTTTATTCCAAGCCCTAATCCATTCTGCTTAATAGTAAATATTTTATTCCTCCTTGCTTAGCGTTTAATGACTGTAATATTCTTAAATCTTTAGGTATTTCATTAAATATTAGAGGTACCGTAACCTCCAATTTTCTTCTACCTTGAATTGCATGAAAGTTCTTTTTAAATACTTAATATTGTCCCTTAATGAAAATTCCTTTTTATTTAAATCAGGTATTTTATATTTGTCATAAAAATTGTTTTCTATTATGATGTCTTACCTAAACAGCTTGTCTACAGGCAGAATTCCTAATTTTTGAAAGATATTTCTTCCATCCGGAATATATGTAATTTTTGATCTAGCCTCAGACATTGTCTCTAGGATTTTTTGCAGTTTATGTTTTAGCATATTAATTTTTCTAGAACCAGTGGATCTCCAGACGGTTATACCATATCTTAAAATGCTCTTAACCAATTCAAAAACACTATCTTGATGGAATTCAAACTTACAAAACTTTTAATGTAGTGAACTTGACGAAGTATGTAATTTAAATAATTATTTATTTTTAAAATATATTCCCCAAATTTAATATTTTGACCAATTATTACTCCTAACTAATTACATTTATTGACTTGTTCCAGCATTGATCAATGACAGTTATTGGTGGGGTAATGTAGGCAGTAATGTGAATGAATCTGTAATTGAATATCTATCATGTATGAGATTTTGTGTTCCACAAACATGACTTTGGATTTTTTCTCATTGATAACGAGATTATTATCATGTACCCATTCACTGATATTATTTAAGTCAAGTTTAATGCCCTGAGTAGCTGGTTTTAGTTCCCTATGCTTCGATATGAACACTACATCATCAGCATTCAATATCAACTCGCAGAAATGACCGCACTTGAGTATGTCATTTATGTATACCATAAATAGTAAAGTGCCAAGTATAGATCCTTGTGGCACACCTGATTTTATCTCATAATCTTCACTTTATACATTATTTATTTTAGTAACTTATTTTATAGCTTTTAAATAATTAGAAAACCAAAGGTGGCCAGGTCCACGAACTCCTATACAGTATAATTTTTTCAAAAATATATTGTGATCTACTGCGTTAAAAGCTTTTCTAATATTTATAAATGTTATTACCATGTTCAGCCTTCTATCCATTTCATCACTGATATTCTTCACGGCTAGTTCAATGGCTTGTGTGGTTCCTTTATTTCTTTGGAAACCGAATTGAAAACTTGATGCTATTTCATTCTAATCCAGGAACTTAAACAATTTGTCTGCCATTAACGTTTCGATGATTTTTGAAATGGCATGTAGTATTTGGTGTAATCAGTAGCTATTGATATTGGCCGATAATTATTCAAGTTTCTATGAGATTCTCCTTTGTAAATAGGTCTTATGAAAGCTTTTTTAAACCATTAGGGATTGTTGCATTGCATAATGAATGAGTTACAATATCCTTTAATACTGGTATTATATTATGACACCTTTTCAGGACCATTATTTTAATATCATAATGATCCATTGTTTCATATCCACTTTGTTAATAATCTTTGGCATGTCATCCTGTGTTGCTAAATTTATGACCATTTTATTTACTTGGTTCTTTGTATTTGCCGATCTCAATTTCAGTGGAACTTTACAATTATCTTTAAGGCAGGTAATTTCTTTGGTGGAATGTTTAGAGAGTCTGGAATTGATCACTTAAATGGAATTTATGCAACCAAAATATCTTATTAGGTCTTTATCTGTATCGCACTTGATTTTTCTTCCTGTTGAAACTGTTTATAGCACTTCATATTTTCCTCAAACTACCCTTATTTTCATCAATTTGATCTATATGAAATTTATTTTTAGCTTTCCTTATTTCATGGTTGACAGTTCCTATATTTCTGGTAGTAAATTCTATATATTTTATTAGAAGGTGAGTTTTCCATTCTTTTAAACAATTTATCCCTATCTGTCATCATTACTAGCAGATTATGTGTCGTCCACTCCTTCTGCATATTCCATCTTCTCATTTTAGCCTATTTTTTAGATTTACCATATATATCCTGGATTACATTTACAGGAGTGATTTCGTAGACTAATTCAGGCTTTGAGTTCGATGTCAATTCATCTTAATTATGCTGAGAGAGTAACCTAGTGAAATATTTAGCACATATTACTTCTTTGAACTCAATGTCATATTTTGCACCACAGTATTTAGTTTTGCAAGCTTCAAATCCACTTGCTACTACATGGTGATCCGATTTCTTTGTTTTTAAAATCATACCTTTTACTACTTATTTATCTCTACAGGTATAATAAATGTGATCTAGGATGCTTTGAACTTCTAAAATATTTGACTAATTAGCTGAAAAGAATGGCATAAAATTACTTTTTGCTTTAAGAGAGAGATTAATAATTTAAATTTTAAAATTTAAATTATTTACGGATTTAAAAATATGTTTTAACCCGTCAGACGCGATGTTTTTATCGATTAACCCCTCACTACAACGATTTCTTGCTTTTCGCGTGATTCTTACTCTTATATGGCTTTGGAGAAACTTGATTGTGAAATTCTATGAGAAAGTTTAGTGAAAGGAACTTACTCTCAGTAATCAACGAACATGTAGTAGCGAGCATTTCAACCATAAATAGGCCAGATATATCCTGCAAATATGCTAAATTTAAAATTTTAACTCGCCATGAACTGTGCTTCTAACTTTAAACAACAAAGTTTGCTATAGACTTAATTGAGGTATGGCTATCCCAGTGCATTCAAAACAGGTTTTGTGCAATAATATGATTCCGTATTGACATCTCATGGGTGGCGCAAAACATAAAAATATAATTGTGACGTCTTAGCATTTATGGTGTCTATTATGAAAAGTACGAAAAGCATTATGACTCCAATTTATTTTAAAATAATTATTGCGGTAAAATCATTATATTTTAAATTGATAATATGACTAATTAATATGCATAGTAAATTAATGGTAGCGATATAAAAAAGCATTTTACACTAAACAATAGAAATAATTAAGATTGTTTGTGAGATGTGCTAAATGACCTTAATAGTCAGCATCCAATTAAAGGTATCTCTACTGTTATTAACGAGCCTAAATGTAAAATGATCAAGTTTGGGGCGAAACCATTGGCAAAAGATAACATTAAGTCTTGCTTGCTACAAAACCTTATTTCATTTGACAGATTCTCCACAAGAAAATTCCAAGAGAGAAAACAATTAATTTCCTAAAAAAAATATCACTGGTTTGAAAGATTGAATCCAGGATTTATAATCAATTAAAACTGGCCTGTGGACCAAACTGTGAGTGGCAATTCCATCAGATGCGTGATACTATTTGGTGAGTGAATAGCAGTTCCCAAATGATTACTGTCTTTTGTAATGAGACGACAGGGTGGAACGGTTCACTGTCACTCCCCCACTAGCCCGCTACAAAATATTGCGCAAAGGTAACCTACGCACGAATGCGAAACAACGACAAAACTAACCACGAATATCCCGAACCGATGCTGAAGAACCATCCCGCACATGCGGATGGTTTTCTCAGCTGAGGACTCGTTCGTCCAACCAACATCGACCTCCAGTCTGCCCATTCTCCGCGTCAAAACGTCCCATCTTACCCCTTTCATCTCCAACCACTCGAGGAGTTGATGCGACGGGGGAAAACCATCGCGCCCCCCACGAAGGCGGTGGCATCCGCCCCTGCGCGCGATAACCACGAAAGATGAGTAGGCGTATTAGGCGGGGAAACGCGACCCCGCGTTGATGCGATAGCGCGGGGAAGAGGGGCGAGAGTGGGGAAGAGGAAAGGGAGCGAGGAAGACGTGGCGTAAAGAGTTCCCCACTATCCCTCTCTCTCTCTCTCTCCACCCCCCTTTCCTCTCTCCCCCGGGGCAGTCCATGGAGACGTTGTCTTTTATTTCGGAAGGCAAACTCCAGAGTCATTACACGCAGTCGGAGAGGATAAGGTGGAAGTGTAGGGGGAGAGGGGAGGACGTGTAAGAGGTTGAGGGGGGAGGTGCGAATAAAAACGAGGTGGGAGGGGGAAGTGGAATGAGAGAGAGAGACAGAGGGAGATACAAGGGGGAGGAACGAGGGCCGGTTGGAAAGCAAAGCACGTGTATGTATATGTGATGGAGATGCTGGTGGGATGGGCCCTGGTTGATAATGGGAAAAGGGGTGGGGGAATGTGGACCGCATGGAGATGAAGAAAAAAGGAAGAGGCCTGGAGAGTAGAAAGATATGAAACCGGTGAGAGTTGGCGAATGGAAAATGAGAAGTTAAGAGACTGAGAGAAGAAAGCATTAGGACACGAGGAATGCAGAACAGATAAGATAAAGATTCGAAACGAGATGTTTTAAAAGCGCTTTCTGTATATTTTTCTCTAAGTTTTACTCGCGTTTAAAGCTTTTTGGACCGAAATTGCGTGCTAACGTGCCAGTGCGAGGTCAAAAAAAGTGGGAATACAAAATATGAAAAGAAAAAAAAGGTGCGAAATGCAATTATATTAATGCATAATAGCACACTAAAGAAAGCATTAAAAAATTAACAGAGTATCGAATAAATATAAAATTTAAATTAATACTGTCTTCATATCAAAAAGAACTTCAAACTGTGGGTGAAGAAATCAGCTAAAATATGATACTAGGAAATTAAAATATTTGGTAAATAGAGTGTTATTTTGATCATCATAACCACCAAATTGTAAACAAAAATCGGAAAATAGCCGTAAAATTTTGTTTAGAATTATACACCATATCCAAAGTACCCATATCAATTTGGTTTGCCTGGATACATCATGTAAAACTTTTTGGTGAGCGAAATTTTTGAAAGTTGTTCATATATTTGGGCCATAAATTTAGTCATAAATTTACAAGGACAGCCACTTTATTAAGCGTTACACAAATGAACTAAAATTATGTTAGCGGTTTCACCGCTTTCATATGAAATTAACAGCTCATACGTACGCAATTTTGCTTACCACGAATCATGCAGTAAAAATGCCAGGAATTAGGGGCTAAGCAGAAACATGGTGGCAAAAAAAAGGGGTGATATATTGCTTTACTTGATTTTACCCCAAATTCAGTTCCATGAATAAGAATATATATTTTTATAAAAATTTCTACAAATAATTCAAATGACTTAATGCGAGTTATGATGGAAAATTGATACAACATATATAACAACATGTCATATACAACATTAAGGCAATGTCTTGCTGAACTCGTTCATTCGAATGGTTTTATTTTTAAATGCTCATGAAAAATGCAAAGGCGTTGAAACGTGGTACGAATTTGGTCAAACATTCATTAAGGTAAACTACCTAGAATTTTAACTTACAGCTATTTCCAAAAAAATTTTAACTATAAAATATAGATTGAAGATTTTGCATAGACATTAATAAGATTTTTCATTGGTTATTATAGATATAATGTGTATTTTCCATTACACATTGCAAAAAAGCAGCTACTCTTTGCAATCATAATTTATTGCATGACTATTATTCAATGATTTCAGGACATTTTTGCGACCGCGATATAAATGCAAAGGATTCGTGTTCCAGGTAAAAATGGTTGATAAAATAAATTCAGATGAGTGTAAATATAATTATTTTCTTACGTAAAATTCTGCTGCGCAAAATTCATTAACTGGATCGGAAGTAAACTTGCATAAAAAACGTTTTTATTGATTTAAATCAATATTTAAATAAATGTTTTCAAGAACAATATGAGATCACATCAATTAAATCAAGTTCCTCCCCTTACGCTCTCTTAGAAATATTAACAATATCCAGCTGTATCATAGAAAAAATATTATTTGCAGAAAACGTAAACATTATAGCAACCCTAGTAATACTAAGCTTACTGAAACTAGGAAAGTAAATTAAAATCAGAATAAGAACTAAAATATAACACCTGGAAATTGTGCATTAAAATTCCAAAAACCATCAGTGTCATTTAAACAATTATTTACAAAACTACAATCTAATAAATAATACTAAATTGAACCCCTAGAGTTATAACAATCAAAAACATACAACTTTATGTCATACGGGTTAATACGACAAACATGCTAAAGTCAAAGGGGGTTATTGTAGCGTTAAAAAATATTGATATATTGGAATTATATGCCATCATTAATAAGCATACTCGTATATTTTTTTGATTAAAATTTCTTTAATATTGTTGTTTTTAATATAGTGTCCAGTTATTCAGGAATCGATATTTCGTGAAGTATTTTATTTGCTCGTGAAATAAAATATCGTATAAGTTAAACATATATCAAAATTATTTACCACTGGAAAAATTATTTCCAAGAATGTATTTCAATCCATGAGCAACATACTTTATTTATATCTACATTTGATTACTTCAGCGTAATTTCTTTAAGTTTCCCGCGGCCATATTTTTTCTCACTAATTCTTATTCGAGAGAAAATAATTAAGCAATACATGTATGTATAGAGTAAGATTTTATAAAAAATCAAATAAATTAATATTTAGCCAACAGAATTATTACTTTGGATAATGTGGATATGATGTGAAATATAATAGTTGCACAAATAATTTCTATTGCAATTTTTATATTTACATACATCTCTTCGTTTGCTTTTGTAAATCAGTCAAACTTACTAATGAAATCGTTTTTTCCAGTGGTTTGATTCCCATTAAAATCTAATAAGTTGTTTTCATGTTAACGAAAATGTTAACTATCATATTTTGTGCTTCTCTGATAAAAAGTGTTTCAGTTAACGTGTCCAGAAAAACCACAATCACACACTCAAACATAAACACACACACACATCCAAAGGGACGGGTTTCATCACCGGAAAATGGCCAAATCGTGCTCAGGGGACCTTAAAACTGGTAAGTATCTTGGATGAAATCCCAAAGTCGATTTTTTCATAAATACAATATTTTCCCAATATTACGCATGAAGGCATTTTAAAATAAGAAAAAGGAAGTAGTGAGTGTAGTATTTATCGTATGAGAATTCTAAAATTCATTGCATTCGGTCTATGGACTGGAAAATACCTTTTAGGATTATATTTGTATGACATGGAAAAATGCGAAAACCCCAGCGTGTAGAGATACAATAAAAATACAAAACACTTCTTTCGGGGCAGAAATCTGAGACAAATCGAGGTTTTGCCTCATCTACTCTCATCATTGTGATTGTTTGAGCATATTAAATTATTAAAATTGTGTTTTAAACAATGACCCCGTAAAATACTCTTAAAATATTCATCATTTGTGTTATTCTTTCCTGACTACACATTTGTGGTCAAATTCGCACCGTGATGGAGATCGTTTAAATCGCAAGACAAGTGACACTGATACTTGACGATTGCTAAACTCGCTAAGGTCTCAACGTGAAACCTACCATAATAATGTCTCTCGCGTCCACGTTGACCGGTACAGAATTTTGGCTGGAAAATGGCTCTTGAAAAATCTGAATATCCTCCACTTAAAACGGCAGCCACGAACGAAATAAAAAAACAACAATGCACAGAATTTGAGGGAAAGAATGTAATTCTTTTGAGAGGGGACGAAGAGAGAGAAGAGGAAGAGCGAGTGGGAGAGAGAGGAGGAGAAATGAGAGCAGGTCCTGCGGAAGGGATGGTGATGGTTTGAAATTGAGGGGGAACTGCCAGGGAGAGAGAGGTACCGCGGTATGGAAGGTGGAAGAAAGCCCATGTGGGTAGTAAGAATTGCAGAGCCGGGGAAAGCGGAGAGAGGAAGGGAATAGAGAGAGATACCCAGGGGAAAGGAGGAAAGAGGAGGTGAGGAAGATTTTTTTACGAGAAGGAACTAAGTGAGAGTAGGGGAGTGGGGATTTGAGTGAGAGGGGAAGGGGAGAGGGGTAGGGGTGGAAAAGTGGAAGATGGAATGGAGATGAAGTGGAGAAATATAGCCGTGGGTGCAGAGACAGAGAGAGAGAGAAAGGGAAGCGGGGTTATACAGTTGACGAAGGCCGGGGAGAGAGAGAGAGAGTAGTGGACTATCTGTGGCTTATGAGAGAGGGTGGAGTTGGAGGCGAGTGGTCGAGGGCGGGCGGGGGTGAGGGAAGATAGCCTTCCCTCTCACGGGGACGGAGGGGGATGGAAGGAAGGGGAAGAGGCGGCGCAGTACCATAGCGCCGAGAGGTTGGCAGCCTTGCACGGAAGAACTGCCGCATAACGATCGGCGTGTGGGAAAGACTCGTTTGGAAAGCGAGCGTACGAGGAAGGCGAGAAAGGGGGAAGAGTAGGAGGAGAGGAGGGCGAAAATGGAAGATAGGAGGAATCATGGGAACGAAAAGGGGGATGGAGGATATGAGAGGAAAGAGAAGGAGGGTAATTTTGTGAAAAGGTGGAAAGATAGGGAGAGAGAGAGGGAGGGGGACAGGGTTTTGGGATATAATGAGAACCAAAGCTATAAGTACCAATGATGGGCAGTATAAATGAAGAAGGATGAGAAAAAATCCAAAGAGGGAGAAATGCTTTACAAGGCTGACAATACATTCTGTACCGGTCGTACAATGGCAGAACATCGACTGCAAAATAATCAGGAGTAAGCATGAATATCGGGAATTCCATAAAATAACTAAGGAATTGGATAAATATAATGAGGAAATGTGAATCCTCAACAAGGAACATTGCTCATTATTAAACCATTTATTTGACTCAGAAAATAAACTCTCAACAAAGCAATCTCATAACTACAGGAGTTGGCATAGAGACACCATACGAGAGTGGGGGAATCGAAACCTTACTCCCTTACAATGAATGAAAGTATTTATGATAATCGAAAATGAACATATTAATTTAAACCTGTACTATTTTAGATCCAGTGTACAGATCTTATGCATGAAATAACTATGAAACTGCGTGTTCAAAAATTACTTGTTATTTTGGTTGTTATAGACATTGTTTTTTGCGTTCAATTGGTTCAGTATGAAAATTACTATTTCGCAACCTTCACATGTGTCCTAAGCCATGAACAACTCTCCGCTAATGAAGATAACATTAAAAGCGTGTATGTATATATTATAACCCACAAAATCATCGGGACTGTAGTTTCTCCAGCAATAGAAGTTTGAAACTTTATAAAATAATAGGGCATTCTGCCAACCATCAAATACAATTCTAAAGAACGGAATACGATAACTGAATTTAAAACACAATACCCTAAAACCAAAGTTTTAAAACTATTTAGATTGTTATTTCTATATCTTTATCTACATAGCTCTTAAAAAACACCCCATGTATCATATATACTTCGGGAAATAAGCATTTTGAGAAGATACTAAACATCCAGAATGGTAAGGTGTATAGATAGCTCTTTTATTAATGCATTTGTACAGAAGATTAATTGCAACCAAGTCTTGATGAATTTGGTATCCTAATTTTATCTACTGCTATGAGGGAATACGCAGTGCATTAAAGTTAAATTAGTTCAGGAGATTAGAAATGCGTACACAATATTTTTATCCAACAATTGAATTTGAAATGTTTTCATCAAATTTCTAATTCAGCATACCGGAGTTTACATACAAATATCCCTGCATTATTTTATTGGAAAATTGAAGCCCTGGACAAAAGATCAATTAAAGACCAATAATGATGATTTTCAACTCTTAAGTTTCATTTTATCGAGAAAATGTCGACTTTAAAGAAGGTTAGAAACGATGTGTGTCCGTTTTCTCCACACTTTCCGAATAATTATATAAGCTCGTATATAAGCTCTTAAGCTTGCTACAAGTCCCAGGAAAGACTTTTGGTTGTACTGAATAATTAAAGCGTTGGACTTGCACAATTCTTGTTTCCATTCTTAAATCTTAACAAATGAACACATTATGTCCACTTATCGTTCAATAATTTGTCATGCGATAAAAATAATTGAAAACAGAGTATTAGCAAATATGATGAGAATCACTGATATTTTTAAAATGTTAGATTTAGGCACATTAAAAACAAATGGTACTGGATAGATAATGTTTTCAAATTACGCGTCATTATAAAACAAAGCAATAGAACCTGAGATATTTCCTAAAATCTTCCCTCGGTGACCTAAGGACGAGTTAAGAAAAAAGAAAAGAATTACATCAAGGTTTGAAAGTGAGTGATGGGGAAAGGTTCGTAGATAAGACGAAAAACTAACGGAAAACGTCAGGGAGAAGAGAGTTGAGAGGCAGGAGCGTTGGAGGTCTAAGGGAAGCCAGAGTTAAGTGAAAGAAAGCGCGATAAGCGGTACAGTCAGGAAATGCGTGAATAATCCAAGGAGATTGAACTAGAATAGAACAAAAAATTTTAAAATAAATTAGTTTAATTTGTACCATTATTATAAAAGGAAAGATACGGCGAAATTTAAAAAATGAAGCATAAATAAAGATCTTTGTGGCAGTGGAACGAACGTGAAAAAACGGATAGCCGATGAAAATAAAATGACCTGCGCTAAAGTTAATACTTGTTTATTACCTACGATATACACAAATAAATTAAATCTAAAACAAAATTACTGTTGAGTTCAACACTAATTTTACCCTTTCCATTTCAGATATTTTTTTTAATTGGCACCGGTCTTAAAAGAAATATTTTTCAAAAGGCGCTGAAAATTCTCATTTCTCTTAATTCAAAGGCGTCCCCCGAGAGTTTTACAAAATTTCCAGAGTTACTAATCGTCCTTACAATGGAATATCAACCCTTAGATGTAATTTGAATGAGCTGTAATATGGTTCAAAATAAAATCAACAAATAAAATAAATGTTTTTCAGTGTAGACTTAACATAAAATAATGGAAAACAAGTTACGCGAGGAACATAACGTTTGCGTGACCTGTATTTTCTACAATGAATCTGAAATTGACATAGTAGAGATTGAATAGGAATGAAATATAGGGGTCTGATTGAGTATTTTAATATTCAATTCAACTATATTGTCAAGGCTAATGATCAAATACAATAAAAAACACATGCATCTAAATATAATTTTAAATGTACTCATACAATAACTTAGTCATTCCATTTCTGCCATTAAATTTTCGAATATCGGCGTAAATGAGAGAAAATTAAAAGATAGACATTATATATGCAGCGTAATCAGGTATTTAATTCAACCATCTGATGATCTGGGATCTATCTTGTAATGAATTGGAATCCGGGGCATTCAGGGTAAATAATCGTCATAACCTGAATGCATTGCACATTAAAATGATAAATCTTCTCCGGAAAGAAAGTCATGATCTTCTTTTTTCTGTTATCTAAAGGAATATTAAATGCAAAACTTTCCTAAGTAAGATAAATGAGAAGTAATATTAATTCCCTTAACGTTATGGATTAGCTTAGTCCAACTGAAAGATATATCACATTTTATTGAAGGTGCCCAAAACCAAGCGGTTATACATATGAAGCTTCATTCACTTTTTAATATATTTAAGTGGAGTATAACTATCAAATTCATTCAGAAAATTTGTATTGCATACGTACACTCATGTTTAAATATAACTTACAGGATAAGTAAGGTCAAGAAAAACCTTTTTCAAGCTGTAAAACGACGTTTGATCTTTCACTAATTTCTCCCGCTCCGCGTTTTCTGCTGATTCCATCGCATTTGACCACAAGGCCAAGGCAAATTATCTTTATACCAATATAGCGTTTCATTTTTAAATACTTCTGACGGGGGTGTTTCAGAAAGAGTTCCTAACAATAAGTTCTGAATTAATTAAAACTAAAATGTGAAACGATAGAGAACAAAATATATATGAGGCAAATTTCCGTAAAAACTCAATATTTCATGCGTATTTGAAAACCCTCTATTTCATATTCACCGGCTGGGAGCTTAAGTAAAATATATCTTAATGAGAAAAACAGCTGATGTTACAATTCAAAAGAATGTGTTTTGCGAAAAAAAACAAAATTGTTGGAAATAACACTCAAATAATGGAGCAGAACTGTCAAATGAATTAGTTCGTTACTATATAATGAAATTACATGGTCTAAAATGCATAACACAAAATAAGAGAGAAGTAGCGTGGATTCATTTTACTCTGTTTCCCTCCATTGTGTAATAAACGCATACTCGATATTATTTTCCAAATTCTTTGTGTATCCTGAACTATACCGAATTGAACATTATAAATAGCAATTAGATCTGACAAAAGATAAATCATGAGCTCGAAATAAGTAACATCCATAGCTGCAATCTTCGTCGTATACTGAAACTCGCATTATAATTTCCTTCATTTGAGCGTAGGAATAAAGCGGCAGTCTCGATAAAGTGACTGAATCAAGAAGAAAGAAAAATATATCACCGGCTTATTAGTGTTAGAAAATACCTTTACACCCTGTTCACCTGAATGTAATTATTCGCCATAATTTGGTGTAGAACATTTAATAATAATATTTTTCTTAATTCACACGTATAGAAATACTTTATGCGCATCTAAAGTAAATTTAATTTAACAAGGATATTCACAAATAACTAAGCCCTGTGTGACATCAAACGTATCTAGGTAAGTATCAAACCCACAGTAATCTGATTAGCAGGCAAGTTCTTTACATCTTCACCATAGAAATTAGCGTAGTTTAGATGAAGATTAGTTTTTTTAATAATTAGAAAAATTATGCAACATGTAAATGGCTATTTCGACAGTTATTTCCAGAAAAAACTAAAAAAGAAATAACATAACATGCAAAGATATTATTGTATGTAATAATGAAGACTGCCTTTGAAACAAGTTCCTCAGAGCATATGTAAGCCAAAATAACATGTAAAAAACATGGTACACCGAGAAATTTCTGGGGGAATTAATACAAATGATCTCAAGAGAAGTTACGGAATAAATATAAGAAAAATTACATGACTGTTCATTCAGAAATAAACATTCGGATACCTCTTAGTATAAAATAAAATAGCACGAACATGAATGATCAAATGGTGGCAGCATTTTTAGTCATTATTAAGTATTAATAATAGGGCTAATGATATTTTGTTTGCACCATGTTTTTTTTTTGTCTTTAGTTATCAATAGAGGACTATAAAAGTCGTTAAGAGGGGCATTGTATCCGTAAAGAATTATCCTCGTTGTTTAACTGGAAGCGAGAAAGAGAGTAAGAGAGAGAGGACGTGGCAGAAGTAGGGGAAGAGTAGAGAAGAGAGCAGGTGTTACCACGAAAGAATTGGACGTCAGAGTCGGAGTGAGTGGGAAGAGAGGCACCTCATCCCACCCCTTCTCCACCCCTTCCTCACTTACGGAGACGGGTTTTTTCAGGTGTGTTGGATAGGAAGAGACGGGGTGAAGACCCTCGCCCCATGGGGAAGGAGGTCGCTCGAACGGGATACGGGAGGGGAAGAGAGGAAAAGAAGGAAGGCAGAGGGAGAGGCTGGCGGAGTAGGAGGGAGGATGGGGGAAAGGGCATCGCGAAAGAGGGGCAGGAGGGCGAGGCTTGGTGTCAGACTGGATGGGTTGATAGGACGGAGCGCTGGAAAGTGCGAGAGGAAGGGTTTCTTTTTTTTAAAGTAGGAGGAGTGCGTGAGTGAGGGAGATAGAAACTGAGAGGGAGGGTCGCTCGGGAGCCGGAGGAGTCCTGAGCAAAGACACAAGTGAAAATGAAATGGATTCGTATTCCTCCGGTTCCGTTTCGAGGCGTGACGTCAACAATGCGACACCGGTGGCGGAAAGGGAAAGTGTAGATCGCAGACGGACAACCTTTCACCATATCACTCCCACTCGGCTCCCCACACCCTGACACCACCTCCCTTCTTCCCCCCTCACTCATCCCCCCTTCCCCACTCTCTCTTTCTCTCTCTCTCTCTTCACCTCCGGCGGGAAATTTACCTCAGAGGTGACTAACGAAGGGGGTGTCTCAAAAACCACAGCCACTGTAGCCAACCGAATCCCTGCTGACGCATAATGGAGAGGAGGAGGGGTTAAAAAAATCAATTACCTAACCCTGCACCTCTGACCCCCCTACCGAGGACTAGCATAGATCCGGCATGCATCCATCAGCCATCTTCGGTCAACACAACACCTTGAAAGTTATTTGTAGTGATTTCTAAAGTCTGTAAGAAAAAAGAAAATAGTTTTTGGGAAATGCATTTGATAGAGGAAATCATATCATATGACTCTTCTTCGGACATTAGATAGTGTAAACTGACGAACATAAATCCGTCGTATAATGTTTGGTGATCTATAACTTGAAACAACGGATGTACTGTCCCATGTATATGTTAAATTGTCTCAATACTTGTTTGTAGAATGTATACAAATGATATTATGAAAATGGATTGCGTCACATAAATGCACTTAATTACTCTTAATTTAAGCATTTCTTTGTATTATGACAAATAATTAATTATTTTTAAATGTACAAAATAGTGAGTAGCATTATTTTTTATGTGAGGTGACCGACAGCTAAGGTCATTTGCGTCATTACAGATGGATGGGAAAGGAGTAAGGGTGGAGAAAAACTCGGCGTTGGTATTAGCCTAATCTCATAACGAAATACACCACGGCGTCCGCAGTCCAACGTCCAATCCGACGGACAGCGAACTTACTCAAAGTGCTCTCCACAAAGCACCTCAAGTAGGCATCGGGATAAAACTTAAAATCCCCATCGTCTCCAGGATTCGAACCCGGAACCTCTCTCAAGTCATAGCACCATTCCGATTTCTTCCAAAATAAAAAGTATTTCCCCGCAAGTAATATTACTATTTCACTCAAAAAAGCGTTAATGAGCATCTAAAAATTCGAATACACGATCCATCGCCTAATTTTGTCAAAAATACCGATCCCAATATTTTTATTTTTTATCAAAACGAACTAGATTTTTACGATTTCCTTAAGCAGCTATTTTATAGTTTATAAACGTTCAAAGTTTAACTACTATTTGAATTGATTTTGATCCTCACCGAGGAGCATCAAGAAAGAGAAACCACATTGGGGTAGGAGTAAACTCCACATATCTTGGATTTCTAAAAAAATGTATTTAAGCTAAGGGTTGACAGTCCACGATGCCAAACAAAGAAGAACATAGTCACGCTCTGCTGAGCTGCTCATCACACGTTCCTGTCATGGACGAAACAAATAACGATCGCTCAGGAGATTTCCAGATGGTAGAAGGCAGCTGGGGGAGGGGGATGAGGAGAATCTGGCGATGGGAGGAGAGAGAACGGAGGGTTGGGAGGGAGGAGGGACAATGACCGTGGCCGGAGAGGGGTGGATGATGAGCCTAAGGAATACGTGCGTGTGTGGGGTACATCGCGCATATGACGGAGTGACCCTCATTATAGAGTTGGAGGACAGAATATCACGACGACAGCTGCAAAAAAACAAGCAAGCATCATAACGGAGTTTGCATTCGATATATATATATAGACCGAGGCCGAAAAATATTCGATCAGAATTAATCCAATGTGGTAAGCGTAGTATTGACTAAATTCGAGAAACAGCTTTAATGCTAACAGTAAAGAGAACAGAAATGACCGTGGGCATCTAAAAAAATGATTTCAAATCCCTTTATACCTTCCGATACAATACATACGTACGTTTTTCTCCGTACTTCGGAAACGTTACATTAAAGGTCAGTGAGATAGCTGGCCAATATTTGATGTTGAACTCGATTAGCGTAGATGAAAATCAGTTTTTATCCGTATGATTTTATATCACAAAGAAGCCAAAATTAGGAAACCTTTTCGGTGCATTCGAGGCACCGAAAACATTTGGCTAAAATTATACCGTTTTACGCGAGAGAATATTTACTAGTGACTATGAAACTTTTCAAAATAATTATTTCATTTTTTTTATCTTCCACTAATCTTGCAGGCCTAATGAAAAACATCATAGATATAAGCAGAGGAATATCACTTTTTTGCCTCTGCACGACTTAATCGTGATTTCATTAATTGTAGGAGTAGTATGTTGCATTTGAGAAAATGTACGTAGTACTCAGATTTTACGTTAAAATTACCTTTAAAACTCAAAAACCTTCAACTACATTCTTTATCAATAAAAAATGATATGAATATCGCCATTTCTGAACGTTTTTATGATAAATGTTTGTTTATTAAAACATGTATAAAATGCGTCGTTGCCAAAATGACAAATTTGACCCTGGATTCATGTGACTTGAAAAACAAATGGAATGCCCAAATAATCTTCCACCATAAACCTAAAATTATTTTAACGCAAATAATGCCTAAATAAAGTACCATAATTAATTGTAAGGTACACCTACTCGTAAGGTTAAGACACGATCTAGGAGATTGAGATGAAATATTTAGAGAGCGCCTGGAGTGTCCTGTGACCCGCATATCAAACATGAACAGATGAGAGTATAACATTTAGGATATACAGAAAGTTTTAAAAAAACATTGGGCGTCCGATCCTAGTTAGTACATACATCGAGAACTCTGAATGGCATTCCCCCTTCAGGAAGGTTTACTGGCCTAAGAAACCTATTCCCTCCGCCAATAGAAGGTTGTGTCTTCTTGTTGGAAGAGTCAATAAGAATGGTTAAATATTCATAAGACCTTCAATGAATTCCCCAAAATATTAAAATAAGTTAGACTCCCGATATATATGGTGTTATGCACTGGATTTTTATGTAAAATATGTAGAGGTGGCTGCTGTTTATTGAAATTTGGGTATCATACATATACCTTCATCTATTTCTCACCCCAAATTGAAAAACTAGATCTAAGACGTTAAAACTTACGCCATCAATTCAGTAAATACTTTTATTAATATGAAGCAATGGAATTGTGTCAGTAGTAAATAATTAAGATGATAAAATTAAAAATATAAATGCATGAAATAAAAAAACGAAGTTTTTTTAACAATAACCAGTCGAAATTAAAGTCAGTTGATCTGAACAGAGGTTCAGCATGCTACATTATTGGTTACAATCTTATGTAAAAAGTCAAGTAAAATGTAATGACTTTCATCGGGATTTATTCTTCATCTTATAGTTTAGATGAATCAAGACGAACATTCTGGTTGTAGAGCCATCGAAATCAGGTTCTTTGTCTTTCCTCCCAATAGATATATACATATATATATATATATATATAATATTTATTTATTTTTCTATCCACATATATATTTATTTAGTAAAAATTGTGCACATACAGCAGGATTGCCAATTTATAGTGGCACGTATAACAGCAACATAGCATATATTTATATATATATATATATATATATATATATATATATATATATATATATAGTTTATTAATTTATATATATATATATATATATACTCGTTCTATGGGTCTTGATGGTGGTTTCTGATGCCAGTATTGCATCTCGGAGTAGTAACCAATTGAAAAATGTAAACTTAATAACTAAGGAATACTAAATGACTTCTGCTGAGAGAAATTAAGGGTGTCTCAGTTAGTCAAACAGGATGAAGCTTCATAGCTGTTTAATAGCAGTTAAATTAAGGATACACACGTCTTTCTGAGATTTTTTCGTGTAGTTTGTACAGTCATTAATCATTCGTTACATTCAGTCCAGCCATCATTTAATTTCCTGTAATTTTACTGTTATTTGGCTCGATGACCAGGAAGTGTTACAATTGGGAGCGAATAAAAATTCTCCAAATTATAAAACTACTTTACCAAAAAAAGTGACATTTTTCATTATGATAGCAAATGTCAACATCGCATTTCCCACACAAAAATTCTTTATTAATTAAATCATTTGTGGCAACGTATGCATCTCGTGAATTAATTTAAATGCATTATTTACTATTCTGGATTCAATTGCTTTTTAGTGAAATTAATCAAATTCAAAACTCCTTATTCAATTTCAAAACTTTTTATTCAATTTCAACAAAATGGTGTGAGTTTCTGTCACATTATGCATCTCTTGTGTTCACATTATTGTTGGTCCCGTTTACTTTCTGCAAAACAAATTACTCATTTAGTTATGAGCAATCTCGACAACGGCAAATGTAACATGTGTACCGAGCCCTTATTTTAAATTAATTTCATTAATTTATAACACAAAGTATGAGTGCGTGTCGTGAAAATTTAAGCGAAGAGCATTTTTGTATAATTGATACTTTCAAATTAAAGCCTATGAGACTGAAAACGTGTACGAACTCTAGTAATTTTTCTAAATGGATTGAAGTAAAGGACTAGTGAAAAAGTATGGTAGTTGAAGTCTCATTTTCAACATTACTTAGGCATTAATAAAATATCCGAGCCGTGTTCATAGAAATAACTCTCAAAATCATCGTAAATAACTAGAATATGGAATTGTGGGACAATACTTTTTCCCTAGTTTGCTGGAAATAAAACTCGACCGAATCATTTCAACTATGTTCGTTTTTATAATGATAAGATCCAACCGCGATATAACTATTAAGTTTTAATTTAGAATAAATATATCTTATCTTTAGCAATTGTTTTTAAAACCAAATTGGTTTATTCAAACGCATTTTGTTCGAAAGAGATTTTTTAAAGAAAAATTTCAAATTCGTTCTGAAAACTCTCCTTAATCCTAAATGTCCTATCCTTAATCAATTTTCATCTTTTCCACTAATAAGTACACAAATCAACTTCGGTCACTTTTATTGGCGAAATATGGAGCAGCTGTTCCAGAAGGACACGAATCATTCAAAATCAACAACGTTCATGGGACTTACGTGATATATTTTTAGCATCAGTTTATCTGGAAGGCGATAAGTAATAAAGAAGGAAATATTCAAGCCTGTTGAATGAGTAATTTTGACCACGACGAAGTAATGGTTCAACTCACTTTATCAGCAAAGTCAAGATTTAATCATTAAACACTTTAGTGTTATTTTAGAATTATTCCTGAATCGTTACCAACGTGGCCCAATGTTTAAATATGTCCACATCCTACGGATTGATACGTAATAGTAAGTGAAAAATGGTGATCACTGCCATTTATTTATAACATTTACGTTCCTCTATCCGATGTTAATGGTGAATTAAGATGTATACATGATATCCGCAATTTTGAATCTCGAAAGGAATGGTATTATTATTATATGCATAGGCACGCAATATCAAAGGTATCCATCAAAGGTATATAAGGCGCCATCATGGAAATAATTTTTTTACCCATGGTCAATATAGTGAATGTCATGATCGAATATCCTTCAGTGACATAAATTGTGGGAATACCATAAGTTTCTTCATTTTCCACCTTGTGTCCATCTAGTTGGTATCTGTCTTTAGACTCGACTTATTTGATTGAAAGGCCGAAAATTATAGAAATTATTCGCATTAGCTTATTACACCATCAATGCTAAGATTCAATCTGAGCTCTCTAGAAAATATATCAACTCTCAAAGACTATGCAAACAATCGAATGTTTGTTAGTTTATTGTCCTTTTACCGCAATGAATCCTAGTGGTTTACCACAAGTTCTCTTGAAAATAGTAATTGTCAGCAGGTAATTGATAAATATTTATTCATTGAAAGGCAGCAGGGTTAATTAAAATTATATTGTATCCATTCACATTCATCATGCGCGCAGCAGCGCATACATCATGCGCTTTTTGTTTCTGAAAATATACATATCTTGACTTACATAGAGTTTTCATTGAGTGTGATTTACTAAATAAATGTTTCTCTGAAAAACCGACATCTAAAACAAACTGTTTCAACTGTGTGTGCGGTGGAAGTTTTTACATCCATGGTTAACGTAGAAAATGAACATAATTGTCTGCAAATTGTACTCAGACGGCCAAACACGTTTACTTGCATCTTTACGTTTTACTGTAATGTGACTTCAATTACGCACCTCCCATTATTTAATTATTATTTCACCGAAATTCGCACGCATAACACGTCTTTTGCGATACACCTGATAAACAGTAGGACACTAATAGTTGCGCGACAGAAAAAAAGGAACAAGCCTATGCGGTATAGTAGCGTGGTCTAGATTGGATGGGAAAGGTACTTCGTCGAGCAGAGTGTACCTGAGCAGGCACGGGGAGAGGGGGAGCTGGGAGAACAGGCGGGAAAGCAGTAGGTCTGAAGGACAGAAGGGAGGGAGGAAGTTGGAGAGAAGGGGTAAACCGGGTTTAATACGGTCCTTGGGCCAATCGCTTTATTCGACCACCTGTCACATGCGCTATTCCCCCGCACTCCTTTATCCCGGGAAACTCAGGCATCGCTCTCCATCCCCGGGGGAACAGGAGGGATTGAGGCGGGGGTGGAGAGGGGGAACACAGTGGAGAAGAGAAGAGTGAGAGGTCTTGGGTCACTTCCAAATTCCAAAGCTGTTTTTTTCCTCCTCCTCCTCCTACGGTGAGCCGAGAGGAGTGGGGGGAGGGGGGGGAGGGGAAAGGGTCATTTGAATTGCGTATTTGTGATTCAATTTTTTCGCCATATTTCTTCCTTTGGCTCCCGTGTGGCCCTTTTTCCCGTTCCTCGTCCGCTGCGCTCCCTATTTCTCTAGCTCCGTCTTTCCCTCTCCCTTAAGTTTGAGAGGACGAACCGGAAAATGGAAACGTTGTGGAGATTAGGAGGGGCGGGTGGATTCAGGACGTACCTGCACTCGAATATCTTCGGGAGGGGATGAGTTGAAATAGGCTCTTGGTCCTCTCCGCGTTCCATTTCCGGAAAAAATGGGGAGTGTGTGGGTGGAGGAACGGGTTTGCTTGTTGAGCGAGTGTCCTGTTTCTGAAATATTGCGTCTCACGGAGGACTCGGGGACGTCCAGAGGAATGGGAGCTCAGGGCATTGCGACACCCGGTCATGTATGTGCACGAGTAGCGCTTTTCCTCGCCTCACTTCACGGAATCCTCTGCGGAATATACGACTCCTTGCCCGAAATCGCCACAAACACTGTGGAGAAAAATGCGCATGCATCTCGGTCAAGGCATTGACTCCGTCGGTTGTGTCCATAAAACTTTTTAAATAAATCAGACCATCCAGCAAGAGCAACCATACCGTTGTCAAAGCACGTTTTGAAAAGCATTGAGAACCGATTTTAAGCGGCAATTCCCATTCACGTCTCGAGCCATCTCTGTGAATCTGCCCATCACTACTGCTTTAATGCATAGTATGCCAAACTCGTTCATTTTCAAAATTCAAGAAAGATATGGCGCATGACGTGTATATTGACGGATTCCATGCGAGTTGGGAGCACCATGGATTCCTCTTATAAAAGTATGCAAAATTTGTATCATCCAAAAAGTTATTTCACCGAAAAATATTGACTTTGATGAAGCATTTAAATACATTGAGTATCAAATGAGGATCATTTACACAATTTTATTCTAATATATTATTGAACGAGAAACCTTGCTTAAACCCATATCTACGTTGTATAAAATAGAACATTTAGAGCCAGGACGTGTTCTTTTCACGACTGTGATGAATGCCAAGAATTTTTTTTTCATCCCGGGAGTAGGCGATAGTGTGTGTGGAAATCAAGCATTATCAAATCTTTAACCACTGAGGTAAAAGCTTACCGCTGATACTTCCTTTATTCATTCGATATTTTTCAAACTATTCGTTTGAGGGCTTACTATTTGTGAAACAAATTTAAGCATTATGAAGTTCACTTTCGGAGAGTAGGTTTTTTAAGGTAAATAATTGTCGCAACGCTGCTTCAAATTAAAATACAATTCCTGCCAAGCAATCATGAAGTAATTGGTGCATGGGTCCAATTTGTGTTCTATGATGAAACCAGGAAATTAGATATAAATGTTACTTGAACTCATACGAGATTAACTAGAGGCGGAACCAAATCGTAGCCGCGGGAGAGGCCTATATTCCACGATACATATAAAATTATAAAATCACATCATGTCATCCTCTCAGTTTAAGGCTTGCCATTATAGAATATTTGCGGATGGTAGATGAAAATTTATTCTACTTCTATATTTTCTTTCCAATAAATTTTACAATTAGTTTGTTCAGTGCAATACATGAAGACAACGTTTTTCCCGATTTTCCCAGATTGCAAAGCCTGACGTTGCATGTTAAATATTCAAGTCCTATTGATTAACTTCAAATTATGTTTCTCAAAATGAAATCATTAATGCTTATCAGAGACTCACTCTAGGGAACATATGTATCTTGTAACCTGAAACGGTTGACATCTATTTCGTACATTATAATCATTTTACTGAACCAATAACTTAAATGTTTGGTCATTAAATCTATAATGTTTTTTATCTCCATGAGTGACTGCCATGATATGAAGGACTATAAATGCATGAATGAAACCAAGCGAACAAAAAGTTACACTCAATATTCCGTTAAATTTATTTCTGCCGATAACATGATATTAGCAGTGTCTTTGAAACTACTTGCATTTATCTACTATTTCTACAGGAGAAACAGTGAAAACAAATCAAAACTCAGTTTTCATCAGCGAGATGTATTTTTTCAGACATACTATATACAATCCTCCTAACATTTTCACTTATTTTCTATTTTGTGGAGATGTTTCACCTCCAAATATTCCTGTGCCACAATAATCATTGCACTTTCCAATTGCTATTCAAATGACAGCTAGGGATTAAGATAAAAGCAATTTTGTTTTGCGTGGCAAGAATATTTATAAATAAGCCGTGATTGCGTGATGGATTCTATGCTAAATGAATAGCTAGGATTGAAGAAACTATTACTAAAATATGTTAAAAAGCTTCGGCAATATTGAGCCCATAAGGAATGTCTTCATAGTGCAAGCAAATTAATAAAATCAATGAAGCCAAACCTCTTTTGCATCAAGAAAGCTTACCAAAACTGTTTAAACGCATTTTCCTACTCCATCATTTACACTCGATTTTTTTAATAAAATGTAAATATTGTGTCACCACCATATCTAATAATCATTTTAATTAACCACATAATAATTTATATTTAAATTAAATTTAATTGAACATTAATATTGTACGTAGATTGGCGTTTATTCGAGAAGCAGAATTCCTAAGAATGTTTCTAATTCTTATTAGTAGTTTGAAAGCCATGTTTTCCAAGAATGTTTTTGCAATTTCGCTTACTTGCAACTTGTCTTTGCACCTTGTCTTTGCTGTCATGTTGAATCATAAAGTTTTACCATTTAGCAGCAAATATATCGCCTCATTGTACTCAAAAAGAAGTTGAGCAATGTTTTTTTTCTCTCTTCAGAAGAAATGCGTGAGTAAATTGAGCAAACTTAATGTGAAACCGTTATGATCCCAAAGGTCTGAAAAATGTCATCAGGTAGAAGCATGAATAGGGAGTAGAAACCATCATGGCCAGATTCTCGAAAAGTCCTTAAGGCTAACTAGATTTTAAAGTCTCAATGACAAGAATAAATTGCACGAGAGTTGAATATAACTATTATCCTTATGTCTTTATATTAGAGTTTTTCCAAAATTCATTCTCAACAAGCCTTGTAGGAACGTGTATTTAGAAGAACCAAGAATAGACAGCTCTAACATATATTTTTCTGGATTTAAACATAATTTTTCATTTATATTATAAGAAAATCTGTGTTAAATATTATTACAGCTCACTTTCGCGCACTCTGACATCATTTCATGGCTTTCCTTAAGCCCATGGCAACCTTTGCGGGGACTTTGAATAAATAGAGGTGGTGGAAAAGTCTTGATTTTTTTATCTTACTAATTACACTTTGTTTACATAAACTTATTCTTTTGGATACTCCGTCGAACAATTCTCACAAAATATTTGTTCCGCATAATAATCCGGCCCATTCATATGTGTCAGCCTTCGAAGCTTCCAAAGCCCTTCCAATTGCACTTTCATGGGATTTGGCTTAGAATGAGAATAAGGATATCCTTTAAAAAAATATTGGTTTTCCAATAGAAGGTGAAACCAAGAGAATAAGAATTTACGATTCACGCTGGATTTTTCATATCCGTGACATTAATCAAATAATTTCACTGATTCATCCAACTCGAGCAAAGAATCATTTCTATAGCCTAACGCCAAATAACCCAAGTCCATATTTTATTTGTTTTTTTCAGTGAATGATTAGTGTGTGAATAGAAATGTAGATAGCCTTGCAAATACATTTTAATCATTTAAAAAATCCTTACCAGATATTTCAGCCACGTCTATAAATTCTTAAGGTTATTAATTTGGTGGTCCACAGTTACTTTGCCTATTCTTAAGTACTGAACTACAATAAATTTTTAGAAGGTTTTTAATTCCACTTATGAAAAAATCAAATTGAAATGGGACTGAACAATTAGTTTCTAATAATACACGACCAGATAATGTCGAACAAAATAATATTCGTCGAACTGCTCTTTTCCTAAAAAAGGTCAATGTCATTTATTTTATGGTTTGTTATGCATAATGTATTACTTTAAGCTGCTCCATTTCAGGCAGTGCCATTTTCTTGTAAGTGAATGTCTTTCATTCCCTAATTTACAAATTGTTTATAAATTTCTTAAAGAAATTTTCCTACTATTACAATTAATTTAAAAATGTACAATGTTTCAAAAACAACCTTAAAATAGAAAGATAACGCCTATTCTGCGGGTTTTGTGTCATAACTTGAAACCTCGATAAGAAAAGTTGAAAATTTATTAAGTAGTTCCACTTACATGCGATTGCATGTTGATATTTTTACATCGGCATTCGTGCATAAAGCTTATCGAATATCCGGTGGTTACCAAAGCGGTATCTAGTTATTATTTTGTGAACTTACATGGGCCTTTACGGAAGGTAATTATTTAGGTTCTCAGGGATGTGGTTTTGATAACTCGTTTCATGTATTTTGTAGGGGAAAAAGGTTTTTCTCTGCCATTTTCAGGGATTTAAAGTTAAAGACACCCAAACCTTTGTTAATGTTTTGGAAAATCTCAGCGGCGCTTTAATTCCGGCCAGTTTGAAGGAAATTAAGTTGTTTAATAGCCACCATTAAGTGAGAAAAACAAGTCTTTGCACAAATGATCGCATATTGTTCTACCAAAAAGATATTAAACTTAAGTAATTGCATATTCCAGAAATTAATAGATGAACATAATATTCTTATTCTGTTAATATATTTAATTTTCTAGGATTCAACATTTTTTGTTCAAAACGACGTCAAAACCTTCCATTGAAAAATATTTGTAGTTTAAATTATGTAAAATTACACCTAAGTATAACCGAGAACATATTTCAGAACGGTTAATGACTTAATCTTTCAGCAACATGATTACATTTTGCTCAATCTTTTGACAATTTATTTTTTGATTGAGTTAAAATTAAAATTTTGCCTACTCTGCCATTTAATAAACGTTAAGGTTTTCTGCTCATTTACCATGCGAAAATGTAATTAGGCACCGCAAAAATTTCAAATTATCAATAAAGCATCCCTGAACTCTACAACTGGTCGCATAAGTTGACTTTTTGTCCCAAGAAAAGATGACTTCGATAGTCTTATCGAAGACTATCTTACCGCAAAGAGGTCTGATTGTGGCAAGACGTTTCATCGAAGACCTTTTACCGCAAAAATTTCGACCGAAACAACAGCAAAGGCTGGTCGAGGTCAGCGTTTTCTTGAGTCAATGAAATGCCAGTAAAATTGGAAAAATGTAAAGAAATAGTGACGACAATGCCATTGAAGGAATAACCGAATGGACAAAAATAATCCCCAAGTGACATCCGAACCACATCAGGGCGGAGAATGGAAAAAGTTCCGCATCTTGCAATAACAACATACTGATGATTGAAAAACTTAAGAGAGTAGGAAAGGGAAAAAATCCACGTCGTGTGAGTGCGATTTCAGGTCTCATTCCTCTCTCTCCCCGAGATAACTCGACCGTTTAGTCTTATCGACCCACTTGTCGATCTAATGACCCAGTTTTACTGCCGCGACTGCTTCGTGACAGAGAAAAACTTTGCAAATAAAGCGCACGACTTGAAAGATACCCTAAGTGAAAATTTTCCGCAGCGCGTCACAGACGTGAATGGATATTTCACTCGAAAATTTTCGATGGTGCTTGAAATTCTATGAAAGGACGTTCAGCGCGCATGAAAAAAGGCATCCTAATGCGGGTGCATCTCCTTCGAAAAAAAATCTGCGTAGTTTTTTTTGACCTCTAAAAGTACATATTTCTAGCTGAGAAAATTCTGTAGGTGCAGAAAATGTTTGTAGCTATGATCCTGCAATGCGGGAAAAATTAACTTCTCATTTATTGAAATGCAATTGATTAAATGGAATATGATTTGCTGTGCCCTTCTGCAAGTGTCGAATAATCACTTAAATAAAAATGAAAAAAATTGTAAATGAAGTGCTTAAAAGTTCCGTGATAAATTTTTCATTATCAAAAATTTAAAAATGAATACCGTCATAATTTCCTTCTTGACAAATATCGCATAGTCTTATATAATGGACAGTGTGAATGGCTTTATAGAACTCCATGACCTTAGAGGAGGAATACGGCGGGGGAATTGAGACACGTCATGTGCAATTCTAAATGAAATATATTTCAATTCATCATGGAAATATTTTTTCTATCCAGCGCTTAAAAGAGTAAAAGACATTTCTTTTCATTCTCGCTTTTATTATGCCAAAGTAATTTTTTTAGTAACTAGGAAACAATTTCTAAAGATCCTGCGTTGCTGTTGGTGAAACCGTTGTCGAGTGTGAAAATGAAAAGCTACCGCAAAAAGATATTGCTAGTTTATACGAATATTTACTACTTATTTTTATTTTACTTGTCAAATATTTAAACAAAATATATAATTTTAAAAAGGTATATTTGGTTACAATCATGCGTACAATCATTCCAGGTAAGAGAAATTGAATGCCACTCTGTATAATATTACGTCCGTATTCAATTGAGAAGTTAAGTGAGCTACTAATCGCAGATTAATTTTCTTTATAGTGTCCACCCGCGGTATCCTGTTGTACTAAATATTATGATTTAGTTATTCCAAATACAAAGTAGCACAAATAACCTTTTTTACGATTTAAAAAAATATTTCCAATCTTTACAAATCCTGCTACCCGGATTGAACTGATGAATAAACGACATCAAATCCCCCTTGTTAATTGATTAATCATTTAGATTTCATCAGTCAAAACATAATCAGTTTTAAATATTGAATTACAATATAATACAATCAATAATAAAAAGCCCATCCCAAATTAGGTTTGGTATTAGTATGTTTAGGGTATACTTCGAAATACTGTGAAAAATATTATTAATATTTTTCATAGGAATATTTTACCTTTATGTATCCCGATGATTAAACGTCAGTCAAAAAGAACTAAGTAATTCTGAGGATATCGATACGACTCAAATAAACACACTTGCTTTTGGTTGGCCAATGCGTAGCCCAAAAGCTAGCAGTATGACTCTATTTAATCCCAAACACACGGACGTGAAAGTAATCACATATGTTAAAGAACTAAGTCCTCTCCTGGTTAAAGTGAAAATCTCCCAGTAGTCTTTAATACTGCAACCCGTCCTAAGGCGGGATGCTCCCGGTGTCGTGTGGTTATCCAAGTAGCGGGGTAGTCGCCAGGTAATCAATTTCCGCGGGATCGAATCCCACTAAGAAAATGGACTTAGCGTGGCCTGTTTATTTTTTTCCCCTACATGTTATCTCTATACAAGCCCTAATCCTTTCGGACATCTCAAAACCATATATACGGTCATAAAACATTCGATCCTAAAAACCCCTCCCTCCACGCCTAACGTGCAAATCTAAGTTTATAGGTCCGCCGAAGGAAGGCGAGGTTAGAGAGGCGATGAGGGGCGGGGAGGAAACCGAGAGATGTGTGAAGGGAGATAATGTGCGCGCATTAGCGATAAAAGTTCCCCTCTCTCCCCTCGCTCTCTAGGTGGAGTTCAAGGGGGGAAAAGCCAGGAGCTTATAATGGAGCAGAGGTAGTTCTCCCTCTCCGCCATCTCGCGCCCTCCAAGGATCACGCCGCCACCGACCGGGCCCTCTAGGGAGAAGGGATAAGGGAGGAGGTGCACATATATAGAGTGCGGGAGAGGCGAACTTTCTAACCTCGGTTAACCCCTCAGTGCGTCCACCGAAATCCTTTCCCAACCCCGGCCCTGCCCTCTCCTGCCCTAGGACTCCCCCAGCCCGTCTCCGGCCCCACCCTTCTCTTTCCCCCTCGGGTTCCCTCTCCACTTCCGTTCATCCCCCCCTCCCCAAAACTACGGGGTTGCTCTTCCAAGCATTTCTTTGCCTTCGTGTTGTCGACTCGGGGATTACACGGTGGCCGTGCCGTTCGGACGACCTGGTCCGACTCTAATCGACAATACTGTAAATGTCCCCCCGGCGTGTAGGGTTCACGGCACAGAGTAGATTCTTCTGCAGGATGAAAGCTATAACAATTGAAATTTTTAGAATCGCCGAAGAAGTATCAATCAATTAATTCATAAATATAATTTTGGCACAGAAATATGCCACTACGCTTCATAGGAACGGGTACCAGAATCAGGAGGGACTTATCACACGACCACATTAGAGTATGATAAAACATTTGAAAATAATCATATTTTTTGCATTTTCTGGTAATTATTTTGTAACGACCGTTCATTCTGTTAATCTATCTTTTATTCCCTCATGATCAAGCGCACAAATCTGCTTATTGGATTAATTGATTCTATCGTACGACGTAGGACATTAATGAAAAAAAATATAACAGTTTGAGTAAAAATTAATGGCAAGAATATTCTGCCTAGTGAATGTTGAATCCTCCACCTTTTTGAGTGAATCTACTGCGAGGCACATGCTCTTGTTCGTGTGATATTTATCGATGTATTTTTAGGCAAATATTTTGAATGACTCAATCAAGGATTTCGATTGAGCTAAAGGGATGCAAGGGTACGTCCGGAAGAGCTTCGCCATCTAAAATTAAATAATAAACTGTGGTCATGTCAGCGCCAAGTACTCAACATAATTACGGCCAACGGCAGGAAATATGCAGGGGAAAAATAAACTTGACTAAAATATGATAGTCTAAAAACTATTACGTCCTCATTTCTAACCGCAAGTATTGATTTTTCTCAACTTAGATCCCTCGGCCTTGATAAAAAAAGAGTTCTCACCCATGGTATATAGGTTAACCTTTTTCGAAAGTATAATCGATAAGAAAACCAGGGCCATACTGAAAAACCAACGCGCCCATAATTCAGGGGTACGTGGGCAGAAGGTCGGCGATGCGCTGGGGAAAGAATATCTCCCACGAATGAGTAACGCATAGCCACCCAACCATGTAATCAATTCCAGCTCGTGTTAAAGTTGTTTACACGCGGGGTTAAATCTTGTCTTTTAACCGAGTAAATGGGGTATGCACCGGCAACCAACTGCTCTCTCCCATTTCCCCGCCCCCCGCTCCCCGTTCCCCGAGCCTTTTCTACCTCAACGATTCCTTCTTCGCCTCCCTCGCCCCTGACTCCGCATCCACCGTTCCCGTCGAAGCGGATGGGTGATATTGTAGTGGGAGCATGTGCTTATCAAGGTGCTCCGGCGGCTGAGGCTGTATCACACCGTGAACTCAACTCGCAAAAATCCCTAACGTAGCAGCACAACGCCCATAACCAACATACGGGACTTAGATTCGCGTTCTTAGAACGATCTGACGATCGGTTGTGGCGATCTGATGATTACTGTTGCCAAATATATGTCGAAAGTTTTAAACCACACTGTTTTCATTATATTCATACGAAGAAGAAAATATTTATTCAGGTACGCAGTCCAGTTTCTTCCTTTGATGATCGATAGATGGTCCTGGTTGGGGAGGGCTGTAAAAATCCACTCGGAGGTAAATTGATTATTTTTTTCAAATTTCGTTTATTCTAACTTCCGGCGATAAATTCACATCACTGGATTCTGATGCTAAATTAAATTTTAAATATAATACATTCTAAATAAATTTAAAAGTCTAAATAAAATTTTAAATTTACGTTTCGACAAAATAATCAGCGCTCGTACTCGTCATTATTTCCGTGATACACTTGAACTCATCAGTTGGTTGATAAAAGTAATATCATCGGTTTCATCACATTTTTGTCCATTTCCAAAAAATTTATCGCCGGGCGATGAGCACGATTTGCAATTTGATACCTTGGTTTACGAATGATTTTTTTTTTAAAAGATCGATCGAAGAGTTCCACTCATGCCGAGATTAAAAACGACAAAAATCTCGATACGCCGTGGCATGTAAATATATGTATAGCCCATCACCATTCCACTTCAAAAGCTTCCACCTCCTCGCATCGCCCCACAATGTAGAGAACCCTCTCCCGCCTCCGCAAACCCACCAGGTAGCCCCAGGGCACTATTAGCGAGCCGACCGGATGACTTCCCAAGAGCATGGATCTGGAGGAATGAATAAATTTAAAGGGATGCACGCACACTGAGACGCTGGGAATCGGTCCCACAGCAGATTTCTAAACTCTGGGCTAACCGCAGGTTAATGCCGTCAGGGGGATTCTCACTAAAGGTTTTAAAAAGAGTTCATTCGCCAATGGATGCTTAATTATGTACAAACTAAGGGTAGAAATGGAAATAACTGGCGTCTTAAGCGCAACGTAATTACACATGCGACCCGCGCGAATTCTCTCTCGCTCTGCATGCGCGATAACGAGCATGACCAAGTTGCCGGATGATTTCTATTTAATTGCGCAAAGGTATGGGAATTAAAAAAGTAGATCAATAAAATAAAATTCAACCAGTACCATTTGCACAATTGGTACTAATCCAAAACAAAAATTACGATATGTTCTTCGCTATTAACGTCATTTATGATATCAACATCGCAAACAGTCTCATTTGCAAACATTATTCACGTTTATTGATATTTCACCACTTCAAAAGGAAGTGTGCTGATGGAGAAATCTTCAAAACGTATGTAAACGCCCAGAGGGTTGGAAAATACGCATGATTGTTAAATGTCCTCCTGCAGATATTTTAGTTCTTATATACTGGAAAATATGTAATTTCCAATGAAAATATACATCCAAATACAAGTTAAAAGTTCGCATTACTCATTTAAACAATAGTAAACAATACAATATAATTTAATAAAATACAATACAATACAATATAATTATACAATAAAATTAAAGGGAAGGGTGTCTCGTTATATGTTACGGCAGTAACCTAAAATAAATAATAAATTCATGAATTATGCTTAATTATTTGGAAAAAGACATTTTAAATTAACGTACTTTGGTATGGTTGGATATATCTCGTCACGGTAAAAATAGTATATAAACTAAGGAATAAAGAAAATGTAACAGCTTATTTGAAATAATGATAAGCGTGTTAAGATATTTGTGTTCCTTGGAAGATTCCACTCAATAATAAATACCGGAAAGCCGCTCATAAATATTCTAGGAAAATATTATTTGTATTCAATATGACTGCTTTACTCAAAGAATAATAATAATAATAAATCGCCGCATATGTTGAGTACGGCTGCAATATGCAATTCCCAACTGATTGAATATTAAATGGTTCTGTGTTGCCAGCGATCAAAATATCTATAATATGCATCGCAGCGGAGGAATTGTATCATTTTAAAATTATTATTTCAAAAGCAAATCAACTCTGCTTTAGCATTATTAACATTCCTATGCTCGCAATTCAAATGTATAGCACTTACTTTTTTTGCGTTTCCGGGCACTTCATAAATTAATTCATTACTTAATTCATTTTGTCCATAAAATGTTTATTTTGAAAGGCTAATTTTAAAAGTTTTAAAATGAAATTAATTTTTAAAAGATATAATCCAGAAACGGATCCAATGATTTTGGGCAATGTCCCCCTCCCTAAATATTTTCAAATCAAATTAAAAGGTCCTGCAAGGGGACATTATGTCGATTGATAAAAATTGGACAATTATCAATTAAGTCGAATATTGCTACTTTATCACCAATAGATCAATATTTCATACAAATTAGGGCATATGGTCTTCAATAGTTGCTTTTATAGAAACTTCCGAGATTGATCTAAAACAATATGGAAAATATTTTCAATAACATGTCTGAAAATATATTTTTACATTGAATTTTAATTTCAAATAAACTATATCAAAAGTGTTTCCCAAACTTTTTACTGTTGTTGTGGATAAAAAAGTCCTCTTTTTATAAATGGGTAGATAACGCATTAATTTCATTACTTTCAATGGATAAAACTATTAAGGTTTTCTCCTCCAGATGTGGACATCCGTTTTTCAGTTACCTGCTCTCCTGAACATTATCCTTAAAGCTTAATTTCACAAAGTCGCTTCTTATTGATTACTCATTCCTTCCATTTAGTACGACGATATTAATGCACCTTTCTGTATTTTATTGTTCTGTACTCCGGCGCGTAACAAATGGGTACAAGGAGGATGCAAAACTTTTTTCCCTGCTTGATTCGCGACGTATATTCAAATCCAGCATAAGATTAAAACTATCAATAAATCTTCGAAAGTAAAAAGTTCAAAGATTCTAAGAGTTCTAAGAGAGAAGTTCTAAGAGTGAGTGGCGGAAATAAACTTACACACTGAATACTCATCGGCAGATATTTTACTAGGATATGCTGTTGCTGTTTTACGGCAGTGAGTTCATACACAAGGAACTTTTCTCTGTTCAGCCGCAGGTTTAAAATCAGGACCAACTTTGTATTTAAAAATATGGATAAAAAGTATCTCAGAAAATAAATACTTGGTTATTCCACATATATTTTATTATGTGGAATATATGTGGAATAACCAAGTATTTATTTTCTGAAATGAATCGCTTCCACAACGTGACGCCTGAAACCATTCTATTGATAAAAAGTATGTTAAAGATACTTTGCTTAGATAACAGAACTACTAACTCTATTTTTACCAGCAATGTACACAATTTAGTATCATCCTATTTTATAAATATCTAAAATTAATATATTAATACACAAATATCATTATAAAAGAATAAAAATAGAGTATAATCTGGGTTTTTCCGGGTTCGTATGATGTCATAACTAGCATGTATTGACTGGATTTAATCATGAAACAAGTGCTAATACATACTACACATGATATGACCAGTACCAAATATTTTTTTGGATTCTCCTTAAAGAATTCCATTGATCATGTACTTCAACCGGTGTTACTGGAAAGTAAATGGTAATCAAAATAGAAAGGAAAACTTTTAAGGTGAATGAGCGTAAAGGGCGTAGACTTGATGAATGAAAGCTTAACATAAGGAATCTTCCTACCGAAATGCTTAATTTGTAGAATGAAAATATACTGGTTCCGTTAATTGTTTCCTTGGTCCGAAAAGGAGGAATTTTGTTGATTTGCTGTTATTTTGACTTGGACTGTGACTTCATAGAGAACTTTTCCAAGAGTTGGATCCTCATTTAATTTAGGATCATTAGTTTTAAACTGCAGAGATACTTTTTAAACAACATTGAATTAGCTTACCTGACAGAAGCAAACATTTTTATTCATCCTATACGCCATCATATAATTAAAATTTAGGCAATCAAAAAACTATAGAAATCAAATCTCTGTAAATAAGAAGCAATTTTCATCATATAAGCTGATTACTGATATTTATGTGTTGATTTTAGCTTAATGCTACTTAATGGCTGGCGCAAAAACCCTAGAGTGTTCTTAATACGTAATTCTACGGCTGTATATATATTATATAATACGAAAATTAGTCCGGTTAATCCATTTTAAAATTCTCCTCCAACGATCGAGATGGAGGTACTCAACAGCTTAGCAAATATCACGAGGGTCGCGTGTAAATATGAACGATTAGTCCCAAATAGAGATAATGAACGGAAGTCTTTTGAATGCGTAACACCTCTTTTTCCCACTGTAACATAACTTCATTACAAGTCTCAAAAATATATAATTTTTGTATAATCTAATTCCCTAATTTGTTTTATATCTGATAACACCACATGAAATTTTGGTTTTAACCACAGTTTTCAATTCGTGTCATTAATCTTTTTGCTGAAATTATTTACAGTATTTAACCAATTACCTTATACATTTTCCTTTGTAAAATTGAGAATTCAAACAACAAAATGCCAAATATTTGTAAACAAATTGGGTATTACAATAGGGATGGGGAAATGTAATGATACACTGTACATTCAATCACTGAAATGCTTAAAGGGGCGTAAAATCGTAATGCAGAAAATAAGCGTGCCCATTCAAGGGATGTGTGATTCTGCGGGTAACTGATCTTCCTGGGAAGCCACAAGCGGCCCAGGGAAAGGAACTAGCCCTGATATCCTAAAGCGCGAATTTCACACGACATAGGGCTTAAACGTGGTGAGCTATAAACTCATCAATGAAACTAATCTTCACGCTGATTAAGTGATATTACACATAATGAAATTTGCATTAAAAAAATTTTTTTTCATGGAATGACATTCGCAATATCTTTGGACTATTAACATAATATATCAAATCTTCAGCTCCGTAGCAGTGGCATTTTTTTTAAATTTAAATATCCTTTCGATTAAGGGGATTTAAAGAACAAATATTATGACTCATTTTCTCGTAAGTTCTCATGAATAATGAGATAGCATTGAGACACGATATTTGGTAAATGTATGCAAATGTACGTATTATGGTGGATTATATCATCACGACTCTTCAAAGTTTCGAATGTAAGAAATCTGTTGCTTTACAAATTATATTAAATCGTGATGCTACAATTTTTCACAGTGTATTCTATTAAAACTCATTAGTCTATGCAATGTTTTCCTACTCTTTCGTCGATAGTAGGACGAGCAATGTACTTCTTTCTGTGTGAGGAGGAGATTTTGAGGCATCACTATGTTTGTCTTGTTTGTTCTTTTTGTTTGCTGATAAAGATATCTAAGAAAGCTACACACTTTTTAAAAAAAAGTTATATTTCTCTTCATAAAAGTAAAACAAATCATGTTAAAAATATGGCGTTCATTGATTAGATGTTTTGAGACTTGTGCCAAGCGAACTGAACACTGAATAGTTCTCGGTACAAACGCGGAAAGTATTAATAAATGTTAATCCTGCCATCTGACGACATTTTCATTATTCATGAGAATGAACAGTGTCAAACTACTCACATTAAATATGCAATGATGTTCTTTTAAAAATTTCTCGCCTAGACTCTGAGAAAATTGTATTTTGGATCGTGTATCTCTGCCCTAAGGAGGTGACGCTCATTCAATCGCCCCACGTTGTCTGCCTTTCAGAGAGGTGATGCGGCCCTCCTTTCAATTCCATAATTGGATTCATCGCTCAAAACTAAATTTCAAAAAAGGCAGTCCGCCAAGAGCCATCAAGTCTGTGAGGAGTGGCAAAAGGCCCAAAATATCAAACAGGCCTTTCCACGTTTCCACGGAGGAACCCTGAGAGTACCCTCCGCCTCTTCTCCCGCTGAGTATCCTTCCGCAGCTAATCAATCCCGAAGCCTTTTTACAGTCGATCCCTTTCTTGGATAATTGATTCTCAGATGCTCAGGTATGGATAGGTACCACCGAATGAATTTTTCCAAGAAATTGAAATGCCTGACATTGGAAACGTTGAGCCAAATTACTGAAGGGTGTTTTATCCCGCTCTCACTTTAAGTATACACGAAACTTCAAAAAAACAAGCTACTAAAATACCGAAATAGTTTACATACATAATGACGAAGAAAGTTTTTATAATAGGTAAAATTATTATTACCGTGTTTTTTATTTAATTTCGTTATTTGTTCCGTCTTCAGGATTATTCTGTTTCCAAACTGAACAAATGATAACACATCTTAGAAACGTCTTCCTCCTTAAATTAATGGAAATGTACGGAAGGAACGGGTTTAATCTACGAAGCTTCTAGTTCCGCCATGGATTCCCGGACGTACTGCCTTTGCTGAGAGGCTTTGACACCATGGTCATCCTGGAATTAGCTGAATCCCTGCAAACATTACGAAAACGTCTCTAGTTTTGATGGGCCTAAGTTTCTGTGACATTGATCAGTTGATTCCGCATTTTTATGGGCTCTCACAACGATCGTTGGGTTGAGCAGACGACAGAGTTTTGCTAGTTAATCCTGTCAACGTCTTCATTTGGTGACCTCCTACCTGAAGACGACTTAAGTGATGCGGCTGTCTACTCAAGCCAACAATCGCGGTGAGAACCCAGCGCTATAAACATCAACAATCACTATTTTTTCGAAGAAAATATTTCGGTGGCATAAAAGATTTTTGCAACATTATCAAACCAAACCTTGCCTGAAAAAGAGTAAAGAATCACGATCCTCGCGGATGGTTTTTAAAACCTCGCTGTTTTTCGTCTACGGGGAGTATTGTCCTCACAAGTTGCTTTTTTTTTACCCACAGGTGGCACAACCGCCGTTGGCGTCACGTAACTGCTGAGGAGAGGAGGCCGAGAGAGAGAAGGCGGAGGTGAGAAGACCAAGGAGGAGGAGGTGGTGCGAGAGACCCCAGGAGGCGCCGGCGCCTGCGAGACGAGAGGAGGGGACAAGGAGTCACGACGAGGAGCATCGCTGTTGCTGCGGCACAAGCCATCCTCGATCTGAGTGCCATCTCGTGAGAAAAGCGGAAAGTGAAACACCTGCACCCCAATACCCCCCCCTGCCCACCTACGCCCCACCGCACCGCGACGACTTAACTGGAAGTCGCTTTCTCCCCACGAGCCTGAAGGGGGAGGGGAGGAGGAGCGTGGAGGTCGGAGAGGGAAAGGGAAAGAGGCCGAGGGAGGTCGACGGAGGTGGAGAGGCGCCTCTCCAATCAATCGAGTCCTTTCCATCGGCGTGGATTAAAGTCGTCGAACCTTCGGGGAGTCGAGGGGAGGGTTTTTGGGGAGGGAAGGGGAAAAAATATAAAGAAGAGGGAAACCATCAATTTTCAGGGAGGACGCCGTATCTTTTTCCTCCCCGCCCGCTCGGAGGAGGAGAAGGGTGAGATGAAAGTGTCGGTCGACGTGAGGGCAGGTGATTCCTAGGTTAACTCCCTTCCCCGGTGGTAACAAAAGAGGACATGATGAAATATGATATGTCGAGAGAAGAGATGAAATACCATCCGCCGGTTGGGAGGCTCGATGGGCACTGAGAAATATTCGACGGGAGCGAAACATTGGAAGAAATACGAACCTTACGGCTCGAATTTTCAACACCCGTGCTCGCTTCACTTGGCCCAAGCCCAGAGCGAAGCTTTAGCAGGGAATTCCTTTCCGCCACTACTAACCCAACCACCCCCAATCCGAACCACACACCGGCAGACCGAAAATCGAATCTCCTATAAGTGGTAGCAGATTTCTTTGTTTTTTTTCATTCTTCACTCGTACATCAAACGGCAAGAGTCCTGGGAATCGGGAAGGAAAACGACGCGGGAGGTCGACAAACGCGAAAGCCGAAGAAAGATCCACATATCCCCTCTTTCGCACGGCCCTTGAGGTATACAGAGTAGAAAAGAGTTATGGGGTGGTAGTCAACAGAACTGCAGACGGAATAGAAGTAGTAATACTTCGGAGTGCGATCTTTACTCGTTCTAACGGTTGACAGTTGGTTACGGGAATAGTCCCCACGGCCGAGATATTTTATTTGTAAAAATTCGAGTCAGGTGTTACAGCCGATGGGAGATCGGCAATCCGGGTGATCGGGAAGCTATATTGGTGAAGAGGAATAAGACCGGTACGAAAGAGAGTAGCACGCGTTGGGAATACGACACGACAACCCACACCCGTTTCCATCGTCAGGAATAAAAGGGAAGACCCGATAGGTTGGGAGAGGTTGTGCAGGTTAGAGAGAGAAAGACAATAGAGAGAGGGGATTGGGAAAGGGATAGAGCTTGCTCTGAGATCTCTGCTACAATAAACGAGCGAACTAGAGTCACCGGAAAATAACATAAAAAAACAGCAGCAGCACTCAAGTAGGACCTGCATACTTGCCTCAGACTCGACGTGTCCGGGAAAGGTGAAGCGAGATAAGCGATATAAAAAAAAAGAAACCCTTACCGAAGAGCTTTCTCCAGTACCCGTGAAGTCGCCCCACCCGAAAGGACGAAGGAAGTGGGAGAGTAGGGAGAAAGAGAAGGCTTCCCTCACTGTCGTCAACCCCTTAGCCCTCGGAGGGAGAGCGAACGGCGCACACGACCCCCGTCGTCCCCCGCACCCCTTGCCCGCGACATGAAGGACAGTGACGCGATTTCTATGGAAAAGGGTAAAGGGGGAAGTTGGGGTAAAGGTGTACACGAGAAGGTTTTGCCTCCCACCTTGGACACGTTGGCAGCTGGCCGCCTCAGGTGAGAGGGGACGGTCGGGGAGGACAGAGCACTGTGCACGGGTGGACTGAGAGACAGAGAAGAAGTGGACTTTATTATATTAGGCCAGCTGAGTGTGGAGAGCAAGGTGGTCTCTCGACATACAATATATACTACACTCATTACTTACACCACGAAAGTTGACGCAAATTGTTGACGGCCCTTGGTGGTTTTTTATAAACAAAAGGACAGCGTACTCTCAAGAGCAGATAATAACAATAATTTTTTTAAAAAAGTAGCCCTATCCTACACTAAATAAAAAAGGTGCTAAATATGTGCTGGGGTAAGGATAATTTTTCCAAAAGGTGCCTGCTAGTAGACTGACTCGAACAGTTTTCGAAAACCGATAAATAAATGTGATATCCTATTCTTTGAATAAAAAAAGAAACTACACATCTATAAACGCTCATACTACACAAAGACATATTGAAGATATAAAGATTTTTGCATTTCTTCCCAAAAAATAAGAAAACCATCATATCCGTTTCTGATCCTCACGCCTGTTTTTTCAAGAGAGGTGGAAAATATATCATATCGTTTCTGATTTTCCTAAAGAGCAGGTATCATTGTAAAATTCTAATGAATGCTTATTAATTCTAAGGACATAAAATGTCGTATGATTAGAATTTTTTTACTGAGTCGAGAGAAGGAATATTTTACGTGTTTATGGTACTCAAAAGAAATCTTTTTGGGTCAACCGTTTTCAACACTGAAGAATATCTTAACCGTTCAACAAGTTTTGAGTTTTTTTTCCACAAAATTTACTCACGCAAAAAATATCACTTCCAAGCACGGTACAGGGCACGTGTTTCCACGGTTTTCACTAAAGCAACACTCTTCACCAGCAACTGAACACGAATCTTTTTTCATTGAGAAGTACACATAATTGAACACATAATTGACACACACCAGGTATTAAGTGCTTTTTTCCCTTAGGTTATAATTACCAAAGAAAACGGTGATATATACATCTAAATAAAATAAATTATCTGGGGTGGTGATTCTTGCACGGAGCAACAATAATAATATATCTTCGATAAGAAAGGCACGAGGCACGAATACCATAGGACCTCTCGTCTCTCGTTCAGCAAATAAATAAGTGCTTCAGGATTTTTTTTACGAGTACGTCGCGTCGTCCTGACGACGCTGAGAACCTGGTAAGATGAATCTCATCAACATGGACGCAGAGAACCGCGTGGTGCTAAACGTGGGCGGTATCAGGCACGAGACATACAAGGCGACCCTCAAGAAGATCCCAGCAACCAGGTTGTCCAGACTGACCGAGGCTCTTGCCAACTATGATCCGATCCTCAACGAGTACTTTTTCGACAGACACCCCGGAGTCTTCGCTCAAGTTCTAAATTACTACAGGTGAGTCTCTCGCAGCATAAAATCCGTAGCATAATTTTTGTACTGCATCGGTATTTTTGGAGAACGCGTTAATAAGTAGAAAAAAGTAATGTAAAGGGAGTTTTTAAATGACCACGGAATTTTTTATTTTGCATTTAAAATGAATCTTCTGCTAACAATTTTGTTGGTAGAAAATTTTAAATTTTATGGGATGGATAACGATGGTATGATATGGAATCTTAAGTTCGAATGACATTCCTTATTAATAAAATCATTATACTTAAAATATTTTTGAAGAATTAAAATAAAATTTTTCAACATTTTCATGGATAACTCTCAAAATGAGAATCGCTCAAATGTAAAGTCATATCTGTTTTAAAATGGAGTACCTAAAATGGGAAAGTTCTAACGTAATGCAAACCAACAGACACATAAACCACTGTGAATAACATGTTATCAGTCAAATCAGTTGGAAAACCCAAACGGAATGAGTTCGAATTTCATCGCAAGAATAGTCTCCTGAAACCTCGGGAAATTATATTGGCAAGGTAAAGCTCATCGGGGTACTTGGGAAAAACGGATTAATCTTAATTTTTTTAATAGCAGAATTACTTTTTCTTTGAGGACGAGACAGACTGATATGATCGCTTCTGAAAGCATGCACGAAAGCATGCATGAAAAATAGCATGTTACATGTTATATACGTAAATACGTTATTTTAACATAGCTAGCTCTCATACCTGTCACATAATAGTTATGCATCACGCTAAATCCTTGCTAGGATCACTTTCAGGTTTATAGTACGCTTGTATAAAGGCGTCCAACAATAAACTCCGAGTCTGCTTGTTTACATATCACTGAGCTTTGCCAGTACCAAGGATACCGCAGTAGAAAGATATTTTATGATAAATACGGTTAAACAACTTACTTAAAAACTATAAACTCATACTTAAAATTAAACTGAAAATAATGATATTATTCATAATACTATTCCTCTTTAGAGGCCATAAATTTCATCATCCGTGAGAAAAGGTAATTCACAATATCCGACGTTTCGCCTTTCGCGTCGAAATGAATCACTCGTGGTTATGAATAGTATTTCTTAAATTGTATGAAGACAGTCCCTAAACTAAGATATGCCCAAAACTGACCCAGGAAATTTATTAAAAGGGAAACGAAGCAAATAAACCAACACCCATAAAAAATATTAGTAAATATTTACCGACCGTCAAAACAATCAAAATTTAATTCCATCATGTTTATCACCATATTTCAATTTTGGATAATGTATTGATTTTACAAGCCACTTTTGAGCCACTTGCTACACACGGTTTGATGACTTCATTTTTCCAATGTCAATCCTTATATTTCAAAACTTCACATCGTGCTCAATGGTATCACTTTGTTTCTATGAGAATAGAGAAAACGTCCCAGACTTTTGTACAGTATATTCACGTACTTTTCATAGTTGGGTGATATTCTTTTAAAACAAATTACGCGTTCTGTTTGCATCAGTGACTTCCTGTTCTTTCATAATGGGCAATCATTCGTCGCTTCAAGATGGGGGGATTTCGTGACTTCTTTCAGCTATTGTGTTTTTGCACCATAATAGAATAGAACAAAATTTTATTTCTCTCGGGTGAGATGTCCAATTTTTAATATAGATACAATCACTTTTTTTAAGTGCACTAAATCAACACGGGCAAATGTTTCGGTACAGTTTAGAAGCAAAGCGTGGCCGCAGGACGCTGTCCGATAAGGTTGCTGTCCTTCCTTTTCCCTCAACCAACGCAAGTTGGTGGACGGAGGTGTTTTGAGGGGTCACCAGCCAGCTAAGTACCGGTCGTCCATCAAGGCCGAGCAGTAGGATCAAAGGCTCAGAATGAAGGGGTTCAACAAAAGAGGATTTTGGAAGTGGTGAGGTTAGGGGGTGAGCACGTGACGCTCCAAGCAGCCGGCTTGCCTGCCTCTCGTGGGAGGAGGAGCTAATTGTCTCGGTGAAGTGTCACCTTGCCGCCATCAAGCGCAATCACCTATCTAGGAAACCCCCGATGCTAGCACAATATTAGACCGAGATGATAAGGGTACAATACCTCCTCGCCGCATGACCTGTCTCTCACCTTAAGCAAGTAAGGATGGAAGTTCCGTTGACGACGCTAATTTCACGTTTAATGAACATTTTACCCGAACAGAATAGAAATTTTTCATCCATCACAAAAACAGGATGCTTATTAATTTCGATGAAAGATCTCAATTATCGATTAAAATATTGAAGAGAATATGAGTGCGGGAAAAACAGGGTAGTTAATATAGAAAGAATAACGAAGTGAAAACAAAAACTATGTAGTTTAAATTATCAAAAGTGATATCGGAATGAGAATTAAGGCGAGCGATCCCTGACAAAGTGCTCCCGAGAGCGGGTGAATGAGTTCACGCGTTCCCGGGTCGTCGCTTTTCTCAGAAGGGCCAAAGCTCCAAAACCTTCCTTATCTTAACCACGCTCCCTGCTGGACGGAAACCTTGGACTAATTCTGAGGGCGAACTTAAGTCAGCGGAACTCAATCCATCTGCAGATAGGGACCATCTGTTACGCAGGTCAGGTGTTATTTATGGGGATCGGAGTAATTCCAGTCTCTGCGGTATGTACATCCTTCGGTGAAATGACGCAATCAGTAAAGGAGACAGATAAAAACGAAAGGGTAAATACGAGAATGACGGATGGATTTTCCATCTACTTTTAGTAGAGGAATTAAGGAAGATGGGGTGCAAAAAGTTTTGAATTTCTTGCTTTGAATAATTGCTATGTTAACCCTTAAAATTTCCTATCACTACTGGGAATTACATGATTCTATCCTCTTTTTTATGATGGTGGTTAATTCCGGAGTTTGTCCTATATTCCCGATCACTGCCCTCTATACCCTCCAATTCCACCCGAATAGTGTTTATGTAATTTCTCCACTTCAGACGACTGAGTTATGAGGAAGAAAACAGGATTGGTGTTTAATGTTGAATGATACAGTGATGATGAAACTTCTCAGGAAAATTAGCGCATCCGTGAATAAACCAATGATCTTTTGATTTCCGTTCAAGTGTGCTTACTCAAGTAGACTAAATAATCGGTGATCGAGATGACTAGATTTTGGTTTCCATAAGTGCGGATTTCACAGCAAAATTGTCATTATGTTTCTCTTTCATCCCTCGCCCTTCTGTGCTCATTTTCCCCTGCCAACGAAAATCAAAAGTCTTTAAAGAAAACCAGCGCATGCATGCCTTTAAAATTCAAAAATCTTCCGTGCAAAGAGACTTTTCAACCTTTACTCTCCTGTCTCTTCCTTGTTTTTCATTTTATCTTCCTATTTGATCTTTGACATCAGCCTGAACCCTTTGAACCAGGTTTCGAAAACTTTCCAGTCTTCTCTGATTTGAATTTGCGAGGGTTTCTGGTTCATCCATTGAATGCCAAATTCTATGCTAGTATTTTCACGCTCTACTGCCGTATATTCTTTGAACAGCGTAGATGACCTACTCTTTAGCATGAGCGTCGCCGTAATTCCTGCCTGCCGCTCTGCATCCGATGTCAGTTGATGACCTTTCGTCTTATTCTCTTCTCCTGCTTTCAAGGCAGTTCATAAATTCAACGTGCTCTAGTTTTCTTCCTCGTCTTACGACAATGATCTTCAATTTACAAGTTGTAGTGGCGGGCTCCAACTTGTGAAAATTAAGCAACGCGAAATAATATCATTGTAATTTTCAACTGCGATGTATTGCGTAAAACGAGTTAACTCAAACGTATTGAACGGAAAGTATTTGGTACATATTTAGCATTGTCCTAAATAAATGCTGCATAAAATTACAAATTTAATTATTTCACCGAGACTTTGCCTTCTCTCCCCTGCATACAAACGTTCAAGTTTTCTTCCTATCGATGTTTACGTTATTCTCAGCATTTTCCGGAGGTTTATCCTCAGCATTTCCCAGTCCATTGCATTTTAATACCGGCGGGCTATTTCCAATTTCTGCAATGTCTCTGCGAAATGGAGCAAGTTTATTCCTTTATTTTCAGCTTAACTCCTTTGAGGACCTGTCCTTGTGTTTCTTTTCTCTTATGTTACACGATGAGGAGAACTGGCGAGCGGTTGCGTCCGTGACGAAAAACATTATTTATCCTAGCATATATACCCGTATTTTCTTCCTTCATTCGTTCCCTGAGTGAAAACTTGGGTTTTATGAAGATGACAAACGGCAAAATTCACCAGCAATTTGAGTATCTTTCCTCAATCGAAGTCGGCCCACTTCAAGTTCTTAAACATTACAAAATGTTTTGCCGATTTTTATTATATTTACTAGAAATGGTCTTCGCAGAATGTGTCTACCTAGTTATTTCCTGTTTCTTCCTGAATCCGAATCGATACTCCGTCAGGCTGTCTTCAATTTTTCCTCCTACCCTTTGGACGTTCCCGTTTTTATTTTCGACGAGCATTACACTAGGAGAAAATTTTGACATTCCTAGTTATTACTTTCAACTGCCTATCATCTCTCAGGCCTCGACTTCTTTACCACTGCAATCATTAAAACCTTTCTAGATCCTCTCCAGAAATCTCCCATTTATATTATTCCAAAAATGATTTTATTGAGATCTGCTCAGAGCTCGATGGAAGTATTTCCTCTGCATTCGTTTGCTTGGGGGCGCCCGGTTGTTCATTGCTTTATCAAATTGACTTCTAGATATATGCCTGGTCCCCAGTCGTTCATATGCACTTTCCTTCTGCCTTTCATTGAACCGCCGTTCAAAGATTTTGGCCTGTTTCCTTTGTCTTTATATTCTATTGAAATTCATATGCGACTCTCAGATATGACTATATTTTATTTTACTTTGTCAAAACGCATCTTCTATATATTATCTCGTACATTGATGTGCTCTTCTTCTTTTATTCGTTGATTTTTTCGCGGAAAGCTTAATAAACTTTCTTAACCTTCTTTCAATTTTGAATGACTTAGTACCGTAATACGGAAAATAACAACGGAGTATGCAACCTTAAGTCGCAAAAAATAGCTAAAATGGTACGGCCATCTACGCCAAATGGACGACCATAGAATACTATTGAAAGTTGGCTCTCAGAAAGGGAAAATAAAAAACGGCCAAGGAAATGTCCATTCAAGTCCAGAAAAACATTAAAAGAGAAATAGCCGGGGGAGGGCATAGACCTGGGCATTGAAACGGGAGCAAATGGTCGCTTAGGATGCGAGAAGCGGCAAACCGAAATCTGCAAATACTTGGTCGACACAAACTTCTGGTAAACTTCCTCATCTCAATTTTATGCAGATGGGCGATAAATAATAATACCATAACAGCCACTTTTTTGGAACCCATTCGGAACGACAAAAGCATATGGTAAATCAATCATTTTACAGCAACACACGAGATTCTTAAATTATGCAGACGACAGTATTTTGTCCATAGATTTTTTTCATATACTTGTATGTGAAACAACTATCTGACTTTCATTTACTTGCTGAAAATGAATAAAGTCACCTCATTTAATTTCCTCCGAGAAAGTAAATGAGGTTACTTTTCATGATTACTTTGTTTTAGTTATAAATGTCAAAAAAAAATTTCATGGTTTAATTACCAATTCCATGTCAGTCTGCCTTAATATAATTCTTCTCCTGATCTCACGCTCATTCCTGAAGCATACGCACATTTCCCACCTATATCTATGGTACCTTGCAAGCCAACGTAAAGGTGCGTATCAGGGATGATTCAATAATAGGCGTGTGCATTAAAAATTAAGTGTTCTTACTGATGGTTACATTAAGCATAAATAATAATTTTTGGGTTGATGATCATTAAAACTATAGGTACCTGTACTACGGTTTCTAAATGTGAAAGTCTTCTTTAAGTATGTGAGCCGAGTTGCTAGAATTAATTAAGAGTAATTAGAAGGACAACAATCAAAGGTAATGATGAAATAATAACATCATACCAGGATACTTAGGATAAAAAAGAAAAAGACTTTTTTTTAGAATGAAAAAGAGAAATACTTTTTATCCTTTAACAAGGTCGCTTACAGTTATTCTGAACTCTTATCATCCATGGCAAAAATGACATCTCAAATCTGTCAGTTTTGTACTTTTCTCTAAACATATCTTCGCAATTCGGTGGACTGTGGTATAAGTATTGAAAAACGAGTAGTGATGAAGTTGCAACGGACAAGTTATACTATATTTAAATTATGCATTTGAAGAATTGCATGAATTATACGAAATTATATGAAGAATCATATAGCGATGGACACCTAAAATTTTCCGTCCTTGACTCATCATCGCATTCTTGTCTTTCCATCCGCTTTCAAAACGCCTTCCTTACGGCTGTGGCGCCTTGCGGCGGAAGGACGGGGAAGCTGCATTATCCCACGGACGTTTGCGGCCCCCTTTTTGAGGAGGAGCTGGAGTTCTGGGGTCTGGACGCCAACCAGGTAGAGCCGTGCTGCTGGATGACGTACACACAGGTGAGTAAGCACCAGGGCTCCGCAGGTTAAATTAAATGGGGTAATTGGCTCCAGCTCGTCATTTGACGTCGCTCGCTAATGGCTCGGTTGGTCGACATTAAGTCGAATTTTTTTTCCAATTTATGAGGCCAGCTGAGGAAAATATAAAGGACGCCTCTTAATCTCGCAGGAGTTAGAAATTGGTTCAAATGATTAACCTTGTAAAATCAGCAAGTCAACCTCTCGGGTTGAAATTATGATGACCTTTATTTATTATAACGCACGTGCTCGATTTTTTGACCACACGAACCAATGGTATATACTCAATCGCATGTAAAAATAAAATAATTAGGTGATCTTACTTGTATAAATGTAATTACCCTTGCCTTATCCTTAAAGAATAACTCTACAATTCCAAACAATTTCAATTTCGATAAGTAAATGTATTAGTATAGGAAATTTTTTACATCAAATAGGTTAACTGTATGTGGAATAAGACAAACTTTGTGGATTCAAAAAATTTTATGAATGCAGTACTACCGGTTTCATCACATAGTTGACTCACCTATGTGATGAAACCGGTAGTATCGTATTAATAAATGTTTGTGAATTCACAAAGTTTGTCTTTTTCCTCAAGATGAATGTTCATAAGGTTGAATCAGATAGCATTGAAATGTACATCTGTATAGTGGTTCTATTGCATGTTAGTTGCAATAACATATGTAAAAATAAGTGAAGTATGGATTATTTGTATCTTTTAGTTTGCCTTAGACGCCTCATACAGTTGGAGTGGATCAGAATTGTGCCATAGTCTGTACTCCACGAGGTAGATTTGTGTAGCTTTAAAATATTCACGTACCCAACTTGATCTTTTCATGTAGTGTATCTAAAATCTGAGCTTTCGCCTCATTTTCAAGAAGAATAAATAGTCGCTAAGTTGGTAGTCATGGAAAAATATCCCAGTACACCAAATTGGTAGGAAGTTTCCAAAGACCAAGTCATTTACGAATGTTTAATCAAGGGAAGGACGTATGTAAGTAAGAACTCCCTGGAATGTTGCGAAAAAGAAAAGGGTAATGACCTGACCATGACCTTTGAACTTTTAAACTGGGAATAGCCAGAATGTGCATCCTTTGGTACCAGCCATAAAACTTTTATTAATTATTCTCGTCCAAAAATTCCTGACTGGAGTTCTTTTCAGAGAAGAGTTGAGACGAACTAATGGAATGTTCTTTGCATATTTTTGTATAAAACTTCATATTTTCCTCGGGTTTGTGGACCCAAAAATTCAGCTGACTCAGGCTTTGGTCACGTAACATGAAGGTAGCCTTGTAGCCACAATCTTCTGCTTCTGGCGACTAAGCTCTAAATGTTTCCATTTTCAATGTGAAAATAATTTTCACTCGGCCCAAAATGAGAACCAGGCGAGAAGAAACAATGATACTCATTTCATAGCATTTTAACGTGGGCAAGACGCTGTGAACAAAGCGCTCTATGATAATGAGAGACCCTATTAGAATTATTCAATGGGATGTACTCAAACAAAGTAAAGAATTCTGAAAAGATTTGGTATAAATATGTTCAAACTGTTTCTTTCCCGCGTTGGTAATGGAAAACATTACAGACAGAAATTGTAATGTTTAAATCAGAGTAGCAATCGTCATAGTTGAAAAAATAAAAGTATCAACCCCTAAGGTTGGTTAGTCGAACTTTTGGAAAAGAGCTCACTTCTAATTACGCCCTTCGGTGCGCGAGAATATACAAACATAGATGGGCGAACGAGGTCCCTTCATTCGGTCGTCTGTGTCTTTCCATGAAGATGTAATATCCAGAAAACTACACAGTTTGTGTCAAAATGTACATTCCCATCGAAGTCACCTGGATTTGAACCCTTAACCCGCCGATCAATAACTAATCCTCTGCCAATTGAACCACTTTCCACGCAATTATTATATGTTGCATAATTGCAAAGTGGGATTACCACTACTTACCCACCTACCCACTTAATTAGGGAGTGCATATTTATTGTTCATTTTACAGCCCCTAAATAGGGATGGCTACAACTATACAGCAGCCCGGCTGCAAATATCCATATCATGACAAATATTAAAATTATAATAGAAGATCCACATCAATATCCTATGCGTCATTTCTTTTGTGCGATGCTCATCCAGCAAGTTTCGAACTCATGTCTTTGGGCTGCAGCACCAACAGTCATGAAACACCATCGCAACTTAACATTAATACTCCTCTATTATTTTCCTTTTTCACAGGAAATGCTCAAAGATAAAAGCAATTATCCACTGTAATGCCCACAGCTATTTTTTGAAAGATATCACCTTGGGAATGTAAATATGTCAGCCCCTCTAACATCCCAATCTATACGTTATAAAAATTGACGTTATAGGAATATTACGTCAATTATAAAACATTTAAATTCAGGTTATTCTGTTACTCTTAGTACGTAGAACAAGGCAAAGGACCATTGAGATATTACAAATAATTATATTACGTATTATTGCATTTTTAGTATTACAGCTTCAAGGCGAGCCTAAAGAATAATACTGAGTTTTCGTTGAAGGAGGCAACTTGTTATAACAAAGAGTGACAATTTTTTCAACTATGTTGTTCACTTTGAATATGGGAGTTTCGGTTAAAGAACCACACTATGTCCTCTGGAATCGTCCAAACTCTAAAAGGAGACATTTTGAATCACGGCACAGAGTTCCAGGGCGTGCATGGACGTGAAGTCACCACACTTAAAACCATTAACGACGGTTGCGTCTGAGCGAGGAAATTTGCATCAGAAGCGGGCAGGTCTTTCCGCGATTCCGCACTCGAGAGCCGAGGGCATTCGCCAACAGTGCTTCCGGATGGGTGAGAGACGACCCATTGTCATTCCCTCTCTTTCCACCTGGACAAACAGGGTAGGGCAGAAATAGACGGGGAAATGACGTCTCCCTTCCAGCTCGACTACGGTTGACCCCTTAGATTGGAAACTAGGTTAAGAGCTTGGATTCAAAATTGAGGCAGCAGGTGTTTAGGCGCAGACATTCGTGAATTTGTATCAGATGGAAGAATCAAATGCCGCTTCCGAGTACCCAAGGGCACATGGGGCGCTGGGGAAAAAGGTTAGATCCCTGCACGCAATCTGCAACTCTTTATATGTATATTATATGTATCCACACTTTATTCCAAGTTTCTTGGGTTATGAGGGACTGATGGTGACTGCAAACAATGAAAATGATTCATGATAGCATGATATTTGGTCACATAATATCCTTCTAAATATGAAAAATGCCTCATCCAGGGCATTATGAGGATGGCGTATTGTATGTAGGATCTCTAAACTGTAGTTCTGCTTTAAGAGAATTTTATTTTGAAATAATAGCTTTAAAAAAACTGAAGGAATAGCTATCACGGAGTAAATTATGAAAATGTATTCATTCCATTATTTTGGTACTCAGATATTTCGATAACTTTGTAATTATAACACGGAAAGCCACGAGATGACTTTTTTGTGAGGGTGGAAATGTAGTGCTGCCTGAGGTTTTTATAATGTGCCACCCGCACGAAATGCATTGCTGATGGAGGAAAAACAAATAATCATACCAAAAGCTTGTTTTATTGATGAGGGTCGATCTCATGAAATGCTCAGCACTTACGAGAGTGTTCGAAATTTACAAATTAGTGTAGACCAATCTCTTGTTTCTTTCGCCTTAATAGTACCCGTTCCTTGATAATGCACTATGAAACGAAACAAATTTGCCGGGCACTGGTTGTGGCGGGATAACGCCCTCGTCTGCCAATCCAAGGGCCGCGGGTTCGATTCCCATCGGGGTGGGTTTTTCTCTACCTAGAGTTTGGGTGTTCTTAATCGTGTCCATTGATATCACTGTTATTAAGGTTACTGTCCGATGTGAAAGGCCAAAAAGTGCTCTTTTCGGACTAAGTCTAAATAAATAAATAAAACGCCACACAATTTCTATCAAAACCTGAATTGGAGTCACTAGAGACTCGACGTTACACATAAAACAGTAAGTCGAAATGATCTATAACGGTATAAGAGGAGCGTATCTTACCTCCTGTCAGTAGAGTAGGAATAGCCACTTTGTATTTCCAATTGAGTTGGCCAATATATCTATCCATTAAATACCATTTTAATCACTTAACGCTTATCCCAAAAGGGCACTGAATGATATCACAAAACTAATAAATCAAAATAAAGTAATTCCACACACTTGAATTCATTGGCATGACTATAGAGGTACCTGCAAGTCCAAATAAATACGGATAGTCTCATATTTTAGGAAGTTATATATGTACACATATATAAATGCCAAAATGATATGGTAAATATCACGATGCCAATCGGTAAATGTAATCATAAAAAAGGACAGGTTTCATTTTTAATCCCTTTCATCACAGAGAGAAGACTTGTAGGAACGGTGAACTTCCGGGGCTCTATCGTTCAAACACGGGTAACTTACTTTTTCTCTCTTTCACCTAAACACTTTAAACTGAAATTAGGACGATCATATTAGTGAAAATTTGGAATTTGGCACTGTATTGAGAATACCCACTATGTCAGCATTGAAATTCTCGGTTATCATAGTTGTTAGACAAAATATAACCTGAGTTTGTCAGTTGTAAATAGTTGAATGGGCAACGCTATATCTTGCTGTACTTCTCATTACTAGGTCTTATATTTAATGCGTTACTTGTTCCCGTATCGCAGTCTTAGTGTTGAAATGTAAACAACTTATGATTGACTCAATGCTATAAAGCAACTTTTTAGCAATTCAATCCGATTTTGCCAAGAGGAAAAGCAATCATTTTGGTACAAAATTGCTAGGAGATGGGTAACCCAATCATGCCACCGATTGTCGTTCGAGAAACGCCTTTGGTGTTGATAGTGCTGACGGTCTATTTTTGGGCCCATGGACCCATCCTCCAGAGTACGACCGTGAAGTAAGGCGTGTGCCGTGCCACCTGCGGGCCAAGGCGAAAGGTTCCGCGTGTACCCTGACAGAGGCACCCTGAAAGAAGGGTCGACAGAGGTGAAAGGGTTGCAAGGGTTTTGGGGAGAGGGACCGTGACCTCCCTTTCTCCAACCGCCCACCTACTAGCACGCCCCGTCCGTCAAAAAGGGAACCCCCTCGCATTATAATGCCTCACTCGCTGAAAGGGTGACTGGTTTAATGAAGCTCTCGGGCATGCATGTATGCAGGAAAATGAGGAGATGGAGGTTGGAGAGATTGACCGTTTCGGCATAGTTTGATTAGGCAGCGGGAGGAATGAATGAATGCCGCCTCTGCTCAGCCAAGAGCAGGAGATGGACGGTGTGGGATATTTTCACGGGGCTGGAAGGGGGGAGGGAGCTGGATAGAATGAGGGGAGTTTTGAATCCTCGCCGCCACAACAGTTTCGCCGTTTAAAAAGGATTCCACTCATCACGACCCCTCTATCTACGCCACCGCCCCTCTTCCATTGCTACTACCTCTTTCTCCCTCCGGTTGGACAATGGGAGTAGCGCGGTCGTTGCGGGTGAAAGCGCGTGGCATGCCGGACAGGGTATGGAGGCGACGCAGCCCTCGCTCGACCGCACCCGCCCAGAGCGCAGGGAGGGAGAGAGAGAGAGAGATAGAGTGACGATGAAGTGGGGCGGGCGTGAGACCGGAGGACTCCGCGGGGAAGTGAAAGATCACCCCTCGACCACCAGGCTCCTCTCCCAGTGGCCTCGTCCCTCCGCCAAGGGCGAAAACAATGGGCAGAGGTCGCCACGGGTGCGCGAGTCAAAAGCGTTTCGCGAGCCGGGCAGAAGGTTTTTTTAGTAGGGGAGAGAGGGAGGAAAGGGGGAGCCGAGTGAGTGAAATGGGCAGGGGAGGATACGGGGGAGGGTGGGGGGGGGGGCCGGGAGAGAGAAGATTTCGGACAGCGGCGAGGGAACAAAACGGTTACATGAGGGAGAGATTCCAATTATTCGGCTTTTCTTCCTCCATCGACCTGACCCGACGTAAGCAGAACAGCAAACAATGTATCATAAGCAATATAATTCACGGGAGGTGGCAAAACTCATAGAATGAGTACATTTTTGCTTAGAGTAAAAGATGAGTAAACCCAGGCAACGTACATATTTGTAAGATTTGCTATCTAATTGATACTTATTTTTTACTCTTCCTGCCTTGGTCTTTCGTCAAGACTGATACATTAAAAAGTATGGATGAAATGCCTCCGAGAAACCGTCACTCCCTATAATAACGTCCTAAGATGACTGCTATCACAGAAAACAGTGGCTGAAGAGTGGAAAGTGAATAAAAAATAATATCTCGTAATAAGTGGCAGCAAGATTGCTCACCAAAGATAAGGTGAATTGAACGGAATTAGTTCTGAATATTGTTCTGACTTCATCGATGAGTTTCCAATTAGCGTTCGCGCGGCTTCATTTGCACCTAAGGAAGATTAAAATGGACCCCTACACCTCCAGATTTGTATTGAAGACTTCAGTAGTTGAGATTTAAAACTGGATGTCTTCTGATAAGATAGGATTTAAATTGAATTATCATTCAAAAGCCATCACGACTCGGCGGAAAATGTTTAGTTAAGAAAAGGCAATGGATAATTTTATCAAGTATAATCTATGATAATTCTCAAAATTAATAGTTATTTAGAGGGTTCTGATTTTAAACCTGGTTAGTTTGGTGATAAATCATGCTGCAACTAGTTGATTTATTTGAGTTGATCCGATTAGACGAGCTAGTAAAAATTGTATTTTAATAAGGTTGTAGAAATTATTTAAAGGCTAAGTAATTTTTCTATATTAGCGTCTCCCATTCAGATAGATAATGACATAAAGGATCCAAACTAGAACGACTTTAATTTAGATATCGGTTCAAATGAGACACCCCGATTAAAAAAAAATTGGAAATAATGAAATATAAATTGTCACTAAGATTCTTGTAAAACTTGGTCAGGATTTGTCAAAGAAAAGGAGATACTATGCTATATTTAAGTTATTGAAAAGATTTAAAAAAGATGGATTCATCCTAAAAGGTCATTCAATCACTCATATGCAAGCTATATTTGACAGTTTGTCAATCGATATGAAATTGCATTGAAATAAAACCAGGGATAATTCAGAAAATTTTTCCGGGAGAAAACCTGCCTCCTTAAAACAATTTCCCATTCCGAACATCTTTCCATATACTTATGATGAACTCTCAATGATCACACACTAATGGATGATTGCAAAATAGACACTTAGAAACAGTAATGGTGTGAAAACGACATTTCATTCCTCCAGTTAAAGCAATAAGAGTCTAGACTCAAAAACCAATTGCTGAGATTTGTAAATAAATAAATAAAAACCGAGTAGTCCTTGAAACAGGAAAGGATTAGGTTATCCACTTTCCTCTTCCCCTTCCACTTCCCAACGAAAACTTCCCGGTGACACCGCAAGAAATCAGAAGAGAAAACAAAAGTTAGATGATGACATTTTCTGGCTGGAAGCACGCCAATCTTGAAACAGACCATGGGAAGAAACAGTCCTATAGAGAATTACATAAATAGTTTCAGACAACTTGTTTAAACGGCTCATTGAAAAAGAGTAGTAATTGAAGAAGATCTTTTACTTGACAAATCTCGAGTTTAATACCGTATTAACGCTCGTGCGTTATGTGCCTGATTCGACAGTTTTACCCTTTGACGGTACATGTCATTTATATATAAGGTGAACAACGTAAAAAAAGAAAACACAAAAATGATCTCCCACGTGTTTCACAGTGCGGTTGAGATGAGGGGTAATAAACAGAGGAAATTTATTAGCTGAGAGTTTTCCATAGTGGAAGAAAACTTTGTTTAATGAGATTAGGGTATCAATAACTGAACCTCTATTTAAAAATAGAGATCAATATTGATAATTAAACTCACCTTTTTAATTCCTCAATCAACTCGCTCAGCCGCTTGCAGGTTAAAAACTAATCGATATCTTCACTAGCAAATTAATGCCGATAGGGGCAGAGTAATGAGAATAGGTTCTTACCAGTAGGTTTGTATTTAAGGCAAACGAAAAAATTGACAAAAATTAATTTTTAGCTAAACCAAATTTCAAATAAAACTAAAATACTTTTCACGCTCATATTTAATGCGATTAGGAAACGCTTTCCCCAAAAATGTGGAAAATAATGATTTTTTCACAAATAAAATTTCATATATGTATACCTAATGCTATTAATCTGGAAAGAGCACAAATTAATAAAGTTAGAAATGCGGATACATAATTAAGTCTTCAACTGGCGAAGAGCGAATGAAACTATCACTGATTCCTATAGATTAAAAAACCTATTATGTGGACGGCTTAGATGATCTACCTCTTGCCAATAATCATTTGCATTTTGGAATAACATATGACATTTGGTAAAGGGAAAAATTCAGTTAGGCTTTGAAAAGGCTCATTTTCTCAGCAAAGCAGATATTACAGGCTTAATTTTTAGGTTTTCGGATAGCAAGCGGCAATTCAGCAGTGGTTAAAAGAGTCCCTGTCGAAGCGAATGTGGTTATAACAGATATTGAGTGATTTGGAAAGCATTTGACCCTTCGCACTGTAATTGACGGGAAGGGAACCAAACTGCTGGTTATTTTATGCTGGCCCCAGGACCAGCATAAAATTGATAGACTTATCTGAGTGTTCACCAACTACGGTTTATTAATAAATAGTTTAATAGCAATTGTTAATCAAAATTTTAATATCATAAAGATGCGAAATTCGAAGTCAATTGATACCTGGATGAGTATTACCCACTGAAAGTTCCCACTTAAAAACCTTAGCCCATTATGGATGCAATATATTCCCCAGTAAATATACCATAGGTTATAGACATAACTCGCTATTTCGCATAATCAAAACTTCTTTCGTAACTGACTTGGTATGCAGTGTACTTCTCTGACCCAAATTCACAATTTTAACTTCGCATAAGCAATGATAAATGCCTAAATGGGGCACTCGTGTATATCATCAATTAAATCACAATATCTGATGAAATATGCTAAATAGACTGAGATATTATCCCACAAATTACATTTAAAATGTCGATTCAGACAGCACGTATCTAATTTAAATGAAATAGTTTGACTCTAGGATCGCTTTATTTCTTTTACTATTACCAGAGAGCTTCTGTTGGATCGAAGCAGATCATGTGTATTTTATTAGAAGTTTATTTGTATTTGTGCCAGCTGTATTTATCTGAATAACAAATTTCTCACCCAATTATCTATGAGCATTTCATGATGACAGCCAAGGTGGCAACATTTTCAAGATCAAATTTCAGAGATCAAATACAAGTATTATTTTAGAAATCTCGTGTTATTCGTAGGGCACCAATGATGTGATCCCGTCTAAACAGTGAAAATACGGTGGGTTTTATCAAATTTTCATTCACCAGAATTTGTGGCGTAAAACGTGACGTTATTTCTTGCAATTACGGAAGCTGACTAAATAAAGATATATTGACGATGAATCTTTGGTGAGAAAATACTAAATGCATCATGCATCATTTCATTCACGGGAAATGAAATTAAAAAAGTCAAAATACAGAATCAATAAATGAAGTAATATAAATTAAAATACCTAGCAACAAACCGGAAAATAAATATTGAACCAGTTGATCAAAATAAGTATTTTCCAAATGAAAAATTAAATGGACGCATGAGCTGCTAATAATAAAACCCCACCACTTAATGGACAAGAATCAATGCATAATTAAATCATAACAACCGATATGAACCCTTAAACCCTCAATGAATTTACCACTAGTCTGCTCAGCCATATTTTATGAACGTTAATTCGTAGATTAGTCATGGCCACTTCACTGTAACATATTTTTAGGCGGGAGACGACAAAACATTGCTCCTGTTGCACCGCAGACACTATATTTCCTCATTAACTATGCATCTGCATGTCCAATTTGTCGTGGTTTGTTTGGTATTAGAAGGGTTAAAGGGGTAAAATTCAGTAAAGTTTCATTGAAATCGGCCACCCGCTGATTTAGATCTCTCTGGTTACGTACGTATTACCCATAGGAAGGAATTGCCCTCTCCAGATTAAAAGTACCTAAATGCGAGGGAATTAATGGTAGCCTCTGAAGAGAATGTGAGTAATGATTAAAATAACATACTTACTTTAACTGACCATCTTAATCTACTTTATGAACTTTGCTAATTATATAATCGTCAATAAGGTTTGCAATAAATGACATGACAATATATTCGCACTCATGATGCCTAAAATAATATATGTATATATATATCGAAACTGAAGTGATTTTTCGGGTACCAGGTCTTCCTGGGAAACCATAACCGGCACAGGGAAAGGAACTGGCCCCCCTACCCTGAGGTGTGAATTTTTACACGCCGTATAGGGCTTAGTACTGGGTAATCTCTACCACCACCTACTAAACCGACCTTCGGGTTAATTACTGTGTTTATGGTTTATATATATATATCGATCAAAATAATCGATCTCCAATAGAATTGAATCGAATTTACCCTACCTACTTCAATCGTTCGGTGATAAATGCGGCTATAAAACCGTAAACCGACAGTTATTACTCTTCCTGTCTCAGATGCAGTAGCAACGATTATTCACAGGTGCACCTAGATATTTATCTGCTATTCGGCCACAGATACGTAAGACAAGGATTAAGAGCTACGACACAAGCCATGTAAGAAATATTATTGCACCATTAAAATTAAACATGCTACCCACTTTTAGAATAGTCAATAGCAGTACCAAATGATACATAAATAAACTCATAAAAGGTATTTCGGAGGATAACCTCAACTACCATTCATTGCCTTGAACAAAATAACTATGAATATAAGAAAAATATGACTTTTGAGGCACTAAGGCAGTCTAGCCAACTATCACCGACGACACCGTTTGAGGACACTGGTTGTAATTTAACAAATTATGGTTACTTCAATGCTCATCAAAGATTATACTAAACTCTAAAGTCATGATACAGTTGAGAATTCCTTTCACAATAACATAAACTCACTAGCATACCTGTGTGCTGAAAGAGATTAGTGTCAGCATAGCTTCAGTTAAAATGGGAATTTCACAAAAAATCCATATTATAAACTTTTTTATTTGGCAATCTTCATGAACGCGGACCCCATATCAATTGATGGGACGATATCACGGATTTTCACATAAACCCTGAGTTAGTTCTATTAGCATTTTAAATACGTAGTGCCTCTCCTACGGTCGCACGTCAAGATCAACAAAGCTCACGAGGTGGGGAGAGGGGATATCTCATTTTGGGCAGTCGCGCATCAAACACAATTCTATGACCTCCCATCGCGCGCGAAATTTGCTTTCACATGGCCGCGTTTGTGTATGTGTGCGGGGCCATTGACTAATAATTGCATCTGGAGTGGCTGTCGTCACGGGAATTCGTAAACACGCCGATTTCAAAACTTCAAAGGAGGAAAAGGTTAGCGGTGGTAGGCGCCGCCGCCTTCAAACGCGTTTCTATTTGGGATGCCTTGTGCGTCACGCGGAATTAAACCAACGTCCACGTTAGCGGGGAAACAAATTACAACCATCCCACGCTGCTTTTTGAGTGGGGTGCAACCTCATCCACCAGTCGTCCACTGCACCAAAAACATACTCAGACACGGATGATTAATTACCCAGAGAAACGAGGTGTCGGGCCCTCGAATGCAGGACTGAATAATGATGTTGATGGCGGTGAAAAACGTAAACTCAGCCCGTCCGCAGAGTTGTAATTCCGTGCTCAAGTGGCTGTGAATCTAGCCGCTCACGGTGGCCGGGAGGTTTGTAACTCGAAGAGAGTTGAAAGAGGGTTGTGACAGTCGGTCATAACCGCGTGGATATGAGCGAGAGAACGGGTGCATGACTACGGGGAACTAGAAGTTGTTTGTTTCTAATGTTTCAGGAATAATAATAGGTATTTGAAGAGGATAATGCCACGCTCTATACCCCACGATGATCTCGGAATAATATGACCCCTAGAGTGACACCAAAATACTGGTTACAGCATTTACAATTAGCATGGACTTGTTAATTACCAATGTCGGTAGCAATGGACACACCAACTCGGTGGAAGACCCGAGAGGGTTTCACTCAATTGTTAACTATAGTCTACACCTAGTTCCAAGAAGGTTAATACTTCATTAAAATAATTATGACTGCCTAGAGCTCACTGAGTTCTGCCAGAGCTTCATGAAGTTTTGTTTGCTTAGTAAATACATTAAAAAGGTCCTATCTTTGACTGAGTTGCCTCTTCTTGCACGCATCTAGAGATTATACGTAAAATTCTGTCGGTAAGTGAGTGGTCTCTAGACCCTTGAAGGAAGGCTGTCCATTAGCATCCACCTACACTAACGACCACAGTACCTAAGTCCCTGGTCTGAGGAACTCATACAGAGAGAATGTATCAATATGTTAGCTGGAGTCTAAACATATTATTAAGCACAAAGTCAAAATTTCTAAAAGTAAAATCATGTTTACAAATGAGAAAGTGTGAAAATTATTCACATCGACCGGGTTCAGATAAAGGCGAATAATTTTTACGTTTTGAAATTGTTGCATTGTAATGCGCATTAGCGGATGACTCCGTTAAAAATTACTCTCCCACAGTTTCTTTGAAATAGTAGTAAACTTACTAACCTTGTATTTCTCATGATGTAATATGATAGCTTCATTATAACCCACCACATAGGGTATATTTAGGTGATTTTAAGAATTATGATTGCAGTCAAAAGGCGCTATTAGCATTATTGTTCAAGTGACTTGCATTGGTAATTTGACAACAAACTAATATGTGTTACCCCAATTATTATTACTCTTTATTTGGATGCATGGATAAATTAACACAGGACGTTTTACAATTTTACAACTGTGTAATTCAAAGAATAGTACGCCGTATATAACCATTTGAAATAATTAAATTCAATGAATACTTCCGCGTAGAATAATTAATGACAATGGAGGATTTTTTTTAACGAGAACGCTTGTTTACAACTTATTGAAAGCTGGGAGAATATATGAGTACATACTTTTTGATTCCCAACAGTTTAATTTATCTCAAGCATATATATTATTTAATAATTACTTTGGCAATTCATCGAGAAGAAAATTTTTATACGCGTTTTCTCTCCCATGATCACGAGAAAATATATTAAAATTGAGTGGCGGAAATTCGAAAAGCCTGAAAATACCTAATTTTCATTTATTGCGCTATATAATCTGCATAGGAACGTTTTTAATAGCTAGCTGGGGCAACGGATGAATGACAGATATATCGAAGTTAGAAACAACCCTTTTGAAACTTTTGAGTTCTGCTCACGTCAGATATTGGCTGTCGCCCACAGAATTTAATTCTCAACTCAATATTTGGAAAGGAGAGGTGAAAGAAGGCTGGAAATAACATCGCTCAGTCAGTCTGAAAAAAATGCCTTCAACTGGCAGAATTTAAATTGGAGGGAAATCGAGGAATTCTCGTAATAGAACATACGGACGCAGATGAATCGGTTACGAGATTTTTGCGATACATGTGCAAAATTATGACATTAATTACGTAAAGGAAAGATATAACCGAACTCAAAACTTGAGTGCTTTTAATATTATGTGTTTTTTGTTGATACTTTAGTTAGTTGTGGTCTAATTGTATTATTTTATTTCAAATTATTATTGCCGATTTTTGTGCTTCCTATGAACTTTAAAAGTAAAAACGTCACCGAACAAGACATCAATGGAAAAATTTAAATTAATTAATTACATTTCATGATTTAATGGCTCCCGCCTGGAACGTATACTTACACAGGTTTAACACTGCAGTTCAATAAATTCAAAATAACTCACTGTCAAATTAGGAAATCTAAAACCGGAATACAAAAAATATGCGCGACGTATAGATCGATATACTATATCAATATTTTAAATGAATGGAAAAAGTATTAAAATGATAAAAAAACTGAAGTAGTGATGCAAATTATTGTCTTCTCAGTTCCATATTTGTTTTAAAAAAGTGGGAGTTTGTAGAGCGATAACGATTTTAAAAGGTTATAATAACTATTAAAAGTTAACCTGACAAGTGAAGCACTTTTCTATTCGCCTAAAGGTCACTATTTTAAATCTTGATTAAAATTGATCCTGCTCTTAGGTTTCATGGCCTCAATTTTATGTGATATCACGTGCTCCTGTATTCTAGTTTAGCCTTTGTTGGAGTTTAAACCTACTGCCACGCAGATATAGTCTACCGTATAAATAAAATTCATCGATAAAGAATGCCCACCCGAATAGCGAATAGGACTTCGTGTAAGGCTGTCTTTAAAAACTCCGCCAAGCTGTTGGGAAAAAGAGGCGCGTTAAAAACATATCCCTCGATTGAATCATTAACTTTTAATTTTATAATATGCAAAAATTTGCAATATTCACAATTAATCAGCTAGTCAATTATTCCCAGAAAATTAGTATTCGGCCTCATCACAACATAGCCAGCTAGAATGCTTTACGGTGCGTTTATTTAGCTATTCAGGGCCCTAAATTCCAGGAAAGCGTGAAGCACAAAGATCTCGTGTGTTTCTCTTTAACTCCGAAAAACTTTCCTTTAAATCGTCTAAAGCCCTTATTCCGACTCCGATCCTCTTCCCTTTCCACCTTTTCACCACGAAAACGTTCTTCCAAGCCCGATCCCTCCATTGCAAGCGAATAACCTATTACCGTTAGTTTCCCTCTCCATTAAGGAAATCATTTTACCCTCACCCTCAGACCAGTCCGCCACACTCCGGATTCCTGCAGTCACCACCTCGGCCCTTTTCACAACCTCACCCCTCTCCCATTCTCACCTCAGTCTCATCGCAGCCTCATCTCCATCTCATCTCTCCACCTCTGCCTGCGTCTCGTCCACCGTCTCGCACTCCGCACGACGCGCTCAGAATCTTACCAGGATTGGACAACTTTTAACGGATCAATGGCACTCCGCCCTTCGGCGGGTATTGGGCGGGGAGACGAGGAAAAGGGAAAGCGACGGGGGAGGGGGGGATATAGAGCGTGAGAGTCTAGTGGAGGGGTGAACGTTCAGGGTTTGGGATACGCAGGGGAACGGAGGAGAAAACGGAGAACGTGGCGGGAAGCTGGGAGGAGAGATAGAGAGAGGGGGGAAGTGAGGAACCCTCCATGGGCGGACCACCCTGTCCCCCCTAATTGCGGCTCATCAGTGGCCCAAGCGGATTTTCGAAGCTTTCTAACGAGGCGACGGGGTGGGACGTGAGGGAGGGAGGGAGAGAGAGTGAGAGAGAGGGTAGGGGTCTTATTTACTTTAGCGCAGTGCCAAGTTAAGACTTTCTCCTTCTCCCTCTCCCCTCCTGCAGGGGCGTGAAATTTCAATCGGCAAGGGGAGGTGGTGTCAAAAGACTTGAAATATTACCTCAAGCCAGGATTCAAAAGGAGGAAAATTGAAACTGGTTCGTAAAACTTCCTGGGAGAGCGGATTTACCTGGCAAATCGGATGAGCTAACATGCATACATGCCGGCTCGCTGACCGCAGGGTCACTAGTTCTTGACATTTTCCTCAAAGGATCTCCATCCGTCTGTTAGCAAATGTTTTCCTGCAACAATATGAGGATGATGCTTTGGATATACAGATGTTTGCCATAAATAATTATACATTAATAAGTAATGCGTCATTTTTCATATTTTAAATATTTTCAGAAAAGCGTGTTCATTAATCAGGGTTAATGATAAGTGTTTGAAATGTTGAACTCCATGACAGGGGAGAGTAGTTTAGGTAGGGAAAGGAGGAGAGGGAGAAAAAAGATGACAATTTTTTGAGAGCATGAAACATTTAGAAATTAAGCAATTCTTCCATGCAAAATGTGTCAAGTAGAAGATATTCACATAGTGCTACACGTGCAGAAGTGCCCGGGGCTATTTTCTGGGCCCATTAAAAAGTCTATTGAGAAACTAAACAATCGGTGGAGAAACTAAAAAAAATAATAACAAATGAAAAATCGATTGCCCTTTATCGTTTTCATTTCGCCCCACATGAATTCCAGCTTACGAGTAAGCTGAAACAAATAGAATAGGTGGATTAGCAAAGAAAGTATGAATGCGATGAATGCAATCGTATCAAATATAAGCCACCCTAGTATTTACCTCACCAGTGGATCCACATATTTTAATATTTAGCTTTCCCTAAGATTGATGTGCTCCTCACACGCGCATAACCCAAGAGCATGGAAGCGGTTGGGTATCAAAATGCATTTTACCCTGCACAAGATTACAACAGGTTTGAAAACAATTTCCGGTTCATTATCGTGAGACTACTCAGCCATAATTTTAATTATGGCTCATCCGTTCATAATTACTGTTAATTATAAATGCCAATGATGATTATGATTTCCAGTATAATGTCATTCATCATTGATTTAAAGTTATGAAATCGATTTTGAATATGATGTCCATAATTCTGATCATGAATAAATCAAGAACTCCAACAAATTAATTATTTTATTGATGATTTTTACCTAGTTGAGATAATATTTTATCATTTTATAAGTTAGTTTAGATAATTTACAGGTTATAAATATTTATTAAATTATATTATGCATACTAATCAAGATCAACTGCCAATTAATTGATTTTTTCCCGCGGTTGGATGAAAGGTTCTGCTGTTTTCCCTTAATCCAACTTCTTACGGCATTACGAATCGACTGATGTGTACATATTTCACCCTTATCAAAGCCAATTTAATGTGTTCAACTTTGCCTCTTGCAACGTCGCTCCTTATTGATTTCATTGTCAACACACCCTACGAGTACAAACGTTATTTTTAACACCAATCGCCCCTATTTTCATGTCACATTATTGGGGAGAAATTAATATGTTGTAAGCAATTTTTATATAAATAAATTACTACTATTAGCCATAAATTATTGATGATCAAGTAATTATGTAATAAGTTATTACATCAGTGTTACTAGGATTTAACGATTCGTTTCTTTACAACACTCACGCATCATCACCATTTCTACTTGTTACCAGATCAAATTGAATCGACTGCTTAGGCTGTCAAGTCACCTTTCATTTTCAGAGCTTCTCCATTCAGCCCGACCCCGCTCGGCCGTGGGGTGGGAAAACCTGGCGTCGAAGTAATATCTCTCAAATACGCAGAGGAACGGGTCAATCTCTCTTGATCTCTTGGCCCCAACGTGGCACCCACCACGATGTCCACATGGCGTCCTCAATATCAGTTCGCTGCCACATCAAAGGCGGCAGCATTATGTTCCAGTCGAAGTGCTGCAATTAGCCACTGGAGCAAGAGTAATTGTTCTAAGCTTCGGGCTGCCCGGGGGCCACTCCCATGTGACCTGTGCGCCTGTCCGACCTCACTTTCGCCCAGCGTTTGCCGTCAAGCCGCAAATCTATCTCGCTGACATTTGGAGGTCGATCGCTCGACAGGCAAGTCCCATGGACTATAACAGCACAATCGCTTGGCTTTAAAACTGATTTCAGTTACGATGAGTTGATTTTGAAAATCTGTCTTTTAAATAGGCATGCGCTGCAAATGCTAAACGATAAACACAGAACGTTTAAAAATACTTGCGCGCGTTAGTGAGCTCTGAGGACACGAATTTTGTCGACTCTACATTAATTAATTAATTCAGCATTAACAATACTTGGATTTGGAAACTGATGTTAATTTCTTCCAAAACTGAAAATAAAGCACAAAGTTTTCAATTAAACAGACAGATGATACCTACGAAATAATCAGTTTTGTGCCATATTACTTTAATACTCTTCTGTATTTTCTCATCATAAAAATTTCAATTAAAGTTTGCTTCTACTTGTTTACTCTACATACTTTCGCCGCTCTATTTTTTCGTATATTAAGCACTTGATCCACTCACTGGGAGACAATGGCCTCTTTGGTAGCGCATACTTGTGGATATAACGTGAGGTTAACCGTGGATAATATAGTATGTATAGTTGTAGAAAACGTTAACTCTTGAAAAATATATAATTGAATGAATGATAATGAATTTTAATATTTGACGGAAAAACTTGATTAACACTTCTACTAGACTAATTAAATTCATCGAACTGAAAATAAACTTAAATCTTCTGCCCATTCAAGTCTCTTTATTAAGGAAAATACCCGTCGTTTATAAAGGGAACGATAGGAATAGATTTCATGACTATGCAATGTTTTAGAGACAAAGTTTGATACTTGCTTCCCTAAAAAAAATCCATTGAACAGGCAAACACTTGAATGTTATTAATAGGGCTTATACCCAGTAAAGTTATAGGTCAGAGAAAATATAGTAAACGAATGAGACGTAACGGAGGATAATCTATTAGTCTTATAACTGTCATTTAGTGTTAGAATTCCGATTAGAAAGTCAGCTACAGGTGGCATCATTGTAATTATGCCTACGTTTAAAAATCACCAATGTGAATTTATAAACGTAGATGAAAAATTTGACACAATTTCTCCTCCAAAAACCTTTCCATTTCCAGATACAACGTAGGTTGATAATCGCACTCCGCTGCCGCAAAGATACTGTAATTGAAAAAAACCGAGTGAAGTACAGTATATGTGCATTGATATTTGATGGTAATATGGATAGTATAACAGATTTCATTGACATCAAAAAATGCAGTTGACTCAGTTTCCTTGAGTAAGGCCCTCGCTTATTACGAGAAGTCAAAATTATAACACGATGAGCAAGAAATTGTAAGCGATAATGAACGATCAGATTAATTTTCATCAAATTGAAGGGATGAGCCATGCACTTAAATAAACAAAAACTGAACGACTACCCCGGTAGGTTATTTAATAAAAATATCCTGAGTAATATTATTTGTGATTGTTTTTATACCAGAAAGAGAATGCACATAAATAATGTTTATAAGTGTAGAGATTAGTATTTTCACATTTTTAATCATTCCCGTTCTCTAGTCAAGGATGCTTTCGTTTTTCGTCATTCTCTCTTACATTCAATATCCCTCTGAACAACAAACCACCCTCATTCTTCCAATGAAAAGGAGAAAAAAAATAATTAACACGGTCTTTAACCACGCCCAGAAAGTTATCAACTGTAAAAAGGCACCAGCCATGAACGCAGGGGAAAACTGGGAAGGGGGGGGGGGAGACGTGTAAAAGTTGTCGATGGAAAAATTTGCCGGGGGAAAGGCGAGACTGAGCAGAAGGAGCGAGTGGAAGACGGATGGTGACGGGGTGGGTCGAGGGACGGGGGAAACCGTGAGAAGTCGGAGATGGGGTGGGATGGGAAGGGTTGGAGCGCCGGTATGAATGCATATTGATGGAGGAGACGCAGGGAGGTGGAGGGTTGGCACTCGGCCGGGAAGATGGATTGCCGCGGGAGAAAGGACGCTGGCGTACGGTGGAGGGAGCGAAGCCGAGGGTAGAAGGAAGTCGTGAAGGAAGGGAGTCGATTTAACGTTTGAAGAAGGCACATCTACATCTGAATTAGATCGAATCTCGCCCCCTTGGGTGACTCATTACTGTGTGACAGGGGTGATGGGTCGCATTCAATAATGTAATTGCAGGGAGTCATGAAATTAACAGTGTTTTCAATATTTAATAGAGCACCTTTCCATTCCGCTCTGTTTCCCTCTGACTTGCCAACACCCATAATTCGCATCATCCAAACGTTCCTCGAAAAAGCGATTCATTCCATCATTCCATTAAAAATATCAAGATTTCCATCCATTCCAACGCCTTCCAGCTCCCAAGGTCACCTGGGGTTTCCCAGGGAATTTTACTTTCTTTAATTCCACGTAATTATTCTCTATCGACATCTCAATTCCCGTAATTATACGAATTTGTTCATAATCGCAGGCTACACCACCGCGACGGATCGCAAGCATGGCCTCCCGTTTTCCCTGATGCGAAGGGCAAACTGAGAACACTTGGGCGAACAATCAGATAATTTTTGCCTGAACCCCACCAAATCTTCCCGAGTTTTCCAATCACATAAATTGAGAGAATTTGGAACAGAAGGTCATTGAGGAACCTCTTGATAATGACGCAGAAGTGTTGAAACCGCTTGAGTTATATTCAAATTTCGAGGCATTTTTTTTAGTTTATCGCGGCATCCTCCTCTAGTTTGGTTGGATGATTCGATTCTTTTTAAAAAGATATTTTCCATGAAAGACAGATTGAGCCAAAGCTTTTGAACCTTCTAGAAAATATTTCTCATTTTACGAAAAATTAATACACTCATTTTTCTATTTCCAGTTCTGAATAGGTGTATAGATTATTTTAAAATGGAAAATAAAGCATCACGTAAATAAAAGATGCAATCCTTTAGATTTAATTTTTAGTATTAGTATACACATTTGATAGTTACGGTCTCAAATTCAATTTTTTTTTAATTTCTCAAAAATCATAATTTCTTTTTTTGTTGTCCGAGGCGTAACTTTATGAAATTTGCATAACATATTGGAATGAAATAATTTACTTTGTAATTCCACACTTTGGAATTAAGAAGCAAATTATTTCATTTCAATATCATAATTTCATTTTAACATCACTAAAGAAAAAAACGCTACCATTGCACTTTTGCTTTCTAAATAGTCTAAATTGATTCTATTGCGCTTTATGGTGTTACGTAAAGTTGAATGGGTATAATTTTCCATGAAACACTCTTGTTTTGTAGGTTCAAAATCAATGCTAAAAACATCAGCTACAAAATATATCTTTCTTTCGAACCCCACAATGATTCAAAATTATTTCCGAGTTCTGGCTTCGTCATGGACCATCATGTTCCTGTAGAAAATTTAATCAGAAACGCAAGCCTCCAGACATGTTACAAATGAACAGGCAACTGCTATCAGCAAAGCAAGGACTAAATCTTCAAAAAGGTCCAGTCACAAGATGATCCAAAAGTCTGACGTAAAGTGAGGTAGAGGGAGTAATAAGATGAAGGGACGAAGGAAAGAGTTATGACAGGAGGGAACGATGGAAATGGCCAACTTGGGGACGCAGCGGAAACTGGAGCGAAAGTTTCCATGTTCTCGCTCCATAAGGAAAGTTTATCCGGGCTCGACCAGTTTGAACGCTTCATCCGCGATGTGGCTTAAATCATTTTGGACGGTACGAGAACATCGAACATCAATCGCACGGTCCTTTAGATTATCCCATTTCCTGTTCAATACTACAATCTGCACGAAAATACTTACAGCACCACATGACGTAAAAAACCAAGATGAACTCAGAATCAAGAAAAGAACACATAGCGTAGCATTGTAATGTCAGATGACACGAAAATGAAGCTGTATATTTGCTGAAACTGTTTGAATGCTTAACTCCTTGGTATTTCTCATATATGCTAAGTGATATAAATCCAAAATATTTATCGTGAATGTGTCCCGCTCAAAGCGTACGATTTAAGACTTCTACTACATTTCCGACCGATGTGAGCTTACGACGAGACTATCGACACGTGAACTAATTAAGTTAAGTGTGTACATAAAATGTAAGTTAATATGAATTCCAGCAAATCAATATGAAAACTATTTATCTTCAAACACAAACTATTTTCAACATTACTAGCTTTGACGATAACCCCAAAAGTGCCTTTTCTTCCGTTTCATCTCTATGATATCAATTTGAATTTGAGATTTCATGTTGGACTAATAAAGCTGCACTGTTTAAGAAAGAATTTAAGGAGAAATATATTATTGAAATCAAGAACTTCTATAAAAGCTGTTGATTTTTTCTCATTCCGTCATTTTTTTCCGATGTCTTGGAAACTCCATAGGCATGTCATTGAATATAACTGAAATTTCACGCCATCGTGCTAAATAGGCATTAATGATGTGACAGGTTCAACTCCGTTTGCCGACATCCGCCACAGCTGGCCAAACTTTGTCGATTAACAACGAAATACATGGAAATAGTATCCAGGAGCTGTTTCAGCGCACAAGGAGAATAGAGATAGCGAGCGTGTTAGTTACCCTAAGTTATTGTTGGGTCTCGGCAAGAAAGTTTGAGACGGGTTAAAGAAGATTGGGAAGAGATAGTTGGGAAAGGATTGCCTTTGGGGTTCTCCATGGGCTAAAACTTAACGGAAACAAGGGGAGGAGAGAAGGGAAGCGTTTGCATTCAAAATGAAAGCGCCTTGCTGCCGTCTTGGTATTCGCTGATCCGTGCCTCTGTCGAGCACGTCACGTGGAATAAAGGAAGGATTTTAGCCGAGACGATAAGGATTGGGAAGAAAGTTGATACGGCTATTCCTAAGTGGCTATTTTTCAAGTAAGAATGGTTTTCTCGACCATTTTCTCCGTCCATTTCCACAGCATGTACCAAATAAAAAAATTATGTAATATCGAAATGTCTCATGGCTTTTACATGTATTTATGTCCAGGTAAAATGGATTCACGTGACGTCACTCCTGAAGGGGTAACCACGGTCGTTATCGGTCCGTAGACCTTGTAGGTTAGAAACTTATGTCCCACTGGTCTCGAAGGGTCCATGTGGTGTTCAAAAGAGGGAAACATTAATCAAATATAGTAATTGCAATCTCTTTATAAACCAATTTAGACCGTTATCGCCAATTACGATAGACACCTAATTCAATTTGTTGCAATCTGTAAAGACTCCAGCAAAGTTATACTGTGTAGACAGTCTTTGAGTGTGCGCCCTCAATTGACCAGCGACTGCGCACAACTCTGGTTCTTCCATTCGGAAAAACTTTTAAAATATATGATAATCTCAATTCGTGACGATTGACAATAGCCAAAAATAAATACAAAAACTCGTAACATAAATTTGATGGTTTTGAGGCTCTACTTTGTGAAAATTCATGACCACTGAATAAATAAACTTGGTATTTTTTCACCCACATTTTTGAAAAAATAACCAAGTTTATTTATTTGCCATAGTTTTAGCATAGGTTTTTAAACCTATGATAAAACTATGGTAACTGACCACTGAATAACCTTAAAAAGTTATTATGTGAATTAATCGTAATCATGTAAGATTTCTCTCTCATTCGTAGTAGTAGTTTTGAGGGGAGGCGACCGACAGCTAAGGTCATTTGCGCCATAGGGGATGGACAGGATAGGATGAAGGGTGGAGAGAAACCCGGCGTCAGCATTAGCCTACTCTTTACGAAAGGCGCCAAGGGGTCCGCAGTTTAACGTCCCATCCGACAGCCGGCGTACTCACTCAAGGTGCCCTCCACAAAGCACCGCAAGTAGAGATCGAGATACCCCTGAAATATATTCAACACCGCCGGGATTTGAACCCGCGCCCTCAGGGTGGGAAGCCAGTACGTTAGCCCCCGCACCATCTCGATCCCCTCTCTCTCATTCGTATCTCATTATTTTTTCACACATTTTTGTGTGAAAATATACCAAGTTTAATTATTTAGTGAACTCGTACTTTCTTTATTAACTACCATTATCCTAAATATAAACTAGGCCAAACTAAAACAAATGGCTACGACAATTGTACATTATGTATACTAGGATAATATTGATACATCTAACGGTTAAAAAATAGTCAAGATTTTTCTTTTAACTCCATAAATACTGTCATAACTATTTCAACATGCAATATATGTTAACGAATGTGAAAATTATACATATTCTAGGCTTAAATATATATAGCAGATGTTACCTGTCTAGACACATGGCAAAGGAACAATACCCGAAACTAGAGAATCCCTTCGTCAGCGCCACACCATCTCCCTACACTGTATGACTCACTTCACTGAATATGCGGGTAAAGTATATTCGGAGTATACGGACATGTACTTCACGGAATATAAGTGTACAAATCTCGTACACTTAAGTGAGTGACTATTCTTCTCTCTAGTGAGTGACTAGTTCCTCTCGGGACCACCGGATGAATTTTCTAACTTCATTGTATGCTTCATAGAAAGCAATATATGACTCAGCTCGTCGACAAACGCACGGAAAGTGCGCGCTATCTTTGCTTGATAGTTCATAGATAGGCCAAGTGAACATAATGAGAAAATAATGAGGTCAAAAATCGAGTAAAGGTGAAATTCTCCAAGATATTAGGAAAAAGATACCCTGAGGGAAAACACAAAGGGAGAAATCAAAATCAATCGAGTTAAAAACACGTGAAAAATAAAAATGTTCTAGAGTCTATATAATCTCTCATTCACTGACATTGATTACCTCTATCTAATCTATCTTTTGATTGTATGCTTACATTAATGAATTGCAGCGAGCAATTAACGCAATAAGCACCCTCCTCAGTACACGCATTGGCAACCGGAAAATGTGGGTTCAATTTAAAATAGCACTTTATTAATTTCCTAATATTTCCTATATCCATCAATAGCACTTTTACACTTGCAATTCAATTTAACTCCTGTGGAACTAAATTTATGTGAAGTAAAATCAAAATTCTATCTCACTTGTGGATTTTTAAAGCCAGATCAGAATGGTGCAGATCTTTGATTATTCCAGCGATAACTATACCTAAAATTATATGTTTGGGACCCTATGGAGTTGATTAATAACCAAGTATTTTAATGCTCATTTCATAGTAATTAATAATAGTATTGACTGAAGCATTTATAGCTTATAGAGATTACATAGAAATGGTTTCATTGAACAGCTAAAAATTAATCACATAGTTTCGCATTAACAAGCAACTCGCAGTCCCAATTAAGAAAACCTGAAAACGTGACTACACAACCGGGGACCACAAAATGGTGCAATTCAGCCCCAACTGTGCGCATGCTTTATTCCAATTGCGAGTATAGCTTATATTCATCATAAATTTGCGCTCATAAATATTACGTTTGGCTCATGGATGAAATTAACAAAATATGGATATACATTAAAAATTTCGTTATTAACTGAGCGGTAACTAATAAGTGCTTTTCTATCAAATACTCAATGCGAAATGTATGTTATTAGGTCATCAGTACACAATTCAAAATTAATCTCACAGTTATAGAGTTTTGAGACACACGTGGATACAGTTCGTCATTCATTATTTTTCTCTGTTGAATTAAAATTTTAAATGTTTTTAATTACCAGATCATTCTTATTTTGCTAAACCCATCATAACTGTTTTTTTAATTTTCGAATTACACGCCGGACTGATTTTACTGGTTTGGTAGACTGCTTCCCACGGCCGTTGCTTGTGTGCTCATCCAGGCTCCGAGCGCGAACGAACACCGTGACTTTGATTTAATGACTTAAATTAAGGCGTGATTAAGGCACGACATAGCGTCATCCATCAATGCACCATTGGAAATATTAATGAGCAGATTTGGATGAATGACAAAACCCCCTTAAGGTAGTAGTATAGTATACCCATTGCCTAAATTCCCGAAATGGCCAATTTCTAGAGAAAAACCTTTTATAACAATCTCAATTATTTTTCCAGGATGTTTTTAAGTATGGCATATTCGATCGGTGGTAAAATTTGATCATAAGATTGATTTTAATTTCTGCGGTAATTTTGCACCGTGACTCCGTCATCGTTTGATTTGTTAGCGAAATCGATCCCGATCACATTTAATTCATTTTGACCAGGAAATTGACCCGAAATCGAACCGAAGGAGTGGCGGCTTTTCCCCGGTAGAGTGGGGTTCAGTACACCGTGCGGCCGAGAGTCGTTGACCATGTGGGCACATTTTCCAAAAATTAACGATAAAAATTGGGAGGCGGGGGGGGGGGGGGGACGGAGGGAGAAAGCGAAACTCTGGGAAGGCGAGGTGATTTTCCATCACCGCCGAGGCGGGAGAAAAACAGATTGAGGGCCGCTGGGTTCATCAATCATTTGAAACTAACTCGGCGAGCCCGTGCGTGCATTCCTCTGGAGAGGGATCTCGCTCTCCCCCACTCCGAACTACCCATTCTCTCCCTCCTCGTCGGAAAGCGCGATGGACCTCTATCGCCCGACAACCCTCTACTACCTTCCTAATGACGTCATAAACTCACTCCACCCACATCCCCCCCTCCCCAAAACCCTCCACTTTTGCGCTTTTTACGCAAAAAAATACCTCCGTCCTATCCCTCTCGTTCCCATTCCTCATTCTCCCATTTTTCTCCCTCCTCCGACCTCCATCCCTCACTCCCTCTCTCTCTCTCTCAGCCTCGTTCGATCCCCTCACTTTTATTTTTAAGTCCATCCCACCCCTAAACTTCGCTTATTTGTATGTATGTTTTTTTCCGATGACGGACTCTTGCGCATCCCGGTGAAGTCATTCATATGCCACGACAAATCGATAGGCTTCGAGTAAGAGATTAGCTAAAGATTTACGGTGTTCCTCGATGTCACACGGTAACGGAACCTAGGAGAAATGGCCGCCGAAGGCCCACATTTGTGTCAAATTTCAATAATTCTGATCCCTCGTAGGGTAAATGGCATGCAAACCGAAATGACAAAAACCACCCCGAGGATAGATTCAACCGTGCTCTCCGATACTGTAAAAATAAGATAAATTAGCGATGAGCGAGGTATTATACGGCAATTTTTTTTAACTACAGAACAGGGAATGCTCGACAATTTGATGAGACTTTATAGCCCTCAAAAGGAAGGAATATCGGTTTTTCTCAATCATAGAAATAAAACGATGCCAGCTAAAGTTTCTGCGACTCTTTTGAGCGAAAGACCTATTGAGGCTGCTAGTGGTTTCTTTATTCTGGAATCAGGCTATCAAACAAATCCAGTAATTATTAGGTATGTGAAGCCGAAAAAAATATTTCTCAGCTCAAAGGTAGGTGATGCGTAATTTGTATTATAGAATGATTAGTATTTATCTTTTTATTTGAGTAAACTTTAGTTACACTTGCAGTTCTGATAGCCCGATTTTAGTTAAATAATTCAATTCAAAAGCTTTCATTTTATGTAAGGACTTTTTAAAACCTAATAATACCATCCTCATTCCATTTAATAATTTACAGCTCGAATTGCCGCACTATTCTGTTAAGGTTGCATCAAAACATATATCACTAGATCTGATTCTATGTGCATGCCTCTGATTAGCTCAGTTTTACAAATACTTTTTTATTGATCCAAAAAATTGGCATTTTTGCCTTTTAGAATCTAATAACAATTTCAAAACTTGGTCCATTCTCACGCCTGAATACGAACTATTTTTTAATTGGTTAATAAAATCAAATTAAGCCAATGGTTATCAAGTCAATCTGTAAATTTTGACAACTTGTGGAATTAAGTTTTTTTTTATTAAATATTTTAATTTTTAGAAACAATATTAATCGAATTTCTCAATTCGATTATCATATTCCTCTAAGTTTACCCCCGCCTCGTTTCCCATCTCCAGATCTGTCTAAGTTTATTATTTTCTTTGTAATTCCAATTTTACATCTGCCTGCGTTAGTATTGGCAAGGTATACATGTAATTGCACACAGATGAGTGAGTTCCTCCTTTGTAAGAAATGGAATATGCATTACCATTCATTTTTCGTACTTCCGCCAGTTGAACGTTGTCTCATGGAAGGCTTTAAGTATAATTTCAAATAAGAAAAGGCGACAGTATGCGGGTAGAAACAAAATTTCAGGACCCGCGTGCTGGAATTTGTTTCTATCTTTGTCTCGCCAAGTGCAAGATTGTGATTTCGATGCGTGGATCCTGAATTGCATCGAATCGACCTCACGTTTTTTGCTCAAAAGTATCTCATTTATTTGTAAATGGCAAATACGACAAAATATATTTCTGTGGTGCTGGAGGAGAATGATGAAGATGAAATGGACAGACCATGTGAGGAACGAGGAAGCATATAGACGAGCAGAAGAGGACCATATGGAGAACTCAACGGCAAAAGAGAAAGAAGATGATGACGCCTTATTTCTGTGCAGCCTGAAGCACAAATTACTGCTTTATTGAAGGATGAACTTACTGCGAAATTCCAAAGAGTATTTGACCTACGCTACGTTCTAACGATAACTGTCCATGATGCAATGCATTTTGGGTTGGAGAAACGCTGCTGAACTTGAAATCAGAAAATTTCAATGAACAGAAAATGTCAAAACATATCCCGAAACTGGGATGGTTTTTTATGAAATACGCGTAAAATAGTATTTAAACCCAAGCGAAAACTTTTAAATTTAAGTATTTCACCGCTACTCTTGCATTTATTCTGAAATTTAAACATGATACTATTTCCGCTAAAAATATTTTTATGTTCAAATACATTTTTTGTACCATTTTTTTTAATCTCAGCTTCTCAAATAAAATTGCATAGGTAGTTTCCGTTGTTTCTTAAAAGTCTTATTCATGAAGAAGGGAATCAAGAAATTACACAGGATAACAAAGGTGTGAAATTAGTTTATATTCTCCGCCGAAGAGGTCTTCAACAGAGAAAACGATAAAAAAATATACCAGTGTGATCCATTAAATTCCAAGAAGTCAGGTCATGACTGAAGCCGACCGAACGCTTTTTGTTTCATTCAATGTCGCAGAAAGCTTATTGAAGAACAGAAGGCTATTGACGTCTCTCTTTTCACTCATCTATTTATCACTCTCGCTTTATTCCCCCATCCCCACTTCTCCCTCCTTTTCCCCGCATTTCCCCTCCACCATTCAAACTTCTCTTTGCACCCTCCTCTTCATTCCCACTGTCAAAATGAAAAAGGAAGTTGACATCCACGTCAAAGTTGTCATTTGTCTAGTCACCGCATCTCTTTCGTTCACTTCTTCTGCATGGAGAAGCTAATGCTTACCACTCCAATGTCCGTCGCTTTTCCACTTTCCTCCGTAAGTTTTTTTTTCCCTTCCCTTCCGTTTGGACCACGCACGCAGAAACGAGATAAAGGTGGAAAGGGTGAAGTAGGGATTGATTGGCTGGTTGGTTGATTCAAAAAATCGGAAGACATCCTTCTTTCGTGAGAGGAAGACGTTAATTTATGACCGACCGGTTCCCCCGAGAGTTCGACGGATGATTTCCGAAGTTTGCGATGCATTGTCGAGGGGTGTGGGGGGAAATTGCTTACCGATCTCCGGAAGGACGGCAGACTGTTATTCGCCACTCCTTTAACTGACAAAAAAAAGATATCATAATGAAATTTAACATCTGCATTCAACTTGTCGTTTTCCAGAATGTATTATTTCACTCCATCGCCCACGACTTCACTTAATCACGGAATTTTGTATTCGAAACCCAGACTATTTATTTCTAAGGTGACACGTAACTTGTGATTTATTACTACGAGGCCAATGAAAAATAATATTGCTCAATGATTATTGAAGTTTGAGTACCACACCTAAGGACCACAAGTCTTTTTTTCATCAATGATGGGTGAATTCCTTGAAGGAAATGGGAAACAAAGGGGGAGATGAGAAACCATGAACTACTTTATCATAAAATTCATGAATTTTAAAGCGTAAAAATCGTTCATCTTGACCGGGATTCGAACCCGGAGCCCTCGATGTCCGGTCGAGTTTTTTAGCCATTTCAGTTACCGGGGTGTCCTCTTACACTCCGAAATGTTTTGAGTTCGCAGCATTTCCCGCAGTTCTTTGAACTTTTACCTTAACCTACACCCAGCGAAAGATGAAGAATCGTCCACAGTTTGCTTCTCAATCCAAAGGAACGAGTATACACCTGGAGTGCTCTATAATAAGCTCATAATTAGGAATCGTGTTTCACTCATATATGTCACTCTTTCCACTCCGCGGCCTTCAACTCAAAAAACAATACGTATTGCCTCGTGGGAAGGGCACGCTTAACAGTGCCTAACTACCAGGAGATAATAAAAATGGTAAGGCAATTACGTAAACCCATCCGTGGACTTAAACCCTAATTTGATGGAAGGTTTTGCACGCCCTGATGACCCCCAGGCCTATGATGTCGGGAGCAAAGATATTTGCTTCTGGTAGGGTCACCCATGACAGATAGGTCAAAGGATTGGAACTAGACGAAAGGTAGTCTACGCCGCGACTGTTCCTCATTGATGCGACTGCAAAGGCATCTGACCCCATTCGAGGGATAGAGCCACATTAAAAACACCATTGAGGAAGGCAATAAAGGAACATTTCAATTACTACTCCCAAGATATACTCGTATAGGTAGTATAAAAAGAGAAAATGCATCCTGAAAAATACAGGACTCAGTCCACTGCATCAGGTGCTTTGCCTGGCAGTGATAAGCCTAGGGAACATGTTACTTTAATATGGTAAATTCCATAATCAAAAAACATAAGTTGGGCGAAACTCAGGCGGATGCAAAGGCGTCTGGCCCCAGTAGGGTGGCCATTTGAGGGATAGCGTCACCTTAAAAATACTATTGAGGAACCCACCACCAGAAAACTAACTCAATTAAATATCCAAGAAACAGTTATGGACAGAGATCTGATTGTGATATCTGGCAACTACGGAACTCGGCCACTGGCCCGTGAATCATGTCAGGGAACGGGAGAGACAAAGCTTCTGCAATCGTCAGTTACGAAACCCTTGCAAAGCCGAATCGACAGAATCAGCACAAGAGGGAACAGAAGAGGAGCGATTCCTTTAGAATAGGGACTAAGAATGTCAGGATGATGTTAACGAGAGATAAATAAGAAAATATAAAGCTGGACTAAGCAAGGTGAGAAGGATAGAGGGGATTACTCGAGCAATTGTTATAGAGTAATATACAGGGGAGGGGAAGAGAGGCAGTGAGGAGTGGTAATAACATTGAGCAAATAGATAGGAAGAAGCGTGGTAAACATAGAACTGGCGAAGGATAGAATATTATTATTATAAATAAAAGCCGAATCCACGAACTTGGTCATATGCTCCTGCATGCCACCAAGTAATCATAGAGAAGAAGACGTTGACAGGGTATATAATCAATTAGAGGAAATAATTGCGAGTGTACCGAGAAGGAAATATTTAATAGTGATGGGGGATTGGGGAGCAATAGATTTTTGCAGGAGACAGGTTTAAACATAATGATCACTTCATTCAAACATTAAAATACGCACAAATGGGAAAAAGATATACATGGAAAATGTCTGGGGATTAAAAACGATTTCAGTTTGGCGATATTATGGTTAGATACAGATTAAGGAACAGCGTGATTAATTTGCACTGTTTTTTGGGACTGGATGCGTATCGTATTGGCATCATAATTTCGTGCTAATGAAGTGTATTTCAGATTGAAGTTGATAGAACATAGAAGTCGCTTTTGAAAATGGAATACAAAAACATCAACCGTGATGAAAAGAGAGGAGTATCAGGAAGCAGTAGAAAATGTTATACGTTAGAACAGGGAGATGGGTGCGGTAGTATAACTATGGGAAGATATAAATAAGGAACATTGGAAGCAGTAAACGTAACCATAGGAACACTAAATAGCAAAAGGACAAGGAAACTATATATTACATACGACATACATGTATATGATGGGTTAAATGGAAGAAGGGACCATTTGGTCTCAATTTCGCCCAAATAAAGACCTCTATCTATCTATATGGAGGAAAGGCGAGAGAAGGAAATGGAAGAATGTAAAAACAGAATTAGTTCGATAATAGCGGAAACATTTAAATAATAAACTGAGACGGGAAAATAATACGGCAAAAGAAGCGCCATGAAAGACGCCAAGCGAGTGGTTTATAACGAAACAGTAAAATCGGTGAAAATGCAATGGAATATGAAAGCACTGTCAAGAAGATAGAAGGGGCAACCTGCTTTAAGAAATCAAAGGTAAATCAGGAAAAGTATTAATAGAACCGGTAAAGATTCAAAAGAGGCGAGATGAAAGAATATAGCGCCTTTATAATGAAGATGTTACAGCAAGCTAAAACAGAGAAAGAGAATATGACGTAGATGGGGACACCTTAGATCCAAACATACTTGATGGAAAGGCATTAGGGGAATTGAAATCAAATAAGGTCGTGGGTGCATATAACATTCCCGTGGAAATACTCGAGTGTTTAGGAAAAAGTGGAAAGAAGAGTTTTTAGGCGCATTGGTAGAATTTATGAGGAAGGAATTTGGATGGAAAATTTCGACAGATCAGAGTTTGCTCCCGTCCCAAAATGGGAAAGGCATAATTTCGCACGCAGCTAAGGTGGAACTCAAGATCATCGATGAGTGAATAGAGAAGTGGAAAAATGATTATTTTTTAATTTTGAAAAAACAGTTAAAATTGAAGACTTAGAGGATGCCTAGTTTTGTTTCAGCAAGTCGAGAGAGGCAGGCATGATGCCATAGCAGTAATGAGTTAACAAATAGAGAATAAAATCGGGATGTACTCGTACATAAATGTCGATTTCGTAGATTTTGAAAAAGCGTTTGATAGAGTGAACTTGGTATAATTAATAACATATTACAGGAAAGAGGAGTATATTGGAGAGATAGTAGACTTATACACAACCTGTACATATCTCAGACTGTTCGAGTGGGGGATGGAGAATGTGGATGGGGAACGTTAGGATGAGAAGTAAGACAAAGGTGTCCATTATCACTTACACTGTTCAACAACGCATATGAGAAGGAAATGGTTAAAGAAGCATAGAGAACACTGGACTAGGAAGAGAAGACGGTGAAGAATTCATAAAATCAGGTTTGCGGATGATCAAGCTTTAGTTTGTCAGTCATTCAAGGCATTGCAACTACTGGTGAGCGCATTGGAAAGTCAGTACGATTGGTATGGGATGACAATGTTAGCAAAACAAATATTTTGATTTTCGATGAAGAGAAAGGCTATGTTAAGTATAAAAAAATGAGCTCAAACACTTGAGCAGGTGAAAGAGAATACTTATCTCGGAAGTGTTGTGAATCAAATTGGTTAAAGTAGTGCATATGAGGAAGAATTGCGTAATGCAAAGAAGCTTTCAAAAGGGGGAATTGATGACAGGCACGTTGGGCATGGAAATGACTCGTCAAAACTTTGATATGGAGCGTGATTTTACACTGCGCGGAAACATGGCCATTAAAGTAAGATGCAAGGTGCATGTTTGGAGGATTTTGAAATGAGGGTGCAGAGATGAATGGCAAAGATGGAATGGACAGAAAATAAAACAAACTAGGAAGTGCTAGATGTGATGGGAAGGAAAGGGGAATGTTTAGAGAAATCCAAAGGAGGCAGGAAAGATGGGGACAAAGCATTTGAACCTGCAATGGGACATTGAAGGCTGTTATAGAGGGGGGCGCTCAGCAAGCGAAGGAAGGTTAAGGAGAGAATAATAATGTTGGATGGAATGAGGGGAAAAGGAAGAATTCGGAATTGATGAAGTATTAGTGGTAAAATCTGATGACAGGAGAGGCAAAGACATATTTTTCAGGAGAGGCAAATTAATGCATCACTGTTTAATGTACATCCATCCAAAATCTACCTTAAAAGTTTATATTAAGAATATTCATAGTAATAATTTATATAAAATAGTTTTTGAAGGTTCGTCTTGGTTAGATATATAATGTTACGTAATCTGCCATTCGCTATCATGATACTGCTATCAACACAAGGTGGGATATTTCTAACTGAAGACAAATTATAATGCGAAAGTTTCACAGTGTATAAATAATTCATCTTGAGCAGCGTTCGAAACCTAGCCCTCGGCCAGCTAAGCTACCGAGGCTGGGTAGCTTAATAGCTGAAGCACTCGGCTGGATAACGAGCGAACGGTATTCGAAATCCGCTCTTGGAGAATGATTTTTGCCTGTGAAATTCTCGATATTTTGCGCACATCAGCGGGTGTCTTCGCTAAAGTAAGTTTTTCTGGGATTTTCTGCAATTCTTTGGACGCATTGCTACTGATATATTCTCTCTCCTTCTCCTACAGCATCGAGACACGCAAGAGACACTGGCCGTGCTAGACCGCCTGGACTTGGACACTGAGCGGCCCAGCGATGAGGAGATGGCCCGAAAGTTTGGGTTCGAGGAGGCGTACTATTCGGGGAGCCTCTCATGGTGGCAAAGGATCAAGCCCAAGATATGGTCACTCTTTGACGAGCCGTACTCCTCCAACGCTGCTAAGGTGAGCCGACGACTTGTAAATTTTAAGAACAGATTCGCGAATAAATCTATTAATACCATATAATGACCTTAAAATACAGCACGCTAGTCCTTCATGAAGTGTATTACTTTGCTTTCATTATTTGTGTACACCAAACTTTTATTTGCACATGAAACCAAATGATTCGTTTGAGAACCCTATCTGAGATGTGATAGCACAGGTCCGACAAATTAACGACAATATGATGTTGTAAGTGCTATGAATTCCATTAAAGCATAGCTTAAAAATATAAAATTATTTTGATTACTATATAAATCGTGTATTCTAGCATCCTTAGAACTGTAAATTAAACGATAATAGGCTGGGAAAAAACTCATCTCTGAAATCAATTGATGACCGAGGTGTCATTATGCTTCATGATTATATTCTCGTTTTTCTTCCGACCTTAGGATGACAGGAAAGGTAGGTCGTGACAGCCCGGAAAACAGAAAGCAGTAATACGCTCAGAAAAAAAAAGAATTCTGGTAACACCTCTCACTCCTTTTGACTACAAGCGAGGTTTGAAAAAGTTTAATCTTCCGCCCAAAGATGGAACCCTGCGTTGCAATTCTCTTTTGCGGGCGTCAGCACGGGAAGGCCATAAATAAAAACAGTGGACTCACCTAGCTTGATGGTTCATGAGAAATGCATTCTGCCAGTAGCCATGAAATGTCGAATCGGGAAATGACCTGGAGAGTCACAGGAATCCAGGACCGCATCAAAAAAGCACTCCCGACGCAGTCATCCGCCCAAGTGAAATGCCGTTGGACGTGTAAGCACCGTGGAATGTTGGTTATGCTACCTCGTTCGAATGCGCGCACTTGGTCGTATTCTACCGTCGAGACCCTGAAATATAACCCGTGACAATTTCAATGGTAACTTTGCTTTAGCTAAAAAAAAAGGGTGGAAGAAGAATCAGAATATACCTCTTGATACTGAGTTTACCTCTGACTAGCTGTGATTTGAATGATAATTTTAGCTCATATAAAAAGGGTACAAATTTTTCAAAAGTTGGGCTTGTCCACCAAATGTTTCTTTAGCAAAGGTTCTTGAGGCCACATGAGTACACGCGCACACACACACACTTGGACGGCACAACAGAACATACACATAGCATAGAAAACACATAAAAGGACACTCACATTTAAGATAGTTTGAGCTTTCGGCCTTCTTCAGGTCAAACTAGAAGGTTACTAGCGGAATGAATGCGAGGGTTGCGGCGGGGGGTAGCGCTGAGCGTGCTGGGAAGGGAGGGGGGGAGGAAAACGTTAAGGCTCTGGCGGTGACGGTTCAAACTGCGGAATTCGAACGATCGTAGTGCTAGTATACGTGGATTCGCGAGTTCTCACCTCTATATTGGGTTATGGGTTAAATGGAAGAAGTGACCATTTGGTCTCAATTTCGCCCAAATAAAGACCACTATCTATCTATCTATATTGGTGGCTGAATTGGGGAGACATTCTAGGATGGTTAGGGAGAAACACTAATCGAAGGAAAGACTGTGGGAATTTGCGTGTGAAGGGACAGGAAGAGAAGAGAGGGAGGCAGAATTACCAAAATATCTGTCATTGTTGATGAGGATGGACAAGGGGGTAATGCATTCGCCTTTGTAGAAAGATGAACATTAATTGCATGACAGGAGATAGATTACGTTTACGGAGAGGCAATTAGCCTGCGCGAGGGGAGGCGAGGTGGGAAGGCAATGAGGGGAGGCAATGTGAAGAGAAGAGTGGATCTGATGAGTGGACATATTTTACAACGGTGGCGGTTGAAAGTCAGGGAAAGATGAAGAAATTTCTCAAGGGGGCATACCAAAAGGTTGGTGGATCTCAGGATGTTTCTGAGATTGGTGAGCCGTCTATATGCGAGAGAGAGGCATTGGGGTAGTAGAGACGAGGTTGCGTCACTGTCTTTTAAAATAGGAAATAGCTAGCTCTCTGAGAAAGGTTTCGAGCCTGTGAGATCCTAGGAAATAGGTAGTGCAAAGGCTGAGTCCTGCGTCAGATATGGGGTTGTTTTTCTATATTTTATAAGGTTGGGTGGAATGGCGGATTTTATTTTGTAGGAAATGTTCTGAGTTACCGCGTTTGTGAAGTTTAATGTGGAAATAGTGGAGGCATTTCTGTCGAAATTATTCAAATTAAATGCCTTTCAAAACTTTTGGAAGCATGACATGAAGTATGATTGAGACTACTAATCCTAATTTGACGCAAGCTGATGAGTCTTTCTTAAGCTCGAATATTGGGAGAGAACAGGAAGAAGACGGTAAACATTTTTTTAAATTCAAATACTTAAAATAATTAAATAAAATTGTTAGCATACGTGTAAGACATTTGATAGATTCGTTCGTGTGAGTTTCTCAGACTTACGAGTAAATACTTCAAGAGACTACGAAGAGTTACAGTCAAACTCAGCTGTCAAATAGAAAATAAAAAATCGCTATTTCAAATTTTCCAGGAGGCAGATAATAGCATGAATGTAGCAAGAAAAAATCCACAACTGTCACCTAGCATTCAACTGTAAAATGGAATAAGTTAAAAGAACACATTCAACAGATTCAGGCGAGATGAAGTGGAAGTTCGTCATCATGATAAAAACAAATTTGCACTTTTCCACTGATTTGTTTGTCCCATAAAAGAATACAGTTCGTAAATTTACAAGAGTTAACTCGAGGCAACTTTAGCAGGCGTACACTGATATAACGCTTTCAAAATACCTGTTAGCAAAAATTTCGACTGATACACTTACGAATTTTTTTTTTCCTGTCCGTCCTTATCACTCATATAACCTCAATTGTATCCTAATAATCATTGGCCGATAATCGCAAACAAAATCAATGAGCAAATGTTCGTTATTATTCTTGCCGGAAATGTTAACCGAGAGAGAAATATGGAAGATGTGTTCGTATATGCAGAGGTAAAATTAAGCTACCAACACGACACAACATTAACCATGAAGTACTGAGGGATCGGGACGTACGGGTGGCTAACGTACTGGCTTCCCACGCTGAGGGTGGGAAGCCTGGGTTGGAATCCCGTCGGCGACAAATATTTTTCAGTGGTATCCCGATCCCTACTTGAGGTGCTTTGTGGAGGGCACTTTGAGTTAGTACGCCGTCCGTCGGATGGGACGTTAAGCTGAGGACCCCTTAGCGCCTTTCGTTAAGAGTAGGCTAATGCCGACGCCGGGTTTCTCCCTGCCCTTCATCCTTTCCTGTCTATTCCTAATGGCACAAATGACCTCAGCTGTCGGTCGCCTCTCCTAAAAAATAATGCTACTCCATAAAGTACTGGGCCTGGATTGGAGTGGAATTTTTTCGTGAAATAACAAAAATATTATAATTTAACATATTCATAGTCCTATGAAGCAACTGCTGCAATATTACAGCTTAAAAACTTAAATTTTAATTTAAACTTATGTGGCCATTATCTATGAAATAACTGTATTTTTCTTTTAAATTCCAATTTAGGATTTCGAGCACACGCACTACTTTATAATGAGTCTAATTAAAGGTTCTATGTTATCACTATAGCTTCTAGATCAGGTTTTTTTATATAAATGCGTAATAATTATAATAGTTTATTCGATGTTTGCGTTACGTGCAGTTGAAGACTGATAACTATTCTGTATCACCATCAATATTTTATTAAGATGAATAACAAGTAAAGCGATCCCTCCAGTGAAGTGATCTCCTAAAGACATCGTTTGCAAGCGTCATAAATTATGAGATTGGTATCTAAGAAGGTGTTTAAAGGGTGCGTTCGGGCAACGGTTGTATCTGCCCCATCCCTTAGATCGGGAAATGATCTCTACCAAAGTGATACCCACTCCAGTAGTTAGGATGATTAAATTTCAGTTTTGTGCTGAGGAGTTCGCACTATCTGAATCAGATATCAATATACGTAGTATTCCATGAGAGCACATAAAGTTATGTCTTTATCACTGAAAGCATAAATCCCAATCACCATGATACATAACTGCAGTTAACGCATTTTCAGGTATAATTAAACTGAGACTGGTAAAGGTCATAGAAGAATTATTTATCTCGTGAATCCAAAGCTGCATGTTGAAATATCAGTTTCTAAAGAAAAACCCATGCCACTGTTACGGGAGGAGAATCACGACTATTGGGAATAATGCTCGGCAGTGTAATGCAATGCAGTCTCCATCTAGACAACTGATTTTGTTATCTTCAAAACCATATCCGTTCATGTATGCTAACCCATATTGCCACATTCATGACAAAATATTTTTACATTTAATGCGATGAATGTATCGTAAAAACGTTACTTAGCGTACATAATTTTCCCCGCTTCCTTTACCAAAAATGGCAACGTCACAATACTTTTTTTTACTTGGACTAAACATAAATTCATAGAGCAAACTTCTATGATCTAAATTCCCCTGACATTGCGTAGAAGTTCTTAGAGAGCTCAATATTTGAACTCTTTGGGTACAGGCGAGCAAATATTAATTTCTCACTTCCTCCTAATTATTCTAGATCATCGGTGTCGTCTCAGTTTTCTTCATCTGTGTGTCCATCCTCTCCTTCTGCCTCAAGACGCACCCAGACATGCGAGTTCCTGTCATAAAAAACTTCACCGTGTCTATGTTTCCACAGTCCTCGCACAGGGGATCTTCCGGCAACTCCTCGTACGGTGAGTAGCATCAAAGCCATCTCAATTTCACGGGGATCCATAAATATAACGACTATTGTGAATGAAAAACGTGTCAAATCGGAAACGTTTTAATATTTGATGACGCTACGCTACCCCGATGCACACATTACTAAGTATTTTCAGTGAAATTTCATTTGAAATTTTTTTAATGCTTCAGAATTTGCAACATGAGAAGAATTTAATTTTTTTCTCACATCAAATTTTAGTTACTTAGTGAAATTGTTTTTAAATATAAAATTTTTAATGAAGTAAAGATGATTAAATGATTTAATTACATTTGACTTTAATTATTGATCACCATAAATTGATGACCATTATTTAGATTGAAATATGAAACCCAGGGTGTTGTATGTTTCAGAAGGATTCTTTACTTATTAATTATTTACAGTAAATCTAAAAGAAAGAAATATGCAGAAATAAGGCTACTTTTTGCAATGTCTGTTATCGTTGAAAAAATAATAATATCCCGATTTATACTTCATAAATGTTATCAAATGGTCCAATACGATTTCTGATGTAAATAACATGTAGGCTCCAGAACTCACATCACTAATATCCATATCGTACAACGACTTTTTGGTCAATAACTATATTCAACAAGACTAATAATTTTTTATCTATCGACGGCTCTCATTTAATCTGTTATTCGTATACCAAAAGTTACTTCCCCAGGAATCGACCATCATAAGCATGCTGAAACGATTAATTGACATGAGCCTTCTATTACGGTCGCTGTTGTTAAATAATCGTGACATCTACTTTCGACTCTCGCCCGCAGGTCTGCACGGTCACCACCGGGGCGCGGGGGGCAACGGTCACCATCAGGGTAAGGAGCAGCAGACGTTGGCGTGGACGCTGGACAAGACGCAGACGAACGCGCACGAGGCATTCTTCTACATCGAGTGCGTGTGCAACGCGTGGTTCTCGCTCGAGATCTTCACGCGGTTCGTCGCCTCCCCGGACAAATGGGAGTTCGCCAAGGCGTCCGTGAACATCATCGACCTGATCGCCACGCTCTCCTTCTACATCGACCTGGTGCTGCAGCGTTTCGCGTCGCACCTCGAGAACGCGGACATCCTCGAGTTCTTCTCCATCATCCGAATTATGCGGCTGTTCAAGCTGACGAGGCACTCGTCTGGCCTCAAAATCCTTATACAAACGTTCAGGGTAACTATCCAAACCCATGGCATTAATGTTTATTTATTAGTGTATCTTTTAAGGTAGGTTTCGCACGGACACCAACCCACCTCACTGTTTCCATCCTCCTCCACATATCAAAAGCCTCTCTTTTATGCTTATCAACTGGCTCCAACGATCATGCCTCCGTGCCGTATAAATAACAGTCTCCATATCAAAGTTTTAACGAGTCTTTCCTAAAAATCATCATTCAACGTCCCTGTTATCAGTTCCCTCCTTGTGAAAGGTTTTCAGCCTAACGCAGTTCTTCTTCTGATTTCTTTCCTTCTGCAACCATTTGTCCAAAACTCTTCAAAGATAGGTAAACTGTTCTACCTGCCCTAATGGTTACCTTCAATTTCCATGCTTAAAATAGCTTCCCTCTTTCTCGAATGCCTCATGACCTTCATTTTAATTTCATTGATTCTTATCCCATTCCCAGGTCACTGATTTTCTAATGCGCTCATTATTGATTGTGACCGCCCAACTAAAGCTTGATCGTTTGCAAAAAAAACATGTATATATATATATATATATATATATATATATAATATATATAGTTGTTTCCATCCAAAACCTAACTTAACCGGTAGATTACTTATTTAATATATATATATATATATATATATATAATTTAATTTATATATATAATTAATTTACATATATATATATAAGTAATCTACCGGTTAAGGTAGATTTGGATGGAAACAACTAACAAATAAATATTTTGTGACTCCTAACAAAAAACAATCCAGTATCCTACTCTACATCAGGTCCCTCTTCATCTCTGAGTACATCCTTCCTCCCTTCACCCCAGACAACCCTGCCTTACCGATTCAAACACTTGGTAAATGCGACTCTTAGGTTAGGGTGGAGGCACAAGGCTAGACTAACAAGCCGCAGAATAGTATAAAATATTTTTTTAGCGTAGCATACGAGAAAAGTAAATGCGGCTGGATTTCCCTCACACGTTATTTTCTTTTGTGGCAGGCGAGTGCGAAAGAGTTGACGCTACTGGTGTTCTTCTTGGTGCTCGGTATCGTCATCTTCGCCTCGCTCGTCTACTACGCGGAGAGGATACAGGCCAACCCGCACAACGACTTCAACAGCATCCCTCTGGGCCTGTGGTGGGCGCTGGTGACCATGACCACGGTTGGCTACGGGGACATGGCGCCGAAGACTTACGTTGGCATGTTCGTGGGCGCGCTATGCGCGCTGGCCGGTGTGCTGACCATTGCCCTCCCCGTGCCCGTCATTGTCTCCAACTTCGCCATGTATTACTCCCACACGCAGGTGAGTGTCTTCGACTAGTTTGAAATAATTTCTCGAGTGAAGCCTAGAAACCATACGATCGGGATTCCGATCCCATATTCCCGTTTCATAAATCCGAACTCATCGAAGAAATTTCGTCGGCCTACTTAGTTATATGAATATCACAACTTCAGGGAGGTGCTCGTAGAGAATTACTTAACTTTCGCTGAAAAAATAATAAAATCGATGGAATATGAATGCCAAGCCACGAACTCAAACTTAACAAAAATATTCGTCGTGATGGCATATAGAAGAGGCTTTGAGAGTGAGACTCATAAACTCTTCTCAAGGTTGATGATGAGATTTGCCAAACTTTTTGCGTGATATAGTCATATCTACACACTTTCCTATAGTAAAATTCATCTGAAATATTTTCTTAAGCTAAAAAATTAGAAAAAAAAATTACGAGTTTCACCTAGGCATTTACTATAGTATATGAAACAAGCACATTGTGAATCTAAATGAGAAATATTTGTTTAATTATCACTGGATCTTAGAGGCGGGCTTTAAAATCCCATTAGTTTTGTCCATCAGATATAAAATAAACCTCTGAATGTTATATTTAAATTAATGTGAAAGCCTCTTCATCTTTGTAATCAGACATAAATTATTAACAAAAGACCTAATTATAGACATGAATTTGCATATATTCCCCAAAGTTTAATTAGAAAAAAATTATGCCAACATTTATTGTGTAATCATGTGGTTAATCCTTTAAAAACACTTGTATTGAACATAATACGATTATATATATCTTAGGCCCTAATTTGCTACAAAATTACTAATTCCTTAATATTTAACTACCATAAATTCGATGTGAGGCTCTACTTTGTGAAAATTCATGATCATTGAATAAATAAACTTGGTATTTGTTCACACACATTTTTGAGAAATTATATGTTTATTTATTCGGTGGTTAATTACCATCATTTTAGCATAGGTATTTGTTTAAAAAATTAAGGGATGAATTAATCGCAATCATTTAAGAAGTCTCATTCATGATTAGAGTAAATTAACTATGCTTCCAAACACTAATGAAATCCGCTTTACTCAGAATGGGAGTAAGGCAGAATTAAAAAAATGTATCAACGGGTAATGTTTCAATGTTTCTGGTTCTTTTTCGTCAGCAATGTATAGTATTCCGACTTTGCTGCGAAGTAGCGGATCATTACCACCGTTCTCCGACATTTTCCTTTTAATCTGAATAAAGATTCGGAATCATTTCTATGTTCCCATTGATAGCTGTAAGAATATTTACAAATTAATAATTTTTCACCGGTGATAGCCACTCGGCCCATTTGGCTTGGCCGCTCAATACTAACGGTGCACCCGGCACACCTACAATCAATCGTTTTTTAGGCGAGGGCGAAATTGCCCAAGAAGAGACGGCGGGTACTGCCCGTGGAGCAGCCGAGGGGACCCAGATTGCCCGGTGCTCCTGTCCCGGGCGCTCCAGGGGTGCCAGGGGGCCACCCGCCCGTCGGCCACGGGGGGCCCGGGTGTCCCGGGGCAGGAATGGGAGGGCCCAACGCCCCGGGGACGGGTGGCGTTGGGCCCCAAAACCGTCGAATGAATGCCATCAAGCAGAATCACCCGAAGGACTCTATGGGGCCAAAGATGGGTGAGTCGTGATGACGACCAGCGAAACAAAAATAGCTGTCAATAATGAAATGTACTAACGACCTCTCTGCTGCTGTTTGGTATTTTGTTACAAGTGACAGGCATCCCCACGGATGTGTGACCTGAGGCGGGTTTACTGTTAGATAACAGTGGTCACCGATGACCACATATTCTATGGCGCTGACCGTAAAATAATTAAACTGCCCTTCTAATATCACTTCTCTTCCCAGAAATTTCCATGCTGGATTTCGGAGAGAAATTATCCTTGAATAACAAGCAGTTATGGCAAAAAAGCTCATTTTTGGTATGCTCCCAAGATATCTCCAGAAATTCATCATTGCGATTACCAACTGCTAAAATTTAACTTAACACCAGATTAGAAGTAATTCACATGCATGAAATTTTTATTTTAAATGTTGAACAAATTGATATTTATAATAAAAATACGTTTCCTTTAAACATCAATACTTTAATTTTTCAGTTTGCTTCAATGTTTTATTAAATACTTAAAAGTTCATTTGTAATTGGGATTGTATGATGTCAAAGAATATTGTGCACTCAAATACTATGCACCCCTGACTATTTTTCCTCCCAGAATGATGAAGATACCTTTTACTTGTAAAAAATTCTTTGATATTCTACAATATTATTATTTCTGTCTAGTATATGGACATAATTATGTATAAAGCATGTTTCTTGTGTTGAACTGAACATACCTTCTCTCATACTAATATTTCACTAGAAAACATTTCATTCAATATAAATGTCATCCAGTCTTTCACCAAAGTTTTTACCAAAAATTTGTTTCTGATGGCAATTGAAAACAAAATATATTTGAATGTATTATGTAAATATAAATATACATTTCATGTATACGCTTTAAAAGATCACATTTTCCACACGAATTCTTCTTGGCTTAACCATGACAGCATTCCTCATGACTTTGCTCATTAATTAAATTTTAAATTGTAACAATAACATGAAAAAAAACAATTCATATCCTTTACTGTAATATACAATAACAATTAACATCTGTAAACCAAATTTCTGCTTAAAATGTGTGTAATTACTCCATTTTTCAGATTTCTAAACAACGTTTTAAGATTGTGAGAAATAGAGAGTTTTAACCCTAGAACGTGTGATAGTTTTTCAACGTAGATTCCTGAAATTTGTACGGGTAGGTGTAAAATATATATATCCTTAATTATAAATATGTGTCTGTAGCACCTATAGTCCCTGCCAACTTGAAAGGCGTTGTGAATGAAAAGTGAAATATTAATCTGAGTGACCACCGCACAATTTTATCAGATATCACTGAAGTTGAAATTTTTGTGTCACTAACTTAAGATCACGTTAGCAATTCACTCACAACTCGGTCACTCCTGCTTTGAATGTCAGTAATTGGATAGTTTGCCTTCAGTCTCTGACGCCTTTAGATTTAGAAGGGACTATAAGAATATTATTCAGTTACGGCACTCCTTTGGCCTCAGTTGTGTCTAATACCACTCTTCTTTCGAACCCTCTTTATCTCACCTTTCCACCCTATTGATTCTCCACTCCCTAAACCTTTATCCCAATCCTTCTGTCCCTATACCCTTTGTCATCCGCTTCTCGAATCGCCTTTTTGTCTTTCCTCATTCCTCTACGCAAATGCCCTTAACCGCCTGAATTCTCAATTCTAACCAACTGTTCTCCTTTGGCTTTTCATGCGAACTTATTTACACTTAACCCCATTTCATATAAACCCTAAAACCTGAAACATCTAATTCCCTCAACGTCAAACGCCTTTCTCGTCATTCTTCTGCCCCTATTTCTTCCGCATTCGCCAATCCAAACCATATCCTTTCAATTACTCATCACCAACGTCTCCTCTTTCGACCGATCTTTCGACTCAATCTACCCGCTTTTCCATTTAACCTCATTCCTCTTTCTTCATGTCCTTCGACTTTCACTCCTAACTTGCCAATTTTTCTCTGTCTTCCTCTTATCCACATTTACCTCCACCACACCCTATACTTTTGAACGCCTTTTTAACACATTCATGAAAAATTCCCTAATACATCCGTCATTCCCTCGTGTTTTGTCTGCACACGGATTCCTTTCATCTCTGTACACCCATCCCTCAACATATCCCTTCCCATTCCATTTTCTCATTCTTACTCATCCTCTTTTCCAATTATCAATGCTGTAATTTTCTTATCCCCGCATTCTTCATTAATCGGTCATTTCTTGTGTCCGCTACACCTCGATCCGTGGTGCCGTATCCATTAAATTTCATCTTCCTTCCCCACCACAAAATCCTTGCTTTTTCCCTCCCTCTCCTCCTGCGTTCCCACTCGAAACCATTACGCTCCCCCCCTCCTGAAACCCATTCCCCGCGACTCTTCCCCTTATCTTTCCTTTGCAACTCACTTTGCAACCACCCACGACCGACCTTTCCCCTGCCCCTCCTCTTTCACCCCCCCGAACCCGAAACTCTAAAGGCATGGGCGACAGCATGAACCTCAACCCCAACGGCGTGGGGGGAGGCGGAGGCGGAACCGGGGGCGGTAGCGGGGGCGGCAGCGGATCGGCAGCGGTGGCCACGGGTGGCGCCGGAGGCGCGCAGCAGCAAGCGGGTTCGGACGGGACGGGCCCCTCCTCGGGATCGGTGAAGGTGGTGCTAGCGTGAGCCCACCTTCGAGGCCCTGGGGGCCAGAAAAGCCCGCACTTCCCGACGAGAGGGGGCTAAAGAATGCCGCCACCTGCTGCCTAGCTGCCCAGCTTCCTCAAAGTTAGTATAATATATCCACCTTCGCTCACACTTAAGGGGTTTTCCCGAGGGCTCGGAAAATGTACGCTCTCTCCATATTACGGGGCAAAATTTTCGACTGAGAAATTGCCCCTTCCTCGAGAATGAGATCACTCCAGTGAAAATAATTTCTACGACCGCACGCGAGATGCTGTCGTATGCGCGTGAATGTAACAAATTACTTTCTCACCTAACATCGTCGGGGACGGACTTTTCACGGACATTTTCATGTATCTCACTTTACAATTTTTAGAGAGTAATACTTAGATCTTAAAAGTGATGACTGCCAAACATAAAGTGATTAGTCAGCCATATTGGCGGTCGCGTTTGATATCCATCATTATATTTAATCCAGGCGTAATATGTCTTGGTTTTACACCGAGACCACTAATGCATATGCAAGTTGCGCATGTGCCTTGATTATGGTAAACTACGCATTGCAATTGATGCCTATTTACGCCAATAATCATTTTTATAGGACTCTATACAAACTCCATGAAAGCTTCCAATAAATTACGCATTTTCAAAAATTGAAATTAATCTTCATCATATAGTATTTATTTCAGTTTACTTGCAACAGACATTCATCCTTCGCCCCACGATTCGATATTACGAGTGTAAGTAGTTTTTCTTTCAATAATAACTTTCGAATATTTTGGAAACGCTACGCAGTTATCTGCGGGCATATTAGTATTAAATACATAATTTTAGTAAGTGTCATCGCCATTGCTCCTTTAGTATCATCCTGAAATCGATAACTCACAATACGCATTCTACACAGCCACCCCACGCAGACAAGCAGGTAGCGGTAGGCCGAATCATATTGACTTGAGGCGAGTAGATAGGGTACATTGATCCAAAGGATAGCCCCTCCTTGGCGGAAATGGATACAGCAAATATCTCCCAGCAGTGGCTGCCTAAGGACATGCCGCAGTAATAAGCTGAAATAGATATCGATGCGGTATTGCTTATCTTCCTTTGTTAAACTAACCAAAGTAAATCTAATTAATATATCCTTAACCAATTTAGTACTTCAATAATACATCCTAAAGGTGATATATTTCAAAAAACAATCATCAATGCATCATTGACAATATCATGAAATTACTCTTGCTTAACTATATGAAAACGCTCTGCATTGCAAAAGACAAAATATTACTACTTCTCCGCATTTTATCTTTAATTCTGTCCATGATTTTGAGGTCATTTCACATTTTGAGGAGTATTAGAAATCGAGAATCCTGAAAATAGTCTTGGACCTTAAAAATCAATCAGTTAGTGAATGTATGGCTAGGCTTCATAATTATGCATCGATAAAGACAAATCATTACTTCAACATATACTAGTAGTATTTAGGGGAGGCGACCGACAGCTGAGGTCATTTGCGCCATAGGAGATGGACAGGAAGGGATGAAGGGTGGAGAGAAACCCGGCGTCGGCATTAGCCTACTCTTTACGAAAGGCGCCAAGGGGTCCGCAGTTTAACGTCCCATCCGACGGACGGCGTACTCACTCAAAGTTCCCTCCACAAAGCACCTCAAGTAGGGATCGAGATACCTCTGAAAAATATTCAACACCGCCGGGATATGAACCCGGGCCCTTTGGGTGAGAAGCCAGTGCGTTAGCCCCCGCACCATCTCGATCCCCACATACTTCTCACGCCGGTTTTGGGACAATGACATATCTTAAGGCATTATGAAAAATCCTAAGGATTGTGGGCCAAGATAAATTGCATCTTCTTGGTAAACGTAACAAAATCATAAGATTGTATTGCTATTCTCAGGAGTACATCAATATATTACTACTGGTAAATTTTAATTCGCTGTGAGCGATTTATTTTTACATAATATCGTTGTTTTAATTTCAATAAGTAATGCTTGATATTTTCTCAGCAAACATATATTGATCACTGCAGAATGGCAGATGTCTTTTAACCTTGATCTCTAAAATTAAATATTTTGCTAATAAGTTTAGTTGCAAGGTATACCTGTATGCTAAGTAAAGCTTGACAAGATAAATTCAACTTATGATTTACAAAAGGGAAATGCATAAAAATAGAGAAATTAAATATTTACCAGCTATATTAAATTAGACTTCATAATTGCGGTAGAAAAATTGTTATAAAGTTGGAAGTAGAAAAACCAAAGTATCTGTTACGATAAACGTTCATTACCACATTAATGAAAGATTATTATTTCCACAGATAAAATCATTTTAATATTCGCTTACAATATGAAATTAAAAAGTAGTGTCTAAATAAAAAAACTCAATTCCCTGGATTCTACTTTTAGTTGCACCCAAACATGAATATAAATTTGTAAATGCCAACTTCATTTAATGCGTAATACTTTGAAATTAATGCAGCACAAAGTAGACTTGAATAAACACATTCACTTCACGCTGTTCTCTTCCGGGTGGGAAAATTTTCTAAGACTTCATTTTAAATTATTTCAATCCCCTTTACTAAAGCCTCAAATGACAGAGCTGTGTGTTTTTCCTTTACGAACAGCACGTTTCGTCAGATACCTTTAATTTTAATCTGCATTTTGCCGGATAAAGATAAGCTTTGAACATGCATCTATTGAAAAGGAAAAGTATATCCTAAAAGTAGAATAGAGCCACATCTGATTCGGGTCAAATTATCCTTAGATTTTAATTTTTGTCTGCTAAAAGTACTTATTATTCCCAAAAACAGGCTTTCTACATATTTACTTAAAATAGAGCGTTTACGGCATGTGCGTTTATCCTTGATCGTAATATATACTCCGAAGGTTGTTTGTATGAATGCAATCGTAGATTCAAATGGATTTTCCTTTAAGTTCAATGCATTTAAGATTCAGTATCCCTTAAATGCCACGACTCCAAGAGACACAGTTCAATGTAACGATATTCCAATATTATTTCTAGCTACGAGTTTGCTGCTGGCGTTGCATACATATATCAATAATCATTTGTGCTAAAATATAAATATCATACTTCAAAGAATCTACTATGTAATCAACACACAATGATCAACCCGAAGGTCGGTTTTGTAGGGGATGGTAGACTTCACCTATTAATAAGCCCGACGACTTGTGAAAATCACACATCAGGGTAAGGGGGGCAGTTCCTTTCCCTGTGCCGGTTATGGTTTCCCAGAAAGTTCTGGTACCCGAAAAATCACATAGCTTGGGTGGAGCTGCAGGTGCCTAGAGAGGCTTCCCTTTGAATCGATCCCGGGCCTTCTGGTCAGTAGTACTCTACCTCTGGACTACCGCGACATGGTAGTCCAGGGACTTCGACCGTTGGAATACTGGCCGGATGGCGGGGGGTCAAATCCCGGGCAAGCCTCTCTGGGCCCCCTCAACCCTATGATGAACTCTACCATATGCATAAATAAATATATTATATGTATATATTATGTTATATATATATATATTTATTTATTTATTTATTTATTTATTTATTTGGTGGTTAGCCAAAACCTACCTTTACCGGTAGATTACCTATTAACATATGTTTGTGTGGATATATATATATATATATATATATATATATATATATATATATATATATATATATATATATATATATATATATATACATGTATGTGTGTGTGTGCGCGGGGCGTGGTAGCCCCCATATATACATCTACTTGAGTCAAGTTGATTAGAGTCTCTATTCTGCCCCCACTCAGCTCCTGCAGTCAACGGCAGTAGATAACCACGGAGGAGCAGGCGGGGGAAGTCGGCCCTCACCGCCGACACTACCCCCACCCAACGGGCGCTCCTTCCAACAAAGACATTCGCGACCCCATCGTGGGAGGAAGACGGACGGATGAGAGCGGGGGAGAGAGAGAAAGAGAGGTGCTCTCCCCGCCCACCCGCCTTTGTTCCCCGACACCGCCGCCGCCGTTGCTGTCCGCCACCCGGTCGACGGACGACGCCGAGGAGCGCTCGCGAAGGACGAGGAGAGGAGGACTTGGGAGGAGGAGAGGGGCCCGTCGACGTCCGTCTAGTGCCGCCCGCCCCACGTCCCCCCCATTCGTCCCCCCTCGTGTGAGAGTGTGCGTTCGCCCCTTCGTCCGTCCTCCCGCCCCCTGCCTGCCCTCCTCCATCGCCCCCCATGCGCAACACCGTCCCATCCCGCCCCCTCCCCTCCGCCCACCCCCGCGATTCCCTCCCGGAAACTCCCCCACGAGAGAGAGAGCGGAAGGGAGAATGTGGAGAGGGGGAGTCGAAGGAGAGAGTTCGTGGAGGTGGAAGGAAAAGAGGGAAAAGGGAGGAGGAAGTTAAGGAGCGGGAGGCTCTCGGTGAACTGCTTATTCGTGTCGCGTTGTAAGGACGACGAAAACAATGATAATAGTTTATCTTTAATGCTTCGGCATGGATGGGAGTAGGAGGATTGTAAAATGGAGCAACTGGGCAATAATCCCGTGTCCTCCGCGGGTCTGTGGGTAGAGTTCGGAAAAGAAGTGGGGAAAATAAACGATTCGGAAGGTTGTTATTTTTTGGAGTCCTCGACGGAATGGAGGAGGGATGACGACGGGGAGTAATGGTGTCGTGCTGTTGGTGTGTTGGTGATACAGTGGGTAAGGGGTTATGAAGAAAATCGTCATTAGAGAAGGGAGGGAAAGTATGAAAGTTTGTCTCGATCGGGGAGGGTGGGAGGACGTTTTATCTAAACAAACCCACCCCCAAAAGTCCCCCATCACACGCCACCCTCCCCACCAACCAACCCCCTAAGGTGAAAGAGCGAGTGAGTGGCGCCTTCAAGTGGACGAATTTCCACCCGCCTCCTCCCCCCTCTTCTCTCCTCCTTTCGATGCTTGGTCAACAATTTCGACAGTGCTTAACGAAAGTGTGCCAAGTTGTTTTTTTCATGTTCGGGGATTATAGTGGTGATAAAAAAACCAAACCGTGGATAAAGGGTGATCCTTTTTTTTCTAAAGAAAAGATAAAAGGGGAGCAGGAGAAATCCTCCCTTTTTTTCTCTTTTTTAAACGAGTGGCGTCTGAGGTGCGCGAGGATGATTTTCATGGAAAAAAAATTAAGTGTTTACGAAAAGGAAGAAAGTATCCGAGACGTTTTTTTCTCATAGGTCCAAAAAAAAATATTATAAGAGGAGGTTGGAGTTCAAACACCAATAACCACACTTCGCAACACCCGTCCTCGCGAGGGAAAAAAATTTGGATAAAAAAATTTACGTAGCCCGTGTTCTGTTTTTTCGCAGTGTGCGCGTGTGAATGGCAGAAGGGGGAATGGTGCATGCGAGCGAATGGTAGCGTGCGTGAGCGAGTGGAAAGTGTGAATGGGATCGTGGGGAGGGGGCGGAGAGAGGAATGCGAATGGGAAGGGAGAGGGAGAAGGGTGAGGGGGCGAAGAGGAGAGGAGACGGAAAGGGAAGAGGGTCCCCGTACCCGGGGAAGGCGAGCGCTCTTCCCCCTCCGCCACCCACACCTTCCTCGCCCCCGGCTCCCCTGATCATCACGGACGCCGACCCTTCCTTCCTCTCCCCCAACCCTCCCCGCCACGCATGTAAAGAAACAAGAATCGAATGGAATTCAAAGAGCGCTGAAAGCGTTGCAGGAAGTCGTATAACTGCGAAGTGCGGTGGAGGTTATTAAAAATAAGGGTGTTGTGAGTTGGTTACCCATAAAAAAAAGTTCTTATACGCATCGTTATTTATTATTCTATTAATTATTCTAATTATTATTATTAACATCATCATCATAATTATTATTATTAACTATTGATAACAATACTACTACAACTATTGCTACTCCTACTACTAATGATATTAGATAATATTTTTTTCTCCTTTATATATCGAATGAAACAAAAAAGAAATTACGATTATATATAAATATATCTATATACTTATAAAAAAACACGTGCTACGGATAACTGCCGCCTCTCGTGCAGTGGTGCAGAGGACCAGTTTAAAGAGATGTGAGAGTTAGAGAGGGGATGGAGACGTGGGGGACAAGAGGGTGATATGGTGGAGGGAGTTTTTGCGGGTGGAGGTCTAGAGGGGGCAGCGACTTAAGATCGTGCCAATGTGAAGTTAGAGAGCACAGCTTCGGAGACGCACTGAACATCGCCTGCTGCTTTTTTTTCGCCGCACAAGCCTTTGGGGAGGGGGAGGTGATATGAGTGGGACAGGTTACAGCGCAGGGCAACAGGACAACGGGAGTGGTGGTGGAGGCCGTGGAGTGGTTGACTTAGGAGTGTGAATGAGGTGAGACTGGGGTATGAGGTTACGAGGAGGAGGATCGCGAAAACGCCGTTATGTAAGGTGGATGTCATTGCGCTAGCTCTATTCAATTGCACGACCCGGGTGTCGCGATCGCGCTGAAAGGACCTTGGATGCAAGCGGGAAGGATCGCTTTCGGTCGATCGAACGAATGAATCTCCTTATGTGTTCGAAAATGATTTCCTCCTGCATTGCCATTTGCGACTCTCAATTTCCCTTCGATTCGATAGCTGCGTCCGATTCACACAAAATGAATCGAATCACGTGACAACTTGCCTTGAGGCGCTCGTGCATTCTCCGGGCTTCCGATTGGAATAACCATTGTTGCGGAAGATAGGAGTTGTTTTGAGCCAACCATTACCCGAAAATTGGCTCGAACTCATCGTCAGTTGCAAATTTAACACGGATAATACTTTCGGCGACTCTCTTTTGTTTTCCCTGTCTAATCTTTCGGAGAGAGAGAGAGAACGACCACACTGCTTCACTGTTGGGTGTCTTGTGCATTTTATGAAAACATTATTCGCGTCGGCGTTCCTAGTCAGGTGTATATATACGGCAGTGGTGTGCGATCTGGGTAAGCGTATACATTGCGGCTGGTATGCTCATATGCTGGAAGAAGCAACGACTTATCCACTTGAAATATATGAAAAATGGTTGAATCTTAATAAGGGGGACCAAACCCTATACTTTAGCACTAAATTCTATTTAAAAAACGATGTTTTTATTGAATATGTATAGCACACGACCTAAAATTGACGAATTTTTCCTTAGGGGTGACTGTGATACAGGGAATAGTTGTTACTTTGTGCAGTTTACCCATGACAGGATATCAATGCACGCCACTGACCATGCTAAACGAGCAAAGTCCATGACAGCAGAACGGCATCCATTGCTTGAAACGAAAATACCTCTATTGAGATCATGATTTCATAGTTTATGCAGAATAACTTAATAGAAATAAAAACACAAAGCAATATCAGTAATATTACAGTGCTGCTCTGATAAACCTGCTGAATAGTCACCGTTGAATATCTAGCAGGTAATTATTCAATGAAAAACTGTCACTTTGCATAAATATGACCATTATAGGTAGGCAATCTTTCATAACAAATACTTAACTGCTTGATGCTGCCTTATTTGCATGTGCAACTGGCGATGTTCAGTGGGAGAGCTGTATAGAAATTTGAAGTAAGGTATTGAGCGACAAAATTCTAAACAAAAATTGCCGAATTATTAACAGCGTTTATGATCTTCTCTTACCCTACGAATTGACGGCTTTACTCCTCAAAATTCTTATACTTTTACGAGAGGAAATGCTCTCAATTAGGTTGTTTGAAAAAAAATAAAGAGCATTTAAAAAAACCCTTGCCATTTTAGTCAAGTAGTCCTCCTGTACTTGGAAGAAGATTGCGAGTTTTTTATAGATCTCCCCGTTGGATGAGATTAAGTCATTTCTCTGTTTCAATATCAGGGACGATTGAGTTTAGAATTTTGTGGCAAGATCACAAAATAAAAGATTTCAAAAGAGCAATCGTTCTGTTGTGGCCCGAGTGAAGACGGCATGATCAGAATGCAATAATTTGGGAACAATGAGAAGGAGCGAGTGACTGTTGTTCAGTGTGAATTATTCCCCTTCAACGTATTACAATCGTCAAAGCGTTCCGACATCTACCTTTGTCTACGCCGCCGAACACGAAGAAACGAGAGTGTATAGTGCGCATAGTCCCTAACCGTGGATAAATTCCTCCTCATTCCAGAGGGAAGTTGTGATCACCTTCCCTATTCGCCTGAGCGTGGGGAGAAAAAAACATTCTATTAGCGATGAGCCGGCAGAGAAGGCGGGAAGGGAGTGGGGAAAGGAGCCGTATATCATCTCGGGGAGCGAAATCTGGGAGCGGAGAAGATAAATTCTGCGGGAGTGAGGCGGGGAAGAAAAGAGGGAGAGGGAGCAAGGGATAGGACGGAATCGGGGAAGGTTGGAGAGGGAAAGGTCTTAATTAATTGGCCAGTCTGATAGATGGAGCAGGAGAGGGGTGGATGTTGGTGGTGGGGTAAGGGGAAGGAGAAGGCAAGGTTGCGCGAAAAAGTTTTCAGAAAGACTTTGGAAGATGGGCGTGGGGGAAGAAGAATAATTTATAAGCATTAGTGACGTTGAAAAGAAACGATAGTGAAGAATGGGGAGAGGTTAGGAGGAGGGTGATTGTGGAGGAATATAGTGAGAGGAGGTGGGCATGAGGTTGGCGGAGGGAGGGGATCTGGGCGATAGGTGATAGGGACGCAATCGAGACGAAGGGAGACGCGTATGCAGATAGTAGGAGAGCTAGGAAGACGGATCGGAAGAGGGGGCGGGATTAAATTAAGTTGAACGAGACGGGAGAAGTATGAGGGAAAGCGAGGACGAATGTCTCGGCGGAGGGAGGAAAGGTTTCGACGGAAGAGAACATAGGAGGCAGTTGGAAGGGAGGAAGTTGGTGACCGAAAGAGATTGGAAAGAAGAGAAATGTGATTGTCGGGTAATAAATGAATGAGCCGAATAAATTGGGGGAAGGTAAAATGGAGCGTGGGTGGAAAAGGATGGAAAGGCGCCGAAGGGCAGGAAAGGAAAGTGGGGATATTAAGATGTAATAAAGAAGGGAAATGAATTAGGAAAATATATTTTTGAAGACCGATAGAAAGAGAGAAGAGAAATGAATAATTGCATAGATGGATGTGTAGTTTAACGTCAAAAAGGATGAAAGGGTGCCAGGCAAAAAAATTGTTTGAGACTGAAGATAATATAACAACACCATTACTGAAAATGGGGAGAAAAAGAGGTGAGGCGTGAGAATATTACAACCATGATGATAGGCATAAGGTCATAGAAATAGTAATGATGGAGCCAGTTGGTCTTTAATAACATGATAGTGGGTGCTACACTTGGAGGGCTTCGATAACTGAAGTGGCTTTCATCTTAAAGACACACAAAGGTGGGGTAATCAGGGAAAAGAAGGACTTAGGTAACAGGAAGATTAGCGGAGAGAAACCCTACGTCGACGTTTGCTTACCTTCAGCTGGGGCACTAACTGTTCAACTTGACGAGCGACGAACGGTGTACCATATTCTCAGGGTTCTCCTAGTTAAACTTGAAGTATTACGTTTATGCCTCATGTATTATTATTTCCGCAGCGTCCAGACGCCGAGTCCAGGACTGAATCGAACGAGGGCAGCGTGGTACACATCGCATCTAATCCATTCCCTTTGAAAAATTCACAGACTTAGGAAAGGCGTTACAGAGAGGAATGGGTAGAATTTATTCATGGTTAGAGAGAGAATTAGACGATAAAGATATATGATAACTGGTGAGAGAACGATTTATACGTGAAAACAAAAGATTAGATGAGTGATGTAAAGACAAGGCGTCGTAAAAGGAGGAAGAGAGAAATGGATAATGAATGAGACAGCGTATAGATGAATGGGCAATTTATCTTCGGAATTTTTGGAAGCGATGAAGGAGAGATGGCAACATGAGGAGGAGAAGGAGGAGTGTTAAGAGAAGTGAAATGTGGAGGTTATTGAGAATGGTAAGTGGGCTTTGGGAGGATAAATGGGGCTGTGGACAGAAGGGGAGTATGGTTAAGGAGAAAGTTGAAATTTCCCATCTTGAGCGAAGTGCATAATTATCGTTCATGTCGCAAGTAAACGGAATGGATGTGATGGAGGCATGTTAAAGAGGCCGGACAAAGAAATTATGTGAATAAAAAAAACAAGGGTAAATTGTGAGGGTAGTCTTTAAGAACATGAGAGTAAGTGTACAGGATTGAAAAGAGGAAGGGAAAGGGATGAAAGAAGAGTGAGAGGAATGAAAGTAGGAAGAGAGAGGAAACTTTGAAAAGGCCGAGAGGAATATCACTTTCGGAGAAGGACTTACGGGTTGAATATTGTAACAGAGAGGGGTCGGAACGGTCCCAACGAGGGATGAGAAGATAAACGGAAGAGGATAAGAGCGAGTTAAATAAGAACATAAGGTTATATTCGTATGATCACGAACTGGCACGGGAGGGTGGCAAAAGATAAACAGATTAAAAAATAAAAGGAAAGTGGACGGAAAAGTTTTTATCAAGTCCCAGGTGAAAAGTGGAACTTAGTTTTTTTTACGGGGACATAATTGTCATTGCAGTCATGCACTAACTCAAATTATAAGGTTCTAAAAATGCGTAATAGATGGGATTTTAAAGAATTTTTTTAAAAGAAATAAATCGAGCGTGAACAGTTGGAAGGTTAATCACGTGTACATAAAATACACAACTGTTATATATCCAAAGCGTAAGGTATATGATGTAATTATGTAAACTATTCCTAAAAATAATAGCCCTTTACTCCCCCAAAAAAATACATAATTCTAAACAAAATAGAAATTCCATATCAAAAGAAAAAAAAATAGACAAATATCCTTGACTCACACTCATAAAAGCTTTCTCAATCATTATAAACACATTAAGATATGGTAGAGTTAAGTCACACTCACGCACATGCCGTTCAAACGGTAGCACAAATAAACAAGCGTCGCACGGTCGTGACAGAGAATGGGATTCACGGCACACCAGAAAATCCCTCAGATTATCATATAGATAGAAAAAAACGTTCCCGCGAGACGGATATTGAACCATCTCCGGCAGTTATAGGCATGCCTAAGCGCCTCTTTTTACCATTACCCAACCGATATGAACGAAGCAAACAGAAGTTAAAGCAACAATGGAAGGAGAACGAATCACTGATATTCTAGATCACTTATGGTAACCGAGGATTTGACGTCAGATATGGCATGATTCATTAACCTGAAGGCCCTAATATCATATTAGGACCCACACAAGTCCGCTTTCTTTCATGATATTGGAAAGTATCGTTTGCGAAGCATGAGTGGGAGGTTTTCCAAATAAGCATTTTCTGACATTTAGCTTCAAACTCTCTCTGTTATTCAGAACTATTTTTTTATGCCAGGGCTGCCGTCTATGAAACTGTAACCTGCCAACATTAATTTTATGCTTGGCAAACTCCATCCATTAAGTGTATTCCTGCGAAAGAAAAGGACAAAATCAAGATTTCACGCCCAGCTTATTGAATATCACGGGAATCAGGGGAAACATGAGTCCTGGTCTTGATATCTTCCAGTCAGTAAACGAATAGACGGCAGAGCGCTTTGTAGACCTAGCGACATAATTTATCTTCTGGTCAAGGCAGTCTTTGTGTGATAGCCTCATAAGTTTTCCATGGGAGTTCACATTTTTAAGAGCTCTCTCCCCTTAGCAAAGGGAGGAAAGGTTTTCGTTTCTCTTGAGTCCGTTAAGCTAGATATTTGCCCTCGGCGTAGTGAAGGAAAAGGCGTGCAGAAAGAAGTTGCAGGAAAGTTTAACCGGTGAAAGGTCAAATATTCTAGTATAGAAATATTGTATCTCTTCCCACTTGTTTAGGTTTATGCCTTCGGGCTTTGTTTGGAAAGGAGCGCACTCACAAGTGATTGATCGCCCTCGCATGACCTCATAATCATACCCTTAGGTAAAAATACCCTTGGGAGTTCCGCGTTAGTCTGTACCATTCTACTTAATCAAGTTTCTCCACATACATTAAACCAAGGGTCAATAAGGATTCCCACATTGTTGCCTTGCTTTTGAGATTTTACCGTTCACCTATCGAAGAAGCATGGCGAAAAAAAACAGATTATGCCTTCTAAAAGAAAACAGTTCCGCTAGAGGCATAACTTATGAGTGATTTCGAGAATCATGGCATGCAGGGTAACGTTGGTGAGGATAGCAAGGTAGTCTTGCAAAGATTGGTTAGCGAACAAACCGTGAAGGTGTACGAGCTCGGATTACTCTTGCCATGCGTACTCAAGGAAGGGGAAAAACCAGATGTTGGTGGAATATGAGTACTCACGTTTTAAGGCAATATGACAAAGCATGAGCGCTGAGGCCGGAAAAGGGAAGCCACCACTACCCAGGCTGTAAAGAGCTACCTCAACGAAATGTTCCGAGACCGTTGTCTAAGACCGAATTCGAGGTGACATCCGTATCCGACGGACAGGAACGTAAACACTCAAGACAGGAGCATCCGTGGAATGCCGTGAAAACCTTCTTTTTTCCACCTTCAAAACTTTCCCGTCACAAAATCGTCGATGTGGATTTCTAAAACAAAATATTCAACTCATGTTTTTATCACTCTCTTTGAAAAAAAAGTACACCTATGAGCAAGCGTGCACTTTAAAGCGGGACCAAAGGAATAAGATTTTTTAATCCTCATGTTTTGAAATTTATGACTCTAGCATTGCTTGAGGAAGCTTAGGTTAAAGAATTTCACCTGGGGCTGTTTTCTTGTGACTTGCGTTCTCGGACATAATATGGAATGGAAATGGAACCAACATTAAGGAGGGACCGGAGAATTGACGAAGTACAAAATAAAAACATGTCTCTTATCCACGCACATATTCACACTGACAACACACAAACTTGTGAAAATGGATCACGTAAAATAAATTCAGCTACACACTTTACGGGTGACGAACCTATAACAGCCATGCGCTGGCTCACTTTCAATAAGAATTCAAACTATAAATACGGGACGACACCCGTTGATTTTTCAACTAGAATTAAATGATAAGCAGGGCAATGTCCTTAACATTGTGGATTTTTCATGGATTCGATAGAATGTGGCCGAACGACACGACGAATATTTCATTCTCCTGAAGTTTCCGTATGAGGTAATTTTGGAGGTCACCTTAATCCCTTACCACTTCGATGAACTTCATAACTGTTGGAACTTCCTTAAAATGATGAGTTTTACTCACTTCAAAAACTTTCCTGGTCATTGCGCTCAAAGCCAAAAATCAGGGTGTGAAATAGTAACCCAAAAGTCTCTATTTCATTCATTGTAAGTGTTGAAATATGTGTAAAGTATCAGCATTCAGTTAGAAACGTAACACTGCGGAACTCTTTCTCATTGCCTCAGAAAAAATCTCTGAATGAAATTAAAAGTTTTCAATTACTTCAACCAGTTTGTTCGCTGTCTAAAACTGTCAGATATTCAACTAATGTATCTATTATAAAAGAAAAATAACATTTTATCAATAGGCTCTTACGGGAGAGAAGTGAAAATCTTGGAATTGTAATGGCATCACCGCTTAGAATACTAAAATTGAATTGCGAGTCAACTACTCCCAAGTCCAAATTTAATACTCCGGGTAATTGAATATTTCATACATGTCAGAAACCCAAAAAAATCAGGTTTTCTGGTATTTTAAATACCCGGATCATACCTAATTCTGATATAACATTGTAAGAAAAGAATAGGCATAATATTTCTCGGTGTTTACTGCTCATTATGGTTCATCAAGTGTTGGAGATAAGCCAGTTTGTTTTAAGAAAAATCGATTGCCTTGCCAAAATGTTCAACGTGATAATTATTTCAGTGAATACCATCAGATTTTTTAAAATAGTAATGTGTCTATTTCCAGCATACTTAACCACTTTGAATAATAAACGATATCAATTAATCAAGACATAATCTAAGAAAGATGGCATGTAAGAGAGATGGGGGATTTGATTGGCGCGCAATAGAACCACCGTGTTACTGTTACTCGTGTTGCATTTTCCCCTTATTCATGCTCTTTCTTCCCCAATCTTACTTTTTTCAACACGAATAAAAAGAGTTTAGATGTAATAAAACATTCTTGGCTAAATTCTTAACTTGACGAGCAGACGTTTAACATAGAGTAATCAGCTATACATTCTAAAATAAAAAGTAATTTTCGGATTCGTCATATAGATAAAGGGACCAAAAACACAAAACTTTTAAAGTATATGGGAATAAATTAGTAACTTACAAAATAAGTAACCATGTATCATAAAATATGACTTTGGACTTATGCTAGGAATGACGAAATATTTTTTGAAGAATGGAGTTAGCACCTGCAAGGTAACGGAAAGGCATTCTGCAGTCCAGGCAGTGAAAAATTTATAACTGAAATCACCCCGTTAATCAGAAATAGAACCATTAGGGATGGAATCAGAAATTTTCGCAGATTCCTCATATTCCTCTCCTTAGCAAATTCAGTCGGTAAAATAGAGAATTGCATTCTACATTCCCTAATCCGTGATTACAAACCAGAATTCAAACGATACGTTAATAAAATCCCCCTCTCCGGGAGACGGGATATAAAAAGATGTCGTTCAAGTTTCAGATGATCCTCTTTTTCTTTCCCTAAGCTTTGGAATAGAGAAGAAACCGAACGCAGGGACTTGGCATCCCAAATTCAGAGAAGGGAGGACAGAGGAATCAATTGGATGAGATTGGATACAAGAATTCGGGGGGGGGGGAGGCGTACTCCTGAAGCGACCAGGGGTCAAAAGGAGTTCAGGAACGGGTTCAGGCTCCACTGAAGAAGGAGGGTCTTCCCGACTCGAACCCAAATCGATTCTGATTGACATGACCTGCCTTGTACACGCCCATTGAATGCAAAGGTCATTATTCAGGTCGAATTCACTGGTCACAGCCATCAAAATTTACGACGCAATGTTATACGGTCTTCTTATAAGATGATTGATGCAATTTAATAAGATTAGTGCCTCTTTCATTGTCCCTACCTCAACACGTCTTCGTCACTAAATTTCCACCTTATCATTTGTCGTGGGCTTTCTCATTCCATTAAGTTAGTTTCAATCAAGTTGTTAGTCTACTTCTCAGATTCAAACTAAATCAAATGCTGTTTAAAACTGTCTTTGTCTGTTTGAATTGAGGTCCTATAGCACATTAAAACTTCTAATTAAACTCACTAAGCAAGCACTTCTTTCTAAGCACTCATGTTATCTCCTGGTTGAATAATCGTGCGATCTTTGTTAAAAATTGATTAATGGCTTAACACGTCCATCGGCATTATGGGTTTTCAGTACACATTCGCATTAGTATCGGAGTGGAAAATTAATTGAGATAAAAAATGAAACGAATAAAGACAGCAAAAGAGTGGTTGGTAATGTTTTGGCAAATAAAATTTTTCCATCATCTAAGTCCTCATTGATTTCATGGTTCTACGCTAAATTCCCAGTCAGCGTCAAGTATTACTGTTTAATGTACCGGACAAATCATTTTAAATTCCTTTATATTAGTTAATATAAATCAGTATTATAACCTTAATTAGTGTTACAGCAGTATCTTTCATAAAGGAAACCAATCTGGAACTATGAAACAAATGGGACTGACAAGGAGACCTTAAAATATGATAGCCGTCTCATCAAATTTAAGAACCAATGCACTGTGATGAAATATAGAGGCATGAAAATCTGGCATAAAACCACTCACAATGCTATATTATGAATTTAAATGCTGAGAACTAAACAATAGTTTAATATAAACCTTCCTACTTGATTCCGTAAATACCTCTGATATTCAAATGAAAATACGAGTTTTGATGATATAAATATCTTATCATCTAAAATTGAGTTGAGATTTGAACCTGAAATTAAGAGTTAGTTGGTTGGTTGTATTCTTATATTTTCATTGCGATACGTTTATAACCTAAGGCAACAGAAATTTCAGTGGAATAGTTAGGTATTTTCTCAATTTAACTCCTTTATGCAAACTAGGTCACCGAGTACTTTGCGATCTTAAAATACTACTCTCATACAAACGCAGGCTTATTAATAAAAAAATAACAGTAGCATGCCAAGGGCATGTTGCACAGGTGAACTTGTTTGAGTTATCATTAAAAGTTCCTCGTGGATATGCTGCATCTCAGATGTTTCTCGTACGGCTTATTAAGTTTTATAACTTAATATCTTGGTTCATTAGAGCTTAAAGCATTAAATCAACGGGAAATAATTTATAAAAATATAGCATTAATTTTCAGTGAGAATGTCAAACAGAACATTCCTTGGTAAGGACTTCTAATGCAGCGTAAATAAGAGCATCAAATCACTCCTCCCCCCACTTTAGTAGCGCATTGATGCCATTAAAAAGGACAGAATTATTCGTTCAAGTTACCAGATGATTTTCTGAGTCGAGTTGAAAATATTGTCACACCTAATCATTATTTTCATTTTTTAAGGTTGAAACGAGGAAATCAAGCCTTAATTTTGATTATTAAAGAAATTTTGAGCGACAAAATGAATTAATTTTTCACTAGGATCGCTCAAACAATTGAGAAATAACTTCAATTTACATATGTGAGTGGGCCATATATACAGGGCAATAAACGCGCAAGTTAATTTGAGACAATAACAGAGAAAACCGCAGACGATGTGGAAGAAAAAGTGGAGAGATTGCGACAGAGAAAATAAGGCAATGAAAATTTATTCGAGAAATTAAAGCGTAAAAATGTGTGATAAATCAGCCATATACTATACTATTTTACCATTTGGCATTGAATGCTAATGTGAATCTACAAAAAATACTATCGACTTCTACAATAAATACTCGATATTTACATGGATGATTATCGTTCCATCATCGTTATAATATAACTTTTATTGATATACTTCCAAAAAATACTTAAGAGAATAATCAAATATGCAAAAATCACTCTCTACCACCTATCAACAACGTTCTCGATGTATTTAAAAATGAATAATTCATTTATATATAATGGAAGTGAAAGATATCTCCTTCTTTGATAACATACAGGATGAACGTTGCACATATTTTTTCAGGCAAAGCATAGGGCAAAGTTTGTCAAAGAAAATGCTTCGTGGAAAGTTCACCCAAATGGAAATGAGGAGAGTGTGAAACGAAGTGGGTAAATGAAGGGCAAACCAAGTACCTGCCGAAAGGTGTCGGCGTCCGTCAGTCAAATTTATGCGCCGGAAAAGGGAGCTCAACCGATTTTAATGGCGGTGACCTTTTTCCCTAGTCAAATATGCATGTTGAAGTATGATCTCTTATCGGGTTCCAAAGTTATTATCAGCACTGCTCTAGGGAATCTAAGGTCTTCCAAAAGTCTATAAATGCTGATTTGAAGCACATTAAGGGAACAATTCATCCTCCACGCACATTATATAGAGTGACAATTTGTAATTTACTTCAGCTATACGTAAGTACGCATATATTTAAATATTTTCTTTGTCCATATTTGTGGACATTCCTGCTTTTCCCTACCTTTCAATCTTTGCCTTATTTACCACAACTTACAGTAAGAGCATAGTTGTCTTCTTTTCTCAACAGGATTCTTACAACACATCATTTAATACCTTCCATTTTTCTCGCATTTTCTAATTTGTATAGATTACTCACATGGCTTCGGTACACGAACATGGCTTGATGACAAACATCCTTCAGCTCCGAAATCAAGGGAAAACGTAGGCTACGTCGGCGATGAGGACAAAGCAGGCATTAAAGACTGAAGCACGCAAGCATAGCGGAAGAGTGCACATCAAACTCACCAGGTCGACGAGAAAAAGCCCCCTAGGCTAATACGTATCGAGCGAGAATGCCGAGTGATCAAAGAGAAATATGATGGGGGCCTGTTGAGAGTGATGGGTGGACGGTAGAGGGCAAGTGGGAGGAGGGAGTGGGCAAAGATGAGAGGGAGAAGAGAAGAGGTGAAATGCCATGGAAGGAGGCAAAATAGGAATGGTAGACGTGTGAGAAAGTAACCGATGATAGTCCCCCCCCCCCCCCGTTCAATCATGAAACACAAGAGTTTACGCCTGAAGTCGATCTGATCCTGGTTATTTTTCACATCCCATTCGTCCCGTTGTGCACCAGGGGCTAGACTACATTTCGTCGGCAAGTCCGAGACTGGACTCAAGAGTCGAGACTGGGATGACAGGGTTATCGCCCCAAGGCCTGGGTCTTTCATGCCTGGGCCCTTCGCACCACACATATGAATATTACTCTATGCAATATCCATTAATATACGAAGAATTGTACCCATCGATCAAAATCTGAAGCTATCGCGCTACACTTAAATATTTTGTCGTTGTTTTCCTACCCGCAAACGAAGCACATTTTAAAGGTATGAATTCGAGATGTGGCAAAAGTTACCCTATTACATAATTCTTTTCACCTTCGTATAGTCATCCCCTTAGCATACTCACAGATACCATCGTGACTCATCACTTTTCATTTTAAAACAAAAAGATCACAATAAAACGTTAACCTTGCGTTTACATTCAGTAGTAAAAACCTATTCATTGCAGTGCAAAAGCTTTCGACTTAGGAATAAACACCAGTATGAACAGGCTTAGTGGAAGTTCTATGAAGGACATTTATTTCTAGCACGGTTAATTGGACTATAAAGCAGCTTTAATCAAGAATAGCACCCATCTTGGCTCTTTACTTCGACTCCAATGCCTCCGAATAAAAATCCATTAAATTTCAGAGCCCCCTTACATGCGTTTTTAAGGGAAATGAAGAACCATTTACCGCAATCCACTGTCGCTAATTATGCCACCACGGGGGTAGGAATGACATTGGTCATGTGTAATTCCTTTCCAATGACAATTCTCTGCAACAAATCCCGATAGGAAGGGGGAAGAGTTGAGAGAATAAGCTGGATGAGAGTTAATTAAAGATTCAGATCGAGAGATTATGAAGCCATCGCATCAGTACCTACCATATACTATGAATCGCAAAACTCAAGGAACGCATGGATGAAAAATGCGACCAAGTAGATCACTCATTAACTTATTGCGATTATTCCGTCGGTAAACCTTCAATTATTAATGCTATGATTAATGCAAAATTATCAATGCAAATGCAACACGTCTTCAATATCTGAATTTTCAGAATGCGAGTTTACTTTTGATGCATTTCTCACCTGATAAGATTAGTGAACATCGACCAATGTTTACCCTTTATATATTCTGCTCCATACAATTACAACCGAGAAGGCATTTGATGCCATCATACGTGTATATGTATAGAAGCTATCTTTTAAACTACTTTGCTTGGAAATACAATCGAGGTATAAAAATGAGTACTCCAGATTAACTTTTGTTATTCCATTGTTTGGCTTTTAAATCCCTCGCACGGTTAAAACGACGCCATAACTCATTTTCATTAACGTTAGGTGAAAACTTTTCTGCCGGAAATTGATTTCGTCAAATTTAATGCATGGATATGGTGGAAATATACTGGTTTGTCATGTATGGATGGTAAATACTTAGGATTACTATTGTAACTTGAGGTAACTAAAACTAAAGCAAACCAAGCGGCTCCCCAAAATCAGAGCAAGAGTCAAATCTCTATTTGGGCAGAGGAATTAGTTCTACAGACTCAATACATTCTTTCGGCCCTATTTCTAAATACACTGCTCATATTTGAATTTCGAAAGGAAAGCTAATAACTGAAATTTTCATTAAAAGTAGTAATAGGCATTGCAGAACAAGAATGTAATCTATACGTGCTCCTATTTCGTTGTACTTCCATCAGAAGAACACGTAAATAGACTTCAGAAAAGACTACGATACCATTACCGTTACGACTATAGAAAAAACAATTTTGTGGGCGTTAAAAATGCAGCTAATAAAACACCCATTAAGCGAAGCTATCTTTTTTTTAATCTTAGAACAATTCACGCTTGTACCGCGACATATTTCCACGCGCTTGCACATCAGGGTTCACGTAGGAAACGGATTAACGATACAGGTACTTACCTACAAACTAATAGAACCGATATCCGTAAGAGATTTCAAGGGCCAAACTCGACAGTAACTGTGGAGATATCCGCATATATTAAACAGCAGTTAAAAATTAAGCTCAATACAATCGTACCGTCCGGAACAAATGGAATATTGAACATAATATAATCTTCATTTGTATATAGTCATTTTTTTAATTTATAACACACAACGCTTACAGGGAAGATTATTCATTACTTTAAACTTGGAATGATTGAAAATCTGTACCCACATTATCCATAATAGTTTTTCAGCCTTCACAAGTGTGCCCCGCATCACCTCTAGCAGGGTAGCATCGAAACGATCTCATACCTACAAAACAAAACTGTTCTGTCCTTACTGTTCGGATTTCACTCTTTGAATTCCTCTTTGCTTTGAGATATAATCAATGTCACCGTAGGAGATATAGCATTTATCATTATTTGTTATTGTACAGTTGTTGAAAGCTGTTAGCATTTTTTCATTTCCAAACTGTAAATTTAAAAAAGAATGGTCGCTAAGCACCAGCCGCACATTACGCACATTTTAGCCATCGTGCCGCTGGCATTAGGGATTAGCGAGCACGTAAAAAATATTTCACCTTCCTCGAAAGAAGAGAAGGCGAATACATACCTAGGACTCCCTTCCTTAGTGAGCTAGGCGGTCAAGGCAAGACACACGTAACAGCCTGAAATTTCCGGCCGCCAACTAAATTTTATCCATTCGACTTATGCCACTTTTTCGCAGTATTACTTCATGTGGCATACTCACCCGTGCCTCGTCCAAGCGTAATGCAAAACGCATATATAATGCGACAGAAAATATGTGTCAAAGATGAATACGGTATCGGAAAGAGGACGTGTACAAGTTGACCGCTAAACGCCTTTTGAAAACTTAAACAAAATAGATGAATTTACCCTCGACCTACTCATAAGTCATAATTTTAATTTAAACCGCGGACGGCAGGAAATGGTTGCAGTTTTATTTTGAAAGATTAATTAAAATCTCTATTGTACAGAAAAATATAATTAAACAAATGCGAAATATGGTGGCAATTATTTTTTTAATGTGTCGAAGTATGCCCTTAATGAACGCATTTTTGTTCATGACATGTATCCACCAGAAAATTAGATACTAGATAGATAATCAATTGTATAAGACTTGGATTGAATGATTTACTGTTTTCTAACCAATGAATGATGATTCGGAATGAAAATTGTTGCTGTTTGGAGCAAACAGCATGATGACTTAGATTATTTATAAATGCTCCAAACCTTGGGAATTTAGACTTTGTTGTCCTCTACTCATATAATACAGTTATTTAATAGCTTTCATTCGTTAAATAACAGAATCATTATCTTTGATCGAACTATTAGTGACATTATGATAGCTCTAGACCTCCACAAAATTCTAAGGAAAATCAGGCTTAGAAGTCTTAATGTGCTACAAACAGGTTCCAAAAAAGCATAACAAAATTGCATTACTATAAATATGCATTCTTAAAAGGCAAGAACATCAGTGAACTTCAACAGAAATTTTTTGTATTTTAATGCATTCAAAACCCTCGGCAACCAACACCTATTTTTTGTTGAAAGCTTGAATGTCACATTGAAGTATGTCAATCAAAATATTTTTAAGTTGCTCAAAATAAATTGTAAGTTCCTTTCCAAAAGCAACCCAACACAATTTGCCAAAACACATCAACATCAAACAGAAATAATCAGTTAATGCTAAGTAGATATGTACTTATAAACTTGAGATGAAAAACTGCTTTAAGGGATGCATTCTCTAGGGGAATAATATTTAATAAAAATTTATAACTTCAATTCTAAAAACACTAAGAATTTTAACCTCATTTATATGGAATTTGGTTTGATATTTAAGCAGGAGAGTAACCTGCAGTGTAAGTGAGATGGCTGTTTACGCTATTTAGAGCAAAGCAACTGACTTCACGGGGAAGTATAAAGGTGTCCAATAATCAGGACTTGGTGTTCTTTCACTCCGCCAAAACAGAAAAACTTAATTAAACACCCACCCAAAGGAAGGCGGTCCAAAGCAAGTTTAAGGTGGGATTAGGACATCAAAGACCATTCCTGCAACTGGTAGACACAGTAAGGGCCACAAATTTGTGAACTTTTTTCTTTTCATGGATCACAAAGTTGCTGTGAACCGAGAATGGGGCCACAGAGTAATCAAATGTTAGCTATTAGCACTATTTTAGTGAGTGATTATTTTTCCTAGTAAGTGCAAGTTTGGAGAATGTGCTTCAGAGGCCAAAGAATTCTAAGTCAGGGCAATCAGTCCATATGCACCCCCACCCTGCTTCCCAATAAAACTCATTGATGACTGCCTGGTGAGGCTGAAGACCTCTCTCTCTTATTCTCCCTATTCCTCACCATACCATTGAATCCACAATTTATCTGTCACGGGATTTCCCTTGTGTGATACATGCACGGAGCACAAGTCTCTCAGAAGAGGATGATGGTGCCGAATGGCTGAGCACCAAAACATGTGTGAAACTGCGAGTGTGTGCATTGCCATATTAACAAAAAACATGAACTCTCATTACTACTACCACTACTAATACAACTATAATTATTACCATTGAATTAATAATTAAATGAATTACAAGAATTGTTGAATAAAAGATTGAAGTTTTATTTGTGTCCTCTGTAATAATGAATGACTGTTTAAGAATACGACTGATCCAACATCACAGAAAAAAGTCATCAGGGCATAGGTGCTGAAATTGGTATTCTGATTGATATCTCTAAATGAGTTCAACCATTAATGGAGAAAAATAAATAGAACTCTAAGGTTAAAGAATAGAAGTATTTTTGGGATGATTCAGTTCAAAGAAACCCTGTATGCCATTGGAAGGACAAAAGAAATTCAATTTCCATAAAAATTTCTCAAGGTGAATTCTATCACATTTGTTTGCCTTTGCTGATAACTGCACTTTTTGAATTCTAAAATAAGTTGGAAACGATGTGCCACTGTTTAATTTTCATGCTTCCCATGCAGCTCAAGAGAACATGGTGCATTGTAAGCATATTACATGATCTAACTTATTAACCTATTTCTATTCGATCATTATGAAAGAAAACAATTAGCTGCATATCTGAATCATTTTTTAGCTAAGACCATGGATAAGAGAGCACTGGGGAGTTAGAATTTCTTTAATTATAAGAAGAGCTAAATACAGATTATTTTTTAATGTTGACAGTTAAACACGTTGATGATCTCAAAGTGAATGCCTTTACACATATGCCCTGATAGAGAAGTAAGTAAAATGTGGAACATAGACTTGAAGCTTTGTCATTAATGTATTTATCAATGGCAAATGTTTTGAGAGAAAGGCCTAAGAGGTCTCTTTTATAAGTCCGGTTCCTTAACCATATCCATATTTGCCCTTCTAAATGAAAACTCCCGGTGTACCACGGATATTTGAAGGAAAATGATAAGCTCATGCACCCCCGAAAAATGGCATTCTGACATTATTGACAGTATATATCTATATCAGAGCTGTCCTTTAAATATATCTGGCCATTCTTCCTCAACCTCAATTTCAGCTTACCCTCCAAATCACAACTACAATTGCTTACTACCCTACATTTCTCCATGGCACTTAATGTGTGAGAGTAAAAAAATGTTATAAACTTGAATAGTAATGCATAGCAAATTGAAAATTCCACTATATTACGCATTACCCAAGGCTTCGAAAATTATGCTATCAAACATTTTGGTGCCCATGGGTGGAAAATGCAGTTCTCACCAGAAGCACCCTGACCTAAGCTATCATTTAGCCTATTTTCCTCTTGCAAATTGAACATTTGGCTCCATATCATAAAAATGGATGGTGTGGCAGCCTAGTGGGTAGTGTGCTAACCTACCAAGAGCATAGTAGTCCAGGTTGAAGTCAAGTTGAGGCTTTGGACATTCCAAACTTCACCCAAGCTGTGTTATTTTTCAGGTATCAGATATTTTCTAAAGACAAAGGTCTTCCAAGTGTAACTTCATGTTCTTTCACTAGTTTCAGTTTTATTTACCACACAAAATATTGTCCTTTTCGAATTATCCACTCTTCCTTTCCCTGACTCACCCTTCAGTGTACAGCCCCTTAATTCCAATCTTTACAGAATGAGTATGTCAACATGCAAATTGATAAATGTGTTACTAATAATGTTAACCCACCAGTTAAGGTATTTCTACCAACTTCTACCAATTCAACAAATTCTACCAACATATCTCTATTCAAAGATTTAATTACTAACTGGAACATTTATATATTTCACAGAGGATAATTTATTTGATATGTCATCAATTTTAAAAATCGTTTACATTAATGGCTTATTAAAGGCTCTCTAACAAGGGGAAAACTATAAAATAATTAAGCATCCAAAACCAGTATGCAACAAATAAGTCTGTAGAAGACAATAGGAAGGTTAAAAGTATTTCTGCTATCAACAACTACTAGCCTAAAGAAAAAAAAACCAAGGCAGCAATTTTGAGAAAAATAGCACTGATTACGTATCAATAAGAGATTAAATGTTCACTCTTTTCGTCATAATGCCATATTCTTGGGGTCACATATGTTGATATTTTAAAAAGAAAACATGTATGAGGGAGTTTTCTCGCACTAGTATTTTTTCCATAGACATTATTTATTTGATGCTATCATGGCCACCTAATCCTCAATACCTATTTCATTTGTCAATATGCTCTTCCATCACACAGATGGATATTTTATCTTATTGGGACTTTTAGGAACTCTTACAAAACAGGTACATGGAAAGAAAATTATTTTAATTCAATTATTGCTTATTTTAAACTGTACCATCTATATTGTATACCCACCTATAAAACAGTGACGAAGGGCGAAATTACCTTTAATAAATGTAAAACATGATCAACGACAACTACTCTTTCCAGAATCTGATAGTTAACGCATTGTCCTAATCACAAATGTTGTTCATTATATTAACATATTATCACCATTAAATATTATATTTTTCAAATTTAAAAAATAGCTCTACTTCTAAAGGGGGTTCTCTGAAAACACAAGACAAAAATAAAATGCAAGTAATCTTTAAAAATAGAATGGAAAAAATTGTTAAATTAAGTGACTTAGAACTACAAAAGAATTTTAGCTGTGGAGAACCTGAAAGTGTAATATTTCCAAACACAGTGACTTAGCTTGGAAAAAATATCCTTGAAAAAAATAAGAAAAGAATGATCATTTACTTTCACAACATTTAATAATATACATCCTCAAAAGTAATGAAAAATGAGATAAATTCTGGCCAGCTGGATTGATCAAACTTCTCCTAAGTTAACAATAAAAAGAGAGCCTACTCATCCAGGTAACCATTTTTCAAATGCTCAAACATATGATGTTTCATATCTTAATAAAATGATGTGATAGTTGAATAACTTATCTAAAAATTCACAATTAAATAATGAATGAAATAAACCACTGTGGATACAAGGTCAGCAATACAAAGCACAATATAATTAGACATTTCTTAGAATGAGATGCATATATTTCAACTTCATTAAAAGGGGAAGGAAATCTGATGCATAAAGCACAGCTGAAGAATGACGGCAACAGCATTGATGAGAAATTCATTGAAAACTAGAACTGTTTTATTCCTGAGCTTTACTTCACAACACACACCTAATTCAACACAGTTCATCAAAAATCCCCAAAAAAATAATTTTATTAAGACAGCATTTTGATTCATCATTGAAGAATAACGTCCCACAGCAAATATACAGGAAGAAATTACAGAACAAAGTTTCACATTTTAAATCAATAAAACTAGAATTTGATTAATCAATTCTTAACAAAAGTCTAACCTTAATGCAAATCAATTTTACATGCCTCATCTAAAACACGGTTAAAATTCTCAAAATAAATCAATAACAACAGCCTTAAAAATATGGAAAAAATTATGCATTTGTTTCCAGCAAAGAAATTCTCAACAGAAAACCATTTATTCATCAGGTTCGAATAGCATCAGCTGTAGATCACAGAGGCCCAAATTAAATCCACTTAACACATGCACACAGTTTTATCTGTCTATCCGGATCTGTTGACCTGAAACTGCAGTCCACTCTCACTGATCTTAGAAGCACACGTCTGTATCACTTGGGCTTAATCATTAAGGACAAAATTAAATGCTCAGTCCTCTTTTGTTTGGTGAGAAAAACAGCTAACACTGATCATTAATTTATTAGAAAGATATTATTGCATATATATATATTTCAGTAACCTGATTCCAAAAAAATAGAAACAATGAAATCAAGATTAGTTACACCTAGGCTAACTTTCTCGAATTTGTCTTTCAGCATAATATATGCAAAATGCTTCTAAGGAACTGGCAACACATTACCAAAAATAATGAGAATCGGCTAATTTTCTGACAAGAACATTTTTAAAACCAAGCAGTGTGACATGAAGCAACAAATCTGCATTGACCACCTTATATAGGTGAATTATATCAATCAAAATATAGAATATTCCAAGTATTGCTCTAATATACTGACCCGTCAGCAACATCATTTTCTTTTGGCCACAGGTCTTAAAAATAGCCAAAGATGTATGCAATGGGACTGGTTAAGTATTCGACTAGTTAAATCCTTAATTGAGTAACCGAAGCATAACATCACAGTGGCTAACTCAACAAGGAAACCTTGCCCAATGCAACAGCTTTTCATAAGTTTTCATAATCTTCTGCCCACATTGGCCAGGTTTTACACCAAAACATGGCGAAATTAGGAATGAGATCTTTGTGGCTGTAAACAACAGGGGACCCACAACACACATGGTTAGCAATGTACAGTGACGTTTTTCAAAGGTAAAGAGGACTTGGAACACACATTATCCTACAATCACAATCAAGATTAAAGTCAAAAACCAAGGTACACTTGGAATAGGAAAATAATGCCTTTGGATCATAAAAACCAGAATCACATAGGTTATTCGAATAAGGTAATGGGGAACCATAAATTATTGGTAAGGTATCGTTCAGGTATAGGAGTACTAAAAAAGGTTTCAACATGTACCACCTGAAAAGGATTCACTTTCGAGAACCAAGTGGAGCTTTTTTTTTGAAATCCAATTTATTGGTCATATCCTTAATGCAATTAAAATCAGCTCCTTGAATTCCATGATCCTAAACACGCACACATACACACAAATCAATAAATACCACCCCTCACCGCTTATAGCGTCCTTTAATACACTTTAAAATCTTCTGCATCATAGGGGCTACCCTGGGCTTTTTGGGCGAACTTGCTGAAAGATAAAAATACATGGCATTGTAGTATTTATCAAATACAATCCACATGTATCAACCTAATATTCCCATCATTCGGATTACTGCGTTTAACATTTCCAGTCATCCCAAAGAGCATGAATTTAGAGATTGAGTTTCTCTGGACAGGCAGAAGTTGTTTTGAAACAATTAAACTGGACAACTTCAGCAAAACTGAACTTTTAAGTCAATAAAACAATTTATTTCAACTGAACTAAAACCAGTATAAAAATTAAAACAGAAGAGGTGACTAGCAGCATCATAAAAATTTAATTTCAAGGGTCATTTCTTCTCACCCTCAATAACAGTTAAGCACATCCTCACCTCAGACAATATCTAATGAGCAATAGGCCCATTCCAACCTATGATATCTGTGAACAATCTATATGCTATATCTTTACGTGGCAAATAACTCTTGGTAAATTATGAAGACAAATTCAGTCCAAATTTTTAGCTGAATTTTTTTACTTCATCTCTAGAGATATAATATTAGGCATATTATAAAATGTACCCAATTCTTGTCCAAATACTTGAATAAAACATATACATGTATTCAATGATTATTTAACTATTAACAAATATACATCAATGTCCTAAATGAAAGGCATTACTTAATTATTAGATTTCATAAAATGTACATGATAAAAAAAGCTACAATAACAAAAGAGTCACTAAGAATTTCTATGAAAATAATGCATGAAAGAGGTCAAATAAAAAGGGAAAATAACTGGCACCAAGGTGTAAAAAATCAGTTCTGGAACCAATATTTCTACAAAATTAGAATGTTTTCACACATCAATAACTTACTGGATATTACAAGGTTATTCAACCTCGTAATATCCATCACAAAGAAACCAAGATCTGGTGAAACAGTTTCATATCAAAGTATTACTACACCAAGCGAGCTGAGATTATACACACAGTAGACTCGAATAATCAGGGCACTCCAAAAAAATTTTAGTTTGCACAAATAGGTAATAACACATTGAAGTGCTTGGAATCGATGAAGGTGAGCCCAGGAATACCATTCACAAAAGCAAATGGTGCATGCAGTTTTTTCATCATATGTGCGATGAAGACACCTTTCAACATTCCACATTGAATACTTCATGCATACAAACATCTCAATACTGCATGTAAATAATTTGGAATTGGGAATGTGGCCAAAGAAAAACAACGTGGAAAAGTTTTCATACTCATAAAGTTTCATTTACCATGTATGTGAAAGGGGCGTATAAGAATGTATCACACTGTATGTGCTTCCTTCATGAAAGCGTTTAACAGATTGTACACAAGTAATTTGACCTGGGAGATAGTGGCTGCTAAAAAAACAATACGTAAAATTCAGTCGCAATTATATAGTTTCACCTACTCTGTGATAATGGCTGGTCAATTTATTTATTACAGCAAATGGGGGTCCATAAATTACCTATTATATGCATCAAAACGGAATTGAGAGCTGTTTTATTTTGAAGTTTAAACTTAATAAGCCCCTATGCCAAATGAATATCAGAAAATGCTTCCTGTGCTATAGGCAACCCAGGATCATGATTGTTAATTGTTTATTATGGGCACAGTGTTTCATAAATGTTCATATCTCTGCAAGCTAACCATGTAGAATTTTCACCATCATGTTGAATAGAGTTTGTGAACAGGGCACTACCTATAACTATGACAAAAAAACTGAATTCTATATACAATAAACAACAAAAAATATCAAGATGAAATGCACTATGCCTATGGTGAGAGTGGAGAAACCAGAATTTTCATTATCCAGGATGACCATTTCCTATTCATCCCAGATAGTTAAAGAGTTTACTGTACCATTTATCCTTGGGTTACAAGAGTAAATCTGTTATCCAGATATGTAACCTTTAATCTCGATGATTAGAATGAATCTTTCAGAATTCAAGTTTTACTATATAGTTTTCAACAGAAGATATGGGATAATACTGTTCCTGCTTCCGCTGTAGTTATTAAGAGGTAACTTATGATGCGAACATATCCTATGTAAAACCTGTTAGGTACATTCCAATGGATGAAAGTTTTACACACTTAGTAGAGTACAACTCTGTTACTTCTCAACTATTTTATACATTTAAGGACTTTTACTCGGACAAGATAGAGACTTAATAGTCCCTTCTTCCACCTAACCCTTACACATACATTAGAGACAACTACAAACACCCAAGCCCAAGGTGGAAGAAAATCCACCTGGGTGGGTATTGAACCCGTGACCTCTGGGTTGGTCACCAGGGTCAGCCAAACTATGCCCCTAAATCAAATATGAAATTTACTAAAATGTACACTCAGTAAAACTCATTTGTTTCACTTTATCGATATTGAAAAAAAATAACTTAAAGGGATCCTCTCAAAAAATTGTGGTGCACATAATATCAAAAAAAACAATTCTGCAGCCATCTCAAAAATATTGGAAACTACCTTTCATTTATGAAGGTTGTTTAATAAAAGTATTCCTTAATTTTATTCGAATTAATAACAGTGCAAAATGTAATTTTATTTTACACTTGTAGCAACATGTAATGTATACATGATATAAGTTCCATTGATTTGACTCCAGTATTGCATTAGCATCAGCCATTGCAACATGAAACAATTTCAGCTCACATACAGCAACAATATAGATAACACACAATGAGCATTATGCTGCATTGCAACTTTGCTTTCACCTGAACAAATAAAATACATAAGAAATGCCACAGGAGGCTTATTGAGTCTGCTTTTTCCTAAAGTTCAGCTTGAGAATGGCATAAAATGTTCAAAAAGTGGAGACAATCAATTTCAAAATAAGATGGACCAAAAGCTCTATTCAATATATAGAAATAGATATGAATACTGCCACTGCCACTTCAAGAGAAGAACTTCAAGGAGCACCACCAGAGACAATGAAAATCATTTGGGTGTCACCCACATGTAGGTAAAAGAAGAATCGCACATGAGACGTATTTGTGAATGGTGGGTTCTGTGAAACCCAAAACGAAAATCAACATACACTGAGTTCCTCATCCTCCCTATAGTTTAAACCTAGCCCAATGAGACTTTCTTCTGCTTCCCAAACTTCATGGAATGAATGTTTCATCACTGGAAGCAGACACAGGTAAACTGATAAGTTTTAACTTATTAACAAGAATTCCAAAGAAACTGCAGGAGATGCCGAAAAAGTAACTTTTAACGGAGTCATCCGCTAATGTGCATTTCAATGCAACAATTCCAGAGTGTAAAAATCATTCACCTTACATCTTGTTCCTTTAAAGCCCCCAAAATTTCAGAGTTTAAGAGGGTGCCTCGATAGCTTAACTGGGTAGAGCCCTCGACCCGACATTGAGGGATTCGGGTTCAAATCCCAGTCAAGGCAAATTATTTTTACACTCTAAAATAGTTACATTATTCCAAGAAACTACAGGAGATGGTAAATGATGCTGGTGATGCAATACTGGAGTGTAATCAATAATAATAATGCATTTATCCGTCCGGAGTTTTGCTGCATATTCAAAATGAAACTTGTACCACAGATGAATTACACATTAAGCTTAGAATACAAAATAAAATTAAATATATGCACAATAAATTACAAAAATGAAAATTTATGATGATTGAACAGCCTTCAAATCACCTCTCTCTCCATGGCAACATTTCTATCAACATGTAGGGAATTAGCCATCATCTAACAATTTATAAAAAGTATTTTTTTAAATTTATCATACAGTACCTATGTACCTGTAAATGTAAAACAATTACCTTTTAGCGTGGAAGCTTTCAAATTATATAAAATCATTTGTATTATATGTTAAACTTTAAAATAGTATGAAACAGTAGTATTGACAGAATTACAACACCTAACAAGGTAATAATTTCTTCAAAAGTGATTGACCATCTGTTTACTATTGCAAATGTCAAAAGCGATGTCTATTCTTGCACCAGAGCTAATGGAACACTGAACCAGAACAAAAACCAAGAATCGATGCTAAGAGCTGACTCGGTACCAATACAAAAAAGGTAGAACCTGACACTAGTAACCATTATATTTATTTCTTCATTAACTAAATAACAAATTCAAAGTCAGTGATAGTAATTTCTTACCATAGAATTATCAATAAAACCATCAAAAATCAGATTTAAAGTGACTAAATAAAGTTCTGAATCCCTGAACAGAAATTCCCTAACCAATACTTAAATATTCCAGGAAGAATTGAAAACTTTTGGCTTTTCTAGCATGTATTTTGTAAGATGGTTGTATGATTATCATGCCACATTGAGACTTACCACTCTAGGGAGAGAAGTTTCCTATAACACCTTGAACTGCTTGCAGATAGAGAGGAAATCACTCAAAATTAATTAGAGGAAATCACTCAAAAATAATTCAACACAGTTGGCATCCTGACACACTGCTCAGTTACCACAAGCAAGAACACTTTCACTAACAAACAATCTCACTTATAAATTAAGACCAGTGGTCCTCTTCCCAAAGCTACGAATGAATTTAAAAGTAAATGAAATATAAAACATTCTAAACCTCATGTACTATTGTTAACAACAGGCATAAGCATAAAAATAAATCTACAAGGTAACCATCATAACTTTAATTACATTTCTCCTGACAATTAAAATCTTTCCAGGTCAACATTCTGAAATTCCCTCCCATGTTCAGTTATCTGTCAAATCTTGTATGCAACTAAATTTGTAACTAAGATCACCAGAAATATTACAATATTTGTTATATGTCAGATTGCTAAGTTGAGAATATGTAATAGAATGGATACAGTTCCATGAGGGAATAAAAATGAGCTACATAGGATAAATATTGGATGCATATCTAAGGAAAAAGCTCAAACCATCATACTCTAAGTAGTGCCACAACAATTACCACCATCAATATTGTAATGAAAACGACTAGAAGACTTTTCCATGAGTTTTAGAGTAATTTTGATACCTACATACACAAATATGCATATTAAATGAAGTACATTAGAAGTTTATTATAGAACAACATACTAAGAACATGTTTTCCTTTCCACGTGAAGTGAACTTAATTTTTTAACTTTAATTTCTGTTTTGATGCCAGTGATTGCATGCAATATGATCTATTTCCTTTCCAAATGTTATTATTTTTGGGTTAGTCATAGTCTAAATAGTAAATCTTTGGCATGATTATACCTCGCAACTAGGTAACCATTTTGAAGCTTCTGTAACATCATAGATTCATCTATTTTAGTGTTTCCTTACAGTGAAATATCCTGGAAAACATCAGGTACGTCTGTATAAAGTAACCTAGCAGATGAAAGCAACAATGAGATGGTAGTATAATCTTTGTACCTCTCAGGTTACACTATAAGAAGAGAGAGGGAGTAGGAGTAAATTTTTGTTGAAAAAATTTCCAAATATGTTTTGGACACTTGCCTAATAACCTCTGTTGACATGGTTCATTATACGTTCCATGCCATTTCCCTCACTTCTTCACCTATGACTGCCCTGATTTATAGCCATATGAAATTCCTACTTGAACAACCCCAAGGATATTTACTCTCGACATGAAGCTTTGAAAGAAAGGTTTAAGGATCAACTTTACTGACCAACGACTCCAATCCGTGACTGGGCAGCAACAGCTGACAGGGAGACTGGTGCAGATGAGGAGGCAGTTGCAGAGGAAAGTGCACGCCCGAGGCTGGTCGATGATGATACTTCATTGGAATTTTGAATACTTCTAATTGGTTTCACTGCGGGCTTCAAGGGTCCTCGGGCTGTACCATACTTAGCCTGCATGTAAATGAATATGCAACAAAATTAATTCTCACTTGGCAATTACATAACAACACACACAAATCCAAACCACCATATGGAGTAAAAGCTCATACAAGCAAAATTACATGCACAAAAGCTTACAAAATATAAATGCATTCTTTGTAATTAATATATACACTAATAAAAATGACCTGAATACAGTTTCTCAACAATATGAGGAATAAAATGATAAATGATTAATCAACCTTCTTCCATGGAACATGTAAAAAATCATTAATATGAAGATGAAAGATTTGAAAAAATTGGCATTTCATTGAGAAATATTTTTCCTGAGTGCATATTGGCTTTAAAAATGTAATGTAATATCTTGTTGGCCATTCTTTCACTTCCCAACATGTTTAACATTATTTACACTGCCGCTAAGTCAGAATACAAATGTCCACAAACATGAGGATAAAAATGGTATTGGAAACTTGATCATGGAATCTTCCCAAACATGAGACTGCTTCCAGATCGGTCGTAAAGGGATTTTATGATCTTCTTGAACACGAAATCATGGGAACGAAGTTACTGAGATTTATCCATTGCAATTATATATTATATTATTCTCAATTGTTTGTGTATTAGTTGGAACATGTAGATAAACAGGACTAAAAATAAGACAAGCAGAACATGAGCAAGAGAAAAGGTATTTATGCTGAATCATTTCCACCAAGAGACTTGAACACACTATAACTTTTGCAATCATAAAATACTTTCACCACCAATGGAAAATGTGGCCCTTTACTTGCAAACTAAATTTTAAATCATGCTTCATGACGCCAAAATAATTACTTTACCCATGGAATACTTGAAGTTTAATTTACCTTCACGAGCAGATTACGTCATATAGTTGAAACTAAATGCCCATGTTTCCATACATATAATATTTCCTCATCTAAAAAAATCAAACTTGAGGGCTTTTGCCTCGCCATATTTTTTCGTTTCATCAGAGCCAACAACTTTACCAAATATATATACTTTTTGCAGAAACATCAGGACCAATTGAGGGTAAAGCCAGAGATGAGAGAGCCCTTAAGAACTCTTGATCATGCCAACCAAGAAGACATGCATCTTTTTTGATAGCATTTTAAAGCAAACTACATCATGGATGCTATAATTTATTATCACTTACCGAGGAACAATTTAATCTTCATGTGAATTTAAAAAGAAAAGAATATGTGAAGATACTACTGCCTGCTTTTGAAACAGATAAAAAATTTCCTAAGCATATTAAAATAATCAATGGAAGATATCAAAATAAAATTAAAATTTTATACTGATGATCCAACTACAAATTAGCGAAGCTGGCTAAATAATACTCATTGCATGAAACCAAATGAAAGAGTTTGAGATTCAAGAATGACAATTCAAGTTGCCCATTTTATTTTATTTTTAAATTACCGGAATTAACAAAAAGTAGCAATTTTAGGAGTTTAAAGACCTCATTGTTCAGGGATTAACTGTAATATATTTTCCTCCAGTACTCAGATGTTTCCTTTATAAAGGTAATATGTATCTGAAAATCTATTGGCTTTAATCCTTCAGCCACCAGGAAAGAGGTAAGGTGCCATTAACAGATAAAAGAATATTGAAAATATTATTATCACATTTCAATTCTAAGATTGGTTTACTGCAGCCTTCCATTTTCCTTTATTCAGTGTCAATCCCTCACTCCCCAATAGCTTTTCAGTTTTATACCCTTCTTAATTTGTCCTATTTACTAGTCTAATAGTCTTCCTTGAAGGATCCCCCTTCCATTTTTTCTTTCTATTAGGTTTCTAACTAATCCATTGTTCTTCGACATGCATCCAACATATCCAGTTTTTCTTTGCCATTGATTTCTTCATATAATCCATTCCTCTTCTGCTATTCCATATAGCTACTCATACCTCACTTTGCCTATTCATTTTATCTCAGCATTCTCCTCTAGCACCATGTCTAAAGGGCTTTTATTGTTCGATAGTCCACTTTTCCAAAGTTCAATGTCTCTGATGCTTATGTGCCAAGGTCCATTTGGGTCTTTTGATGAACTGCTTCCTCATTTGCAAACTTAGGTTCTTTAAATATAATTGATGTCTGTGGATATTTCCCCAAAATATGGATTTTTTCCCCAAAAAAAATCGGAAGAATGGTAAATCTTGCAACGGAGCATGTTCACCATAAACTTCTTGAAGTAATCAGTATCATTCAGCAGCATTTTTTTTCAAATGAAAACAAAAAATTAATGCTGTCCACAAATTCTCTTTGTTTGGTATAAATTTCGACATTTTGAACACAGCAACAAAACAATATGCAAACACTTTTTCAATTTATCACTCATATGTATCCGACATGTGTTGATGGCACAATAAAATGGCATAAGTGTCAAATCATTATACCACAAACTGCATTGGTGCACCATCTGTTGTCTGAAATCTGCATTTCATACTTGTGCACCTGGTATCTGCCTTCAGTTTCTTACACGCGCATGGATTCTTATTTTCTTCTTGTTGATAATCATATTATACTCTTGGAGAAATATTTCCATGGCATTCATAGTTGCTTGCAGGTCTTGTACTTCTACAACTACTACAATGTCACCTGCAAACCATGGCTGGTAAATTTCTTTGCCATTAACCTTGACTCCTTTGAAGCCTAACTCAGGTGCCTCTTTTATTGCCTCTCTTAGATATGTATTGAATAGTGTTAGAAAGAGATTGCACCCTTGTTTTAACTCTATTTTCCTCCCATTTTTCATACACATGGTTGTCACTTGATTCTTGTTTTGGGAGATGGATCACTCTTCTGACACTGCAGTTCATTTCAAACACCTCTGGTATCTTGAGCATCTTGTCATATTCCAATTTGTGGAAATGGCCTTCTCAAAGCTCATAAATGCCAAATAAAATGGCTTGTTTCCATATGTCATTTTTTTGGCCAGTACTCTCAAACCAAGTATTGCCCTTCTAGGCTCCTCAGTTTTCCATGAATAAGAACTGATTTTCTATGAGGCTTTCTTCTTTACTTCGGTTAATTATCCGAGTTTGTAATTTCGGTGCATTATAAATAAGGATCAATGTCCAGAGTTCTTTGCACTTAGCTCTTCTTGGTTTATTCAATAGTGCAATCATCATGCTCATCTTGAAGTCCCCTGGTAGTTTTCCACTGTCATAACTATCTTTGATTATTCCAAAAAGGATATCATTTGCTTAGACACAGAGGGCATGGATTATTTCTCAATTTATTCTGTCAAATACTGGTGCCTTGTTATTCTTCACGTCTTTCATGGCTCTGTCAAATTCGATTCTCAGTATCTCCAGGCCTCATTTATCTTCTTCTATCACAATTTCTTCTTTAATTAAGCCACAAACAATTGTTTTGGACCCTTGGTAGATCTTCGATGTAGTCCTTCCATCACTTTCCAATGTCTTCACCTTCAATTTTATGTTTCCCTTCTTTATGTCATTACTGATTTCCTCACAGCAATTGAGGAAATCCTTTACTAGAAGTAGCAGGATTGGGTCATTTGTGCAACTGCCTACAATACTTCAGCTGTAGTATGAGGATATGATGCTCTTAGGAGTTCTTGAGTTTTGTGACAATTATGCTGACTTAGCTTTTCCAGCACTCTTCCTTAAATTTCCTTGGGGCCATAAATTGAGATATTTCTGGGAGTATCTTTCAAACCCAGGGGTCAGTAACAATAGGGCGACCCCCTGACAAGTGCCTATGACCTTGATGCTAGCTAAGATTTGTCAGACCACTTCATAAATAATTGATGGGTCTTATATAATCACATTTCACACCTGGTCCCTATGCAATACAATCACATTCTATGCAACACTAGGAGTCATATTTGGTATTGCTTCCAGATTTTGCATGAAACAAGATTTGGGTCAAGCCAAGCAGCAGTGAAATTGATAACAAAGCCAAGGTGAACTCTTCCCACTACTATCAATTCTTCTGCCATTGGTACAAATGCAATGCTACAATTTAAATGAATAAGTGCAAGGGGTTTCAGGAGCTCTTAAATTCCTGGTTAGATAACTGGAAAAATACTTGAAATCAAGGAAATAATTGTTGTGGCTTAAACAACAACATGAAATCCAGTTTTGTCTGATTGTGTTTATTAAAAAGAATATATGTATTCCCTCGGGACTGTTACTAATGTTCATAATTTTGATATATCATAAAATGGAGGGCATATTTTAGGGACACTTTTTTCTGGGTCCAATGATTTTTATTTCCCAAGATTGAAATTTCATTGTAGTAAGTTTCATTTTCACAAGTTTCTACTGTAATTGTAATAAATTTCTCTGAATTCTGCTACAAAGTTAATAAAATTGTAAATGCAACCAGAACTATGCCATACACTCCAAGAGCCTAAATGAAATGAGAAAATGATAATTTTTACATAGGCACATCAAACTGTTCACAGTATTTTGTACTCTCATTACTTAATGTTAAAAACAAAATCTTGCAAATTCAAGCACACATTCACTAGTCAGCAGCATGAAAAACAACAGACACAATTCACTTGGTGTTTCATTTTAAAAATGAGCATTTAAACACAATAAACCCATCTATTTTTCATTACACAGAACTAAAGGGCAACAAGTTTATCAATTTAGATGGTTTTTTCTACTCCTCAGGCTTCCATAGCCAAATACATGTATTTCAATTAAAAGCCATTCTTTTTTATAACAGCAGAAAAATAAAGTAATAATAAATAGTGCAAACTGGTTATAAAGATTATCACATGCAAAAAAGCACAGAAAGATAGGGAACTTCATTGGATATAATGAAGAAAGTATTGCAATTAAAATATTCCTATCATGCCTATCTAGAAAAATTGAATCTATTACAAAATTGAAATTTATTTCACTTATTGAATGAAAATATGTCTACATCACTAATATCTAGCAAAGATCACAAGCAATATCTTTGATTATAACTCTCTTGGCTTTTATTGGTTTAGAATTACTTTTGAGGCAAGACCTTGTAGAAGTGTAACTAACAATACCAACCTGAGTTCTAGCTATACTCCGTGGAGGTTTGGCGATAGTATCAACATATGCCAGTTTCGTCTTGTGAACTGACTGAGATGATTTCTCCTTAGAACGCTTTATGTTAGCGGCTAAAAATTTTAATTTTGCCTCCCGTTCATCAGAGCAGCGCTGTACAGAATATAAAACAAAAATTTCCATTCACATTAATTGAAATAATTAATTGAAATACAAAATAAAGTTAAGCATTCCTAATGAAAACTTATAATTACTGAAAATTACCAAGAGTAATTTAGCTTTGAAATCAAAGAGGGAAATAAACATTTCTCAAGTAAATATAGATTCTTGTAGTTACAAACCCAAATAAAAATTCATGCAACGCTAACCTAATACATTTCAGCAAAAATTGCTTAGTTAATAATTTACTGTGCAGAGGATAGTAGCATTTGATAATACAACAGGACTCATTTTCATAATTTTATTAATTGACGTCTTTAGTTTCTTAATTTAAATTCTTAAATTTAAAAGAACCAACCTTTAAATTAGACAATAATTAGTTAATGGCATCAGCTAGGAGGTAATTTAAAATCACAATACACAGCCATATACGTACCAAATACATTTCTCTCCAAGTTTCCATCTCTTCTCGTCGTTTACCTCTAAAGTCTTTCTGGCAGTGGAAGCCCCAGAGTCCATCTGTGTCTTCAACCAAGTAAGGGTTCTCATCTTCTAAGAATAAAAGCTGCTGAGGGGTGGCTCTCTCTAGTACAGGCTTCAGCAAGTCATACGGAACTCCTCCAGTCTGCCCCAAGGCTGAAGGTTATAAGAAATATCACATATATAATTCATAACTCAACTTACAGGAAAAGGCAAGGAAATATTCATATGCAAAAGAGTAAAATTCAGCCACAGAAAATTAATTAAATGATGAATCAAGCTTTTCTTTTTCAACACCTCCACTAATATCATTGTCAAAATTTACTTAATGCCTTGAATATCTCTACCCTGAGTTTAGTACTAAAAAGTACACAGAAATCATAAATTACAGTTTTCAAAGTATGCCACGTAAATATGACACCATGGGGAATATATTTCAACATTTTCCGTAGTTCAAATGAAATAATGTTCAATTCTCGGTAAGCCTGCTGTACTAAGGCACTTAAGATAATAGACTATGGAGGAGCTATTCAATGGACTTTAAGATTTCAGCAGTGGCATTTCAATAGATTGGTCACAAAATAACCAATGCAGTTCATCCATCATCATAAATAACCACCTTTTGATTATACAATAATGTAAAACTCACCGTCAATGTTTTCTTGCAGTAATCGGATGCATAAATCATACAGTGAAGGAACAGTTGCATAAGCGCTTTTCACACCAGAATAAACCTTGGTCCTTAAAACAGAAAAAATATACATGGTAAAGCACTTTGTCATAATACTAAAGGGCAATAAGGACTAGTCTTCATAGCAGAGACAAAATAAATTCAACAAATATTCACCGACAGGTGAAAATACTACTATCACATAAAGGCAATGAAAATGTTGGAGGCACCATGAAGGTGAGAAGGGAAGGCAAGTCCTTCCGTGAAAATCTTCTAGCAAGCTGCCAAAAGGTCTGCCAATAATGATGCTGCTCACTGATAAGCAGGAAGCAATACTACGTCAAGTACTTATGAGGATCAAACTCTTGGGCTAACCTTGCTTTGCTAAAATACAAAAATATCTCAGCAAATCATGCCCATTTTGCCATATTAATTTTAAGTTTTCCTATAGTGACAAAATAGTTGGCAGCTCCCAAAGTTCAGGTCAGTGATGCATTCCTTTTCAAAATCATAAAGTGGATGAGACAAAGGATCAAGAGCTAAGAAAACATTAGATACGATCCACAATTGCATAATATGTATGAAAAAAGTTCATTTTTTTTAAGGAAGCTCCTTGAACTGAATCGTATAATTTTAACCTGTTCTAAGTTTCAACTCAAAAAGTAGAAAACTATGAATCTGATAACTAAAGAGAAACATTAAATCTTAAGTTCTGTTTGGCAAATATCAGGGGAGGGAAGGGAAAATTTAGTCAAAAGTGAATCAATTAAATAATAATACACAGTTAACTCTTGATTGTCGGTGCTAATGGTTGCATGATGAAGCAGAAATAATCAAAACATAGATAACTGAAATACATGGAAAATATGGTCATGATATAGACAGATTCAATTCATATGAGTCAAATAAGTTTAAAACAACGTGAGACTGCCATTAGGAAACAAGTAAACTGTCTTCTTAATTCCTTATGATTTATTCAAGATTTTTAGTAATGGAAATGACAATTTTTTTCCATTTTTCAGCCATTTTTAAGAGGGTAGAGTTTTGAGTTTCACAAGAAAACAGAACTATCAAGTGAATAGCTTGACATATTGTAAGAAACCTTAACCAATCAAGTAGCCAGGAAAAAACAAAGTGTTGGGAGAGGAAAAATATTGATAAAGGTTCGCAAGCACAGATTCATATTCATCATACGTTACTGATAAAAATAATGCGGAGTAGATAGTTAATGGCATGTTACAGAGTAAAACTATATATTTACTCACCTTGAAGGAGAATATGGAACTGGAAGGGCAAATACATCCATGGGAAACAATAATAGAAAAGTATGCATAGTACAAAAATATTTAACTTAAAACTTTTAAAAATATGGACAACCTTTGATTTTGTGATCAAGATAAAAAATTTTAAAAAAGCCAAGGTATTTCAAACTCGTACTCTTCTACAAGTGTATTGAAGTTTCAAAAGCATTTGATTATCTTTAAAATTTTATTTTTGAGATGCTGGAAAGAGAGAAAAGCATAGATAATCCACAAAATGTATAGTCCGCACATGGATAATAGAGAGTTTACTGTACTCAGATAACTCAAGCAAAAATGATGATTTCATAACATCTAATCGTGATCTAATCCTTTAATTACTCTATTAATGGCTTGAGATGGTATCCTCACCTTTGAGACTTGCTATTCATTATCCTATAGAGAGCTTCCTCATCAGTTAATGCCCCTTTATGGTGATTGGATTTAGGTGGGGAATAATCCAATCGTGGATAGGGAAGGGGGCGGTAATGAGGCACTGTCTGCGGTAGAGTAGCAGCAATATCCACCTCCAAGGGTTCCAATTTAAGAGCAGCGCCAGGAGCTAGTAAGCTGCAACTAATTTCTGCATCCGACACCTAGAAATTAAAAAAAAATTTTAACTTGATACTCAATCAACGGTGTTTTTATCACATGGCTCAGTGTGCATCAAGGGAGCTAGTTAAATCATTAATAATGAATACACATCAGTGAAGTAGATAATGACCATATTTGGAACTATGAACAAGAAAAGATCCACAGTAGACTAAAATATTGTCTTGGATATATACACATATGTAGACCACTTACATATTCAAATTTAACCAAATGATAAAATCCCAAAACATAAAAATACATTAATTTCACCATACTCATGACTTTACCACTTCTTAAGAAATTATTGTTTGAATTTATTTTTTCCAGCAAATTTCCATAAATTGTTCCACCAATTAACCAGTACTGATAACAATGATATAATAATAAGGTATTCTACCTTTTAACATAGATTTTCAATAGATGCCTGCTGAACACCAATACATTTTTTTAACCTCTCCTAATGAAACACAACCTGACACCCAACACTACAATATACTCTTCATATATTCTGCACAATTCCTTTCATTCCATCCAACATGCCCATACTTCTCCTCCCCCAACCTCAATTACCTTAAATTCTCCCCTCTTATCACAGTCTTCATCATCCTATCATCGATCAATTTGCTATGCCACCACCTTTCCTGTCTCCTTGGCATTTCTCCTAACATTCCTTTCTTATCCCCCACCCCACTTAGTAATCCCTCAATTGTTTTCTTTTCTGTCCACCTCACCTTCTTCATCCTTCTCCACACCCACATTTCAAAAGCCTCCAATCTACACCTATCATCCTGCTTCAATGACAGTGTTTCTATGCTGTACATAACCATGCTATATATCCAAGTTTAGACGAGCCTTTTCTTAATATCATTGCCCAATGGCCCCATCATCAATTCCATCCTCCTCCTGAAAGCTTCTTTGCACAACACAATTCTTTTCCACATGTCCCTGCTACTATGAACATTTTGCTCCAAAACACTTCCGAGAAACGTACTCTGTTCCACTTGCTCTAGTTTTTAGAGATTGATACATGTTTTATCTTGAGATGAGGCAGTAGTGATTATATAGATACCGTGAAAGTAAGAAAATGGTAAAGTAAAGAAAGGAGTAGGGAACTGCTGCTCCTCAATGCTGTTGATATTGACAAGGACATTAATGAGATCAGGAAAAGACAAGAAGTAGCACATAAATCCGAGGAGAAAGGATAAGTATACTGTGATTTGTGGATGGAATAGCTATTCTTACAGAGAAGAAAGAAGACCTTTCGTGAATACTAGCCAATATAGAGGAGGGGATGACAAAGTACAATCTCAAGATAAACAAGATTAAAATCAAATAAAAAAACAAGAAAAAATGTAAACATCTTTAGCCAAAGTAATCTCTGAGTAAGAGTAGGAAAAGAATCACGGGAATAAGTCGATGACTTTTCCTGTTTTAGCAGCAGGATTATTATTGATAGAAGAGTCTAGAGCAGTAAGCAAACAGAATGGAAATGGAGAAGTTTTTCTATCAGAGGAAGTGACTATTAACTGCAATTAGATCCAACATAAACATAAGGAAGAGATTCATGAAAAGTTATAAGTGGAGTCCACTTTTCTATGGATGTAAGACTTGGACAATAGGAGTAGCAGAGAAAAGAAACTTGGAAGTAATGGAAATACTATATAGTGCTAGTTAAGAATGATGAAAATAAAGAGAGGTGGAATAACAAATGAAGAAGTCCTTTGAAGAGTGGCTGAAGAGAGGACCATATGGAGGGCAATGACGAGAAGAGGAGGAGAACTGATTGGACATATCCTGAGGCATGACGCTTTACTGAAGATCATAGAAGAAGAAATATAGAGGAAGGCCAGGGATGAAATATAAGAAGAAGGTAATGGAAAATTTAAGAGCAAGGAACTATATGGTGATGAAGACAATGGCGGAGAACCTGATAGATTGGAGAGTTGCTACAAACCAGTTCTCAGATTGAAGACCCATCATGATGATGGAACAATACACAGATGGGAATAACCAAATATATTGGGCATAACTTGAGGTCTAAAAGATTTGTCAGGGACATATATGATAAAATAACAAAAGAGAAGCTGCCACAAGGAAAACCAGGGGACAAATACATACACCAAATATTGACATATTTTTTTAAGGTAATCTACCGGTTAAGGTAGGTTTTTGGATGGACACAACTACCAAACAAATATTTTATTACTCCTAACAAAACACAAAATCCATCATCCTACTCTATCATCTCTGAGTACTTTCTTCCTCCCTTCATCCCGTCCAACATCCCTATCCTGTTCCTTCCCTTGCCTCTTTTGCCCAACATTCTACCCTCTATCACAGTCTTCAACATCCCACTGCCGGTCAACACCCCCTTCATCCACTTTTCCTGCCTCCATAGGATTGCTCCCAACAAACCCCTCTCTTCGCCCACCATACCAAGTACTTCCTCATTTGTTTTCTTCTCTGTCCATTTCACATTCTCCATTCTTCACAGTATAAAAGATAATGGATTAAAAGAAATTCATTCTCGGATAATGGCAGGCTAACGTCATGTTATCTTTAGATCAGTGGATAAAGATAGACTGAAATACTTGTAAGTAGTTAGGCTAATTTTCAGTCAAAATCAATGTTAATTATAAAATGCATCAATAAGTTTCCATAATCAAAGCATAAAATGAGTTTTGTGGGTTAATATTTTCAGTTATTGTGTTCATAAAATCCCAATTACATACATATATGGACAAATATGAATATAATCAAACCTCAAAATGTATTTTTCTGGAAAACCCCCAGATTTTTAAGGAATATGATACTTTTCCTGACACTGCATAATGACAAAACACCCTATGCAACGTGCAGAGAAGGTAAAATGCAGCCACAATTAAACTCCCACAAATTACTAATAAGTAACAATATGAAAAATAATTCATAAAATCTATTTATATGCTAGAATTTCCAAAAGCAACTACATTTAAAAAATTGAAGACAGTTAAATATAAAATAATACACATATACTAACATGAATTACATTTCACTTATAAATTTAAATGATGAATATGCATTTATCAGGACACAATAAAAGTCAATATAGGATGATGGAAAATGAACAAAAATTTTACTAAATCCCACATCTAAATTGTTTATACAAGCTTGTATAGCAAAATCCTAGATATTCCACCATGGAATCAACATGTCCGACCAAGAACTTCATATCCTGATTTTAGCCAAATGCCAAAATCAGGATATGAAGTTCTCAGTCAAGTCTCAAAAATGTCGTCAGTGTCACATTTATGTATTAATTGAAATCAATTTCAAAAGCAATACTTATTTTTTTTTTGTTTTTTGGCCTTTCAGGATTGAGAATAGGGGCCCATTTCTCAGTAAATCTTCAAGTTCCCTAAAAACAAATATAACCCAGGGCACTTTAAACTACACACACTGTGTTAGGCAAATGCAAGTGTTGGGACAACTCATCATCATTAGAAGGCTCTGAATGGCAAGACTGTATAGATTCCAACTGAGGTTTGCAGTTTTGATAAATGGGTACCTGGATTATCATAAAAGTTAACCACCTGACACAGTAAAAATAACTTTTCATTCAAAAAATAATTTTCCATTAGTAATATATCAAGCAGGAATGGCCACTTACTTCCATAGCTTGGGCTGATTTTGAATTGGATGGTAAGACATTCGACTTCTTCTCCGTTCTGGAAACACTAGTAGAACCATTAGGGCTATATTTACTTGATGATGGCGTAGACATTTCCTTCTTCTTTTTCTTGATTTTCAATGGAGAAGAAGGAGTACCCTTTGCTCTTAGGGGCTCCACCATTCCAAGTGCCTCTGCAAAACTGGCACCCGAAACACAGTCTATACTACCATCCTCCATCTCCACAACCTTCCTCTTTTTAACCTTCACCACTGAACCATCAGACACTTCACTCCTAGACTTTTCTAGTTTTGAACTAGAAGCACCCTTATCCTCCTTGCTATCGCTAGAGGGCGTCTTTGGGGAGGAGTACTCTTTGGAGCTTTTGCTTCTCTCCTTTGTCCCATCACTCCCTTTACCTTGGGATGATGAACTCGCTCTTGACTTTTCCCCCTCTGCCTTCCCATTGAATCTTTCCTCCTTTCTCTTCCCACTATCCTTCTCCTTCTTCTCCTTTTCAGCCCTCCTCTCCTTCTCCGCCCTCCTCTCCTTCTCTGCCCTCCTCTCCTTCTCTGCTCTCCTCTCCTTCTCTGCTCTCCTCTCCTTCTCCGCCCTTCTCTCTTTCTCTGCCCTCCGCTCCTTCTCCAACCTCTTCTGCTTCTCTGCCTCTTTCCTCTTCTCCTCTTCCTCTTCCAACCTCTTTCTCTCCGCCTCAGCCTCCTCCTCCTCCTCCAACCTTTTCCTCTCCGCTTCCTCCTCCTCCAACCTCTTCCTCTCTGCCTCCTCCTCCGCTTCCCTCTTCCTCTTCTCCTCTTCCTCTTTTTGCCGCCTCCTCTTCTCTTCCTTGTGCCTCTTCCTCTTTTCCTCCTCCTTCAGCCTCTGTTTCTCCTCTTCCTTCAGCCTCTGTTTCTCCTCTTCCTTCAGCCTCTGTTTCTCTTCTTCCTTCAGCCTCTGTTTCTCCTCTTCCTTCCTCTGTTTTCGCCTCTCTTCCTCCTCCTGTCTCCTCCGCCTCTCTTCCTCCTCCTGTCTTCTCCGTCTCTCCTCATCTCCATCCTCCCTCCGTTTCTTTGCCTCCCCTCCTGCTGCCCCCTCTCCTTCCTGGTGGTGGTGCCCCTTTGCATCCTTGTGCCTCAACTTCTCCTCGTCCCGCTTCTTGTCCCTGTGGTGGTGTGATGCCCCACCCTCCTCTTTCCGTCCTTCCCGCCTCTCTCGCTCCTTCCTTCTCTCTCTCTCTTCCTTCGTCTCACCAGATCTCCCATGATCACTTTTCCTAGATGAACCCTCCCGTTCCTTGTGGCCACTGCTGCTTCCACTGCCCTCCTCATCCCTCACCTTGCTCCTCTGTGACTGGTGATTGGGCCTTTCAACTCCTTTCTCAGATCTCCTAGAATCCTCTCCACCGTGTTTCCGATGAGCCTCTTTGGAAGAGCTCTTGCTTGATTGGTCATAAGTGTGACTACTCTTCTGTCGTTCGTGGTGGTGGTTAGATGTATCATCCTTGCTCGAATGCTTCTCCCTACTCCCCCTCTCATCACTTCCATTCACCTTCGATTCCCGATGCCCCTTAATTGGAATTTCCTCTTCATCATCGTCTTCCTCCTCTTCTTCGTCGTCCTCGTCTTCCTCCTCCTCCTCAGCTCCCTCTTCTGAGTCCACCTGGAGCTCACCTGACACATTATCTTCCTCCCTTTCTTGCTCTTCTTCCTCCTCTTCCCCCACTCCTTCCTCTATACCTTCATCTTCCTCATCCTCTATACCTTCATCCTCATCATCTTCTTCATCACTCCCACCCTCTCCCTCTCTTTCATCTTCCACCACAGCAGCTGGAGCTGGTTCCTCTTCCTCCTCACTACTTCCCTCAGCTGCAACCATCTGTTTCCATTTGAGCACAAGGGCTTTGGCTGCTTCCCCAACAGCACCCTCATACTTTCGCAGGGAATTGACTGTCCTTCCCACCCCTGTCTTCTGTAAATGTTGAACACTGATGGGCAGTGCATACAGTTTCCCCATACAATGCAACAGCTGGAAGAAAAAGGGGCAAAAATTATATCTTTATAGCCCATTTCCCTAACTTTCAGCCATGTTCTTATTTTCACCGAGAAAATACATTTTGGATGACATAAGAGGTGACCACAAATTTTAACCATCTCTACTATTATTTTGTCCATCAATTACTAAGGCACTTAAAATATTAAAGAGTGCAACATAGGAAAGTTTTAAATTTTCGTCAAAGAAATAAATTCAATGAATCGGAGTTTTCAACTCAAAAACCTTTGGACATTTTGATATGGCGTAAATACAGGTAACTACGTGGCAAAATTGAAAATTAACATATGTTTGTGCAAGAAGGACTTCAATCAAAATAAAGATTCTTAATTTGAGTATCTTCAATAACAATTGGCGAATGTAAACTAATGAACATGGGGACGTTCAAATATTTTAACAGGCCTTGACAAGTATCTGTCCACATTTTTAGCAGACAACTAAATATTAGCGGAAGCCGAAATCTCTATAATGTAAATATTCGCCAACGGTTTTCGTGGATATCCGTCCAAAACTTGTGCGCCACTCAGTACACTGAAGGGAATTAACAGATGCTTATATCATGCAAAAATGATCAAGGATCGCCTGATAACACGAATTACAACTTGAAACTCAAATGTTGATACTTTAAAAAATAATATAGATGCATGGCCGAAATTCTTAATACAGATTCTCATAAATGGCATAAAACTGCTAAAAAGAATACTTTCCATTCGCTGCCACAACGACTTAAAAAGTTCTCCCAGTAATTAGGTCATTGGTTAACAAATTTTATTTAACATTACATGCTGATCAACGGCTCCCATATTAACAATTATTATAAGTAGTTATTATCATAATTAAAAAGGAATATCATGTCAGAATCTAGAAAGTTTACTCGCCATGAACTACAAAATTTGTATGTGCACTCGTTTCCTAACACAAACAACTAGTTAAACCAATCAAAAATCCAAAAGTGGACTAAATTCACTCATATCATCATAACTATTTCAAATCTTAATCATAAATTGAAAAATGGAAATGAGTCGTTCGTATTCCAGCGATATTGAGGGCAAATCATATTACACCAGATATTAGCAATAACATCTATATAACATGTGCCAAAATTTTGTGCTTCAAATTGAAACCTTATAACGATATCTCGTGTCCGAAAGGTACAAATCAATCTTCATCATTTCTTTCTGACAATAATGTGCATACAGGAAATTCAGTGTCCCAGTTTGAATCGGAACAACCTGCACCATAATCACTCAACATGGCCTTAACCCTTCGTTTTGAAAAATACATTCTTCTTACCCTTTGTGGATCTCCCGAACATTTTTCTATGCTGCGTTGGTAATAACCAATAACATCTACAACGGACATTGTTCCAGCTGTTAATGCTGAACTGCCATCATTGGCCTTACTATATGAGTCATGTTGCAATCTCTGTATGTGAAATTATCGTCCTTAATGGTGTTAAATTGTGAATTAAACAATTTAAATTTTAAATTAAGCATATTTACAGATTAATATACACATTTAAAGCAGATGTGTAATATCAGAGGGTGTATGAAAGTGTATGGCAGTCGCAGGTGGGAATATTTGTCTGCTGTTAATTCTCTCAATAACTACGAGCTTGTGCTAGTTATCTTTTCCTGTTAAGTTTAGACCCCGGTTTTGATAATTCATCATTCTGTGGTGAGGGTGATAAAATATTATGTAGGCAATTTCGATATCGTCAAAATCCATGTTAGTTGCAAGAGATTTGTTACTAATGCTATATCTATCGGACATGTGAACACAACTTGTTAGCCGCATTTCGTATGATTTTGTAATGCTCAAATAAAGTGATCTCGCTGCGGGAGGAGTATTATCCCGCGGAAATATTTATCTAATTTTGTAACTGGCATTTGTGTGTATAAACATTATCCTAAATGCGATCAACTATGTTTCTTGCAAATATAATTACCGAAATTTCATTTATTAACTCTACTTTTATAACATTTTGTATTGGTTTGTCCCCTTAAGAATGAGCTACATTTTTAAAAGTAAACAATTCTTGCCGGTTGAGTGGAAGATAAATATCTTGTACGTTAAATCCAAATAAAATTTTAAGTGGTTATAACTTTCCCGTTGATACCCTAGGCTGGTGTTATGCCTACTTATTGGCACTTGATGCTTTGGAAGATTGTACCAAGGGAAGTATGCAAAGTTAAACGCCTAGAAAGAGTACCCATGGCCTTCATTGATGATATCTAGCATTCTATTCACCTTATTCACATAATAATGAATCTAATCACAGATTGGGAACTGGAGCTACAGCATTCCCACAAGCTCCACCATTGAAGGGCAGGGAAAAGTTTTTGCTCAAGCTATAGAAAATGTCTCTTGATTACGAATAAATTCTGGTTAAATATCCCATTATGTGCTGGTGAACTCTATTGTTTGGTAACCCGAGTAAACTATTTAATAGGTATTACATATATTAGCAGAAGCAGTCTGTGCACCCCTAAAGTTGGTGTAAAAACCAAATTTAGCAGACTTCCTTTTATATGAAAATAACCATTTAACTGGGCTACTCCAGCTTGGGTTAGTGTATGGTGAAATTTGGCGCAAATTGTAATGACTGGCTACATTAAATAATATTTTCAAGCCATAAAGGGATTTAACCCATTACGGTCTTAGGAAATTCTTGGAAAATGCTATAAAAATCTCCATTAATGTTCCACAAAAGATAATGAAAAGGGAACCTGAAACATCGATGAACATTTAAAATATATTTTTTTCTTTGAGTTGGTACGTGCTTGACCAAGCATCGAAACCATTGGTAATGTGGGTTTTTCTGCATGTTACGTGGTAATACATTCATATACCGCATTTCAGCAGTAATCACCCAGTCTTTTTTATTGTATTCACTATCCCTTCAAGTTTATTTTCTGTCTTTGTTTGGTCATGAAGGTATTTTTTATTTACCAAGGATAAGGAAGGAATGTGTTAGGGGAATACAGGAGTGAAGAGAAACTAGAATAGATAAAAAAAAAGTTTTAATTAGTGTTATCTCACTATCTAACATATGCATTTAAGATCTTCTTCACATGGTACTAACATACGAAATGGAACACTCCTTTAGCTTAGGAATCTAATGCAATAGCTATTTCACAAATTTGGATTTTAAATTTCAAATTTCTGAATGATGAGCTTTTAAAGACAAGTTCTCATCATATCACTGTAGGAAAAATGAGGCCATGATAGATAATAGCTTGAATAAAAAAGTGTAACTATTGCCAGAAAATGTTTTGTAATACCAACCAGGAACTGAGGTCTTTACACATGTGAAGGATAACTTGACAGGGCCTATTGACTTATGTTGTCAGCCTTCAATTGGTAAACATAGCTCCAGGCCGTTTAAATGATAATGGCATTATCACCTATTTCTGCCTTTTCATAGCTAGTATTTATCTTTAAATAGCAAATAGTCCTAAAGGAAAACCAACTACTGAAAAGTAAACGAGTCTATCCTAATTCTGAGTTGTCACATGATGAATTATCATGCAATCATACAGTTATTCTGTAAGGTTTGCCATATTTATAAAAATTAATACCAGAAAAACCTTTTCAAATGTCATGAAACTAAGACAAGAAGTAATTTTTAAATGCACTACAATGATAATCATAATTCGTGGCAGTAATAATTTGAATTCCACCCTTAATTCATTATATATTTATGCAGTGGTAGAAAGGGTGGATTCACCATTGATTACAGACTTCACAGCAAGTGTGTACTCCTCTTAATAATGGAAGTTTGAAATGCTATAACAAATATTTGTAATCTTAAAAATATTCAATTTTATCTTAGTGATTGATTCATTTCAACAAACACCTTCATTAATTACTCTTGTCACTGGTTCAAGGTTCATGGAATATTTAGATATAAAAGATTTATTTTACATACTTGACAGTGAATTAAATAATGAATAACATTTTTGAGATTCATTTGTTTAATAGACATTTTGACAATTAATTAAGGCAGTTACCCTCAAATTCCATCGTCCATGCAATGTACATAGTTGTGGAGAAATTTGCCCATGGATGTGGGCCAGCTACATATTCAACAAGTTACTAAAAATAAAGATTATTTGGTCATACTTTCAAGGCATAACAGCAGTGAACATCAGCACCATTTAAGTTAGTTATCAAGTCAGTTAACATCTTAAAGCAATACAAGGTTGTAACTTTGAGAGATTAAATGTCCAGGAATACATAATCTAAAAAAATATTAAGTGATAAACATTTGAGACATTCCTGGCCCTCATTGTCAAATATTTAATTTAACCTGTGCACAAGTCACCCAAAATGAAGGGCATAAAAGTATTTGAAAGTACATTCTCATATCTCTGATAATTAATTACTCTGTCACCAGGAATATTAAAGCTTTATCCATATCCTTTTCAGTGCAACAAAGGGTGCTAGGAATTGACACACCCCTGTGGCAGCTTGCAGGGCATCTATTACGTGGATGTAAATTGGTAATCAGTCTTCTCCATTTTCTGCAGTAATGCATTAGAGCCATTACATGGAAATTATATAAAAATGTACAAATTTTTATAACACATGCCAATAGGGGCAAGGGAGAAAAACCTTTGGAGGACAGAAGAGAAACAAACAAATGTTTCAGTGTTACTGAGCGAACATTACATACCATACTTGTTATGTAAGGAATGGCAGACTGACCTTCAGTATTTCTTCTAACGAAGAAAACCAATTTGATAACCATAGACACTCATGCCATTCAATCATTAGCATGAAAACATCTTCTGCATACCAGATGCAAATGCACACCTGGGCTCAAATGCATTAAATATAAGAGAGAACATCAGTTCCTTTGCTCAAAATCCATATTCATGAATTCACATTTTAAATACCCATACAGGGATGCATGACAGATATGTACATGCATTAGAGAATATTCAATGTGCAGCACAATGAATACTCTACACTTCCAGAAGTACATGGCATGTGGAAATGACATCAAAAAGTGAGAGGAAAACAAAAAACCTATTTAAATTTCAAAATAAAACTAATATAGTCAAATGTGTATTTAATTCAGTGAAAATTAATTTAACCCATCAATTACTTACTGAGGTTTCAATTTTTCACCTGTGCGTTTATTGCATTATGACTAGACACGCAAGCTACACATTACTTTACCCAATTTTTCTCAAAATCTCATATACAGTGATTCGCTTTTGAGCACATATTTCAAGATTTAATGAAATCATTTCATACTTTGATATGGCAGAGTAATAATGTTGATTTCAATCATCTCAGCATGTAGCTATTGACAATGTTACATATTAAAAAATTGCATTGAAAATATTTTATTTTCTACATGCATTAAATGAACATTTGATATAAAATCTTAATTTTACGGGAACAGCATAAACACTTTCTAATGCTTATATATCCTTATCAATGAAAAATGCTCATAATTATGTAAAAAATATATACCTATCCAAATTATGCCATTTCAGTGTCTTTAATAAAACCTTTGTTCGTTAACTCAAGCATTTAAAAACTTATCTTTTTAAAAAACAAGAGGAATACACCCAAGGTCAAATGCATCCACAGTCTGTTGAGAAGTGTAGTGCATGCTATATGGATTACACATTAAGAAACATCTCTCCATGGAATCATGATCAGTGAAGTTTCTACAGAAAAGTGAAATCTTTCATTTATATCACTACAGCTGGCCTAAATATCAAAATGGCCACCTCACTACAATCTAGCCCGTCAACCCAAATTACAGTGATTTGGGGGACTTCATTTTGCAGTCAATCGAATCCAGCATATCTGGCATTAGTGCCAAAGAGCCATTACTCTCAATTTTCTCCGACTTTATGGGTGCTTCTTTGATACGCTTGGGGCAAATGGTTGGCAGCACGAAAATGGCAAAGAGAGCCAGCACGTGCAGCCACAGGTACATGTGTCTGTGGAAAAAAAATATATTCAAATTAAGAATGAAGGTATTTTTTTATCAATTCAACCATAACGCATGCAATGTAGATTCTTAAGGAATTTTTTCCCCCTCTTTAACTTCACCACCAATGCATTCATTAGAAGGATTTGAATAGCTCAACATTTATTTCTCAAAAATAATAGAATGTTAAAATTTTCACACAGAGAACCCACTAATGAAATATCCATTTCTAGCAAAATATCTACTCTTGTTCAACAATATCACAAAAACATCACAGAATTACCATGCATTTACATATAATAACATTTGAATATATGTGTGAGTGTGTATATATATAAAACCGTAAACACAGTAATCAACCCGAAGGTTGGTTTGGTAGGTGATGTTAGAGTTCACCCAGTACTAAGCCCGACGGCATGTGAAAATTACACATCAGGGTAGGGGGGCCAGTTCCTTTCCCTGTGCTGGTTATGGTTTCCCAGGAAGATCTGCTGCCTCAAAAATCACATAGCTTAGGTGACCAGAGAGGCTCGCCCGGGAATCAAACCTGGGCCCTGTGGTCAGTAATACTCTACTCCTGTACTACCGCAACCCACACATACGAGTCTGCCCTATAAATACCCGAACTGAGGCCATAAAAACTGTATTTTGCAACATTTAGTCTACATCGATTTTTTCCCCTTCAAAGTACTGTCCATTCGTCGCTATGCACTTATTCCATCTTCTTTACCACTGTTTAAAGCACCCTTAGAAGTCCTCGGCAGTCAGGCTTTTAAGTTTTCTCGTCGTTTCTTGCGTTATTGTGCCCACATCTTCACAGTGATGTCCCCTCATCACATTTTTATGTATTTTGGCAACATGAAAAAGTTGCAGGGGGCGAGATCTGATTGAATTTTTTGCCAGAAACTGTCCAAAAACCAATGCTGCATGTGCAGGTGCATTGTCATGGTGAGGGATCCATCAATCATGCTCAGTTAAAATAGTGTGCAATGTTGATTTTCCAAAATTCGGTTAATCAGCTATCATTCAGACAGTTTTGACGATCGATAAGGACAAGGGACTGCACACGATCAACGTTGTTGTCAACACAGGTGGTTGAAGGTCGTCCCGGCCTTGAATTATCCGTGGTGTCTTGTTGGCCATCTTCAAAATGATTAATCCAATTGAAAACAGATGTTTTCTTCAAAGCATTATCGCCGTAAACTGCTGTCAACATTTCAGTAATTCCTTGATCACTTTTACCGCACTTCACCAAAAAACTTAATGTTGATTCGTTGCTCCGTGATTTTGTCAATTTCCATTTTTGACAAACAGTAAAAACAAGGACAACAGAAACTAACATAGCTGGCACCATATGCACAACTTGATGATCCACCAAGCACAGACGGCTCTCCACCATATGGTGAACATACACTCATTCACATGGAAATAGATAAAAGGAAAAGCGATAAGAACACATACAAGACATTTCCTTTCGAACAAAATTTTCCTCAAGAAAAAATCTTTTATGTGTTCCTATCCCTTTTCCTTACATCTATTTCCATGTGAATGAGTGAGTGAATGTGTGCGTATATATATATATATATATATATATATATATATATATATATATATATATATATATATATATATATATATATATATATATATATATATATACACACACACACAGACACATATATATACACACACATGAACATATATATATATACACACACACGCACATACATATATTATGCTTTAAATATAATGTAATACTCACAGATAGATTCTAATACTGGGATAAAACTCTAGGAGAATGAAAGGAAATGTCACATAGGCCATGGTAAGCCTAGAGGTGATCATTGTGATCACATCATAGAAAGCCTTCAGCTGTTTGGAATCCAAGAAGTAATCCCTCACAGAGCGTCGAACCTGTATAAAATATACACGTAGCTATAATTTACAACCTAATTACAATTAAAGAATTATTTTTCCCAATGTATTCCATGGTAATACAAAGTCTTAAGGGTCAGTTATAAGACAGAGTGTTTTCCACAGCTATTCTGAAAGATGGCAATTTTAATTTTTCAAGTATCTGATTACAAAACATTTACTTTATGAATTTTAATATGCCAGCCCGATTAGACAGGTGGGTAACACACATGCCTTGTAATCTTAAGTCCATGGGTTTGTAACCCACTTTGGGCATGGGTGGAGAGTCAGCTCTAGTATTTTATGCCATGAGAAATCTGATGGGAAGCTGGAATGGCTTATCAGGATCTTAAAGGCATACAGACCATCAGAGATAACCAGGGAGCAAAAGAAGTAACAGACTAATAACTTGATACAAATCATTTAAAGGCATTGAGACAGAAATAAATGTTAGGGAAAATGTATACAATGTAAGTATATACATACAGAAACAATTGTAGGGCCTATAAAAAGAAGTACATACAAAAGTGTACAAACTAATTTTTTGTCCATGTAATTTTGTGACACGTCAAAATATTCCCAAATTAATTTAAAAAAATACCATAGGAACAATTAATTTTTCAATTTTGATTATCAATCATTTAATAAGACAGGTATCCTAAGACAAATGAATATAGTATGTACCCACTCGCATCAGCTGATCACTTAGTAGTGCCAAACCTTAAGAAATGTTCATATAATTTCCTTCTTGATAATATAATGTCCTCACAAGAGGACAATAATCACCACTTGTAAGAATGTCAAAAATAGAAAACAAAGAGAATTAAGACATCTCATTTCTGAAAAATAGATTTTAGGAGGTATCCTAGGGTAGAATAGTGACATGCTATCAGGCCTAACAAAGCAGAAGAGATTTTCTAATCGAACAAAATATTTCCGTAAGCTCCACTATTTCTTATTTATTTTCATTAAATGGTTCAAAATTAATGTTTTAATGACTCATTCCAAAGACACTGCGGGAGATGCCGCAACAGTAACTTTTAACGGAGTCATCCGCTAATGTGCATTTCAATGCAACAATTTCAGAGTGTAAAAATCATTCGCCTTGAGTCAAGGCGAATGATTTTTACGCTCTGAAATTGTTGCATTTTAATGACTCTGCAAAAAATAACATTTGATTAAAAACATTCGATAGGAGGCCTCGTTTAGCTATCATTAATAGAATCTCTTTAAGGTAGATTTTGAATGAACACAAGTCCATATAACAGTACATTTCTTTGCCTCTCGCTGCATATGGAAGTTTTAACAAGCCTTACCTTAACATCCTTACTACCCTGGCATCAATTCCCTTGTCCTTTTGAGAGCTTCTTTGCCTTGCACAATTTTTCTCCTTGTGTCACTATTACTTTGACCATTTTGGTCCAAAATATTTCTGATATAGATACACTGCTTCACCTCTAACTCTAGTTTATGACCTACTGCCTCAATATTTAACTAAATTTTCCTCTTTCTTGAAAACTGCATAAGCTTTGTTTTGTTTACATTTATTATCATTTCATACCTCTCCCACTGACTTTCCAATGTCCTCAGCAATGCTTGCAACCCCTTGGCTGACTGGGAAACTAAAGCTTGATAATCCACAAAACTGATTCTATGGATTCCCCATGACTGACGGGGGATCGAGATGGTGCGGGGGCTAACGTACTGGCTTCCCACCCTGAGGGCGCGGGTTCAAATCCCGGCGGTGTTGAATATTTTTCAGAGGTATCTCGATCCCTACTTGAGGTGCTTTGTGGAGGGCACTTTGAGTAAGTACGCCGTCCGTCGGATGGGACGTTAAACTGCGGACCTCTTGGCGCCTTTCGTAAAGAGTAGGCTAATGCCGACGCCGGGTTTCTCTCCACCCTTCATCCTTTCCTGTCCATCCCCTATGGCGCAAATGACCTTAGCTGTCGGTCGCCTCCCCTAAAAACTACTACTACCCCATGACTGACATTCCCCTGAATTTCATTCCTATCTACAATTCTTTTGGAAAGAAAAAAACAGCTGCATTAAATCCAGACAATTATTTAATTTTACGACCTGTGTTTCAGTACATAATAGTATTATCAAACCCAGGTCGTAAAATCAAGTCAAATTGACATAGCTGTTTTTTTTCTTTCCATAATGGATAAGTTCCACAAAGTCTAGCCTGAAACTACTAAGTTTATCCAATTCTTCCCATGCCTCTTTTACCGCTTCCTTCACAATATGTTGAAATACACAAGTGATAACGGACACCAATATTACTCTTCTTCCTAACATTGCCTATTAGGACTCTTCATCCTTAACTCATACCTGAGCAGTCTGAACCTAGTACAGATTGCCCATAGGTATCCTATCCCTCTAATCTACCTCTATTTTCTACAATACATTCTTTAATTCTACCCAATTCACTCTGTACAATACCTTTTTGAAGTCTAAAAACAGAAAAATCTATCCTGATTCTATTCCAAGTTTCTCTTTATTAGTGACCGCATTACTGCTACAGCATCACACATTCCTCCTTCCTTCCTGAGCCCTAAGTAGTCATTCCCGCAAAGTAATCACTTGTCCTCCTCACCATCTACTTATCAATGATCCTTGGTACCATTTAATCGGCACACAAAATCAAACTTATTGTTCTTAAGTCCAAACATGGCTCCATGGCTTGGTTTTCCATTTTTGGGACATAGCACTGATCTGAGAAGTCCTTCCAGAGAAATTCTTCCACTCATTAATGCTACAAATGAGTACATCATAACTCTTCCTCCCACGTTATCATTTTAAAGTAGTTTTGCAGGAATGTTACCTACCCCCATAGTCTTAATTGATTTTAGTTCCGTCAATACCATTTCTATCTCACCTTGTTTAGCTATAAAAGAGCCCAAAATTTTACAAATACATATATTCCAATAGACTTACTTGACGAGCAGCAAATGTGAAGAGCGCCCCTCCAAAGAAGGTGAGGTAGTATCCAGGATAAAATCCATGCCAAAGAGCTGAAAGGGTGTACGTCAAAACCGTACTATATGATTTAGGAGCTCTTTCAAACAACACCAAACGAAGCCAGCGCGTGGTGCCTTTGTTCCATGCTTCAATACTGCTACGTATATTGAGTCCAAACTGTAAAATCATTTAAATAGTTCTTTTAGAAACTAACTCACTTGAAAAAAGGAATATGCTCTAAAATTATAACGATGAATTACACACTGAAAATTATGGATATTCATAAATGAAAAATACCAAATGCACTACATCCATTTCCAATTCAAAATCAGAACCTTTTTGGAAAATATGAAATCCGTTTAGTGATATGGTTTTTACTGGCAATTAACTTCAAAGCTGCTGACATTCATTGGGAAATTTGTGCTGTACACCGACTAAGTGATGAGTGTTATGCATCAGAGGTGTTGTTAGATTAAAAAGGAACAGACAAATTCCCATGATGTCCAAGAACTGGCCACCATCAGTTCTAGGACCACTACGGTCCTCGTCGTGAATACTCATGTGGCCATTTTAAAACTGAATGTATCACTGCCTCACTCCCCCTTCACTCATTATTCTGTCTCCGTACACTTCACAATATGAGCTAATTTAATGAATTTCAATTGGCTTATGATTTTTTGCCAGTAAAAACCTAATCATTGATTGCACTTCATAACTCACATGATTTTCCATGGTAGCGAACATTATAAAAGTGTGAGCAAAGTAGAAGATCCACAGTCTGCGCACCACCACAGCAGAATGCATACCGAGTGTATAGACAATTAAACACCAAGAAGGTGGCTCTAGGCCTTATATAAGGAGTATTGAAGAATCTTTCAAATATTTCAAGATGATGACAAAAACCTTATTTTAAAAATAATTTGTCAAACCTAATGAATCTTAAGGGCATATTTTGATGATTTTGAGTTGAAGCTTAACAGAAGTATAAGCCTCATATTACACTTTTGTGCAATGGAAGCATGATGGTACATTATTGTAGTACACATTAATTGGATTTTATCAGTTGGCTAAATGTAATACCATGTATAGCTTTGGACAGGTGATTGTAGTGTATAGGTGCTCGAAAAATATTCTTGCTTGTTCAAGGTGTTACCTGATGACAAATGCTGATATTGTTAAATTCCGACTATAAATATAAAACCAGAAATGCATATTCCCCGAAGGCCCACAGATTTCCAAAAAAGTAAAATATGTCAGTCGATCAAAAATTAAATGTGGAAAAGAATTTTTAATAAACATGTGGTTAGAAAAAATTAGGATTTAACCTAACAACAACAAGTGAAACATTAACAATCTTGGCCATAATATCTCAAAGTATAAAGAATTTTATTGACGCTTTTTAAACATATGCATATGACTAGACAAATGTAGATAAGTGGAGAATACTGAATAATACTCTAGGCTGGAAATGGAAAGGAAATAGCATCAATAGAATATATCTAGTATTCTATAGCAGGTATCTATAATACCAGAGAAGAGCACTTTGTCCTTCTGTGCACAAGATAGTACTGCATGAATTCAAAAGATAATTTAGTCAAGTTGCTCGTAAACTAAAATGTGAGTCTAGTACCTAGTCCAGTCATATTAACACAAATTAAGGTTTCCAAATTGTAACAAAATGCAATCAATATACATATTTGGTTTCCACAGATTTGAAAGCTTTTAGAAGTACTATCATAGAAAAGAAGCTTGAGAAATTTAAAGGTGTAGATTAAATCAATGCTAATACAATTGAAGCTGTAAATGAACACATTGCACCAGTCCTTGCATGCATCACAAATGTAAGTACATATGCCTACCAGTGAATATCCAGAGCAGCTGACAACCATGGTTACTGATATAATAGTTACGAAAAATGATTTTCAAACTGGGAAATTCTTGAATTTTAAAAAGTAATATTGTCAATTTTCACAAAGAATATATGCATTTACAGATCCAATACAGAGATTTTATTCAATTTTTGACAATATAAAATGTTGAATTGGAAAAATAAAATTGACAGAAAGAAAAACAAGCGATAAACATTCAGGAATGTAGGAGAAAATGAATGGCTGTTCGGAGAAATCCGAAAAAAGCAGGATAACTGAATGAAAGAGATACTGAGAGGCATTCGAATGCTGGAAGTTGTAATAAATATGCTTTTCGGAAAAAATTAAGGGAATTAGCAACTAAAAAATGAGTTATTGTAATATTTGTTATGTGGTTTGACAATGTTTAGTGTTATGCCAGTTTGGGTTTACAAGTAGAGTGGTGTTTACAGGTAGTGCTAGGGTTCATCAAAAAATCCTTAACTAATCCAGGTGAGCAGGGCTAATAATAATCACAATTCGTAGTTAATGTTAACCAATGCTCAATTTGAACCTTTGAAAGGAAAATGTATTGAAGATACACTTTAACAATTTTGAACAAATATATATGCATTATTAATGAAGCAGCAGACTTGTTTCTAGATATTACCACAGCATATGACTGTACATAATAAATAACAATCCACCTCTCTAACATTCACGATGTATGGATCAGTCAATGGGGCAACATTGTTTCTCATTTGTGTAATGAAATACTGAACAGTAACTAATTTCATTCTGATGAGGGTAAAAAAAGAAACTTTAGACTTCCACAATAAAGACTTAATATTTCACAAACATGGTCATGAAATATTAAATCTTTATTGTGGAAGTGTAAAGTTCCTTTATTTTACCATCATCATGAAGGAATTCCACAAAGTTAAACCTGAAACTGTTATGTTTAATTTCATTGTTTCATAACAATCATTTATGCTATTCATATCCTGGATAATAATTTGCTTCCTTGAATTTACATGAACCAGAAGGGCATCTTATTAGGGTGATTACTGGAGGATTATATTCCCAGGCACCAACCAGCTTCTATCTTTAGGCTTAAGAATGCGCAATGCATGAACATAAAATGTAAAAGGCATTTGGAGTCACTTCTCTTTTTGTTTTTGAAACCAAAATAAGATTAATTATTAAAATATGAAATATAAAATGTATTGCACCATAGATTTCCTGGAATTACAAACCCTTAGATCTTAATCACACAAACAACTTAGGAGCATTCTGGAAAATTGTACCAGGTACGTGCTTCAACAAGAGTATTTCCATTGAAATTCCAAGGCTCGTGACTTTTCATGAAAACATTTCTTTACCCAAACCAGAGCACGCATGAAAAAAGGAAAAATTAACTTCCATGAAGTAAGCATATCTATAATCAATAACGTGAATATTTTTCCTCAATAAAGACAAAAGAAGACAATTTTCTTAACTCGCTGCACTTAAATTCTTTCAGTCTTGATAGCACTAGCCCACTCGGAATATAATTGTTAAGTGCCCCCAGCTTGGAGGATGAAAACTGGTTGCAGGAAATTTTATGTAATTAAAATGTGGAATATATTACGTTTCATATTCTTTGCATATCATCAAATAATTGCGTAGGTAATTGAAAAAGTTACATTAATGAGCATTAAAAAATCATATCAGAAGGAGATATAAAATCAAATAATTTTGAGTTCCAAGTGACACTTGACATCTGAGTAGAACAGGTTAATGCTTGAAGACGAATTCTTATGTACAAGAGTATCACAGATTAACAAAAGCATCAAAAACTGACACACACATTCCCGATCGAACTGCAATCCTAATTTTCTTTCAAACTGAGACATCCCGAGGCCAAATGCAAAGACGAAAATCAATCATAGAGATTATGACATACTTAATGATCTCTTGTACAGACAACTCATTTCAACAATGATTAATGCAATTAATAACATCTTACCTCAAATCCTAAAATATCAACATTTGATATGAGGTCCCATCGTGGTTTCCCAGTCTCTGGATCATAGCCATTGAAACCCAAGCCAGAGGCATTGCAAATTCCATCGGCCAACAACCACGCATAGTAATACTTAAGGCGTGCCACAGATGTGGCAACAATCAGGTACATCATCATGCTGACCATTCCTTTATTTCCTATGAATTCATCTTCTGAAATAAACAAAGTTAAAAAGGAATAAACAAACAAGATCTTTATCTTTTATATGACCTTATTACAATATTTTGTGGCTCAAAGCTACTTCTGGTTTCAGGAAAAAATCTCAATGGAGCAAATAAAAACTGAAAATTTTATTGGACTGTCTTTGTGGAACTCATTTGTTACAAGTGAGAAGGAAACAAACACTTTGATTTCACATTGAAATGTATTTACCATGACCATGGTTTTGCCAGAGAGTAATATCATCAAATTGAAATTTCAACTTTTATGCCTTACATGCATATACACAACCAGGCATCACTTTTCATTGCACATCTGTTGGAAGAACAACATAACAGTGATTTCAAACCACAAATCTTACCCTATAGAAAATACAGACCTTGACAATTATTTGTACCTCTCCCACCCGCTCCCTTCTACATTTTCCAAATTCTCCCACCTTAATCATCAGTGAGTCCCTAGTGTCTGGAGGCTTCAGCCCTCATCTACCTCCCTGATTCCCCACCCTCCCAAACAGGAGAAACTGCCCTCATGGAGAGAACCTAAGTGTCACACATTGTCTATCCACCAAACACATTCCCAATCACAGTACACTTTCATGACCCCAGTAAATCAACTTGCCATTGTCCCCTCCCCTCACCTGCCTTCTCTCACCCACCCATTACACTCCATTCCCCACCCAGAATGGATATGTAAAGGGTGAACTAAGCATATCTTCCACCCCACTCTGTGAAAAAACCAAGGTCATGAAATATATATTCTAATGTGGAAATGAATTTCTGTCTCTAATGTTGAGCAAAGAGTGAAGGTAGGATCAAAATAATTGGAAGAATCTGTGAACTTGCAAAACAATTATTTTCTACCAATATTCCAATGTTCCATTCAAAAACAAATAATTCCAAGAATAAAAATTTAGAAGAGAGAGAAATCATGAATGAAAATACACATTTTGCCATATTTTAAGAAAAAATTCCTATTTGCATGGCTAATGAGCTCAAATTTTTGACTGACCCCAGTGGTGGTGGGGTACCATTCCTGCCTACCAACTCAAGAGTTCACAGGTTCAATTCCTGCCTAGATAGGTTTTCCTCCAACTAGGGCTGGGGTGTTTGTAATCGTCTTAGTTGATATTTTCAAGTTTAAAATCTGATGTAAAGACCACAAAATGGCTGTTTTCAGATTAATGATAAATAAATTCAGAGATAATAATTTTGTTTCAGATATTTATGTCACATTACACCATGAAAATATTCCTGCAGCACCCATTAACATGAATGAGAAAGCCTATCGGTCATCAGATTAGTTTTACAGGTTAAACTGTTCCCTTGATAAAAAATATGACTACTAACCTTTGACTCTGCTTATCGTAAACATCGGCATAAGGTACATAAAGAGGGAAATGCACACAAAGCTCAGGATAACTTTCTGGAAAACCATTGGGAACGGTGATGGTTCAATGACTACTTTCCTGCTATTACTGTTGCGGTCCAGTGAACCCTGTATACGAAAAGATACAATGGCAATATTTAGTCAATCAGTTTTAAAAACAAAAATAGTGTAACATTTCCTAATCAGAACTGTTTTATTACTACATCCAGAGTTAATAATTCTTTCATGTACAGTGGCAACGGAACCTACAAAATGACATGTATAAAATACATACAAACACAACAAATTGTGTGAATGGGAGATTGACCATAGATTCCATTTAAATTTTAAAAGGAATGATTCAGAAAAGTGTCCAGATCTGTCCAGAAATGACTGCATGAATTTATATGACACAAATTTAATTTGTACATGGGATGTGTTGTTACTTTTAAGGGAGTATGAAAAGATAAAAATGATTATTCAATGACATACACACATAAACATGTAAATATCTTAATTCTAACTCAATCACTTCAGTTTTTCCATGAAGCTAGAGAGGAATGGTCACCTTCAGTCTATATACTAAGAAAACAATCTAGAATACTAAGATAGTAACCAATGTTCAAACCCATAGAATGTTTTTGGTTTCACCTAAAAAGGGATTGACAACTCTGGTTTCACACTGTCAAGCCATGAGGAATTTGTTTGCAATAATTTCTGCTGAACTAAAAATATGACATGGCTATGCAAATTTTTAGTGTAAAGTATTCTTGATGGCCATTACTGATTTCATGAGCGACCGGTCCACTATTTTTACATGTGAAATCTTAACTGGAATATTGGGAAATAGTTATTCAACATCAACAGAGACAAACTTTTCATCGGGTATAATGTGTAAATTTTGTATTTTCAATGAAGTCTTTATGAATTTTGCCTACATTTCTTTCAAGCCCAGTAGATTTTATTTCGTGGCAAGCCATTTGGCAATTTATAAGCAGGGGAATTTATCACCAAGATGATAGTCCTCATTTTTTTGGCAGGGCTGTGCATCTTAGGCAGACAAAGTATGGGAATGCTAGTGTTATAAGTTTTCTGAGTGAAGTTAATTCTTTCATCAATGACAAAGAGCAGATATTGAATGCATTTTTATGCCTTTAGTACCAGTTACCTTTTTGTGGCTGATTCCTGCGAACTTTGATAAAAGGACATTCAGTAATGGTGTTTGTTGTATATTCAAGGAAACTGGATGCCAATTATTTTCCAAAGTTTCCTTTATTTGATTTGAGATAACATCAATCAACAAACACCAACAAAAAATGCCAATGCCAATGGACACTATACCACTCCATCTACCCCCTCCAATCTCCTCCCACTGCCCCAATTTGACAGCTAACCCTATATTGTCAATGGACAGTGCTCTTGCATTGATGTTTTTCTAAATCCACACCCAATTAATTTCTCCTTGTGAGGGTATGGACACTTGTGTAATTGTATGCCAGCCTCAGTGGGATAACACCCCCACCGCTAACTGAGGTTGTGGGTTCAATCCCACTCAAGTACATTTTCCTCAGGCTAGGGTGTTTCCGATTTTTCTTGTTTTCTTTATAATAAAAAAGCATTATTTTTATGCATATTAGGGTTCTTATTAGTGCATGTTAAATGTTATGCATTATAAAATGAGTCGGCAGCACTGAGTGGAATTATAGGTCAAACTGCTAGAAATGTGACCTGGATTACAATGCAGAAGAATAATTTATTCACTATAAAATAACCAAGTCATCAAGAATGTATTGAAATACATAAGGAAAATAACATTAAAAGTATATAAAGGAGTCAGACAAGGGTACAACCTCTAAATGGTATTGTTTAACACACTTGAAGAGGCAATAAAAGAAGCCTGGGAATTATGGTAGAAAAGGGAAGATTAAATTATCCCATATTGCAGAAGACTTTGTAGTAATGACAGAGATCTATATGCATGCAGTATGCAGTCATCACTGTATTAAATAGGAAGAGTACCCCAGGGATATAACATAAAAATCAAAATTAAGACAAATAAAATCCTAGAAGTTAAGAGAATCCACAGGCAGATCTTGTTTCTACAGAATATTAATTAGAGCAAGTGTAATCTTTCACTCATGCCCAGAAACTAACATAGGATGGAATGGAAGTTCCTCAACAGGTGTCAAGGTGACACTCACTCAAACTAAGGAGGTATTCATCATAATGAGACAACTACCACTTTAAAAGGAGATAGGTAAAAATGTGGAAATAATGCATCAGAGTATCATGAGGAGTACAGCACTTCATACACTTAGGCCAGGTTTTATAATGCCCCGTTAAATTGAAGGTTTACTTTAATGTCCATTTCAGCCAAAACTCACTTCAATAACCACTTGTTGAGTTCAAAACCGACCATTAAACAGTTCAATAACTAAAAAAATGATGTTAATGAAGTTAAAATGTCCACATTCAATAATAATGTTATAAAATCTGATTTTTTGGTAACCTCAAAGTTTAGGTAAACAGTCACATGAACTAATGAATTGATTTATTGGAACATTATAAAACTGGGCCTTTGGAAAAGTAGACCAGAGAATCACAAAAACCCTAAAAATTTTGGGCTGGAATCAGAAGCTGAATATCAAGTGGACTTAAAGTATATACCTATCTCCATAGAGGGTTTTTTGGAATAGTGGTGTTGTTTTGGTGTACATTTCCTTACTGAGGGTTGAAGAAAGGCTCAGGGGAGTTCTTATCCCTTAGCCTTAATATTGTTTTCGCTTTGTTTTGCAGTAATGACAGAGACCTGAATACAGGTTTATCGTTGCATTATTTAGCCATTGTTAATGAAGAAAGAAGATCTAAGAGAGATGGAAGGAGTATATAGAAGAACTGTATAGTAAAGAACTCAGACCAACACAGTTAGACATTGAAAAAGAAAATGACGTAGAGGAAGACAGCTTAGGTCCAGGCATACTAGACAATGAGATAAAAAGGGCATTAAGGGAGATGAAACTAAATAAGGCCGTGGGGGTAGATAACATTACCGTGGAACTTTTAAAATGCTTAGGAAAATGTGGGAGGAAGAGGCTATATGGGCTGATCCGTAGCATTTATGAGGAGGGAATCTGGCCGGAAGACTTTGTGAGAGCAGTTTTAGTTCCGATTCCGAAAAAGGTAAAGGCCACGTCATGTGAGGACTATAGGACAATTAGTTTGATATCCCACGCAGCTAAAGTTGTTCTCAGGATCATAAACAAACGGATAGAGAGTAGGGCAAATGATTACTTAGGGGATGATCAGTTTGGGTTTAGGAAGGGGAGAGGTACGCATGATGCCATTGCAGTCATGAGGTTATTAATCGAGAGGAATATAGAACACAACCAGGAGGTATTTGCCTGTTTCGTAGATTTCGAAAAAGCGTTTGATAGAGTGAATTGGGAAAAACTAATGAGTATATTGCAGAAAATAGGAATAGATTGGAGGGAAAGGAGGCTAATCCGCAACCTGTACATGTCTCAGACTGCTCAGGTGCGGGTGGGAAACGGGGAGTCAGGATGGGCAGTGTTAGGAAGGGGTGTAAGGCAGGGTTGCCCATTATCACCGTTGCTGTTCAACCTGTATGCAGAGGAAATGATCAAAGAGGCATGGGAAGAACTAGAGGTAGGAATGAAAGTGGGCGGGGAATTCGTAAAATCAGTTAGGTTTGCTGATGACCAAGCTTTAGTTTGTCAGTCAGCCAAGGGGCTGCAAGCATTGCTGAGTGAATTGGAAATTCAGTGCGACAGGTATGGGATGAGAATCAACATTAATAAAACAAAGGTTATGCGATTTTCTAGAAAGAAAAAGGGCAAGCTTAACATTAAAATAGGAGGGCAAAAACTAGAGCAGGTAGAACAGTTTACGTATCTCGGTAGTGTTTTGGACCAACACGGTCAAAGTAGTAGGGACGTAAGGAGAAGAATTGCGCTAGGCAAAGAGGCTTTCACGAGGAGGAGGGAGTTGATGATGGGGACTTTGAGTAAGGATGTTAAGAAAAGACTCGTAAAAACTTTGATATGGAGCGTAGCTATGTACGGCGCGGAAACGTGGTCATTGAAGCAGGAGGATAGACGTAGACTGGAGGCTTTTGAAATGTGGGTGTGGAGAAGAATGGAGAAGGTGAAATGGACAGAGAAGAAAACAAATGAGGAAGTACTTGGTATGGTGGGCGAAGAGAGGGGTTTGTTGGGAGCAATCCTATGGAGGCAGGAAAAGTGGATGAAGGGGGTGTTGACCGGCAGTGGGATGTTGAAGACTGTGATAGAGGGTAGAATGTTGGGCAAAAGAGGAAAGGGAAGGAACAGGATAGGGATGTTTGACGGGATGAAGGGAGGAAGAAAGTACTCAGAGATGAAGAGGGACCTGGTGTAGAGTAGAATTTAGGGTTGTGTTTTGTTAGTAGTCACAAAATATTTGTTTGGTAGTTGTGTCCATCGAAAAACCTACCTTAACCGGTAGATAACCTTAAAAAAAAAAATGAAGAAAGAATTTTAAGATCCTTAATCACCAAAGAACACAATGTTTAAATGCTCACTAATGAAACCGTCAAATTCAGAATAATTTAAAAACATTTAATAATCTGTTAAAGAGTTTCAAAATATTTGTTTCAATTTACTGTAAGCCTTCTGATGCCACTAAAATAAATAAGTTGTTATACATGATTATTGTAGATTTGCAGTGAAAACATTCCATGTAAATGATCAGTACATCATCCCAGTGAAAAAATTTTGATTGATTAATTAGGCAAAAGAACATTTGTTTTGATTCAATAAATCCAGAGTAAAATGATGAATAAATGTATGACAAGTATACATATAACACACTATGTATAAAATTGTTCTTCATTTAAGTATCTATGCTTAGTGAGTAGTAGTATCCCCTTCAAAGAATAACTCCTTTCTTAATCAATTCCACAGTCTCAAAAAAAAAGATTAATCCATCACCACTAAGTGAGCACCATCTAAAAGACAGAAAACTTTAATTGACTCACATTCTGTGGTGGAGAGTGCTTTAGGAAATTTGTGCCATTGATGAAGTCTATGTAATCCACATAGAAAACCATAGGACCAGCCATTAATGCCTGGTAATGGAACATAAAGCTGAAGTACTCCAAGGGATTTGGAATTTTCCTATAATAAGAATACAATAAGTCGTGCAAATGAGTACCACTGAAATCTCATGATGCAAGTACACCATCAAAATCAATACCTTAAGAACTGTAAGGTTTTCTTCAAGAGTAGAAACTGCACATTTTGGCATTGTTTTTGCATTACCATTGCAATTAAATATTAAAATCTATTACCAATATTGCCCAGCAAATGCAATCAGATTTAAAACTTTAAATTTCTTTTAATGTCATAAAAACTTATAAATGTTGCCAGATTGATACTTTTGACAATTCAGCATCTTTGTCTCATTACCTTACTCATAAACTCACCTAACTGCATGACTTTTCTGTAGCTGCGTCAACTCCTCTTCTTTTTTTGTCATTCCATCATGAATGCTGAAAGCTAGGGATGTCACTTTCTGAGTGATCACCATAAGTGGGCCTACAAATATCAAAAACACAAATAAAATCAGGGCCAAATAGTCAAAATCGACATTTTCAATATTGATTGTCTCAGTCAAGCCTACAGTGATGTGAGAGTTTTGCCAAACAATGGGTAAGGCAAGGCCTTTTTCAGTCTTAGCCTCATCACATGAAACCCTTGCAAACCTGTGCAAGTTAGTTAGAAAGCATCTAGAGTGAAATTGTATGATAAGTTTGTGAGATTTAAGATGAAGAAACAGTGGGGATTATTGGATTATGGTTACAGAGTAATTTACAACAGGGGGAAGAAGGCCAACACTGAATAGCTGCAGTATTTAATAGGATATAAGGGTTGAGGGTAGGGAGCAGGTGAGCCATAGAATTTTATTAATAGAGATGAAAGCAGACCAGATAAATGCAGTAGTTATTCTCCTAATAGTTAGAGAGAGAGAGGAAGAAGTTGAAATTGTCTCCTGAATTAGAATAAATCATTGGAAATGTGTTGGAAAAGAACCACCAGACAGAGATTTGGAATAAGGATGGCGAAGAGAGAGATAAATAAGAGGGAGGCTAAAGAGTACATTTTAAGAATTACGAATGCCTTCAATGAGGAAGCAATTGATTTTTACAGGAGAATGATGACTCTGGCTCAACCACCACCATAGGTATATGCATATACAGAAAATGATGGGAGAAACAGGTGGGCTCCAGTTATATTACATCATGGTTAGGCATAGATTTATGAATAGTGTAAACAACTTGCACAGTTTCCTAGGGGCAGATGCAGATTTGGACTATTATCCAGTTATAACAATTAAATTTTATAATCCAAATGGTTAAGGAGTAGGGTAGTGCAAAAGTGGAATTATGAAGTTGTAATGGGAATGAAAGGGAAGGAATATCATTAAAACTTATTTTGCATGCTTTTATCCTCACTTAGATTAAAAATCTGGATTAGAATAAAGTGAGGCTATGAATTACTGAGGAAAGGTAGGCAGAGTAACTAGAGCTTCAAAGGACACTATAATGACAGTAAATACAACAAGAATCAAGAAATTCATCACAGAAAAGGTGATTCTGTCAGGAGAATATTAACTCTGAATTGAAGAGACAAATGCTCAGAGAGATAAATAATACAATTCAGTTGAGAAATCAATACAGCAAAGGGAATGTGACAGAGTGAGAAAATTGAGGATTTGAAGAATTATCTGAGAGATTGAAATGCAGGCATACAAAGTCGGAAGGTAGGAGTATTGTTAGGATAGCACAAAGACATAACTACACACACCATAATTGATATGACTGGTCTGTTCTAAATGGAAATGAGAGAGAATCAAGAACGAAAGAAAGACTACCCAAGTAAAAGAACTTTACGATAAAGAGATCTGACCAGCTAACATTTGTCCAGAAATACAAGATATCAAGACAGAAAATGTGAGGAACAAATGAAGAGTTTGGGGGAAATCTGTTAAGATTTACGCATAGAACTGATGAGGAAGAATATCACCCAAATACATTGTTAGGTCAATTTTGATTCCCAACCCCAAAAAGAGTAAAGCAATAATAGAATTTAGGATCCTAAGTTCCATTTCATTTTCAGGAAAGGCAGCGACAAAAATCACTCACACAAGGCTAAATAGGGCGGAAAACAACTTTCCAGATGATTAATTTGGATTTAGGAAGGGGAGGGGAACATTTGATCAGGATGTGTAACATAAGGAGGTATTTGTATGTTCGACATATTTTAAGTGTGTGTTTAACTTCCGCAGAGAGGTCAAACCTGATGGAATTATAGTAGAATATAGGAACAGACTGAAATCACACCATTATTAAAAACCTGTACACAAATTAGACAGGAAAAGCACAGGTAGAACAGGGAGAATAAAAACAGGTATGGATGGAGACTGGGAGAGGGTTTTTTTCTCATCATCAGTAATTTATCAATTATATGCTTTAGAAATGTTAGGGGTAGTATGAGGAGGGATGAAGAAATAGTAGCCAAGTTAATAGTTAGACCGCCAAGAATTACAGTCACTGTGTAGTTCTTCAGAGGACCAATCTTAGAAGTAGGCAAAATAATTCAAATTCTGAAGTGGAAGAAATTAACTAAAACAGGTGGAACACTTCACATGTGTGGGAATTATTTTGAAAGAAATATGAGCTCAGTTACAGAAAAACTAGGAATAAAATTGCCTTACCAAAAAGAAGAAACGGATGATGGACAGGCTAATTAAAGGCAGGCTAAAGGTTAGTACATGCTTCAATAATGAGTTTATCACTATGGACCAGAAACCTGGCCAAAGTATCAGAAGCTTTTGAGATGTCGGTGTTGAGAATAGGGGAAAATAAATTGGAGAGAGAAAAATACTAACAATGAAGCTTCAAATATGGAGGTGGAAGAGAGAAAGTTGCTGAGCAAAATTCAAAAAGGTAGAAAAAATAGGTGGTTGAGATTGAGAGGTAGAGAAATATTAAACGTCAAAAAAGAAGACAATTTCAAGTGGGTAGGAGGAAACAATAAAAGAGAAGGGGTAAAAGCTATGAGCTGGAGAAGAAGAATGTGAGGGCAATGGGTGCATATATTAGTATTTGTACCGTCAAAGTATGTGATAACGAGGATTAGTTTTAATGGACATGCAAAACCTACCCCTAACATGAAATCTACCTCTCATTTTATTGCTTGAATACAGTGAATTTTCACACGTCGTATAGGGCTTAGTACTGGGTGATCTCTACCATCACCTACTAAACCGACCTTCGGGTTGATTACTGTGTTTATGGTTTTTTTTACAGTATATTATTACACATATTCTTTATATACTGCGATTAAGTGTTCCTGCATCACTCATAGCAAAACTTGTGGACATGGAATATTTGCCATCCAAACTCATTACCTGACAAACTTTGAGTAAAGACTATAAATTTCCAGAGCCGCACACTCACTGATAGAGACTATTTACTCACTAGGGGGTCAATATGCTTTAAATTTCTGCTCTAGCTAGCACAAGGAATCTCAGTCATTGGCATGTAAACCGATTACCCACTTCAACCCAATCACACTGGTTAGGTCTTTTCTCCATCATTTTACATCAAGTTTTGAAACTAAGATTCCTTTTGTTAGTAATTTTATATGCTCACTTAATTAAGTTCATAAAAATATCCATTCACTTTAATAGATATGCATTTTATAATAACGCTTTTGCCATATATCATGGCCCCAGAAAATCCCCCAATTCAGAGATTTTACTGCTATAAGCGCATGAATTTTTAAGTGCTTTGATGACCTCTACAAAACCCCCTGCCAGACGCGTTGAAAACAACTGTGAACATTAGCATCTGCATGAAAAATGAAAATGTACTTAGATCCTAAGAGTGATAAATATGCACCTCTGCACTAAGCACAACCCTTCAGTCACACGGATCAAATATTAGCAGTATGTAGAGCCTTTATTAAACTAGCTACCTCATCTATTACGAAGAATAACTCAGCGCTGTCATTAACAATAATCAACAATGAATATACTCATTAATAAATAAATATTGACTCAATTTCAACAAGACACAAAGTCCCTAGATTTTCCGCCTCAGAATCTTAGAGCGCAACACCAATCTATTCTACGAACTAATTGGAATAATCATAAAAATGTTATTTACCTGTGATATCCAGGGTGTAAGATCCATAATCATACATTTGCCGATGCAAATGAATGAAAGAGAGGTAGGAAATAGACACAGCCATAACAACTCTGAAATGAACAGATTCATACCATTATAACGCAGCTCTTAAACACTTAAATTCGTGCGATGTGCTTTTAGTAGCATCTATTTTGAAATGGTTAAATAAATCAAGTCTTCTAGAATGGAATCATATTTAATTTTGAATCACGCAATAGAGCCATGTGAAATTCTAGAAGGGTCAATTTTAAATTTATTTGGAGAAAGGAGTATTTGACGTATTTCGTAACAAACGATATCATTATATATAGCTCGAATTCTCACCTTTGCATCGTTTTAGGATTTTGCGTCCTCATGACAATATAGCAGATAGCGGGAAGTCCAGCTAAATGTAAGGCTTGTCTGAAAATATACGAGGCTTTCAAACAAACTTCTCTTTGATGGGTAAGAGTTAACGAAAATCCAAAACATGAAATCATTTTCCTATCGACCTCAATGGTGGAAAAGAAATTCCTATATGTCAAGTACTTACATTCCAAAGCAGAGATATCCAAATGCAAGTCCCATAACCATACCGAAGGTATGGCGGGTAGCTGGAGATGTTGTGGAAGGATGTAGCACATACTGAAATACAGGTGCTAACAGAAGTCCTAGTAATTGGCTCACAAAAAAGTTAACCTAGAGAAATAGATGTGAACGCAAATGATCAATGATACACATTTTCAAACAAAATCAAGCGTCAAACAGCGTTATCAACTAATTTCTACACCTGGGCACTAATTTCGTGGGAAAAATCTACACTCCCCAACTAAAATTCCAAATTTAAATCACTGCTAGGACATCATTACCGAATTTCTAATTCAGTTATGGCCAAAGTCAAGAAAAAATCACATCCATATTTTCAACAACAAACTCACATTCCCTCGCAACGCTTGTAAACAGTAGTACACACAGAAACAAAAGAGCAACTATATTTAGGTAAGAATCAATGAAGTAGTAAACAGAGATGGTCGATCGATTTAACGACGGGGTGACAACCTCGACATTAACCTATAAACTTTGAGGGGAGGTAGCAAGTTCCAAATGCATACTGCGCGCGGACAAACTGCCCGAGCGGCTGTGGGAACGTTCTCGTACAGGCACTTTTTTATTACCAAAAAAACGAAGCTGGCGCTTTTTCCGAAAAATACAGTCTTATTTCGTTATATAGAACCCTTACCTGATCAAGTGGTAATCCAGAGATATCGGATACCCAGCTAAATATATAAGAACCATCGTATTGGAACCCATCAACCTCGTCTGCGGCCATGACTCACACACTTCCTCCACCACTTCCAACGGCAGACTGACTTGGCTGCCGACTCCGATCTGATTCAGGCTACTCATGGGCGTGACGGCGCTAGTGGGCGTGTTAGGATTGCGTGGGCGACACAGGGCTCCCATTGAAGATTCGGGAGACGAGAATGATGAAACGATAGAGGATATCTTATAAGTTTTATAACATGCATCATCTCCACGGATGAGAGAAAAGTTAGATGTTGCCGAGCAACGAGTAAACAGCATTCTACTGGTGCACGCTGATGATTGGAAAATTAAAACCGAAGGCAAAAGTAGAAGTACTTCCGATGCAATGTTCACTCCTAGTCGCTCTCATTAGGAGCTACTTTACAGCGGGAATGGGTTTGAAAAAATAAAAAGGAGAGATACATCTTAAGATATTCCCCTAGGATCATACATGTATATCCCAAATTTCAATGGCTGCGGGGAATCGGTAATTGAAAATGTATCGGGAAAATTGTTAATTCTCTAACACCTTTTTTATTTGCCAAAAATAAGTTATCCACCCAAAAATTCTTAAACGGTGAAGTCTAAATAATTAATCACACGGTCACTTTCAGCTGAGATACTAGTTATTTTTAAATCTCTATAAAAAAGTAATTTATAATTTCAATGTATTGGTTCCGACATTTCTTAATGGCACCGTTGCCTCGAACTCTTGGAGATGATGTGGTCTATTTTCCTTCAAATTGCTCTAAGCAAGGCACTTCTCATTGCTCCAAGTTCTTCCATTAATTTGGTCTCCAGAATCCCGGTATCTTAAACCTTCACTCTAAACAATTGGTTTTCAACCGTGGCTCACCAGGGTGTCGCAATGACCCCTCAGAGGTGCCGTGATATATAAGTCACTCTTTAATCCATCGTAAAGAGTAACATCTTAATGTTACTCACCCAATGTATTCGAAACGCATAATAACTCTATTTTGCGTTTTATGCGTAGTATTTAATACCTCTTCAAAAAATACCCAACATTTATATCGCTTGATAGTCTAGTACCGTTTAAGATGGGAATTCGATGGGCACAGACTACACAACTAAATTTCTTAGCCTCGCATAATAAGACAAAACCTGGGACTCCGCACTACAATTAACTATTTCCCAATTCGTTTCAACTCCCTTCATTACGTCCAACATCCTTATAGTTTTCCTACCACTATCTCGCTTGCCTACGATCCTCCCCTCCTGCGAGTTTGTCTTCAGTATTCGATAGCAAATCAAATAGCTCGGCATCCATCTTTTATATATGCAGCATATTCGATAAATGCATGCTACACATTTTTATAATTCTATAAAACAGCAATAATATTTTTGTGAAACTAAAAAATGCATTGGAGTGCCGATATAAAACATTATCGAACTGTGAGTTCCCTTGTTAAATAACAATTGAAAAATGCCACCCTACTCAAGCCATGTCACTAACCTTCACCTTTTGAAAAACCCTCTCCCTCTTACGTCACCGTTTTCCATTGGTGATTTATAGGGAATTAAATCGAATAATATTTCAATTTGAATAGCAAATGACATGCAATTGTAAGGCTCGAGCAAGTGTCGTCGTTTTGGAAGTCTTTTCCCGGAGGTTGAGGGTTCTGCCAAGTTAAAAAATGTGGGAGGGGAGGCTATGAATAGAGGGAAAACTATGAACTTCTAATATGAAAGGCTATGAAGTGACGTCATCTTTCCCGCAACCCTCATGTCACCTGGTACCACCCCGATTCAAATCCCTCCAGAACAGGGCGAAGTCATTTATAGACGACCTATAACTCCGGTTGCTATCGTTCGACTATGCCCTCTAAATTCCCATTATCCTGGCATTTTAAAATGTATTTTTGGTGCATAGCACAACCTATAGTAAGCTGAATCCCGTTCCAGCATCAAGAAAATGAATAAGACCTGAGAATTCTCTTTATATTAAGGTTTTGCAGAAGAATTATATTAGGACTGTTACTTGGATGCAATTGAGCATAATTATCGTAAGGACATTTTGAGAAGAGTCGCATCAACAAAGGTTGAACTTAAAAAGGGAAGAAAACTTTGCTTGAACTCACTGTTGAGTATGTAAAGAAAAAATAGATGAAAACTTTCATGTGGAGAGTTATAGGCCCGGCAACTTGGTGCATGAGGGAAGAGGATTAAGACAGATGGGAGCTTGATGAGATATTAGTATGGGCATGAAAAATATAAGGTTAAGAGAGAGATCGAGAGACAGGCGAAGTAATGTTCGACTGGATGTTGAAAGAGAGGGAGTTGGCAGGGGAAATTTGAATAAGACAAAACTAATGAAGATAATGAAGGGCTAAAGGTGTTTTGGTATATTTCGTAGGAGGTTGTTCGATTGGTTATATTTTTTTATATGACAAAAAGGAAAGCGGCTATAAAACAACTCAATGTACCGTAATGAGGCTAAAATAGAAAAAAATATAGATTTCATCAAAATAAAATTAAGGACATATTTTCAGGCAAACAACAATACGTCTGCCACATCCAGATGTCTTCGGCTTTTATTTAATGCCAATGCGACCCGTTTTCTAAATTAAAATCTTTTGTAAATCGTAACCGAAAATTAGATAATACATTTTTGGTCGACGAAAATGCGAAATATTCATAGAGTGATGGAGTATAATGTCTACCAACGAAAGATTCGTCACCATATTTTTTATGATGCAGGCTATCTGCTTAAATGTAAAAATTCACATAGTATCGATGGCTAACCGAGCAGTTGGGAATTTTTATTGAAAAGGCCCCTAGATTAATACATTAATAATGTTCATTCAAAGTTAAATCCAACAGCTCAGATTAGAAGAAGGTGTTGGAGCACCGGAAGTATCATCCAATAGTGAGACCTTCAGTTTACCTTCTGTTTTAAATTACTTTCATCCATCTCTATTTTATTCCGGAAGAGATAAACGTTTCTTGGCCTCCAACTGTACTGGAGATTGATTGGCTGAGTTAGGAATATGCTTTCCCGTGACGTCAGAAGAATGCGTGATTTGCCTACTATTACTTCCTTTCTGCGCGCAATTCACCTGGTATAATTTAAAATGAGTAAGTTTTTCACTGGAAAATTGTCTCATTAGTGGAAACTGCGAACACTTCGCAACGCCCATAGACAAGGCCCGCGGAGTTAGATTTCCGTGCCTCACAATGAAAGTTACAGAATTTTCGAATTTTTTCACACCTGGGACTTATTGAAGAATGTGAAGGGTACTTTCAGGCACTTTGATAGCGTATTTTAAGCGTATCAATGTGCGAAACATGGTAAACTACGAGCACTATATAACAACATAAGTTATGGGGAAGATTTTCGCGAAAATCGAGACTTTACCAAAATAATTTGCAAAGCCCAGATTACGCATCAACGGAAGAGCTTACTTCCCGGATCTACTTCTTTCTTCTACCGCAAGTGACGATGACCAACTGAAGGCCGTCCAGTCCTTAGCCGACCCGTAGAGTCCGTCAGTCCTGCCTGCTTAAGTGTTCAGTGGAGTTTAGTTGTCTTGTGCTCGCAAGATAAGCTTTCGGAGTTAAGCGGAATGTATTGCGAATCTAAAGCAAACACAAAGAACATGTTGAAATGACAACACTTCATATGTAACAGATACAAAAAAATAATATCCAAACCTAGTCTCTAGTCATGCTTCACCCACCTTTACTTTTGAGAGTACTTCCCTGAACCTCACCATGATAAGCTAGAGAACCAATGGTTATAGGTCATTCCTGAACATGTTGTTGGTTGCTTAGGCTTTTATGCATCTTATGCCATGAGATTCCTGATAAACATCAGTCCAACTCCCTTCTATACTACTAAATTACTTTTTTTGGTGGTGAACTTCATTGATTGCGATATCAAACTTCGGAATGTGGGTATTGGAGATTCATTTTTCATATATTGACACATTGAGGGTGTTAGTGTTTGTACAGATAATACAAGTAACAAGAATGATATATGCTCCTCAATAACTGCCATGGTTGTATATTTGTCTTCAAAATTGAAATCCACACCATACAAAATTAATGTGAATGATTTCGGGAACTTTCTTGACTGTTTCCATCGAATTATGATCTATTTTTCTGGCACTGTTGAAAGAATTAACTTTGAGACTCCCGGGAAACTTATCTCTCTGTAAAGGTTTACTCATACGCTTTCCATCACACGTCATGAGATCAATGCGGAATAGGCTTCGGTGCAAATTTAGAAAGGCGGTGTATGTGACTGGGCTTTGATAGGTAAGAGAGATTCGCTCGTTACAAAAGAAACTTTTTAGCTATGAGGAGAAGAAAACAAATTTCACTGCCAAAAATGTGACAAAGTGAGTTGTCAAGAAAAATTGAAAAAGAAGTGGCCTTTTAAACTCAAAAAGAGTAAAAATACGTGCGCATTACGACAAGGAAAGGCTGAAAATATAGCTTTCAAAATGTCATTGATTACTTATTAGATGATATGAAAATCAAGTTATCATACAAAATGATCATATTACATCTTTAGCTGCAAATCAATTAATAATTTACTATTTTTCTTTGAAATTAAATTTAAAAAATACTTCTATGACTGCATGTACATTCTGTAATCATTTGTTGATAACATTAAAGAAAACTCAAAAGTAGATCATGACGAATTCAAAGTACAGTAATTCAAATATATTTTTATAGGAAAAAAATTAGTTGGACTAAAGTGGAATTTATAGTCATAATATTTCAAAGAACAAGGATTATAATATTCTATAAATACATTATTCCTTTCTTTTTTATCATTCCTAAATTAATTAAAAATGCCGTTCCTCGCTGATATTGTGGCAAGATATTAAAAAATAACATTTTTCTGATGCTTGTGAGTCACAAAAATAGCTCCGTCGAAACAATTATTAAAATATCTGGTCCATTTTGTATGCAAACCTGATTACGTTCTTTGTATAAAAAATGTCATATACATATATTTTTCCTTGCATACACACACTGGAGATTTAACGAGCTACCATATAAGAATGTTACTACCATATATGTTATACCATATATACCACATATATACCATATATACCATATACCACCATATATACCATATATGTTACTACCATATAAGAATGTTACCAGTTAAGAATGACTACTGTTTGTTATATCATGCCATTGCCACCCGGCTTATCGCCTAACAGCAATGTATCCCAAATAATAATAATATAAACTCTTCTAGGGGGAATACCAATTAAATGTCAACATTCTTCCCAAAACTCCGAGGAGTATATACGAAAGTACAATAAAATATACACAGTGAATAAAATTTATACGAATACATTATTATGATTACATAGTTCTTTCGCAACTTAGGATGCGACCGACCAAGAAAGATAATCGATAACACTAGGCGCAGAAAATTGTAATCAAGTAATTGTTTTCAGATAGTTTAAACCTTTTCTTTTATGCACGAAGGGAGAACCAAAAAGACTTTGCATTTCCACAGGAAAGAATTTATGACTATTGACTAATTTCGCTACACTTTAGTATCATCCGGGCCCAATTCAGGAGCAGATCTCAGATCTGGAGCAGATCTCTCAGATTTTTCTTTCGTATGAAAAAGTGAAGGAATATGGAATTGAAATAGTTCAGCGTGTGAAATTATTATATACCTGCGGAAATGGATCCATTATAAGTGCCACTGAGTCATTAGAAGAATAAATACTTGAAAGTGATCAGAGAAGTTGAAAAAGCATAACCAAAGTCTCGTTTCTTATGTAGATGGAATACGGGAAAATTAATATAGCAATCGGTACCTGATAACTTCCTAAAAATATTAAAGTTCGCCAGTCCTGGGAGATAATAGGAAAAAAACACGTGTCTATTTATGTATATATAAGCACGAATAATCACGCCACAAATTAAATGCGAAGGCTGGTTTTATAGATACCAAGGACTGCGGGAGATGCCGTGAGAATTAATGTTACTGAGTCATCCGCTGATGTGCATTGAAATACAGGGATTTCACGGTTTACAAATCATTCGGGCAAGACGATTTATTTCGTACTAACCTAAAGCGTACATATCACTACGGCTTGAAAAATGGAGAGTGCAAAGAGAAGGGAGGGGGGGGTATCCTTTTCCTTTGTCGCTTGAGGTTTTCCAGGAAGATCAAGTTCCCGAAAAATCTTACAGCTCTTGCGATGAGCTGAAGGTTTGAAGAACTACCCGAATTCAAACCCCGCCTCACTGGCCAGTAACTGAATGATCTACCCACTTGGCTACCATGCCACGATATATTTTAGAGAGTGGAAACAGTTTCCTGGAATGAGGGTTGGTCATGTTTATCTCTTACACACGTACACAATGCATGAACCGATTGAAACAGGACTTTTTTCAGCCAAATAGGCATTTCAATACGTTTAACTAACGATGAACTTGTTTGAGATGGTAAAATTGTGGAGGACGAATTCAGCAGCCATCAGTGAGTCATGAATGTGGGAAAATTACACGCAAACACTTAAAATACAATTGTCTTACAGCTTATCTAGCATTCTCTATATTTAGCGAATTATTCCGCTATGGAATTCAGGTCATCCTGAGGATGATTCATGTATTTTTCTGATAAAAACTCTAAAGCCGACCCAACATATTTTCCTCTGGCATTGATAATATTTTGCTGGCAAATGTAATTTCAGCTGAGAAAACCGGTTCGACGAGTAGCACTCGTAGTGACGTCGCGTTCCTAAGAAGAGAGGGAAATCTGAAGGCACGAGACGTAACCATTTGGGTGTGAAAAATGAACACGAATAAGACGAAATATTCTTTACACAAAAATTCCTAGGTAGAATCGTGGAAATTCGGCGTAGAGGTGGTCCCCGAATGCTTCTGAGTTGCTTATACTTGAGCAATAAAAATATCTCCTAACTATTGCATCAGGGATAAAGGGAACCGACTAATAAAAGTGAGGAAATGCGAAACGGAAAATAATAAAATTCTATAAGCGTTTAAAGCGAACGTTAATATTTAGAAAGCGAATTAGGAAAAACTAAAAATCCCCCGAGTTGAATTTCCTCGTTGAGAAATGTATCTTGAGGAAAGCAGACACCCAGCAAGGACGGAATATTTCCAAAGAGCACGTCTTTGGGAATATTTTTGACTTTAGTAAATTTCAAATTAATAATTAATTAGACACGCGAAACAAATTTTGAATGTGTGCTGTCTCCCTAGCTTACTTCTACGCGGGTGACCTGAAAAGTTCTCGGTCCAACGATGGAAATGACAATGTGTGTACAGAGTGCGTCAGGGTCTACAATTTACTGCAATTAGTTTAAAATGCTTTTTAACTTTCTATAAGGTTATGAAATACCTTTGCTTACGTATATTAATGCCCACGACCCATCTATAGAGTTTTTTTAAATCCAATGCATACACCTCATACCAATAAATCCTGCACGAGTCATAAGCTCGTATTAGCAAAAAATCACAATTCATCCGTCTTGCCAATGTTGCCCCATTTATTTCACGCCTTCTCTGACTTCACCCCGTGCTTGAACCAAGAATCGCGATTCTCAGTGTGGTAGCCAATGTTCTCCAACATTTTTCTTCCACACGACTCCAATATAGATACACGAGCGACCATTGCCGCGGGGAGGAGGAAGGGCAGTACATGGCGGCGGTCAGCCGGCAAGTGATCATCGGAGACGGCAATCCGCAATTAGAGGGCACAGAAAGTAAAACCCACGCTTCCACGATGCCAAGTAGGCGGCAAAGCCGACAGTGACCTACCTACCTTTCTTCCCCCCCTCGACCCCGCACTGTCTCACGTAAGGTGGGAACCCGGTCATGCAGGTTTCTTTCAAGGCAGTGGAACGACAGCGCTCTGGGGAAAACTCACCAAGGGCAACTCCCTCGGGGGCACAGAACTCACGGGGGGGAGGGGGATGGTGGGAGAGAAGGAGGGAAAAAGGCGGGGAGCGGAAGTCGGGAGAATAATGTTGCACATGCACGTCGGACTGGTGGGGACCTTTGGAACGCATTTGTTTTCGCTCCTTTTTGTGTTTATTGAACGGGGACACCGCGGCAAAAGGACCCAGAGGATTGACCGAATTCGACTAATGGGCTTCAAGTATAATGGTGCTCATTTTCACTTTTTTCTTCAAAAAGTAGTATATTGAAGCGCAATGGTCTTATTGATTGGATAACTTTTCTAAAAATGGGTGCAGTGTAAAATGACACTTACTCGTACACTTATATTTATTAAATATAATAATGTATTATAGTATAACTATATGTATTAATTTATTACTAAAAATTAAATATATTACTATAAATGCGATATATTAAATAATACTTATGTTTAAATAATAAGGTAGCCGGTGGTATCGGTTGGCTCATTGAGAGTACTATATTTGTAGTACTATATGAGAAGATTAGGAGCTAAATCAAAGAAATTATTAAACGGAGAGGCAACAAAACTGGCAACAACTAATAAATTGTGGCTTTTAATGATTAAATTCCAATTTTGAAAATTTTTTTCCGCTGAATTTTATTTTTACGCTACCCAGATTTTGCCTTCACAAAGTCATCTTCAGTCGAACCACATTTTATTTCACATTAATTACTCGTTTATATAATTTTTCCAAAATGGGAGATTTCGTAGGCGTGTTTATTGGGGATTTAAGGAGCGGGGTCGAGGGTGGGGAGATAAAGGAAGGTCTCAGGGACGAGGGGGTGGGAAAGGGTTAGCCATCGCGTAGGGGTAGAGAAATATCCTCATGGACCTAAAGAACCAGTGCATTCTAACAAGTTAAGTGCAATAAAGCATACGTCATTTTAAAATCAGGTTTGGGGAAGTTAGTTTGAAATTTAGCTGAATTGGGCCAAATGAAGAGTAATATTACGTAGTTCGAACCAGGATGGCGACGTCAAACTAGATTATTTCCTTTCATTGAGAAATTTCTAGAATGTTCGGCTTCCATGTTTTCACACAAACTCTCCGAGTTCTAAATCCAAGCTAGGCATTATGACTGTCCTCATGCTGTCTCTCATTGGAGGATAAGAATTTTAGAGCTTGCATATCATGGCATTTTTTTAAACCGAGTATAATCAAGTACTAATTTAGCTGAAATTTGTGGTTAGATCATTTATTACTAAAAATAACTTTAATAAGTCGATTAAAAACAAAAATCTAATAGTTAAAAAATCACACAAGAAATCCTCGAAAAAAATTACTTAACGTAACGACGACTGTATGTAAAAATATGATTGGAGATGGACGCCGTGAATTTGGGAACTATAAGAATATCAACACCCACATTACTCTTGTATCAGTAAATGATAGCATATGTGTACTCTTGTTGCGGAATAATGTGGCCGAAAAATAATTCCCGATAAAATCTTAAACTAAAATGGCAAAATAAAATTAACCGGAATGCAGGGGACGCATTTGAACTAACACTCATTGATATTTATCAGAACTCTATCCAACCGAATTGCCAAACGCAACCCGTGCGCACATAATAGGCAGGAGTCCACGGTAGTTACCTACTTCACTCTGGCTCACTTAATGGTAACTCAGAGCTCCGCTTCAATTACTCCATATTTTTCAATAATTGCTATTGGTTGATATACATCGAGGAAACGAGCTTTTAACATGCTTGGATTGAAGCTAATATTTACCTCAAATGTTATCACGATAAGAGGCAAAACTTGGCGAAAATTTTGTTTAGGCGGATTTTAATAGTATCCAAAATTCCTTATAACTCAACTTTGGCTTATATTGCGTTAATTCTCTACGTCTGCATTAAAATTCATATAGTCTTACATTAAATAGAGTATTATATCAATCGTTTTTTGGTATTATATCTACGATTTACCTTACGACCCTTTTCGTCTTCCACCGCCAAAAACGTCAGGATAATCCTTTCAATAATTTAAATAAAAATTGAAATAAAAATTCTAGGACAAGCAGCGGCTGGATTTCCAAGTCCCAAAAGTGTTTATGGGAAATTGAGTAACGATTTGATGCTCTTCCGGTTCGAACTACTGTTGAAGTCAACGAAAAGAACATGAAAATTCAAGGGACCGCAAACAGCCAGATGTAAAGAAAAAGCTTTCCTAATTCAAACTCAACCACTGATTTTCACTTCGAGCCGAAGGCCACGAAATACGAAATTTGGAAACAAAACATCCTTTTTCATCCGACACGATCTGCTCGTAAAAGTTACGAAAATCAAGGCCGCGGGCACGTTATTCGGAGAATGCGAAGCTCCCAGCGAGAATGAATCACGCCATGCTTAGCATACTCGTCTGGACTATTGATGGGCGGAATTTAAAATAGTAGCGGTATTTTTTCTCGCTAATATTTAAAATCAACAGAAATGAGGACCCGATATTAGCGAAAAACACCGCTATAACGGTATTTTGTGAGTTCGATCATGGTTTATGTGTCTGCACGCATACGTATGGTACACACTCGTGTGTTTATCCACAAATTATGTATATAATGGAAAGGAGAAGATGAATTTCCTTTACCGTAGGGCCAAAAAAGGAAGACATCATCGATATACTGGACACAGGAGAGAGGTTTTAAAATTTGGAATTCGCGGAAGGTACGCTCAAGATGGCCCATGAAAAGACGAGAATGATGGGGCCAATCTTGTACCCATCGCAGTGCCTTCTGTCTGAAGGTAGGAGGAGGTTATTGAATACGAAGGCGTTTTTCATGAGCACAAATTCTGTCAGACGAGGGATTCTGTGTGGAGCGCTGGGAGAGTTAATGGCCTCAATATTTGAGGTATTTCTCGTGGGGAATGAAGTTGTAGTGGGTGGTGGCGTCAAAAGCTGCCATAAGGATATTGGTGTCAGGGGGAATATGGATTCAGTTCAACCGGCTTAGAAAAGTACATGCCTTACATGTCTCTAATAAAATAGGGGCAGGATTCGGTTCTGAAGATGGTGATTCATGGAGACAAAGTTTCCTTCAGTTAATGAATCGCTGCCAAAGACGAAATGGAATCCAGGATTATTGAGTTGTGAATTTGCGGCAGAATACAGAAATGTGGGGGTCTTAATGTTCTGGCGGGAAAGAAAGGATATATTATAGGGTAAAAAGCCTTCGTCAAAAACAGAAAGTTTACAGAGGTGACCTATTTCTTCTTGGGTGCCCATCGGATGTTAATGATCGGGTTAAATAATTTGACTCCTTTGACTTCTTTCGTTAAGACGCAGCTGATTCGTACGGCGGGGTTCTCTTCACAAAATCCTCATACCCTGAGCATTCTAACCCCTACCAAATTACCCTCCTATCCATAACGGCGCAGGTGAAATCGGCTGTCGGTCGCCTCCCTTAATAACTATGTTTCGCAAATTAGAGAATGACAGATACAGTCATTCTATTGCTTTTAAATCCGTAACAAGGTATCTTGTCGTAAAATACGTTCCTATACTTACGTTCCTAATAAACTAAGGGAAGCCGTTGTTTTATAACGCTTCATTTTGTAGAGCTTAGAAAAATATTATCAGAACAATATTGTGCTAGGAGCCTGACGGTTAGGACTGCTGAGCGTTTAATGAATTCGATTTGCAATAAACGCTTCCTTTTTGAGGAATATTTGTTATTGTCACGAGTGAACAGGAATTCTAGGAAGTGAAATCAATTTTAATCGGGGATCGGGATGGTGCGGTGGCTAACGTATAGGCTTCCCACCAAGAAGGCCCGGGTTCAAACCCTGCAGACAACATTTTTCAGAGGTATCCCGATCCTTACTTGAGTTGCTTTGCGGAGAGTACTCTTGAGTTAGTACGACATCCGTCCGTCGGATGGGACGTTAAGCTGCGGACCCCTTGGCGCCTTTCGACAAAAGTAGGCTAATGCCGACACCGGGCTTCTCTCCACCCTTCCTTTCCCATCCATCCCTAATGGCGCAAATGACCTTAGCTGTCGGTCGTCTCCCCCTAAAAAACTGCGGGAGATGCCGCAGCAGTACTTTTGACGGAGTCATCCGCTAATATGCATTACAATGCAACAGTTCTGAGTGTAGAAAACCTTGACCAAAAATTTCGGAGCGTACGTAAGAGGACGCCTCGATAGCTTAACTGGCTGGACATCCCGGTCAGGGTGAATGATTTTTCAACTCAGAAATTGTTGCATTGAGTCCTTTCGTATTTGTTGCTCCTGTCTCGCCATATTTGAAGCTTCTTAGTCAAACCAACGCGCGGTTTGCATACCAATGAATGCATTTCAATCTGACGATTAAATGCAACGACAAATCTTGGAATGTTTTATGATTGTGCCAGTTGCATCATGTTCCAGGAATATTAAAGGATTAATCAACAATGTCGCATCCTGCCTCGCATTAAGTGGTACTTACCTCATACGAATAGTTTTAAAGGAAATGATTTTCTGAGGCCCGAGGACATTTTTAGACATCAGCTTCCCCGTAGAATTGGATCACTCACCAGAGAGCGGACATGAATAAGGTCTTCAAGTCGAGTAGCAAGCAGTTCATCAGCTTGCCTCTAAAGAATAATGCAGCGCACGAGACGTAATCGTGAGAAAACCTCCAGCTAAGAGCAAAATAAAAAAATAATTACCCGCAAAGTCCTTAGATTAGTTGATGGAGAAAGAAAAAAACGTGTGAAACTTTTAACAATGGAAAAACACCTTGTGGCGGCCGAAGCTATTTCGCGGTACTTGAACAGGGTCACCGTTGGAAGATCTGCATCAGCAAACCGTGTCAATTATGAATTTAAAAATACGTTATCGGTGGAATTGATTTTATTTAGTAGCTTACGTTTCTTCCTTTGATAAGACCCGCGGTAAATTTAATCCTTTGAGTCCCAACACTGCTGTGAACGACGCTGAACCATTTTCCCTACATTACCACTATCGCTCTGGCCAACTCTTTTCTCGATGTTTTTAGGCTTAACTTTGTGGAAATCCAGTATCAATGAAGTAAAAGAAAACAAATTTTTTCCCAACAATTTTTATTAGGTACGACTAGTTTCGGCGCATCGGCGTCATCATCAGGTAATGACGCCGATGACGACATCAACTGATGATGACGCCGAAGTGTCAATACAATTTGTACCTAATAAATATTGATGGAAATAAAAATTGTTTCTTTTACTCCAATGGCATATTTTTATACTTTACTCTTTCCTGTACTTAATTATATGTTCTTTTATTTGGCAACACATTATTACACAAAATAATGTTTACATGCATTTTTCAAAAATTTCGAATCTATCTTTAAAACAAAATGGCAATTTTTGCACGAAACTACGCAGTTTCTCCTTGCACTCAAAAGGTTAATCAAGTAACACTTATTGAATAAATGAAAAACTCCAATAGCCGTAAACAGTTTCCGGCTGTTTACTGCCATTGAAGTTTTTCATTTATTCAATACTACTAGCCGTAAGAGCTCAATTCAATCAATAAGTGGCACTTAATCGAAAACTGTTTTACAGCCTCACTCCAAAATGCTGAAACATCCAATCGGCCGTAGATGAACGGAAATCTATAATCTTTTATTCACATCTGGTCCTGTTAATCGAAGGTTGCATATTTTTGGCAAATTTTATTTCTCCACATCCACCTAGAATGCCTCAAAAGGAGAGTTATATAAGGTGAATTACTAAGAATATAAACCTCTTAAAAAACCATATTCACACAAAAGCAAATGAACATCGAGGAGAGAGACCTATTAGACTACGGGCTCAATTGCGGAAATGCTTCAGCGCTTGTCTCTCACGCCACTTCCTGCAACATCTTCTCGGAAGTGAACGGGATTGTGTTCAGACCGGTCCGAGCTGACCTCTTGCCTTCGGAAACCTTGCGGCCACTCTGCGTGTAAACACGGAGAGGTCTTTTCATCACGCAACAGTTAAGGCCTGCCGAAGAGAGAGTGAGGGTCTGCACGGCTGCGGGGAACTTTAGCGGGATTTTTGATTTACGAATCCGCCGCGAGTAAGAGCGTTTGGCAGCGGCTAAGAAAAAAGTTAGTTGGCTCATTTATCCCCCCAAAAAATGCGATTCCAAAGTATTCCACGGATATGCTGGTTCAAAAAATAACCGAGGGAAGTAGTGAGTTCTGCAACTACTTTGGTATCACGATCTTCATTCTAGGGTGATAATTTAACTTAACTTTAAAACCTCTTACCGATGTATAAGAGAGAAAAACAGTCCAGTGGTAGCCCAGTTGGAACAGCTTCTGAGTACTCAACGGAAGGCCTAGGTTTGATTCCTGGGGGCACCTCAGGGATCCTTCAGCTTCAACCAAATTGCGTGATTTTTCAGGTATCAGATCTCCAATGAAACCATAGGTGGCATTGGGAAAATAACTGCCCTCCTCCCCACTCTGATGTGTAATTTACACATCAGAGTGGGGAGTTGGGCTTAGTACTAGATAAGTTCTATCCTCAACTGTCAAACTGACCTTCGGGCCGATTACTGTGGTTGGCTTGGTTTAACGGAAGTCTAGGAGAACTTGGAAGCTAGGGATATTTATGACAGCGTATTACCTATTGGATACAGCGATTACCATTCATCAAAGAGGGCCGTAAATGATATTTGAATATTTCACAATCAATGCTCATATCTTATTAGCATGGCATTCTTTGGCGAAGCGGGACTGCAATGCGAAGTCGCAACTTGGAATCGATACATCTCATTATCGAGCAGGTCCACTCCATTGCCATACTTAAAGGAGGCCAATATATCATATGTCTACATTGAGTCTATAAAAAGGATTTCTAGCATGATTTGAGCTCACCTAATGCTCCGAAGTCATCTCAAACTTCTTTCCGCAGAAAACGAAATTAGACTCTGCCATGCAACACGAGGATTGATGGCAATTCAACGGCACGCGAGCCTCCTAAGGTCCGCGCCAAGAAAATTTCTTGGCACACTTCATAGCCAGGGAGATAACCCCATTCTCAGAAAGGTCCCATATGAATCGTGACGTTGAAAATTCATATGGTTTCACCCACAACCATTTAAAAACACTGACCGCAAGTTTACCACGCGATGAAAATCCTTTAAAATTCATGCCCACGTGTCTTTGTCAGAATAGATTAGCTGCAATTATAAATTTCAGGGTTCAATTTGCATATGCCAGAAAATATCGGGAAATCCATGGAAATTATGATTTTCAAAATTAGCATTGTTCATGCATTCCTTAGACCCGCGCCGGAATTCAGAATGATATATATTTTTCTTTGAGTGAAAAGCGGAAGAGAGTTTTCAATTCAGTTACACAATCCTAAACCATTAGTCTAATGCTAAGCATACTGAACAGAAGTACGGGGCGAAAAGGGGACTCAAGTAATTTCCAGCCAAGTCAAGTGGGGTACTAAGAATTTTCCTGAGTGCGACGCATTTCGGCCGGTCAGTAGCTTCACGACTTACTTCTAAGAGAATCTTCCATTCGGCATACAGGTAGTAGTAACAAGTTATACAATTTTAATTCAAAGCCAAAGAGAAACGTTATCCTTCGCTGGTCAGGCCTTATTTAGAACATGCTGAAAGTATATGGGATCCTCAAGAAATTGGATTGATTGCCGAATTGGATCGCGTGCAGCGTAGAGCAGCTATAGTTGTCAAACTTTGTTATGATAAACTTAGTAGCGTATCCAAAATATTACAGCAGCTAAGCTGGAAATCACTCACGGAGCGAAATTACAGATTAAATCTCTGCCATAAATTAGAAGGAAGTATTTTTAGCAGTGATGTTGAAAATTTATTATTAAGATTTATGTCATTTTTTCCACCAACGATAAGTGATCATAATACCATTGTCCTACCTGCTTTAGGGTCATATTTAGGTCAAAATTAGTCTGGTGTGTATTCACCCCCTGCCACACACCCTAGCTTTGGCTTGGAAGGTACTAAAATAAATGAATAAATAAATTCCCGCCAACACTTCTCTGGGTTTAACTCGAAGGAACAAGGCCCATCGATTTCAGGATGCGAAAAAATAGATCCAATCATTTTCTACATAACGTTCTACAAAACGACGAGTCTAATTCATGGCGTCCATTCGGCGTCAGCCAGAGGAACTTCAAAGACTGCAGCAACAGGTTGATCCTATTGCACTTTTCCGAATTGGCGCCAATTGAGATAACTGCAAACAATCGTTGACAAATTAATAATATCCTTCCATTTAATTAAAAATTTCGGGGAAATCGTACGATAAAGGATATTTGTAAAACTTATACATAGAATTATTTAAGAAGCTGTTAAGCACGTCTCGATTACATTTTCAAAAACCTAACTCTGCTGCTGGTTCCTGGTGGGTGGTACCTTTTATCATACTTTGCAGCAATTAAAAAAAAGTATTTGGCGAGTGAGGTATGGTGTTAATATTTTACATTAAAGATATCCGACCGAGACAAATACGATGATAATATAAGAAAATCAGGTATTCTGGCCCTGAAGTAATGAAAGACCTTGACTGTTTATTTTGATAAGGAATCCGCTGCAAGACAAAATCAATATTGCAAATAAACGTACAAGCATATTATGCAAACACAGTGTTATTCATTAGAAGATAAAAATGGGAAAAAGTTGCCCGAACTCATATCCATACATATGAATGATTCAAGTTTGAAAAACACATAATACTCATGCAGAGTTTATCATATTTTATTTGGAGCTCAAAATATATATTTACAAAGTGAGCATTTAACACTGTCCAATTTTCACTTGTCCTAAAATAAAAACTTCTGTATAGAATTTATAACTAAGATTTTTAAAGGTATTGCAGAAAATAATATTTAGTTTGTACATTGTATGTAACTTTTAGAGAGCAAATGCTATGCACACTAGGTCCTTGTGTATCACATAAGTTCGGAATCTGATTGTTTTACTACTGAAAAGTTTTCCTCTATGAAAACAATTTAGTTCGTAGGTTTCCTTCATTATCCTTGAAGTTAATCTCGGCTACCGAACTATTTGAAGTATTTTTAACATTTTAACATGTGAGTAAAAGAAAAATTTTAACGATAGGCGTTACCTTATCCAATAAAATCGTGGAAAATTCAACTGCTATAAAATTTCAACGCCACAAACAAGATATTATTCCACGTAGAATTTAGATGGATCCTTGAACTAAATTCTATTTGCATCGATTTCAAAGATTGAAAATAAAAATATCAGCTGCTTAAAGTATTCACACATTTCAAATGATATACAATAATTGCATTGTTATGGTCCAGAGTCAAACGCGGTAATTATTTGAACCCTATTGAAACTCAGATTGGACGTTACCTTGAACGTAATATAGACTAGATTAGAACAACCTTCGGGGGAAAACACAAAATATCAAATATCAATAAAAATGAGTATCACCTCCCTTCCAAATACAATATTGGCCACCAAACAAGAAACTTAAAAAAAATCATCATCCTAAATTTATCTACGTTAATAACTTACCATTTAAACGAGATTCATCTTAACATATTTCGTCAACAAATTTTCTAACATTATTAAAACATTTCTACACAAATCATTTCTCTTATATATATCTTGCTAAAAACTGCTTCATAAATTTTAAATAGAACCACGCAATTTGGTCTTTACCCTGGGAAAAAACATATGGCTCTCGTAGGTATGCGTCTAACTTTTCAACAAGGGCATGGAGATTGCATAGAGGGTTTTGGGGCGTCTTTGGCAAAAAAGTAAGCCACAAACGTTTGGCACACGCAAATTAATGTTGACCACTGCGTCACAGCACCCCTAAACGTAATCAGCTAAAGCAAGGCGCCAAGTCAGTGGAACAATAGTTTCGCCAACATACGCTCCGACCAAGTCGAGAGGTCCCAGGAACCTTACGAAGAAGACATAGAAATGCCCGCTTTACTCCGCTAACCATGCCAACCCTGTTTATTTTCCATACTTACCAACTATGTCTCAAAAATTCCACAACCACCACCAATTGTCGACTCGGTAGCAAAATCCCAAACCCCCCACTCCCATTTGGTACTGCCTAAATCTGCAAATTCTCCCCCCACCCCCTCATCAATGAAATTCTCTCCTTCACTGGTCCGTCAAGACGCGGAAAGTACTAGTTTTTCCACTAAGGGAAGGTCGTATTTTCTCTTACAAAGTACTAAAAATAAGCACACAATATTTACGCACCACCCATCACATTTAAAATAGCACCTCGGAAAATCACTGGAGACTACGTATTCTCTCGCATCGGTCTCGCCAAGTCGTGCACGTCTCGTGCAATCAATTCCATCGGTTAGCAAGCGTCCGACAGCACTGATGCACCGCCTTCACTTGATCTTGATTTTGTGTAGCTTGAGCTTGAAGCCGAGCATCTCGGAGAGGACGCCGGAAAGAGCTGACAAGATCACCACTTTGGTGATGGTGTACAGGTACGGGTTGGCTGATAGGCCTGAGATCTTGAAGGGACTCTCCAGTTCCTGCGGGCGGAAAGAAAGGAGAATGTTTGATGAAGAAGGCTTAGACTGTGCTAAGAAGCACCGCCGGTCGAATGAGACCGGCCATTGAGCGACACACGAATTCCTTCATTAGACACTCAAAAAGGTCTGCTGAGGCCAGGCGCTTTTGAGAATATCTTCGATGATATCCACAACTTGAAACTTTTACTTTTTTTTAGCATTATTCTACCGAGTTAAGGCAGGTTTTCGAAGGCTGGCACTTGGCATAAAAAATACATACAAATGAAATAAGTAACTTTGTAATTCCAAACACACTTGGATGCGTGGAATTACAAAGTTACTCATTGCATTTCAATGTTGCGTACATTCCATAATGTTAGGCCAGATACAACAAAAAATACATAAAAATATACAATAGGTTATACAAGGAATTTTTAAGTATTTTGAGAATCGCATCGAAAATACGCGAGAGATAACCAAGTAGATACGATTAACTGCGATTTTAAGACAGTTGCTCGGAGCGAGTTCATCAAAATAAACTACCGTTAAATAATTTGAATTAGTATACAAATTCAATAACGCATTAAAAAATGAGTTACCGGCATTATAGCTAATACCAAATTTTCCACATTAAGTCTGTATGGTGATTAAACCCACCAAACACAAGTCTCAAATTAAGCACGTAACAATGAATCGTTTAGGATAATTTGGTAATTAATAATGGCAACATGAAATATGACTGAAAAATATGATTCAATCGTAAGTTTTTATCCAAAATTTTTACACTGGTAAAACTGGTAGCGATTTCATAGTGCATTTTGTTTCACCTTCTCGTATTCGGTTTTTATCCGCAATTTCCATTTTGAAGAGGATTTGAAGATTTCGCCTTGCGAAACCAGTACAATTTATGTAATTGAAATAATACGTAAATTCTAAGTTCTGTTCTCAAAGCTTCGGGCGGAAAGTGAAGGCAATGCTATATTAACAATGAAAACGTTAAATTTTATAGCAACTAACGTAATTTCTGAACAACCCTATTGTAATGATACTGGGAAATAACTTTACCGATCGGGCGATACAGAACAGCAGTGATGGCTCTGCAAAGAACAGTGCAAGCCCGAAAATTGTAAATATACCCATCATAAACCAATTCGACAGGTGATTTAACATATGGTTTATTGCTTTACAACGCCTCTTGGGAAATCCATCGTTAACATGCGTAAATAAGACGAGTAGAATTTGGAAGGGAAGAGAGTTAAAATAAGCTAACACGTTAGGGGAAGGATAAAGATACATAACACACGATGATTTTATTTATGGTTCTCCTTGAAATCATTTCAATCCCCGATCCTTCGATTTACGAGCAAGGGAGCAGACATCAATTATCCCGTAAGCACGTTTTGGTAAGCGCAATATAAGGCGATCCGACACTCCCCTGTAGAAATCCAATACATCAACTTGGCGTCAAACTGGCGAAACTTAATTTTAAAAGTGATGACGGCACATAGAAAATAGACTCGCATATCGTTTAAAGGTTATATAATTCTCATTGTAGTTGTTTTCGCTACATTTAAATGCAACTCATTCCCGGGTAATACAGGCATATCGGGGAAATGCCCCCCTTATCTTATTCTTACGTTGGAGTGTGGTCGATGATAAACGAAAATTTTGGAGAGTTTCAGAGCACTAGAGAAACTCTTGAAAGAACATCTCATAGATTTGATAAAAGATCATTAACTTAGATGCGGATTCTTAATATGTGACGTGGAAACAAATATATTTTCGGTTTTCTGTACTCAAAAGATTTCAGTTTTGATAAGCGTGAGTGGGCATGCAAGTGAGGTGTGTGTTGAAATACTGTAAATACAATAAATTTTACTGGTCCTTCTGGCTATTTTTTGCAAAGGAAACGGATCATAATCAGTAAAATGATATTTCATTTTACCACAGATAGCTGCCTTTTTGAACGAAATATTTTATCAAGGCTCTGAAAAATATCAATTTTTTTAACCAGAGGTGATATAGATACGCTAAACGAGAAATTTGTAACTCTCGTGAATGACTGGCAAGAGTTTTATCACACCATGAAAATTATTTTATAAAAATATGCCAAGATACAACCAACAATTTGTGTGATTCCGAATTTCGATTCACCGACCGTTAATTCTTTCAAATCTCTAGTCCAGGCCGACGAAGACCAGTAGCGCCACAATAATCCTACGCAATGTTTTTACAAATTCATGACCAATTTTAAATACAAGGCCAACATTTTCTTGTAAATTAACACGAAAATTATGGCTCAATGACGGTGCTCCTAAGATGGTGCGAATTCCTATCTAACTATTCTTTACTTGAGAAATCACAACTGATATTCCCTCGAGCATCATTTGAGTCTAGCGCGATGACGTGGTAACTACGAATAATTAATTACGCCCAAAGGGGCCAACAACTCATTAATTCCGGAAATCAGCTAAGTGATTAAATAAGCGTACGACGAAGAGGCAATGACGCTTTTCTACTCCCTCCTTATAAACCGTCCGATTTTAACTAGATACGTTATGTGCTGGACGCCTGCCACATAACTCCTACGGAGTTTTATTTGCTAATCGTCTGGGAAAACAATGATTCATCACTGATTGTCTTGACTTTCAGCAGATGTTACCACCGCTGGAGAGTAGAAAGTGCAAATTATTTTAATGGCCGGCTTTAGTCGCGTTAAATGTTTTCTTTTCGGTTGGCTGTTAAACCATAAACACTTCTACCCGTCACAAATCACACTCGAAAGGGGATACCCTAAATTTTTAGACAGAAAGAGGGTTAATTAAGTTTTAGGGGGAAACTGGGGGCACTTGCAGCTTATGGGCGAGGGAAAAGCTTGACTACCTCTTACAAATGCCAATAGAAAGCAAAGTTACAGCGGACAGCGAAAGTAAGGACTACTATAGTAACTCGGAATGAAATCTCTTAGCTTAGTGGCCTAAGTCACAAATTTGAATTGAGCAATTATTGAAAATAAGGGTATGTATGATAATGCCGAAGATTTTGAAAATGTTTTTTTCACTAGGCCCAACGTAATAGAAATACGAGGAGGGACGATAAACACAATCGGTGTCCCGGGTAGTCTAAATACACGGTGAAACGAGGCTGAAATCTTACCAAGTGCAACAAAATAAATGTAAATTTACTATTAGTCAAAATTATCGCGCGGAGGAAGAAACGCTCCACTTTTTACAATTTTCAAATAGATAAAATATAATTTAAAAAATTTCAAATACATGGAACTTTGAGACATTTAGCGGGTGCCTGCGTGAATAAATGAGCAATTGAAATGGAGTTGGATGAACTATAATGGGCACACCACTTATCTTGGGAAGACCTGCTTCCATGTTTAATCGCCGTTCGTGAAGACAGACGCAAAGCAAACTGGCGTGTCTTTTCGCGAGAGTACACATTAAAAGACGGGTCATAAAAGGATGGCCACAAACACGTTTTAAAAGCAAAACGAACGGATGGCACCCCGGCTCATTTCATATAAAACCTGAAAACGACAAATGGAATACATCCCTTTGAGTCAATTTCAATTGAAAGTATATGACCAAATCGCATTCCAAAACTGGTCACAGTGACAGTTTTTTTCGAAGGAATTATTATATTTTAATAAATTTAAAGTCACAACACAAACAAGGTGAGTTAGTCGAGCAAGTTACTCTGCTTGGTAACGCACTTGCCAAGTAAATTACAGTTCCCCGGTTCGAATACCATATGGTGAATCTTGCCTTTATGAGATGGAACGGGATCCGGATGATTCGGTGGCTAACGTGCAGGCTTCCCACCGAGAGGGCCTAGGTTCAAATCCTAGACACAACAAACATTTTTCAGCGATATCCCGATTCCTACTTGAGGTGCTTTGTGGAAGGCACTTAGAGTTAGTACGCCGTCCGTCGGATGGGACGTTAAACTGCGGACCCCTTGGCGTCTTTCGACAAGAGTAGGCTAATGTCGACGCCGGGTTTCTCTCCAACGTTCATTTCCCATCCATCCCTACTGGCGCAAATGACCTTAGCTGTAAGTCGCCTCCCATAAAAAAACTACTTCTATGAGAATAACTCAATTACAGTGTAATGCGATGCGATTTAATCCGTCACATAAGTGTATATTATTATAGCACAACAGATTGCAGCGAATAACATACTTTCTTGGTTAGCAGAAAACAAGAAAATATAGGCACATTCTTGATCATACGACTCACACTTCACATTGCGACCATACACATAGAACCGCTTCATATATTTAATATACATTTTAAATTGAAACATCACATGTAGATTAATTTGATCAAGATATTAACTAAATATGAATTATTCGTCATTAAGCTCTACATTTTGACATATTTGGGAGCCTGGTGGCAGGGAAGTTTATGTTGGGATGTTTGGGTCTAAAACCGGAGGGTTCCGGGTCTAAATCCGGATGACGACGCCGAGGGACCCAGTATAAAATATTCAATGAGTTTTTCCTGGTATCAGGACTTGACACTTGACAGCTGCGGGAGAATACGTGGGTGGAAAGAAAAATTAGCCCCTTATCATCATCACGAATTACCTAACCTAGGATTGGCATGTAGGACCTCTCAAAACTACCCTGTTCCTGGCCTTTCTCTTCATCCCCTCGTAGCAACTTGCATAGACATTTTCCACTCCTTTCTTCTCTTATTTAATTATTGGCCTTCCTCTGTAATACTTCCCCTATATTTTTCATTAAATTACGATATCCAGTAAATAATCGTGTCTCGGGATGTGCCCAATTACTTTCCCTCTTCAAGCACCAGGCGAGCTCTACTCTCAACTACCAAAACGAATTTTTAGTTGATGTTGTTAGCAATAGACAAATACTAATTGACAATTATGAACATTACACGTCTGAATATGATCGCAGCTGATCACTGAACACGTAGACCGGGTAGGACGAGAAAACTCTAGTTTTAGTATTCGGGAATGCGACCGACAGCTAAGGTCATTAGAACCATTCGGGATAGGTGGTTAATTTGATAGGGGTAGGATGTTCAGGGAATAAGGGTAGGGTGGAGAGAAACCCAGCGTCGGCATCAGCTCAATCTTGACGAAGGAGTCCACAATCTAATGCCCCAACCGAGGGATGGCGTACTCTACTGGAAGTGCTCTCCATACGGCACCCTAAGTAGGGATTGGGAAATTTTAAAAAGTCCTACCGCCACCTGCGTGGTTCGAACCCGAGCCCTTAATCTGGGAAGCCAGCACATTAGCAACCTCACCCTCTCAAACCCCCTCCGGTCTCTCTAACCTAAATAAGTTTAGATAGGCGGTTGGGTCGAGTTATCAGTCGACTACGAAATAGTGCAGGTAAATTTTTTTCTATCAATTTTAACCGCGGCATGCTTATCAAGTTCTTCCGCCAATCTTGGCAAGTCTTTTTTTTTTATCTCGCAAGAACCGAGATACCACGGAAGATGAAATGGAATTACGACGTGCTTCATTCCGACATTTACGGCCGTTAGCGATTTCATGATTCAGACCCTTCCAAGTTTCTGGAAGGGCGCTGTTGATAAATCACTCTTTATTCACTCTGTGCGCGACAATATTCAGCAAATTTTTTCACGTTCCAGCTGATGGAGTTAGTTACAGGACAATTACTTCGCTACTTTCTACGATTGGGAATAAAGCACATAAAACAAAATCAATTACAACGTACGGGTAACACTTCATTTATAAAATTAACTTACCCGCCGGGCGTCTGATATCAGCTAATTCATTCTTAATCACTTTTCGCCAGTGGACGAACAAAAGCGGTAATTTTAATCGGTAGTCATGACATGGCAAAGACATAAGAAAACCGATGACTATTCATTCAACTAGCTAAATAAAAATATCAAAATAGATTGGCAAAGGAATACTGGTTAACAATATGAAAATTGCACAACAAAGAGAATTCACTAATAATTTTTGCTGCCTGAACGCATAAAGACAGGGTTTCTAATTACGAGGGTCATCCGGAAAGTAGTACCCGTTCGTGAAATAAAGACACAAAAGTAAATATTAACAAACATAAAAAATTTTATTTGAAAGAGGATACTTTAAACTACTTCTCAACATAATCTCCAAGCAAATTAAGGCATTTGTCATAACGTGTGACAAGTTTCTGTATTCCTGCTGCATAGTCCTTCGCCGCCAGCTCATTGAGATACGCGAGGGACCCATCTTGCACAAATTTTTGCATAATGCAGATGGTGTTTAACAATTTCATGAACAATTGTTCGAGAAACATTGGGAAAATGCTCACAGATGTCATCAATTGTGACGCGCCGATCGTTCCTCACGAATTCGTCAACTGAGCTCACCAGTTGGTCTGTAATGACAGACGGTCTCTCCGAACGCTCATCGTCGTGTGTGTTCCCCCTCCCCATGTTGAAGTTGCGACACCACCGCCGAACAGACGACTCGTCCATTACATTGTCTCCATACACCTCCTTTAATTGGCGATGAATATCACATGGGCGAACGTTTCTTGCATTGAGGAATTTAATCACTGCCCTCACTTCACAACTGGCGGCGTTCTCAATTTTTTTAAACATTGTAAACAATCACAGAAACAACACAGGCAATGCTAGCGTCACGCAACTTGGCTCAGAGAAGGCAGACAAGCCACTGAAGCTATCTGACCTCGTCCAGCGGCTACTCGCGTCGTCAGCACTTCATGCGGCACGAACGGGTACTACTTTCCGGATGACCCTCGTATTAATATCATTAAAAAATACATAAAATAGTTATAAAGGATATTTCTAGGTACTAAATACATATTCTTCTTGGTTTTGAATTATCATTGTGTTAATTTGTGATTCTTTTCGTGGTAGGGCTAAAGAAATTTGGAATTAGGTCAATTAAATTATTCAGGACGGAAAATGGGGGAAGAGGATAAGCAGAATCCCAAGAGAGGAGGTTAGAACTCTCCCAACATAAGATATAAAATAATAGCACCGCTGAGGCGTGTCCTGCCACCACAGAATCACACGTCATCAAATAATCAGAACAGAAAATTCGGGGAAACTACTACTAACAGTCAAAAATTACTTTAAAAATTACAATTATCCTGATGTTTATCAGTATGAATAAAAACTGTAGTTCAAAGCATTAACTTGAGTTTAACAAATCTTTTGATGACGCCCGATAACGGTCACACTTTCCACATAATGAGGGGAAAATATCATATGGACCACCTTAAGGGAAAGAAGTAGCAGACCGATAGGTTAGACCTAGCGATAAAACGAATTTGTATGGAATTGAATTGAAGGGGATAAGAAGGAAAGGCAAGAAGCAAATGTAACAAACACATTAAACAACTCGAAGGTTGGTTCGACAAGGTACAAATACATTGGAAAAATAAGGAGGGATTTGGATAAAGGAGAGAATAGTAACCAGGACTGATGCCCTGATTACTATTCTCTCATACATCCTATTTTGTCCTATCCTAATTAAAATAGAAAAGGACAAAATGGAGAGTTGTAGTCACAATATCTTAGGATTGAAGGACTGATATTGACGACGCCTGGTTCTTTGATTTTTTCCAAGAAAAACTTTTATTAATTGACAATTCAAGCCATTTCTACGGTTATCTTTTCAAATCAATGAATAACTGATCGTAGCACTTTTCCGCCTGGTAAAATTTTATTTTACGACTGGGTTTGCTACATCATATATTACATCATCATTAGGACATGTGGCCTGATGATGATGTAATACATCGAAACATTATGTTTGATTCCACCACATCACGCCTGAAGCTACTCAATTTGTTTTCAAATCAATGTTTACGCTACTTTTTTTGGTAATAAGTTCCGTCAAAACATTGCCAAATATTCGCCGTCCTACTTAAAATTGGTCTAGTAAGGTTAACAGAAGGAACTACTCGGCGAAGGAAATGGATCCGTAGGTGAAATGTCATTTTGAATTATTAACATATTGTATTACAATATCCACAATAGGATAAAAGATTTAATTAAATGAATACCACAGAAATGTAACGATTTATTAGTTAATGTTATCATTAATTCACATAATCTCCGGAGAAGTAAATGTTTTTGCCAGGGTTTAAGCTCCGGCTGAATCCTTTAGAAACTGCGGAAGGCGCTTCGGGGCAGTCACAGAATGATGCTGGTAAATTAGCTCGAGGAGCTTACCACTAGTTCTCTTTCTCTGGCGCTACGAGTTACAGAATAACACCCAGAAGCGCAAGGAACCTCGAGGCGGGCTTGTCAAATGCAAGAAAATTTTCCACAATCGCCCATTTATAGTGCGGCACCTCGGGAGATCAGTCGAAAAACTTGAAAATCTGAAGGAAATCCACCCTAATTAAAAAAAAAGAGAGAGCGCGATGCCTCCAAACACCATAATACCGCTCCTTACGCGCGTCCGACGTCATTCATTATTATATTTCCCCGAGATAGCGAGCATGCTCTTTGTTTTTCACGACGGCTTTGGACTGGTCTTTCAAAGCTTTATGATGGGCGGTGAGTGTCGGGAGATTTCGCGGGATCCGGACCCGATGGCGTGAGATCTCTTGAACAACAAGAGGTGCGTCATCGCACGGGGCCCGAAAGCATCCTCCCCCCTCTCGCCGACACCCCCGCACGGGAGAGGAATGTGGGCGGCGGCCGGATAGCTTCACACAATCTGCAGGCTGATATCTCGAGAGAGATGGACAGCGAGCGGAGGGGAAGCGAGGGAAGGAGGAAATTACCTCGAGGATCGAGATAACGTTTCCTTCGGCCTAAAGATTCGCACGGAGGTCCAGCTCGCGAAAACACACGGGACGGAAGTAAGATTTTTCCTCCACGGGAGCAAAAATTACAACCGTTGGCTTTCATGGTGCGCTGAATTCAATTTACGGAGGCTATTTTTATCGCAACTAAAAGCGAAAGGAAACAGGTTAAGAAAGGAAGTGCTGTTTCGGATTTTCAGAAATATGAAGTCGTCGTGAAGACCTTCGCCATTTCACTGATTCATTTCCATTATCGCGTTTGCAAATGAGTATCAGTTCTATACTTGGATGGTTTCTCGAGTATGCTGGTTCAATCATTGTCAACACCTTATCCTGGGCACCAGTACACGGGGAAAGCTTTTCGGGCAAGAAAAGAAAATAATTGGTTTCGTAATACGAACTTCAGTCATTATCCAGCCGAGAAAAATCATTTGTCGGAACTAAAATGGGCAGTTGGAGCCGAATTCGCGGAAAACTGTAATAGGAAAGTATAATAAATTACTCTGTTTTAATTATAATGTCTCTGGAAATTATTAACCGTCGAGAAACGATAAATCTAACTTGATTCAAAAATAACAGAATTTTCACTTCAAATGTCACCAGTTGTGCACTAGCTCTCAAAAAGGCATTTGGAAGTACAAAATACGATAAAGAAGATTTTTTACTGGCAATATATCCTTTCGTAACACACACAGCTGTTCGACTATATTCAACGTATGCAGTGGGAAATTAAGGCGAAATTATATATTTATCGACGAAATTGTCGCAAAAATATTCCTGTACATCCCATTTTTAAAATGATATTTGAAATAAATGTGCTTGCACACTTTTTGAATGGCAGTGCAGTGTAAACACACTAGTACTTCGGAAAGTGACAAAACGCACAAGGGGCGCCCAAAGTTGAGGTGAATTTGTAGTTTAAGTCGGGAAAACTACTCTGCAGTGCAATCTAAGTTATTTCGACTTTCAAGAAAATAACATTATGCCGAAGAGAGAATATGAGCACAAGTATAGGGACATGGTCATCGTCAGCATGTACGTACGTACGTAACACGCTGGCCGGGTATATATATATATATATATATATATATATATATATATATAAGCGGAAACCGATCGAGAGAAGAAGATAAGACGTTCCTGCCATCCATAAAACAAAACCCGCGCGGTGGACCGAAATCGAAAATACGAAACCAAAAAACGCTTAAAATATTTGCACGTGGAGAGGAAGTGACGAGCGTGGCATGAATTCAGTCGTCAAGAGCACCTTGTGAATCCACATACTTTTAGGCATAACTGTCTAATTAAGATACCGGGGTGGAACTGGTGGGGTTGCTTACCATGCCAGATGGATCAAGTTCAAATTTTCTTGGTGGAAGATATTTCAGTACCATTCCGATCCCTACTTTATAGTGCTCTATGGGTATGGAATGTGCAGTATAACGTCCGTCGGATGAAATATTACACGGTGGACCAATCATGCCGACGAAAAGGTTCTCTTAGCTAACTAAAATCCTATCTCTCTGGTAACGATTTCTTCATAGCACAAACCACCGCAGCTGTCGGCCTTCTATCCTAATGAAAACTAACTATAAAGACGACTACACTAAAATAGAGGACGTGGACCAATTATCAAAGAGTTTCAGTGGAAAAACCTATGAAGTATGAATGAATTAGCAGAGAACCAAGTAGAACTGATCGTGCGAGTTTATCAGAATATTCGAAACCCTTTAACGCTCTAAACCAACTTTATCGCATATTTAAAAATATTAAATTTATATCCGTATTCAGCGATTTTAAGTAAGTATTATTCCAGCATAAATGCTACACTCGACGCGATAATACACTCAAAGAAAAGCAATTAATGACTGCAATTAAATGCCTTCTATGACATCCTGGGAAAATAGAGCACTTGGTGAATTTTAACAAAATAATTCAAGTGGATTTTTGAATGGCTTTATTAAATACGGTAGGTACAAGGAATTGGCTACACAGATTTTAAAAACCAAGCAGTCGTAAATAGTACATTACCCACGGTGCCTTTTTTTCAAATGTTGGCTAGCTCTCTTGCGTGACAAGTATCCCACACTACTGTCGAAGTAAATATAGTCAATGCGGACAACCACCACATTATACCGATACCAATTATAATGCCGGCGTCTGAAAAGAGGTTTTAGTACGATGCACACACTATTGTACAGCGAGAACATCGACGGGAACGGGCGAATGAGCTACCTAGTCTGTGTTTGTTTCATGTATATTTTATAATTGACTACAATGCTAATTTCAAGTAAAGATCCTTTTGAGCTCCTCAAGACGATGACGCAAAGCAGTGGGTTTGATTTTCACTTCGTTTGGGAAGCAGCTTCATTCAGACGCACACAAACATTTGAAAAAGAAGATATCACTTAATAACACTATGAGGGACATATGATGACTGTGAGTTGAAAACCAGGACAAAATAAAACAAGGAATACACACTGAAAGGGGAACTTAAGATTGTAGGGAGGCAATTTGTACTCATATTCGAAAGGAGTTAGCTCAGAGGTCAGGGTGATGGGCTTATAAGGTTTTATCTCTAAAAACGAAAATACAAGAAGCTGGAGTAAAGGATTCACAACGACTCCCAGAATATTCAAGCCGGCAAAAAAATTATTTAAGCTCACCCAAAAAATCTACTTCATCTGTATAAAAGCATAGGACATGGTAAAATTTGTTGTCTGAGGCGTAACTTCATGGAATTTGCATGACATATTGAAATGAAATAATTTACTTTGTAATTCCACACAATTTATTTAAAAAAAGCACGACCCAGGTTTCGACGTTGAACGTCATCATCAGGTGGTCCTCATAGAATCACACTGGCTATACTATATACCTTCTGATCGAGGGAGGGGGGGTTGATCAGAGAGGGGGGTTGGAGGGGTAAAAAGGTTACAATGTAGCTGGGAAGAAAAAGAGAATGACATCTTTTGACGTAGGGTAGGTCTAGGAGTGGGGAGTGGGAGGGATACAAAATTTCGTTGCAAAGTTCATCTTTGCAACGGACACATTTCAAAATTTCTAACTGCTCCAAAGCATCGAGCCTTTGACCTTTATTTTCAAAATGAATAATTTTTGTCACAAAGTCACTTTTGTGGTCACTTTCAATGAGATGCTTTGCAAAGAGGGATGTTATGTTCTTATTTTTTTCACATGCTTGGTGTTCTTTAATTCTTTCTTTAAATTTCTTTTTTTTAATAAAGTGTGTGGAATTACAAAGCAAATTATTTCATTTCATGCCAATATAGGACATGGTGGTGGTTTTCCAAGATAAATAATAATATAGCGAAGTGAAAATCGTACATTTCTCGCTCGAATCGGTCGCACGAAGAGGTGTACACGATTACAACGAATAGCATAATCCAGTTCCCCTTGTATACAAAAATTTCTAACATCAATTATTGATAACGACAGAAATAAAAAGAAAGCATTGCATGCAATTCTAATTTTTTATACTAGCGCATTAACGCTCAATGAATACCAAGTAGGGTCTCACTATCGCCTTTCTTTTCGCGTCTTCATTCTCCTATGCGTCACCCTCAACTTGGTGTGCACTTCGCGCGGAGGAGTTGTTTACCTCGAGAGCGATAAAAAAAGGGTGGGGTTTCGATTCAATAAGAATCAGAAAGTAAATATTTAGAATCCAAAATTTCGCAAGGCTAAAAAAAAATTCCGAAATCTACGACGAACTTGAATCGACGGACAGCTGTAAAAAAAATGTGTTTCGCCTCAATATTAATATCACTACTCCCCCTGCGTTACTGCAACAAAGACAACGGAAATATTTTTATCCTTTGAAAAATGTGCCCTTCTCAAAATGCCTACACAGATAGCTGGGAGAAACATAAATAGGAAGCGAGAGAAAGAAACGGTCTCAGCAAGGTCATCATGAAGAACAGGAATACGTGGAGAGACGACTGGTTACACGCAACAAGGATTCAGTCAAATGCATCGTTTCTGTCGCACACCTTGACTAATGTTTTCACTAGTCTCGGGTTCGATTACCGAAAGTCATTTAGCGCAAAGCATAGCACAATTCAAGTCGAATATTGAGAGAAAAATTAACTTTTGTAAGGTTCAAAAAATTCCAAATATTCTTGAGAGAAACATCCCAAAACATCGCCCTGCCACACCTCACGTGTCGGAACGTGAGATGCGATAAATGTACATTTGTAACTACAGAGAAAACTGCTGGACATTAAGAATTTCTAAAACCTCATAATCCTCACTAGTAAACAGCGCCAGGGCATGCACCGTTCGCGGATGTCGGTCGTTTCAAGAAATGACAATAATATTCTCCCACGCATAATTCTCAATTCTCTATGACGCAACGCCGTCGCCACGTGCATAGAGCATACGCGAATACCACTTAATCTTTTAATATTGAAATTGACCTCGATGCCGCCGAGTTAAGGGCTTCGATCGCAATAAAAGAATACTGTTGGCTCATACTAAAGGTCATAGAGTGGGGTGATTAAGTCCGGAGTACGCCTCTTCGCATAGGTCCAGTTTTTCACGCAGACGGTGATAACGCAACCATCGGCTCTTTGGACTTCGCCTTCAAAACCTTTCAAGCCGCTGTGGATAAATTATTAACCTTGACGTCGTACCTTCGCTCGATTCTCCGGTGGATGACTAATTGGGACTTGGGCAAGTTCGACCGAGATATCGAGCTTGTCAGCTGGCCACGGGATGAAAAAACGAAGGTGAGGTCGACCCTAGCGCCTGAATACCTTATTACCCGAAGGGGTTTCCCGGATAATTCAATTAACCCGCCACCGTATTAGCACCGTGATTCTTCGACTCCGTTAAGACAAGTTTGCGACTTGGAGTCAATCAATTAGTTTACTTGGGGGGAGGGGGCTCCCACAAGGTGGGTTCGTAGCTCAAATTAAATCTACTTCACCAGTGACACAAATGACATCCAAAATTCATCGCCGCTACAAAAGCCAAAATAGCAGGTTGATTTGATGAACGTGGGTAGCTCACCTCGAACTTAATGAGTCCTGTTACGTCATGTGAAATTCAAATTATTGATGGGGTAGGGGCACGTTTTATTCCCGACACGTCACACAGTTTCTCGCTGTACCTATAAAATGATAATTCTTGAATTCATCTTGGATCATCCAGACATCAACCCCCGGAAGTATCCAGTCAACGACATTATGCGATCCATCGCTACGTGCCGTATATAAATGAATAACATATTTGGACATCAAACAATACGGCTGTCGGGCTTTAGAACTAGAGAATAATATAGAGAAAATAAAAAAAAGTTCTAATTCGCAGGCCAATAAGCATGCAGCAATACAGAAAATCAAATAAATGATCTGCCTGACTATTTTAGACTAGCATTCGGTTCTGATGAATCCCAAAGAAGACTTGGAATTAATCGACTGAATGATACTGGATTAAATAAATTACTTGTACCGATTTCTTCGCTCATTGCTTTTTACCTTACGCATTTCATTACTTGGTGTCACCTTCAGAGTGCATTAATACTCGCTTCAAAGAAAAGTTAAACGAATACGATATTAATCTATCGTACTATTACCCCCTTCCTCTTCATACAGAGTCAAAATTTGGAATAATGCTGATTTCACTAATTGACTATTAGATTAACTTTTGAATTCGAAAAATAACAGCAAAAGGAAGGAGGTCCTTAAAAAGTAGAGGTAATTCATATTGCGCATAATAATATGGATCTTGGTGTCATTGGCGATGTGCCTGGCTGATCGTATCCCTCTGGGGTCCGATGAGGATGAATCTTGTCTAACCAGCAAGTACCCAAGGTGGTTCCGCATCTAAGACCAACCAAAAGTGAATGATTGGCAAGCAAACGCATTTGTGAGAAACAACTCTGGCGTTGGACTTGCGACGATACCTTAATCGGAGTATTATCAAAAGATCTTGACCAAGTATTTTGAGCTCTTCAGATCACGAAGTATTATTTCATGTGCACTCGACTTTATTAAGGCCCTCTGATACGAGCACTCGAGTCCGTGCCTAATTAATACTACCAACATTCATGGTATATGCTTGGAATCTATCGTGTGAACTTAAAACTGTGATGCCACCCAAACATGGAAGTTGCGTTATTATTGCTTTGGGTATTAATTGGTCCCCTTTGGTTACAGCAAAACTTCCATTATTCTAAGTTCAATAATTTTAATATGAAATACACGATAACTTTCGCCTTGGCAATTTTTGTAATGCCAACAAGCAAACACTTTCAATCGATTGAAATTGTCGCGTACATACATTAGAGTTAAATAATTCACGCTTGACCCCTAACCCATTTATTTTATTTTTACGCAACGACGGCTCTGAATAATATTTATTTAAGACAGAAACTTCATCCATATTATAACGCACGGCCTTAAGTCCAAAATACCCCTCCCCGAGGCACGAAAACCACAGAAAATAGACTGACAACAATCAGATATCGTTGAATCTGCCCAATTACTCAGTATTGAGATTATCTCCTTTTCCTTCATTTCGCCCATGGGTGACGATATTTTCCCTGAATTCGTGTTCATCGCTAGTTTTGGGGGAAGCAAGCACTATCATAAATCTAATTGAATACGTTATCTCTATCCATAACGCACATTTCCTCAGTAGCACGTTTTGTGATCATGAACCATGCAACCCGAGAATGAAGACTTGTGGTAACGCCGTCAGTGTTCGGTTCTGTAATTTGAAGAACAGTAACAGGAGTATTAGTTACTCATCGCATATATAACGATAAATACGCGAACCTTATGAAGATTTAATTAATGGCAAATTCAATTTCTGCTGGAAAATTAAAATGCAGTAGCGAAATTGATTTTTTCTTTCCTGTCAACATTTTTTCACATCACCGATAAGTCATACCTAAGTCAGGATGTTGCTATGTATTATACTTCTAATAGCTAGGCTGATAATAATTATATTATAAGAATACAACCTGTCGAGTCTATTTAATTAGTCTGTAGTTATATAAAATGTGTAGGACACATCATTTACATAGAATATTAACATTACCATTAATAACTTTAAGCCGTTCAAATCTTAGAAATGATTTAAGTTGCTATCTTCTTTACATTTGTAAATTTTGCCAATCAATATGCTATGAGCGATGGAATGGTTGGACAGATGTAATCTCGCTGAAATCTGGCCAACGAGGGCGAAAACGTTGCAGCGAACGAGAATTTAATTCGGCAGATCATTAATTTACTAGTCGTACCATCCATCATAGGTATATTATATAGGGCAGATGTATGAATGAAAATTAATATATACTCAGTTACCTTTAATGATCGATTCGCTAACCGTTGGAGAAGAATTCAATACCGTTATACCATAAGTGTTTTGACGGCACTAAGTTCATCTCTACGCATGACATCACCGAGTAATTGCCTTTGCATGGGAAGAATAAAGGCTTAAGTAGCACAATGCATCATGCGGTTCCAACATATATAATAACCGAAGGGGATCCAATTAAAAAATCATCCAGGAGTAAACTTTTATCTGCTAAGGAATTGTCATTCTAATTGGCCATGTCTTTTGGAAAAAGTTCATCAGTAAAATTTCCTAACAGCCAAACTGCTTTATGTTTCATTTCATTAAAGTCATTCGAACACTGCTATTAAACTTTCATGATATAATATAAAGAGGACACATTTCCTCACGGTTATTCGCTGCACCATAAAACAGCAAACTATCCCCTGAGTAAATTGCCTCACAGTTTGTTTTTGCATTTCCGACATCAATGATTTCTTAGGACCGTCTCTTAAACTTAAATAGCGCAACGAAGTACCGAAATAAAGCAGTTACATTCCAAACTTTATTGCATAAAGTATATTTTATACGCTCAGTACTTCAATTTTCCGACGTTACGGTCAACCGGAAGGTGTGACAAATCATCTACACACTATCAGTACTCAAATTACGATAAAAAGAGACCGATATATCTTTCACTTATACCCATTTGTACGCTTGGCAAAGTTTCAAAATAATCTTAAACTCCGATAGCCCTCATAATCGAACCCCATTTGAAGAGAGCAATAGATATGATCACACCGATCACCAACACACTTACCTTAAGAAGATCAGCTGCTAACTTGAGAACGCTATTGGCTACCATGAGTTCCTCCTTTTTGTTGGGCTTCTGTTCTATTTGAAGATAAAGGTTGATCTGCAAGGAAATAAAAAACATATATTTGGATGGTGAAAAGTCTATTACGTTTTTTAACCACAAAATTCCATGAGATTAACATAATTGAATTACTACTTTGGCTTCGGTTAAGGACACAGGGACGAGACGATGCCAAAGAAACGACTATAATGAACCATGGGGTCACCTTAAACTAGACTGTCCTATATTTTTTCTGACTAATATTTAGCTACCAGTACATCTACACAATACCCCGCAATGGTCCACAGGCGGGGGTGTAAGGACACAAGCTTTTTATGTACAAATATTCACTTACGCAAAAAAATAAATAAGTACTTAAACATACAGGTACCTGTACATAAACACACGTACACTTTCATACATGCATGCCAATCGGCACCATGCAATACTTGGTAAGTTAAAGTTTCAAATTTTGCTTTTTGAATTAAGAGAGAAGGTGTGGTTATGTCTGCATTTGTACGAGTATGTGACTTAGGAGGGAAAAACAAGTAATCAAACCTCTCAGTGCTGGAATATATCGCACTTTTTTTATCCTGGGGTCTATCTGTCAATGTAATGAGGGGCCACAATGATTCCCTTAATGCGACCGCGAACTCTCACATCCATACCCTTCATGCGGTTACATTTGATATCATATGCAATTTACTACATATATTCTTCTACAAAAATATTCCAACAAAATGGGGAGGGAGTTAACTTTAACAACAAGGGTATGCCTATCGTCAGGGTGACATATTACACTTAGTAAATGGACTCGCCATTAAGTTGCCAAAATAGGCAATAACGTACAAGGATTATATAAAAAGTATCAGTGACAATTTTTTCCTGGCGTGTTCGTGAAGTGCTGAATTCAGACCGTAGGTTAAGTGTGCGCATTATCGCAGATTTTATTGGCATTGATGAGATGACAGTGCACACCATTATCGCTGAAAAATTGGCGATGCGAAAGATCTGCGCCAAACTCGTCCCGAAGATCTTGACGGACGACCAAAAGCTGATTCGAGTCTCGGCTTGCGAAGACCTGCAACGTGACGCGACGATTCCCCAACCCCCTCGCAGTCCCGATTTGGCACCAGCAGACTATTTCCTATTCCCAAAAGTGAAATACTCCCTCAAAGGACACCACCATGGGACCCTTATTGCCGTCAAAGAAGTTTACACGCGTACCCTAAAAGACCTTTCAGAATCCGTCTACCAGAGAGTCTTAGAGTCGTGGAAAAACAACTGGAAAACGTGTGTCGACACTCGAGGAATCTACTTCGAAGAATATTAAGGCATTGTAGCAATATCTGAAATAAATCTATTTTTCCTAAACTTTCCCCGATACTTTTTATACAGACCATATATGTTGACAGAGTATGTAAATAATACACAAATAAAGTAAAGCGCTGTGTGCAACAACACGACAGAAGCCGCATGGCCCCCGCTCCATCGCAACGCGAAATTACGCGAAGACCGTAATTCCTAGATTTGCTCAGGGCACACAATGGAATGCATCGCTGTGACTATCACAACGAGGGCAAGCCTTTCCGCAACCGCACGCTCGACTGGTTTCGACGGGCAGAGAACAGGAACAAGCTGGCACAAGGGGTCGACGTGCCAGAGAGGATCAAATCCCAGAGAACCCGAGGTGGGGGAAGAGGCATAACAGATTCCGATACGAATAAAGAATATACAAAAGCATTTTATACATAAACCATGTAAAACCTTTTCATTCATAACCTCACTCGACATGCCATGTCTACTTCAACCCGTTAATTGTGTCATACCCAATGAACCATAAGGTTGCGACGCAAATTTAGACCGTCCAGAGAGTAAGCGCCAGGCGCATAATCGGCCGCTGACAGATAGGACACGAAGACAGAGTGATGTCTTAAGAATCAAGAAAGAAATGTAGTCCTCTGGCCAGTTCACATTTTTTCGTTCTAAGACCAATCACCTTGTCTTACATTATATGAAATAATGAAAAACCCCACACTGAGTCGACCTCTTCGACGGCTTGAAATAAAAGCTTATTTCTCAATACTATTATTGCTTCTAATTAAGGGGAGCCCATGAGTTGAATCTAAAAATACTCATATCATAAGGTACCTTAATGGCGGAGTAGATATACGTATTGTGTGACTTGCATGTCTAATGCCCGTCAATGGCGTTAAGCAATTGGGAGAAGTGAGTTTAGATAAACAGTGTCCGCTCTCTTGTCATAAACGACTAACTCCCGGGGATCGAGATGGTGCTGTGGCTAGCGTACCGGATTCCAACCCAGAGGGCCCGGATTCGAATCCTGGAGACGGCAGATCTTTTTCAGTGGTACCCCGATCCCTTCTGTAGGCGCTTAGTGGAGAGTTCTTTGAGGGGGTACCCCGTCCGTCGGATGAGACGTTAAACTGCCGACCCCTTAGCGCCTTTCCTTAAGAGTAGGCTAATGCCGACGCCAGGTTTCTCTCCACCCTTCCCTAATGGCTCCAATGACCTCAGCTGTCGGTTGTCTCCCCTAAATCTATTACTACTACAACTAACTCTCTTTAGAAATTTTCCACGTTTTTCCTGAGGTCTCTTCAAGTTTTCTATTACTTTTTCATGTCTCATTAAAATAATTGACCTAAACAAGAACAAAAGTGGGGTAATTGGGTACGATTGGCATCCCATTTGATATTTATTAGCATCTTCAATAAACGGTAAACCTAAAAATCGATACCAAGTAAAGTAGAATCAATTTCAAGCAACTTGAGGATCAAGGACCAAAATTAAAAAATGACTATATGCAAATGAACAACCATCCGGATATCATAAGCAAAAAGAACGAAAATAAAACTGTTTCAACATACAATAAACATAAAACATCGCCGTCACCGTAATACTTCTTCGATGCCAAGGAGATTTTACTGTGCTATTATGTAAGGGACACTCCAATCTAAAATGTATCATAAATATAATATTTTACCAGACAATCAAAAATGAATTCCTTTAGATTTCAATGCCAGTGAACATCATGATATCCGATTATTTCATGATAGTCATGAGTCACGACTTACTGAATCGTTTACTGACGCGTTACTGCCCAACTGACTCTATCAGTGCGCTTTTCGCATACGTATTGAAATCGGGTCGATATTGCGGCCAGCGAATACGACGTTTCATTCCTTCTTCCGCAACGGAAATGACAAAAATTTGCTTTCGGCGTTAATGCTCAAGTACATTTACACCAAAAAGCAAAAGCAAAGCAAATTCCAGGGATTTATTACGAGGGGACGGGGAGCAGATAGGAGCAACATGGCCTTGTTTATGGGGGGGATCCTCTCAAACGTGATGAAATGTGACAGCGAGGGGCAGCCAACGGCAGCGTGGCGTCATGTAAGGACGGCGTCGCGTCGCGTAAGCAAAGAGTCCATTTTAATCAGTTAATACCTTCCTTTTCTCACTTGCCCACGTGTCTTTTAAACACACTGGACAAATGAGCAAATGTGAACGATCCGCAAGGAGACGGCAGCCGCCGTCTCGTCTTACAAACAAAGGGGATAGCCAGAGTGGATAAATAACGGGCTCTCATCCATTAGCATTTACATAACGGGTGTCAGGAAAATACCGCGATTATTTTTGGGAATAGCTCCGCAAACAAAAAGGTCATCATATTTCCCACCAACATTATGGAGGGTCAAGATGATAACAGGGGTATATACGTAACAACCGAGTAGTCGAGTCGCATCGAGAGAATCACCATGGCCCCACATTACATTGACAAAATGGCCACCATAATCAAATTAGTGCGACAAATACCAACATTGTTCGGTTCAAGTAGTCGTTCTTCCCTCGTAGGAAGCATAATCATACAAATGCTTACTTAACCACACCTCTCTTAATTCAAAAAGCAATTTTCAAAACTTTACTTGAACATCCGTAATAAGTATTGCGTGATGCAGATAGGCATTTTATTTAAATATTTAGTAGTGATGATGATGATGGAAACCTACAAACTACATTGTTTTCATAGAGGAAAACTTTTCGGTAGTAAAACAATCAGATTCCGAACTTATGTGATACACAAGGACCTAGTGTGCATAGCATTTGCTCTCTAAAAGTTACATACAATGTACAAACTAAATATTATTTTCTGCAATACCTTTAAAAATCTTAGTTATAAATTCTATACAGAAGTTTTTATTTTAGGACAAGTGAAAATTGGACAGTGTTAAATGCTCACTTTGTAAATACATATTTTGAGTTCCAAATAAAATATGATAAACTCTGCCTGAGTATTATGTGTTTTTCAAACTTGATTCATACATATGAGTTCGGGCAATTTTTTTCCATTTTTATCTTCTAAGGAATAACACTGTGTTTGCATAATATATGTTTGTATGTTTGTTTGCAATATTGATTTTGTCTTGCAGCGGATTCCTTGTCAAAATCAACAGTCCAGGTCTTTCATTACTTAAAGGCTGGAATACCTGATTTCCTTATGTTATCATCGCATATGTAATTAACTCGGTCGGATTTCTTTGATGTAAAATATTAACACCATACCTCACTCGCCAAATACTTTTTTTTTAAGTACTGCAAAGTATGATAAAAGGTACCACCCACCAGGAACCAGCAGCAGAGTTAGGTTTTTGAAAATGTAATCGAGACGTGCTTAACAGCTTCTTAAATAATTCTATGTATAAGTATTACAAATATCCTTTATCGTACGATTTCCCCGAAATTTTGACTTCCATGGAAGGATGTTATCAATACGTCAACGATTGTTTGCCGTTATCTCAATGGCGTCAATCCGGGAAAATTTAAAGGGATAAACCTGTTGCTGTAGCCTTTGAGGTGCTCTGGCTGGGACAATGTTATTATCATCCCTGATCGTTAGGGGAAAAATGACATCTTAAATCTATCAATTCTACATTTAATCTCTCTAATTTTATTGACATGATCTCCCCTATCATGGATGCATTTGTGCAAATGAACGTGTGTTTACGTTTATGTTAAAAAGCCTATTTATTTTAACGTGTGGGTGAGTATTTATACACATTAGAGGCTGGTGTCTAAACACCTCCCGCCATGCGCCCTTGCGGCGACTTGAGGAGTATTGAGTAGATTTACAATACCGAGATATAGCAAAGCTACGCCCATTTTGTTAAGAGTGCAATCTTTTTTCAGTTTCCACCCTACATGGTACGCTTTCATCGAACGAGCTGTTTTAAGTGGTTTTCAGCAGTAGCTAGTGAGTTTGTTGGGTGTTCTACCACAAGCAGCAATGAATAAAATACACGGATGCAGAAATGAAGAGTTTGCCAGTATAGTTTGCAGGTTTTCCGGACGCAAAATTCCACAAAACTGAACGTTCAACGAAATATATCCCCCTCTTGCACAGAGTAGGGCATTTTACACCTAATTACGCCAACAGAGAAAGGGTGAATACCTATGATGTATAGGAACGGGTTTTTCCCTTAACTGGAGGAGGTCCTATCTTGCACCTGACATGTAAGGGTTATCAGCGATATTTTGTGCGGATATTATGTCAAGAACGACTGAAGCTTTGCCTTATCCGAGCGACGGCGCTCTTTGTTAGTGATTTCATAAACAATGCGTTCCGAATTCACGTCTCTTTGATTCATGTCCACGCGGTAGAAAATATTTGGGACTTCATTATGTTTAAAAAACACTACGTGTAAACATTTGAAAGATCTGCGGGGATATCTCAAGGAAATTAATAACTGAATCTTAATTGTAGCGACAAAGGCTTCCAAAATCAGCTTATTATTTTTTTATCGATGAAATTCAGAGCTTTCTGCATTGGTATCTCGGGAAACAAGGTAAAGAATGTGGTTTATTCAGTATGTAGCGGAACCCCTTTTTCAAAAGAATGCTCGTCGCCACTTACAATTTTGTAATGCCACTTCTGAACAATGGATGATATAAAGCAGACTTATTTTACATTCAACACGCCTGACCTTATTCCATTGGCTTTCTTTCTGCTGTGAATTTTAAATGCTTAGTTTATAGTATTTCATTCAATTAAGCGAATTTTACAATAACGTACAGCTCTTGTATAAGGGATAATTACGACAATCGTAACTTTTCCAAACAACCCATACATACTCCTATGATTGTTCATTCTTCGATGCACACTAGAGATTACGCGGAGAGTCAATTGCGGTACTTATGCGTGAGCTCGCAATCTAGCTATAACATCCTCTGTGAGGTTAAAATTGAAAACGGAACTAATTTTCTGGTAATAAAATGTTTGACGGCGATCGTGTGAAGTTATTTTTAACAGATTTTTTGAACGCCTGTAAGAAGCCATTAAAAGGTGGTGTCTAAGGACTCTCCATCTTTTTCTTGGAATTAATCTTGTCGTGAACAGCCACAAGATGCTTTTGATGCGGGGCCCAAGTGTGTTTTCGATCAGTTTCTTGCCAGCCACTTCTGGGCTTTTGTGGGAGCGTGTGATGAGTTAGTCGGTCCCGGTGTGACATCAGTCTCCACACGAAACAGTCTCCCAAAATAACCCACCGGGAGACCAGTAAAATATATGAGCGAGACCTCGTATACTCGTATGTCATCACCGTGGAATTAATTCATCCTTAAATAGCGACAGAGAGTTCATTCTTGTGGGGTTGTGTTGTGTCATTTAGACTCATTCTTGTGGGTTTGTGTTGTCTTTGAGACTCATACTTGTGGGTTTGTGTTGTGTAAGTATTCTACAAAACCATATCTGTGGTATGAAACTGATTGCTTCACAAATAACAAAAAATAAATGAGTTATTCGTTAGTTTACTGGTTTATTTAGCGTTTTAATTAGTTTGCTTTTTTTAACTCCCCGATTAATTATAAACATTATTCAGGCCAAAAGAGCTCCCCTCGTAAATTTGAACTTTACATTTGACCCTTACATTCTTGGCGCACCTCTTATTAATTATAATATTTTACAGTTATTAAGTAATTTCAGCAACGGTCAAAATAATAAGATGTTCACTAAAGCTAAGTTTAAGATCAGATCACAATGGACTACTCTTGGTTTTTATTTACCATGATTTTTCTTCAAGATGCTATCGACTTTTGAACTGAGCACAAGAGAACCTTGTAACCTTTGGCCTAACACCAACTTCCTCAAACGTCGACCCACCGTTTTTTTTTTACATGACCCCTCTATCCTCCCACAAAGGATTCGATCCCGAAAAATTTTTCCTTAGCTTAATTAGCAGGTGATCACACTGTCACTCCGAACCATCCTGCAGTAATTTTTAACCAAGCCCACCGAAGTCTATCCCATACCCACCACAAAGCCATAAATTATTATCTACGCGAAAACATTAAAACTTGGTGAAAAACGAGACAAAGGAATACTTTTGGCAGGTGAAAGGGCAGGGATAAAACGAATAACACTCGCATGTCCTGGGTATTCCTCGATTGAGAGATGTCATCAATATTAACAGTAGCTCAATAAGGACGTTGTATCCATCGTCCACCTGCAACTGTTCCCGAAAGTCTCCTTGATAAGTGAGCAAACGAGTTTTTCTCGTTTCCCTATAGCGTGCAAATCCCCACACATAGGTCAGAGGGTAAATCACTACCTAGGCCAACTACTCTGTAAAATTCTGCAATCCAAGAAGTAAATATCGCTTGGATTTTGGCAGAGGGCGCTCCTCAATGTTGACAGTAGCCGCACGCCCTATTCTCTCAGGCAACACGTTTCATCCATGCGAGAAAATATTTGAACGTAAAATGGCAACATGAAGAGAAGCATTAGACAATAAATTCATATAGCTCCTGCATGAATCCATTTAAAAATTTTTCGAGTGAGCTAACATCATCCCAAATATTAAAAGTGAGCACTAATCTTCAGCAAACAACATCGATTTTAGTAATTATGAAGAAGAGTATTATAAAATAAAAAATAAAGTAACACACAAAGGATGATGGCTCGGCAAATCTTATGAAGAAAAATAAGTAGTAGTGGCAAGCATTAATTCATTCGTGGAACTTAACCCAATCCACCGTAATTCATTCTGTACTACGTGTTTCAATTCCCAAGCATCACCATCAGGTAACAATACAATTAAAAAAACATGCCAACATACTGCGATATTGCAGTAAATACCCCACTCCGGAATATTATATGTGTAAATTCCCTGATGAAGATGCATAAACATTGAAACGCACAGTACGGAATAAATCATCCTGAAAAATACCATATGCATTTTTGCGAAATAGTTACGAAGAAATATCGTGTTGCGAAGAAAAAGAACTTTAGGACAAATTCATCACATTCAATAGACTGAATATTGAAGGGGGTAAGTTTTGGATACTAACCTGTTCCGTGATGAGGACGGATAAATTACGATATTTTCGGTTGATTTTAGTCCCAAGAGTCATAAACCTCAAAAGGAATATCCCAAGCAGCATGGACCACATCAAGGCTTCGAGGTTGTACTGGGAGTGCAGTCGCACGGAATCCTATGAAAAGAGAGAACGGGCAAATTAAACTCCACTCAGCATACTCCATCACCACTCTAATTACGGCGTAATAATAGCTTTAAGCGAAGAGGTCGATAGGTGAGGTCAATTACACCATTTAAGACATATGGATAAATTTGGCAGAGGTAGGATTTTCAAGGAATGAAGAAAGGGTGGGGAAAATCCCGGCGTCGGCATTAGACTACTCTTAATGATAGGCACCATAAGGTCAATCAGCTTAACCGACCCGAGGGATGGTACCCGAAGAGCTCTCCACGTAGCACTGAAGAAGAAATCTGTTTCCCAGTACAAATTTTCTGCCACCGCCGGGATTCGAACCCGGGAACACGGGATGGGAAGCCAGTACACTTTCCACCGCATCAGCACTATCTCCTCGACATGCTGAGGAATCATATCATAATACTAAGCCTAACAGCTAGCTAAATTCATACATTGGTGTTGGGGGTCAGTTCCTTTCCCTGTGCCAATTTCAGTTTTCCAAGAAGATCTGGTACCTGAAAGGTCACTAAGAATAATTAGTAAGGATCCCCACCTTCATCACCCGGAATATTGGAAAAACGTATGTTTTTCCCTTTTTCTCAGCCTTCAAACACTCTCCCACTCTGCATCCCTTATCCTTTCCACCTGGTGCTGGCACCCCCCGCCACACACCTTTTTGGTGGTTCGCGGGATATTTGAGTAGATATTGATGAATAGAAATCGGACCTTCCTGTCAGTATCCCAGGGCTTCATACCGGACTACCATGCCCTTTGCTCGCGTTTCGATTAACGCGGCAAATCAACATTTCCCCTAATTACCGGCTAACCCACAACATTCGCCGGCTGGTACAGGAGCAAGGAACAAATAGCTTCCGGTCATTCGTCACGGTTGGATATACGTGTATTTTCATTCATCATAAAACCGTAGAAAATCGTGAATGAAGGGAATGAAAAGTTACGGAATCACACGATTATATTCCAAGGAGGACGATTCAAATTGAATTTCCAGCGTATCCCTCGATCCAATTCGCCCCTGGTTAGAGCCTCTCCCAGACCGATGAGATACAGGAACTTCTGTTCCCTCGTGTTCCCCACCGTGGGAAATAAAAGGAGTGATACTAAAACGGTTGCAAAAAATCTCAACGGCAGGACGCATTAAAATAAATCAATTTCCAAACATTTACCGAACAGGTCTAAATTCGTGACCGAACGCGACGCATTCTAAAGGAATCAATGTCAAAAGATTAATGAAAAAAAACTAAGAGGTTCGATTTAAGGTCATTTGTGATTTAGAGGCAATAAAGGATGCGTTTAAACTAAAAAAAGCATATGTGATAAAAAATGTCAAAACGCAATTTTGGAGCTGGTATGAAAAATTTGTAGACCCTGGCTAAATAGGTTGGTGCGCACAGTTGAAGCTGAAGATACAATATCCTGCAAGGGCTACATCTTATACGCATTTATTTGGTAGCCTACGGTTTTGGTAGATTTTGGATGGACACAAACTTAACGCTCCAACGTTTCTTAGCCTTTCAGTCTTGATCTCGCCCAATATTAAACCAGACCGCGCATTAAAATACAGGTACACCCGGAACATCCTTCTTCAATTCAGCACGCATTCTAGCTCCCTTCATTCAGTATGAGATACCTACTCTTTTCCCTTCCCCCCCTCTTACTTTACGTTCTCCCCTTACAGTCTTCGACATTCCATTGCCTATCAAAATGCTCTTCCTCCTTCTGCCCTTGGATTTCTCCCAACAATCCTCTCTCCTTCCCCTCCCATGCCACCTCGTTTGTTTTCCTTTGCTTCCATTTTCCTTTTTCCATTCTCCTCCACGCCCAAATCTCAATAGCCTTCAAACTACGCTTGCCGCCTTGCTTCATTCGCAAAGTTTTCACGCCGTTAAAACCACGCTGCATCAAAGGTTTCTTAAGTGGAAATATAAACACAATGTTAAAATACGGAACTTACGTCTTCAAGATACAAATTCTGACACAAAAAATTAAAAAGAGCACGGCAAGAGGAATCGAGGGAAATAAAAGACAATATCTACGAGTTTCAGCATTGGTCCACTTTAATCACTTGTCATAAATAACTTCGACAGAATTACTATTCACAGAAAACCTCCGTGGATAAACTATGGAACGCAGACTGCACATGAGGAAATGGTGGCTGATTCAACCAAAAAAATCTAAAAATATACGCGACGAACTTTGATATAGCGTCAACCAAGGAAAATTCTGAGTGTCATACTGATTAAGTAAATCACATGTACATCACATTAATTATGAATGTGTTTAATAATACTATACGTTAATACTCAAAATTCTGACACTGATGAATCCACCTCCATGAAGGGGACATTGGTTCCTTGATCAATTTCAAGGGACCAATTGGTCCGTGATGCGTTAGGTATTTGTTAGCACTTTTCAGTTTCCAGCCATTTTTAGTCGCTAAGGGACCACTTTAATTAGACACCAAGGGACCACAATTAAATAAAACAACAATACAAGTTTTAAAATTAACATCCGACATATATTAATAAAATATACTGGGGCGATGGTAGGTCAAGTTTCGTCATGCATAATCATTACCAATGGTCGAATTTCAACTTTTAGCACTGATTTTAATATAATAATTTATTGGTGAATAGAGCATTTACGAGTACTATATAACTCAATAACATCACATACGGAAGCACCTAATACCTTATAACATCTGACCGAGTTAACACAATATATAACCAACGATGAGAAAAAAACATGAAAATTCGCTTTTATTTTTGGTGCGTTTATTTTTTGATCAGGCAGTCTTTGAATTGATACTAACAACTCGACTAATTATTAGAGAATCCCTGTTATCACCATATCAAATCCCAGCCACAGTCAACTCAGGCTTGAGGTTACCACGTAATGCGTGTTCTCTGAAACATGTAAGTCGACGCTATAGGGGTAGCAGGCAAGCGGAGAAAATGTCCACCATATCGGGCTTAAAGAAGTAGCGGGGACAACAAACAAGCATTTACGCCTCCATTTCGCGGGCTTCGAGATAAATTGCATTTATTTCTGCAATGGGGCACTTACGAAAGACTCCTGCTTTTGGGGAAAATTCCGCGACACCTTAGAAGAAGAACATTTATACATCTACTTCCAAGTTCACAACGTACGCCGCAACGGGTAAAAACCCAAGCTTAAATAGACGTCGAAGAGGGAGGGCGAGTTGAGAACTCCCACTTGAAATCCCAAATTATCATTCATTCATTCATTTCATCTTAGATGCGAAGGATGCAAATTTGTACCACAAAGTGGAAGCATGCTGTATTAAAATTTTTCTCGTCCATGGAAGAATCAGGAAAACGACCGAGGGCATATCTACTACTACGTATTACTCTACTTCTATTACGAGTACCTTTCTCCTACTCGTAACTACCAATAGAGCAAGACTTTTTATGCTCACTCATTAATTTTTCAAAACTATTTTTAGGTACTCTACCTGGAACTAGAAGTTTGAAAATACAGCGATTTGAGATTAAATGGATCGATTTAATTTAAAATAGAGGTGAAGAAACTATGGTCAGCTTCGTAAGTATGTAATGCACGCGTCTTAACCAAGGGGTCTTACAAGATCGAGAAGGCAAAAAGGAAAGAATTTTCCACGGCGACAACATGTGAACAAATCACGTCAAAGACCCTGTCACAAATAAAAGAAGGAAGCAAATGATCGCAACAACAGCAAACGAAAGGGCACAATCAACCTAGCGCGCACGGGTGGACGTGTGGCGAGGGAGGATAAACCGACGGCATTGCGCGAAGCCCTCCCCGCGGCCCCTCGCAGCGCGCCCACGGTCGCAATGGCCGGAGCAAAACCTTTGCCAAAACCATTGGCTCGGAACGCCGAGCATTTAACGCATCCGCATGCGCCTTCCGCCACGGCGAAACGAAACGAAGGAGCGCTGAACTATTTCCAGATCCCGCGATAATGCCCCCAACGGCTCCGAGAATCCGGAGTGACGAAACGAGCAATGCATATTTGTACCAATATCCATTCCTCTCCCCCAACCGAACACTCACTCCATTTCCATCCCAAAAGGGAACAAGTCGCGGCCATTTCAAAGGCATCTCTCCCCACTTCTCTCCCGAGGAGATGGAAGGAATTTCCGAAGTGTTCCTCGCGCAGCTGCTCGATCGGATTCGAAAGATCGACTACGAGCACTGTGATAGCCAGAAATTTTCCCTACGGAAGGCTGGATTTCCGCCGCTGGGATACCTACCAAAAAGCGCTTTTGGGTCTCGGAATGCTTGAGTCAATCAATCCGTAAGCATCCCCATCCTAGCTGTCTGGAGTGACCCCGTTCGGTATTTATTGGCATACATATAAAATCCCAATTCCAAGGGATTAATTTTTCAAACGCGATGGAGTACATTCATTTTACCCACATATTTTACTAATCTAAAGCAGGAAACATACGTATTTTGATTACTTTTGAAGTTACTTCATAGTCATTATCTTTTTCGGGAGAGGTCTTTCCGCAACACTAGCGTAACTACTCCTTGCATGTAGGTTTACGACAGTACTGAAGAGTATCGACGCACAATCTTGACTAGATATTTTGGGAGTTTAAGATGAAATCACCGACGGATTTTCCGGTATTGCGATTGTTTCTAGGCTCGTGTGCACATTTCAAGAAAAGCAGATGCGTCCAACGGGTGGGGCGATAAATTATGGTTTCCTTAGCAGAGGGGCCAGCAGAATCTTTTTACGTCTTAGCTACAAAAAACTATGCATTGCCCCGTGATTGGCATGCCACACTAGTTTAGGCCCTAAACTACTTTTTTCTTCCCTCTTTCGTTCTAATTACCCACCAGTTTTTAAAGGTACAAACGGTATCGATCCCGTTATACTACTACCAGCGATACCTTTCACAAGCAAAAGCATAAAAGATTAGTAGGCATTAAGCTGGTCCAGCAGTACACCATTAGGAGGATAGACATCAATAAATATGTATTTAACTTCATGTCAAATTAGACGAAAGAAATAGAATATTTACTGTGGTGAGCTTAAAAAATAATGGCTGCATCAGCAGGATTTTACATTTCTGATAAATGTATTTTTTATTAATGAATTTATTTTTAACGATACTAAAATTAAAATAAAATGTGACCCTTCATGGAATATCTCTACAGGCGCATTTCAATTCACAGCATTTGACCGTCGAAGCGAGTGCGTGAAACACGGGCGCAAAAGCGGGTAAGGCCAACATCATCCGAGGTAGTGATTTCGGCCGTTTATATCTTTTTTGACCCAGAATGAGGGAACGGTTTGCATCGTGACCCACAGAAGGGGGAGATCGGGAAGACCGAAAGATGCAAAACCACTAGGAAGAGCAATACCACGGAAACTCAGGAAAACATCCAAGGCGAACCGGTGGAGGGCGGTGACCTGAAAATGATTAAAAAACTGGTCGGAGGGACGGGAATTCAAGGATTAGTACCTTTATGAATAACGTCGATGAATTTAAACAGGATAATTACATTGTATTCCTTTCCAGACATGCACCTCGCGGACAAAGTAATAAGACTTTTTCGATCAACATTTTTTAAATAAAAATGTTGTCACCACTATATTGATACGTGAATTTTACACACCGTCGAGCTTAGTGGGTGAACCCTATCATCACCTAACGAACCGACCTTAAAGTTGGTTACTGTGTTTATGTGTGCGTGTATATATACATTTCTGCAGGAGACATGGGTTAATCTTGATGAATACTTGGTTTGGAAACTACACAAGACGTAGTCATACATGCAAAGGCCCGGGAATTCAGAAAGGTATGAGTTAGACTACATTATGGTAAGAGGAATATTTAGGAACAGAGTGATTAATTCCCAGTTTCATGAGAGCGGATGCGGATTCATGTATTAATTTAGCACTAATGAAGAGTAGCGTCGGATTAGAGAGGAAAAAACATAGAAGACGGTTGTAGAAATGAAATACGGAGGTATATGCCGGAACGATAAGGAAGGAGCATCAGCAGGCTGCAGGGAAAATCATAGGGAGGAAAGGGAGCTGAGTACAATACAAGAAAAATGAGAAAATATCAAAAAATGGATAGCGAAAGCCGCTAAAGAAAACTATTGGAAAAAAACAAGAAACCATTGATGACACGGACGACATGGTTACAAAATTAGACGAGAGAAATAAATGGAAGAATGCCAACACAGAGCAAGTAGAAAGAATAAAGAATTGAATAATAAACTGAGACGGAAAACCAATAGGGCGAAAGAAACGTGATGGAAGACACAGAGCGAGGATATGAATTGTTTATAAAGTTCTGGGGTAATGGGTGCAGGGCGTAGAAAGGTGAAAGCACTGTCAAGAAGTACGAAAAAGAAGAGAAATCGATTCAAACAATCAAAGATAAGTTTCCCTACTCCAAAAAAAGGAAAGGCGACCACTTGAGAGGAATAAAGAACAAGTTAGACTTCGAATGAAGCTGAAGTGGTACAAGGATCGTCAATAAAAGGAGAAGAGGTCAAATAATCACTTAGGGGATCATAAAGTGGTTTCCGAAAGGGGAGAGGCATGCGTGATGTCATTACATTAATCAGGTCACTAAAATATAGGATCATACAGTAAAATCAGGACGAATTTGTCGGTTTTTAAGACTGCGAAAACGCATTCCGTAGAGGTATGATCAGAATTAATAAATATATTGCAGAAAAAAGAATTAGATTGGAATGATAGGAGACTTATTTGCCACCTGTACGTAAGCCACTGTTTAAGAGCGAGTGTCCATTATCACCCATGCTTTCCAACGTATATGGGGAGGATATGTCAAAAGAGACATGGCAAGAACTGGGGATATGAATGAAAGTCGGAAGGATAATTCATGAAATCAGTTATGCTTGCGGATGATCAAGCTTTAGTCAAGGGTTTGCAAGCACCGCTGAGTCCATTGGGAAGTCAGTGCGATAGATTCGGGATGAGAATAAAGGCAAACAAAGTGTATTTGGTTTTAAGAGGAAAGCTAAGTTAAATACAGAAGGTCATAAGCTAGAGCAGGTGAAAAAGTTTATTATCTAGGAAGTGTTTTGGACCAAAATGTTCGAAGTGGTAGGGGCATAAGGAGATGCATTGCATTAGGGATCGCCGATGCCTCCATACGTCCATTCACTACACCCAAAATTCTCATCAGACTTCGTGACCTCGAAAAAGATGATGACCGAATCCATCCGACAACCGACATTCATTTTCGCTGATCATAAACCTGTTTCCAACATTCCCATTATTTTTTTAGATTAGCTGACGTAGTATACGTCGCAGCAATTTCACATGGTCGAATGATCTGCCTTCAAGGGAAGATAAATCACTTGATATATAGTTTCCACGAATTCCTATGGGTGGGTTCAAGTGAGATCTCGATCATCAGGTTGGGCAACTCTGGAGTACTGTGCCCATTCTATTGGGGAAAGACCCGGAGAGAGAGAAGTCAGTGCTCCTCCACTGAAGACATTGTTGCTTCACTCTGCTCACCATATCAACAGATTACGAATGTAAACACTGCGCAATCTTTTATTACCATTATTTTCCGCTTTATCTTCGTTGATCGAGTCACTAAAGCAAACGGAGCCACTAATACAGCTTCCAATAGTAGCTGATTTAGGAATGCGATAAACACATTAACTAATAGGGGCCAATTATTGCCACGTGAAAACACTTGAGTAAGTTGAGGCCAAAGTACAGGAAATCGCAGCTTCAATAGACGATGCCACGTTCTTCGAATTCCCTCCACACAGCAGTAAATAAGGCCCACAATATATATATATATATATATATATATATATATATATATATATATATAGATATATATATAGATAGATATATATATATATATAGATATATATATATATATAGATATATATATATATATATAGATATATATATAGATACATATATATATATATATATATATATACATATATATATATATAATACTCCTAAAAATCGAGGAGAAATCATATGATTTCGCGGAACGATTTGACCTACTTTTCGCGCAATCTATCATTTCAGAAGTCATCCTCAAATATCATTAAACCAATGTTATGTAGCATACGTTAACGCATCTAAACTGTATACGGTACCTTACGACAACCTTTGCGTCATCAAATATGACTCGAGGAGCGTCGAAACGCGCATTTGTAAGAGACACGAAAGCCAACGATTGTCTGTTACCACTATTGCCAAAAGTAAGTGGTATTAAAAACAATGAATTTTAATGAAGAAGCCATTCCCCGATAAATAGCCATATTTAATTTCTTGCGCCGAGAAAGTTAAAATCAGATTATTTCCCACCGTCTCAGTCTTTTGCCAAGCAACAAGTGAGTTAGGGAACAATTTTTCTCGAAGAACTTGTATTTCCTCAGTTTTCTCACCCACCTCCCGTTCGCTTCGGAAATCCCTTTTGTTCCACGACGTCGGGAAGACGATTTCGTGAGGAGCTGGGTGAAATGCATGGGAACCAAAACATCTGCTTCCAGGGTCATGAACTTTGGCATTTCTATGATATCAATCATGCAAGGCATAACAGATAGAGAGAGCGACGTTGAAAACACAAAATCTTCCACAGTAAGACTCGGTCACACGCTTCCGCAAAAAGCAAACTACAAATCTACTCGACCACTTATACCAAAATGGATTCCATGGGATATAAACTGCAGGAAAGCTGGCGTCTTCATCAAAGCCTAAGGCCATCCCTCTCCATTCTAAGTGGTTACTTTTCATTCCGCCTTATCTCCCCCTCATACCCAGATCCCCGGTTCGTCATCCTTGCGTCAATATGAAGAGCGGCTTAAATATAACTCCCGCATTTCCACGCTCCCGGATTTTTCAAGCGAAAAAAATAACCCCTCGCATAAGTGTGCTCATTCTCGCGATTTTTGACGGAAGCTCGAAGGGGGGAGTGGAGAGGGAATCCCGTGGGCACGCACTTTCCGTGAAGTGAGTGGCAAACAGGGAGCGAAGCCTTTGATCAAAGCGATTCTGACAGATCCATAATTCAAGCGGTTGGGAAACGTCCGATGGACAGTTTTCTTCTCGTGTGACATCTAGAAACGTTGAGCTATAATTAGACTATCTAATGACCAACCTCTTTGCTTACGTTGATCTCTTGCGTAGGTATGAATAACAGGATCATGAAGTGGTATCTCGCGGTTGTCTGAAGCCGCATTGGGGAGGGACTGGCTGATGACGATCAGAAAAATAATTAAAATGTGATAGGATGTTGTATATGAGTACTGATTAGTAATTTACAACCAGGTTCTCTTTCACTAGTCTTCTATTACCATGAGTAAGTCATAGTTGCGCTGTGAGATCTTAAGACTCATCATAGCATGGGTATATCTCAAATGACAATGCTCTTTAATTCGTATTCCTTAACAGCAGAGGATTTATTAAAATTCAACCATGATTTTTTCCGCTGGCTTCTTCTGCACCGGAATCAACGACTATTGATTCCTTAGTCCAGCATACGATAAACGCAGTTTATTGTTGAGGGTGCTAATAAGAACTTACGACTAGATTTAGATGGGGTTTCCAGGGGCTACATGATTAAAACAGGCACTTTTACATGATTTCCATTCAGGCCATCTGTGCACATGAGAGACGTGAATATTTCATTCTCCGTCACGATATGAGGGCAGCTAAACTATAAAATAAAGATGGCGAAAAATGCACACGTTAATTATCTATGTATGTGCTGCATGCTGAGTTGCCTCTAAAGCGGTCCCGGTAGCTTTGAGAATTGACTGGATGAACTTTAAATTTCGTACACACTTCTGTGCTAACGGGACCACTAATTGTTTCCGCAAATAAGTATCCATACTCAAAGACTGTTTAAGACTACGTGTATTTTAAGAACCCCATAAAGTTAAAACTTCGCCTAATAACTCTGAATCGAGAGAATGCCATTGTTGACGAATACTCTTTAACGGATGGGCATTCACCGAATACCCAGGCCACCACAAAAAACTCATATTTCATTAGTAACAGAAAACTGATAGAAATCGGTCGTTCTGAGAATATTCTAGTCTTAGGGATTCGTCTATGTCCGGCATATAGCCTACTTAAGCTGCCAACTACTCGAAATACAACCCCAAAGAGCCACGGCAGCTTAAAAGATTAGCTCCAATCGCTTTTACGCTGATAAACCGATATCAGTCACAAGCATCGAGTAAAAGGCACCATAAAATGTCTGTTGCGTCCTCAATTTCCCAATAGGGTAATATTTCCAAGGCTAACATGTAACTTATATTTCGACTTCGTCATTCAGATAACCACCGCCCAGTTCAACTGGGCAGTAAAATTTCCTCCGATTACTGATCAAAAATTAATTAAAGTCATCGGTGTTCTCTGATAAACAACATGGAGCAAGTTAACCGAAAAAATGAACGTAACCCGATGACAAAATTACATCCGTAATTCTCTACCCTTTTCTTTTGTCATATTCAATTTTATTTTCAGATTTCCAATGGCACGGAAGAAATCCTTATAATTTTCAACAACTTTAGGGGTTATAACCTTTTCGTGATTTAAAATGAGTTTCTCATTACTTGTTATCCGTCACCGCGCACTGATGAAAACATGAGAAGGCAACATAAACATTTTGATGATGTAATTATTTCTCAGGCTCTCTTTTCCATATCAAACATTGATAAGTCATAGTAAACAACCCCAAGTTTGCTTTTGCAACCGAGGTTAAAGCTCAGTTCGTTCAAACAATAGGCCAGCCCAATGAAGAGCCGAAATCTCGTACTTAAGTTGGGGATGGAGGGATCAGTTGCATTCCTCGTACCTCTCGCAGTTTTCCTTAAGGTAAGGATTAAGGTCTCATAAAATCACGGGGAGAGAGTTTAGTAGATCTACCCGGAAGAATTACAAGGATTCGAATCCGGGAACTTCCCAATACCATATAAATACATGAATTATCCAATTAGTCTGGGGGTTTGAAACTCTCTTGGATGGTAACTACCTTGACAATAGAAAAATCGTTAACAGTCTATCACCAAGATAGCATTTCTGGAAAAAAACTGCCTGTAAAAATTAATTTTTAAGGAAATGGACTTCTAAATAGTATACACTAAATACTATTAGCGCAACAGAATTGAAATTACAATAGCTTAACGATTCAATTCACTAGCCCACAAAAAGCACTCACTCAGCATCATTTTATCCGGTGGTGTCGCATAAGTATAGATATAGTAATGATAAAATATTTCTTTTTAATTTTGCTTTTCCGTCATCTCTTTCCACATCTGCTCTTTCCTAAGAGCAACGACACACTTGGGGGACCACTGTATTGTGCTCTATCTCGCCCGCTCTGACTCCATGACACAAACTTTAAAATTCTGCACCGTTTATATTTTAATTGATATTTTAGCACCCTGCAAGCCACATCTAGGTTGTGCGGCACGGGGTGAATATACACCAGACTAATTTTGAACCGAATGTGACCCTGTTGGGCAATACTGTTCTGATTCTTTATTGTTCGTGAAAAAAATGACATCTTAAATCCATCTGTTATATACTTAATATCTCTAATTTGATTCACATAATCGCCCCTACCGCAGTACGATGGGGGTGATATTACAATTCAACATTACTACTAAAGAGGCATCCTTCCAATTCACGCAAGAGATTTAATCTGTATTGAACCTTTGCTCCGTGAGTGATTCCCAGCTTAGCCGCTCTAATATTTTGGATAAGCTACGAAGTGTATCATAAAAAGGTTTAACAAATCTAGCTCCTCTACGCGGCACGCGATACAATTCGGCAATCAATCCAACTTCGTGAGGATCCCATATTCCAAACGAGGCCTAACCAGCGAAAAATAACATTTCTCTTGAACCTTTTCAACACATTTTTCCAGTACTCTTCTAATAAATCCTAATTTTTGGTTAGCTAGTCCACATATTACCCGTGTGTGTATGTCACCTAGGAGAGGTCGTGATTGAACATAACGCCTAGGTTTTTAATCGAGTCTACACATTCCATTTCGGTGTTCCCGATGCAGTAGGCATTCTGGAGGGAATTGCTTTTTTTTCAAAAATTCATCACTACGCACTTTTTTAAGTGTAATTTTAGTTGCCAAGCGTCGCACCAGCGTTGTACCGTTTAATCACAACGTCAGCCGAGGAGAGTATACTTCACGGCATTCCGATTACCCACACGGTATGCCTGCCATCTCGTTTCTAGAAATTTCACCTACGCTCGAAGGGACGGAGACTACAGACGCATTCGGAGTGGCCGAGTTGAACTGAAAACGGAGCCGACCGCCGGGAAATACATTCGATCTTCCCTCTTCCAGACACGGCACGTGCGACGCCGATATCCAGGCAGCGACGGGATGACCTTCTCCGTGACATTCACTTCGCTATCCCTGTTGACTTGACCACAATCGCGAACCGATTTCCACTCTTCGCGAGAACTACTGACTCTAGCAAAAAGACAGCAAATATCGAGAAGGGGCCGCAAACAATCTCATTATTCCAATGCGTGCCACCTCACGTGCGGGAGCTCAAAACTCTGATGCTAGAGCCACACGCGGTGCTGCGTTCGAAAAAGGTTGCCAAGTGTCGCGCGGGCCGAGTAGATTGAATTATATTCAGTTCCACGTCTGAGATATTTCGCTGATTTCAAGTAAATACGCATTGGTTCATAAAAGTAACGGACGCATACGGCACGCCCCATCAGCAGGTACACTGTCATTTCGCGAATCCGTAAGAATTGAGACCAAAACGAGAGAACTAACTACGTAAGAAAAGAGAACGCACTACAGGAAATAGGCGGGATCCGCGTCAGGTCCCCGACACTTATGCTAAGCAACGTCATTTGGCAATGCATGTCCCGCAGCCACAGTTGAGACCCGTCTGTTCACAAATACCTAATAATACTTATTAAACGATGTTAAATGATGCAACGGTTATACACAAGTTAACCCAAACCAGGGAGAACATTCCGTGCCCCAATGTATAAAAGAGTAAAGGCACAAGACTACTTGTTCACCAAATCGTTGAACCATTGACATTGATTCAGATCTAAGTTTGGAGAGACTTTTCCATTTAAAAGATCACACGCCCCGCATAATCCAATGATTACATTTTATTCATTATTAAAAATGAGATGCCAACTGACTTTTCTGTAAACGCACAAAGACTCACACAATTAAATGAAATATTCGGTATGTACCACAATGCATAGTACATACATAATTCCCCGAAAACCATCCGAAGAGAAGCCAATCCACCAACTCAAAGCGTAACGAAGTTTCGATCTTAGGAACTTGTTCATGTTCTCAAAGTCAAAGTCTTGATAAGCTACACAATGATTCATTCCATCAATGTTCCTCGGAAACTTATGGCTTCACTGGAATCGCCCAACGACACCACTCAATTGTGGATACGACATTACGCTGATTATAATGCAAAGTGAGCCGTGGGTTCGCTAGCCTACCACCAATTCGTCCTGTTTGACTTCCGTTTACATCCGTGAAACCGTGTTCAAGAAAATTACACCGAAAAGTATTACTATAAATCTTATTCTGCAGCAAGAGAAAGTGCGGAAATATCTAAGCTAGAATTAATTTGTTCGGCGCGTTCATTTTCCATGATAGCGAATAATGAGAGGAAAATCTCCACAGCCCAAACTACTATATTGTTATCACGAGGAAGGAAAATTGTCGCTCTACCTTTTAAAACCACTCTGAATTCAAAGTATCTTCCCAGGGCGTTCAGGAAAAATAATAAACGATGACGCTTCACAGGGATCACAACTAATCCTTATGATCACTAATACGTACTCGTACATTTCATCAGATGTAACTGGCAATACAGCAAGGAAAATTCTATGGTTCACCCGCCGCGACGACGACCATCGAAAACCCGAATAAAAACTGCAAGCCCATACACGCAACACAAAATTAAATTCCGGTTAGGGAAGGCAGTAGCCAGAAGGCAGCAGTATCTATGGCAGTGGCCCGAGATTCCTGAAGTTCTGACGTCGGCATGAAGTTTCTGCGCCAATGGGAACAGTAAAACCTTTTAAAAAAATCACCTCTCATGATGAATAAAAGAAAAATAAAAGCAAGTCGATTTGATGCAGAAGCAGGTTTTCTGAGAAGATTAAGTAAGAAAGAAAATCACGAGAGTTAGCTGATGATACAGCTGCGCTTTGGGTGTGCTCAACTGTGGGATAATTCGATGCTCCATTTTTTTGGACTTTACGGTAGTATAACATTTCTGAGGCAGAGTAATAAGCGAGACTAAAAAAGAGGGATGCGTGACTATTGACCTTTAATTACGTAGGTAAACACATAATACCATCCTATTTCATTCCAGTGGGATAGCGAAGCGTGACTGCTCAAGGCAGAAACTTCAGAAATCGCTTCACCGCCAAACGGATCACCCGGTCACCTCCCGTACACTACATACAAATGGCTTCCCGGGTGACTGAGAGGGTAACGTGCACGAAAACCACAGGCCCACCATGGTCACACATCCGGTGCCACACATTTTTCGTCATGATCACAGGATTGCGTCTAATTTCCTAATATGACAAATAATATATAAAGAAGGGACCTAGTGATTTTTTCATAATTTTAAGACACTACGATAAAGGAATCAGAAAAAATGCGCCTCGAATACATATACAAGCGTCACGCGTGCAATGCCAAGAGTTTACAAAGATTACTTTTCTAGACACTTGAGGCGATTAAAAATTAAGTCCTTGGATCACACAGCCACAGGTATCGAGTTGAAACCTAGGCCTAGAAACCAATGATGCCAAGGGAATGAATCAACAGCGATGGTCGTCGATGATCGCGGATCTGACCTAAAAAAAATGGGCATAGATTTTCTCATTTAACCGCAAATTAAAATTTTTTTCTGCCACACAGGGAACATTATACGTAGGAAAATTTCCAAGAGACAGGTAAGTAGCATCTGTTTTTCATCTAGTTAGAACAAATTAAAATAAATGAAGGATCTCAGGCTTTCCCGGCGAATAGTATTCAGGAATTTTTCTCGGGTTTCCAACCGGGTCAGGTTTCGGAGTACCGACGTTTCGATGGCTGACTCTGCCATCGTCTTCAGGGTTGAAGTGACTCTTCAACCCTGAAGACGATGGCAGAGTCAGCCATCGAAACGTCGGTACTCCGAAACCTGACCCGGTTGGAAACCCGAGAAAAATTCCTGAAAATTAAAATAAATTGTAAAACTTTTAGTTCGGCGAATCCCAAATAATCTCATGGTGAAAAACAAGATTAAACAGTTCAGGTTAACTATTCACTTAAGCACCACACGAGTAATTTAGTCCTATGTTGTAAAAAATGGCAAAATGTCGGTTTCTCGTTGGGACAGCGAGGGTAGGATGTAAAGAGCACGCCGCACAAAGCAAATGAAGGACCCCGTGAATATTTAGTTTGAATATCAAATTTAAAAGTAGAGCGGTGGTTTTCTTAAAGGAAAGATTTAAAAATAGGAGATGGCGAAGTAATTTTGGCATTCAATAAAAAATAAAGTCCCTTAAATGAATACATTTGATGCATAAGTTAAAAATGTCGAGGTATCCACTAGCTTGGGGCCCACCGCTTTGCGTGGATTTGCGGTCCTATTTTACGCCGCTACAATTCAGCTGGGTTACATACTGCTAGGAATGTATAGTTACATAAGGTCCTGAAGTGAGGAAGAAGAAGGAAATTTAATGTCTAAAGTGAATGCTTTCGTATATTAACTTGAGATATCGCTGGCTTATACGAAACTAAATCAAAGTGACAGGCCGATGTTACGGAAAGAATTTCGTGGTTCCTTCTTAGATTTTATAGAATTGATCACCTCAAAATTATTGCCGGAAGTACATAACGATTGCAGATATTAATAAAATCATGATTTGATATGTTTGATGACAACATATACTTTTTTTCGGAACGGTATGACAAGAATAGTAGAAGATACATATCAAATTTCAACACCGAATATTATCGAGGGCATTAATTCAACATCAAAATGACGACATTTCAATAATATGGCATCATTTTTAATGGAAAATACGGGACGATTACTGGACATTAAGTTACCGAATAATTTATAGCGGTAGGAAGAAGAGTCAAAGCTGAGCAGTCGCACTGGAGAAGAGAGCACTTGGGAGCAGGGTAGTAAATATAGAGCAGCGGTGAGTGATAGAATATTATTAGTATTGAGAGAAAGAATATTAATAGTGCAAGCACGACAAGTAGTCGTAAGGAAGAAGACGAGGGTTCACATAAAATCGAGCAGAGGAAAGAACTTTGGAAGCTTCAGAAAGGAAGGGACTTTTCCCAATAGGAGGGATTGATTACGGGTTTATAGAAGTGCCAGCACTTCAGTCATTCGAATCCGAGGGATTATAGAATAACTGTAGTATGGCAAATGCCTCGCCCTTCGTCAGCTAATTCCGTACACCAACACCACTGGAATCCGTGAAAAAGGAGGTTGATGTTATTAGAAGAGAATGGGATGGATAAGCACATCAAGGTCTTTTACCAAAAGATTTAATTAGCGGATTAGGCTCATCTGCTGAAGCTGTACGTAACGATCACTGTATGGCTATGTTTTGAGATGTACTTAGAAACGCAGACCATAAACGTCGGATGACTACGTTCACATTAACAATATTGATTAAGCGGCGGCGGCACAAGGAGGCCAGAGATGCATATTAACTTAAATAGTTGTTCATTTCCTATGCATATAAAATATTTTCTGGAGAATATATCTTCAGATGCCTCCAGATTGGAACACCAAACGATGGCAAAAGACAAAATATTTTTAAGAAGAGTAACACGAAATGAGACGACTGATGGAGACAATCATTTTTTAATGCTGCCGTTCCAAAATTTAGAATCGTAAAGATTCTCATTTACAGCAGCATATTCGTTTTGAGGGCATTTGTTTTTGGGGGGTGAGAAATAATTTATTGTTATTACTGGTTTTCCACTGTTTACAGTATGGACATGACCTATAGAACGGTACAATTATGCATTTATTTGCCACTCCTAACAAAAAACAACCTGACATCAAGCACTACAATAAGCCCCTCTTCAATTTCGCTTACTTCCTTCCTCCCTTCATTCCGTCCAACATGCCTGTTCTTTTCCTTCTACCCCATTCTTGCCTAACATTCTCCCCTCTACCAAAGTCTTCAACATCCCATTGCCAATCAGTATGCTCCGCATCCATCTTTACAGCCTCCTTTGGATTTCTCCCAACAATTCCCTTTCCTCCCCCACCGTGCCTAGCACTTCTCGTTTGTTTTCCTTTCTACACATTTCACCTTTCACAGCCTTCAATTTACATCCCTGCCAGCACTGTTGGCCACCCCTAGGCTGACTAGCCGACTAAAGCTGGATCATCAGCAAACTTAACTTATTTCAGGAATTATCCCACAAGATTTTCATTCCAATCACCAGTTCTTCCCATGGCTCTTTAAGAATTTCCTCCACATGTACGTTGAAAAGCCCAGCCAATAATGAACACATCTGCCTGAACCTTCTTCTTAACGATGCCTAACCCTATTCTCTATCCGCCAAAAGCACCTGAGTAGTCTTATACTTAAAGGTTGCAGATGTCTCTTATCCCTTCAGTCGACTCCTTTTTTCCGCAATATATTCATTAATTCTACTAAATTCCCACCATGAAAATCCTTCTCAAAATCTGCCTAGCAAAAAATACATCCTGATATTATTCTGTATTCCTCTCCATTAGTGACCTCATCTATGGCATCAACCGGGTCCGTCTCTTTCTGAACTCAAATTGATCATCCCCTAATGAATCAGTTGTCCTCCTCTTCATCCTCTTACCGATGGCCCTGAGTACCACTTCAGCTGCTTGCGAAATCAACTCATAGCTCTTATAGTTCTCACATATGGCTTCCAACCCTTCTTTTGGAATAGGAACTAAAACTGACCTAACGAAATCTTCTTGCCAAATTCCTCCTCATAAATGCGACGAATAAGCCCATACAAACTTTTCCTCCCATGTTCTCATAAACATTTAGGTAGTGCCACAAAAATGTTGTCTTTCGTTGTCTACTCCTATGACCTTTTTGATTTGATTTTAATTCCCTTAATACCCTTTCTATCTCGCTGGACCTAAGCTATCTTTATAAACGTCATATTCTCTTCCTACGTCTAAGCTCGCTGGAATAACGTCTTTACCATAAAACTTCTCTATGCACTCCTTTCATCTCTCTTGAATCTTCCATGGTTCAATTAATAATTTTCCTGACTTCTTTTTGATGATTTGCCACGATTTTCCCTTCTTACTTCCTGATAGATCTTTCATCTTTCGAAACCGCGCACCCATTTCACCCTTCTTTTGTGAATATTCCAAATCCTCGTACTGCGTCTTCCACCGCACTTCTTTCGCCCAATACGTATCCTGTTTCATTTTAATATTCAACTCTTTATGCTCCCTTCTACCTTACTCTGTGTTTGCATTCTTCCATGTACTTCTCTCGTCTATTTTTGTAATCATCTCGGCGGTGTATTTAATTTTTTTATTGTCCTTACCTAATAGTTTTGTTTTCGGCTTTCGCTATCCCTTTTTTTGATATTTTCCCATTTTTCTTCTTTGTACTTATCTCCCATTCCTAACGCATAATTATCACTACTGCCTCCTATTACTCCTTTCTTTACGTTCCGATTAATACTTATACAAACCATTTCCCCGACTGTCTTCCTCTATCCTCTAGAATCTGAAATTTCACTTCACTAGTGCTAAATTATAATATGAATCTCCATCCGCTCTCGGGAAACTGTGGGAGATTGATTAAATCTGTGCCTAACCATAATACAGGCTAACTGATATCTTTCTGCATATCCGGACATTTTCCATGTATACCAACGTCTGCTGTTAATTCTAAATCAATTATTTGTTATCTTTCAGCCCAGTCTCCTGCAGAACTCGATTACTTTCTCCCCGCGATCATTCCTTGTTCCTAAACCGTAGTCACCCACCACAATACTACGCTCTCCCTTTCCTCACCAACAAATTATCATTACCCAAGCTATCAAACATTTCCTCCCGGGTACACCCGCGATTGTATCCTCTAACTGATAGTATACCATATCGACTTCTTCCTCCCTATGTTTGTTTGGTGCAATGTAGACCTGAAAAATGACCACGTTCATTGGTTCAGCTTTTAATACTACAAATAATATTCTATACCAGTCGATTGCTTTATATACTACGCTTTTAACTACCTTTCCGTTCAATGTGATAATGTCCGCGGCCTCTCTTCTCCCCCGCTGTATATTACTCTATAACTATCAGAACAGTAATCCCCGCTATCCTTTCATCTCACCTGGCACAGCCCTGAAATACTTATATTTCCTATCTCAATATCTCGCTTTATATTCTTTAACTTCCCTCTCCTCAACATTGTCCTAACAATCCAAGTTCCTATTCTTACTTGTTCGGTACTCTTCCGTGTCTTATTTGCTCCAGCTGTCGGTTTCTATTTGCAAAGTTATCGCCAAATGACAACCGCAGAAACCTTACCTCTCCCGCTGCCGGGACGACATGGCCTAGAGGGCCCAGCCACGGAGTTGCTCACACTCAAACTCATCTATGCCAATGATTGTTGCATGGGATAAATAACTGATGTGGTTTCCTGTTGCCTTCCTCAATGGTGCCTTTAATGTTACACCATCATTCAAAAGACCTACCACCTGGGGTCCGTCGCCCCGCTGAGGAACAGACCGTTCCGCCCGACTCCTACCATGCATAGCTGGCTCAGCTCCAGTGGCCACCAGAAATCCTTTCATCACGTTTGGTGAGAATAGAAAAACATATTGCAACAATTAATATCCTTATGAATGGAAAAATAATAAACATTAATCATAATTTAGGACTCGTCTTGATAGCTTTCTTATATCATACATGGGTGAACTCCACCATCACCTACCAAACAGACCTTCGGGTTGATTACTGTGTTTATGGTTTATTAAACATACTGCATTTATGACAGCTATCATTATCCTAGATTTATTAAAAAAAATATAATGTATGCTAACACTTACGACCCATGTTAAGACTTCACAGAATCGATATTGTTGGGGCACATCAATTTCTAATCCTTCCCGAAAAATACCCCAAATAGAGGAATATTTTTACGCCTCAATTTTTTATCTTTATATTGACAAAAAATAGCCTACTACCAAGACTGCTCTCATCCCTGGCCAAACTGCGCGGTGGCGCGCAAAATGCGAGTGGAAGCTTCCCCAACTTTGGACGTGAAGAAAGCCTAATGCGAGGCCACGGTTCACTTCGTCTCCAGAAGCAGTCAGTGATTTTCCATTAAAACGGGTGACACCGTCACTCTCCTGTCGGTGAAGATTAATGGGGAGGAAAGGTTCGTGCACGGCTGGGTCGGATGCCCTTAAATAGAGATTTCGAAGAAGGGCTCGAGTCGGAATTAACGAACAATGATGAGAGTCGATCAAGCTTAATGGGATTGAAAATATTTTAATTACATGAACACGGAAAGTAAAATCAACCAAAAAGATTTTCCTTTGAAGTCGGGCCCTTCGTGGACTAATACAGATTGATTATAAATATTTACACGTGGGATCATTCGACAGTTTTAAGGCCGACAACGTTGAATGGTTATTTCAACGAGATTTCGCTACACAAGCTGTGTACGACGACCACCGATATTTATGGTAATCTGTCATATGGTAAACTATTTCTACAGATTGCTTTCGGAGCTTTTAAGCTGGAAAACTGAGTCAGTCGATGAAATAATTCATTTCTCACAATATTATGATCATCTTCAAGACAGAGCTCCCTTGGAAATAACATGTCACGCTAACATCATATCGAGCAAAATTTATACTTTTAACAGTTCTCGTAAATTTTCCTTCGAGAAGGTTTTAAGGTTTTAATGTTGGATGTATGCAACTGAAATGCTAGATTTCCTCTTAATACATGTATAATGTTATGCTACCGCTTTTATCAACACGTCTCAGATGCAGTAAAATTAATTAATATCTCTTGATGTTTTTGAATAATTAAGCCACAGGACTATCGGTAAAATGATCATCGCCATGTAGTTAAGGAACATTTTCCTTTAAACGTTTGCCCTATCCAATTTTCTTTAGTCATCTCATTACATTCCATTCCCGTTAATTCCTCCATTTAATCGATTGAACTCCCTGGGTAGGTCTTTCTCTTTCTCTTTATCCCACTATCTTATCCTCAATTATTCTTCTTGTAATGTTGCCATGTTTTTGTACATGAAGTATATAGTTCACTATACATATATCCTGTTTAATCCCTTGAATAATATCTTCCGCTTAATCTGTGTTCCCATACTTCATTTCCTCTCTTATCACCAGTTTACAAATAATATTATCCTGCAGCCAACCAAAAACTTTCACGCCTAGAGACCCATTACTCTTATATGTTGTATACATAATAGGTAATTAAATAAATGAGTATAAATGGTATTTCTGAGTTAAAATATTCTCACAATATTGAGTTATGCATACAACCCCGATGAAATTACGAGTATTTCCTACTCGTCGCAAACGAGTGAATATATCTGAAAAAAAATTTGACCCATGCTTAGTAATTACGTTCATGTTGATTGCTTCGGCTACGACTATTGGAAACGCCAGGAGATAAAAGTTCATTTACAGAGAGGAAGCATTATCCATTTGGGGCAAAGTATGGGTGGAGGCACCGGTCTCCCACCTCCCCCCATTGCCAATGCCTATATCTCAACTGCTTCTTTGCCTTTGAAGGGAAGATATATTTTTCCAAGCCTACACATGGGAGGGTTCGTCGTTTCCTCGATATTTCATGTCTCCGTAGGAATAAACTGAAGACGTGCCATCCAGTAAGGAGACGAGGGGGACACGTAAGCAGGCCTCTTCCTCCCGGTCCCCCGGCTGCGGTTCTTTAAACTGATCAGTTGTACCTCTTCGGAGAAGGGAGACATCGACAGAGGAATATTGGGTGGCGCGGGGGTGATATGTAGGGTGGAAGCCGAAGGGGAAAGGGGGGAGAAGATGGCGCTTATTATTACGGGAGCTACCGAAAAGGATATTTACGGTGCTCATATCCCAGGGTACACATGCACCCTAGGCCAGGAGGGGCTCGAGTGCGGCCAAGCTTTAAACGGGGGTCGCCTACCTCTATCGATTCCGGGTCGATTCATTTCTTTCCCCCACACCACCATCACCGCCATGGAGAAAGCAAACAATTCCTCCTCATGCTAAATAAACCATTATTTCGTCCTATTAAATATGACGGGTCATCCGGAGAAAAATTGACGACGGTAAAAAAATACGAAGCTCGTCAAAGAGTCGGGGTGACAACCTTGCGACCGATTTCTTAAGCCACAAGTCGATTTAAAAATCCTCTGAAAACAGTCCAAAATGCAATATAAAACTTTCAAAATTGCATACGGTGAAATTGCAGCAAGTAACGATGCTGCACCATTTATTACCATCGTCAAACTCCACATATACACATTACAAGGGGTTGTAAATTGACTTGAATCCTTGAGAAATGGGCTACAGGATTGCGCATAGTATACCTGGTTCAATGCAACCTGGATATAAACCACATTCGTACTCAAGGAGTCTTACGTTCTAGTTACGCGAACCTTTTGACGTTGCTCAAAATGAACAAGACCCGGGCGGTAAAGGAATAGTTTGAACATTGTGCAGAAAGTACACGAAAGACAGACGGGTATGCTACCTTTAATATTGATGCCAACACTGTCAACAATACTACCAACACGGGGGAATCAATGCAAGCAGAAAGTGTTATTTTTTAATTGCCTGCGAGTTTTTACGCAATGTCTTTAGAGAAAACCAATGCGTGCATTCAAATGCGCACATTTAAATGCACCGCTAAAAACAGCTTTCCCCCCAGTAGTTTTCTGCAGCGCGTCGCAAGTGCGTCGTCCTTCGAATCGGAGATAATGTAATCGCCGCGGATGCAAGATAAGCATTTTGTGGAAAAGAAACCGCCAGCAAAGCCGCCACCCCTATTTCCAGGTCGTCCCTCCACGTTGGACGGTTCCAGTCGGGCTCAGTGAGGCGGACGAAATAACCGACCGCCGCCCGATCCCCTTCGGTGGTGCGCTTCGGATCCACCCTCCCGAGTCGGGGAGTCCCCGACTAGGACCGCGCGCCTTGTGAACCCGACTTAAAGAAAGACTTTCGCCGCTGTGATCGGCATTCGCCGTCGTTTCTGTCCACCGAAGGCCGAGACTCTCCCTCGATCACTTTATCGAGGCACATCAATCAAAGGAAAAGGTGGAGAATTCACGAGCGAGAATTGGACTGGAAGGAGAAGGCGAAGTACATTCGACCGAATTGCCTTCCTTACCCTTATCAAATATGCAACCGGGCAGAGCACGTGGGAAATCGAACTGAGTCGAATTAAAGCTGCAGGTGACTCGTTTTCGCCGAATATTGAAGGAGGGTTGTCCATTATCAAAGAGCGGGAGTGAAATTCAGGTTTTCTACGGCTTAGTGTGGCCTTCTTCACTTACCCATTACCCATATGTACAGACTCTTTTATCAATCAGGCGGAGGTAAAGGTAAACCGGTTCTGTAAGCGGCGTGAGCATGTACGTTTTGCCGTGAACGTATGTCATCAACTATTAAAGCAGTTTACGGAACATCATAATCTCAACGTCGACAGTAGCAAAAAATGATATGCATACCAACCACAGACAAATGACGCAAAATTTCAGTTTTTTACAAGAATTTATGGACGATTACTTGCGCCTAACGTGCGAATTGATTTAATTAAGTATAAGGTACATTCGTGCTGAACGTACGATATTAGGCGAATAACCTAATTTTTCCATTAAACCATTTCTTTACAAAGGAAAGCACAACAATGCACCGGAGCCCAAGAAGCATGTTTCAGCCACCATTGTACGCCTTACGCCTTCTAGTTTACCTGGTACAACCAATCTAACTTTTAATAATAATACAAGATACAAACACCAAAAGAAATGCGGCCTTGATTTCACCAAAATCCAAATTAAGTAAAAAGTCTAAAGAGTGAGAGCACATCATGAATCAGAGCGTGAACAACTCTATCGAGATGGAAAGAGCAAGAAACAGTCTTCTTCACCGAGACAGAGAAAGTCGCATTGCCCTTCAAATTCCAAATTCGTACGTTGAATAAAATTAGAGCACCACTCTTCTGTTTCTTTAAAGAAAAATAACCGTAGGCACCAAATTTCAATATTTTTAACGTAGGAATCAAACAACAGATAAACGCGTTGACTTTTCCCCTCACGCGAACACCGTAGGATCAATTTAAAGGGGGGATCGGGATGGTGCGGTGGCTAACATACTGACTTCCCACCGATAGGGCCCAGGCTTCGAATCCTCGAGGCGACAGATATTTTTCAGTGTTATCCCGATCCCTACTAGGTGTTTTGTGGAGAGCACTTTACGGTGAGTACGACGTCCGTCGGATGGGACGTTAATCTGCGGACCCCTTGGCACCTTTCGATAAGAGTAGGTTAATTCCGACGACGGGTTTCTCTCCACCCTTCATCCTTTCCTGTCCATCCCTAATGGCGCAAATGACCTTAGCCGTCGATCGCCTCCCCTAAAACTACTACTACTACCAATTTAAAATTCATTCATTTTTTACACATTCACATACCATTAAGTTTTGATCTAATGACTCACCCCTTCTTCCCTTTAAGCCATTTACTCGCACTACGGCTACAATAATACATTACGTGTTTAACACTTAACTGACAGTGGGAAATTAACAGATAGATATCTGAGTTAATCAGAAAAGTGGGCTCGTGTTTGTTTCAAGAGCCAACCCTGTAGCAGGCAGGCTAAGCACTTTGACAGCGTGCGAGAGGAATGCGAAGATTCGGCGGATCTCCCGGACAGCGGACGACTAGTGGCGGAAGGTGTGTGTATTTCATTTTATATTAACCAATACTGCCATAAAATTCAAAACTTCCAAACCATATTAACTCGATCGATATCGAACGAGGGAAAAGGAAGGGGGAGAGGGATAAACGAGAGCAAACACGCAAAGTGAATTTTACATGATAACATGACTAAGTAGTTCCGGCGCTTTACATCTCATTCGATTCAAGGGCGATGTGCCACGACCAGATTACGAAAAAGACCTAATAATATTTAAAACGGAGAAAAATCAAGAAATATCTCTCTAGAAATTTACCTACCATAAGAATCGAATTCTTACTTCTCTTCCTTCTTTTTTTTACATAAGACAAGTCAGGCATTCTTAATAAATACTGATTATAACTTATCACGCATCCACCTTTTTGATTCTATGCAAGTTCCATGAACAGCAGCATATTTTAATGAACTGTTTCAGAGTAGGGATGTGCTCGCACCATATCACAAATCGAAACATACCGTTAAGTTTAATGGAATGTATCATATCTTTTAATGGTCTTCGTGATCTATTTATGAACGAGGCGGAAGAAAACTAAGCGTTAAGAGGAAGCAACGGAGAAACAGAAAAATGGAAGAAAACGTAAAAAGCGGCACGAGGAAAGCAACAACCGATGAAAGGTAAGGCTGAAAGCTCACGATAACCCATCCTGCTTCAGGTCTCGACCGACCCTTTGACGAATGGTCTTCTCTCTGTGCGGCCGACCTTTGCGCACAATGGAAGAAGGAAGGGCCTGGAGACCTTTTTTCCTCCCGGCATTTTACCACTGAAGAAAAAGACGCCCCTAAGTGAAGCATCCTCCTTGGGTAGCTCACGCGAGCCTTAATTATTCGATCGAGTGCAAGGTTGGCGGCCGCGGGCAAGGGGCCAAAGGTTTCCGGAATTGAAATGTCGTCACGGAGAATCGAGCAGGCTCCCTGAAGAGGGGGCAGTAAACGATAATTCGCTAACCCAACCTCCTCTTGCGTTCATCTCCTCCTCCCCCGCCCCTTGCTAGTCCCGAAAGGGCACGGACCTTGGGAGGGCGGAATATCGCACGGACTAACAAGGGCGGTCGGACAGTCAAGTGAATCGAGAGGGAGGGGGAGAGAGAGAGGAAGACGGAGGTAGTGAAAGCTGTTCCTTACGAGGCCGCCTGGCGTGATGCCAAATGAAGTGGGATGGAAGAGAGGCTCCACCACCTTAAAATGAGTATTCGCACATGTCCAAGGGGGAGAGGGGAGGGGGCAAGCAACGCCAGGGATATGATTAGCTCTCGGCAATAGCACGCAATGCGGACGAAAGGTAATGACGTTCGTTCTTACAGGCTACAAACGACTTTACGTTAGAGGAGTATTAAATAGATCGCCCATATATACGAGGTAAAAACTCACCGACTTGGTGAAAAAAGGGGGCGCGGATGGTGCGGTTGCGTGACGTACTTCCTTCCCACCAAGATCGCCCAGGGGTTCGATTCCCGGAGGCGGCAGATATTTTTCCATGGCATCCCATCCCTTACTTGAGATGCTTTGTGGAGGGCACTTTGAGTGAATATGCTGTTGTCTTTTGTTAA